>NC_142870.1:156287000-157503000 GCF_051225735.1 Oryctolagus cuniculus
GTCATATATATATTTTGCCCAGATTGTATTGAGAAATGTTTCTTCTTTATGCAATTTGCTTAAGGTTTTTATCATGAAAGGATGTTGTAATTTATCCAATGCTACTCTGCATCTATTGAGAAAATAATGTGGCTTTTAGTTTTTTAAATACTTTTTTGTATTTTATTTGAAAGAGTTATATAGAGAGTGGTAGACATACACATACACACACACACACACACACACACAGAGCGATTATGAGAAAGAGATAAATCTCCTATCTACTGCTTTATCACCCCAAAATGCTGTAATGGCTAGGACTGGGCCAGACCAAAGCCAGAAGGTTCTTCTGGGTCTCACACATGGGTACAGAGACCAAAGCACTAGGCCCATTATCCACTGCCTTCCCAGGCACATTAGTAAGGAGCTGGATCAGAAGTAGGGCAGCCTGGACTCAAAATAGTGCCCATATGGGATGCTGGTGTCGCAGTTGACAGCTTTACACATTATGCCAGAATGTCAGCCCCCTGATTTTTATTCAGTTTGTTTAGATGATGTATCTCATTTATTGATTTGTTTATGTTGAAACATCTCTGTGTACCAGAGATAAATCCCACTTTTTGAGTGATCTCTTTGATGTGTTTTTGGATTTGATTAGCTAGTCCTTTGTTGAGGATTTATGCATGTATGTTCATCAGGGGTATTGGCTTGTAATTCTCAATCTCTGTTGTACCTTATTTCTGATTTTGGAATTAAGATGATGCTGGCTTCATAGAAGGGGTTTTGGAGCATTCCCCCCTCCTCCTTCAATTGTTTTTAATATTTTAAGAAGAATTGGGATTAATTTTTAAAGGTTTGATAGAATTAACAATGAACCATCTGGACCTGGGTTTTTTGTTGTTGTTGGGAGGATCATTATAATTGATTCAATGCCCAGCTTGCTTATTGCTCTATTTAGATTTTCTGTGTCTACATGTCTCAATTTTGGTAGATTGTATGTGTCCAGAAATCTATCCATCTCTTCTAGATTTTCTAATTGGTTGGCATTTGGCTGTTTGTACTAATTCCTGGTGATTCCCTTTATTTCTGTGGTATCCGCTGTAATATTTTCTTTTTCACCTCTGATTTTATTAATTTGGATTTGGGTCTCCTCCTCTTTCTGGTTACTTGGGCCAATGGTGTATAAATTTCATTTATTTTTTCAAAAAATCAGCTCTTAATTTCACTGATCTTTTGTATTTTTTGTTTCAATTTTGTTTATTTTTTCTCAAATTTAATTATTTTTTTTCCTTCTACTAATTTTGTGTTTTGCTTGTTGTTCTTCTAGGCCCTTGAGATGCACTGATAGCTCAGTTATTTGGTACCTTTACAATTTCTTCACGTAGGCACCAATTGCTATAAACTTTCCTCTTAACACTGCATTTACTGTATCTCATACATTTTGATATGTTGTTTTGTCATCATCATTTGTTTCTAGGATTTATTTTCATTTCTTTTGTGACCCACTTTCCTTTGGGAACATGTTGTTCACTCTCCATATGATTGCATATTCCCTAAAGATCCTTAACTTGTTAATTTGTAGCTTCATTCCATTGTGGTCAGAAGACATACATGGTATGACTTCAATTTTTTTAAATTTGTTGAGACTTATTTTATAACCTAGCATATGGTCTATCCTGGGGAAATTCGCATGCACTGATGAAAAGAATGTGCATGCTGCAACTGTGTGATGCAATGTTTTGTAGATATCAATTAGGTTCATTTTGCCCATAGTATAGATTAGCTCTGTTGCTTCTTTGTTGATTTTATGTCTAATTGATCTATTTGATGAAGGTAGGATGTTGAAATCCCCCATTTTATTATATTTGTCTCTGTCTCCTCTTAGACCCATTTTCATTGCTTCTAAATATCCAGGTGCCCTGGCATTGGATACATATACATGTACTATACTCATGCGTTCCTGTTGAATTGATCCCTTAATTATAACACAATGGCCTTATTTGTGTCTTCTAACAGGTTTTATGTTGAAGTCTATTTTGTCCGATAGTAGGATGGCTACTCCTGCTCATTTTAGCTTTCTGTTAACATGGAAGTGTTTTTCCATCTTTTTACTTTCCATATGTGAGTTTCTTTGTTGGTGAGGTGTTTCTTATAGGTAGCAAATACTTGAGTCTTTTTTTTTTTTTAATCCATTCAGCCAGTTTTTATCTTTTAATTGGAGGATTTAGGTCATTTACATTGAAGGTTATTATTGATAAGTAATGACATGATGCTGCCATTTTTCCATATATATTGCTGTTGTTTGCTTTAGATTTCCTTTTCACTTTTACTAAGAGATTTTCTGCCTTCACATTCTTTCATAATGATGACTGTTTTTCTTTGAATCTGTGCATAGCACATCCTTAAGCATCATTTTTAAAGCTGGACAACTGGTGCCTAATCCTTTTAATTTCTGCTTGTATTGCTTCATTTCATGTTCATTTATGAATTAGAGGGTTGCTGGGTACCATATTCTGGGTTGACAGTTTTTTCTATTAAGACTTGCACTATGTCTGCATATTTTCTCCTGTCCTGTAGAGTTTCTGATTAGAAACCAGCTGTTAGTCTAATTGTAGATCCTCTGCAGGTAATCTGGCATTTCTGTTGTGTACATCTTATGATCTTTTGTTTATTTTTTACTGTTTAAAATTTGACAATAATGTCTTGTGTAGATATTTTCTAATGATGTCTATTTGAAATTCTGTGTCCTATACTTAGATGTCCCTATTTCTCTCCATATTAGTAATATTTTCTGCTGTTATTTTACTGAATAATCCTTCTAATCCATTCTCTTTTTTCATATCTTCCTGAGCTCCTAAAACCCATATATTAGATCATTTTATAGGATCCCATAAATCTCGAACACCATTTTCAGTTTTTCTAGTTTTGTCTCCATTTTATCTGAGATTTTCCAAAGATTTACATTTTTTAGAGATTTATTTATTTATTTGCAAGGCAGAGCTACAGCGAGGCATAAACAGAGACTGGGGGAGTCTTCTATCTGTTGGCTCCCTCCCCAAATGTCAAGATCTGCCAGAGTTCAACTGATTCAAAACCAGTAGCCAGGAGCTTCTGGGTCTCTCACATGGGTACAGGGGCCCAAGCACTTGGGCCATTTTTTACTGCTTTCCCAGGCCATAGCAGAAAGCTGGATCTGAAGTGGAGCAGCTGGGACTCGAACTGGCACCCATGTAGGTTGCAGGCAGTGGCTTTACCCACAACAACACGGTGCCAGCCCCCAAGATTTGTTTTTTATCTTGGGTAGTCTTTCTTCTGCCTCACCAAATCTGTTATTATCGCTTTCCACTATATTTTCTATTTGAGTTATTGAGTTCTTCATTTCTAATATTTCAAATTGATTTCTCTTCAATATCTCTATCTCCTGACATAATTTTCATCCATGTCATGTATAGATTTATTTAACTCATGTATTTGCTTGTCTATATTTCTCAGTAATCTTACTATAATTCTTTTGAATTACTTTTAAGACATTTCATCAATTATTCATCTTCACATCCTAATATTAAAGTAGTGTTATAGTCCTTTGAGGGAGTCATATCATCTTTCTTGTTCATGTTTTCTTATATTTCTGCATTTATTTTTAGCTACTGTGGGGACATTTGTTGGTTTTCTCCTCTGGTGGCTTTCGATGGCAGTGAAGTGTTTGTTCCTTCAGTGAATATACAGAGATGTATGTTTGGTAGGGCCAGCAAGCTTTGTTCAGTGTTGGAGGATGATTTATGAGTCCAGGTGACAACCAAGTTTGGAGTGGTAGATTTCTTCTGAAGTTAGCAGTGGGGGAGGGTGTGATCATCATGTCACTGCCTTGCCTCCCTGCCAAGATGATTGGTGCCCAGGGTGAGCCCTGATGTGCACCCCCAACCACATATTCATAAGAACTGCATAAACGATCTGTGTGGTCCTCAATGTAAACAATGAATCCTCTGCAATGAATTACTTCAGGCACTCAGGAAACTCTAAGGCTCTCAATCCAGACACGTAATTGCTCAGAGACTCAGCCACACCCTGTGCCCTATGGTACAATCACAGTACTCCTGCAGTCATAACACACAAGGCACCCACAGTAAGAAGCATGACACCCACTCTCAACCCATGAGCCTTCTCCATCCATAGAGAGAGAGCTGAAATTTTTCCAGTGTCATCTGCCTGTCAGTGCCCCACCTTGGCAGTTTGAGTCCTAGCACCTGTGATAGAGTGTGGGGAGGGCAGCACTTTGCAGGGCTAAGTGAGCATCCCACCCACTGCCGACCCTCTTGCCCAGATTCAAAGTCCATGTGTACTGAGGATTTTCCATCTGATAAAATCACCAGTGGTACACCCAAGAACCATAGCAGCCTCTCTTTACCTTAAGATAGTGTTTCCTCCCACTAATAATTGGGCACCCTTGTGGGGGATGGGAAGAAAAAAACATGCTCTCCTTTCACAGGGTTAGGTTGGCACCCTGCCCCTCACCCCCCTGCCCAATGTTCCATGTCTGACCCAAAATCATTGTAGTCTGGAAGGTTCTCTCTCATGCAATATCGCCAGTAACATGAGCTGCTGCAGACTTCTCTCACCTTGCTCCATGAGATGGTGTCTCTTCTAGCCCTTGGCTATGGGAGTCTCTGATGGTGTACCTGCTCATGGCTGCATGATTGTGCTGTCTGTGCTGTTCAACAGTGTCTCTTTTCGTTCTGTAGAACTTCCAGTACAAATTTCTCTGTAACTCTCCCCTGAGAATGCAGTTACTTTGCTTTTCTTCTGTTATCTTCCCATGGTCAAAATCAGCACGTTGGGGCCAGCACTGTGGTACAGTAGGTTAACCCTATGCCTGCAGTGCTGACATCCCATATGGACACCTGTTCTAGTCCTGGATGCTCCTCTTCTAATCCAGCTCTCTGCTATGGCCTGGGAAAGCATTAGAAGATGGCCTAAGGACTTGGGCCCCTGCACCGCATAGGAAACCTGGAAGAAGCTCCTGGATCCTGGCCTTGGATCGGCATGGTCCTGGCCATTGCAGCCATTTGGGGAGTGAACCAGTGGAAGGAAGACCTTTCTCTCAGTCTCTCTCTTTCACTGTCTGCAACTCTACCTCTCAAATAAATAAATAAAATCTTTTTTTTAAAAAAAGCAGCACATGTTTTCCCTATATAGCCATACTAGATCCCACTGGTGCCATTTTCTTTCCTTTTTTTTTTTTTTTGGAAGATTTATTTATTTATCTGAAAAGCAGAATTACAGAGAGGCAGGGGCAGAGAGAGAGAGAAAGATCTTCCATCCATTGATTCATTCCCCACATGGCCACAACAACCAGAGCTGGGCCGATCTGAAGCCAGGAGCTTCTTCCAGCTCTCCCATGCAGGCAAAGGGGCCCAAGGACTTGGGCCATATTCCGCTGCCCTCCCAGACCACAAAAGAGAGCCAGATTGGAAGTGGAGCAACTGGTACCTGAACCAGCACAGACACATGATGCTGGTAACACAGGCAGAAGCTTTACCCTCTACACCACAGTGCCAGCCCCAGATGAGAATGATGGCAAGTGATGTCAGGAGAGTAGTGATGGAATATAGTTTAACTGGAAAGTTGAATTTCATTTAGGGATAATTGCAGTTAAGACATTTGTATGAGGCAACTAAATATATCAGGAGAGTAGTTGGAAAATTTAAGTTTGGAATTGAACACCAAATGTGCCCACGCTATGTATATATGTATATGTGTGTGTGTAAGTATATATATATATATATATATATATATTTATGTAAGTATATATGTATGATATTTCAGTATGTAATTATAGTTAAAAAACTGTAGAAGGATGCTGTAAAATGAGTGAGTAAAATAGTAACTGATATAGACAACAATGTATCCTAATATATAAGGCATGAAATTAGAGGGATAGGGGAGAAAAAGCTCAGGACAGATATCATGAATGAGTAGGGGCCGGCACCGTGGCTCACCTGGTTAATCTCCACCTGTGGCGCTGCAATCCCATACGGGCACCAGGTTCTAGTCCCGGTTTCTCCTTTTCCAGTCCAGCTCTCTGCTGTGGCACAGGAGGACAGTGGAGGATGGTCCAGGTGCTTGGGTTCCTGTGCCTGCATGGGAGACCGGGGAGGGGCACCTGGCTCCTGGCTTCAGATGGGCACAGCGCTGGCCGTAGGGCCGGCCATGGTGGCCATTTGGAGAGTAGACCAATGGAGACCATTTCTCTCTGTTTCTCTCACTGTCTATAACTCTACCTGTCAAATAATAAAAAAAAAAGAATGAGTGACTGATGGGACTGCAATAAAGGAGGAAATGATGGCATCACCAGAACTAAGTGTAGGTGCTAAAATAATGAATGGACAATGTTAGCTAGTACTGCAGAGATGCCAAGGGAATGCAAAGGAAAAATAATGCATAAAAATTAAAATAGCCACTTGGTTCGAAGCAGAATATGTGAACAATTTTGATTAGATAATGGTATTGTGTGGGAATTAAAGCCAAAGTGCACTGGGCCATGGAGTGAAAGACATAAGGATACTTATAAGGTACTGTGCATGATTTGTCTAAGATCTGATACCCAAGGGAGAGTTATAGTGGCCACAGAGAAGTGTAAGAATGAACTGCAGCTATTTCTAAGAGTACAAAATCTATGAGGGCAGATGTGGGGAGCAACTCGGACTAGACTAAGTTACTGGAATTAAGACTTATTCTATGCATCTGCTCTCCCACAATATGGCGCTGGGAGAGGAGTAAACAACTTTTACACAGCTGCCTCCAGTTCGACCAGTAACCTGCAGGAGCTGATCCTGCTCCTGATTGGAGGAGAACAGCGTACTCGGTGTGTGGGTAGCAGAGTTGGGATTGGTGGAAGAGGACTATAAAGGAGGAGAGAGACAAGATGCACCAGGAACATCTAAGGGGAACATCCAAGGGGAACATCCGGATAACATCTGAGCAGCCCCCAAGAGAGCCGGCCGACGGTGTGCCGCTCCCCCGCGGAAGTGGGGAAAGTGGCAGGGGGAACCGCCCTTCCACGGAGGTGGAAGGATCGGCAGCCAACCCGGGAAGAACCAGCAGCAAACCCGGGAAGGGCCGAGCAGACAAAAGAACAGCGCAGGGTCCTGTGTCGTTCCTCCACGAAGACGGGGAGCGACAGGCAGATACACCAGTGACCTTGTTGCTGCTGTACATTTCTTGAACAGTGTCCGGGCTGTACTAGGCACTCATGGAATCCAGTTGCTGAATGCATTCATAAACATGATAGGAGTAACTTGAGTGTCTTTATTAATAAAAGCAAAAAATTCAGTATAGGTGCTACCTTCTACCAAGGGAGAACAAATTTCCAACAGCTAGAAACATGTCAAGGATGGGAAGAGGAGTGCTTCCAGGAGTGAGCATGAAGTGCACACCTTGGAATGAGGAGTCTGCATCCCTCTACCTGTGTAAATGAGATGATCAATAATGTCAGAGAATTTCAGTACAATTTCACCAGAATGTTGAAGGATGTGAAGACCTCTTCAAATTCTTTGGGTTTTTAGTCACAAAACCACTGTATCCTGACCCAGACACAAATAATCCAGCTGATTTTGTGTGTAATTGGGGTGAAAAAGGCTTAATTATTTGACATGATGGTCTTGATTCTACACTTGACATTCTGAGGGAAGCTGGTGTTCACTAACACAATGCTTTGCCAGTTTCCGTGTTTATCATGTGGATTACTTCTTCTAATATCCCTTTAAGGGAAGTTAGCTCCTCCATTAACCTATATAAAGATGGTTCTTCTCACTAGGAGGGATACTAAAAGAGAAACAGCGTTTAATTCAGATCTTGCATCTGCTCAACCCAAGTCTCTCTATAAGGGACTTATCTTTCTTTTCTGTAGATGAAGAAATACCAAGATTGACTGAACACACAACGCGTGACAGGACTAGGTAGCTAGAGTATAGCTTGCATGTGACTTAGAACCACACATTTTTCTAGAATGAACATCCATGCTACTACATGGGTGGATATTTTCCTTGAAAAGTGTTGTTTTAAAACAGCTACTACATTAAGAAAACTATCTTTACCAATACCATATGCTATCTGTAAATGTATATATGAAGTATGAAAGACAGGTGATCACTACTTGATAAAATAGTGTTATATGTGAATGTAATATAATGTGACTTTATACAGCTCCAAATTTTAATATGTGCAAGGCAGTCCCATGCAAATTCTCTTCCTGCCTATACATGGGTTATCCTTGCAGGATGATTGCAAGAGGCTGAAATTCTACACAAGTTAATTTGGGGAATAGGCTGGAGAAATTTCAGTTTTTCTGTTCATAGGACTACATTTGTATTCCTAGTGGGCAGTGGAAATCAGATTTAACTCTGCTTTGTGTAAAATCTTGGACCTTTCTCTCATATCAGGTAGAGCTCATGGTATCTGTCTTCATAATGTAAGGTATGACAAAATAATAGGATCATTTACTTTCCCATATCAGCCTATAGTCTTCCTTTTTCTTTTCTTTTTTTTTTTAAATTTAATTTAACCAATAACAACTTAGGCAATGAAGTACCTTGTACACGTACAGGTTTGGATTCTGTGTTCATTGTTCATTTACAATTTAATCTCTTTTTTTTTTGCATGGATATTTTTGTATCAATTTTGGTTTCTAAAACTGCTGTATTATCATTTTATTTATTTTGATAACTGAGGTTAGTTGTAACCTTTCTATTAAGTTTTATACCCTAATGAAGCAATGCACTCTCCTTACCTTATCATCCACTCTGGAAACAATATTACACTTATGAGATCTTTGTTTTCCCTTCTACAATATTTTTGCGTGGCTAGTGATATGATCTGATAGCCAGTGCACTTTAGGATAACAACAAAATGACAAGTTGTTTTGCTCCAAGATGGATTTTACTTGTGGAAATTTTTAGGTGCTATTCTAAACAAATGTGGTAGATTAATGTAGGGATAAAGATGGACAATTTTGGGGCCCGGCGCCATCCCTCACTTGGTTAATCCTCTGCCTGCAGCGCCAGCATCCCATATGGGTGCCTGGTTCTAGTCCCGATTGCTCCTCTTCCAGTCCAGCTCTCTGCTGTGGCCCAGGAGTGCAGTGGAGGATGGCCCAAGTGCTTGGGCCCAGCACCCACATGGGAGACCAGGAGGAAGCACCTGGCTCCTGGCTTCAGATCGGCGCAGCGCCGGCTGCAGCGGCCATTTGCGGGGTGAACCAACGGAAGGAAGACCTTTCTCTCTGTCTTTCTTTCTGTCTATAACTCTACCTGTCAAATAAAAAAAAGATGGACAATTTTGGCAAAGATAATGCATTATGAACATTGTTCATTCATGTTGATTTGAAAGGGCTCTGTGGATAATTTAAAAAATTTAAAAATGTTTTCAAGTACAATAATATCACTAAATAATCATTTCTAGAGCTGGTACTCTGAGGATCTACTTGGTGGTAAATATGGAGATACATTTGTTTAAAAGACTTCATTAGTTAATTTTGTGCCTTATACTTTTGGAGTAAATTTGAACAACTGTAGTTCAGATCATTCTGATAAAAAAATGTATTTATTCCTTAAAGAAGTGCATATGTCTATATGCACTTATTTGACATTTAAGTGTTGACATTTAAGCAAAAAATTTGTATTTCTTAGAGGATAATGTAGAGTCTTTTACTTATTACTCCTATTACTTAAAAAAGATCCAACAAAAGCCCCATCTTAGATCACCATATTATGGTCACATGCCTGCATTTTCTTAAACGTCTGTAACCACCTACTGCCAGTTTTCATGTTGTAACAGTTTCTGATTGAAAGCAGTTTAAAAATGTTTAATAGAAGGGGCAGAGTAAGATGGCAGAATAGATCATTCCAGTAATCATTGCCTGCAGAGACATAAATTTGAGCAGCTATTCACTCACAAAAATATCTTCACAGGATCTAGGGGGCAGCTAGAGATCATAACATCTGAGTGCAGCACAGAAAAAAAAAAAATGAGGGCTTTTCATTGTAGCATAGCAGGTTAAGCCTCTGCATGCAATGGAAAAGACGGCCCAAGTGCCCCTGGGTCCCTTCATCCTTGTGGGAGTCCCAGAAGAAGCTCTGCGCTCCTGACTTTGGCCTGGCTCAGCTCTGGCCATTATGACCATTTGGGGAATGAAACACCAGATGGAAATCTCTCTGTCTTTCCTCCTGTCTCTATAACTCTACCTTTCAAATAAACAAAAAAAAATAGTTTATTTTTTTAATAAAGCAACATTGTAAGGGGTAGGAAAGGACCTACATCACCTGCATCACCTATATCACCCCCTCTGTAACCCTGGGCAGCACAGTATGGAGAGAGACACTTCTATTGGAGGGAGGAGGAGGAAGTGAGCACTGGACTTCTCCTTAGACCCTGACACCTGGTATACTTCAGTAAAACCAGTGCCCAGCAGGCCCTTTGGGTCATTACCCTAATCTAGGGATGTGTGGGTTGGGTTTCTACACCTGCCCTTGTACCAGACTATACCTTTCAGCTCCAGGTTTCAGGCCTGCATGGAGGACTAAATCTCTGGTCTGCACTATTCCTGGACCCACTTCAGTAGCCACCTCCAGACTGTGCTCAGTGCCAGACCAGCCCCAGTGGAACCAGACTCTGTAACCATCTCGTGGTATCAGGTGTGCCTACTGCAGGGTAGGCCAGCCTCACTAGGTTCCAGTGTTTGTTAGCATCAGGCCTACCCAGAAGTCCCAGGCTTTAGGCTCGGCAACTGAAACTCTAGTTATCCAGCCAGTAACTGTGAATCCAGTCCTACAGGCAGAACCTCCCGTCCTCCAACATGAGGCCAGCTTCTGCAACCTCAGACTCTTGCCCAGTGCAAGGACCGTGCCAAAACAGGGTCAGGTTGACCCACATATCCGCATGCTCTGTCCTGCCCCAGTCAACACTTCTGGCCTTAGGCACCATGCTGGTATACATAGCTGATAAATTCTTGATATTAATCTTTTGTTGGATTGTTAGCTTGCAAATATTTGTCCCCATTTTGTTGGATGTCTCTTCAGTCTGTTGATCATTTCCTTGGCTATACAAAAGCCTCTGAATTTGATATAATCCCATTTGTTTAATTTTTCTTTTGTTGTCTGTGTTTTAGGAATCTTGTCCAAGAAGTCACCCCCTATACCAATGTCTTAGAGTGTTTCCCCTACTACATTTTCTGTCAGCAACTTCATAGTCTCGGGTATTAAATTTAAGTCTTTGATCATCTTGAATCGATTTTTGCATATAGTGAAAAGTATGGATCTAATTTCATTCTTCTACATATAAACATCCAGTTTTGCCAGCACCTATTATTAAAGAGATTATCCTTACTCCGCTGTATGGTTTGAGTACATTTTCCCAAAATCACTTGCCTGTATGTATGTGGATTAATTTCTGGGATCTGTATTCAATTATATTGATGTGTGTGTCTGTTTTTATGCCAGGACCCTATAATGTTTTAATTACCATAGTTTTGTAGTAGGCTTTGAAGGAAGGTATTCTGATGCCTCCAGCATGCTCAGGATTGCTTTGGCTATTCTGAGTCTTGTATGAATTTAAATGAATTTAATGTTTTTTTTTCTCATTCTGTAAAGAATGTCATTGGTATTTTTTAGGGATTATATTAATTCTGTAGATTTCTTTATGTAATATAGACATTTTAATGATACTGATCCTTCTAATTCCATGAAAATGAGTATCTTTCTATTTTTTGTGTGTCCCTGATGATTTATTTTATCAGTGTTTTATAATTTTCAATTTAAAGATCTTTCACTTCTTTGGATAAATTTATTCGAAAATATTTTGTCTTTTGTGCATTGTATATGGGATTTCTTTCTTGATTTCTCTTTATTTGAGTTCACCATTAGCATATATAAAATTTGCTGGTTTTTTATGTTTATTTTGTAACCTGTGACTTTACTGAACTGGTTTAAAGTTCTAACAGCTTTTTGGAGGTGTGTTTAGGTTTTCACATGTACAACATTGTGTGTCATCTTCAAATATGGATATTTAACCTCTTTTCTGATGATCTTTATTTCTTTATACTACTAATTGCTCTTGGTAAAATTTCCAGTACTATATTAAACAAGAGTGGTGAAAGTGGACATCCTTGACTTGCTCCAGACTGGTTGGAAAATGCTTTCAGCTTTTCTCCATTCAGTGTAATATTGTCTATTTTGTCATCTACAGCCCTTATTTTTTTGAGGTATGTTCTTTCTATAGATGGTATGTGGAAGGATTTTATCATGAAGACGTGTTGAATGTTGTAAAATGCTTCCTCTTCATCTATTAAGATCTCCATATGGTTTTTGTTCTTCATTCTGTAGATGTGATTTGTGATATTTATTCAATTTTGAATGTTTAAGCACTTTTGCATCTCTGTGATGAATCCCATTTGCTTATGATATATGGTCTTATCAATGTGATTGTGGATTTAGTTTGCCTAGTATTTTGTTGAGAATCTTTACAATCATATTCATAAAGGATATAGTTCTATAGCTTTCCTTTCTGCTGTGTCTTTGTTTAGTTTTAGTTTCAAAGTGATGCTGGACTCATAAAAGGAGTTTGTTAGAGTTCCAATCTGTTGAATATTTTGGAATAGTTTTAAAATAATTGGAATTAGTTCCTCTTTAAATATTTTGTGGAATTCATTGCTAAAACCATCAGATCCTGGACTATTCCTTGATGGAAGACTTTTGATTAGTGATTCAATGTCATTGCTTGTTAGGCATCTATTTAGGTGTTTATATCTTCTTGATTGAATGTTGATAGGTTATATGTATTTAGGAACTTATTAATTTCTTCAAGGTTTAATGTTTTTTAGTATATAATTTGTCATAGTAATTTCTTATGATCCTTTGTATTTCAGTGACATTGACCGTACTGTCTCCTTTTCATCTCTGTTTAAAAAAAAAAAACATTCATTTACTTGAAAGGCAGAGTCACATAGAGAGAGAAAGAAGGAGTGAGATCTTCTACCCATGGTCCACTCTCCAGATGGTTGCAGTGGTCAGAGCTGGAAGAGGCTGAGGCCAGGAGGCAGGACCTTAATCTGGGTCTTCCATGTAAGTGATAGAGGTCCAAACACTTGGGTCATCCTCTGCTGTTTACTGAAACACATAGGCAAGGAGCTGGATCAGAAGTGAAAAAGCCAGGACTTGAACCAGAGTCCTATGGGATGCCAGCATCACAGGCTGCAGCTTAACTTGCTATTCCACAATGCTGGCTCCTACATCTCTAATTTTATTTGAAATGTTTGTCCTTTTCATGAGTCTGGCTAGAGGTTTATCTGTTTTGTTTATCTTCTCAAAAGTATTTTCTTTGGTTTTGTTAATCTCTTGTATTTTTTAAGATTTATTTATTTGAAAGTCAGAATTACACAGAGAGAGAAGGAGAGGCAGAAAGAAAGAAGAAAGAAGAGAGAGAGAGAGAGAGAGAGAGAGAGAGAGGTCTTCCATCCACTGGTTCACTTTCCAGATGGCTGCAACTGCTGGAGCTGTGCCAATCTGAAGCCAGGAACCAGGAGCTTCCTCCAGGTCTCCCACGTGGGTCAGGGTCCCAAAGTCTAAGGCCATCTTCTACTGCTTTCCCAGGCCATAGCAGAGAGCTGAATTAGAAGTGCCCATATGGGATGCCAGCACTGCAAGTGGTGGCTTTACCCGCTACACCACAGCGCCAGCCCAATTTTTATTTATTTGAGTTTCATTTATCTGCTCTGCTCATTACTTTTTTACCTCCTGTTGGATTTCAGATTGTTTGTTTCTTGTTTTTCTGATTCTTCAAGATAAGTCACTACATCTTTTGAGGTACTTTTCTTAATGTAAGCTGTTAATATTATAAACACCTCTCAATACTGCTTTTGCTTTATCGCAAAGGTTTTGATATGCTATTTTACATTTTCACTTATTTCAAGAAACTTTTTTATTTCCTTATCAATTTCTTCAATGACCCATTGATCATTCAACAGCTTGTCATTTAATTTCCATGTATTTTTAAGAGTTCTGTTGTTGTATTTGATTTCTGGTTTTATTCTTTTATAGTGTGAGAAGATACATGTATGATTTTACAATTTTTAAATTACTGAGACATGACTTAGGCTTAATATATGGTCCATTCTAGAAAATGTTCCGTGTGCTCTTTTTGTTTAGATTTTATTTATTAATTTGAAATGTAGAATTACAAGAGAGAGAAGGAGCTAGAGAGACATTTTCCATCCACGATTCATTCCCCAAATGGCTGCTAACCAGGAGCCAGGAGCTTCATCCAGGTCTCCCAATTGGGTGCAGGATTCTGATTACTTGGGCCATCTTCTGCTGCTTTCTGAGGCACATTAGTAGGGAGCTGGATCAGAAGTGGAGCATACACTGGTCTTATTTATGTGATCCCTTTGACACTTAATTCTATCTTTATGATCAATTATGAACTTAAACTGATCACTTTAACTAGTAATATGGGTGTAAATTGTTGAAATCTTTACTTAGTATATACTAAGTTGATCTTCTGTATATAAAGACAATTAAAGTGAATCTTAATGAAGAATGGGATGGGAGAGGGAGTAAGAGATGGGATGGTTTGCGGGTGGGAGGATGGTTATGGGGGGAAAGCTGTATAATTGAAAAGTTGTACTTTCAAAATTTATATTTATTAAATAAAAGTTAAAAAAAAAAAGTGGAGCAGCCAGGACTCAAACCAGCACCCATATAAGGATTCTGGAATTGCAGGCAGTGGCTGACCTTGCTGTGTCATTGCTTCACAGTGCCTGCCCCCGAAGAATGTGTGTTCTGTAGCTCTTGGGTGAAATTTACTGTAGGTATCTGTTAGGTTCGTTTGCTCAATATGTGTTTCAACTCCAGCATATCTTTATTGATTTCCCTCTGGATGATCTGTCCATTGAAGAATATGGGGTATTAAAATCACCAGTTCTGTATTGTAGTCTATCTTCCCTTTAGGTCTAATAGTATTTACCATATATATCTGGATGGTCTTGTTTTGGGTGCACATACATTTGTGATTGTTGCGTCTTCTTGCTGAATTAAGCATTTTATCAAAATTTAATGTCTTTTTTGTCTGTTTTTACAGTTTTTGTTTAAAGGCTATTTTATCTGATATGAGTATAGCTATTTCTGCTCATTTTTGGTTTCCATTTGTCTAGTGTATCTTTTCCCAGTCTATGTATATCTTTGTGAAGTGAATTTCTTATAGGCAGCTTAAATGGGATTTTAATTTTTCAACCATTCAGTCAACCTAAGTCTTTTTGTTGGAGAATTTAATACATTTACATTCAAGGTTATTATTGATGGATTAACACTAAACACTTATCATTCTGTTGATTATATATAGGTTATACATTCTTCCTTAGTAAATATGGTAGTATCTTATGTTTTCATGATAAGGACACATTTTAGTATTTCTTATAAGTCTGTTCTGGTTTTTGCTTGTCTGGGATGTACCTTATTTCTCTTTCACTTATAAAGAATGGCTTTCCTCACTTTAATATTCTTGCTTGGAAGGATTTTTTTTTCCATTTAAGATGTTGAATATAACCTTCTACTCTCTTCTGGCCTGTAGGGTTTTTGCTGAGAAATCTGATGCTACTGTAATTGGTTTTTCTTTATATGTAACTTGACACTCTTCTCGTACTATTTTTAGGATTCTTTCCTTGTCCTTAACTTTTGACAATTTGAACTACAATTTGCTTTGAAGAACTTCTGTTTGATTGAGTCCGCTTAGGGTCCTTTAAGCTCCTTGTATCTGGATATCTATGTCTCTTTCAATATCTGGGAAATTTTTAACTACAACTTAGCGGATTATCAATGGATTTTTCCTTCTCTTCTACTTCAAAAATACTTACAATATGAATGTTTGGTTGTTTAATGGTATTCCTTATTTCATGTAGGCTTTCTACATTCTTTTATATCCTTTTCTACTTATTTTTTATCTGATTGGGTCATTTCAAAAGTATGGTCCTTGAGGTCAGAAGTTCTTTCCTGCAATCATATTCTTTGTTCCATTATTTGAAGATTTCATCTTCAAGTTTATATTTGGTTCTTCTTAATGATTTCTATCTCCTTAGTAATATTTTCATTCTTAGCACTCCTTGATTTCCTCATTTCTTTAATCTATATGTATTATATTGCATTACATTGAGTTTCTTTACAGTCATTAATTTGGGTTCTGTTTCTGGCATTTCATAGATTTCCTTCCATTCAGATCTAATTCTTGAGGACTATTTTGATTTTTTGGAGATGTCATGTTACCTTACTTTTTCATGTCTCCTGTGTCCCCACACTGACCTCTGTGCACATGGTCTAATCACCCCTCCTTTATTGAATAGGTTTTATTGGAAAACAGTCTATGGCTTAACTAGAACGCAGGGTAGTACTTTGCTCATTGCTTTGGCTTTGGTTCTAGGTGAGCCCAGAGGTTTAGTCTCTAAGTGATTTATTTTAATCAGTGTCAGCTGACTCTATAAGTGGTCTAATCTCTTGCAGCTTTTGGAGACAGAAATGTGGCTTTGACCTCTATGTGGATTTCCCAGAGTTTATATCTTCATTCCACATAGTTTTCTCTCTCAGTCTCTCTAGAGATTGTTATAGTCGAGGTCTTGTTCTTGGTGCTGAGGGAGACAAAGGTGACTATCCACTTGTCCCACTGGCAAACTGGGGTTTGTGACACCAATTGTTGTGGTTCTAGGATTGTGTGATGTGAATGGGCCCTTCCTAAGATCCTGCTGGAGAGTCCAAATCATGGTGTGAATTATAACACCAATGGCCCTGATCCCAGGACTAAGGGTTACGAACTGAACCCTGCTGCAGTCCTGAAGGGTGAATACAAGGTATTCAGGAAACTTTGCTGTGGCAAGCATGAATCCATAAAGGTAGAATGAAGGTTGGTTCTTTCCTATGTCCAATAGGTAGATTTTAGTGGGATTGAGATTAGAACTAATTGTTCATGTCCATCCTCCCTCCACTTGTCCCATGGAGTCTGTGTTGTTTAGTCACTTTTCCAATGAAAATTTCCATCAATTGGACCTCACTCTTCTGATCTCACAGTGAAATTGATATTTTGATAGCCAAAGCTGCAGCATTAAGAATCAGACTTGGAGTCCCAGTCCTGCGCTGATACTGGTTTTCCACAATCCATGCATGTTGGATCTGCTTCCTGGGCAGCTTAGCTTCAACTATAGAGGATCCAGTGGTCTTTCCTATGTGATGCAGTGATGAGCACCAGCATCCTGCCCCCATAGATCATGTGCCTCTTCAGCTCCTCTGTTTTCTCCAGGATGGTGTTTGTCTCATGACTGTTTATCTTGCCATGGAAATTCCTAGGAAGCACAATCATGTTCTTCTGGATACACAGGGAGCAAGGTGGAGAGTGTGCAGCATGGGATGTCCCTGGAGTGAGGGGCCAACGGTGGCAGATGCAACGATAGCAGAAGCCACTTTTTGGTCTTTTTGTATTTTTGATTGGCATTTCCCTCATGATTAATGATGTAGAACAATTTTTCATATACTTTTGATCATTTATATATATCTTCTTTTTGAGAAATATCTATTCAATTAATTTTCCTTTTAAAAGAGTAATTTGTTTTTATTTGTGTGTGTGTGTGTGTTGTTGTTTGACTTCCTTATCTTCTGAAAAATAATCCTTTTTTGTATGAGTACTTTGGAAATTCTTTCTCCTATTCTGTTAGTGGTCTTTTCCTTTTTTGAGATAACATTTTTTTCTATTTACATTATATTCAAAAGCTTAATGCTCCATTAAATAAAAAGTTCAACAAACAGAAAGCAAAAAGACTGTAGTTCAATAGAAACATAGGAAAGAGCCATACACAAAAACCAAATGAAAAGATTTCAACTTCACCTATATATAGTGAACTTTCAGATAGTCACAGATTGGGCTCCTCCATGGCTCACTAGGCTAATCTTCTGCCTGCAGCCCCAGCACCCTGGGTTCTAGTCCCGCTTGGGGCGCGGGGTACTAGTCCCGGTTGCTCCTCTTCCAGTCCAGCTCTCTGCTGTGGCCCGGGAGGGCAGTGGAGGATGGCCCAAGTGCTTGGGTCCCTGGACCTGCATGGGAGACCAGGAGGAAGCACCGGCTCCTGGCTTCGGATCAGCACAGCGCCGGCCGTGGTGGCTTTTAGGGGAGTGAACCAACAGAAGGAAGACCTGTCTCTCTCTCTCTCTCTCACTGTCTGTAACTCTCTCTCTGTCTCTCTCTCTTACTGTCTAACTCTGCCTGTCAAAAAAAAAAAAGATAGTCACAGATCGGCAAAACAATAGTAGTATATAACTTCTCACAATTCGCCCAAAAAGATTCAAAGCAAAACAGTAGATTTATAGCAAAACTGGTATACACAATTACTCCTTTCCTTTTTTTGTGTTTGTTTTAGGTTTTAAAAAATTACCTCCCACATATAAGTGTGAATATGCAAAATTGATTTTTTCCATGTCTGGCTTATTTCATTCAATCTGATGTGCTCCAGTTGTATTACAACTGAATAATACATAATAATATGTATAATATCATTATTATAATTATAATATAATATAATTATTATTATAATACTGAATAATACATATACCACATTTTCTTATCCATTCATCTGATTATGGGCACCTTGGTTGATTCAATATTTTGGGAGATTTGAACAGCATGGTTGTAAACAAGGTGGTACAGCTATATCTTTGATACAATGTGTTCTTGTCTTTTGGGTATATATCCCATAATGAAATTGCTGGATTGCAGGATTGCACAAGTCTATTTCTTCTTCTTCTTCTTCTTCTTTTTTTTTTTTTTTTTGACAGGCAGAGTGGACAGTGAGAGACAGAGATAGAGAGAAAGGTCTTCCTTTGCCATTGGTTCACCCTCCAATGGCCGCCGTGCCTGTGGCCGGCGCATCGCACTGATCCGAAGCCAGGAGCCAGGTGCTTCTCCCGGTCTCCCATGCGGGTGCAGGGCCCAAGTACCTGGGCCATCCTCCACTGCACTCCCTGGTCACAGCAGAGAGCTGGCCTGGAAGAGGGGCAACAGGGACAGAATCCAGCACCCCGACCAGGACTAAAACCCGGTGTGCCGGCACCGCAGGCAGAGGATTAGCCTATTGAGCCGTGGCGCCGGCCACATGTCTACTTCTAAACAGTAGTTGCCCTAACTTACAACAAACAGGATAAAAGTTCCCCTTATTTCACATCTTCAACAACATTTATTGCTCTTTGTCCTTTGGATAATAGCGATTCTGATAAGGGTGAGATGATATCTGGATTTGGTTTGTTCTAGACACTTACCCAAGAGCTGCCACAGCTGCTGCTTATGTCCACAATGCCGCCAACCATCAGCAGGTTGTGGGGTACTGTTGGGGGGGAGATGGGAAGAGAGAAACATTACCCTGGTTTTTGCAGAGTTAGCAGGTACCCTGTTCCCCTTAGGGACCCAGACCAGACTCACACCAGGCTCTGCCTCTGGCTATACAACCAGTGGCATGGGCTACTGCAATCTGATCTCACTTCACTCTTCAATGCAGTTGCTTTCTCTAGCTCTTGGCTGCTGGGGTCACATGCTGAGTCCACACCTTCCACAGAGATCCATGGTATCCATCTTCCTTCTGTAGAATTTCCACTGTGTTTTTTTTCTCTCTCCCCTGAGAATGTACTTCCCTCACTTTTGTGTTACTGTTTTCCCCTAGTCTAGAGCAGTACACCCTTTTCCTATTCTGCCATCTTGGAATCTCAAGTAGTTTTGTTTTCTAGGACAAAGTCAGAAGAAATACAAATTTCCTGACTACATTCTCATTATAGGAAGTAATTTTATATACAATATATGGGCTTCAAATATTACTTTTGTACTAGTGTACATAAAAAGTAATTACAGAATTAATTATTTACTATTGTTTTTCTTTTCGTAGTCTAAACTATTTGTGATTTTAAGTGTGCTTAATTTCAAGTACATACTGAATGCCTAGGAATTTTGCTTTCCTCATACTTCAAAACACTTTGAATAAATGGTAAGTGCTTTTGAAAATACTTTTCTGTGTATGTTTGGATGGCTGGGGACTGGTAATAAATTATGTGCCTGTGTCAAGTGCAGGTCTGGTGTGGCATTATTATCAACTGTTTTGATAAATGATGCTATTTACTGTATTCTCCTGATTTTTTTACACCTTTAAACTGCCATATGGAGTATTTCAGTTACTTTCTTTTCCTGATGGAAAATTCAATGGATATATACAACACTGAAGAGACTTCGGCATATAATTCTCAATGCATTATTGATACATAGTTTTTGATAATTCTGACTCCCAAAGTCATTTTCTCTCAATTGTAGAGACTGATAAATTGAATGTACTTGGTTGAATACACACATATTACCAGTGCTTTTTCAGTTTAAGTTTATATAAACACTGCAGCCCTACCTAGTCTAGGTAGATAATTTCAAAGAATTCAAATAGAGAGAATGCAACAATGATAATAAATCCATTTTAACCTTTCTGTCTCATGAGACAATGCTGATATGCTATTAAAATCCTACACAAAGTGTGACGTGTGGATGGGTACTGGTCCACTGGGGAGGGACTGGGAAATCTGATTCTTTATTGATGTGATGGAAACCTCTATTCTATGAAATAGTGACTTCTCTCAATATTCTTTGACTTTAAAATAGAACTTTATTGAATACCTGCTGTGCATCAGGTACTATGTTAAGTATTTTATAGAATACATATTTATTTTATTTTATTTTATTTATTTGACAGGTAGAGTTAGACAGTGAGAGAGAGAAAGGTCTTCCTTCCCTTGGTTCACTCCCCAAATGGCCGCCATGGCCGTTGCTGCACTGATCTGAAGCCAGGAGCCTGGTGCTTCTTCCTGGTCTCTCATTCAGGTGCAGAGGCCCAAGCACTTGGGCCATCCTCCACTGCCCTTCTGGGCCACAGCAGAGAGCTGGACTGGAAAAGGAGCAACCAGGACTATAACCCAGTGCCCATATGGGATGCTGGCACTGCAGGCGGAGAATTAACCAAGTAAAGATTTATTCACTTATTTGAGAGGCAGAGTTACAGACAGAGAAAGGGAGCAGAGAACGAGGTGTTCCATCCTCTGGCTCGCTTCCCCAGTGGCTGCAATAGCCAGAGCTGAGCTGATCTGAAGCCTGGAGCCAGGAGCCTCTTCTGAGTCTCCCAAGCAGGTACAGGGGCCCAAGCACTTGGTCTTCTACTGCTTTCCCAGACCACCAGCTGGGAGCTGGTTTGGAAGAGGAGCAGCCAAAACTCAAACCAGAACCCATTTGTGATGCTGATGCCTCAGGCAGATGCTTAACCTGCTACACCACAGCGCTGGCCACTAGCATACCTTTTCAAAAAAAAAAAAAAATTGAGAGGCAGAGAGAGACAGACCTACACACACACATGCACACAAACACACACACAGAGTGTTCCCATCTGCTGATTCATTCCTTAAATTCCTCAAATGCCTACAACCAGCCCCGACCAAAATCAGGAACATGAGCTCAGGGGCTCATCTACTTGAGCCATCACCTGCTGCTTTTAAGGGAACACTTAAACAGGAAGCTGGAATTGGGATCACAGTCAGAACCTGAACCCAGGCAATATAATATGGGATGACCATCGCATTGTATCTTACTTACCCTATATAGCACTCCTGCTATGTACCCTTGTTATATTCATTTTACAAATGCTGGCACTGCAAGTGGCGGCTTTACCTGCTACACCATGACGCTCCCCCCCCCCCTTATTTTTTAATGGCTTTGCCTTTATTTGGAAATCTTTTGTGTATTCTCTGCCTATTACATTTCAAAAGATTTATTTATTTGAAAGGCAGAGAGACACAGAAAGAGGGTGAGACCAATGGAGATATCTTCCTTTCACTGTTTACCCTCCACAAAGTGGCCACAACAGTAGGTGCTAGACCTCACCAAGGCCAGGAGCCAGGAACTCCTGTCTGGGTCTCACCTACATGACTGGCAGAAACCCAAGTACTCAGGCCATCTGCTGGCTCCCATGTGCATTAATAGGAAGTTGAATTGGAACTGCAGAGTAGCTGGAACTCAGTTGACCCTCCTATTTGGGGTGTGGCATCAAAAGCAGCAGTTTAACTTGCTGTGCTACAACACTGACCACCTCCACACCCCCACCTCCAGTTTTTTGCTTTGTGCTTACCATGAAGTTACATAAAACATCGTAAATTTACTGCAAATTATTTTAAGTTGAAAACAAGTTTATCAATTACAAAATTCTTGACTTGTGTTCCCCTTCACATGCCTCTGATGTGTTGTTTTTTGTTTTTTTTTTTTTTTTTTTTTTTTTTTTTTTTTTTTTTTTTTGGACAGGCAGAGTGGACAGTGAGAGAGAGAGACAGAGAGAAAGGTCTTCCTTTGCCGTTGGTTCACCCTCCAATGGCCGCCTCGGCCGGCACACCACGCTGATCCGATGGCAGGAGCCAGGTACTTATCCTGGTCTCCCATGGGGTGCAGGGCCCAAGTACTTGGGCCATCCTCCACTGCACTCCTGGTCCACAGCATAGAGCTGGCCTGGAAGAGGGGCAACCGGGACAGAATCTGGCGCCCCGACCGGGACTAGAACCCGGTATGCAGGTGCCACAGGTGGAGGATTAGCCTATTGAGCAGCGCCACCAGCCACCTCTGATGTTTTTGATGTCACTGATTATCTCTTTTTACATTCTGTGTCCCTTAAGAAATTGTTGTAGCTCTTGGTACTCTTAATATTTTTTTCTTTTAACCATCACACTAGAAGTATAAAATTAGTACCAATACTACATCAGAGTATGCTGAATTTGTGTAATTTTTTACCAGTGGGTTTTATGCTTAACTATGTTTTCACGTTGCTAATTAGTTTCATTTTCTTCCAATTGGAAGAACTCTCTTTAGCATTTCTTATAAGACAGGTCTAGCAGTGATGAACTCCCTCTGCTTCTGTTGTCTGGGACAGCCTTTATCTTGTCATTGTCTTTCAAGGATAGTTTTATCAAGTCAAAAACATTTGGCTGACAATTTTTTTTCTGTCATCACTTTGACTATATCATCCCAGTCTCCTGTAAATTTTGTCATTTTGACCAAGAGATTCATATTTACTTGGGATACCATTTTTCATATTAATTGTCTTTTCTGTTTTTGATACTTTCAATTATGTCTTTTATTTAGAATGGTTTGCTGTAATGTGTTTTTGTGAATTCTCCTTGGAGTTGAATCCATTTGAAATCTGCAAACTTCCTGTACCTGTATGCTCATCTCTTTCCCCAAATTTGGGATGTTTTCAGCCATCATTATCTTCAAATACATGTTCTATCTTTTTCTCTTGTCTCCTCTTTTTCTGAAGCTCTTATATTGTAGATATTAGCTTTCTTGATGATTTCATGTTTGTCCAATAGCATTTCTTTCTTCCTTTCGATTTTTTTGGCCTTTCTTCCTCCTCTGCATGATTTCAAATCAGTTGGTTTTTTTAGTTCATTGATTCATTCTTCTGCTTTATTTAGTCTACTATTAAATCTCTCTATTGTCCTATTAATTCATTCAGATTTCAATTCTCAAATTTTTGCTTCATATATTTTCTCTTTGCTTAGCATCTAGTTTTGTTCTTCTATGTCCCCTTATTTTTTTAAACTGTCCATTTCTTATAGTTTTCTGAGCCTCTAAGAGCACTTATTTTGAAATCTTCGTAAGGAATTTGTGTATCTCCAATTATTTTGGGTCATTTACTGGAAACATTTTATTATTTTTCTGTATTAGTTTCCCTGATTCTTTGTTATACTTGTATTTAAGAAGTATCTGTACATATTTAGAAGCAATCACCCCTTCCTCTTCCAGGTTTAATGGACAGCTTAGGTTACAGTAGACCTTCATGTCTTGTGGAAGGGAAAGGAGACAGCAGTAATGCATGGTTGGCTCTTAGTCACAACAGTAAGGCATGGTTGGCTCTTAGTCACAACAGTAAGGCATGGTTGACTCTTAGTCTGGTGCTGTGGGGGTACCAGTTCTGGAATTATGGTGGCTCTGAGTTCCAAGGATCTGCCTTTCTTTGGCTCAGGTAGCTGGGCTTCATAAAATGGTTAAGAGTATGGTTCCTTTTTTTTTTTTTAAGATTTATTTATTTATTTGAAAGAGCCACACAGAGAGAGGAGGAGAGGCAGAGAAAGAGAGAGAGAAAGAGAGGTATTCCATTCACTGGTTCACCCCCCAATTGGTTGCAACGGCTGGAGCTTCGCCGATCAGGAGCCAGGAGCTTCTTCCAGGTCTTCCATGTGCATGCAGGGGCCCAAGGACTTGATCCATCTTTTACTGCTTTCCAAGGCCATAGCAGAGAGCTGGATCAGAAGTAGAGCAGCTGGGACTCAAACCGGCGCCCATATGGAATATCGGCACTGCATGCGGTGGCTTTATCTACCACGCCACAGCGCCAGTCCCTAGGGTATGGTTCTTAGTGGTAAAAAATCTGAAAGAGGCACTGACTGAAAGGGCTTTTGAGGTCTCAGCTATGCTTCTGGGTCTAATGGGCAGGGGCTGGTTCTGGTTCTTCTGGAAGCAAAAGCCAGCTTGATGATCATGCTTCACCATGGAAGCCAGCTGCAGGCACATCTGTGACATGGATTACAGAGTTGTGAGAACTGAGGTCAGAGGCAGAGACTGGGATTGACTATACACACACAAGTGTCATTTGGGGACTGCAGTTCTATTTGCATAGCCACAGGAGCCCACTGTGGCATGGTGGCTTGGTTGAAGCTGTTTGTATGTATTGAGGGGGGAGCTGCAGGTATGAGCTGGAGGTATACATGCCTAATGTATTTGCAGGGGCCAGCTATGGTTGCAAACAGAGTAGTAAGACAGAAGGGTGTTCCAGGTGCTTATGCATGAAAGTCTATGGAAACAATAACTAGCAATGGCGATAACCCAGTTACAGTGGTCAGCCTTTTGACATGTGTAGCAGTGGGGCTAGACCGGTATAGAGTGCACTTGGACTATTGGCAGGTATGCCTTGATGGCTGTGCTTGTCATTAGGTCCGCATTCTGGACCCCTGCCCCCACGGAGGCAGAAGCTGGAAAGAGGGGGTAAGATCTGAGGCACGAAGAGAATGTTAAAGCTGCTGAGCTTGATCCCTGAGCGAGGACACCCATGACAAAAACAGTTCAAGTCTTTCTAGGGAAGGGAGAGAAGCAGAGATGGTAGATCAGGAACCTGGGACTATAAAAATAAACAGAAAACTACAGGCCTCTCAGCAGCAAAGACTGGGGAGGGTTTCTGTTGCTATTGGACTGGAAGTTGGTTTCATCAGGGGCGAAAGCATCTAGGGTCCTGTGGAGTACAAGCTGCTGGGGCTGTGGTCATGAACAGTGGGGGATCCTTGTCACTGAAGGTTGTGGCAGTGCTCAGTCACCAGCAATGCTGTTGAGGTCTGCAGCAGAGATGTTTTCAGACATCTGTGCCAAGCATGCTGTAGCGGTGTGTGGTGAATCCCATGGCATGGCTGATGTTGATAGAGCCTGCCCTTCTTATTCGTTCGTTGCTGTCTCCAGACATCTTAGCTATGCTTGTTGTTTGGGCAGTGCCTGAAAGCCTGGGGAAACTAGTTATATATCCTCTTCTCTATAAGGAGGATGCACAATCTAGGGAGCTACTTCTCTGTGCCAAGCAGTGTTAGTTTGGGGATTTGGACTGGCACTGGATAAATGAAGATGCTCTGAATTTTTTGTGAGTTTACTCTTGATCTTATTTTTTTTCTATTTTCGTATTGCTTTGACTTCTTCAGCAGACTCCTAGGCTCTTTTAGAATTATTTTTGTTCATGCACAGCTGCCAATTTGCTGCTCTTTGTGGAGGACAGGAAGTCTAAGCAACAACTCTGTCATCTTGCTAATGTCACTCACTTCTCTATACATGTCTTAATTCTAGATTTTTTTAAATTTCATTTTTAACATTTGAAGTCCTTAACCTACCTGGAACTTGTTTCTGTTTATGATATAAGAGAGCTATGTAATTTCATTTCCTTCCCAAGAGGTAATCTATTGAGCCAGTGCCACTTATCCCATAATCTATCATATTCCCCACTGAAAAACTTTTGATTTCACTCTCAGATTTTTAATTTTGTTCCTATGAATTGTCTTTTGCCACATTTATACCTGATACATTTAATATAATAAGAAATTCATATTTTGTCTTTTTCCTTATTTTCTGACACATAGCTCCTAAAATCTTTGGAATCTGTAACGAAGCATTTTTGTATTCTAATTAGATCACCTTTGATTAGGAGATCCTGAATTGTTTTTGGATAGGTAGGGCTGGTTACCATGGGAACCAACCATGTAAGAGTCCACATTAGTAGATGAAACTTTTGATTCCATCTTCCCAATTTCTAGAGGGGAGAGTTTGAAGATTGAATTGATCATCAGTGTTGATTTATTAGGTAATTTCTATGTAATAAATCCTCCATGAAGATTCAAAATTATAGGGTTTGGGTGACTTTGCAGGGAGCATGGCAGGCTAATGCCTTATAAGGTTCAACATTTGAAAGGCAAAATGACACAGAGAGAAAGATCTTCTATCTGCTGATTCACTCCCCAGAAGGCTGTAACATATAGGGCTGGGCCAGGCCAATGCCAGGAGTCAGGAACTCTCTCTGGTTCTCCCACATTGTTGGCCAGGGCCCAAGTACTTCGGTCATCTCTTACTACATTCCTGGGCACATTAGCAGGGAACTGGATTGGAAGCAGAGCAGCCAGGACTCCAACTGGGGCTCTGCTGTGGGATACCAGTGTGGCAGATGACAGTTGGTTCTGCTGCATCATAACACCAGCCCTTGGAGAATGTCTAAGTTGCTAAGACTAAAGTGCAGGCAGAGTGTTGCAAGTGCAGAGGGCATGGAGACTCCACACCCCTTTTCCAGAGATCTTGCTATACATCTCTGGTTATTCCTGTTATATCCTTTGTACTAAACTGGTAATGGAGCAAGTAACCTGTTTTCTTGACTTGAGTGAGTTGCTCTAGCAAATGATCAAACCCAAGCAGCGGGTCATGAGGTGTATTGTTTGTAGAAAGTCAGGCAGAAGTTGTGGGTCAAATGGGAACATGCTGCTTGAACTAGGAGCGGTCTTGTGGGACAGAGTTCTTAACCTGTGGGATCTGACACTGTCATGTCGGAGCTGAACTGCAGATCATTTAGCTGGTGCTGGAGCATTGCTGGGTATAGGAGAAACCCTACACATCTGATCACAGAAGAGATCTGTGTTGAGTTTTGAGAGTAGGAGGGAAAAAAAGTTAATTTTTCCTAATAAACAGTATTATACTGCTTTTATTATGATGGTTTATGTTTTCTTTATTACCATTTTATTGTCTCCATTATTTTTTACTTAAAATTTAAGGTCATTTATTTTAATTTATTAAAAAGTTATCAATTTTAAACATATTTGAGATGCAGAGAAATAGAGAGACAGACACATAGAGCTCCCAACCACTGGTTCACTCCCCAAATATGTACACTGGCTAGAGAATTGGGTTGGGGCTGGACTTAGGAGGTGGGAACCCAATCCATGTCTCCCAAGTGAGTTGTAGGAACCCAACTACTTGAGCCATTACTGTTCCTCCTGGGTCTGAACTGGCACGGAGCTGGAATCAGTATCCAAAGCTGGGAACTGAACATAGGCATTCAAATGTGAGATGTCATCTTAAACAGTGGGCCAAAAACCCACCATTAAAATTAATTCTTTGGAGACTAAAATTGGACGTGTATTTAATTCATATATTTGTTTGCAAAAAAATGTCTTTTTAGACTATTAAGACTTCCTGTGCTAAAAAAGGACACATCTTTCTATTTGTTTTGGTCTTTTTTTATGCCCCCCAATACAATTGTAATGACCATTTTAAGAAAGATCCTTTTCTTTTTTTTTAGATTTATTTATTTATTTATTTATTTGAAAGTCAGAGTTGCACAGAGTGAGAAGGAGAGGCAGAGAGACAGGTCTTCCATCCAATAGTTCACTCCTCAATTGATGCAATGGCCAGAGCTACGCCATTCCGAAGCCAGGAGCTTCTTCTGAGTCTCTCTCTGTGGGTGCAGGGGTGCAAGGACTTGGGCCATCTTCCACTGCTTTCCCAGGCCACAGCAGAGAGAGCTGGATTGGAAGTGGAGCATCCAGGACTCAAACCTGCACCCATATGGGATGCTGGCATTGCAGGCGGCGACTTTCACTGCTAAGCTACTGCACTGGCCCTGATAAAGGTCTTTTCTTATTAAATATATTCAATTTTTAAAATTCTTAAAATTCCCTCAAAAATATCCAACTCCTACTCTAACCTTTTTTGTTCTGCAGTTCTTTACATATAATATCTTTAAGCATATTCTTAGTTTGTCTTTTGAGTAATACAAAATTGTCTCTTTTGGGATCAGAACTTCCCAGTTATAAGCTTTCCCCTTGCAACCTCTATGTTCTTATGTTTGTCAGAAATAGAAATTTCTCTGTGCCCAAAACAAAGATGCTGCTTAAAACAGCTTCCAGTGATGATCAACATACATGTATGCATCCTTTGCACTGTTGACTATCCTGAGATATCTAAGGGATGTGTAGATGTTTTTCCAAGTCTCCTTTCTCTCATCCAAATGTTCTTTGGTCTTCATTTTGGACCTGTAGATTCTAACCTGTTTTTATCTTACCTCCTGTTCTGCTGTTATTTCTGGACTAAACTCACCCTTGAACACTAACTTAAATCTTCTTCCTTAATGACCAGATCATAGGGACTGACCTTATGTACTTGGACTTCATGTCTTCCCTTTTATTAGGATTTTGTCTTCACTCATGAATTTGTGGCATCTAAAGGAAATGTTAACTATTACTGACTGCATGATAAGATGGCTACCAGCAATTCTTTCCATCCCTACACATGTGTGCTGTTCTTCCCATGGACAGATGGAGTCCTTCCCGCCTCTGAATGTGGACTGTCCTATGACTTGCTTTGACTAATAGGATATAACAAAAATGAGCTTGTGTGACTTCTGGAACTGTCTTAAGACATCCTATATTTTATGCTTTCACCTTGGAATATAGCCAACATGAAGTGAAACTCGGGCGAGAGTACCAAATGATGCAAAACCATCTGGAGAAACAAAGCCCCAAGCTGCCCCCAGTGATTTCACCCACCCCAGCTGAGCACTAGACAAGTTCTGGCCATAGCTGAACTCTGAGCTGAATATTGTTTAATGAGTAGCTTCAACTGACCATACATGGAAATCAGAATTCAGCTGAGCTTTGTCACCCACAGAAATAGGAAAAGTTGTTTTAGGCTATTTTGAGGAGGTTTGTTACATTGCATTAGATAACTCAAGATAGTGAGCATCAGTGGAAAGTAGACAGATACTGATGAGGTAAGGAGAGAAAATCCACAATCAGACTATTTCAAAGATGTTTTTAATTAAATGCAGGATTATTTCTGGGGGATGAGAAGGAAGAAACAAAACATGCAGTGGTATATAAATGTTGTTAATCCTTTAAACATTACATACTATCACTTTTTAAATACATGTATCCAATATACATACATATCAGAATAACATAGTGATGATTTTATATTTTATGTAATTCTTTGTTATTACATGACTGTTTGATGCTTTCAATATTCCTACTTAGAATAGCCCCTCCCATTGTTGATTCTAAGTGGCTTTGAAAGTTTTGTTACTAAGTGTTGAGTTAAAGACAAAGGTAATCTTATCTGATAACTATATCAAATAGAATATGGAAATTATCACATTTATTTTATTTCTTCAAAGATCATTTTGTATCCACTTGATTCTTGGATCTTGGTGGATTCTAGACAATGAATATTGGGAGCTGAGAGTTCAGATAATTCAACTATTGTACTCACTAGATACTTTAGTAAATACAGTAACATTGCCACATCTTTGTAAATTCTTTGTCTCTTAAAAACTCAGATTCAACATGGAAAGTAGTTTATCAATATTTTTATTCAAATAAGAGAAATGTCAAACTTGCTGCATGCATGGTTTACTAAAGTAAACAGCAAGATGTCTGTTTCAAGGTGAAAGATGGTATTACTAAGCTCTGCTGTGTAAGTTGGCTTCTCCTTGCTCCATATAACTGCATCACTAACATGGAGCTGAACAGGTGCAGCTGTTGCATTCTGTATTATAATGATCACTATTAATTCTTCCTGGCAAATTTAGCCCTTGGGTATCAGTGGGTTAGGAAATGAAGACTCGATCTGAAATATTGGAGGGAATGGAAAGAGTGCTTCAGGGGGAAAAATGATGATTTTTCTGATTTTTCAGTTTAATTTAAAAACTAAGCCTCGTAGTCTGTCAATAATCTGACATTACAAATGCTTTGGGACTATGTTTACTTAGGAATTGGGGGTGGGCTCTTTAGAGAAAAAATTCATTTTGTGTTTAATTTTACTGGAAGTCTTTTGACATTCTGGGAAGCATCAACTGGCAAAGGTGATTATGTACTCAATAGGGCAGAAGAGGAGCTCAGGGTTGTAATTAACATGTTATTGTACAAATCAAAGGGACAGTAAAAGGCAATTTGTTCAACTGTCACCAGGCCCAGAAAATCAGTGTACACACAATAAGGTAGATGGGAAATTGGAGTTGAGAAGCTAATGAGTCAAAACAGTCAGGCTTTTAATTTTTTTTTAATTTTGTACTAGCCAATGTACCTGTCTAACAGCTTTGAAGTAGGTGATAGAGATGATCATTGAAGCATCCTCTCTTGCTTTTCTAATTAACTTCCTAAAATAATTTAAATAATCTACTAATTTAGTTATATATTGTGATAACTCACACTGCATCATAATATCCTCAAATTGAAGGCAGTCAATATGCAAGTTCTATTGAGATAAAACTTCATTTTTAACAAATGTTTAGGTACAAAATGAATATTATTTTATCCATTGGCCTTTTAAAATTTCCAACAAATTAAAAATGTTGCTAAAAGCAAAGTTATAAAACATTCTAGAATGAAATCAATAGGGACCCTATAATAAATCATGACATAATTTAGTTCTGTTTAATTAATAAAAAAGCAGAGTTTTGATAAAATACTATTTTACCTTATTGACTACATATCTTGAAAATAATTTGATGGAATATCATTCTGTTCTTCAAGAACTTGCATAGAAGGTAAATTACCATTTCATACTTACAAGCTTTATATAGTACTTTGCACTCCAATTATCTTTCCATCATCATATAAAATTGACCAGATGAATAAACTATAATGTGAATTCCATTTCTTGGTCCAGGAATTACAAAAACATACAAAAATCTAGTATGAATAAATATTTGCATATTTGGAATATATACATAGTACACATATATAATCTGAAGTCAAGCACCCATTGTATTAATACATGTCTATTAATGATAATATTCATTCACTCATTTATTCAAAAATGTATTAAACATATACATTATTCCAGACACAGGGTTATTTACCATTTTTTTAGGATTTTATTTATTCATTTGAGAGGTAGAGCTGCAGACAGAGAGATGGAGACACAGAGAGATCTTCCATCCGCCGGTTCACTTCCCAAATGGCCCCAACATCTGGAGCTGTGCTGATCTGAAGCCAGGAGCCAGAAGCTTCTTCTAGGTCTCCCACATGGTTTCAGGGGCCCAAGCACTTGAGCCATCTTACTCTGCTTTCCCAGGCCATAACAGAGAGCTGGATTGAAAGTGGAGCAGCCGGGACTCGAACTGTTGCCCACATGGGATGCCAGCACTTCAGGCAGCAGCTTTACCCGCTACACCACAGTGCCAGCCCCTCTTTACCATTTTTTTTTTAACAGAACAAGAATTCTTGGGTAGTGCTTTTAATTTTTTTTTGAAAGGCATGGTGACATGGTGAATCAGAAAGAGATCACTTGTACATTTGCTGGATAACTCCTCAAATAGCTGCACCAGCTAAGGCTGGGCCAGGCTGAAACTGAGAGCCAGGAGCTTTATCTTGACCTCCCATGTGGGTGGCAGGAGCCCAACTAGGGCCATCTTCTTCTGCTTTCCCAGGTGCATTAGCAGGGAGGTAGATTGGAAGGGGAGCAGCTGGGACTTGAAGTGGTGCTCTGGTATGGGATGCAGGCATTGCAGGTGGCAGCTTAACAATACTGGCCTCAGGTTAATAGTTATAGCACAGTGGTAAGAATGGGACCTCAATCTAGATTTTTTTTCCAGAATGTGCCACTTTCACAAGTAACTTAACTTATCTCTCATAAAGTTGTTGCCAATATGACCATATATATTGTATAACATGTGTATTCACACATGTGATATATATGACAGTGTAAATATGTATCATGCATACATATACTAGAATAGTGCCTGAGATAAAGTTCATACATCCTCCTCCCACCAACATACACACATTTTAAATTATCTTATTTCTTGCAATATAATTTTGATCTCAGGAACTTGGCATTGAGTAGATTATAGAAATATCATCTGTATTAGGCAGGGTTATTCTGAAAAATAGAACTAGTAGGCTTTTTGTATATGTATATGCACATATAAATGTGTGTGATATATACTCATGTGTGGGAGAACAGGAGTTATTTTATGGTAACTTTACTCCAAAGACAGTCTGGGGGCAAAATTCCCTCTGCTGTAACTATATACAAATTTCCTCTTCTGAAGAGGGCATGAGTCATATTAGGGCACATTCTCATGATTTCTTTTTAATCTTATTACATTTTTTCTCATTGACTATGGAAGGCAGAGAGACTGAGATACAGATAGCAATATATTTCACCTGGTGGTTCACTCTCCAAATGCCCACAACTACCAGGACTGGACCAGGCCACAGTCAGGAGCCTGGGAGTCCATCCTTGTCTTTGATTTGCATGTCAGGAACTCAGGTATTTGAGCCATCATCTGCTGCCTCCCAGGGTATGCATTAGCAGGAATGCTGCATCAGAAGTGGAGTAGCTGGGACTCAAGCCAGGCACTTGTTTATGGCTTGTAGGTATTCCCTGCAACAACTAAACCTCTGTGTCACATGCCCATCCACAATTACCTCTTTTTTTTTTTCTTTTTTTTTTTTTTTTTTTTTTTTACAGGCAGAGTGGACAGTGAAAGAGAGAGAGACAGAGAGAAAGGTCTTCCTTTGCCGTTGGTTCACCCTCCAATGGCCGCCATGGCCAGCGCACCGCGCTGATCGGAAGCCAGGAGCCAGGTGCTTCTGGTCTCCCATGCGGGTGCACGGCCCAAGGACTTGGGCCATCCTCCACTGCACTCCCGGGCCACAGCAGAGAGCTGGCCTGGAAGAGGGGCAACCGGGACAGAATCCGGCGCCCTGACCGGGACTAGAACCCGGTGTGCCGGCACCACAAGGCAGAGGATTAGCCTAGTGAGCCGCGGCGCCTGCCAACACAATTACCTCTTTAAAATCCCCACCTCTAATTGTGGCTAAATCCTGAGGTACTAGGGATTAGAATTTATACATGTGGAAATATCTGGAGTACATAATTCAGTTCTTAACACTGTCTTAGCTCTATATATGACATAGATGCTAACAATGGTCTCTGCACAATTCTGAAGAAACAAACCGACAGCACATGTTCCTGGATAGTATTATTGGTAGGGTTGGTGGTTGCTGTGGGTTTAAGCATTTCAGTAGGGGTAGCAAACAAAATATACTGTGATTCATTCTCAGATACATATCCAGTTCAAGATGCACAAAGTCATTGATTTTTTTAAGTTGATTCTGAAAAAGATTAAATCCAGGATACTGGAAGAATTTGTTGGTACTCTGCTATGCAGTATATAATAATACTGACTTATTTGAAGCTTAAGTTACTAGATACCAAGAGAATAGACAACTTGCCATAGGTCACTAAAAACATTTTTTTTTTTTTATTTTTGACAGGCAGAGTGGACAGTGAGAGAGAGAGACAGAGAGAAAGGTCTTCCTTTGCCGTTGGTTCACCCTCCAATGGCCACCGCGGCCGGCACGCTGCGGCTGGCGCACCGCGCCTATCCTGGCAGGAGCCAGGTACTTATCCTGGTCTCCCATGGGGTGCAGGGCCCAAGCACCTGGGCCATCCTCCACTGCACTCCCCGGCCACAGCAGAGAGCTGGCCTGGAAGAGGGGCAACCGGGACAGAATCCGGCGCCCCGACCGGGACTAGAACCAAGTATGCCAGCGCCGCAAAGTGGAGGATTAGCCTAGTGAGCCACGGCGCTGGCCACTAAAAACATTTAAGAAAGCAGTTCACCTTCAGTGTAAGTAAAGAAAACCTTCTCAGTACAAGAGACAATTGAAGCACATTCCTGATGCAAAGAAGTGCCCAGTGACTTAGGGTTCTGTAAGTGCTTCATTCAAGAAAGTCATATGTAAGAGTGGGAAAAAGTGAGCCACAAACCTGGTCCACAGCATCAAAGGTTTTGAAAGCTTTAACTGCAGCTTAGAATTTGTGTGGTGGGAAATGGGGACTTACTGGACATTATTGATCGAGTTAGAATCACAAGCTGTTTTTAATGAATTTTACTTAGAAAAATGACTCTGGCTTTATCATGGCGGTTAGATTTGGCAGGGTAGAAACATGTGATACAGTTGTAAAGAAGTAAGTTGAGAGCTTGAAATGATTTAGTACCTATAGAGATAAGGGAAGGAAATGAATTTGGACCACATTTAAAGAGTAGATTGGCATGGTTTGCTTGAAAGAATTGAAAAGATGAATAAATAAAATAAAATTTGAATTTTCTGGCTTGATGGCTGAGCAGGTGACATAAAATTGATACTTGTGTTTGCAAGGCTATTGTTAACCATTTGTTCAACATGACCCTATAGAAGACTTCTGATGTACTTTTTGCAATTTGCTTGAATTACCATAAATTTAACACACTACACAAATACCAATAATTATTTCACAGCTATTCACATAAATTCAAGGAGATTCAACAAAGCACTAGGGTATTGCCTGGGAAAGAGAAAATGGAAATGAGGAAGGGACGTAAAAGAGAATATGTAAATAAATGAAACAAGTGAGACACTTGCATGGACCAATGAATTTCAAGTGTGTGAGCTAATTAGTATAATTACTCAACCCTGGGCACCTGTGCAATGAACTAATTAGCATGATTATTCAACCCTCTCCACCTGAGGTCCAAAGAAGAGCATAATAAAATACATTTGGCATACGTAGTTTGGACCAGATGAACCCAGTGCCTGATGCCAAGTAGGGGTATTAAACAAAATATACTGTGATTCATTCCCAGATATATATCCAGTTCAAGATACACAAAGTCATTGATTTTTTTTAAGTTGATTCTGAAAAAGATTAAATCCAGGATACTGGAAGAATTTGTTGGTACTCTGCTATGCAGAATATAATAATACTGACTTATTTGAAGCTTAAGTTACTAGATACCAAGAGAATAGACAACTTGCCATAGGTCACACAGCCAGTACAAGTAGAAGCAGAAATTCAGAGTATATGCTTTTAAATGCTACTGTCCTCTGATCCTATTCTATTGAATATTCTATGTTTTGAAATCATGTATTTCAGCAGAACAGGATTTGAGTTGCACAATAAGTCCATGGCTATGAACTTCCTCTTCCTCATACTGGAGTCCCAATAAAATTTCTCCCTGTTCAGCATAAAGCACGGTAAATCCCCGGTTCTCAATAACTATTTGTTTCATAAATGAATGAATACCCAGTTACCATCCTTGACTTCTAATTTCTAAAAATATCTCATTAGATAATTTGCTTTTTGTTTTATTAAAAGTTAACAGCCCTATAAAATAGCACATATTTAGGAATACTATGTAATGTTTTATTACATGTGTGCATTGTGTCAAGTCCAGTCAGGGTAAATATATGTATCCTTTCAAGCACTTAACATGCCTTTATATGAAAATATCCCAAACTCCCCAAATATCTCTACTCTATTGTAAAACAGAACCCAGAATTTCTTCTGTCTAGCTATAACCGATTATCCACCAATAAAATAGCCTCCCTCTCCACTTTTCTCCCAAGCTTCTGGTAACCACATTTACACTTTGACTTCTATGAGATAGATCACTGGTATTTCTTTTTTTTTTTTTTAAGATTTTATTTATTTGTTTGAGAGGTAGAGTTACAGACAGTGAGAGGAAGAGACTGAGATAAAGGTATTCCTTCCATTGGTTCACTCCCCAAATGGCCGCAATGGCCAGAGCTGTGCTGATCCGAAGTCAGGAGCCAGGTGCTTCTCCCTGCTCTCCCATGCTGGTGCAGGGGCCCAAGCACTTGGGCCATCCTCTACTGCTTTCCCAAGCCACAGCAGAGAGCTGGATTGGAAGAGGAGCTGCCAGGACTAGAACCCGAACCCATATGTGTTGCCAGCGCTGCAGGCGGAGGATTAACCTACTTTGCCTTGGTGCCGGCTCTGATCACTGGTATTTTTAGAACTCCAAAATGAATGAGATTATGTGATACTTATCTTTGTGTGCTTGGCTCATTCACTTAACATAATGACTTCTGGTTCCACCTCTGTTGTTGGAAATAATATTTCTTTTTTATAGCTGAGTAATATTCTATTGTGTAAATATCCCATATTTCCTTTATCCAATCCTGAGTGGATGGACACTTAGGTTGCTGTGAATAGTGTTGCAGTAAACATGGAGGTTCAGATTTCTTTCTGAAAGATGGTTTTTATTTTCCTTTATATGAAGACAACAGATTGCATGTATTTCATATATAAAACTTGAAGCCTATTTTTTCACTTCCCATCCTCTCTGCCTCCTCCTTCCTCGATTCTTTTGTTCCTATTAATTTTTTAAATAACACACTTTCAATTTATTTCATAGTCATATCCTTAATTCTCCACTAAATAAAGAATTCAACAAGTAGAAAGATCACTACTCTGGAGGCGTATAGGTAAGGGCTATGAAGATTAAACAAGCAGGCACCGCAGCTCCCTAGGCTAATCCCCCGCCTATGGTGCCGGCACACAGGGTTTCAGTCCCGGTCAGGGCGCCGGATTCTGTCCCTGTTGCTCCTCTTCCAGGCCAGCTCTCTGCTTTGGCCTGGGAGTGCAGTGGAGGATGGCCCAGGTCCTTGGGCCCTGCACCCACATGGGAGACCAGGAGGAAGCACCTGGCTCCTGGCTTCGGATCGGCACAGCACGCCAGTTGCAGCACACAGCCGTAGCGGCCACTTGGGGGGGTGAACCAACAGAGAAAGGAAGACGTTTCCCTCTCTCTCTCTCACTGTCCAAATCTGCCTGTCAAAAAAAAAAATAAGATTAAACAAATCTCAAGATATGAATTTTACTCATACTTTTTTGGACTCTATGTTAGCTACTACAAATCAAAGAAAATATAATATTTGCCTTTTTGTGTTTGCTTATTTTACTAAGCATAATGGTCTCCATTTGTATCAATTTTGTTGCAAAAGTAGGATTTCATATTTTTATGGCTGAGTGATTTCCATTGTGTTGTTTATACACTGGATATTATCTTTATCCAGTTATTAGCTGATGGATATCTGGGTTGTATTTATGTTCACTTCCAATGTAAGACTAGAATTTCTTGTTAGGTTTGTTTGATGGTGATGAATTTTCTGTTTTTGCTTATCTGAAAAATACCTTAGCTTGTAAAGTATCATATTGCTGGACATACTATTCTTAGTTGAAAGTCTTTTTTATTCTTTGAAGACCTTGAATAAATCATCCCACACTTTTCTGACCCTTAGAGTTTTTGCTTAGAAGTCTGCTGTTAGACTAATTGATTTTACCTTATATGTAGCTTGATTCTTTTCTTTTACTATCTTAGGATTATCTCCTTGTCCTTACCTTTTTTTTTTTTTAATTTATTTATTTGAAGTGCAGAGCCACAGAGAGGCAGAGGCAGAGACAGAGAGAGAGAGAGGTCTTCCATCTGCTGGCTCACTCCCCAGATGGCCACAACGGCTGGAGCTAAGCCAATCTGAAGCCAGGAGCCAGGAGCTTCTTCTGGGTCTCCAATATGGGGGTGCCGGGGCCCAAGGACTTGGGCCATCCTCCACTGCTGTCCCAGGTCACAGCAGAGAGCTGGATCGGAAGTGGAGCAGCCTCAACCCGAACCAGCACCATATGGGATGTCGGCATGGTAGTAGTGAGTTTACCCTCTCTGCCACAGCGCCAACCTCCCAACAATTTTTAATTCTCTATTTGGGGGTGTAGAGTGGGAATGAGAGAGAGAGAGAGAGAGAGAGAGAAATAGAGAGAGAAAAAGAGAGGGAGAGAGAGAGAGATCTTCTAATTACTGATTCACTTCCAAAATGGCTGCAATGGTGCAATGACCATGGCTGGTCCAGGCCAAAGCCATGAGCCAACAATTTTATCCAGGTTTCCAATGTGGGCAGTAGGGACCTTAGTACTTGGGCCCTCCTTTGCTTCTTTCCTAGGTACATGAGCGGGAAACTATATTGCAAGTGGAGCAGCCAGGACTTGAACTGGTGCCCATTTAGGATGTAACATCACAGGCAGTGTTTTTTTTTTTTTTTTTTTTTTTTGACAGGCAGAGTGGACAGTGAGAGAGAGAGACAGAGAGAAAGATCTTCCTTTGCCGTTGGTTCACCCTCCAATGGCTGCCGCAGCTGGCACATTGCGGCCGGCGCACCGCGCTGATCCAATGGCAGGAACCAGGCACTTATCCTGGTCTCCCATGGGGTGCAGGGCCCAAGTACTTGGGCCATCCTCCAATGCACTCCCTGGCCACAGCAGAGAGCTGGCCTGGAGGGGCAACCGGGACAGTGTCCGGTGCCCCGACCGGGACTAGAACCCAGTGTGCCGGCGCTGCAAGGCGGAGGATTAGCCTAGTGAGCCGCGGCGCCGGCCACAGGCAGTGTTTTAACCCACTGTGCCATAGCACCAATCTCATGTTTGGTTCTTCTTAATAATTTCTATTTCCTTAGTGAATTTTACACTCATGTCACTGATTTATTTCCTCATTTCATTAAGCTATGTGTATTCTCTTGAATCATATTGAGTTTCCTGACGATCATTATTTGGAATTTTATTTCTGGCATTTTGTAGATTTCCTTCAGATCCACTTGTATTTCTGAAGAATTACTGTGTTCTTTTGGAGCTCTCACGCTACTTTGCTTCTTCCTGTTTCCTATGTCCCTACATTAAATCTGTGCATCTGGTATAATGGTGCCTTGCTTGTTGTGGAGTGGGTTTTATTGGTAAAGAATTTATTGTTTAGATGGAATTCAGGCTATTACTCAGTTAATTCCTTTGGATTTGATTCTAGTTGAACCCAGAAGTGTATCCTGTGCTTAAGTCGATAAGTGACACAGTAGTGTAGTCTGTAGCTGATCATGTGGGTAAAAGCATAACTTTTAGGTGAATGCAGACTTCCTAGGGCATAAAGCTTCAGTACTCACAGAGTTGATGTCAGTAACATTAGGGATTGATCCTCAGGAACACACTGAAAAAACTATGTAATGCTCAGGCTTGTGGCCCCAATAGTTGTGGCTCTAGGACTGTGTGATATTCCCCAGGTCCTGCTGGGAGAGTGTGACTGGTGCTAGGGCTTATAGCATTAAAAGCCCTAGTCGCATGACTGGGGAAAGTGAACTGAACCCTGTTGCAGTCCTAAGTGTTGACTGCAAAATATTCATAGATTTTACAATGTCAGGTATGGATCCAGAGAGATGGAATGCAGGCAGGTTCTTCCCTAGGTCCCAATGGGTGGATTTCAGTGAGCTTGGAAAAATTAGCACTGTGGGGCCCACACCCGGGCTCAGTAGGCTAATCCTCCGCCTTGCGGCGCCAGCACACCGGGTTCTAGTCCCGGTCGGGGCACTGGATTCTGTCCCGGTTGCCCCTCTTCCAGGCCAGCTCTCTGCTGTGGCCAGGGAGTGCATTGGAGGATGGCCCAAGTGCTTGTGCCCTGCACCCCATGGGAGACCAGGAGAAGCACCTGGCTCCTGCCAGGATAGGTGCGGTGTGCTGGCTGCAGCGCGCCAGCCGCGGTGGCCATTGGAGGGTGAACCAACAGCAAAGGAAGTCCTTTCTCTCTGTCTCTCCACTCTGCCTGTCAAAAAAAAAAAAAAAAAAAAAAAAATTAGCACTGGTTGTGCTGGTGTTGCAGGAATGTGTGGAGTCATTACCCCGGTCAATAAGAGTGGAACTCAGGCATTGTGGATGGTTGCAGCCACATGTCTGAAGCAGAGCTATGTAGACGAGTACTCCAGATTATGCAAGTGTGAATTACTCCAAATATTTTAGTTCCTAAATCAACAATCCTGGCTCTGCAAAGCACAGCACAGATAGAACTCCCCTGAGTTCTCATGTAGCATGCAAGAGTGATGTTAGGGTTTGTGCTCTGTACTCCCAGCAGCAATAGCTCAGAGGTGCCAAGGGAACTTCCTCAGCTCTAGTTCAGATTTTTTATGAGCTGCTGCTGGAGCTAGTCCTGAGAAATTGAGGGGAAGCATCCCGTTTCAAGCAGAGGGTGGGGTACAGCTCCATGGCTTATGCCCAGAACTCACAGTTGCAGGAAACAGGGGATTTGCTCTCTGCTCTGTGAATTGCCTTGAATTTGGCTCTGGTCACTTCTGATAGCAGCAAAATCTGCTTGAAGTGTGCTGCTTCAGAGAGACCTCAGTAGAGCCTCCCTCACCTTAAATTAAGTCTGGCTCTTTGTGGTAGTGGAGGTTTCGGGGGAGACAATGTGACTTCCCTTTTCAAAGCACAGGGGCTGCTGAGACTTCAGTTAGCTCCTCAGATTAGACTTGAAGTCCATGGGGTGTTGAGGAATTCTCCCTCACTCTAAGCTGCTGGTGTTGGGATGCTGCAGCTACTCCTTTCAAAGTTGTTTCAGTAACATGGAATTTCCTGGGCAGGTGCGGATGTGAGGGTTTTCGGTGGTACACCTGTCTGCAGAGATTTGTCTGTCCTCTTTTTTTGCTGTCCTACCATGTCTGTTCTGTTCTCTCAATTCTCCACTGAAAATTTGTCTCAATTGGTCCCCTGGGAACATGGTTCTTTCTTTGCTTTTTCTCGTATATGTCTGAGGCTGAGGTCATGCAGCTTCTCACTATCCATTCATCTTGGCTCCGTCTCTGTAATATATTTTAAAGAAAGATAGCATAATGCCTTCCTCTGTTTTTATTTTAAGATCATTTCGGCCCCTCTGAGTCTTTTATGTTTCCATATAATTTTTAGTAGTGGTTTTCCTAGTTATGTGAAAATTGTCATTGGGTTTTTGAAAGGGATTGCACTGAATTTATACATTGACTTGGGTGCTATGTACATTTTAATGAAATAGATACTTCTAATCCAGGAACACAGGATGCCTTCCATTTCTTTTTGACCTCTTCAATTTCTTTCATCGATGTTATAGTTCTCATTGTAGAGATTATTCATTCCTTTAGTTAAATTTAATCCTAAATATTTTATTCTTTTTTGTAGATGTTGGAAATGAGATTCCTTTCTTGATTTCTTTCTCAAATGATTCACTATTTGTGCATGACAGTGCTAATGATTTTTGCACGTTGACTTTGTATCCTGCAATTTTGCTTAATTTGTTTATTAGTTCTAATAGCTTTTTAGTGGAGTGTTTGGGGTTTTCCATATACAAGGTCATGTGGTCTACATACAATGACAATTTGACTCCTTCCCTTGCAATTTCATGCCCTTTCTTTATTATTTATTTATCTCTTGCCCAGTTATTCTGGCTTGGACCCCCAGTACTATGTTGAATAAAAGAGAAAACAGTGAGTATCCTTGCCTTGTTCCAGATCTTATAAAGTATTTAACTTTTCTCATTAAATAATATGCTAGTTTTTGGATTATTATATATGGTCATTATTATTTTGATGTGTATTTCTTCGGTACCTAATTCAGTAGTTTTTATTATGAAGCCTCGTTGAATTTTATAAAATGCCTTTTCTGAATCTTTTGAGATAATTATAGGACTTTTGTCCTTCATTCAGTTGATGTAGCGTATGACATTTGTTGATTTGTGTATGTTGAACCATCGTTGCATTCCTAGGATGGATCCTGCTGATTGTGGTGAATGATACTTTTAATGTAGAATTGGGCTCAATTTGCTAATATTTTGCTGAGAATTTTTGCATCTGTGTTCATCAAGCTGCTAGCCTGTAGCTTTCCTTTTTGGTTCTGTTCTTATATTGGTTTGGTATCACAGTAATACTGTACTCTTAGAATGCACTTGGAAGTCTTCCTTCATATTTTGTTTTTTGAAATAAGGACATTGATGTTAATTTTTTGAATATTTGGTAAAATTCAGCAGTAAAACCATAAGGTCCTGTGCTTTTGTTTGATGGGAGGTTTTTAAATTACTGATTCAATATTGCTGCTCATTATTCATCTGCTTAGGCATCATGCTTCCTCTTGATTTAATCTAAATGAGGTGCATATGCCAAGTATTTGTTCATTTTTCATAGGTTATTAGTTGTTTGTTTTTTGCCATTCAGTTTTTTTTTTGACAGGCAGAGTCAGACAGTGAGAGAGAGACAGAAAGGTCTTCCTTTTTCTGTTGGTTCACCGCCAAAATAGCCGCTACGGCCGCTGCGCTGATCCGAAGCCAGGAGCCAGGTGCTTCTCCTGGTCTCCCATTTGCAGGGCCCAAGGACCTGGACCATCCTCCACTGCACTCCAGGGCCACAGCAGAGAGCTGGACTAGGAAAGGAGCAACCAGGACAGAATCTGGCGCCCCAACTGGGATTAGAACCTGGGGTGCCGGCGCCACAGGCGGAGGATTAGCCAAATGACATCCATTTATTTATAGTGATTTTAAACAGTCTTTTATTTTTCTCTGGTATTGGTGATAATGTGTTGATTTTTATCTCTAATTCTCCGTATTGGGAGTAAGAGATTGTAAGTTTTGTCTATCTTTTCAAAGAAATACCTCTTTAGTTCCTATTTTTCAAGTTACTTGAGGTATAGCAGTAAGTTGCTTTTTTTGAGAACTTTCTATTGTTTTCTTAATGCAGGCATTGGTCACTATAAACCTCTCTCATCACTTATTTTTGTTGTATCCTATTGATTTTAGTGTGTTGTGTTTCCATTTTCATTCATTTCAATAATTTTTGAAATTTTTCTTCCGTAATTGACCCATTGGTTATATAGGAGTAACTTGTATAATTTCCACATATTTGTATAATTAAAGGGTTTTTCTTGTTGATTTTCAATTTTATTGCATTATCACAAAAGATATTCAAATAATTCTTTCCCCCCTTTTACTATCTAGAGAATCTTTAATTTTTATTAAATATTTTATTATATAATGTATTTTCTATATACAGTTTTAAGAACATAATGATACTACCCATCCCACCCTACCCTCCCTCACTGCAACCCTCCTTTCTCCTTCCTTTCTGATATTTCGTTTAATTTTTGCAATTATATACTTTCAACTTACTTTATAATCACTAGCTTAACCCTCCACTAAATAAAAAATTCAACTAAATAAATAATTCATGTTGTAATTAGAAAACTTACTGTTCCTCAGGAGTATAGACAAGGGCTACAAATAATATTCCAGTCTCAAAATGTTAGTTTTTCTCTTATACATTACATCTCTTGGTACACTGTTTATTGGTTATCACAAATCAGGGAAAATGTGATATTTATCCTCTTGGGACTGGATTATTTCATTAAACATAATAGTCTCCGATTGCATCTATGCTGTTGTTGCAAAACAGGATTCCATTCTGAGATTTTGTAGCATTTCCTTGTGTATATATACCACAATTTTTGTCCAGTCATTAGTTGATGGACATTTGCGTTGATTCCACACCTTAGTCATTGAGAATTGATCTGCTATAAACATGGGGATACATATAGCTCTTTCAAAAGCTGATTTCATTTCATTAGGATAAATTCCCAGGAGTGGAATGGCTGGGTCATATGGTAGATCTATTTTCAGATTTCTTGGGAATCTTCACACTCTCTTCCATAATATTGTAGTAGCTTACGTCCCACCAACCGTGTATTAGAGTCCCTTTCTCCCCACATCTTCAAGGGCATTTGTTATTTTTTTTTTTATTTTTGGATGATAGCCATTATAGCTGCGATGAGGTAAAACTTCATTGTGGTTTTAATTTGCATTTCCCTGATGGCTAGTGATCCTGAGATTCTTCATGTGTCTATTGGCCATTTGTATTTCATACTGTGAAAAATGCTGTTCATGTCCTTAGCCTATTTCTTAATCAGATTATTTGTTCTGTTGTTGAGTTCCTTTTTTTTTTTTTTTTTTTGACAGGCAGAGTTAGACAGCAAGAGAGAGACAGAGAGAAAGGTCTTCCTTCCATTGGTTCACCCCCCAAATGGCTGCTACGGCCGGTGTGCTGCACCAATCTGAAGCCAGGAGCCAGGTGCTTCCTCCTGGTCTCCCATGTGGATTCAGGGCCCAAGCACTTGGGCCATCCTCCACTGCACTCCCGGGCCACAGCAGAGAGCTGGCCTGGAAGAGGGGCAACCGGGACAGAATCCGGCGCCCTGATCAGAACTAGAACCCGGTGTGCTGGCGCCGCAGGCGGAGGATTAGCCTAGTGAGCCGCGGCACCAGCTGTGATCTTGTTTTTTACTTCAACGTGCAGAGATCCAATTTTTTCAGTGTCATTTTTGGAAGACACTGTCTTTTGTTCAGTGAGTAATTTTAGCTCATTTGTCAAAGATTCGTTGGTTCTAATGCATGGGTTTACTTCTGGGGTCTGTGTCTGATCCATTAGCACCTGGTTTGTTCATTTGCCAGTACCAAGATGTTTTGGATATTATTGCCCTGGAATATGTCTTGAAATCTGGCTTTATTTTCATTGTTTAGTTAATTTAGCTATTTGGTGTTTCTTTTGATTCCATATGAATTTTAGGGTCTTTTTTTTCTAGATCTGAGAACATCTTTGGTGTTTTTATAGGGATTGCATTGAATTTTTAAACTTCTTTGGGTATATAAGCATTTTGATGATATTATTTCTTCCAATCCATGAACATGGAAAGTTCTTCCATTCTCTGTGTTCTTCTTCCCTTTCTTTATTTAGTATTTCGTAATTTTCATTGTAGGATTGTGCACATCATTGGCTAAATTTATAGCAAGGTAAATACATTTTTTGTAGCTATTGTGAATGATATTGATCTTACAAGCTCTTTCTCAGTCACCTCATTGTTTACATATACAGATTCTATTGATTTTTGTTTGTTGTTTTTATATTATACAAGGATACTCAACACAATTTCTGTTCTTGTAAATTTTTTTTTAAACTTTTATTTAATGAATATAAATTTCCAAAGTACAGCTTATGGATTACAATGGCTTCCCCCCCATAACGTCCCTCCCACCTGCAACCCTCCCCTCTCCTACTCCCTCTCCCCTTCCATTCACATCAAGATTCATTTTCAATTCTCTTTATATACAGAAGATCAGCTTAGCATACATTAAGTAAAGATTTCAACAGTTTGCTCCCACACAGAAACATAAAGTGAAAAATACTGTTTGAGTACTAGTTATAGCATTAAATCTCAATGTGCAGCACACTAAGGACAAAGATCCTACATGAGGAGTAAGTGCACAGTGACTCCTGTTGTTGACTTAACAAATTGACACTCTTGTTTGTGGCATCAGTAATCACCCTAGGCTCTTGTCATGAGCTGCCAAGGCTATGCAAGCCCCCTGAGTTCACTGACTCTGATCATATTTAGACAAGGCCATGGTCAAAGTGGAAGTTCTCTCCTCCCTTCAGAGAAAGGTACCACCTTCTTTGATGACCCGTTCTTTCCACTGGGATCTCACTCGCGGAGATCTTTCAATTAGGTTTTTTTTTTTTCCCCAGAGTGTCTTGGCTTTCCATGCCTGAAATGGGCTTTTCAGCCGAATCCGCATGCCTTAAGGCTGATTCTGAGGCCAGAGTGCTGTTTAGGACATCTGCCATTCTATGGGTCTGCTGTGTATCTCACTTCCCATGTTGGATCGTTCTCTCCCTTTTTTATTCTATCAGCTAGTATTTGCAGACACTATTCTTGTTTATGTGATCCCTTTGGTTCTTAGTCCTATCATTATGATCAATTGTGAACTGAAATTGATCACTGGGACTAGTGAGATGGCATTGGTACATGCCACCTTGATGGGATTGAATTGGAATCCCCTGGTATGTTTCTAACTCTACCGTTTGAGGTAAGTCAGCTTGAGCATGTCCCGAATTGCATATCTCTTCCCTCTCTTATTCCCACTCTTATATTTAACAGGGATCACTTTTCAGTTAAGTTTCAGCACTTAAGAAGAATTGTGTATTGATTACAGTATTCAACCAAAAGTATTAAGTAGAACAAACAAACAAAAAATACTAAGAGGGATAACATATTAAGTTGCTCATCAACAGTCAGGGTGAGGGCTGATCAAGTCACTGTTTCTCAAAGTGTTCATTTCACTTTAACAAGTTTCCTTTTTGGTGCTCAGTTAGTTGTCACCTATCAGGGAGAACATATGATATTTGTCCCTTTGGGACTGGCTTAATTCACTCAGCATGATGTTTTCCAAATTCCTCCATCTTGTTGCAAATGACCAGGTCTTGTTGTTTTTGACTGCTGTATAGTATTCTATAGAGTACATGTCCCATAATTTCTTTATCCAGTCTACTGTTGATGGGCATTTGGGTTGGTTCCAGGTCTTAGATACTGTGAATTGAGCTGCAATAAACATTAATGTGCAGACAGCTTGTTTGTTTGCCAATTGAATTTCCTTTGGGTAAATTCCAAGGAGTGGGATGGCTGGGTTGAATGGTAGGGTTATATTCAGGTTTCCGAGGAATCTCCAGACTGACTTCCATAGTGGCTTAACCAATTTGCATTCCTACCAACAGTGTAACGGTTAGTGTCCCTTTTTCCCCACATCCTCTCCAGCATCTATTGTTGGTAGAGTTCTGAATGTGAGCCATTCTAACTGGGGTGAGGTTAAACCTCATTGTGTTGTTTGTTTGTTTGTTTGTTTGTTTGACAGGCAGAGTGGACAGTGAGAGAGAGACAGAGAGAAAGGTCTTCCTTTGCCGTTGGTTCACCCTCCAATGGCCACCACGGCTGGCACCCTGATCTTATCCGATGGCAGGAGCCAGGTACTTATCCTGGCCTCCCATGGGGTGCAGGGCACAAGCACTTGGGCCATCCTCCACTGCACTCCCGGGCCACAGCAGAGAGCTGGCCTGGAAGAGGGGCAACCGGGACAGATTCTGGTGCCCCGACTGGGACTAGAACCCGGTGTGCCGGCGCCGCAAGGTGGAGGATTAGCCTAGTGAGCCATGGCGCCGGCCTCATTGTGGTTTTGATTTGCATTTCCCTGATAGCTAGTGATCTTGAACATTTTTTCATGTGTCTGTTGGCCATTTGGATTTCCTCTTTTGAAAAATGTCTATTGAGGTCCTTGGTCCATCTCTTAAGTGGGTTGTTGGTTTTGATCTTGTGGAGTTTCTTGATTTCTTTGTAGATTCTGGCTATCAAGCCTTTATCTGTTGCATAGTTTGCAAATATATTTTCCCATTCTGTTGGTTGCCTCTTCACTTTCCTGACTTTCTTTTGCAGTGCAGAAACTTCTCAATTTGATGCAATCCCAAATGTTAATTTTGGCTTTGACTGTCTGTGCTTCTGGGGTGTTTTCCAAGAAGTCATTGCTGGTACCTATATCTTGCAGGGTTTTTCCAATGCTCTCTAATAATTTGATGGTGTCAGGTCATAGATTTAAGTCTTTAATCCATGTTGAGTGAATTTTTGTGTAAGGTGAAAGGTAGGGGTCTTGCTTCATGATTCTGCACATGGAAATCCAATTTTCCCAGCACCATTTATTGAATAGACTGTCCTTACTCCAGGGATTGGTTTTGGATCCTTGATCAAATATGAATTGGCTGTAGATGTTTGGATTGATTTCTGGTGTTTCAATTCTGTTCCATTGGTCTATCCATCTGTTTCTAAACCAGTACCATGCTGTTTTGATTACAACTGCCCTATAGTATGTCCTGAAATCTGGTATTGTGATGACTCCAGCTTTGTTTTTGTTGTACAAGATTGCTTTAGCTATTCGGCCATACCACCCTGAACGTGCCCGATCTCGTCTTGTAAATTTTTTGAGAGTTGTTTTGGACCTACAGTATGCTCTGACCTGGAAAATGTTCCATTTTCTGTTGAGAAGAATTATGTTTTAAGGCTATCTGATGGAAACTTCTGCATATGTCTGTTTGGTATAATTATGTAATTTAACTCATCTGTTCTTTGTTTATTTTCCATCTAAGCAATCTGTACATTTCTCAAATGTATCATATTGGAGTCTGTCTCCCAACATGGTCTATTAATATTTGCTCTGTTTATTGGTGGTCTCCAATATTGGAGATTATATATTTATAATTGTTATTTCCTCTTTTTTTTATTGTGTACTGTATAATTAATTACCTTTCTCATATCTTTTTGCAGCATTTTACTTAAAACTGATTTTATCTGATATAAATATGGCCATTCCTGCCTTTTTTGACTTCCATTTTCATGGGCTATCTTTTTCCATCTTTAACTTTCTGACTATATGTGTCCTTATAGATGAAGTGATTATTTTGTAAATAACATATAATTGGGTCCTATTTATTTACTTTTAATTATCTAGTAACACAAAAAGTCCTCATGCACACTTCAGTCCATTTTCCCTATTAATATCTCATGTTAGTATGTCTGTCACAATTAATGAACCACACTCATCTTCCCCTACTTTTTTAACCCATTCAGTCACTCTATGTATTTTAATTGAAGAATTTAGTCTACTAATACTTAAGGTAATTATTGATAAATATGCTCTTTTTACTATCATTTTGACACTTTTTCTTATATTTGTATTGTGATTCCCTTCTTTTCTCTAAATGACAATCTTTATTTGTGGTTTAGTGATTGTCTCTAGTGGTACACTTTGATTGCTTGTTTATTATTTTTGGTAATTCTATCTGCAGGTTTTGTTTTGTTGTCATGTCAAGGCTTAAAAATAACTTCTTTTGACTGTAATAAGCTTACTGAAGTCATAAGAACTTAACACTGATTATAAAAATAGGAAAAGATTAACAAGAAAGAGATAAGAAATCCTAATAACAATCCTAGTAACAATCTACATTTATGTTCCTTCTTCCCCACACTGTTAAATTTTTTCATTATATTTGACTTATTTCCATATAACCTCTCTGTTAACATTTTAGCATGATAATTTTTTATTCTTCACAGCAAAGAGATATATGATTTACATGCATGATTATAGTGTTAGAGCATTCTGAATTTGTTGATATAGTTACTGTTACTGACCAGTGAGTTGATATTTTTCTTGATGGTGTCTTTTATTTCATTTTGAAGGAATCTTTTTGGATTAAATCTTACTCATGAGATTTTATAGACTATAACAATCAAATCTTTAAAGTTACCGAAGTAATAAAATAGTAAAAAATTAGGACTTCAGAATTATATTGAAGGTGGTAAATGAGCATCAAAACTACTTTTTTTCTCTGAGACTATATGCTGATTGGAGGAATTAGAACTTTATTTTTGATGACCTTATTGGATAAGGAAGATGCGAATTATAGTCTAAAGCCTATGCAATGATAGGAAACGTTCTAGAGTGGATTGTGAACTTGAGTGATACCTACTCATGTTAAGGGTAAATCATTCTTTAAAAAGTCTTGAGGCCTATGTTCATACAGATTTGATGATACCAGAAACTTACGAATTAACCCTGATTTAAAATGGATTTTACTGTAGTGGACCATGAATTAAAGAGAAGAAAATGAATAAATTCTCTGAAAAGAATTTAGAAACCATAAAAACTGCAACACAAATTAGAAATTACAGAAGTGAAAAAGCAAAAAGGATCTTGATGTGAATGGAAGGGGAGAGGGAATGGGAAAGGGGAGGGTTGCGGGTGGGAGGGACATTATGGGGGGGAAGCCATTGTAATCTATAAGCTGTACTTTGGAAATTTATATTCATTAAATAAAAGTTAAAAAAAAAAGCAAAAAGGAAAATAAGATCTCATTGGCAGCTTTAATAGTGGATCAGAAGACAATAGCCAGAAGACAATAGATGATAGTAAAGTAAGAAAAAAAGAGAGGGACAAATGAACGTAAGAACAAAGTAAAAATAATGAAGAAAATGGCAACAGTCAATCCTTACTCATCAGTAATTCCTTGAAATGTAAATAATTACTTGAAATTTAAAAGATAATCAAAAGCAATAGAATAGCCAAATGGAATTAAAAAAAAAAAAACTCTCAATTCTATCTTGTCTATAAGAAACACACTTTAAATTTAGAGATACATACAGGTTAAAAGTGAAGGAATGGAAATATATATTTAATGGAAATGATAATCAAAAGAGACCAAGTTGATTGCACTCATATCAGACAAAATAGACTTGAAATTTAAAACTGACATGAGACCAAGGAGGGCATTTTATAATAAAATTGTCAATATATTAGCAAGATTTAACAATCATAAATATATATGCACCAGGGGCCGGTGCTGTAGCATAGTGGGTAAAGCCACTGCCAGCAGTACCGGCATCCATATGGGTGCCAGTTCAAGTCCCAGCTGTTCCACTTCCAATTCAACTCTCTGCTGTGGCCTGGGGAAGCAGTGGAAGATGATCCAAGTCCTTGGGCTCCAGCACCCACGTGGGAGACCCAGAGGAAGTTCCTGGCTCCTGGCTTTGGATCAGCGCAACTCAGACCATTGTGGCCAATTGGGGAGTGAACCAGCAGATGGAAGACCTCTCTCTCCGCCTCTCTTTCTTTCTCTCAGGAACTCTGACTTTCAAGTAAATGAATAAATCTTTAAAATGTGTGTATACATATATACACATATATACGTATATACATATATATACATATACATATATATATATGCACCCTATATCAGAAATTCTACATACATAAACAAACATTGACAAATCTGAAGGGAGAAATAAACAGCAAAATAATAATAATAAGAGACTCATTACCCCGCTTTAAAAAATAGAAAATCCAGACAGAAGAACAGTAAGGAAGCAAAGGAGCTGAACAACAATATAGACTAAATGAATCTAACAGATATTTAGAGATCATTTCACCCACCACCATGAGAAAACAATTTTGTTACAAGCACATGCACTGCATCTCCTAGGATAGATCAAGTTATTCATAAAACAAGCCCTAACAAATTTAGCAGATTAAAATGATAGAAAGTATTTTATGTGACAACAAGAAAATGAAGTTGAAACCAATAGCAGAAGAAAGTTAAAAAAAGGAAATTAATAAATTTTTAAATAACCATTGAATAATAGAAGAAATGAAAAAAATTAGAAAATAGCTCAATAAACGAAAGTGAAAACATAATATATCAAAACTTATATATGCAGCAAAAGTAAATAATGTTAAATAAATGACCCAACTTACTCTAAAGGAATTAGAAATAGAATAAATTAAGCCTAAAGTTACCAAAAATAAGGAAATAATTATTTGATCAGAAATAAATAAAATAGAGAAAGGAAAAATTAATAGAACAAATCAACAAAAGCAGACAGGATTTTTTTTAAGAGAAACAAAATCAATGAATGTTTAGCTAGACTTAACAAGGATGATGGAAGATTAATATAAATAAGTTAAGAAATGAAAGATGAAACATGAGTAAAAGATTATGTGTGATTATTATGAACAATTTTACACCAACAAGTTGACAACTTATAAGAAATAGATAAGTCCTTTTAAAAAGCATTTATTTATTTGAAAGGCAGAATGACATAGGGAGGCAGAGGAGTGATCTTCTACCTGCCATCTGCTGTTTTACACCTTCAATGGCCACAATAGCCTTCTATAGGCCTTTCCAAAGATGAGAGCCAGGAGTTCACTTACGTCTTGGACATGGTAGCAGGTGCTCAGCCACTTCAACCTTCTTTCTCAGCTTTCCCAGGCACATTAGCAGAGAGCTGGATAGGAAGCAGAATAGCAGAGACCTGAACCAGTACTCTTGGTATGGCATGCTGACATTGCAAGTGGCAGCTTAACCTACTATGCTATAACACCCAGTCCCTGGATAAATTTTTAAAGACATAAATCTAGGTGCCAACGTTGTAGAATAGTAGGCTAAGCTTCTGCCTCCAGTGCTGGCATTCCATATGGGCTTCTGTTCATGGTTTAGCTGCTCCTCTTCTGGTCTAGATCTGTGCTTATGGCCTTGGAAAGCAGCGGAAGGTAGATATAGGTATATCATAACATAAATAGATAATTTGTATCTATTTATTTTCTTTTTCTTGCCTAATGGCTGGCTAAAACTTCCAGGACTACATTAAATAGCAATGGTGAAAGTGGGAATTCTTGTCTGAATCCAGATTTTAGTGGAAATGCTTCCAATTTTTCCAAATTTAAGATGATGCTAGCTGTGAGTTTTTCATAAACTGGCTTTATTGTATATAGGAGTATTCCTTTGATACCCAATTTGCTTAAAGTTTCTATTCTGAAAGGATGTTGCATTTTATCTAATGCTTTGTCAAACTTTATAATTAAAAAATTCTATATACAACATTAATGAACTTGGAGTGAGGATATTTTGTAAGTAAAATAAACCAGACATAGGGCAAGTACTGCAGGATACCCAGTTATAGAGTGATTGTGTAACCACTGAACTTGTTCAGCTAGAAGGTGGAACAGTGAATGAGATGGGCTCAGTAAAGTGAAAAACAGGGATTTTTTGTTAGGGTTGAATGTTCCAGTTATTCAACACAAACAAGTCCTAGAAATCTATTGCTTTGAACAGTGCATATAGTTAATAATAATGTGTATTTTAAAATTTTTAAAATGGTGGCAGTATTATTCAGTGCTTTTAAATATAGATAAAAAGACAATTGGAGGAAACTTTTGAAATATTTGAAACTGATGACATTGATAGTGGTAAGCATTTCCAGGGTGTATATTTATCTTCAAACTCATCAAATTATGTAGATTGCACTTGTATAACATTTTATATGTCAGTAACGCCTCAATAAGTTGATTAAATCAATCAAAACCTCAGGAAATAACAAGCAGGTTAAATAAAAAAAAAATTCATTCCCAGATCCTTTAAAGTGAAAACTACAGAAAATGAAACCAGGAGGAAATATGGAAGCAAGTCGAGGGGAAAAAAAGACCAATTTTCTTTAAAAGATTGCCTTTCTCAAAGAGAAAAATGAAAGCCATTAGACAGTGAAATTGTACCTTTTATGTGGTAAAAGAAAATAAATGATAAACTAGTAGTCTATATTTTGTGAAAATTTATTTCCAAAATGAAGTTAATTTTATAAAGATACTTTCTGGGAAACAAAATTTTGTACAATTTGCCTCAGTTTGACTTGCAAAGGAAATTGTTATGATATACTAGTGATAGAAAAGAAAATCATTCATATTTTGGTCTGTGATGTGAGAAATGAAAACTAAAGGAAAGTAATAAGTATATGGGTATATCAAAATCATAGGTTGTACAAATAAACACCAATAATAATTTTGATTAGTCTTATACACATATATAGATACACACACATATATAATACACTCAATGTAACATATAATTTAGGAGAGAGTTAAAGTGTTCCAAGACCTGTTGTCTTGAAAAAAAATATAAAGTTATTGATTTACTTTAGATTATGATAAATAATAGATATATGCTTTAATTTCTAGGTAACCATTAAAAATAGAAACAGTTAATTTTCAAACTAGTGAGAGGAAAATATAGAAAGACAAAAATAACACTCAAGGAATTCAAAAGAAGCCAAGAGTAGGGAAAAACTGATTCAGTACAAAGCACAAAAATAATTATAGATTTAAAGGAATATAATAAGAATTACATTAGATGTAAATGAATTAAAATTATCAGTTCATTCAAATGCAAATTGATGTTCTGAATATTAGAAATACTAAAAAAATCTCTAAAATATAATTCAGAAACAAAGTTTAAAGAAAGATAAATGTAAAAACACTAAACAAAAAGAAAGATGATATAGCTATGTTACTATCAGAAAAACCAGGCAAGCAAATATTTTTTTTTCTAAATGCAGTTACTCTGTAAAGCCTTAGTAACTGATAATATTGGATCCCAGTAACATCTTAGGAAAATCTTTGTTTTCTTCAAGTATGTGTTTAGGATAAACTCAGTTCACTAGTATGTTAATGAACATAAGTTGACTATGCATAGAAATCTGATGCCTTTTGAATTACAGTCCCAACTGAATTAGAAAATGATTATAAAGAGAACAATTGTTTTAAATAGAAACAGTTGTTCCTAGGCTAATACTTCCCAAAGAACTTTAATTTTATTTAATATTAATGGAAACTTTGAACAAAATATTTCATTAACAGTTAAATTTGAGAAACCATTGGCTATTTTGTTACTATATTGTAGATGGATAACCACATTAGTATTTTTAAGTGTCTCAACAGCTGTGCAGTAAAAACATGTTTATCTTTGGGTTTTCTTTATCTAAATATATTAGACTGTAAACCCTCTCTGTGTGAGCTATTTTTTATACTTCACAGAATTAGTGTTTGGCGGAAGACTTTAAAAATGTTATAAATAATTTAAGCTCATTCCTTACACATTTTTATAATATAATAACATCTTCACCACTCTGCTTTAAGAAACCACTTTGTTTATTACTGTCTTCATTAGAATACTGCTAATCTCTATAAATATCCTTTTTTCTGGTGTTTTTTTCCTAAAAAAAAAACTTTAAGATGTGTTCCTTTTAGCTAATGTCAACAAGCAAGAACTTCCTGAAGTGTTTTTTTTCTAAATATTTTTGAAAGCAACACACCAAGCGGTTGCATGATATTATATCAGATAATCACTGAGTAGTAAGTATATTGTTTAAAGATTTATTTATTTATTTATTTGAAAGGCAGAGTTACAGAGAGGCAGAGGCAGATAGAGAGACTGAGAGATCTTCCATTCGCTGGATCATTCCACAAATGGCCACAATGGGTTGAGCTGGGCTGATCTGAAACCACGAGGCAGGAGACTCTTCCGAATCTCCCATGTGGGTGCAGGAACCCAGGGACTTGGGCCATCTTCTGCTGCTTTCCCAGGCCATAGCAGAGAACTGGATTGGAAGTGGAGCAGCTGGGACTCGAATCAGCGCCCGTATGGGATGCCGCCACTGCAGTTGGTGGCTTTACCAGCTACACCACAGTGCCGGTCCCATAAAGTACATTTTTAAGACAAGAAATATATGAATTATTTTGACCCAGACTAGAATGTTATTTTGTTCAGATCAGAGGAATAATCAATAAACTCAGCATTAGATAGCATTGACTGGTTGAAGAAAACACATTTTTTTCACCAAGCATTATTATATATTGTTTTATTTCAAAATTACTAATTATATATGAAAATAATGAAAAGAATGTTCTTTTAAAAATTATCTCAAAGGCGGAACAGCAGAGCATGTGAGATGTTTGGAGGGGGGCGAGAGAGAGAGAGAGAATCTTCCAAATGATCATAAAAGCCAGGTCTGGACCAGGCCAAAGCCAAGAGCCAGGAACTCTGTCCTATTCTTCCACATGGGTGGCAGGGGTCCAAGCACTTGGACCATCTTCTGATGCCACCTCAGACATATTAGCAGGAAGCTGGATTGGAAACAGCAGCTAAGAGTCAAACTTGCACTTCTGTATGGGATACTGGTATCACAAAAGGCAGCTTAATCCACTGCGCCACAATGCCAACTCCTGAAAAATATTCTGAATATTTAAGTGAGCTGAATACCAGGCCTGGACAAGACATTAGACTTTAGTTTTTCATTTGGTTTAGTGTTTAGAGACCTAAATGAAGACAGGATGCATGTGTTCCATGCTTTCATCAGATTATGACCAAGATGTTTTGGATTTTTCTTCTCTGCTGTTATCGAGTATGACCATGAGACTTTGACCAAAATTTAAGATCTGGTGTGTGGTTACCATGGACACATATATTGAGAGGAAGCCATCATTAGCTAGAGAACTTGGCTATAAACATAGCTACCCTTACTACAATTCCATATAGTATGTTATCATACTTAAGTCTGAGATTTTCAAGTTGTTTGCTACTACTGCATATTTTTAGTTTTATTCCATTTATATTGCTACTTATTTGTACAGTTTTCATATTTCCCAGCATATAGTTGTATTAGATAATTTCTGATGTACCTTTTAGTTTATGAACATTAGTGTACCCACCTGAAGAAGGACTGTGAATGTTTTCCCCTCTGAAACACCTCAGTGCAAATACACAATCAGGAATGCCTTGCCCTTTTATTTTCCCATAAATCTTTTATTTAAGGAATAAAAACTTCATATTTTTCATAAACGCAACTTTAGGAACAGTGATTCTTCCCACCGTGCCCACCCTCCCACCCACACTCCTACCCTTCCTTCTGCTCCCTCTCCTATTTCCATTCTTATTTTTTACTAAAATTTAGTTTCAATTAACATTTTACATATATGATTAGCTCAATACTAAGTTAAGAGTTCAACAAATAGTATGAAAGAAAAAAAAAGACAAGGACTGTTCAAAGTCATTGCATCTCAAAGTTTCAATTTCACTTCTATAGATTACCTTTTAGGTGCTCTATTAGTTATTTTAGTTATTACAGGTCAGGTAGAACATATTTGTTCTTTTGGGGACTGACTTATTTCAATAAGTATGATGTTTTCCAGTTTTATCCATTTTTTTTTGCAAATGACAAGATTTTTTTTACCATTGTGTAGTATTCCATGATGTTTATATACCATAGTTTCTTTATCCATTTTGCAGTTGATGGACATTGGGTTGATTCCATATATTAGCTATTGTGAATTGAGCAGGAATTCTATATATTAGCTATTGTGAATTGAGAATAAACATGGGGGTACAGATAATGCTTTCATATACTGATTTCATTTCCCTTGGGTAAATTTCCAATGGTGAGATGGCTGGGTCATTTGACAGGTCTATAATCAGGGATCTGAGGTATCTCCATATTGTCTTCCACAGTAGCTCTACCAGTTTACATACCCACCAACGGTTGATTGGTGTACCTTTTTCCCTACATCCTTGCCAGTATTTGTTGTTTGTTGATTTCTATATGAAAGCCATTATAACTGGGGTGAGGTGAAACCTCATTGTGGTTTTGATTTGCATTTCCCTAATGGCTAGTGATCCTGAGCACTTTTTTATGTGTCTTTTGGCCATTTGTATTTCCTCTTTTGAAAAATGTGTTTAAATCGTTTGCCCATTTCTTAACTGGGTTGTTTTGTTGTGGAGTTTCTTGATCTCTTTATATATTCTGGTTATTAATCCTTTATCTATTGCATAGTTTATAAATAATTTCTACCATTCTGTCTGTTGCCTCTTCACTTTGCTGAGTGTTTCCTTTGCAGTGCAGTAGCTTCTCAATTGATATAATCCCATTTCTCAATTTTGGCTCTGATTGCCTGTGCCTCTGAAGTCTTTGCCTGAGAGCAAAGAAGACGAGGAAACTCTGAATATATTTCCTTTAACATGCTGAATCATAAATATTACTGATTTATCTTGAAACTGTAGTATAGACTGTGCCACACTCATCTCCAACTTCTCAATATCACTTATCTGGAACATTTTAAACGACTCATCTAGAAAATTGTATGTCCAGCAATTCTCTCTCAATTTTGGCAGTAGGCATGAAACACTAATGGAGACCCATTTTCCAGTATTAAGCATTGATTTATTGGCTTGGGATTTCCTGTAACCTAACTGCTTAGACTTGGACTTAACACACACTGTGAGTGAATAGATGTACTTGAGAGAGCCTACAAATACTGGTTGCTTATTTTTGTGTTCAAAGAAAATGAAGAAATACAGGCACATTACAGAAGCATTATTTGGTAAGTAAAGTAATCAAAATGTTCTGTATTCTGATCTATACACTCAAATGAAATTCCATTCTTGAGACATCTTGCAAGAAGATCTCAGTGGATCCTTAAGAGTCTCCATCCTTCATCTTCCACATCTGCTCCAGCCTATAATGAAAGCATGCAAAAAATCCCTTTTACATTTTAATTTTTAAACACTTTCAGAAAGAATAATTCTGTAATCTTTTACAGTCTTTTGGTTTGCTACATAATCATCTATCTAGCTGAGAAATTCCTACGTTTTACGGCGCTCGTGCCATAACTTAATTTCACTGTTTCTGTCAATTTGGCCCCAGCTGGTCAGCATCCTCATTGAAATAACTTCTCACACATTTTGAGGTAACTAATGAGCCAAGCTCAGACTATCTAAGCAACCTCCTAGTTATAAGTGGTATAATTTAGCTTCCTCAGTAGCAGACCTTCTCATTATGCCTTTCCTGCTAGTTGGTCAAGGATACTAATAGAGGTCTAAATAAGGTGGTACTGGTTTCTCAGTGATAATTTATACAATATTGTGTAATGTTTTACATATGAAGTATGTATATACTTTGGTGCATGGAAGTACCCACTTATTTTCTAACAGAAAATTTAGACTCATTTTTATTACTGACTTCAACAGAAGAGATAATTGAGATTGTAACAAGCCTAGAAACTCATGAGAGACACCCTTGTATGCTATGAATAAACAGGCTACGTCTCTTAGCAAAGATCTTTGCTCATGAATTATGGTAATTTGAATGGTGATTTTAGCTACCACATTTGCTCATTGGCTTGCTAGAGAAATATTCTTGGTCACCCACAAATAGCGATCACTTGAACATTTTTTTTTTTTTTTTTTGACAGGCAGAGTTAGACAGTGAGAGAGAGAGACAGAGAAAGGTCTTCCTTTTCCATTTGTTCACCCCCAAAATGGCCACTGCGGCCGGCGACCTGCGTCGATCTGAGGCCAGCAGCCAGGTGCTTCCTCCTGGTCTCCCATACGGGTGCAGGGCCCAAGGACCTGGGCCATCCTCCACTGCACTGCTGGGCCACAGCAGAGAGCTGGACTGGAAGAGGAGTGAGCAACCGGGACAGAATCCGGCGCCCCAACCAGAACAAGAACCTGGGGTGCCGGCGCCACAGGCGGAGGATTAGCCAAGTGAGCCGCGGCGCCAGCCAGACTTGAACATTTTTAACAATAAAAATTTTAACATAAGCAAAGAACAATTTTGGGGATAAAATACCCTTCTCCATGACGGAATCTTTTCATGGTCTGAGAATTCACCCTTAGGATGGATTCAGCCAGAATTAGATACTGTTTTAAAACTTAACTTAGACCATGCTTTGAAGATTCTGGATCCTAGTCAGAGAAAGTTAAATGCATCAGAAAAGTATTGAAGCACTGGTCTCATTATTTTCTACTCTGTATTGAGATTCATGTTTTCCTTGCTGTTCACCCTGCCCTTTTTTTCTCCCCTTTAAGCCAGATCAGTTTCCTTTAATGTCTTGTTATCCCAAGATTATAATATAAAAGGTAGAAATTTTACTTTTTTTGATTAAATATTCCCAGAATATGCTCTGAGAACTGGAGAGCCCAATTATTTCATCATAAAACAAAATTAAGAACTACTAAACATCAGACTTCATATTGTTGCCTATTCTTGTTGAACTCTTAGTCCCAAACTATGCCTGATTCATATATTCAAAGTAGCAGACATATTGTAATGCTAACTATGTGTAAATTGATTTATGTTACCTTTTCTCATACTCTTTAGCACATGTCTCATTACCATCTTCATCTTCTATTTATTAAAATAAGGATTTTTTTTTCATTAAAGCAATTAATGGTAAAATAGTAATTTTTGCTGGGATAGTCTGGTGTATAGCAGTGAGACATATTGTGGCAACCTTGAATTAAATGTTACTCTTATTCTTGCTACCACACTCATTGATAAGCCCTACAAGTTGCTGCTGTAAACAGTCCTGCTAAGCACTAGGTGATTGTAGGCAATGAGATTACTTCAGAGATTTTAGAATTGAAAATTTTGCTCCTCTCTCTTATCTCAGTCACTCATCCCCATGGGCCTGCCTTGGCCCTCATGTCACCAGTAACTGAATTCTTTAATCCCAGTTTTATGTATTATACTTCGTGTGAACCACTTTCTCTCTTTCCATATCACATCCATATTTACCTTGATTCTAAAAATCTTTCAACTCTGCTGGGACCTCTAATAATTTGTTCTACTGGTTGTCATTATCCCTCACATCTTTCAAGACTTTATTAGTCTCCTTTCCTGGTTTAAATTTCATATTTAATAATTATATTGAATATGTTATCAATATATCATATATCTAATTTCCTTACCATTGTCTTAGTTTCTGGTACTCAGCAGATTCACAATCCTGATTAAATCTTAATTTATATCTTTTTTTAAAAGATATTTATTTATTTGAATGTCAGAGTTACACAGAGAGAGGAGAGGCAGAAAGAGAAGTCTTCCATTCAATGGCTCACTCCCTAATTGGCCACAAGGCTAGAGCTGCGCGGATCTGAAGTCAGGAGCCAGGAGCTTCTTCCGGGTCTCCGACGTGTGTGCAGAGGCCCAAGGACTTAGGCCTTTTTCTACTGCCTTCCCAGGCCATAGCAGAGAGCAGGATTGGAAGTGGAACAGCCAGGTCTTGAACCGGAGCCCATATGGGGTGCTGGCACTTCAAGCCATAGTATTAATCCGGTGCACCACAGCACTGGCTTCACTTTAGTTACATGACCACAATCTTCAAATAGAATTTTGGTGACTGGAAATCATGTTTTCTTAATTCATTTTGCCTTTTCTTAACCAATCTGTCACATCTCTTGCCTGTCTTCAAACATTAAACTTTTATTTCTCAGACAAAATATTTGTATTCCTTTCTAAGGCTGACTTCAACTTAGATTTCATTTCTTCTTCTTAAGAACATATTTTATTCTTCCTAGTATTACCCCACCATTGAATTATGCACATTTGTACAAATTTATTGTTGTCAGCCTTATAATTATTACTTTGTTCATATTTCCTCTCTAGTTACAATGAATGCATGACTCCATTTCCCGCTGAAGCAAACTTCTTTGGAAGAGTTGTCAATACTTATTTTCTCTACTCTCTATTAAACCTATGTGTGTGGGGCTGGCATTGTGGCCTAGAGGGTAAAGCTACCACCTGTGATGTTGGCTTCCCATATGGGCACCAGTTTGTGTCCCAGGTTCTCTACTTCCCATCCAGCTCCCTGATAATGGCCTGGGAAAAACACCAGAAGATGGCCCTAGTGTTTGGGCCCTTGCTACCCACATGGGAGTCCCAGACCATGCTCCTGGCTTTGTCCTGGCTTAACTGTTGGCTATTGCAGCCATCTTGGGAGTGAAACAGAGGATGGAAAAATCTCTCCCCTTTCTCTCTATAAATCTATCAAATAAATAATAAATAGTTTTTTAAAGCTATGTTTGCTTTTACTACTCCATCAAAATATTTCTTTTTTGATAACACCATCAATATATGTGTTGCCAAACCCAGTGGTCAATTCTTACTACCAAATTTTCTCACCTGACAGTAGCATTTGATCTTTCTCCTCTGAGATACATTTTTCTCACTTGTTGTATGACATGCTTCAGTTTTTATTTTATTCTTCTTCTGTTACTGGTTATGCCCTTCCTGTCTCCTCTGCTGACTTCTAACTCATCTTTTAGTCACTTACTGTTGAAGTGTCCCAGACCTCAACCTATGGACTGTTCCCTTATAAATTTACTCTTATTTCCTTAAAGAGTTCATCCAGTCTTGTGAATTACACTCGGTCTTTAACAATATGACACCCAAATGTATATTTCTATTCAAGATACCTGCCCTGAATTTCAATTTGTATTCCAGCCACACTTGCAACATTTCCATTTTGACACTTCCATTCACTGCTCAAGTTTAATATACCTGAATCTAAATTCTCTATCTAAAACTAAAATTCTCCAAAATGCCATGTTCTGTCTATAGTTTCCCCATTTTAGTTAATGCTGAATCTTGTGTTTTATTTATTCAAGTAAAAATAAGCATTGCTGACTCCTATTTTTAATATTCTTCTAAATCTTCTTCATAAAATCCTAGACTCTACCTTTAAATATATTTATATATCCAGAATCTGACTGTCTTACATTAGCTTTATTGCTTCCAGCCCAGTTCAAGCCATCTTTAGTTATTACCTTCGATCTGTTTTTATTTCTTTGAGACCTTAGCATATGTTTTCAAGCTGGAGTGATCCTGATAAAATCCTTCAAAGATCTACAGTTCTTTCAAGTATTAAAGCTTAGTCTTTAGAATCGCTCACATGTGCTACATACCCTGGTGCTTCTCCAGCCCTCTCTCTGCCTTGTCCCTGCTCACATACTTGGCTCCGACAACACTTAGCGTCAGCTCCTCAGCTGTGCTCCCATCTTGAGGACTTAGACCTAGCTCTTTTCCCCTTCCTCTCTCTTATCTGTGGGTCTGATTCCCTTACCACCTTTAGGCTTTTTTCTTCAAGTGTTACTTTTTCAATTAAGCCACTCTGGTAACGCCATTTAAATTTCAAGTTGTCTTCCTCATTTTTGGCCCTCCCCTCAATCTGCTGTGTTTTCTGATAGCTCTATTTTCTGATATTTTCTAATGTACTTACTTAGTACTGATTGCTTTTAAAATGATGTTCCCCCAGATCCCAGAACAATGTCTGGCATATGGTAGAAACTCAGTAAATATTTGTTTACTGTTGAATGAAATATTTGTTTATGTGTCTTATCTTTCTTATATAAACACACTTTTTCCTTTCTACAAACAGATACAGAGTGGCCTCCTCATACATCTAGGTGGGATTGCAAAGATAAATATACAATGACCCCTATCCACATGGAGTTTCTGATCTTATAAGAGAAGTAAGCTATGAATCTCAATGTAATTAAATACCATGGCAAATTTTTAGTAGTATCTCTGTGGGTATGAACTATCCAGGAGATTCAGGGATATTTTCCTATGGAAAACAATATATTAGATAGGTTTTGAAAGATGAGTTAGACTTTACTAAGCAGATAAAAGTCTAAGGGCACTTGTTTTGGACTAGGTATTTAAACCCCCTTATACTCACACAGTGAAATCCTGCTCTCTGATGTGATTTGACGGTGTTAGGAGGTGGGACGTTTGGGAAGAAATTAGATCATGAGGGTGGAGCCTGCATGAATGGCATTAGGACCCTTATGAGAAGAGAAATGAGCTTTCTTGCTTTCTCTACACTCGCCATATGAGTATACAAAGAAAAGTCAGAAAATACTCACCTGTAAACCAGATGTAGGACCTACAAGTACCCTGATCTTGCACTTGGAAACCCAAGAACTATGTGAAGTAAGTGATTTTTGTGTAACCACCTAATGTTTGTGGAAGCCACCTAATAGCAGCCCAAATGAAGACCATGTTTTATGAGTAGGGAAAATATGTGTATCTGTACCTCTTCATCTCAGTAGGACCTAGAAGTACATTTTTAAAATCAGGAAGAAGCATTGTTTTCTCTTTTAATAATGTTTGGGTGCTTCTCAGTGCAATCTCTGTAAGTGAGTGTTTTCTAAAGATGTTACAGTTTTGTAAAAATGTTATTTTATGGGACTAAATATTCTCTGAGTATCTATAAGAAAGCTCATATTATAAATGGAAGTGGATTTATCACAAAGCCAACAAAGAATAAACTTCAAAACTCTCATTTGCATGGGTCCCTCCTAAGAAAGCATCTTATCAATGTGCTCACACAATCATATTTTTAAAAATAAAAATTGCAAAAGTGAGGCATATTTACTTATAGTGACTAAAATCGATATGACTTTGCTTACTTACTATATTTCATGTTCCATCTCATGGCTAGTGGAACTGAAGGAGTCATGACATTTCTGGGATTTGACTAAGGAATAGTTAAATAGGAGCTCTGTGTAGTTTCAGTTTAGTGGGTTATACAAAGGTAATTCTGAAGTTTGTAGAAAGCTGGAATTAAAAGCTGAATTAATTTTAGGGGTCCGACATTGTGGCATAGCAGGTAAAGCTGACAGGTATGTTACCAGCATCCCACATGGGCGCCAATTTGATTCCCAGCTGCTGTAGTTTTAATACAGCTCCCTGCTAATGCACCTAGGAAAGTCCTTGGGTCCCTGCCACCATGTGGGGCACTCAGAAGAAGTTTCTGGCTCCTGGCTTTGGCCTGGCCCAGCCCTGGCCATTGTGGCCAGCTGGGGAGTGAACCAATGGATGAAAGACCTCTCTCTCTCTCTCTCCCTCTCTTTCTCTAATTCCAACTTTCAAATAAATAAGTAAATATTTAAAAATTTTTAAATTAATTGTTTTAGAACATTTTTTGAAATCCATACATAGATTTTTCATCATAATATTTTCTGTAACATTTTTGAAGACTCATAATGTTTTTGCTGTTGTTGCACACAGTCACTTCTGTAAATAATGATTTCATGGGTGATCCTACAGTTATAAAAATGCAGAACTAGAAGTCATACAAATGCATGAATTTATCCTGTGGTGCATGTTAGGAAAAGAGTTGCAGATTGGTGCCTCCTCACATGGGGCACCATAAATGATAGGAAAAGAGCCCAGAAGGCCGGCGCCGCGGCTCACTAGGTTAATCCTCCGCCTGTGGCACTGGCATCCCATATGGGCGCTGGTTCTGTCCCGGTTGCTCCTCTTCCAGTCCAGCTCTCTGCTGTGGCCCGGGAGGGCAGTGGAGGATGGCCCAAGCGCTTGGGCCCTGCACCCGCATGGGAGACCAGGAGGAAGTACCCGGCTCCTGGCTTCGGATCAGCACAGTGCCAGCTGTAGCGGCCATTAGAGGAGTGAACCAACGGAAGGAAGACCTTTCTCTGTCTCTCTCACTAACTCTGCCTGTCCAAAAAAAAAAAAAAAAAAAAGCACAGAATAGAGAGGAAGCAGTGTAAGAATTCAGAGTCAAATCAAATTTATTCAGAGAAAATGAATTCATAGAGGTGGATGACCAACTGCTGGGACACACATGACGGAACACGTGGAGGAAGGCCCTGACCCCCAGGGGCAGGGCTTTATTATATTTTAGGAGGGCTAAGGATGGTGTGGGGGTAGGGAGCAGCAGGCAGAGGTAAATCCCTAGAACTGGTCTTATGGTTTTATGATATTAATGGCAATTCTTAGTAATTTACACATTTATAATTTTACATTGTTATTCTCAGAAAGAATGTTTCAAAATATATACTCTCCAGGCTTTACAAAACTGAGTTGACCTCTGCAAATTTTCATATAAAATATTCACATAACAGGCATCTCAGAAGAAAATATCTGTTCAATAATGTTCTTCATTTTTTAAAAATTCTATTTTCTTTATCCTATCTCCAGTGGTTGCTGCATAAGAGCATACAAATATTGACAAACCTAGTCCTAGTCACTCTGACTACTTATTTAAATTATAGAGTTGTTGAGGCTGTTACTGCAGCACAGCAGGTTAAGCTGTGCACCCCATATCAATGTTCTTTTTTGAATCTTGGCTGTTTCATTTCTGTCCAACTTCCTGCTAATTTTACGGGGAAGGAAACAGGATGGCACAGATACTTAGACCCCTGACACTCATGTTGGAGACCGTTATGGAGGGCCTGGCTCCTGGCTTCGGCCTGTTGTGGTATCTCTAAGAGCAAGAAAGATCCTTTGTCTGCTTTGCTATCAGCCTAATAGGAAAAAAATGATTTGCAATGTATTAGCATGGATTATCTCATGGACATTGAGCTTGCTTTATTGTGGAATTCACTGAGATGCTAAACCCTTAGAAGCTTCCTTAAGAGTGCCTGAAACACTTAATTCAACCTCATTTTTATTGTATGGAGTACATATACTGGAGGGGCATAAGAAATAGAACTCAAAGAAGAGATGATCTAGGCCGGTGCGGCTCACTAGGCTAATCCTCCGCCTTGCGGCGCCGGCACACCGGGTTCTAGTCCTGGTCGGGGCGCTGGATTCTGTCCCGGTTGCCCCTCTTCCAGGCCAGCTCTCTGCTGTGGCCGGAGAGTGCAGTGGAGGATGGCCCAAGTGCTTGGGCCCTGCACCCCATGGGAGACCAGGAGAAGCACCTGGCTCCTGGCTTTGGATCAGCGCAGTGCGCTGGCCTCAGTGTGCCAGCCGCGGCGGCCATTGGAGGGTGAACCAATGGCAAAGAAAGACCTTTCTGTCTCTCTCTCACTGTCCACCCTGCCTGTCAAAATAAAAATAAAAATAAAAAAATAAAAGGAGAGATGATCTAGATTCTAATGGGATAGATTTTCTTTATAAACAAGGACCTGTGTTCACCTTGCTGTGGCATGTAGCTCTTGGTTTGCTGTTGAAGGGCATGTTTCCAAAACGGGAATTAGTTCTAAATAGCTAAGGTTATCAGATTAAGAACTGTGGGACCATATATGTATATGAAATTCTACTGATCCGCATTGTGGCACAGCCAGTTAGACCAGCACCTGCAATGCTGGCATCCTGTAAGGTAACTGTGAGTCCCAGCTGCTCCACTTTGAATCCAGCTCCCTGCTAATGCACCTGGGAAAGTAGCAGAAGGTGTCCCAAGTACTCGGTGTTCTGCCACCCACGTGGGAGACCCACAAGAAGTTTCAGGTTTCTGGTTTCTCCCTGGCCCACCCTTGGCCGTTGTGCCCATTTTGGGAGTGAATAGTTAGATAGATCTGTCCTCTACTCTCTCTCTCCACTCTGCTCCCCTCCTCTCTCCCTCCTCCCTTCCCTCATCTCCCCTCTCTCAACTCTCCCCTTCTTCCCTTCCTCTCTTCCCTCTCTCCCTTCTCTCCTCTCCCCTGTCTCCTGCTCCCCTGCCTCCTCCTCTCCCCCCCCCCTTTCCTCTCCTCTCCCTTTAACCTCTGGTCTTTCCCTCCTCTTGCCACCCCTCCTATCCATCTCCCCTCACCTCTCCCCTCCCCCAGCCTCTAGCTCTCTCTCCTCTCCCTTTCCCTTCTCTCTCCCTTTTCTCTCTCCTCTTCTCCTCTCCTCCCCCTCCCTTCTCCTCTCTACTGCTCCCCTCCCATCTCCCCTTCTCTGCTTTCCTTTTCTCTCTCTCCCTCTCCTTCACTGTCCTTTCCTCTCTGTAACTGCCTTTCCAATAAATAAATACTTATTTTAAAACAACAATAAAGAAGAAGTTATAGTATAGAAGTATTGTAAATACTGAGGGAACCTACTACCTTGTTTTTTTCAAAGAGTTCACATCTATCTTTATGGTAAGTAATGCAGAAATAATTCAATTTGCCAGTACTTGTCTAAAAACAATGTTCATTAAGTAGTATTACTGATTAAAAGTGAAAGGACAAACCTTTCTAAAGGCTGTACTCAACTGTACTGTCCAACTCAATTTTGTGGAATGAAGTTTTTCATTGGAGACATTAAAATAATATGGGACTATATGATGACTACTTACCTCACTGCTCATTTTATGGTATCTGTTAATTGCTACTATATGTAATCATTAGCAGAAGCTTTCTACTAGCATTTTAGGAGAAGTTTTCCATGAAAAACTATAGATTTAATCAATCATGGTGGATTTTTTTCTAGTCCTTAAACCTAAAATACATTCTTCTATGTTAAAATAGAAAAATGAAAAAAAAATCATTTTTTCTTCTGTCATTCTACTTGTGTGCTTGAATATATGAATCCAAAAAAGGTGGAATAATATCAAAAGTTAACAGGTGTAAGATGACATTGCCATTCATGATCAGGATCCAGGACTTCCAGGCAATTCTCAATAATAACATTTTACAGCCCATGAGAATTTGCATGAAAAAAAGTTAAAAGCAAGAATTAAATTCACCGATGAGTTGTTTTTCAATTGGACAAATTCTTTGGAGATCAGAAACATATGGAAGTATAGTCTTCTTCTCAGGCTGCAATAATGAAAATTGTGTGGCAAAACTTAGTTAATAATTTTTTTTTTGCTAATTGTATGATTAACTTTCAGATTGGTTTTTACCTGCTGCCTCCTCCTCAAAAGTACTTATTTCCTTATTTGGTCCTTTCTGGATCACTCACTTTGTTTAGTTGACAACAAATTTCTATTCTTCTAGGGCTCTTAAAATGCAGTGACATTGATGACACTGATGGCTATGTGTCAACAGCTTCCATTTCAGACTCAGAATCCTAGCTCAAAATATAAGCCTTTGATAAGGATTTTATTTAGCAGATTGAAAAACAAGTGAGATTTTTTAACCTTAAAGAAATAATGAAAACATGAAAATGTTCCCTCAGGATTCTGAAAACTAAAGAACACTTCATAAGATATTATAAGATGAATTCTCATTATTTTATAATTTTATGAGCTTTTCTTAGTATAATCAAAGTGATGTAGTAGTAATTAAAAAGAAATTTTCAAGATATATTTAATTCTTTTGTTCTTTGTATGTTTACTTTATTCAATTTAAAGGAACATAACTTTTTACTCTGTATATATATTTGCAAATTTTCAAAGTGAATATGTTCATTTAATGGAAAGTTTCTCCAAGATCACTATCAATGTAATGATGGTTACCTTCTGATTCTTAATATGGAGTCCAAAATGACCAATAAATTATTTTTAGCATCCATCATTTGTATTTATTACTATTATTTTTCTGTTACCTCAGTTTAGGAAATACTAATTCACCTTTTCTCTCATTAGCAACATAAGAAATAAAATATCAAAATGATTATTCATTGTGAAACTTCCTATCTTGTTCTTAATCAAGCAATTGGTTTCTTAATTTATATTTTGACAGGGAAATTATTCTATCCAGAAATTTAGGCAAAGGACTGCTTCCCAAGCATATGTTACTATTGTGATGTGCTATTCCTCTGATTCACATTATATTTTTCTTCTGTTTGACATAATATTATCTTGAAAATTGATGGAACTATGTCACATTTTTTCTTATGTTTTTTTTCAAATTTTTAGTTATATGCACATGATTTGGTCATTTATCAAGTTTGTTACATTGTAACTGTCTTGGATTAGGATTCATCTGTATGTTATAATTATTATTTCACAGTTTAGTTGCCAGACATATCAATTAATACAAGCCACAATAATGCTGGTTAACTAACCACCCCCAAACAGTGACTTTAAAATAAAGCACTTATTCTAACCTACAGATCTGTGCATTGGTTGTAGGTTGATTGATTGTGATTGTGCTTGGTTTGACTTCAAATTGCAGGCTGTGTTCAAGTCTCCACCAAGTCTCTTAGGTTTCTTGGAACAATGGACGACCTAAGTTTGTTCTTTTCACAGCTGTGGTGAAAGCATGATTAGCCAAGTCCCATTGCACAAATGTACTTCAAGCCTTTGTTTTTGCCTATCTTCTAATATCCCGTAACCCAGGCAAGTCATATGTCACATGGACACTGCTGGGCAGGAAAGTATATGTCTGCTCACAATGTGAATGGGAAGGGAGGAAATAGTTGGTGAATAATTATCTAGCTTATGACAATTTGGAATTTCATTTTTAAAATTATGGTTGAAAATTCACTAGTACTTGGTGTCAGTTCCAGCGGTATGGTATTAAAGACTTTACATTTCTTGAAATAAGCAACCTCAAGCCATGTGCCCACAGGGACTATTCCAATGAGACTCCACTATGCATAAGGTGCAGATTTATTTCATTGTAAAACAGTAAACTTAGCTCAGCTGGAGCTTGCAACATTCCCAAAGAATGCCAGAATGAAATGTTTAAATGAATACCACATGCCCAGATCAGTGGCATTCAACATTACCACTCTGCACATTTGTGATCCCTTTGGAACCAAGGTAATACATACTCTTGACAGAAAATTCATATTTCATCAAACTGCTCAGTTTTTACTCCAAATTTTCCCTCTTCTTTAACATCTTCCACATGTATCTTTGGCTCATAGTTCAATGATTCATTTAGAGAAATTGTTTTAGAAAAAATATGCTGTTGATGTCTTAGCTAGGTGTGTAGGAGAAAGAAATAAGACAAAGGCAGCTGAGTTTTGAGTGATTGAGATTTTCATTTTTTACCAAGGCAAGTGGTAGTGTAGGTTGTCATGAGCCCAGTATAGCCCACAGGTGAAGGATATGATGTACATGGGGAAACAACAGGTGCTTATTTTGGACATTCCATTGGAACATTTTGAATGCTGAGGAAATGGAAAATTGAAATTGTTCACAGAACTCTGACTTTCTCAGCAAATCTGATGTGTCAGAAAGTCCTAAAATCCTCACATCAGTTGACAACTTAGCTGTAAAATCTATTGCTTGAGAAATGTGAGAATAAAAATGATGTCCTCTTTTGGGTGGTATAATAGGCAAGTGAATTACTTAATATATTTTACATTCCCCTTCCCTACTCATGCACATACACACACTATATTAAATTTTCATTACCTAAGTGAAAGAATGAGTCTGCCTTTAGCAAATGAGATTTCTAGATTATAAATGTCAATGTTTATTGCAAGGCATATTGCATATAAAGCTCTTGGAAGGTTGTTAAAATGTATCATTAGATGAATCCTGTAAATCATATTTTGCTTACTTTCTCATTGTAATCCAAAGTAAATGTTACATATGAAGAAAATAAAAAGTGACTCATGTCATGCTGGGATCTATTCCTTGAAAGTATATTGATTATTTTAACTATTCATCACATACATGCACATGATATGCATCATTTATGAGATGAATTTTTTAAAAGGAAGGTTGACTCTCTTAAGTCAGGATGGTGGACTTACTAAAGGAGAAAAAATCCTTTCCTATGGATTTCTTTAAGACAAGACTGATTTATATAATTTTAGGCTTCAGTAATTGCATTCAATGCTCTCTCTCAGGTATCAGATCCTCTTGATGATTCTTTTTATGAGACTGGGTCTCACTCCAAATACCACAATAAATTTTCAGATATAAATTTTCAGGGTTTTTTTTGCAAATGTTTTTGTATTTGTGGATACACAAATAATACTTTTATAAAACAAAACATTGCTTTGTGGCTTGCTTTTAAAAAATTTACTACACACCTTGAACATTTTTCCAAGCCATGAAATATTTCTCTGTAATATATTTTATGGAAGTTCATACTATATTCTATGATTCCACTATATTTTATTTTACCTATTCCCTATTGTCAAATGTTTAGTTGGTTTCCATTTTTATTGTTATGATAAAGAGTGCCTCAGTGAATGCTGTTATAGCAAGTTATTTACTAGGAACTTGGTGTATTTCTGTGCTTATTGAAGTCATCCTTTTCACTTCTCAGTGACGTTTTATAGCTTGCATAGGACTTGGATGGTACTTATTATTTTGTTCACTTTATTAATCTCTCTTATTATAAGTTACTAGTTCTAAAAGTGTTATTCCAGACTCTAGGATTTCCCAGGTACTTACCGTGTCAAAATGAAGTAATGATAACTGTATCTCTTCTACTTTCACCTTTTGCTTACATTAGCTTACACCTATAGAACAATATTGAATAGTTGTAATAGGACACATTATGAGATTATTTTCACATTTAATGATCATGTTTCTATTACAGTGTTAACTGCTAGTTTGAGAATATTATTTGGTGTGTTAGAGAGGTTTAGCAATCAATTTTTTAAATTATGGAATAGGTACTGAAATTTATCAAATGCCTTTTTGGTGACTATTAGAGTAATCATATAGTTTTAACCTCTTGGCTTAATAACAGCTTCAATAATGGTTCATGTAATAGAGGTATCTGTGAAATTGTGGAATGAAGACTATACTCAGAGACAAAAATAAATTGCTGGAAGTGAGACATGGTTCTGAAGCTTATTAAATTAACTCCCCTGGAAAAGTCATACTTACCTGCTTTGAAATTTAGTATCATCTTTAAAATAGAGCACTAAATCTTACAGAATTAATATTATGAATATCAAAGTGCTTTTAATATTGTAATGTTTAAATATCAGGATTGTCTCTATAATTATATTTAACTACTCTCATCAATTTACAAAGTCCAAAGAGGGACACGATATTAGTGTTTATTTTCTTTTTTTCTTTCTTCTTTTATTTTTTTTACATATTCATTTATTTGAAAGGCAGAGTTACAAAGAGGCATAGGCAGAGAGGAGACAGAGAGAGAAAAAGAGAGAGAGAGAGAGAGAGGTGTCTTCCATCTGCCGGTTCACTCCCCAGATGGCTGCAACAACTGGAGCTGCGGGATCCAAGCCAGGAATCAGAAGCTTCTTCTCTGTCGCCCACATGGTTGCAGGGACCCAAGGACTTGGGCGGTCTCCTACTGCTTTCCCAGGCTATAGCAGAGAGCTGGATTGGAAGTGGAGCAGCCAGGACTTGAACCAGCGCCCATATGGGATGCTGACACTGCAGGCAGCAGCTTTATCCACTATGCCACAGTGACGACCCCAATGTTTATTTTCTAAGAGGATTTTTCGATTCTCCTAGTTGCACTTTTTTTTCTTTAAAGATTTATTTATTTGAAAGACCAAGTGTTGGGTCTCGGGGGAGGTCATCTGCTGATCCACAACAGTCAATCTGGGCCAGGCAGAGGAGCCAAGAACTTCATCTTGGTCTCATCACAGCGGTAGTGGGGCTCAAATACTTGGGCCATCATCCTCTGCTTCCCCAGCACATTAGCAGCAAGCCAGATAACGAGTGGAGAAGTTAAGACTCTAACTGACACTGTGGTGTGGGTTGCCAGTGTCCCAAATGGCAGCTTAACTTTCTGCACCAACAATGCCTGTGCTTTCTTTTTTTAATTCTTTTTTTTAGATTTATTTATTTATTTATTTATTTTTTACAGAAGATCAGTTTAGTATACATTAAGTAAAGATTTCAACAGTTTGCACCCCCATAGAAACACAAAGTGAAATATATTGTTTGAGTACTCATTATAGCATTAAATCTCAATACACAGCACATTAAGGACAGAGATCCTACATGAGGGGTAAGTGCACAGTGACTCCTGTTGTTGACTTTACAAATTGACACTCCTGTCTATGGCATCAGTAGTCTCCCTATGCTCCAGTCATGAGTTTCCAAGGCTATGGAAGCCCTCTGAGTTCTCCGATTCTTATCTTGTTTAGACAAGGTCATAGTCAAAGTGGAGGTTCTCTCCTCCCTTTAGAGAAAGGTACCTCCTTCTTTGAAGACCTGTTCTTTCCACTGGGATCTCACTCGCAGAGATCTTTTGCCAGAGTGTCTTGGCTTTCCATGCCTGAAATACTCTCATGGGCTTTTCAGCCAGATCCGAATGCCGTTAGGGCTGATTCTGAGGCCAGAGTGCTATTTAGGACATCTGCCATTCTATGAGTCTGCTGAGTATCTCACTTCCCATGTTGGATCACTCTCCCCTTTATTTATTCCATCGGTTAGTGTTACCAGGTACTAGACTTGTTTATGTGCTCCCTTTGACTCTTAGTCCTTTCATTATGATCAATTGTGAACTGAAATTGATCACTTGGAATAGTGAGATGGCATTGGTACATGCCACCTTGATGGGATTGAATTGGAATCCCCTGGTATGTTTTTAACTCTATCATTTGGGGCAAGTCAGCTTGAGCATGTCCCAAATTATACATCTCTTCCCTCTCTTATTCCCACTCTTATGTTTAACAGGGATCACATTTCAGTTAATTTTTGACACTTAAGAATAACTGTGTATTAATTACAGAATTAAACCAGTCATATTAATTAGAACAGACAAAAAAAAAAACTACTAAGAGGGATAATGTGGGTATTTTAGTTTGGGAGAGTAAATGCGAACTTTAGCAATCTTGAGTCTAGGCTGTTGCCCACACTAAAAATTTGGACACGATTCCGGTTTTAGCAAACTGGTCAGTATAATCAGGGGCTATGAAGTCTATTGCATCATGCCTGAGTCTTACTAAACATCTGTATTTTAGATATTGCAATGTATATTATTGCTATTGGGGAAAATAGATAACCCATCTGATGGTTATTGGTATAATAGGTGCAAATTTTACATGTGCCCAGTTTGATTGTACAAGAAAATATAGCATTATTTCTGAAATGTGTCTGATTTCTGAGGGTTTAAATACCATGTTAGCATAACAGAAACCATCTGGTTTGTCTTCCTTTGAGTTTCTGCTAAACAGTCGTTTTGGGGAAGATGTGTTCCTCTTGTTGCAAGGTGTGGTAGAGTGGATGAAGAGCAGGGAATGGAGAGTGTGGATATGGGAGCAAGAAATAGTGAGAGGATCTTGGTTAGCACTTAAGTTATTATCCTATCACATACACATACAAGGCAAAATTGCTATTCATAGGATTTTAGCATAGAGATTGTGCAACAAAATGTTGAAAGGGAAATGTAATTCTTTTCGTTTTCTCTTTCCCTCAATCCCCACCCACCAACAGGTGAATAATTAGGCTCATTTCCATTTACTACTGCACTGTGTGGGAGTAGATATGCATTTGGAGAATGATTAACACAGAAACTTGACATGTTGCATCTAGAAAAATAAAGGCTAAGGATTTAGCAGACAGAAAACCACAGATGTGCCAAATTCAGTCTGGGAACTAAAAATCCTCATGTAGAACACAGGGGATCAATCTCTTTGGGCAATATTACATTCCATGCTCTAAATGACCCAAAGCAGAATAGGTGTGAAATTCCAATTACATGGAAAATAATAGATGTGCCTAGACTCTCATCCATCCTGGATATTTAAAGACTGTTTTTCTAGATGGCACATGATGACAGATCAGCATAGCTATTTTTTGAGATCCTGTGAAGCTGCAGATAAAAATGTTCACAGATTTGAGAATAGTTAAACTGCAGATTGAATTGAGTAATTATTTGAATGATAGTAGTGCAGGATTTGTGAATGGTAAGGCTTTGTATGTATAAAATTATCTCCAGATACCAGAATCTGCTCCAAACGATGACATTTTTGTCCTTTACATGTGAATACTATCATTCTATGTCCTTGGAGCCCTTGACTCTGAGGTTTTATTACAAAATCCCTAGTAACTTACTTTGTAAAATGGCTGAAAAAAAGAGAAGAGGGCAAAAATTTAAGTAAGATTGTATTGACTTTCCTTGAGGTAACATTTTTATTGGGATTTATGAATGATCGTGGAGAAATGATTTTAAACCTGAAAGAAATTTAGAGAGATCATCAAATAAAAGTGCTTCATTTTATTAAAGCATTTCAAAACTACATATATCAGAGTTACACTAAAAATTCAGGGCACAATATATCACACATGAATAGTACCTGTAGAGGAAGGTGATATGTATGCTGGTCTCTATTTTTAGAAACATTTGGTCTGCATTATATAGGATATCGCAGAGAAAAAAGTCAATATCCCTGGATCACTGATGTTGAAGATAAATGCTGGTAAGGTTGTTTGTCTTACTGATTGTTGACAATTGTTCTTTATTCAACTTTGGTCTTTGGCTCCTCTGATGCTTGTCCCACGTGGTTTTCTGTTATTAATATTTGCAACAGATGTAGAAGATTCAGTTTTGTTGTCCTTGTGCATCTTTGGTAATGAGTTGGCTATGATATTTCTTGGGAGTGCCATTCTGACTTCATTGCAAATTACATTTACAGGATACATTTTGATAAATCTGCATTCTGAATCTTTGACATCTTTTTTTTTTCTTTTCTTTTTTCTTTTTTCTTTTTTGACAGACAGGTTGGACAATGAGAGAGAGAGAGAGACAGAGAGAAAGGTATTCCTTTTCCATTGGTTCACCCCTCAATGGCCACTGCAGCCGGTGTGCTGCAGCCAGCGCACTGAGCTGATCCGATGGCAGGAGCCAGGTGCTTCTCCTGGTCTCCCATGCGGGTGCAGGGCCCAAACCCTTGGACCATCCTCCACTGCACTCCCGGGCCACAGCAGAGAGCTGGACTGGAAGAGGAGCAACCAGGGCAGAATCCGGCGCCCTGACCGGGACTAGAACCCAGAACCTGCGGTGCCGGCACTGCAGAGGATTAGCCTAGTGAGCCGCAGCACCGGCCGAATCTTTGAAATCTTATTGTACATCTACACAACTCTTTACTTGGTATTACAATGAGTCTGAACAAAATATAACTTTGTCTTTTGCCACATTTTGTAATCTTGAACAGATCAAGGACCTCTTTCTCCATAACAGTTGTGAAAATTCTTTCTATAAATCAACTAAGGAACCAAAAAATCCCCCCACCATTTACATTTTAAAGATGTGAATTGTGGCTTAGGAACATTATGTAAACTTAAAAGTGTTTTGTGATTAAGTGGATGGCAAACATAATTTCCATTGGTTCTTTTTTTCTGTCTGTAAGCCAGTTAATTCCTTGAATATATTCAGGAAGAAAATTAAGTTTAACCCCTCTTCTCTCTTTTCCTGACATAAACCTCCAAAGTCATTTCATTCAGTTGTTCAGCCAGTTATGCACTGCTATATATTAAGTTCTTTTATGTCTTAGCCATGAGTAACTCACTATTAGGAAAGAAAAGTAGACATCACCCTTTTTGTGAAGAATTTACAGTCTTTGAACCAAGTTAAGAGATTCAGAAGTAACAATGTGAGCTATTATATTGAATAAGAGGTATATCAGAGATGAAAGGAGGGGGTGAAATATTAACTCCAGCTAAATATTTGTAGATATTGCATTATATATGTAAGTATCTATGTGTGTGTACACCCAAGGATACTTAAAAAAATTCATGGAAAATGGAAATAATGGATGTTTATATTAAGGCCAAAAGTTATGAAATCCATTCATAGTTTTTTCACAATGCTTATTTTTCTCTGAGTTTCTAAAAATAATCCTTATAAAACACTAAAGATTTCTTCTGAAAATGCATGTGTACAGAAACATGTTAATGAAAATATTTATTATAAAAATATTAGCATATATTTCAAAAGTTTTTTGCACTAAGATAAATATCTTTGAATTCCATTAACTTTTTGAGTGCACTTGTATTTTGTTACTGCAGTACTGTGTGGAAAGAGCTGCTTCAGGCACTGTTACAATTCACAGAGAGTCCCCAGACCAATCAATATCCTTTATTCCCAATTCCATTGCTTGATGCAGTACATCAAACTGATGATCTTCTCCATCGTTCTCTTTGTCCTCAGTAAACACAAGCATGAGGATGCTCCGGGATGGCAGATATTTGTTGATTTTCTGTAGACTGTGAATTTTTTCATCCTTAAGATCTTATACCTAACACAAATTACTTTAAAAAATTTGTGGAAAATTGACTAGAGGTAACTTTCATTTGGTGTAAATTTTTTGAAATCCATGCATAATTTTGTTCTTGCACATTTTCTATAAACATTTTGAAGAATCTTTATATACACAGATTTCAAAAATTTATGCAGCAATATAAATTTTAATTGCATTTTCCACAAACATTTTGAAGTGTGCTTGTACACAATCAGGAAATAATTGTTGAATGTGTTAATGTGAGAAGCCCAGATAAGTAACACCCTTCTATTAATTAGAGATCACTTTGGTGATTATAACAAAAGCCCAAAGTAATGGTGATGTAAGCAAGATAGATGTGTGATTTTCCTTCATGCAACAATTTGGTATAAATTGTGCAGATCTGTTTTTCCTGTGGCATGGTGTCAAAGACCCAGATCCCTTTTATTTTCTTCTGTAACTATCCATAGAGTATTCCCTTTATTAATTTTACTAATATAATTTATATTCCTGGAATCCTTCCAGCAGTAAGAGGGAAAGGGAAAAAGGAACTTGTTTGATCACTTTAATACTATCTCCCAAAACGTTTGAAGTTTCTCAAATCACTTTCACTCATATCACACTGATACCAATTTGTCATATGGCTACATCTGATTTTAAGCATGGCTGGGGCACGTAGGGACTAGCTGGTCAAGCAGCTGCTCTCCATAAGCAGACTGAGATATTAATCTCTTGCATAAGCTCTTCCATGTAGCATAAGCAGACTATATTTCAATGTGCACTATAGAATCTGGCACCTCCGATTTTGGTGTGTGTGAGATGAAAACACCAACTCATTCATTGGTAATTTTTCTAGCTGAAGTAAATGATTTCTGATAGTTGCCCAGTTATCAAAAGTATGATTGTTTCAGGAAGCAACATCATTTTAGAATTTCCATGTACCTGTGACAACCAAACAGCTTTTTCCATTATAGCTTAACCATCACCCTCTCATTTCATAGCATCATTCAAGGAGACTTAGAGATATATTTTCTTTTGTGAGTTTTCCAGACCATTTATTCATTGTCTAATAAGAACTTTGTCAGTTTGCTAAGGCCTGTTGAATTCAGGATTGCATGTTTTTGGTTGAAAATATACAACGATATTTCTTGCATCTATTCTTCTTTGTTTTAGTTATTCTTGGAACACTTAATAAATTAAGAAAATAAAAATTATTGGCTTCATTTGCACAAAGAGAAACATCAGAAAGATAGCATGCATTACCAAACACCATAAAGTAGATTTTGAGCAGAACTAGATGTTTGAGCACTTGAATTCAGTTGCATTTCTTTCCTTATTGGTCATATTTCTTCAAGTCCCGAAGTGTTGAGGGAGATATCAGGTACATATGGATTTTTCAGGTCATGACACAACTGTACAAATTTGGAGCTATTTCCTGATCATTTCATATAGCAAAACTAAATTCGGTTTATCTCCCTTGGTTGCTCTTCATTGCAACAAGATGTCTTAGAAATTGGTCATAGTTGAAGACAGGAGGTGAATATATGTTTCCCTTAGATATGAGTTTTTTCTTACACTCAAAAATGAATGATGAGCACTAAGGTTTGTTATTTTCTCTCACTCTATCTGATTTAATACGCATCTTCTTAATGAGGCCATATGCTTTATACTCTGATTCCTTCATGGATAAATACAGTATTATTAGTTCAACTTCCACTACAACTCAGATCCAAAGGAAAAATGGAATGTCCTTATTTAGCCTGTAATAAATCTTGTCCTATTTCTTCATTGAGTAATTAGTTGGAAAGTAAACTAAATTTGAACCTTCTTCAGCTGTATCATTCATGTAATGGATGATATATAGTCTTTCTTTGTTAAAATTGCTGTGGTGCCCAGCTAGGGTTTTTGTATGATTATTTTTGTTTTGCCAACTTACTTTACTTCAGAAGGTGGTCTCTAACAGTGTAAGATCTTAAATGACTTTGGTGGAAGGTTACTTGAATGCTGGTTTTCTTCAATGGGTACTGGCTGACATCTGTCATCTCTTACCTTGGTTTCCATTAGCTTCAGATTTCAAAATGCCCTCCACGTTTTTCCTCCAGCCCACTGACTCCAGTGTTGATGCCTTATTACACCATGGAGAGCCACACTGGCTCAGTTCCCTTGACTGTGCACCCCGGGAAGTAAGAAGGGCTTCAACTCCCTAATCCCCTTTTGCATGTCAACTTGTACCTGTGGGGCATGCGCAGAAGAAACATGAACTTCTCTGTGCCCTGCACATTGTGGAGATATCTTATTTACCCTTCCAGAGTGTGTCATGAACTGAGCTGTTGACCTTGTGAAGGGAGAGGCAGATAATTAGGAAAATCTTTCTCAAATAAGAGATTAAGTTAGTATTCTTTCTGTAGAAAATTTCTAATGACTTTATATTGAGGACTTGGGCTAATGCGGCAGTGGCAGTGTAACAGAAAATAAGTGCAGATTCAAATATACATGCACAATTTGACCCACATAATACATTATTTGCAAACGAGCTCCTGTGAGACACACTGCCTGGTCCATCTAGCCTGGTCCATGGTCTACTGGTGACAGGTAAGTTATTATCCTGCCAACAATACAGATATTTTAAGTTAAAAATACATTTGATTCACTCTTTTTCCAACCAGCTTCCAGTTTTACCACTCATTCAACTGCTTGGGGAAAAGGCAAAGTGACTTTTTGTTGTTGTTCTCATCGTGATTCTAGTAACAACCATGGAGAGAAAGCTGAGAGGTTCTTTTCTATTGGTCTTCAAGGGAACCCTTTACAATATGCACACTACAAACTAATGACAATATCCAAATTCACTTTTCTGAGAAGAACTACACCCCCTAATTAATCGTATTAAAATGACCATAGTACAAGAGACCTGAATTGCAGTCTAAAGGAAGCAGGCTATGTAGCCAAAGAATTTGGAGAATTCTGTTTATTATGTTACTCTTTTGGAAACAGCACAGGATCTCATTTTACAGGATCCTGCAGTTAAGCAACCTGATTTTTCTCAACACTTCTGCCTGTGGTTGTTAGAGCAGGAGGACATGGCACTTTAATGAATTTTTTATGAGACACTCATGGAATCATTTGACAAATATTGAACTCTAGAACACATTGCAGGAAATGATTTAAGTACAAAAACCTTAAAGAAAAATTTTTTGCAAAATATGTAAAATACTTTGTTTTATGCTTGGCAAATAACCATTCTCATATGAAGAATTTTCTGTTTTTTTTTAAACTTTTCAAGAATATTTTCAAGAATATTTTCATTTAATACAGTTTTCATATTGTGCATATTTATGAGGTACAATGTGATAATTTTTATATATATATACATGTACATATGTATATATATATTCAATGGGTCATCAAGTCATATTGGTTAACATTTTCATCTCCATAAACATTTAAAAAATTTTGATCCAGGGCCTGTGCTATGATATAGTGGGTAAAGCTGCTGCCTGGGATGCCAGCATCCCATATGGGTACAGTTGGAGTCCCAGCTGCTGCACTTCCAATCTAGCTCCCTGCGTGTGCCTGGGAAAGCAGTGGAGGAAGACCCAAGTTGCTGGGCCCCTGCATCAATGTGGGCGACCCAGAAGCATCCTTTGGCATTGTCCTGACCCATCCCAGGCCATAGTGGCCATTTGAGGAGTGAACCAGTGGATGGGAGATTTCTCTCTGTCTCTCCTCCTCTCACTCTGTGACTCTGACTCAAATAAATAAAGCTTTTAAGAAATGAAAAAAAAAATTTTGATTAACAGTGAGAGTACATATTTATAGGTACAGTGTGATATTTTAGTATATATAATGTGTACTGATCAAATAAAAGTAATTAATGTTTCTTTCTCCTTGTCATTACTTTGTTTACAGACTTGGAGCTCCTTTGTTTTATTTGTTAATAAAATATATTATGACAATATAATCACCTTACTGTTCTTCAGAGTATTAGAATCTATTCTTTCTATATAACTATGATTTGATACTTGTTACTTATCCTTCCTCTATTCTTCACCTCCTACCCATGTACCCCAAACTCTAGTGATCACCATTCTTTCAGATCAAATTTTTCTTTAACTTCTAAATATGCAAAAGCAAACATGTAGTATTTTTCTTTCTGATTTATTTCATTTAATGTGATTTCCTCCATTCCCATCCATATTGCTACAAATGATAGGATGTTTGCATGTTTATAATGGCTGAACAATATTATGTATATATACCACATTTTCTTGTTTCAATTTTTAAAATTTATATAATGTGAACAAATTTCATATATTTAATATATAAAGATTTAGAAGCATAAGAACACTTCCTGCCATACCCTACTCCTGCCCATGCTCCCACCCTCCCTTCTCCTTCCTTTCTTATTCTTTTAATTTTTACAATGACATACGCTCAATTTATTTTTTTTAATTTTTTAATTTTTATTTTTTGACAGGCAGAGTGTACAGTGAGAGAGAGAGACAGAGAGAAAGTTCTTCCTTTTTCCATTGGTTCACCCTCCAATGGCTGCCGTGGCTGGCATGCTGTGGCCGGCGCACCGCGCTGATCCGAAGCCAGGAGCCAGGTGCTTCTCCTGGTCTCCCATGCAGGTGCAGGGCCCAAGCACTTGGGCCATCCTCCACTGCACTCCCAGACCACAGCAGAGAGCTGGACTGGAAGAGGAGCAACCGGGTCCATTTATTTTATAATCAGAAGATTTACCCTCCATAAGTAAAAAAATTTATCAACAGCAGAGACAAGGGCTTTTAAAAATATTCAAATCTCAGAATGTCAGTTTTGCTAATATACATTACTTTTTTTGTACTCTATTAGTTACCACAGATCAGGGAAAACATATGATATTTGTCTTTTTGGAACTGGCTTATTTCACTAAGTATGACGATTTCCAGTTGCATCCATTTTGTTGTGAAAGACAGCATTTCATTGTTTTTTATGGAGTATTCCATAGTATATATGTGTTTTTGCAGTCAACAGTTGATAGACGTCTGTGGTGATTCCATAGCTTAGCTATTGTGCATTGAGCTGTACTAAACATGAGGATGTCGATAATTCTTTATATGTTGATTTCATTTCCTTTGAGTAAATTCCCAGAAGTCCAAAGTCTGGGTCATATGATAGATCTATTTTCAGATTTCTGAGGAATCTCCATACAGTCTTCCACAATGACTGTACTAGTTTACATACCCACCAACAGTGTATTAAGGATTTTCTTTATACATTAATTTGTTGATGGAAATCTAGGTTAATTCTGCATCCTGGCTCTTGTAAATAGTGCTGTAATTACACAGTATGGGTATCTATTTGTTATGGTGATTTTATTTCCTTTTGAAATCTACTCAAAAATGTTGTAGCTGAGTCCTGTGATTGGTTTATTTTATTTTTTTGAGAAATGTCCATACTGTTCTTGTAATGGCTATACTAATTTACATTTCCACCATCAGTCTATAAGAATCCCCAGTTCTCCAAAATCTTAGTCAGAATTTGTGGATTTTTGTCTTTTTCATAATCATCATTCTAACTGGGATAAAATGATATCTCATTGTAGTTTTGATTTGCATGTCCCTGCTGGCTAATGGTGTTGAGCACCTTTTCATAAAGTTATTTGTTGTTTGAATATATCCTTTTGAAAAGAGTCCACTTATAACATTCCCCATTTTAATTGGATAATTTATTTTTGATTGCAGATTTTTTGAGTTACTTACATATTCTGGACATTAATTACTTTTTAAAAATTTATTTGTTATTGTATTTGAAAGACTGAGAAACAGATCTCCCATCTGCTGGTTTACTACCCAAATGCCCAAAATATCTGAGGCTAAGACAAGCTGAAGCCAAGAGTGTGGAACTCAGACCAGTTCTTCCATGTGTATGGCAGGGACCCACACACCTGAGCACCTGACCTGCTGTCTCCAAGGATGCCTATCATCACAAGCTGAAAGGGAACAAAGCTGGGGTTTGAACCAAGAACTCTAATATGAGATGTTGGCATTCAAATAGCATCTTTTTTTATTTTATTTTTTTAAATTTTTTTGACAGGCAGAGTGGACAGTGAGAGAGAGAGAGAGACAGAGAGAAAGGTCTTCCTTTGCCGTTGGTTCACCCTCCAATGGCCGCCGCGGCCAGCATGCTGCAGCCGGCGCACCGCGCTGATCCGAAGGCAGGAGCCAGGTGCTTCTCCTGGTCTCCCATGGGGTGCAGGGCCCAAGCACTTGGGCCATCCTCCACTGCACTCCCTGGCCACAGCAGAGAGCTGGCCTGGAAGAGGGGCAACCGGGACTAGAACCCGGTGTGCCGGCGCCGCAAGGTGGAGGATTAGCCTAGTGAGCCGCGGAGCCAGCCTTCCATATAGCATCTTAACTACTGCAGCAAATATTAACTCTGACATTAATCCTCCTCTGTCAGATGAAAAATTTGGAAAAAAAAAAAAAAACTCTAGTTCTGAAGGTTATTTCTTTACTCTGTTGATTGTTTTATAACTGTATAGAAGTTTCCCAGTTTGATATAATCCTGTATATCCATTTTTTGCTTTTGTTGCTTGTGATTTGGAGATCTTTTCCATAGAAATCATTGCCTATGCCAATGTCTTCAAGTATTTTGGCCATGTTCTCTTTTAGTAGTTCCTTGTCTTATATGTAGTTCTTAGATCATTTTCTGCTGATTGAATTGTGTAGGAAGTACTAGAGTATAGATATCTAGTTTCCCCAGCACCATCTACAGAACAGGCTAGGCTTTCATTAATGTATGACTTTGGTGCTGCAGATTGCATAGTCTTTTCATCAGCACATCAAACATTCCTGAGGAAAGACTATATTAGGCTACAGCATAAGTTTTAACAAATTAAAACTAAAATCATACTGTGTATTTTCTCATACTACAACAGAATACAAGTGGAAATCAACAACAAAAGTAACTTTAGAAATTACACAAATGGAGACTTAACAAGCTTCCGAAAGATGTGCTATTGAGTAAATCAGAAGGGAAATTATAAAAATTTTTTGAAACAAATGAAAAGGAAAATACAACACACCAAAACTTATGTGATAAATCACTAAGGAAAGTTTATAGCAGAAAAAAAAATGACTTCAGATGAGCAACATACAATGAATGCATCAGCAAGAACTGGAAAAGCAACAATAGGGGCCGGTGCTGTGGCATAGGAGGTAAACCCTCTGCCTGCAGTGCCAGCATCCCATATGGGTGCCAGTTTGAGTCCTGGCTGCTCCACTTCCAATCCAGCTCTCATCTATGGCCTGGGAAAGCAGAAGATGGCCCAAATTGTTGGGCCCCTGCAACTGCATGGGAAACCTGGAAAATCTCCTGGCTCATGGCTTTAGATGGGCTCAGCTTCAGCCATTACAGCCATTTAGGGAGTGGACCCGCAGATGGAAGACTTTCTCTCTCTCTCTCTCTCTCTCTCTCTCTCTCTCTCCCTCTGCTTCTCTGTAACTCTGCCTTTCAAGTAAAATAAGTAAATATTTTTTTAAAACAACAACAACAATAAATCAAATCCAAACTTAGTAGAAGGAGCTGAAATAACAGAGTTCAAAGCAGAAATAAATGAGGTGGAGACTAAGAAAACAATACAAAATATCAATGAGATAAGGGATTGTTTTTAAAAGATAAAGTCAATACACCTTTAACTACACTAACCAAGAAAAATCAAAATCAGAAATGAATAAGAAGATATTACAACTTACAATATGGAAGTAAAATTGGAGGTGACCCCCTGAAATTCATACAAAAATGTGGCCCTTTAAAGTTCCCCAGAAGTGCCATCTGGGCTGCCACATGTGCTAATGAAATTTGGGGTGCCATACGATAGCACCATATGCTTATTAATAAACCCCCAATATTAATAAGCTCGAGAGGGTTCTTGTCTAATATTTAGAGAAGAATTCTAAATACTGGCACAGATAAACTAGGCAGCATGGTATATTTTAGGCTTTTACTTAGTGAGAAAAATGCATAGAAGAGTGAGAGCTTTATTTAAGAGAGAGAGAGGTAAATCTGGGTTCATACCAAGCACCAAGAACCAGCCACGTAGAGAAGCATCTAGGCCAGGAAGCCTAGGGTGGGTGGCCTGAAGACCAAGCTCCTTGGAGGCACAGGGCTACAGCAAGCCCCCTCCTGGCAAGAGGCCAGGGAAAAGAGAAGGGCTGGACACACCATGTCCAGGCTTTTAACCCACTTCCAAAGGGGAGTGGTTAATTAACCTGATTGGCTAGTGGGTACCCAGGTGTGGCCAGGTAGGGGCATGAGGTCACACAGGGGTGTGGCAAAGGCGTGGTCTTCCAGCTCACAAACCTAATAGATTTTAACCTGTATGCCTGCCTACTTCAGAAGTACATCGCATCAGTGGGGACTATTTTGAACAAGTATACATCAACAAATTGGAAAACCTAAATGAAATGGGTAAATTTCTGGACACAAAAAGTGCCAAAATGGAATCATGAAGACATAGAAGACTTGAACAGACGACAGTGAGTAGCGAGTGATTAGTATTCATAATCATCCAACAGAGAAAATTCTAAGACTAGATGGCTTCGCTGGGGAATTTTACCAAATAAATTCTTCTCAAAGTATTCCAAAAATTTGAAAGAGAAGGAATCCTTCCAAACACATTCTAGGAGACCAGCATCACTTTGATACCAAACCAGAAAAAAGAACAAAAATAGAAAACTATAGATCAATTTCCCTGATAACCATAAATGAAAAATTCTCAATAAAATGCTGGCAAATTGAATCTAACACCACATCAGAAATATCATTCACTGTGAATAAATTTGACCACAAGTTTACTTTGATTACTAATCACAACATATCAGGCTTGCATAAACATGCATGGGTGTGTGTGTATATGTATGTGGGGTATGTCCACCTCACAAAAAATATACATTTTTCTACAGGAGAAACATTTATTCAGCTATTTTGTTTATTCTGGTGTTAATCATTCCAAGGAACTCCACGGGCAACAATGGTAGATGCCATTTACATCTTCTCTTTCAATAGCAAATGCCACAGCTCCAAGAATTTTCCAGTCAGAGCTGCCTGGCAACTCACACATGAAGAAAATAACAGTATCTTCCAGCGCCTGCTAGCCTGTTTTTAAGTTTCCTGCAATTAGTCAACAGATTGTTTTAAAGGTCAATTAAAGAGGATACCTTACTTTTTTCTGCATTACAAACTGTTAGGAAAAGAGCCAGTGTACAAATTTACAGCCAGACTGAATTTATTCAGAGAAAATAAATTTGAAGAGGTGAGGGACCAACTAGCCAGGTGCGCATGATGGAACTCCTGGCAGAAGGCCTGGACCCCCAGGGGCCGGGGCTTTTTATATTTTAGGGGGACTAGGGGTGAGTGTAAGGGTAGGGGACAGCAAGCAGAGGTGATTTCCTGGAACTGGTCTGTCAAGTATTCAAGCAACTGGTCTTTCAGGTGGCCATGGAGGGTGGGGTATGTAGGCAATAGGGTGTGAGACCCGATTGAGATTCAAGGCAAGGAATGCATTCCATATTTTGTTGTATATTATTAAAACTGAATTGAAAAAGTTCCTTAAAAATCTTAAAATAATTCATTGGTTCTTTTTTTTTTTAAACAGCCCAAATTGTATTGGAATTCATCCAAATTCTAAATGCTAGTAGCTTGGCAATTCATTTTCCTCTATCAAATGTTGCTCACGACTCTTATTTCTTGCTCCCAGGGGTTGATGCTTATGCACTTTACCAATTCTTGCCTTAGCTTCATGGTGGGATGCTGCCACTGCTTTAGAATTATGAGGCTGGGCCCTTCTGAGGCTTCACCAGATGTGTTGAGCTTAGCCTTTAGCGAAACGGTATTAGACCTTCATCAGCATATGTCTCCTTGTCATAGATAGCAGATGAGAGGTTTTGGAGCAGCTTGAAATCCAGCCATTTTCACTAAAAGGAGCAAATAACGGGTATTAAATACTTAATTAGGCAGGGAACATTCCAGATTGGAAGGGATTCAACCACAACTTTGACAGAACAAGTATTCAATTTGCATCTCCGAGGGAAAAACACCATTAAGGGATCCTTCTGTGAATTCTGAAAAAAGCTCGTTTTTAGCACAAAATGTCTTCCAAGCATCAGAACATAAGTGGATGTGCTAGAGATAATTCAAATTTTTATCTTCAGTTAAAATCATGAATGAGTTTTACAGTATTCGGTCTTGCATATGTGGATGAATAAAGTTTGGGTGGAGTCACATCATCAATAGGTGCTGGTATCACAGAAGTGAAATTCCCTTGAAAGATGGAAAATCCTGCTTCTTGTACAGGTTCTGGCTCTGGTTAATTGTACCACCTGTGCAAGCCCTAAGTATCTTTGTCTTTCCTGATTTTTAAATTGAATTATTTATGTGTATAGATTTAAATATAGTTTGTGTTTCTTAGGAAACCACAGATATTTCTATAGACTTGATGTTCTCTTATTGTCCTCTCAGATGCCTAGAGCAATATCTATGGCAACGTGTACCTACAGCTTCATGGTTTACCATATATACCAGTTTAACACAGGACACGTAGAACAATAGCTCTGAACTCAAAAGCTTTTTTTCTTACAGTTTCAATTTAATTCTTTTTTTAATATAGTTTGAAATACTTATTATTTGTAGTATAATTTTATCTTAACTTCTCTGTAGACCTTTTCCCAAAGGCAAAGCATTGCTCTGTTTTTAATTACTTATCAATTGGTGGTTATCTGATGTTCTCATCATTGTACTGTCAATACCAGAAGGTCCATCCCCATAAGCAAAGCCATTGGGCATGGAGTCCATACACAATCAGTGTACCCCAGTTCAGGTGGATTACATACCTACTGTTTTTGGCTCACTTTTCTCACTATATTTTTAATAGAAAGCTTTCATTTAATAAATATATAAATTTCGTAAGTACCACTTTTGGATTATAGCTCTATTCTTCCCCCCATACCCACCTTCCCACCCCCAAACCATCCCACCTCCTACTCCCTCTCCCATCTCATTCTTCATTAAGATTCATTTTTAATTATCTTTATATAAAGAAGATCAACTCTGTACTAAGATTTTAACAGTTTGCACCCACAGACTGTCAAAGACTATAAATCATCCTCTTCTCTAGTCCTTTTAATCTCTTTCCAAAAGATTGCAAATTTTTATATAATTGTTCCTGAGTTTATTGACATAACATATTATTTCTTTTTTAAAAAAAGATTTATTTAATTATTTGAAAATAAGAGTTGCACATAGAGAGGAGAGGCAGAGAAAGAGGGGTCTTCCAATCTGCTGTTCACTAATGACTGACTGTGACATTTCTCCTTCCTATCAACAGTAGATCCTTCTGAGTTCTCTTTGCTTCAGTGCTCCCACCTTAACCTTTTGTAATTTAGTTTTATTCAGAAGCATTTAGTGGGTGGATGTGAGGTGAACATCACTGGTGATTTTGAAAGGGCTTTGGGGTAATGAATGCAAAAGTATTTTTAAAAGAATAAATGGAATGCCATAGGGATTTCAATATGTCTTGGGAAAGATACATAAATACATGTGTCTAGAAACTCTGAAATATGGATAGATATGCAATGGCATGAGGACCTCTTTAATCTGCAGACAGATAACTGAGTCCTCATGTTCCCAAGTGTAATGGGCAATCTCGCATAGGACATTCTGCAATTTTAGATATTGACTAACGTGTAAATAGAATATTTATCTTGATCCGGTCAGTAGACACCTAGAGCCATAAAAAAGGGTGACTGAAACAAGTGAAATGTGCTTGTCTCTTCCATAAGGTCAACTTGAGGATGGCATTCTGAGGGTTGGCTTGGTTGTTTCTACAATGTCTTCAGGGATGGCTTTGTGCTTTTCTACTCCTTTATTTTAGTCTATAGGTCTAATCCTCCAGATTGCTTAATACAAAATGTCTACCGAAAGAAGGAAGGAAGTGAGAAAAACTCAGAGAGGCGCTCAGCAGCTGAGTCCACCTGCCTGAGTCCTACAAAACACTGTTGCATGCAGGCGGTTCTGCGGGTCTGGGGAGAAGCCATAGAGACTTGTATATAGAGTCTGTTATGTCTAATCCATGTGCTCCCTCTAAATATTGGCCCTATTTTACTAAGGAAGAGGAGAATAGATCTTTGGGAGAGGTAACAACAAATCTGTCTACAGTGGGTGAGGAAACTTTGTCAATGGCCTTTTGGATATTTATAACATAATTTATGGGCCACTCAAAATGATCAACTTAAATAAACCTGCTATAGATTTATTGAATTTCAAGTTCTGCTTGTGGTTGCCTCAGCAGGACAGACCAATTGATTTCATTGGCCTTATGGCCAAAGGGCCGCATGTTCTCCATCTCTGCTAACCTAACATTTTGAAAGTGAGGAAATTGAGTCTTGGTGATATTAATTGATTTATAAAGATCACATGATGGGGCCGGTGCTGTGGAGTAAGTTAAGCCTCTGCCTCCAGCGCTGGCATCTTGTGTGGGCTCTGGTTAGTGTTCCAGCTGCTCCACTTCCAATCCAGCTCTCTGCTAATGGCCTAAAAAAGCAGTGGAAGATGGCCCAAGCGCTTGGGTCTCTACACCGTTGTGGGAGACCCAGAAAATGCTCCTGGCTTTTGGCTTCAGATCAGCCTAGCTCCAGCTATTGCAGCCATTTGAGGAGTAAACCAGCAGATGCAAAACCTCTCTGTGCCTCCCTCTTCCTCTGTCTATAACTCTGCCTCTCAAATAAATAAATAAATATATTTTTTAAAAAGTCACATGACAATTGATGTTACGGAAACTGAAATAAAATATACAGAGGCTGGTGCTGTGGTGTAGCAGGATAATCTGCCATCTGCAGTGCAGTTTACTCTCATACATATGGACACTAGTTCAAGTCCCAGCGGCTCTACTTCTGATCCAACTCTTTGCTAATGAACCTGGGAAAGCAGCAGAGGATAGCCCAAGTATTTGGGCCCCTGCACCCATGTGGGAGACTTGGATGGAGTTTCTGGCTCCTGGCTTTAGCCTGGCCCAGTCCTGGCCTTTGTGGCCATTTGGAGAGTGAACCAGCAGATGGAAACACACACACACTCTCTCTCTCTCTCTCTCTCTCTCTTTCATGTAAGTAAATAAAGTAAAAAAATTAGAAAATATGTGACTAAGATGGCATCACCTGGGGAAGGCTTAATGGTCACTTACTATGATCCTCCTGACATGTGGCACTTACCTTGATCATTCATTCTTTTTTCTTTTAAAAGATTTGTTCATTTGAAAGAGTTACATAGGGAGAGAGAGAGAAAAAGAGAGAGAGAGAGAGAGAGAGAGCGCTTCCATCTACTGGTTCACTTCCCCAAATGGCTACAACTGCTGGAGCTAAACTGATCTGAAGCCATAAGCTTCTTCTGTGTGTTCTACATGGGTGCAGGGGCCGAAGGACTTGGTCCATTCTTCACTGCTTTCCCAGGCACACTAGCAGGGAGCTGGATCAGAACTGGAGCAGCCAGGACTCGAACTGTGCCCATATGGGATGCCAACACTGCAGACGGGCTCTTTAAACTGTTGCACCACAGCACCAGCCCCTGATCATTCATTCTTAATTTGTGATGCCGGATCAGAATCCTGTGAACTTGTAAGAGATGCAAACTCTCAGGCCACACCCTAGGCTTACTGAAGTAGCAACCTGGGAGCAGGAACAGCATTCTGTGTTTCAACAAGCCCTTCAGTTTACTCTCATACATATTAACATTTGACAACACATTCCTTTATGTTTTATTGTGGTCTTCAACTCAGACCTTCAAGCTTGAAAAATCTGCAACACATCAGCAGAGTTAATTCAGAAATGCTAACTCATGCTAACAAAGCTCATAAAATATAAACAAAATGAGGCAGTTCATTGATTTATGATGAAAACAAAACACAAAATTATCACACCAGAAACATATGTCATTGTATTCAACACATTTGTTTTTTTCTGTGGGCAACTTTATGGGAAACCAAATTATTAGATTTAATCTTGGAGAACTTTTCCTACTCCCAAGATTCTGGACTGTAAGTCGAAATACAGGATTTCCTCCTTACCCTCATGAGATATGTTTCAGGACCTCTCAATAGATGCCTAAAACCACCTATAGTACTGACACTACGAGGAGTATGCGACTAACAGGTGGGTAGGATATAAAATGAGTGTGGGTATGCTGAATAAAAGGATGAGCAACTGGACAAAGGAATGATTGGCATCCAAAGAAGGATAGGGTAGGAAGGCACAATATTTCACCACACTATCCTGAATTTTTATTTCTTGATTTTTTTCTTTTAATATTTTGAAACCATGGTTGACAATGAGTGATAGAAACCACAGAGAAGGGAGGACTCTGCATATACCTTTGGGATTACTAATGTCCTAGTGAATTCTCAATTGTATAATGTAAGAAAATGAAGGGAATGATGTGACATCAGACCAGTAATTTCCAATATGAATACAATGCAAATATATTTGTAAGTGATTTGTAAATTTCTAGTAGCCAGACTAAAAAGGAGAAAGAAATAGATGAAACAGATTTATAAAATTTTATGTGTTTGCCTCTAATACATCTAAAATATTTCTAAATGTCATCAATTAAATTATTGAGATGTTTTACATTCTATTTTTTAAGATTTATTTATTTATTTGAAAGGCAGAGTTACACAGAGAGGGAAGCAGAGGCAGAGAAAGGTTTTCCATCTGATGGTTCATTCTCCAGTTGGCCACAGCGTCCAGAGCTGTTTCATTATGAAATAAATCCCCTTTCACATGTCTGACACACAAATCTTTAAGGGTTGATTCTTTCCTTTGTTTTTCTATCTTTTCACCAAGTAAAATTTAGGAATAGATGTAAATAAAATGTTACTATTTTATATGTAATGTCATTTTTAATCTATAAATTTTCACCTTTCATTGGTTCTTAACCACTAATGGCCCAAATTAGATGGCTTATTTATTAAAATTGCTTATTCTTTGTAACCTCATTTTTCCATTTTGGAGCTTGTATTAAAACATTTTGTTATTGTAAAGAAACTATTCATAATATATTTGATATATGATAGCACGGAGTAAGACTTAATATTTGATGAGTATGTCAAATGTTTACACTTGCATAACTAATTTTCTGCTCAAAATATCCAATGTTTCCAGCTTCTCAGAAAGTTCCCTTGTACTCCTTTCCAGGACATCTCCCCTTTTCTGAGAGGAAGCCACTGTCTTGATCCATAACTCATCCTGCTCCTGAGGTTCATATAAATGATACCAGGATGGCTTCCTTTCTGTCAATGTAACGTGCTTAACATTCATCTATGTTGTGTTGTGTCACAATAGTTCACTCTGTTTTATCACTGACTGGTAATTAACAATCCACATTATATAAATATAAAGTAAGTGCTTATTCCTTTTCCTCGTGATGAATGCTTGGGATGTTTCCAGGTTTTGCTATTATGAATACTGCTGCAATGAAAATTTTTTACAAGTCTTTTGGTAGATATAATGCTTTCATTTTTCTATGATGGATAGCTCAGAATAGATTCAAGGTCATGAGTTAGGTACATTAATGGGGCAAAAAACACCCAAACTTGCCTAAAGTGGTTGCATTTTTTAAACCTCTGCCAGCAATGTATAAATGTATAAGAATTACTTTCCCTCTACATCTTAACAAACATTTGGAATTGGCAATTTTAAATTTTATGTATACAGTGATATATAATATGGTTCTGATTTATGTTTCCTTGATGACTAATCAACAATCATATGCCTATATATTCCATTTACATATCTCTTTTTATAATGTATATCTTCAAGTGTTTTGACTATTTTAAATGCTTACCTTTTAATTACTGGTTTTAGACATTATTTATTCTCTATGATGTAGATCCTTTTACAAATTATTTTGTAAATATTTTCTCCTAATCTAGCACTTACCATTTTGCCTTCTTAGTAATATGATTTAATGAGGAATATTCTAAAAAAATTACATGTTTGAAAGGCAGAGAAAGGGAGCAAGAAAATGACAGAGCAAGCAAGAATGAGAGTGAGAGAGCAAGAGTGAGAGTGAGAGCAAGAGAGAGAGCGAGAGTGAAAGAGAGAGAGAGAGAGAGAGAGATGCAGATGTTCCCATCTGTTACTTCATTCCCCAGTTCCTCCAATAGGCAAGACTGGGCCAGGCTGAAATCAGGAACTCAGTCCAGGTCTCTTAAATGGGAGGCAGGAACAGGAATCAGGGACCCAGCTAGTTGAGCTGTCACCATTGCCTCCCAGACTATGCATTATCATGAAGTTGGAGTGGGGAACTGAGCTGGATGTTGAACCCAGTGTGGGACACTGGCATCTTAATCAATATCTTAACCAGTCAGCCAAACACCTCCAGAAATTTTAAAGTTTTATAATATATTTATATTATAAATTATAAACAATTTTTTATTTTACAATTATCACTTTTGTGATCTGTGTAAGAAATCTTTGCCTTACTCCAAGGCTGCAGAAATATTCTTATCTGTATTCTAAGAAACATTCTAGTTCTTATTTTTTTCTTTTAAAAAACTTTTATTTAATAAATATAAATTTTGAAAGTAAAACTTTTGGATTATAGCAGTTTTTCCCTGCATAACCACCCTCCCACCCGCAAACCATCCCATCTCCTACTCCCTCTTCCATGCCATTCTTCATCAAGATTCATTTTCAATTATTTTTATATACAGAACTTCAACTCTATACTAAGTAAAGATTTCAACAGTTTGCACCCACACAGATACACAAAGTATAAAGTACTGTTTGAGTAGTATTTTCACTGCTAATTCACATAGTACAACACATTAAGGACAGATATCCTACATAGGGAGTATGTGCACCAGGACTCCCATTGTTGATTTAACAATTGACACTCTTATTATGACGTCAGTAATAACCTGAGGCTCTTGTCATGAGATGCCATGACTATTGAAGCCTCTTGAATTCACAAACTCCGACCTTATTTAGACAAGGCCATAGTCAAAGTAGAAGTTCTCTCCTCCCTTCAGAGAAAGGTACCTCCTTCTTTGATGGCCTGTTCTTTCTGCTGGGATTTCACTCACAGAAATCTTTCATTTAAGTCATTTTTTGCCACAGTGTCCAGTGTCTTGGCTTTCCATGCCTGCGAAAATCTCATGGGCTTTTTAGCCAGATCTGCATGCCTTAATGGCTGGTTCTGAGGCCAGAGTGCTATTTAGGGCAGCTGCCATTCTATGAGTCTTCTGTGTATCCTGCGTCCCATGTTGGATTGTTCTCTCCTTTTTAATTCTATCAGTTATTATTAGCAGAAACTGGTATTGTTTATGTCATTCCTTTGACATTTAATCCTATCATTATGATCAATTATGAACTGAAACTGATCATTTTAACTAGTTAGATGACATTGGTACATGCCATTTTTTTAACTTTTATTTAATGAATATAAATTTCCAAAGTACAGCTTATGGATTACAATGGCTTTTTCCCCCCTATAACTTCCCTCCTACCTGAAACTGCCCTGTAGTATGTCCTGAAATCTGGTATTGTGATGCCTCTGGCTTTGTTTTTGTTGTAAAGGATTGATTTAGCTATTTGATGTCTCCTGCATCTCCATATGAATTTCAGCATCATTTTTTCTAGATCTGAGAAGAATGTCTGGTATCTTGATTGGTATCGCGTTAAATCTATAAATTGCTTTTGGGAGAATGGACATTTTGATGATGTTTATTCTTCCAATCCATGAGCATGGAAGATTTTTCCATTTTTAAATAAACTGGTGCCCTGTAATTAGGTGCATATACATTTATAATAGTTACATCTTCCTGTTGAATTGAACTCTTAATCATTATATAGTGCCCCTCTTTGTCTCTCTTAACAGTTTTTGTGTTAAAGTTTATTTTGTCTGATATTAATATTGTTACACCTGCTTTTTTTGGTTTCTGTTGGCATGGAATATCTTTTTCCAACATTTCACTTTCAGTCTGCATATATGTTTGTTGGAAAGATGTGTTTCGGCTGGTGCTGCAGCTCACTAGGCTAATCCTCTGCCTTGCGGTGCCGGCACACCGGGTTCTAGTCCCGGTCAGGGCGCTGGATTCTGTCCCGGTTGCCCCTCTAACAGGCCAGATCTCTGCTGTGGCCATGGAGTGCAGTGAAGGATGGCCCAAGTGCTTGGGCCCTGCACCCCATGGGAGACCAGGATAAGAACCTGGCTCCTGCCATCGGATCAGCGTGGTGTGCTGGCCATGGCGGCCATTGGAGGGTGAACCAATGGCAAAAGGAAGACCTTTCTATCTGTCTCTCTCTCTCACTGTCCACTCTGCCTGTCCAAAAAAAAAAAAAAAAAAAAAAAAAAAAAAAAAAGATGTGTTTCTTGTAGGCAGCAAATAGATGGGTTTTGTTCCTAAATCCATTCAGCCAGTCTGTTCTTTTAACTGGAGTATTGAGGCCATTAACATTCAATGTGACTATTGATAAGTAGTAACTTTGCCCTGCCATTTTCCCAAAGATATTTTCTAGTATATACTTTCAGCTTTCTATGATCTTTTACTGGGAGGTTTTCTTCCTTTACCTTCATTTATATTGATTGCCATGTTTCTGTGTTTCTGTGTGTAGCACATCTTTAAGCATTTTTTTGTAGGGTTGGACAAGTGGCGACAAATTCTTTCAATTTCTGTTTGTTATGAAAGGTCTTTATTTCACCTTCATTCACAAATGAGAGCTTTTCAGGATATAATATTCTGGGCTGGCAGTTTTTCTCTCTTAGTACCTGGGCTATATCTCACCATTTCCTCCTAGCCTTAGGGTTTCTGATGAGAATTCAGCTGTCAGTCTAATTGGAGATCCTCTGAGAGTAATCTGATGTTTCTCTTTTGCACATTTTAGGATTTTTTCTTTATGTTTCACTGTGGTGAGTTTAATTACAACGTGTCGTGGTGAGGATCTCTTTTGGTCATGTTTATTGGGGGTTCTATATGCTTCCTGTACTGGTTGTCTCTGTCTTTCTCCAAACCCAGGAAGTTCTCTGAAAGTATCTCACTAAAAAGGCCTTCTAATCCTTTCTTTCTCTCCGTGCCTTCAGGAACTCCTAGAACCCAAATGTTGGTTTTTTAATAGTATCCTATAGATTCCCAATGATATTTTTTAGATTTCTAATTTCCTCTTCTTTTCTTTGGTTTGTATACTTTCCTGTGCTCTGTCTTCTAAGTCCAATATTCTCTCTTCTGCTTCACTCATTCTGTTTTTAAGGCTCTCTAATGTGTTTGTCATTTGATCTATTGAGTTCCTCATTTCATTATGATTTCTCTTCACTATCACAGTCTCTTTTTTTTTACAAGATTCTAGCAAATATTTCTTTTTTTAAATTTATTTTTTATTTAGTAAATATAAATTTCCAAAGAACAGTTAATGGATTACAATGGCTTCCCCCCCATAATTTCCCTCCCACTCACACCCCTCCCATCTCCCGCTCCCTCTCCCATTCCATTCACATCAAGATTCATTTGCCATTATCTTTATATACAGAAGATCGATTTAGTATATATTAAGTAAAGATTTCATCAGTTTGCACCCACACAGAAACACAAAGTTTCATGTTCTACTAGTTGCTTCATTTCATTTTGATTCCTCCTTAATATTTCATTTTCACGAGAGAGATTATCTATCCTGTCCACTAAGGATTTCTGTAGTTCAAGAATTTGTTTTTGAGAACTTCTTAATGTTCTTATCAATTTTTTGAGATCTGTTTCTTGCATTTCTTCTATCTAATCATCTTCATAATCTTGAATTGAGGTGTCTTGTTCATTTGGGGGCATCATAGTGTCTTCCTTGTTCTTGTTTCCTCAGTTTCTGTGTTTGTTGCTTGGCAATGTGGAGATATTCTTTGGTTTCTTTGCTGTAGTGGTTTTTCTCATTATGCTATGACTCTAGATTAAGTGGACTATCTGCTTTTGATGGATCCTTAGAGGCTGTGATGGGTGTGGCCAGAGAGCTCTCTTTGGTTCTTCAGGGTTAAGGGTATGCCAAAGGTGACTCACACAGGTTGTTTCTCTCTCTCTCTCTTTCTCTCTCTTTTAAACTCAGATGGGACATAATTCCACACAGCTGAGCAGAATTGAGGGTAGTCAATGTATGAAATCTGGCTCCTGTGGTAAAATTTTCGTCTGCTCAGTCCCAAGGACCATACAAACGGTCTATGCTGCCCTCAGTGTGCTCTCAAATTTCTCTGCAGTCTCCCACCATGTTGCCAAGTTTATGTACTCTGTGAGTTCTCTTACTGACCCTCAGATTTTCACAGTCTCAGTTCATTAGCTCCACGCCTTCACTAAGTCCTAACCTCCTGTTATTTCTTCCCACCAGAGTCAGGTTTTTCTGCTTGGCTGATGGCAGGCGCCTCTTTACGTACATCCAAAATGGCGCCTGCTCTTTGTCTTGCTTGCCTTTGTAAGATGAGTGGAGAGAGAAGCTCGTGTCCATGCCAGTCCCTTTTATTTATTTATTTATTTTCTCTCCTCTAGTTAGCCTGCCGAACTTTCCCCAGCAGGGTTTCAAGCCTCGTTCCCTCTAGGCTCTTTCTGCCATTTCCCCGCCAATGTCTCCAGCTACTGAGGTTTTTGCCTCACCTCCCTTTCCAGCACTGGTGTGTAGACTCCGTGGCTGGGCCCCAAGCTGTGGGCATCCTTGTTCTCCCCGTAGGTCCTCTATGTCACATCCACTAGATCCGGAAGAGTTTCCTCTGCAATTTTTTTCCCGAACCTTTCCCTGAGACTACAGTAACTCCACTTTTATTAAACTATCTTTTCCCGGACTATCAGTGTGCGCCCTCACTATTCTGCCACCTTGGCTCTGCCCCCAACATTCTAGTTCTAATATTAAGATTTTCAACCTATTTCAAGTTATGTTTTGCATTTAGCATAAAATAGGAGTTGAATCTCAATCTCTTTCTCTCTCCCCATTCCATCCCCCACTTTCCCTAGTCTCTCTATATGGTATCCAATTGTTTCAGGCCCACTTGGAAAGATTTGTTTTTCCCATTTCGTTACATTGCCATATATGTGGGTGCATATATGGCACCACCCAGTTCCTTTTATTTATATTTATTTGTTTATATACCATTCTCATACTTATTTTACTTACTGTAGTGTTATAATAGCCAATTAGGTAGTGTATATTCTTTAATCTTGCCTAAGTTTTCAGGAACATAAGATACAGTTACCAGTTTTTATGGATCAATTTGATTTTGTATTTTTCTTTCTTTTTTTTTTTTTTTTTTTTGATAGGCAGAGTTGACAATGAGAGAGACAGAGAGACAGAGAGAAAGGTCTTCCTTCCGTTGGTTCACCCCCCAAATTGCCGCTACAGCCGGCATGCTGCGCTGATCCGAAGCCAGGAGCCAGGTGCTTCCTCCTGGTCTCCCATGCGGGTGCAGGGCCCAAGCACTTGGGCCATCCTCCACTGCCCTCCCGGGCCACAGCAGAGAGCTTGACTGCGAGAGGGGAGCAACCGGGACAGAACCGGTGCCCCGACCGGGACTAGAACCCAGGGTACCGGCGCCACAGGCGGAGGATTAGCCTAGTGAGCTGCGGTGCCTGCCTGATTTTGTATATTTCTGAAAATACTGTTTTTATTCTAAAACCTCACTTTTTATTTCACTTACCTTTTTTTTTTTTTGGAGGAGGGACTATCCATTTTTTTTTTCTTTTTTCTTCATGGTGACGTCTTTTGTCAAATATGTGATAGCTGCCAGTGCCGCAGCTCACTTGGCTAATTCTCCACCTGCGGCGCTGGCACGCTGGGTTCTAGTCCCGGTTGGGGGGTTGGATTCTGTCCCAGTTGCTCCTCTTCCAGTCTAGCTCTCTGCTGTGGCCATGGGAAGGCAGTACAGGATGGCCCAAGTGCTTGGACCCTACACCCGCATGGGAGACCAGGAGGAAACACCTGGCTCCTGGCTTCAGATCTGCACAGCGCACCGGACGTGGCAGCCATTTAGGGGGGTGAACCAATGGAAGGAAGACCTTTCTCTCTGTCTCTCTCTCTCTCACTGTCTAACTCCGCCTGCCCCCCCCCCAAAAAAAATGCGATAGCTATGTGTGTGTCTTTTTCTTTGAATTTATGTCTTTCAGAGTTTTCTCTCTTTCCCAGGCTGAGTGATAAAAGGACAGGATATTTGGCTGCTATGATGACTCTATATCCAGGACTTTAAGCATTAGTGCCCTCAGGCCATCTTTCTGCCAGGAGCGCTGCCTACCTCTCCAAATTATGCTTCTGTCTTCAGACATATCTCCGTGGCAGCATCTCCTGGTTGCATCTCTTTGTTGATCTGACCAAAGTGGGGAGTGACGTGGAGAGGTTGCATCTGGATGTTTCTAAAGAGAAAAACCACATTAAAACCTCCCATTTGCTCTCGGGCCATCTCCAGACAGGTAGCTGTCTAGGTGTTGTTTCTACCTTTTGTAACAGCCTCTCTGTGTGGTGGTTTTCTCCAATAGAGTTTTTCTATATTCCCTCTTTCAGAGCTTTCCCTCTGGAATTCTGTGACCTTCCTTGTTTTCCAGTTCAGTTATGGTATATCTATTTTATTTTTATAAATTTTCTGCTACTTCTAGAGATAGATTGGGAATAAGGAATTGTGAAGTACATGTGAATTCTTCTCTCTGGAATTTACCATCTATTTTAAATAGATATTTGTATAATATTTATTTAATGATGCATTTTTTGGTTCATCTACAGAAGTGAGAAAGTATATGTCATTTGATTTCTAGTTCATCTCTTAGAAAACACAACATCACATAGTACAAGTTAAGTATACCTTATATAAACAATTATAACTTTTTGTTTAAAATTGCAATTTTATAGAAATGGGAATACCTACAACATTTTAAATTCATTTTTTTCTACTTTTGTATGTTCTTATACATTATAGTTTGCCCCCTTTTTCAAAAATAAAACTTAAAAGAATTTAATTTTAAGATTTCCAGATGACACAAAAGATAACATTTCCAAAGTAAATCTGAGGCATCAAGCCCATTTCTCAAAGTGAGAATAATTTAACATCAAAATATAGTTAGGAAATTTATCAGAATGTAGGGCAGTCCTTAGGATGCCCGCTGGAGCTTTCATCACAGCTGGGCACTCATACAGGCAGGCATTTAGGAACCTTGGGCCCAGCACTTCTGTGAGAACTTTTCCGAGGTGAATTGCAGCTGCAGGTGGTCCCCAGCAAGGTGCACCCCACCCCTTTTCTGATCCTCTTCCCCCTGGTCCCAACATGGCCTTCCTTGGAGGCAAAGATGCTGCCTTACTCAATTTCCCCTTAAACTGGCTTTTCAGAGCAATTGGAACTCAGATTCAAACTCATAATCAGAAGTGGAGAGGCCTCTGCAAAGGCAGAAATTCTGCTGTGTTTGGAATTCTGCTCTCCTTGGGCACCAGACGGTCCTTGGCATTCTCAAAGGTGAGCCCTCCTCTTTTGTCTCTTCTAAAAGGGGAAGGAGATTGTGGCCAAACCCCACAGTGCACACAGGGACTCCAGGATGAGCACTTTCAGGGAACAAACCAGAAAAGTGGTGGAGGTGGGACACAAACCTTCCCAGATGTCCTTCCAGGTGCTGTGTAGAAGGCATGGACTGCCTAGGCACCATTTCTCTTATTTGAACCTCTACTTTTAATGGAAAACTAATATATGTATCATATATATTATATATGATTTACCCTATATATATGAGTAGTAAACTATAGCCTATATTTTATTACAAAAATATGTATTAAATCTCTCTATATAGCCAGTGCCGTGGCTTGCTTGGCTAATTCTCTGCCTGTGGCACCGGCACACCAGGTTCTAGTCCTGGTTGGGGTGCCGGGTACTAGTCCTGGTTGCTCCTCTTCCAGTCCAGCTCTCTGCTGTGGCCCGGGAGGGCAGCGGAGGATAGCCCAAGTGCCTGGGCCCTGCACCCACATGGGAGACCGGGAGGAAGCACCTGGCTCCTGGCTTTAGATCGGCACAGTGCTGGCCGTAGCGGCCATTTGGGGAGTGAACCAACGGAAGTAAGACCTTTCTCTCTGTCTCTTTCTCTCTCTCTCTCTCTTACTGTCTAACTCTGCCTGGCCAAAAAAAAAAAAAAAATCTGTTTAGAGTGAAGAAAGCCAATTGAAATAAGGGCCAAGTATTTAGAGACTTCATATTAACTGCTTTTATAGTTTGAATTAGTGTTTTATTTCCGCAAGACTTAAGGGTCACTGAAAGTCCAAGATTCTTCTGAAAGAGCCAGGTTAGAGGAAGACTGGAGTTATGTGTTCTGAGCTGAGAACATCTCAACAGCTACACAGCAGTAAGGTATGGAAGGGCAGAGTTGCTATATTTCCTGGTGTGTATTAAATGATTAAAAAAAAAAACCTCTCTCCCCATCTGCTGCCTTTCCTTCTTGTTTCTACAATTTCCTTCTCATTCTTTCTCTTCGCTCCCTTTACTTTCTCCCATGCCTCCCTCTTGCTACCCTTCTTTTTCTCTGTTATTTTGAGAGTACACAGGGAAAATGATTTCACTGAAAATCTGACCTTCTTGTGTGGCTTCCCAAACCTTCCTGCAAGAATATTGAAGGTTTTTTTCCCCATGGAAAGCATCTTCAGAAGCCATGTATTTTAAGCTAAAGAGATTTCAAAAAACAAAACCAGCAGTTCTGTTTTCTACCCACTTCTAACTCTATTGAAGGCTTTGGAGCTCCTTCAGGGCTACTCCAGCACTGAGTGCCAGGCTGGCTCAGCAGAGCTGCAGGGTTTAGGAGTCCTCCCGCACCATCATTCATTCTCTAGTGCGCTGCTTCACCCTCTTTCCCCCCACCCCGACACGGCTGGCATGTGTTACCTTCATACCTGGAACAACTCCATGTGGAAGAGACCCAGGAATCTCCCTTGCAGGGCTGTCAGGAGATAAATTAAGTTCTTCCAGCTGTTGTGGAGAAACATCTGCCTCCTTCCCTTGACTGCTGTGCTGATGGCTGACCCTGTCCTAGCTCTTGTTGTCTAAATTCTCAAGATAATACCACAGGAGATACCCATCATTGGAAAGGATTCAGAAGGACATGGTATGTTATAGGACCCTTTGGTTTATTACAGAGCCTTGATTTAATACATTTTTATTTTGTTTCTGAGTATTTGTTTTTGTTTTCATGTCCCTCACTCATGCCCTTTCTTTTATTTGGGAATGGTCATTGCCTGGAAACTTGATGTCTTGGCACGTATGGACACTTTACCTCCACTTCTTCAGAGTTTTCTGATGTCCGTCTGACTTCCCTCTGTGTATCAGCGTTTGGGAGGAATTGTGAAACCTGCAGCTTCTCTTTGAAATCTTGTATTTTATTGATCCCACATTCTATCTGTCCTGGACTCTGACTCCCCAGAGAGGCTGCCCTTTCATTTCAGGTCACTCAGGGTTTATCAGAGAGGTGCACCTTTTTTTTTTTCAGAACTGTTTGAATGCATTTAAAGAAAACAGATATCTAGACATGCTACACAGTTCCTGAAATCTGCTCTTAGTAGGCTTCTGGACTTCAATTATGAATAAAAACAGAGAAATACAAAGTACAGCTAAGAGAGAGGTTGTCACCAGAGTGTGGGGGGAGGGTTGAATTTCCTTCTTGTTAGGAGGTAAAAGTGATATATCAGGTTTATTTCAACTTTTGAGTTTAGATGGATATTATGACCTTAATTAGAGAGCCTGTCTTAGCTTGCCTGTTGTACCATTTTAGATTAAATTACTTTGAAGAGGCTTTATTATCTGAGCATGTTTTGTCTTCACATCATTTTATACTTCATATTTTTTCTATGATTTTTCTAATCATTTTGGGGGCGAGGTAGAGTAACTGCCTGCCCAATTAAAAGCAGATGACACATACAAAAAGGGTGATTGACTTAATGAAGAGATCATGCAATGAATGAACTATTTTTAAATATGGTTGTCCGGGTGAACCAACAAGATAAAATAAAATAATCAAGGGAGAACACTGGTAGGAAGTCATTACAGCCCAAGAATAAGAGCCAAGGAGAATGACTGTCACTACTAATGAGAGCTGCAGCTCTCGATAGAGAGCTAAGTGTATGTAAGGGATGCTGTAGTCTTTGGAAGAAACACTCAGCCTCTGCTAAGGATGATACAAGGAGGTGAAAACCATCTTTCCTTCCTCTTGTTCTGTGATTTCCTGTAGCAAATTGGCTGAATGAACCAGAAGTTGGAAGAGAGGTATACATCACTGACCCTGTCCACAGAGATTGTCTTCCCAGCATGCAGGGCAGGGCAGGGCAGGGCAGGAAGAGGGGAGGAGTGTGGTTCAGAGACTACTTAGTATGCTGAGCGAGAAGAAAATGCAGGTAGAAACACTGTGCTCCGCCCAAGAAGCTCCTTATCAACCATGCATCTTGATTTCCACTTACTAAGGAGATACTTGGCTTAGACAAAATTCTATGAGATAAAAGTTAAGTAGAGCTCTCTGCCTATCCTAGAGCTTTTTATTTTTCCATGTCAACTTAAGGTGAAAAGATTTATAGAATAAATTTATACAGAAGGGAGTGAGTGATGGGTTAGAGGATTAAGGCAGCAATTTTTCATTGCTGCATGATGTTAAATTGCATAGAGTTGGCTGTTTTCTCTCTCCTCCACAATCAACTCAGGGGAAGATATGAAAGAAGAAAAATTTGGACACATGGGACTAGCAATAAACATTAACAGGACCCTAAGTAAGCATTGAGGAGGCTCAAGGGTGCCTGAAAATGGTGAATGCTTCTGTGTGAGAGTTCTGGGTGGTAGGAGTAGGTGAGGCGTTTTGCACTGGGTGGCTAGAATCAGCAGGGAGAAGGTAGGGTGGGGGAAAGCCTTCTGCTTTCTGCTGGTAGCACATGCGTAGTATGGCTCTGGACAACTTTGCTTGTCTCTTTATTGATGAAATTGCCTGCAACAGACAAGGTCAGAAGGAGCATTGATGCACAGCATCATGTTGTAGAGAGAACATAAAGAAAACAGATGTGAATTGTCAAGCCACCCTCAAACCTTTACTCCTCCATATATTTTTCTTTTAACTGCAAAATGAGAGTCTACCTTCTCATGTCAGTGTCGCCACTTTGTGCAGAATAGCAAAATATCGAAATAATAAATGTATTTAAAAGCAAAGCTATTTATTTCTGTTTTATTTTTATGTTTTTAAATTTTGCCTCCCACATATAAGGAAGAATATGTAGAATTTGTCTTTCTGTGTCTGGCTTATTTAAAAAATCAAAACAAAAACAAAAACAAAACAAACAAAAAAAGAAATAAATGCCTGAATGTATGTTTCTCTGCAAATACAGGTTTTGTCAAACTTTGTTTTGAATCTCCTCTGGGCAGATTGTTAGGAGTTATATGCTACTATAGTTTTGATGACCTGAAACTATCTTGAAGTTTACTGTTTATCAGTGAAGTTGACACCTTTTCATTTAATGTCATTTATGTCTGTTGCCTGTGTTCCTGCTGAACTATGGTCTTTTTGTTTGTTGAACTTTTTGTTTAGTGGAGCATTAGCCCTATGACTATAATGTAAAATGAAAAGGGTGGTTATGGGGGAGGGGGAGAAGCCACTATAATGCAAAAGTTGTACTTTGGAAATTTATATTTATTAAATAAAAGTTAAAAAAAGAAAATATTTTCTTAAAAAAACTTAAAAATCAATTTAAAAATTTTAAATTTTAATGAATTGTTTAAAATAAAAAAGAGTAAAGCTAATTTAAAAGTTGTCGAGACAATTATGGGTATATTAGGTATGAAAAATATGAGTAAGATAAATAATGAAAGTTATAAGTGAAGAATGAATTATTGTGAGATTGTATTGAGAGCTATCCCATAAAATTCAAAACAGAACTAAGTCATAGAAAACAGCAGAAATGCTAAAAATTGAAGAGATTTATATATATATTCAACATCTGTAAAATAGAGTTTTAGAGGAATTCTTAAAAAAATGTAAAGTGGGAAAAGTTTTCAGTAATAAAGAAAAACAAAGAGCATGACTTGGAAGGAATTATACAGTGTCCAGAAGGGCTATTTTCTAAACCTAGACACATTGTATATGAATTCAAGGATATCAAAGTAAGAAGAAAATTTTGAATTCTTTGTGAGGAAAGAGAATACTGTCTTTAAAACGCAAGAATCATTTGATATTAAACATTCCAATAATAGTCGTATATTAAAGGGAGAAAAAGAACTATGGTTTTTAGGTACTAAAGGGAAGGAGTTTCATCTAGATTTTAAACAAGTTGAAATGCTTAAATCTGACAACATAATTAAATTATTCTTAAATATACTGTGCCTAAAGATGCTTGCTCTTCTAAATGCCACGTTGAAAGCACCCTGGGAGGAAAAACTTGAATAAGGAGCGCAAAACAATACTTGGGTAGTAACCATAATCAAATCCTGCAGATAAGGGCACAGATTTTGTGGCACAGTAGGTTAAGCTGCTACTTGAGAAGCCTGCATCCCTGATCAGCTTGCTAGTTGATTGGGATTGTTTCCTGCTAATACATCTGGGGAGGCATCTAATGATGATCCAAGTACAGAAGTCCCTGCCACCTATATGAGAGAACTGGGTGGAGTTCCAGGTTCCTGGCTTCTCCATGGATAAGCCCCAGTTGTTGTGGGTCTTTAGGGAGTAAATGAACAGATGGAAGATCTCTGTCCCTCTGTTTTTCAAATAAATAAATATTTTAAAATATCACACATAGGCTGGCGCCGCGGCTCACTAGGCTAATCCTCCGCCTTGCGGCGCCAGCACACCGGGTTCTAGTCCCGGTCGGGGCGCCGGATTCTGTCCCGGTTGCTACTCTTCCAGGCCAGCTCTCTGCTGTGGCCAGGGAGTGCAGTGGAGGATGGCCCAAGTTCTTGGGCCCTGCACCCCATGGGAGACCAGGATAAGTACCTGGCTCCTGCCATCGGATCAGCGCGGTGCACTGGCAGCAGCGCGCTGGCCGCGGCGGCCATTGGAGGGTGAACCAATGGCAAAGGAAGACCTTTCTCTCTGTCTCTCTCTCTCACTGTCCACTCTGCCTGTCAAAACAAAACAAAACAAAACAAACAAACAAAAAAAAACAAAAAAAATCACACATAAATTGTACAAGTATATAATAATATAATGGAAAGGGAAAAAAGACATAAATATATAATTAAATCTCAGTATCATCAACATGTATGAGCAGTGATCAAAACTCTGTATGATCATGTTAATATTTGTATTAAATGAGAAAAAAGCTATATATTAGTAAGTTTAAGAATACAGTAGGGGTACAGAAATATAAATGTAAGCCTTTAAATACAACCAACACAAGAACAAAAAAGTAATGAATAACTTTTTACTAAGTTGAAGAAAAACTTTTTACCCAGTGCAGACAGGAATAAGAAGATATAAGGGAAAGTACACTAAATGGGTAACTTGAAGTAAGATCATAAAATTATTTAGTTTGTACAAATATAAAAGCAGCTCCAGGAAATGAAAGTAGATTAAACATATCAATTACATGGCTATTTCAATATATATAAACAACATACTAAAATGTGTTCAGTGTCAGATTCACTTAATAAAAAAAAACATGGAAATGATAGTTGAGATAAAGAGAGTACCAAGAAATAAAGAATGAAAGGAAAGTTAGGAGAGTCAAAGATGGCAGAATAGAGAAGGGTGTACTGCTCTAGGCTAGGGATAAATAGAAAAAAAAAATTGTAGGAAGTACATTCTAGGGAAGAATTAGAAAACTGCAGTGGAAATTCTACAGAAGGAAGGAGTGGGGTAGGTATGGATGCACAGCACAGACACAGACACAATACACAACAAGAAAGTGCCAGCTTTGGAGAGTGGGGTGAGATCAGACTTCGAGCATCCCATGCCACTGATGTTATAGCCAGAGGGACAGCATGATGTGAATCCAGCCTGGAGCCTAAGAGAGATAGGGTACCAGCTGACTCAGTGAAAAAAAAGGGGGGCATATTTCTCTCTCCCCATGCTCCACACAACGGTGCTAGCAACTGGATGAGAGAGGCCAGATGCCATTTTGGCCATAAGCAGCAGCTGTAGAAGCCCTCTTGCACGTGCCCTGCAACTATCTGGGACAAGACGGCATCTAATCATCATTACGGCAGCAGCTCGACACCTGGCAACCATCAAGGGGAAGACAACATTTGGCTGGTGGCTCCTGTGCACGTGTGTGATCCAGAGATTTTCAACAGAGGAAAAAATCAACATCCCCCACTGACTTGGAGTCTGGCTGGGAAGATTGACAGGGGGCTTTGCACCCGTGTAGGACTGTGAGGTGCCCTTAGCCTCTCAACATATCACAGGTTCTGGGGCTCAAACCACATATTCAGAGCATCCACAGGCAGCTGGCTCTAGAAACATAGCTGCCTCTGGACAGGACAAGAAAACAGGGCAGAGTGGATCCTCTACAGCCTGTGAATGTGCGAGCCTTGTGTGCTCAGATGGGGAGAACTCTGTGGCTGCTCGACGGATGCAGAGTGCAGCTGGCTCTCTGGGCAATCAATGTGAGTGGCTCCACAAGGTCAGTGCTCCCCGACTGCCTGGGGTGGGTCACTGAAATGGGATTTGTGTTCGCACTAGGACTGCACAGATCCTTAGCATGGTTCATACTGCAGCACAGATGCTATGGCACCCACTGTGGGCTAGTACTCTGGCACTGACTACCCTGGAAGACAGGAGGTGAGGGTGTGATTACACTAACAGAGGTGATCATACTGTCATTTCTGCTAAACAGAGATCTAACATGCCCACCTTTGGTATCACCCTGGATACTCACACCACCTCCCTGGAGCTCCCTGGCCACACTCAGCACACACCGTTGAATATTCACTGGAAGAGCAGACATTCCACTAAGCCACAGAGGTATACTTCAAAGGCCATCAGTGGAGAAAACAAGTATTTCCACAAATGCCTAAAAATAAATGCGAAAATTCAAGAAACGAGAATAAAGAAGACAACATGACTCCCTCCCCTGCCAAAAGGAACACAACAACACTTCAATATTTGGAGAAGTAAAGGAATGTCCAAGTACAGAAAGCACATAAAACTCCTAATGGACATGACCAAAAATGATCTTCACTGCGGCATACTGTACTCAAACTTTCAACAGTACAACATAAAGAACAGATTCTAAAATATGCACAGTAGGGCTGGCGCTACAGCTCACTAGGCTAATCCTCTGCCTGTGGCGCCGGCACACCGGGTTCTAGTCCCAGTTGGGGTGCCGGATTCTGTCCTGGTTGCTTCTCTTCCAGTCCAGCTCTCTGCTGTGGCCCAAGAGTGCAGTGGAGGATGGCCCAGGTCCTTGGGCCCTGCACTCCATGGGAGACCAGGAGAAGCACCTGTCTCCTGGCTTCGGATCAGCACAGTGCGCCGGCCACAGAGCGTCAGACGCAGCGGCAATTGGGGAGTGAACCAACGGAAAAAGGAAGACCTTTCTCTCTGTCTCTCTCTCTCTCACTGTCTAACTCTGAATGTCAAAAAAAAATGTGCACAATAGGAACATTAGATTACTTTCAGAAGATCTCCAATTAGACTCAAACTGACATCAGAGACCCTACAGGATAGTAGAGAATGGCAAGACACTGTCTAAGTCTTAAGAGACAAAAACTCAGCCCAAAACATGGTACCCTACAAAGCTCTCATTTATGAATGAAGGTGAAATAAAGACTTTCCATAGTAAGCAGAAATTGAAGGAATTTGTCATCACTCATCCAGCCTTACAAAAGATGATTAAGGATGTGCTACACACAGAAACACAGAAACATGGTCATGAATATGAAAGAATGTGAAGGCAGAAAATCTCCCAGGAGAAGTAAAAAGAAATCCAAATTGAACAATAGGAATATTTATGGGAAAAATGACAGGGCCAAGTCGTTACTTATCAATAGTCACCTTGAATGTAAATGGCCTAAATCCTCTAATTAAAAGATATGGGATGGCTAAATGTTTTAAAAACAAGATCTATCTATTTGCTGCCTCCAGGAAACACACCTCACCATAAAAGATATATGCAGACTGAAAGTGAAAGTATGGAAAAAGATATTCCATGCTAATGGAAAGCAGAACCAAGCAGTAGTAGCCACCCTAATATCAGACCAAATAGACTAACAAAAAAAACTGTTAATAGAGACATATATGATTAAGAGATCAATTCAGCAGGTAATTGTGACTACAATAAATACATATGCTCCCAATGCCAGCATGTCTGGCTATTTAAAACAAATGTTAGTGGATCTAAAGGGAGATATAGACTATAATACAATAGTAATGTGGGACTTCAACATCCCACTTTCATCAATCCAAAGATCAACTAGACAGAAAATCAACAAAGAAAGAGCAGAGCTAATCAACACTGTGGACCAAATGGACCTGATAGCTACAGAACTTTTCATCCCACAATTGCAGTATACACATTCTTTTTATCTGCACATGGGACTCTCACTAGGATAAACCATATGCTAGGCCATAAACCAAGCCTCAGCAAATTCAGAAATATTGAAATTATACACGTATCTTTACTGACCACAATGGAATGAGGTTGGAAATTAACTCAAGATTCTCTAGAACATATACAAACACATAGAGACTGAACAACATGTTCCCAAGTGAATAGGTGAACTCTTATAAACTAAATAAGATTAACCAACATGGATTTCAAAGTAGATATAGTTTGGACAAATCTTGTTTGTTTATTTATTTATTGATTTAGGACAAACCTTCAATAAACAGGACTGGTTTGATATTTTTAGTTTAATAGAAAATAGTTATGCCTTCTGTTCAGTAGAACACTCATGTTTTTAACTCTAGAATCTTGTATATATGATGGCCTCACGTTCACATGTTGTTAAATAGTTAATACCGAGATACTCTGAGATGATTTCTAGCTAGGATTCTTCAATGGCATATGAAATTCTCATAAGGAATTCAGATATAATTGTCAGTAGAAGTCCGCTAGGTTAATGCAAATAGGTGAAGCATTAGTAAATGGAGTCTTCATGGTAACAACAACAACAACAACAAACCTCCACTTTATTGTGCCTTTGGATGCTGTAGGGTGGCGACTCAGACAGGGAAGAGTGGGGCTATTTGTGTTCCCTGAGATCTTGGGGCCTCCACTAGAACATGAGAAGTCTAGAAGTAACTCCACAATTGGATCTGGACTCGTCTGCAGGTTTGTACTCTGCCACCTCTGTTACTCAGGGGGCCTGCAGACTAGGTCAGCTGACCCTGTGACTACACCAGCCTCTGCTTGTAACTTGGCTTAGCTTCCTCACATAATGGCAGCCTCAGAGGTAAATGGCTGTTTTTCATGATGCAATAGCATTCCAAATTATGCAAGAAATCATTTAAAAAGCTCAGGGAAAATGTGTACAATGGAAAAACTAGGCATAAATTTCAGGTACTTCTTTGCACCAAAATAAACTTATTCTTTACGTCTGTTTTTCCATGAACTTTTATGAGATGTCCTTACTCGGTGTTGGAGAGCAAAGCAGAAACTTCACTTTTTCCCACTAACCTTGGAAGTCACCAGACTCAATGGGCTACACGTGAATCACAAGCCCGATGATGCTGAGGGGGATGTAGACCTCACCTCTCTCCAGGAGGAAGGTAATGCAGTTGGTGACAGTGTAGCTAATCATCAGGGCTTGAGTCACAGTGTCAGGAAGGGAACACCTGGACTGAAAACAATTGCAGGGTGAGCAGAATGTGAGAGGTGCCAATTGAGCACAGATTAATTTTAAATTTAAGAAAATGCATTTTTGGAATCTGACGTCAAGAGAACATAGAGAATATAAGGGGACTGACTAATATTCTTCAAAATAGGGACAGCTGACTAGAGTCTGCATTTGGAAACCAAAACTGCACACTGAACATTTGCATCAAGAATCTCAAAATATCATTTTTTTAAGATTAACATTTTTAAATTTTAAATTAAGATTTTTTAAATTAAAATATAAATTCCTAGTGCAGTCAGTGAAAAGGACTATCACACCTATTGAACAGACAAGGCACACAGAGAGGGTAAATAATGTGTCTGTGGATTCTTAGTAAGATTGTGGTAGTATCAGAAATAAAAGCAGTGCTTATGATTAACCTGTTTGATCATTCTTTTTTATTAATCTTTTTAAAGATTTATTTATTTACTGGAGAGTCAGAGTTAAGACAAGAGAGGGAGAGACAGAGAGAGAGGTTTTCCATCCACTGGTTCACTCCTCAACAGTGGGAACTGGATGAGAAGTGGAGCAGCTGGTACTTGAACCAGCGCCCATTTGGAATGCCTGTGCCACAGGCAGATGATGAACCTATTACGCCACAGCACCAGCTCCATTGTTTGGTCCTTCTTTATGAAAACAAATACATGAAAGGCAGTGAAATGCTGCTCTGACATTAAGAATATTGTTCTAACTTCCTCAACACTTTTTGAGTTCCTTTTCTAACTTTAAATCTGTTTCACCATCAAAAATAATCTTTTAAAAAAATTTGTGTAGTGGGCTAAGCCTCTGCCTGCAGTGCCAATATTCCTTATGGGCACTGGTTCTAGTCCCGATTGCTCCTCTTTTGATCAAGCTTTCTGCTGTGGCCTAGAGAAACAGTAGAAGATGTCCAAAGTGCTTGGGCTCTTTGCACTCAGGTGGGAAACCGGAGGAAGTGCCCGGATCCTGGCTTCAGATCGGCTCAGCTCCAGCCGTTGTGGCCATTTGGGGAGTGAACCAACAGATGGAAGACCTTTCCCTCTGTCTCTTTGTCTCTTTCTATAACTCTACATTTCAAATAAATGAATCTTGAAATTCTATTTCACTTTAATAATAACCTTCAAAATGTGCATGTACAAAATGTACATTACACATATTTATGTATCATCAGAACTGTTTTGCCATAAATTTTATTACAAACCAATTCTCGACTTCTAGTTACAGCTGAACTTTGTTCCTTGGCCATTAATTAATTTGTTTGTTTTGACACTCAATAGTTTTAAATTGTTTGTTTACTATGAGTTATCTTTTTCCTCTACATTTTAAGAAAAAAATTTAATTTAGAACAGCTTTGTCTCTACAAAAATGTTACAAAAGATAATACTCATATACCTCACATCCAACTATTACCACCAATTTTTCCTTATTGTTAATATTTTACACAAGCTTCATTTATCCAGACATATTTTTACCAAACTCTATACTATTTTAGGATTTCCTTAGTTTTTACCTAATGCAGTTTTCCTACCCAGGATATCACATTACATTAAGTCTTCAAGTCTTCTCCTTTTTTTTTTTTTTCTTTTTCTTTTTTGGCAGGCAGAGTTAGACAGTGAGAGAGAGAAACAAGGAGAAAGGTCTTCCTTTTCCATTGGTTCACCCCCCAAATGGCCACTACGGCCGGTGTGCTGCGCCGATCTGAAGCCAGGAGCCAGGTGCTTCTTCCTGGTCTCCCACATGGGTGCAGGGCCCAAGCACTTGGGCCATCCTCCACTGCACTCGCCGGGCCACAGCAGAGAGCTGGACTGGAAGAGGAGCAACCGGGACAGAACCAGCGCCCCAACTGGGACTAGAACCCAGGGTGCCAGCACCACAGGTGGAGGATTAGCCTAGTGAGCCACGGAGCCGGCCCAAGTGTTCTCCTTAAGCGTCCCTGGATTGTGACAATTTCTTTTCTTTCTTTTTTTTTTTTTTCCATACAGATTTGGACAGTGAGAGAGAGAGACATAGAGAGAGTTATAGACAGTGAGATAGATCTTCCTTTCATTGGTTCACTCCCCTAATGGCCGCTACGGCCGGCGCTGTGCAGATCCGAAGCCAGGAGCCAGGTACTTCTTCCCAGTCTCCCATGCGGGTGCAGGGACCCAAGCACTTGGGCCACCCTCCACTGCCCTCCCGGGCCACAGCAGAGAGCTGGACTGGAAGAGGAGCAACCAGGACTAGAACCCAGGGTGCCGGAACCTTAGGCGGAGGATTAGCCTAGTGAGCCATGGCGCCGGCCCTGTGACAGTTTCTTTTATTGATTGTTTTTCATGACCTTGACATTTTGGGAAGGTAAGATCCCCTTGGGGTCCCCTTGGTAAGGTCCCCTCCCTTTGGATTTATCTAATGTTTCTCACATGGCTTGATTGGAGACCAGGGGTTGTTTAACCTAGGACACAAAAGTTAATCCAAGTAAAATGGCCTTAGAGACAAGGAAATGCAGCTAAATACTGGTTTTTAAAAAATGTTGCTATCTTATTCTCTTCTGGTTCCCTACAGGCTGAAGTAGGTGTGGGAGGAATGGGTAGACTCGCATCGAGATAGCATCCTGGAATAACTGAGGCTGATAATAAAGCTTACATTGCTTTTCCTGACTTGTTTATCCTCACTGCCTAGGTGAGTGGATATCACACTGTGGTGTGCTTCAGCTGGGCAGCAGCCAGCAAGTCCTTGCCAAAATTTCACAGTCCTGAGTCCTTCCTCCCGGAATCCAGCAGGGGGCTTGTTGCCCAAGGCCTTGAATCTCATTGTGGGTTCTGAAGACCACACTAATCCCGGGGCTTCTATTCGATGGACATTTACATGCACCAAAGCCAACTGGCTTTTGAGTTAAACTTGTGATGCACAGGACTACATCATCTCTTCAAAAGAGAAACCAGAGTTTGCTCCCAGGGCAATGTCTGCTTTTTTCTGTTCCTCCTTATTACAGAGAGCCCATGTTTCTGCAAAACGATAAAAGGTGGAGTTGAGCAAAGGCAGTGGGAATACAAGAAAGCCAACAAAATGATGGCTATCTGGACGCGGAATCTTTGGCTATAATCATTTGGCAGTTGATTGCTTGTAGGTATTGGAAGATAGATATCAAAGATGAGACCGAATTGCTAGTCTTGTGCCTGAAAGGATGTTAGTCCACTGAAAGTAATACACACACACACACACACACATACATATACATGTATGTGTTTAATATTTTAAAGTGCTATGAAATTGAATGGTGTCATTTTACCAGTAAAACATATAAGAAAAAAAATCTACCACTACTGCTGTGAGCCAACATTTCTCATAAGTGCAATTTCTTTTCCCAAAATTTGTTTTCAAAAGATTTTGGGTTCACTTAAGGTAAAAACAATATTTGATAGCTGTGAAATACATGACATTAACTGAATTATGATTTAATATATGTAATTTTGAATTTACATTTTTGAAGCATGACCCACATCACTTTATTAACCAAGAGACAAAACCAGCTATTTTCCTATGCTATTAAATATACACTTATTTTTCTAAATAGTGGTTGTTTTCCAACTTAATAAAAAAGAAAGAAGGAATGTATTTCTGTCAAGGGTTGGAGTGCCCATAGGAAAGAAAGAATTTCTGGAACTCTTTTCCTTAGCTCTTAGAGATATGTGCTTTAAGGTTTTTCTCAAAAGAAGGCAAATAAGGAGACTGAGAGCTGTTTTGAAGAAGTTTAAGAAGGCCAGGAGGTAACCAATTTCCACAACAAAATAACAAAGTAAACTCTGGTTTCCATTGTCAAGATTCACTCTTTATCTCATTTTTCCCCTTATACTTCTTGATTAAGAGAAAAGCTATTTAGAATCCTGAAGAATCTTATAAACTCGATTCTACCAGTTACACAAGATCATGGTTAAGGTGACATGCAGTATTGGCAAGAATGGCTAATTATGTCAAATTACAGCTTTTAAAATGTCAAATGAGTACTCATTTCAGATTAAGTCCTGTTTAGGCCCCAGCTGGATTTCTGGTGGAAAACGTAGTTCTTAAATCTGATTGGAACTTGCAACTAGAGGAGGAAGAAAATAGATTGTTGCAAGAGGGCATGAATTAATGCCAGATATAAGGAATAGCCTCATCCATGGCTCATCTCCAATAATAATCTCTTGTGGACTCCAAAAAAGACTTCAGAATAATTATGTATGAAGGGTTGATTTTATTTCTGTGCATGGAAGTCCAGTTTTCCTCAACACTGAACCTAAAGCTGAATTTAGTATTGCACAAATACATAGCATTTCAATTACCTATTATTATAGGACAAAGCACTGCAAAACTTAATGTCTTAGCAAATGAACTATTTATTATTTCTCAAAGCCCATGGTACAACTGATTTAGGCTAGGCTCATCTAAATGGGGTCTGGCTGATGTGGACAAAACTGATCCGGCACCTGCAGTCAGTTGGCTGGGAGCTGGCTGGTGTAGGTGGGCCTTGGCTGGCTGCCTGGGCTCTGTTTAGTTCCATCCAGCAGGCAGAGCAAGCTTTCCTGATGCTAGTGAAATGCTTCCAGTAGAGACTGTAAGACAGTGAGGTCTCTGGAGGTCTGGGCTTGGACTTGTTATATGCTCATGTCTGCTGCTTTTATTGGCCAAAGCTAGTCACAATGCCAGCCTATTTTAAAGGATGAGGGAATTGGACTGTGCGCCTTTATGGAAAGAAATTCAAAGTTACATTTCAAGGGATGTACAGACATAGAGGGATAGTGAATTGGAGCTTTATACTTTTATTTTTCCAAAATTTGATTTATTCTCCAAAAATCAAACTGCTCACTATCATGTAAGGTCTTTGCATGCATTCTGTGTTTCCAGAGCTGTCAATTTTCCCAGAAAGAAGTACTTTATCACAACTTCTTTTACAAGTTATATATTTTTCACAAATAACTTCAAGTACTTGCTTTTATTTCCAAAAAATTGCTGTGATTATGAACAGAAGCCCTCCACTTTGCATTGCCACCATTTTCCAATTGCACAAACACTTTGCATATGACGAACGTTCATTTGACATTCCTAAGCTGGCTTACATTAATTTTAGTTCACCCATTGAATTTCAAACAGGAGTCTCTAGGTTGACATTAAAAAATATTAACATTTGCAGTGGTGGCACAGTCTGCTGAGGCGTGGATTGTTGCTTTGACTCGTCACATCTTTCCCCTTGTTCTTTTTTTAGAAAGAGCAAAGTGAAGGGATTTGGCAGGGCAATTCAAACTGCCACTTAGAGCAGCGCCAGAGGAGGCAGGCTAGCCCAGACCGCACTGCGTTCTAGCTGCCAGCACCTCCTTCGTTCAAGGTCTTTCTGCAGAAATGTGATGCTAGCTGGGCCCCTCGCCCTCACTCACGGCTGTCTGTGTGTGGGAGATAACTTCCTAGCTACAAAACGGCAGCTACTTTCAATTTTTCTAAATGCTTCTAAAAACACTTCTCTTTAATCTGTTCTTTTGCTCCAAGTAAGATTTTCCTCCTTTGTTATTTATAATAAAGCAACCCATGTAAAGAAGCCACACTTCTGACTGAGGTATGGCGAGATAAATATATATATATATATATATATATATATATGCATGTATATATATATATATGCTTGCGTGTGTGTGTGTTACATATATGATTTTTTTTTTTTGATAGGCAGAGTGGACAGTGAGAGAGAGAAAGGCAGAGAGAAAGGTCTTCCTTTGCCGTTGGTTCACCCTCCAATGGCCGCCACGGCTGGCGCACTGTGGCCGGCGCACTGTGCCTATCCGAAGGTAGGAGCCAGGTGCTTCTCCTGGTCTCCCATGGGATGCAGGGCCCAAGGACTTGGGCCATCCTCCACTGTACTCCCTGGCCACAGCAGAGAGCTGGCATGGAAGAGGGGCAACCGGGACAGAATCCGGCGCCCAACCAGGACTAGAACCTGGTGTGCCGGCACTGCAAGGCGGAGGATTAGCCTACTGAGCCGCGGCGCCGGCCCTACATATATGATTAAACTGACATCTTTGTGCCCTTCACTATCAAGGCAAAGAATAATTGGGAGAATTTCCTTCTGAAACTGTTTTTACTCTCTTCAGCCTTGTTCATTTATATCATACCCAATCTCTATTATTACCCATTATATTTATATCTGTGTTTAGCAGGCAGACTTGTTTGATGTCTATAAAGGTGTAATGAGCAATTTGGGTTAATGATTTTCTGCAGCTGCTCAAAACAGTTGGTACTAACATCATCATTTACGCCTTCCGAAAGAAACCTGAGCAAGGCATCAGATGTAGACCAAATTGGCTTTGCCTTTTGAATGGAGGAAGTGCAAGCACAGATAGAGGTGGGGTAAATAGTTCATACCCTTTTAATCCCCTGGGTGGGTGGATTCTAGCAGTGGAGACATTCTCTTAAAAGTATCTTTGGTTTTGGGAGCATAAAACTGGGTTCAGTGTTTCTGTTTGGCAATGTATTAGCTATGTGACCTTGAGCTGTTACTTAAACTTCTGAGACTCATCTCATTTCCATTCTCAGTGAACTTGGGAAGACTGAGTAGCTTGTACATCAGTTGCAGGGCAAAAGGAGAGATGTATGTACAAGCCCAATGTGCAGAAATACACAGGTGCTGTTCCTAGGATATGTTGTCAGCTGTGCCTTCTTTATGTCATGTACCCCAAGACAAAGCAAATGAAATGTAGGGCTATAAAAGGCATTCAATTTCTGTTCACAGAATGAAATTAAATTCATTATCTATTTAAAGATATTTCCTGCCATATGAACTCACATTTCCAGTCTTCTACTTTCTCAACTCTTAGCTCTTCTCAGTTCTTGAAAGCAGTGTAATTTAAGGATTATTTTACATCACTAGTTTATCTTCATTTTTTTAGGAATCCAGGACTTTATGGGAAAGTAATTATATTGGCAGCCTATAAATTCATTTAGGGCCAGTTCTAAAGAAAATTTTGAAAGAGCCCTTTTTTTTTCTTAATTTCTTCCAAGCCTTGAACACCTTCCTGAAATATTTCTGTGATGAGTATGGATGCTCTAATAAGTTTCTTCTGTATCTGTTGCCCTTATGATGTTCTGTGTTCTGAACCCTGCTTGATTCCCTTTCTCAATTTAACTCAAACTTTATACTCCCCAGTGACAGAAATCATGCCTGTATGTGCCTAATTGACATGTGTAGCCCAGGCCAAGCATGTATTGGACCCACAATCACTTCATGTTAATGGACAGGCATGACTATGAGGAGATTGCCAATCTGTTCAGTTAATTGGAGCTAAAGGGTTAATTGGTGTAAATGATTTCATGCATTGTGTCTCCCAGACTTCAAATTTGCCTTCTGGCTGGCACCTGACAATGTAATAATCTGTAGAAGTGGCAGATGGTGGGAAAACTTTACAACCTTGGGGCAGGCGTGGAGGTGTGGGAGATGGGTGGATATTTCTAGACATGTAACACTGATGTGCCTTTCTCACAGTTTTGTGAGGGCTGCAGGCATACACTCCCACTTAGTTGGTTGAAAATACAGAAATTATTGGCTTCTATTATCACCCCAAAAGTTACTTAGAGCATTTTAATGTTCTTATAAATGCTTGAAAACTAATTACTAATATTTATTGAACCACAATCTGGGCAGACACTTGTGAAAAGGCTTGACATATTCAACTTCATTTAACCCTAATAAGCAACCCTGTATGTAGGTAACATTTTAAGTTTCTCCTTTGTGGATGGGAAAACCAAGATACAAAGAGATTAATCTGTATATAAAGGTACAGTCAGTAAACAGAAGAGTCGGGAATCAAACCCAGATTTTTTTTTTTGCTACACATCTTTTTATTAACAACCACAATGCAGTGAGTAAGAGCATAAAAAAATCTATATATTTCCAGATGATGCTGAACTAGACATTTTCTAATACTTTGGAGAGGACAGCAGAGTGATACATAAAATGCTCTAGGCCTTTACAGTATCTGGGAAGTATACGTGGACAATATGAATTGGGAGTGCACGGGCATAATTCAGAGTTGAAATGACCTGGAGTTACTAAATGTAGTTCTGGAATTACTGAATATAGTTCTTTAGAGACATGTTTCTGTGTTTCGTGGAAAAGAAATTCAGTATATGCATAAAAGTGTTTTGGGGATGATGTGCAGACATTTTAGGGAAGCAGTTTGACCATCAGGCAAATCACAGATATCCTCATGATAACTCAGTAAGAATATGGACCTAAACAAAATGCCCTCTCTATACTTCAGGAAGTGGGCATTCTCTCAATTAGGATGGATTCCTCTCCATAATTCTTCTTTTTTTTTTTTACAGGCAGAGTTAGACAGTGAGAGAGAGACAGAGAGAAAGGTCTTCCTTCCATTGGTTCACCCCCCAAATGGCCACTGCGGCCGGCACGCCACGCCAATCCGAAGCCAGGAGCCAGGTGCTTCCTCCTGGTCTCCCATGCAGGTTAGGACCCAAGAACCTGGGCCATCCTCCACTGCACTCCCGGGCCACAGCAGAGAGCTGGACTGGAAGAGGAACAACTGGGACAAAACCGGCGCCCCAACCGGGACTAGAACCCAGGGTACCAGTGCCACAGGCGGAGGATTAGCCAAGTAAACCGCGGCGCCAGCCCACATAATTATTCTTGATCTAGCCTGAGGGAAATCTTCCTCTAAGTGACAAGGGATGGAAATATTTTTTACTTAGAGTGCCAGCTACTTAGATACAGTTGTCTTTAATGAGACTCAATCTTAATCCTACAAAAAAATCCAGATTGTTCCTTGAAAGCTTTGTTTTCTGACTGTAGATTTGCTATTATATATTTGTGTGAGAGTAACTCATTTAAACTTCCAAGACCTTAGTCTCCTAATTGTTTGAACAGGATATTTAATACTTTGTAATCCATAAGTTCCTTCCAGTTTTCATATTCTATGATTTTAATGAGTAAAATTAGACAATCGAATAATTATGTTTAATGAATATATTTACAGTTTTTAACATAACATAGGAGTTAGTTAGGTACCCACCTTGAGGTGAAGCTTACTTGTTTTCCTCTTCTATTACTTGGTAGAAAACTTCCAGTGAACTAAAACACAAGTATTTTACTATGATCTCAGAGTAGTCAGCACTTCATCAGGGTAGGTTCCTTTGCTCCTTGATATTTGAGGATTCTCTTCGTACATTGGATCTTTCCGAGCATGGCCACTGGGTCCCATGCAAGAGCATGCAGAAGAGAATGGCCAAATGTGCTAAGACAAAAATACGGCAAAGGCTTTTTCATACTTACTCGTGACAGCACAAGACATACTTTCATCATAATTGGTTGGTTGAACCAAAAACAATTCTGCCCAGATTTAAGGAGATGGGACATTGATTACTGAGAAGAGGAATCTGAACAAATTTCATGCTGCAGTTTCGAATTACTACAATTTAAACTTTGTCATGATTTTTTTTTTCTATTTTAATGTGTTTGAGAGATATGAAAACCCATCCACTGTTTAACTTCTCAAATGCCTACAGCAGTCAGGACTGAGCGGGGTTGGAGCCGGGAGTCCAGAACTCAATCTGAGTCTCCAACTTGGATAGCAAGAATTTAACTGTGTGAGTCATCACCAGTTACCTCCCAGGGTGGCAGGAAGCTAGAAATCAGCAGCGCTGGGATCCTGACCCAGGTACTCCGTTATGGGATGCAGGCATTCCAAGTGGCATCTTAACCACTGTGCCAAATCCCTGACCCAGATTAAAACATGTAATAATGCTAAAGAAGATTTAATAACACTTCCAGTGATGAAAACATTTAGAGTATTCAAAAAGCAGTTGGTTGATAGACAGAATCTAGTCTTTTCAAGGCTCTGTTCGGTATCACAAATTGTTAAAAGGCAATGCAACCAGGCAATTATTAAGCATGGTCACAAAAAAAAAAAATCGGTGCATCTTATTTGAACCATTCATTTATTTACCACATGGACCACTGATAGTCATATATCCATAATCCATAATATTATGACTTCCAATTTCCTAAATATCTTACCATCTTCCTGAACTTTGTAATATACATGATACTTTTATGTCCCCTCACAAAGTGGACTTAACATTGAAAGTCCATGTCTTTTCTGAGCTTCTAGGTGTAAAATGTTGACATCAAGAGAAAAGGCTTTGGAATATAAAGGAAGACATAAGTAAGCATCTGTGTCTTAGTTTTCCCTGCCTCTCTGCTATCCATAGGAGTGAATCCTCTGCCAGGCAGAATGATCACACCATGTTCATGGCATGGGCGGTCTCAAGTCATGCTGATGTGTCTTCAAGAAATTGTAGTAATAGTGAAATCACATGGCATTTCAAAAACTGGTAGAGGAAAATTTTTCAACAATGCTAATATTAATACACACATTAGGATAACTTCCTCTTGCAGGATGTGCACATCTTTTTATTTCCTTTTACATATTAAAAATCATTTTAGTGATTAGTATGTATTATATACTCCAGGCAGAATGGAAAAGGAAATGATATCATAAATTAGGTGAATGGCAGGTTACTGTTAATGTCATATTTCAAAGGCAAAATTGTATGTATGAAATCATTTCATATGTTGAATATAAGAATTGATAAAAAAGGATAATTATTATCTTTAGCAGTATGGTTCAGCCACCACTGACTAGTTTTTATCATGTATAATTTATTCCTTATAACGTTTCTCTAATAAGTGAAAGAAAGCACAAAAATGATGAATAATAACTTCTAAGTCTTTAAATCAGAGAGTTTGATTAATTGAAATTATGTATTTGTGAAGAGGCTAAATGAATACATAAGTTTTAAAGACGTACTCCTTTACATCTTTGCAAGACAAAACCTTGTTGACAAGTAGCATGATTCCTCTCAGTGTTTTTGTGATCTTAAGCTGACACGTCTGTTCTTTAGTTTTGCCTTTTGTCTTTGTTGGACTGTTAACCTCAAACCCTGAATTTCAGTTCTCCTTTCTATGTAGAATTTAGTTAGGTATTTCTCTCTGGTTGCTGCAGACTTGAGTTGTTAGAGAACATGACAGGAATGCTTCTTAAGCTAGGTCATGAGCCTTGATTGGCCTAGAACCAGGTCCAAATGATGCTATTTCCTGCTGCTTACTTAACTTAGTGAGAGTGGTTTTTATGTTAGTGTTTTGGCTGCTTGCCTCTGACTCTGTCCAATGAGCTTAGATTTCTATCTTTGCTCAACTTGTGACCTACATTCTCTAGAGATTCAAAATCCTCTTTGTTTTGGATGAATGATTACAACATCCTTTTTGAAAGTACTCTTTGCCTACCCATCACTTTCATTTGAAATGTTTCTCATACTTAAGTGTGTGACTCTGGCTAGAGTTGTTAGCATTACAGCATCACATCTGTGATATCTCCACTCTACTCCCTCTCTCTTATTTGTGTGTGTGGTCGTGTTCAGCTGTGCTTACTCTTTTGGTTTCATACTTTCAGAATCTTTCCTTTGGCTGGAAGTCTACAAAACCACATACATGATATTATGTAGAGAGTAACATATCAGGTATACATATTGGCTATTAACTAGAACTGAAATTCTGTCCAGGGTACTTACACACTAATACATTTATTCAGTTAGGATTTACTAAACAAATATTGTATGTTAAGCTGATACTGTGGTATATTGTTTTTTGAAATTTGTTTATTAATATAAAGAGAACAGATTACAAATAGTTCATTGGTATAATTCTAAAAATATACTGATATTTTCTTTTTTTCTTTTTCCCTTGTTTTTACCCTCCTATTTCTCTTCCCTCTTTTTTTAAAAAAATCATTTATTTATTTGAAATGCAGAGTCTCTCTCTCTCTCTCACACACACACACACGCACACACACACACACACAGAGAGAAAGTGAGAGAGAAAGAGAGAGAGAAAGTGAGAGAGAGAGAGAAAGAGAGAGAGAGAGAGAGATTGATTTCATCCACTGGTTCACTCCCCAAATGGCCACAATGGCTGTCACTGGGTCAGGACAAAGTTAGAACCAAAGAGCCTTCCCTGAGTCTCCACATGGGTGCAGGGGCCCAAGCACTAGGGCCATCCTCTGTCACCCTCCCAGATTCACCAACAGAGAGCTGGGTTAGCAGTAGAGCAGCTGGGACTCAAACTGGTGCCTGTATGAAATGCGGGTGTTACAGGCAATGACCTGTTTTTTTCTTTTGTGATGACATTGTTAATCTATAGTCACAGACTTAATGTTCCATTGAATAAAGAGTTCCACAGATTAAAAATAGGAAGGTCACTATTCAACAGACATATAGATAGTGGCTATAAACACTAATCAAGTCCCAAGCTTTCAATTTCCCTCATAGATATCAAGGAAATCCTATCTTTTGCAACCAAATGGATTCAATTGGAGACCGTTACACTTAATGAAATAAGTCAGACCCAAAAAGACAAATATAACATGTTTATTTGTGGTAGCTAATATAGAGAGTACAAAAATTTTAAAAAAACCTTAATATATGTAGTAGTTTTTTTAAGGACAGAAAGAATAGTGAGATAAGGTTCCAGCTTTTGAAGATGTCATAATATAGTGTGATAAATACTCAAAGAGCAATAATAATCCAATTTTATCTATGCTATCAGGGGGAGTTTGAATTAGACATTGTCCCTGCTCTTGAGGAGTGCAGATGAGAGGAGAGAAATAAGCAGAAATATATATATGTGTGTGTGTGTGTGTATAAAGGTGCCTAAAACATAATAATCAACTTAAAGATTAGTAAGTATGGTACAAGACAGTGATTTATGCAAAATGGTAAGTATATGTGGTAGGCATGGTTTCTTGGCTTAATCTATTCTCTCACTTTTAGGGAGACTCAATATTTTCCCCTTTCTCAAAACATAAGATTTGTGTGTAACTGTTTCATCCCCAAACTGCATACTAAATAAATCAAATGTATTCCACGTTCCTGGTCATAGTATGAGCACCTGGCCCCAGCTAGGTCAATAAGAGTAAACTTGTCTGGGGCCGGCACTGTGGCATAGCGGGTAAAGCTGCCACCTGAAGTGACAGCATCCCATGTGGGTGCTGACTTGTGTCCCAGCTCTCCACTTCTGGTCCAGCTCTCTGCTATGGCCTGGTAAAAGCAGTAGAAGGCCCAAGTCCTTGGGTCACTGCACGCATGTGGAACACTCAGGAGACGCTCCAAGCTCCTAGCTTCAGATTGGCACAGCTTCAGCAGTTGCAACCAACTGGGGAGTGAAGCAGCTGATGGAAGACCTCTCTCTCTCTGACTGTCCTTCTCTCTCTATGTAACTCTGACTTTCAAATAAAAAATATTTTTAAGAGTGTATTTGTCACTTTTTTGAAATTTTAAAAAGAAATATTTACTTTTATATTTGGATATCTGGGGGAAAGATCAATCCCAAAGCTTCCTCATCATATCACGACCCATAAAGAGCTTAACAGGAAGTGAACCAATATGCAGACTGGAGAAAGGAGATTTGGAAAGATCAAGACTGAATTCCAACAATTTCCCTGAATCTTTGATAAAACTATTTCTCCCCTTCAGCTTCACAGTTATGTGAACCTATTCACGATTTTGCTTAAACCAGTTTAAATATGTTTTCTATCCCTTACTGCTAAAATAAAATCATCTAAATCTGCTTAGGAGAAGATGTCACAGAAGTAAATTTCCAGCTGACAGAGGATGAGTATAGTAGTGTAAGTTAAACAGATAGAGAAGAAAGGAGAGGACTTGCAGGGAAGAGGAATTAGCACTTGCAAAGTACTAAAGTGAGAAAAGTCATGCCATATTATTTCTGATCCATGCAGCAGAAGAGGTGGTTGACTTTATAATGCCTATGCCTATGTCTTTTTTCTTCTATTAACAGAAAGTGGTATTTTCATAAAAGAGTTGGAAATACATTGAAGTTGTATAAAAATAGGTAAGTGAATTTCTAGAGAGTACATGTAGAATTGGCACATAATATATGAATATTATTAGTCATGTCATCTTAAATATAAGTTACTGTAAACATGAGGTGCACTGACTTAAAACTTAAGATTATTGTTGTACACTTATCAGTCCATTTTGGCTTTCAACAATGCCATCAGAGACACATTTTCTTTTTATCTTCCTATTCTGCCATTCTTACCATGTTAGCATTGGACCTGAAACTTTTTGCCTGGTGGTTGACAAATAACTCTTATAGTTCTAAGCATTGCATCATAGTCTATTTTACCCAAGGAAGCATTAAAGAAAACTGAGGAGACTTCAAAGATGTGCATCTCTGCTGTTATTGAACTTGACCTCACAGACGATGATATGGCACAGAAGCAGCCCTCCCTCCAGTAAACCTCTTGCTAGGATAATGGTTAGGACTAGGCTACATGCTACTGTTTAACAGAAATGGGATTGCTGCGGTGGTCTAGAACAATAATTTACCTCTTGGAGATCAGCATATTGCCTTTCAAAATAAAGTTTGGATTCTGCTAGATAGAAAAACAGAATATTTTCTGTAAAGAAAATCTGCAAGGTCTCAGTGGAAGGTTATTCTGAATTAGGAGTCAATATAAATATATTTCTTTCATTAGTTACAAGCTACTCCTCTCAGGGAGCTGCTTTTCACGCTTAATATTTTTAAGACAATTTTAAAACCATCTTTCTTGGCAAAGCCCATCTGAATCTGGCAAAACATTTAAGGTTTAAAAAGTACTCATGTACTCATCCATTTCCAGTAGCTTAAACACATATCTTAGGGTTCTCACTGCAAAAAGCAGGGTAGAAAAACAACATCAATAGTAAAGTCAAAACTGGAACAATGAGTAATGGCTTTGCAATCTGATTATTGGCCTTTCTTATCAAAATGCATTCACATAAATTTATCTGATTTCATCTGCACAACAATGTCTAAATGGTAGCAGTTTTTAAAATTTACCAATGAAGAGGTTGAGATATAGAAAATTTATATTACTCTTCAAAGCAACACAATAATTCAAGGAAAGATTCATGTCTGGAAAATATTTCTTAACTCCAGTGCCTTTTGTGAGATTCCCCAAAGCCCACAGATGACAAATCTGTTTTTCACCATTTCCCAGTGCACTCAGGGCAGGGTCCATCCACATAGAGCTATAAAAATATTTTTCAATTAGGGAGCATGCTGATTTTAATATATTAATAGTGAATGCACAGATGATTCTAATTTTTTAAAAAAGATTCTTTTATGTTTCTTTTTGAAAGGCAGAGTAGAGAGAGAGAAAGAAAGAACTTCCATTTGCTGTTTTAGTCCCACAAATGACTACCATGGCAGGGGCTCAGTCAGGATGCAGCCAAGAATATGGTGCTTCTTTGAGTCTTCCATGTGTGTGCAGAGCCCCAAATACTAGACCCATCTTCCACTGGTTTCCCAGGTACACTAGCAGGTAACTGAATTGGAAGTAGAGTACCTGGGACTTGAACCAGTACCCATATGGGATGCCAGCTTTGCAGACGGCTTAACCTGCTATGCCACAACACTAGCCCAAATGATGTTTTCTTGATAATACTTAGGGTCTGAAAATGGGACTCTTTGGGCATCTAGGGCATCTGCGACTAGAGACACTCATTTCATTCTTTTACTGAAGAATTGTAAGGGACTATAAGAGGTGTAATAGAGATCTACATGATATAATAGAAAACTATTGGATTTGGGGGTAAGAAGATATAAGTGCATCTTCAGTGGTTGTTCTGAGTGACTTGGAAAAACCCCTTGGCTCTCATTCAGGCTGATTTTCCTCCACTACTAAATGACTCTTGTGGTAGTATGAGGAGGGCACTTTTTTGCATTTTAGTTTTCTAAATTTAAAATTTGATTTTTTTTTTTAAATTTGAAATGTAGAGAGAGAGAGAGATTGAGAGAGAGATCTCACCCCCAGAAAGCCCACAAAAGCCCAGGTGCACCAGGTGAAGCAGGAAATCAGGAACTTGGTCTGAGTCTTCTGTATGTGGGACAGGAACCCACGGACTTGACTTGTTTCCCCCTAGCTGTGTGTGAGCAGGAAGCTAGACTCAGGAACAGTCAGGGTATGAACTGAGGACTTGAAGCCAGCTACTCTGATGTGGTAGACGGTTATCTCAAGTTTCCCATTTGGGATGAAGTTACCCTCATCATTGTGCTGAACAAATATCTGCCCCAGCATGAGATTTGTTTTGAGATCAAAACGTTTGTGAATGTGATTGCCAAATGATTTTATTTTTCCTCACAATTTCCATCACATTATTTCATCTTCTTTTTTATATTTTTAAAGATTTATTTTATGTATTTGAAATACAGAGTTACAGAGAGAGGTAGAGATAGAAAGAGAGGTCTTTCATCCACTGGTTCACTTCCCAGATGGCCAAAATGACTGGAGCTGTGCTGATCCGAAGCCAGGAGCCAGGAGCTTTTTACAAGTCTCCTATGTGGGTACAAGGGCCCAAGGACTTGGGTCATCTTCTACTGCTTTCCCAGGCCATAGCAGAGAGAGCTGGATTGGAAAAGGAGCAGATGGGTCTTGAACCAGCGCCCATAAGAGATGCCGGTGCTTCAGGCAAGGGCTTTAACCCTCTGCGCCACAGTGCTGGCCCCTCATCCTCTTCTTGACTTCAGGAGTCTGAAATCAAGTTCTCACTTGGTATATACAAGGCCATATGGGGTGGGGAAATCCAGGCCACAAGTTGTATAAGACATAGGAAATCATTTGGTGTGACCTTGCCAAGGTAACTGCAGGAGGGACTTGAAATTCCGTAAATCTATAGCAAGCTAATTTTCAAGCTGATAATTTCTTATGGCCCATGAATTATGTTATAAATATCTGAATATCTTGGCAGAAAAAAAGGTTCCTTGCCCCTGCATGTGATACTCTGAAAGTTGTTGGTGAGAAAACTCCCTGTTCCTTAGTACAATGCTCTTGATGTGTGCAGTGCAAGATTTCTCAACCTTGACAATATTGCAATTTTGGACTGGATAATTGTTGGTTGTGAGGCTTTTTTGGGCATTATATGATATTCATCAGGAACCCTAGATTCCATGCATGAGAAACCAATAGTGACCTTCACTTCTCCTCAACACAGTTGTGTCAATTAACTATTAAATGTCCTGAGGTGTAGGAGAGGGTATACAGAAAAATTGCCTACAAATAAAAACATTAGGCTAACTTTGTGACCTCTGTACTGCTCCCACATTCTCAGAAGACCCGTGTTTGTTTAATTCAAAATCAACAATGTGAAATAAATGGTTCATTTGGACAATGGTTAAAAATTAATGAATTGTTTCATAATTCAGGACATTTTGTTAACTTACATACATTGTGCTTTGGAACTGCAATTTAATTGAGTTTTAAAATAAGTGATCAATTTTCTCTAGTCAAATAATTTTAATCCATTATGTTAGAAAACTTTTTCCTTTAAAGCAATCTGTACTTTCTTTATCACAATATATAAATGTAAATTCCTTTGCACTGAGAAAAACTAATCCTCTTTATGTATACTTCACTAACATGACAGATGACATTAAACCATGACCACTTCTATTTGTACTGCAAAGATATTATGACATAGAAGACATTTAAATGATAGACTTATACACTGATCTTAAAATTTTAGAAAAATAAAATTAGTGTGGGTTTAATAAGAAAATCTTTATGTCCCAAGAAGGAGCTATAAAATATTCATGAGAAAAATTAATCTAAATTAATTTAGTAGTTATCTTGACTCAAAGAGCAGAGCAGTTTTAGTACCAGAGACTTAAATTCCCATTGGCATAGACAGTTGACAAATTCATAGTTTGATGTGGTGAATAGGTCCAGTAGGTGGAGATATTTGAGGCCTCTGCAGCTCTGACATTTGAATTGTTATTGAAACTCTTCCCACCCCAACTTTACACAAATAAAACAGAAGTCTGTTTGGTACCAGGGAGGTCAAAGTAGTCAAAGGAAGTCACTGCAAAATGATTCACTTTGCCCTTGGCTGGACACCTGCATCAGAAGGAACATTTATTTTCAAATACCTTTGTGGAATATTTATAAGGGCACATTTTCAGTTAAATAGCTTATATTTAACTGTATGTGTAGTCTTTAGATATGGATGCCTTGATCATCTGGCTATGGTCCCATTTTCAGACACCCTGCTCTTAAAAGGTATTTTCATGAGACTTGCTAATGGCTCTAAGAACAACAAGTCATTTTTAATTTTGTTTCTTGAATCTATTCTTCTCTTCAGATTCTAGAAATCAGGCAGTTGTCTTCAGATAATTTTACAGATGTAAGTAAGAGGATGGGTAGCGTAGGATAGATAGAAAGAAAAACAGATTTAATTCTTTAATCTGGGAATGGGCTTAGAATGACATTTTAAGGAACCGAGATCTTTTCATTTACAAAACTTCATGCTTAGGAAAGTCTCCTTCCTCTTATTGCTATGAACATATGTGTCACCAAGTAGAAACACCTTGTATTTTCTTACCAAAGGGAAGTTTCTCCATCAGAAACCATCCCTAATTCCTTTCTTAGCTTCCGCTAGGAACTGGAATTCATGAGAGAGCATTAGTAGGTCTTTGGTCGGTCTTACCATCAGAAAAAAAAAAAGATTATGGTTATTGCTTGTCTAGAGATGGAGACCGAAGTAGAAAAGAGTACCAGTGAGACAGCAATGGGAAGCAACTGAAGGCTTTCAAAGCAATTATGTGGCTTAGTTACATAAATAAATACTCAACTATTCTGTGGAAGTGGGAGTGAAAAGATCCCAATGTATGTTTGAGCACCTATTGAGAAACTATTGCAATTGTGTAGATGAGAGATAATGGTGAGGTTGATGATAATGGAGTAGAAAAGAAATAAAACATTTGAGACATAATTTGGAAGTCATACAGGAGCTAGTATATTTGATGTGGTGTATGAGAAAGTATAAGGTCAAAGATGAAACCTAGAATTTTGGATTCAGCAACAAGGTAAGTCATGGAACAATTTCTTGACAAGAAAACCTGGGATGGAATAAATTTTAAAAGGAGAAATTTAAAACTTGAGTTTTCGATGATTAATTTTGACAAGCGCATGAAGTATGAAAAGTGTGTAATTTTCCAAAAAATGGAGTTCAGGAGAAGGAATTTCTGGGTTTTTGGCAGATGATGTGCTCATTCCTATATGACTCGTGATTACTGTTTCTGAATGGGAGGTTTTGAGAGGGAAAGTTGACTCTCCCATTCAATATTCCTTTACCTTTCTGCTCATAGGAGCAGGTCAACAATGGAAATCCTTCTCTGATTGGCACTGGTGCTCATGGTCCAGTGATGATGGCAATGTTTGTCTTCATGGTAAATGGAGTGTCAACCTGGTTGTCTTGGATCAGAAGACTATTTCATAGTTTAATCTAAAAGCTAAAAAAAGATTAATGGGAAATGTCATAGTGATACATCCTGTGCTTGGAGTCCAATAATTTCATTTTAATCAGTTGCACATTATTGGTAATACTGAATCATAACTCTGCTTTCTTTTCAAAGATACCATGACCTTGCACAGCTGTATTAAATGAATAAAAAATCTGGATCTATTTAGTATATTTTACTAGAACTCTTGAAACTCTCCCTCTGTCTCTTCCTATCTTAAGAGAATGTTGGTGCCTTTAAATTATTCACAGACTGTCATATAGTCAATTTTTTTTTAAAAAAAAGGAAACAACTTATGCTTAACAGATTGTCTAAGAATCAGACTGCTTTGTATAACATAGTGAGTATCTGTAACTCCAAAATGCTATATTAAACCAGAGGGGTAGGAAAAAACCCTGACTTTTACCACGCTGTTTTTTCTTTCTTCTCAAAATCCAATCTATATTTTAGAAGGTAGAATTTCATGTTGACAGCTCAATATGGAGTCCTAATTCATTTTGGATAATTTGGAAATGAAATTGAAGAACAGCATTTGCTAACAAATAAGTTACACTACCGGATTTATTTTGCATAATATGTTTTGATGAGAGTTTGAGGACCGAAAGAGAAGATACCCAGTGTTTTCTGCTGCATAATATGTCATCTCTGAAAATTTTCTTTAGCTTTTCTTATGTTTCTTAGACTGAGGAGGATTATTAGTGTAAAAGTAATTTTTCAACATTTTCATTGATAAAATGAAAAGGAAAAAAAGAATTATCAGTCTATTTCCAGAACACGTAATCATATGGTTCAGGTTAGAGAAACAAAAGGAGTTTGACTTTCAAGTAACTGGAGTGCATCCTAGAACTCAATTAGCCAAGCATTTGCATTTTTCAAACAGTTAGTATTGATATATACTACTTGAAACCCCAGCTCCTCTTTTTCAAGAAGAAGAATCTAATTTTTCTGAATGGGAAGGTTTCACAATTTGGCAGAAGAAACACAAATAGAAGTCTTGGCCACTTCTGAAAACTACAAATTCTCTGTAACCTACAATAACTTACTTGCCAATAGCATTGTAATATCTATTAATAGGGGCATGGTATCCTATATGGGCACCAGTTCCTGTCCTAGCTGCTTCTCTTCCAGTACAGCCCTCTACACATGTTTAGGGCCTGGGAAAGCAGTAGAGGATGGTCTGATTGCACCTGCATGGGAGACCTGGAAGGAAGAAGCTCCTGTCTTCTAGCTTCGGATTATAGTGAAAAGGGCCTGTTGTTCTTGTAGCCCAAAAACTATGTAGAACTGAAAAATTAATCACAGCCTCCTCATAGTCAGATAGTTATTTAAGAGTGGATCTGTGATTACCAGGCTGTTTGGTTCCCAGTGACGTGTTCATTTGTTATTACACACTGCTTCATAAAGTTGAAGTGACTTGAGAAGTAGGTAAAGCAGCACTATGTAAATATGTAAATTTGATCTGTTCTACAAATTCAGGCTATAACTGATGTCAATCAAAAGAAAGCTGGTTCTAGTATCTATTTTACCAGGTTAGCAGGGCTCTAGTAATTCCCTCCTAGGATTCTCTTTTTCCCCTTGAACTCATCCAAGAACCCCAGGAGCTTATACAATATGGAAGGAAGAGGGTTCTTCCTACTCAGTTATCTGAGCAGAACCTGAGAATATATAACTTTGTTGATGTACCCTGGCTCTCTCTGCCAAATGGAGACTGCATTGACACTATGATGTGACACCATCCAACAGGTGCTGCTTATCTTCTACTTGCCCAGAATCCTAAAGGAAGGAACATCTCCAAGGGGGGCCATTGAAAGGCATTCACGATAGAGAGCATCGTGCCATTGTCTAGGTTCAAAGTCAGGCTCAAGCAGGTGCTAACTGTGTCAATAGCCTTCACTCTGGCTCCGTGTAACCTAAGCAGCCATTCTCCATGGTGCCAGCTGCTCCAGATGTGGTGCTGTGGCTTGCCTTTCCATCCTTTTGGAGGGAATCCAATGGACACCCAACATTTTCTATTTTCAGTCCTAAAAACAAAATACATTTTTATTCTCTTCTGAAACAGAAGAGCTATCCATTCATGTCTCAGTTGCTAGCTATATCTAAAGTTTCTTATCTCTGGGATAGAGACAAATTTCTGAGATAAGACATCATGGAAAATCAAGGAAGGGGCCGGTGCTGTGGCGTAGTGGGTTCACGCCCTGGCCTGCTTTGCCAGCATCCCGTATGGGCATCAGTTTGAGATCCATCTGCTCCACTTCTGATCCAGCACTCTGCTGTGGCCTGGGAAAGCAGTAGAAGATGATCCAAGATACTCAGCAGACTCATAGAATGGCAGATGTCCTAAATAGCACTCTGGCCTCAGAATCAGCCCTAAAGGCATTCGGATCTGGCTGAAAAGCCCATGAGAGTATTTCAGGCATGGAAAGCCAAGACACTCTGGTAAAAGATCTCTGCAAGTGAGATCCCAGTGGAAAGAACAGGTCTTCAAAGAAGGAGGTACCTTTCTCTGAAGGGAGAAGAGAACCTCCACTTTGACTATGACCTTGTCTAAACAAGATAAGAATCGGAGAACTCAGAGGGCTTCCATAGCCTTGGAAACTCATGACCAGAGCATAGGGAGACTACTGATGCCATAGACAGGAGTGTCAATTGGTAAAGTCAACAACAGGAGTCACTGTGCACTTACTCCTCATGTAGGATCTCTGTCCTTAATGTGCTGTGTATTGAGATTTAATGCTATAACGAGTACTCAAACAATATATTTCACTTTGTGTTTCTATGGGGGTGCAAACTGTTGAAATCTTTACTTAAACTGATCCTCTGTAAAAAAAAAAAAAAAAAAAAAAAAAAAAAAAGAAAGAAAGAAATTATCACCTCCCAACTTGACTCTCACTGGGATTAAACATGACAATAGGTCTGATCTGATTTCATCATCATTTAAAAAAAATCATCTATTATTTTTCACTTTATGTTTCTGTGTGAGAGCAAACTGTTGAAATCCTTACTTAATGTATACTAAGCTGATCTTCTGTATATTAAGATAATCGAAAATGAATCTTGATGTGAATGGAAGGGGAGAGGGAGTGGGAAAGGGGAGGGTAGTGGGTGGGAGGGACGGTATGGGGGGGAAGCCATTGTAATCCATAAATCGTACTTTGGAAATTTATATTCATTAAATAAAAGTTAAAAAAATGAGAATAATTTAAAAAAAAAAAGAAGAAGATGATCCAAGTCCTTGGGCCCCAGTGCCCACGTGGGAGACTTGAAGGAAGCTCCTGGCTCCCAACTTCTGATCAGCACAGCTCCAGTCATTGTGGCCATCTGGGGAGTGAACCAGCAGATGGAAGACCTCTCTGTCTCACTCTCTCTGTCTCTCTCTGTCTCTGTCTCTCTCTCTCTCTCTCTCTCTCTCTCCCTGCCTCTCCTCTTTCTGTATAACTCGGGCTTTCAAATAAATAAATAAATCTTTCAAAAAAAATCAAGGGAATTCCAGCAGTTCTCCAAAGGGTAGGAGAAGAGTGAGTGGTACTGAACCTGGCACACAGAAGACCCTTAATTGGTATTTTTAAAATAAATTTTAAACGCACTTAATGTGAAATCTATATGACATCCTAATGATATAGTGAGTAAACCTGATTTATTACTATATTTACTGTGAATTTGTAACTTCAGAATTAACTTTTTCTCATCTTTGATTTTTCTCTAATCTCTGAATGTACAAGAATATTGCTAGTGAATTTGCAATATGATCCTTTCTAAATTGGATTTCTAACTATAATTTCTATTCTAAAGATAAGATTGTATGCCACATTGTGTGAATGTCTACATATATTTTACAAACATGTTTACACTGTTTGGATTAAACAATGTGTTAGGGGATTGTGATTCTTTTTTTTTTTTTTTTTTTTTTGACAGGCAGAGTGAACAGTGAGAGAAACAGAGAGAAAGGTCTTCCTTTTCCGTTGGTTCACCCTCAAATGGCCACTGCGGCCTGTGCGCTGCAGCCGGCACACCGCACTGATCCGAAGGCAGGAGCCAGGTACTTATCCTGGTCTCCCATGCAGGTGCAGGGCCCAAGGACTTGGGCCATCCTCCACTGCACTCCCGGGCCACAGCAGAGAGCTGGCCTGGTAGAGGGGCAACCGGGACAGAATCCAGCGCCCCAACCGGGACTAGAACCCGGGGTGCCGTTGCTGCAGGCGGAGGATTAGCCTACTGAGCCATGGTGCCGGCCCAGGGTTGGGATTCTTGCAATGTTTTTATTTTGTCCACATTCATGAAAATATACATATAAATGTGAAACAAGACCATGAGTTTACGCATTTTCCAGCTTCAGCTTTAAAACCTGCCATACTTGCTAAGCCTCCAGATTTGTTTTCATGGCAGTGTCATCCATGTAGCCAATTTGGATCATAAAATAGTTCCTATTTCAAGTGTTTTGGTCTACGAAGGGAATGAAGTCCATGGTTGTGGGTCACAATTCGAATCATTTCATTCTCCTGTCACACAAGTTTGAGACTTGCCAGAAAAAGCTGGTTTATTCTCTCTAGATCTGTGCTTTCCTAAAAAGAATGTGGCTATTCAGAGTTCAGAGAAAAGACTGGAACAATGGAGACTTCTTATTATTATTTATATTGTTATAATTGGCATTGGAGATGAGGTGCAAGAGTTAATTATTTCAGGATGGATGGAGATTAGCAGTGAGTATTTCTATTCATCTTCCTTCAACAAAAGTGATTTTGATTTGATAAATTTGTAAATATTTGCTTAGTGTCAGTTTGAAGCTCAGATACTCACAAACAAATGTGATTCCCCTAAAGAGCATAATGAAGCTCTCTCTGAGACCAGGCCAAAATTCCAAACTTGTAACACCAGCTTTTGGTGTGAAGTTTGGTTCCAGACCTTTGAATTGTCTGTAGTCAACTTTTATGTATTTATGAAAGTTTCCAGTTCCATGATTAGTTTTCAAAATTTCAAAATGTCAGCAGTATTTTTTTTTTAAAAGTAAATCTGTTAATTGGGGATAGAATGGAATAATGATTTAGAGTTATAGTTTAGGATTATAAATACAACTTTGTGTATTTTAACAAAAGCAGAAATGAAACTGAGGAAATAGAAGCAATTTTATCTTCCACAATTTGGTTTGGGAGATCGAGTCAAAATGTTGAGTCAAAGTACAAATGCAGGCTGGCGCCACAGCTCAATAGGCTAATCCACCGCCTGTGGTGCCGGCACACAGGGTTCTAGTCCCAGTCGGGGCTCCGGATTCTGTCCTGGTTGCTCCTCTCCCTGTCCAGCTCTCTGCTGTGGCCCAGGAGTGCAGTGGAGGATGGCCCAAGTACCTGGGCCCTGCACCCACATGGGAGACCAGGAGAGGCACCTGCCTCCTGCCTTCAGATCAGCGCTGTGCGCCGACTGCAGCGCGCAGGCCGCAGTGGCCATTTGAGGGTGAACCAACAGAAAAGGAAGACCTTTCTCTCTGTCTCTCTCTCTCACTGTTCACTCTGCCTTTCAAAAAAAAAAAAAAAAAGTACAAATGCAAACTCAGCTATTTTTTACGCTTATTATGAGCCTTGCCAGGTGCATTTCAACATGCTGGTTCCAAGACAAGTATTTGAGGAATGAAGGCTGATGAGGAAGGGGAGAAGAGTCTTCCCATGGGTGTCCAGCCCAGTGTTATAGAGCTCTGCACTGATTAAGAGGTGACACTGTGGGGTCACTACCTAAGCAGTGTTTTGATCCTCATTCTAATATTGTGTACGGCATTTTCTTGAGGGCCTCTTAGTTGGAAAAGTATGTTTTAGCCTCATGACGCTGGGTGCTTTTGGATCTTTATACTTTATGTTAATACTAAGTCTCACTCAAACACTATTAAGGATCTCTTATTCTGTTTATTCATATCTTTCCCATCACCTCTGTATGTAGTTTCTCTTGTTTTTTTTTGTTTTTTTTTTTTTTTTTCTCATATCTATAGTGTCATTTAAACTGTATTTCTTTTCCTGTCTTCTAATAATTGAAGGATTCTCCTTCTTGGGGGGAAAAAAACCAATGACCTTCACTTGACTGCAGTGTTTTTCCTTTCTGCTTTCCTGTTTCTTCTGTCTGTGACCCATACTTTCAGACAGAATTTCTCTAATGATGACCCCTTTTCTTACCACTTGCTGTGCTGTTATGAAGCCCTTTGATTTGATTATCAATCAACTGGATCTTAACAAACCTGAGTGGTGACTTTATTTTTCGATATTTTACACAGAGAAGTAGTATTAGAAACACAAACAGAAGCTGTCTTTCCAGGTGGCTCAGAGCCGTGCAGCTCATCAGAGCAGACTTTATCACTACCCAGTGTGGCAGCCACTAGCCCCTTAAAGGTCTTGAGCAGCTGAAACATGATGTGTAATTGAGGTAGCAAATTTAAATTTTCTTTCATTTTAATTAATTAAAACAATGATGCTTGATCCAGTTAGTGGAAAACCTAAGTAGGCTTAGAACAGCTTGAGTATATCAATCTTTTTCAACTGTAAATTTTATAAAATCTAAATATATATTAGGTTTTTCAATTAAAAACTTAGCATCCATGTTGACACATGCTGTAAGTATTAAATATATACTAGATTTCATAGATGTAATAGTACAAGAGAGAATATAAAATACATTAATAATATTTTTTTAAAACTTAGTTGCAGGTTAAATTAACATTTTGGATATATTGGATTCAATACAAAGCATTAAGTTTTTTTTTTTTTACATCTGCTTTTTTACATTTTTAACATAGCTACTAGAAAATATTAAAGTATATACCTAACATGCATTATGTTTCTGCTATACAATGCTACTCTGGAAACACATAAGGATCTGACTTGTAAGTTTTGACCTAAGCTGGATTTTCAAAGCAGCTACTCGGGAGGTAATAGGGATAGCTCAAATAATTGTAGCTAGAGTACAAGGAACAGAGGTGTGGGAAAAATAAAGCTTTACCCAAGTGATAGGGAAACGTTGAAAAAAATATGCAACAGAGCAATATTTACACCAGGCAGAGTACTGAGGATAGTTGCTCGGGCTCAGGTCTCATTAAAGAAGTCTGCACGTAGGGCAAGTGCAGCTCCCAACACAATGTGCTAGGGTGGCCAACTCCACTGAAGAGATCCATCGCTCTATGAAGCAAATGGTTACCAGGAAGTGAATCAAAAATAAAGCAAACATTTGTGACAAAAGAGGCTGAGTCAGAAATGACTTTTTAATATATTTATTTATTTGAAAGGCAGAGTTACAGAGAGAGGTCGAGAGAGAGAGAGAGAGAGAGACTTCCATCTGCTGTTCTACTTCCCAGATGGCCACAATAGCCAGAGCTGAGCTGATCTGAAGCCAGGAGCCAGAAGCTTCTTCAAGGTCTCCCACATGGGTGCAGGGGCCCAAGGACTTGGACCATCTTCTACTGCTTTCCCAGGCCATAGCAGAGAGCTGGATCGGAAGTGGAGCAGCCAGGACTAGAACCTGCACCCATATAGGATGCCGGCACTGCAGGCAGCGGCTTTACCCGCTGCACCACAGTGCTGGCCCCAGAAATAATTTCTCTACACTCAATTTGCCCCTCACTGATGGCCCAGGACAATATCTGTTTCAGTTCTAGGTCAAAAGCAATTCAAAGAGTTATGTTCTAATGCTTTGGCACAGGAAACGCATTCTCTCTGAAGATAAAGCTTTCAGTTATTTTTCACTTTAGATTTACATTGACTTGACAGTTCACTAAGATAGTCCACATCTGTATTACTTGATTTAAACATTCTGTTTTCAGACATGGTAGAAAGCTGAAATGAACACATGAGGTATGACTAACTTTGAAGCGGCACTGTAAAACTCCAGATGCTCTTGACTTACAGATTATTTATTTCCTGTTATGAAAACTATGAGTATGGTTTTATGGGGCAAAATTGAACAGTCCCAATTTTCTTTCTACTTAGTACCCCCAGTAACTACTCAATTGGCATTTCCGAAGGTGAATTCTAAGTTTAGGAGGTGTTGTTTATCTGGTTAGATCTCAGGGTCAAGGGCTTTGCTTTAGACCCAGAATGAGTCCATTTCCAATAATTTGGAATTTCTATGTTCCTTGCCAACAATAGCATTTTTGTTAAAAGAGAATAAACTTTTAATGAGGACAGCCTATGCTGGAATTCGAGGATCTCCCTTACTAGGCGTACGACTGTAAGGATAGCACTTAAGCATCTCTTCAATTTCTTCATTTGTAAAATACATATAATATTAGTTATCTATGTCATGAGACATTGTCAGGTTTAATGAGATAATGATACAAATTTTATCACAACATTTGACACATAGAATGCAACGGATGTGAATATTTTGTAAATATTGTCAGTTAAAAGCCCTATTGAGTGGTGGACACTTGGCAAACTAGGTAAGATACTACTTGGAATGCCCATGTCAGAGTGCTTGGTTCAAGTCCCAGTTCCTCTGCTAGTGATCTAGCTTCCTGCTACTCCATAACTGGGAAGGAGTAGATGATGGTTCAAGTATGTAAGTCACAACCACCCATGTGGAAACCTGGACGGAGTCTTGCATTCCTGGATGCTGCAGATATTTGGGAGTGAAAAAGTGAATGAGAGATTGCCTACGTCTCTGTCTCTCTACCGTCAAATAAAATTCAAATAAAGAAAAACTATTTAAGATTACATTTTTAATCTTAATAATGTTTTGGTGAGGTAAGTGTTCTTATCCTCCTTTTCTACATGCAAAACTATGAGACCAAAGAGATAAACTAATTTGCCTGAGAGAAGCTACATCGGAAGGCATGATCAAGCAACACACAGGGTTAAGGGCACAGATTAAATTTGGAGATGTATGTTGGGAAAGATTACAGGGTCTTTATCGGCCTTCATTTCTGAATCTATAAAAATAAGAAAAATAATCATACCTCATACATACGATTTTTGAGTTAAGCAAGTTATTTTTGAACACTTAGGCCAGTCCTACATATGATTTGTTACATAAAGCTATGTTTCAGTGCAGGTGTTGTGGTGCAGTGAGTTAAGCTGCCACTTGGGACACCTTCATCCCTCATCAGAATGCGTGGGATACAGTCTCACCTCCACTTCTGCTTCTGACTCAGCTTCCTAATAGCGCACCTGTGAGGCAGTGGCTACCAGCTCCAGTACTGAGTTTATGACACCCACCTAGCGGATCCAGATGGAGCTCCTGGCACAAGCCTGATCCAGCCCTGGCTATTGCAGTCATCTGGGGAGTGAACTGGTCAATGGAACATCTCTCTGTCTCTGCGTCTCCCTCTCTCTTATCCCATAATTTAAACAGATGAACAAATAAATTTTAAAAAATACATTATGTTCTTCTATTTCTGCCCTGAAAAAGAGTGAAATTGCCCAGGTTCTTGCTAATTATTTCCTTCAATTGGGGAAGCAATGTAGATGATTCTGAAACACAGCATTCCCCTTTCATTCTGTGACAGCTCAAATCTGTTAAAGCCACTTTGCACACACTCGTTTCTATAATGATGCAGGTGAACAAAGGCAACTCTATTTGTGGGCCCTCAAGCCGTGACAGCCTTTTGTAGACCATTGTAAACCTGGGATTGTGCTTCTTTCGTACTTCTGCGAAATGCCAGCCTTCCCCTGTGGCTGGAATTCTCAGTCCACATGACTGACATCTAACACATGTTCTGCTGCCAAATGCACTCTTTTCCTTTGGCTGGCATCTGGGTTTGGCATCACTTTTCATTTCACTTGAGAGATGTGATGTCAATCAACACTATTGCTGGTTGAGATAAGTGGGCAGAGAATACATTTTAGAAGCCAATTCATAGAACTTTGAGATTATACATAGACTGAGAGATTTAGCAGAGAGATCCCAGCCTCTCCTTTGCTGTGCTTGTGTAATGTGTTGCTGGAACTTTCTTTGTGCCTTTTAAACTGTGACCTTTTTGAAGAACAAACCCTTGTCTATATACTCAGCTAGACCTGTCACAGGAAGGGCACAAGAGTCATTTATAAATAATTATCCTGTACTTATTTTGAGAGAATTCTTTCTAGACTAAGTTCATTTTAATACTGAATGCTTGTGCTTTTAGCAGAGGCAAGGGTGAAAATAGGATTTTACTAGAATAATTATCAGCAAACTGAATGTTAAAGCCCTGGACCTTTCAACCACTGATTTAAAAAAAAATGTAATGTAAAAGATAGCCTCAGACTTCCTATATTTTTGAGTAAACTTATCAAAATTCTGCTTTAGAAGATTCATTGCCATACCAGGAAGGGGCTGACAATTGATGTCCTGGGACCAAAAACAGACTCTTACCTTTTTTTTTCCTGTAGAAAATTTCATTGAACCACAGCAACAGATTCATTGAGGAATGATCTATGGGTGCTTTCAGATTCCAATGGCGTCGTTACATTTTGACTGAGGCTATATGACCTGCAAAGACACAAATATTTACCATCTGGCTCTTTGAATCTACTCAATTAAGCCAGGGCAATACATACATCTTCAAAAAGTTCACAGAAATGGAAAAAGAGCTAAAATTTTTATGTAAAATTTTTTGAAATCTATGCAACATTTTCAAATTATAGTGCTTTCCATGAACTTTTGGAAGAGACCTCATATGCAAACAAATTGCCATGGTGGTGTTCCAGTAAAATTTCATTTTCAAAATTGAGGGGTCAGGCTTTATATGGCCTGTAGGCAGTAATTGATGGCCCCTGATGAACTGGGAACAGAAGAGCCCTTAGAATTACATAAACCAGAAGCATGACTTGGAGAACACCACTTGCTCTCTCCGTATCTAATCCTAAACATGGGTGAAGCAGTGCCTTCAATGCTTAACTCACATGATTATTGTGAGACCAAAATCCAAAATGTGTGATCAGGAACTGGAACATATCAAGTACTCTCTCAATGTTTGTTAGCCCTTTCTCATTTATCACCTTGTGCCTGCAGAGACTTTAGGGACTCACAATTAAAATATAGTAAAATATGGGTGCCAGCTAACACCAATGGAAATGTTTGTATCACAGAAATGGGACAAAGATTGCATTTCTTTGAAAGCATGGTTAGTTTTCTTTAAGGACTGCTGTTTGGATTGTATAAACATATATTTAAAAAGAAGAATGACACTTAAAAATAAATATCACTTTGGCATCAAAGATGTCTGCAACTGTAACTTTAGTTTTTGAAAAATATACTAAGGGCCACCGTTGTGGTATAGCAGGTAAAGCTGCCACCTGTGATGCCAGCATCCTGTATGGGAGCTGATTCGAGTATTGGCTGTCCCTCTTCTGATCCAGCTCCCTGCTAATGGCCTAGGAAAGGCAGTGAAAGATGGCCCAAGTATTTGGGTCCCTGCACCCATGTGGGAGATACACATGATGCTCCTGGCTCCTGGCCTCCACCTGGCCTACTCCCAACCATTGGGGCTAGATGGGGAGTGAATCAAAAAATAGAAGATCTCTCTCTCTCTCTCTCTCTCTCTGTCTCTCTCTCTCCCTCTCCCCTCTCTCCCCTCTCTCCCCTCTCTCTCCTCTCTCTCCTCTCTCTTCTCTCTCTTCTCTCTCTCCTCTCTTTTCTCTCTCTTTCTCTCTCTCCCTTTCTTTCTCTGTAGCTCTGACTTTAAAATAAATAACTCTAAAAAGAAAAAAATAAAAATATACTTAGTGTCTTGGAAAGCTCCTATGCTCTCAAGAAGTTAATGTAGTTTTATATTATCTTTCCTGTTTCTCAGTGTGTAGAAATATTTCCTGCTATATCACTGAGCCAACTATTCTGTACCATTTTTTTTAAGAATTAAGCATACAGGACCAAAAGCTGAAAAAGCATCTGTATGCATGTTGTAGACCAGTGAAAAATGAAAGTGTAATAAGCAAATGATGCCCTTGAGCCACGGCAAGTTTGTTGATGCTGAACATCATCCATCACAAAACTCTCAGTGTGAGATATTTAGCCTATATGAGGCTTGAAAATAATCATAAAAGAAGAAGAAAAGTAAACCCTGCTCCTATTCAGAATCTACTTAATTTCTTCTCTAAGCTTGATACCATCTATTTCCTTTTCCTCTGTAAATTCAGAAGCATCTGGTGCAAAAATAGAAGTTACATTGGAGCAACACCAAGCGGATGGGAACTTCTGAGACCAGTGTGCACATCAGGGTTGGCTGAAATCCTCATACAGTTGTCTCAACTTGACAAGAAACCTAACTCTTCTGGTTCTCCATGTCCTTAAGGGTTATGAAATGTTCTCCAACAGCTTTATTGTGGATATTAATGGGATAGAGAACATAAATGTCTGCATAGTGGGGTGCTGCATCCTCGATAAGTTTGATTTCTCCCCAGTGTCCATGATTTCAGGCTAAAAGCTTTAGCATTCGATACTAACACTGTGAAATGGGGGCAACCAGGAGCACACAACTGCGGGACGGGGGCAACTGCCGCTTCAGGGCAGGCAGTAGACATCTTTCCCTATTCATTTCACACTTAGTTTAGTAACACAGTTCAGAATTAATTTAATGTGATTTTATGTGGAAACAAATAAAATCTTCCTTTGGATGAGCATGTGAACAAACTTTAAAAATGATGTTTAAATTTCACAGAAAATTAAATGGATTACTTGAACCGATGGAAAGACAACCCCCTGTCATAATGGTCCCTCAGTGGAAATGGTTTGAAAGCTCTGGGGGAAAGAACATGAGATACAGAGATTGAAAATGAAATTTTTAACCCTGGATTTACCAGTTTCTATTCTGAGTCACTGAATAAATTATTTAACCTCTTTGTCTCATAGTTTTGGTATTTTTAAAATGAGAATCACATGTGTGTGTGTGTATGTATCCCTATCCAGTAGGAGTTTTAAGAATAAATAAGATTACATGAAAATGCAATCAGGAAGAATTTCCAGGACTTTGTCAACAGTAGAATTGTCTACGGGAATAAGTTTTGTTGGAATGAGCTGGTGAAACCTTCATTTTTCCAGTTAAACAGACGAAGGTGCCAACCTCAAGAGATGCCTTCTTTCATTGAGTATTCTGTTGTCTCCTTGAGATCACGTTTTAACCTTAATCACCTGCAGATCTTTTAGTTGAGTAGGGATTGAATTAAACTTCTTTTGATTTCCCTATCAGTAAAATGGAGAAACTAGGAATTACACCTATTATTGTTCAGAGAATTAAAAAGAGATAGTACATGAAATTATACTATGGGCTTACAGATTGGATTCTCAAAACTATAAATTTTTTTTCCTATATCTCTCTACTGCTGTTGATAACATCTCCTGCAACTTTCTTCCAACTTAAAGAAAATATTCTGGAATCTAATATCTTGTAAAATAGATTTTGGTTGTAGCCCTAGAAATGTGAAGCTGAGTGGCATAATGGCCTAAAAATTGTTGAGTTATATATTCACCAGTTACTTTGGATAATTGCCTATGATTAGCTTTTTCATAAGGATATAGAATAAGAGAAAGAGCACTGAACAATTCAACACAATCCTTTTGTAGTGCTAACAGATTATTTCTTTGTTTGGAACTTTTAGTATCTGAAGCTTACACTGTGTCTGTTTGCAAGGTCATTCTTAGTTTTATGTTTAAACACATGGCATGAATTCTTAGCAGTCTTTAATCCACCATTTAAAAATTTTTGAATTAATAAAATATCTTCATTTATTCTTTATGTTACACAATGGCTGTAGCTTAAACTTGTAAACAGCACCTGCTAACTAAATTTTTGCAGACCTATCTGGATTATAAACTTTAGAATTTTTTTAATCAAACACACACGTCAATTGAAGATGATTGACAACAGCTTCAACTGCAAATAATTTATGGAACTGGTTCCTGCTTTCCTCTTCAGGCTAAAATTCAGTAAGTACTTACTTGAGCTGGAAGGCAGTCAACTGAATATATTTGTTGCATTTTATTTGATTCCTAACATCTTCCTTGCAGTTTGCCAAAGGAAAATGAGATTCAGAAAAACTGTTAAAGAAAAAAAATCTTCTTAAGATCACCCAGCTAATTATGTATCTCAGTTGTTAAAGTGAGTTACTAAAATGTACAATTATTGTCCAAACACTTTTTTTGGCCAACTTCTTCACTACCTTCCATTATACTTTCCCTATCAAAACCCCCTTAATTATTGTAATTTGAAATTTGTAAAACCAGACCAAATCACGCCCACTCTCCAGGAATGTACAGCAGTCCAACAGAAGATATCAAATTGAGTTCCAAAATTTTATAGACGTCATCACCTCTTTAGTCTGTTGTGAAAACAGAGGGTGAGAGCTGTGAGCTATGTATCTTCTCTGGACATTCAAATCCCATAAAAAAGGAGTTGAACATACTCCAGGTGCTGAAATCTGAAAGGAACTGCATTTGCCATTGAGGTAATTCTTTTCCAAATTAAAGTCCTTCAATGCTGGCTTCTTAAAAGGACAAGGAGAGAAAAGATGTGAAAGCTTTTCTCTACACACTCACCAATTACTAAGTTTATATGTCAGGTTAATGATGCATATTGATATGAGTAAAATTCATTGCCTTTGGAGTACAGATCAATGTGTTTCAAGAAATATGTACAAGCTACACAATCATTTAGCAGTTGCTGCTATCAAGAATTAAAATATTCCCATTAAAAAAAAAAAAAGAGCCGGGCTCACTAGGCTAATCCTCCGCCTTGCAGCGCCGGCACACCGGGTTCTAGTCCCGGTCGGGGTGCCAGATTCTGTCCCGGTTGCCCCTCTTCCAGGCCAGCTCTCTGCTGTGGCCCGGGAGTGCAGTGGAGGATGGCCCAAGTGCTTGGGCCCTGCACCCCATGGGAGACCAGGATAAGTACCTGGCTCCTGGCTTCGGATCAGCACAGTGCGCCAGCCGCAGCGCACCGGCCGCAGCGGCCATTGGAGGGTGAACCAACAGCAAAGGAAGACCTTTCTTTCTGTCTCTCTCTCTCACTGTCCACTCTGCCTGTCAAAAAAAAAAAAAAAAAAAAAAAAAAAAAAAAAAAGAAGAAGAATATTCCATTCCCATTACCCCTCAAAGTTTCTTTATGCCTTTCTGTAGTCCTCTGCCTTTAAAAATAAATAAAATAAAATAAATCATAAATCTTTAAAAAATAAAATAATTTTTGCTCCCACTTTATAGTTCATCCATTCTTTTCCATATCAGTGTTTTTGAAAGCAGAGGTTTTTAATTTTTATAAGACAGTCTATATTAAGATTGCTTTGAATCAGTTTGGAGGAGAATTGATATATCAACAACAATGATTTTTCAGACAAAAAAAGAAGCAAAGCAGAAAACTTAATGGTAATAATGGTGGTCATGGTGTGAAATGGAAGCACATAAGAAAGGTACCTAATTCTACTTCTGGAAAAGTATCAGAAATGAATGGTAGATCATTTTTTAAAAAAAGTACCTAATTCTTACTTCTTCTATTCACATTTCTTTTTAATTTTTAAAGATTTATTTTTATTATTATTTGAAGGCAGAATTGGGGGTGGGGAGAGAGAGAAAGAGAGAGGAAGAGAGAGAGAGAAAGATCTTCCACCTGTTCCCAAATAGCTACAATGGCCAGAGCTGGGCAGATTTGAAGTCAGGAGCCAGGAGGTTCTTCTGAGTCTCCCACATGGGTGCTGGAGCATAAGTACTTGGGTCATCTTCCTCTGCTTTCCCAGGCACATTAGCAGGGAGCTGGATCATTGTGGTTTTCGTCCGCATTCTCTAATGGTGAGTTGTCCCGAGCATCTTTTCATGAATATGTTGGCCATTTGTATTTCATCCTTTGAAAAATGCTTGTTCATATCCTTAGCTCATTTTTTAACTGGACTGCTGTGTTGTTGTTGTTAAATTTCTTGAGCTATTTATAAATTCTGAATATTAATCCTTTATTAGTTTAATAGTTTGCAAATATTTCCTCCCATTCTGTCAGTTGCCTCTTTGTTTTGTTGAGTGATTCCTTTGTGGCTGCAAAGCTTCTTAGCTTGATGTAATTTTATTTGTCTATTTTTGCATTTGTTACCTGCTTCTGGGATCTTATCCAAGAAGCCTTTGCTTAATCCAATGTCTTGCAGAGTATCCCCTATGTTTTCTTTTAGTAACTTGTTGTTTTCAGTACCAGGTTTTGATTTAGATACTTGATCCCTTGTGAGTTGATTTTTGTATAGGGTATAAGGCAGGGGTCTTGTTTCACACTTCTGCATGTAGTGATACAATTTGCCCAACATTTGTTGAAGAGACTATCCTTTTTCCAGTGATTGATTTTAGCTCATTTGTCAAAGTTTAGTTAGTTGTAGATGTATGGATTAATTTTGGGGGTCTCTAATCTGTTCCATTGGCCCACACGTTTATTCTTGTGTCAGTACCAGGCTGTGTTGATTATAACTGTCCTGTAAAATGTCTTAAAATATAGTGTTTTTCTGCCTCCAGCTTCATTTTTATTTTATAGAATTACTTTAGCTATCCAGTGTCTCTTGTGATTCCATGTGAATTTTAGGGTAATATTTTTCCATATCTAAGAAGAATGTCTTTGCTATGTTCACTGGAATCTCATGGAATCTGTAAACTGTTTTGGGTAGTATGGACATTTTAATGATATTAATTCTTCCATTTCATGAACATAGGGGATTTTTCCTTTGTGTGTGTGTGCCTTCTTTTTTTTTTTCTTAATGTTTTGTAATTTTCATTGTAGACATCTTTTACATCCTTAGTTAAATTTATCCAAAGGCATTTAAATTTTCTGTAGCTATTGTGAATGAACATGATCTTACAAGTTTCTTTCTTTTTTTTTCAGCCATGGTATTGTTTGTGTGTGCACATATTTGTGCTTTTCCTTTTGTTGTTGTTGTTGTAGTTTCTGTTTTGTCATATGAATGAACTAGAGTTAGCTTGGTGAAGAGTGAGATAAATATGTCCAGTTGTTCGTGTTACATTAACCCTCAGCCAGTGCAGAGGATGATGGCTGCAGATGGTCAAAGGAGCACAACAGAGAGCAGATGAATCACCTAGAAGATCCCAGCCTAAGCTAACACCTCACAGACTAAAAGCTCATGTCAAAAACCACTGGTTTTTTGGGTAGTGTGCCATTACATATTACCAATAGTACATAAGCCAAGTTGAAAGATTATCTAGGACTCTATTTTTTAAAACAATGTTAAGAATATATGTAACACTCACAGGCTGACCCATAAAACTAACTTACAAGGCATTGGAGATGTGAAACTTCCCCTGCTTATCACATTGATTCTATGGAATATTCCTCTGGGTTCAAAGCTGTATGCCTTTGATACAGTTTACGTAGCTGGATGAAAATATTTCATTTTCTTCCTCCCTTCTCCTGGTAACTTCAAGATTCTTGAGCATCAAGGAGGAGATTATAAGTATGAGAAGGTATCAGACACTCCAAAAAATGTAGCAGGGGGCATGAATCCCCAAAGGGGAAGGAAGATTAGGTAGAAATTCTGCAATCATAAGAAGCACGTCTCTAGCTATAGGGGCCATTTCTATGTATATGGTGCCTGGTGCTGTTGAGTGGTAGAAAAATCAGCAAGTCAGGTTGGTAGCTCAGAGTGCTGTGGGTACTAGTGTTGTTGGATATAAGGTGCCTGGGGAGAGCCTCCTTGCTAAGTGATGTTTGAGCAAAGATTTACAAAAGGGAAGGGACAAGTGTTTGGCTATCTGGGGGAAGCACATTCAGGGCATAAGGACAAGCAAGTGTGAGACTTGGTTGATTGAATAGCATGAAAGAGACAACAGGACTGAAGCTACAGGAAAGAAGAGAGAGTGGCAGTTGATAGGATCAGAGATAGCAAAAGCCAGACTTTGTAAGAGCCTTTTAAAGCCATGCTAAGGACTTGGGTTTTTACTCTGAATGACACAGGCAGTCTTTGAAGGCTTTTAAGAGAAAGAGAATATGAATGGACTTATTTTTTTAAAAGATTTATTAATTTGTGAAGCACATTTACAGACAAGGAGAGGGAGAGACACAGAGATTTTCCACCTGCTGGTTCACTCTCCAAATGGCTCCAACAGCTGGAGTTGGGTCGATCCAAAGCCAAACGCTTCTTCTGGGTCTCCCACAAGGGTGTAAAGGCCCAAGCACATGAGCCATCTTCCACTGCTTTTCAAGGCCATTAACAGAGAGCTGGATCAGAAGAGGAGCAACTGGGACTTGAGACGGTACCCATATGGGATGCCGGCACAGCAGGTGGAGTCAATCTGCTACGACACAGCACTGGTCCCTGGAATTACATTTTAAAGAGATCAGTCTGTCAGCTGTGAAAAGATAGAGTAGTGGGCAACAATGGAAACATGGAGATAAGTGAGCAGGTTATTACAGGAATCCAGGCTAGATTTCATGGTGGTCTAGGCCCAGGAAGAATTAATGAAAAGTGTTTGGTCCTTGAAATGATTTTTAAAAGGGCTATAACTCCTGTGAATGGAGAGTGGATTAAAATTATGTCTTTGACAAAACTGATGAAGAAAGGGGCAGGAGGAGGGGATTGGAGAGGAGAAGGGTAGTGACAGAAGTGTTGTCTTCTTGGAACTATGCCTATGGAATGCATGAAATCTTTTATAGCAATAACTTTTTTTAAAAAAAGATTCACAGACGAGTCAATATGGGGTGAGAGATAAACTAGAAGAGGTGGGTTACTAATTACTGAAATGGAAATAATAAAGGAGGAGCAAGTTTCTGGAGATGCATGGTGAGTTTGGCTTTGAATATGTTAAAATTGAGATGTCAGTTAGACATTCAGGACTATTGGCTGGAAACCAAGGGATGAGTTGGAGTGGATATATGAATTCAAGAGTCAACAGCATATAGATAATAATGAATAAGCAGGGGGAAATTTTCAACTCTCAGTAAGAGCCTACATGGCCCTTCAATCATTCCATGGTCACTGAGAATCAAATTGTGGCTGAAAATGCCTGGTGAACATGAACAAAGTGAAGCTGACTTAAACCACACTGAGAGTCTTCAATTCTCTTCCCTGAGCTTAGTTTTCTATGTGGATTAACAAAGTCACTCCATGACTTTGGGCCTCCTTTCGGCCTGCAATACAAATGCCCCTGGGAGTTGTTGTGAATCTCGGTTTATTAATATTTGCAAAAGTGCTTTCAGGTCCTTTGTTAAAAGGCATTATGGAGAAGCAGAAAGTTATTATTAAGGATGACATTTGCTCATTGTGATTAAAAATGACAAAATGAAATTTCAAGTGCAGAAGTCAACACTGCAATTTAATGTATAAAGGTGTCTTTGCACGTCAGCGTTCAGCCAAATGAGGTCCATCTGTATTACAGAATTTTTTTTTAGTTTGCTTTCAAATGAGGATGGGTTTTCAAGTGGGGATTGAATGTAAGCAGACATCATCAGAGGCCAAAAATATACCATTTCAGCTAATTGCGTCCATTTGAGCAATGTTTTTTTAATCTTCCCCTCTCCGTAATTTATTATGAGCTACAAAAGTTGTCCAGAGAACTGTGCATTGAGGCTGCATCCACATGGTTTTATTTAGCATTGCACACAGAATTTTATGGGGCTATAAAATAAATGGATTTCAGCTGAAGCAATTAGAACAATACCTTCTAAGGCCACCATGAAAATTAGTCCATACCCACGGGCCTATCCATGGAAGAAACTTGCATTTTTCAAAGAAAAAATGGAGCAGGAGCTTGAGGAAAATGGTGGGAGGTTCCTACTCATGTTTATGTTATTTACTTGTAAAATATTCTTTGTGATTTCCAAGATAAACACATTGCGGGCAACCTTGTAATTAAGGTCAGACTCATATTTTTGGACTTAGAAATACACTTTCTAACAATAAGTTAGAGGCAAAACTGAACTTGCTTTTTGAATGGAGGTTGTGAAGACAAAGAGAAGACTTTATAGAAAAGTTATGGAAAAGTCATTTGCTGAATTTTGATTCTCTTTTAACCTAAGGAAAAATCTCCAATGGGTTTGACCCATAGTTGAGCATAAACGCAAAATGCTAGAAGGCACTATCACAGTGTTTTTGTACCTTGCACCTCTCCTGCCATCACCACTGAATATCCTAATAACCTTGGAATATATCTTCCCTGTATATCTCTTAGCTCAAATCAGTTGTGTAAACAGTGCCTTTAAAGTGTGACTCTTCTGTAGATTTAGCTGTGGCACCAATTCTGTTTGGGTCAGGAAAACAGCATGGAATGCAGATAGGATCCTTCCTTCCACCCCCACACCCCTAGGCAAAGGAAATAACTTTATTAATCTGCTCAGCCAGATCCATGAATTAAAAACAAAGAGTTTCCAAAGATCTGGGATGAGAAGTTTGGAAAAAGGGTTTCTTTGCAGAGTTCTTGCTGTGTCTGTAACTCCCATCATTTTCCTGGGGAGAGCACGGTCCTGCTTCCTGGGAACCATATGTTTAGTGAAGAGGCTTCGAGGTGTCACCAAGTGGCATGGGGTGTAGCACCTCCAGTTTCTGAATTTAGGCGTCAAAAGATAAAAAGTTTGCAGACAAGGATCTGGCATATCCTGACTCTGTGGGGGGAATTGTGAGCTTGACAGAGCGTGCAGGAGAGTGTTTCTGGGTTGGGATTGTCCTGACTTCTCGGACAGAGCTTGCGAAAAGGATGTTTAAGTGTTTCTGAAAACCATGAAGACCTTGTAGGTGGGGAGAGTCTGTAGAGGGTTGCATAAAACTTCCTGCAGTAGAATAGACTTGGAGGGCTAAAGAGACTGCAGCAGTGAAAAGGTGAAGATGTACCTAACACTAGAGGCCCTTTAAGGGATGAGCAGTAAAGAGATAGCAATGGAAGGGAGAGGGAGTGGGAAAGGGGAGGGTTGCGGGTGGGAGGGACATTATTGGGGGGAAGCCATTGTAATCCATAAGCTGTACTTTGGAAATTTATATTCATTAAATAAAAGTTAAAAAAAAGAGATAGCAAGGATATTCAACTTAATTTAAAAATATCTTAAGAAAGTCTCCACTTCTGGGAACCTCATTGCTGTAGTTTCCTAACTGCAGGCAAAGGACCAACCAAAAGAAAGATGTCTAAGTACAATAAAATGTACTATAGCCCTGAGAATATTTTCCTGATGGAATTTTGCTATCCAGGGGCAATATATATTACCTATAATGGAATTTGTTCAAAAGATTGATTTATTTGAAAGAGTGTCAGAAGGGGGAAGAGAAGTGGTGAAAGAGAGAGAGAGAGAAAGAGCTAGAATGCAAGCACAAGTGCTTCTCCCCAGGGTCTCAGAACTCTTCCAAGTGGTCCACATGGATGGCAGTGCCCAAATGCTTGAGCCATCTTCTACTGCCTTACCAGGCATATATTAATATTACTGACAAAGAAAGGAGAAACTAAAATTGTAGCTTTCTTTTCTTAACTTTGTCCTCCTCTTTCATCCTTTAAGGAAGATCCATAAGCAATTTGTATGTATTATATAATAGGTAAAAAATGTTATCTACCTATACACAAGATGATAGCATACTAGGCTTTTTTAATGGCCAGAAAAATCCCTTTAATCCAATGTTATATGGCTGCATATCCATAGATTTTATTTTTTATTTAATTCTTATGCTGTATATATCAACAGACACTTGTATAATCTATAGTAAGTCTCATGTGGTTACACAAAGTCATAGTATAGTCATCATTGAAATTCCAAGTGTATCAACATGTTTTTGTTTGTAAAAAAATTAATGTAGATGAATGGAACTAATTCATGGTCAATATTTAATCATGATAATAAGTAATGAAAACAGAAGCTTAAAATAAAAGGCATGCTTTGATAGCTAAAATTATGATAGAAAAAAAATCTTTGTTATTTTGAGTGACTGGCATTTGGATGGCTTGTCGACATTAACCTACTGATGTTTTCTATGTACATGTCATTGAACTCATTAATAATTGGAAAATATAATGTTAAAGGCATATCATATATTTCATTTTTGCTGATTTCCTTGTAGGTAACACAAAACATTTGTTGTATGTTAAGTTTTTACTATAAATTTTATGGTAAAAATTATTTTAAAAAAAGCAAAAGAGCTGGTACTTGAACCAGCACTCTGATGTAGGGTGGAAGTGTCACAAGTGTTGGCTTAGCCTGCTGAGCCATGATGCTGACCCTATTCTTGCTGTTCCATAAAATTGAAGGTTACCAGTAAAGTTGATTTTTGCCACATTCCATTTCTCTTGCTTTTTTGACACATCTGCTTCATGTGTAAAATGCAGGTGATTTCAGTAAAATGCACTTTAATTGAACGAAATTTTCACTAGTGTCCTGAATGTATAATCCTGGAACATATAAAGATGAGTAAAGTAATTCCTCGCCTCAGTAATTTCTAACCTGATTAAACTCTGGGGAGAGGCTGGGAAATGAAATGGCTCATAGATGGTTCCTTTGCACTGCTGTGGTCTTTTTCACGTCCTCTGTTCCTCTATGGAACAGATTCTTTGAGTACCTACTACCCATTGCCTATGTGTTATCTTTCCATGTAGAAATCTTCTTTGTCTTTGTCAGTCTTGGAACCATTTCCTTCAGTTCTTTACCTTGCCCTTCTCTTGTTCTCTTCTGTGATGCAGAGGGCTGATCCCCACAGACTGTATTTACCAGGCTTCTGGTAGTTTTTCCAATAGAAGCTGCTCTTAGAATATTTCAGGAAATGGACAATATTAGGAGAGGGAGAAACCCTAGAGTTTTTTACATAAGACTTGCCTTCCTCATTCAATACAAACTGATAACCTCCTTGAAAACCAACACTGGCATGTTCATATACACAGGACTGACCACATAATTTTGGGGACCAATGAAAAACACAATGTGGAGGCTCTTGTTCCAAAAACAAGGAAAAAGCTGTTTTTCTACAGGTCCACTTGATTTGTAATGGTGTTTTCTGTGTGCTGTTTACTATCATAAGCATTCTTTCATACAGGGGTAAATATAGACTCTATCAAAGAACCCAGGGATCTCACCGTATGATTTGACGTGCTTATGTGTGCATATATATGGGGACAACAAATTGGATTAATTGTCCTGACAGTTGCCAGACCACTTCCTGTGGAAGTGGAATTGAAGCCAGGTGTCTACTCTCCTCACAGGTTTGTTGCATCAATTCACTGAGAAACCCATTCTCCACAAAAGTATCACAACACTTTGCCAGGATGGATTTGGTAGGCTGACCTCTACCAAGTTGCTCCCTAAAGTTGACATCTCAACTGCTGATATGGTCAGTCCTGAGATATGCTTCTGGGCATATACCCAATTCTGACTCCACACTCAAATGTAGGTCCCCATCAGAGCTGGATAACAGCATGGGAAGGAATGAGGCTGCCAAAGGTGCCATGTTACAGGAAGCAGGTGGTCAAGAACTCATTGTGGAAAAGTGGGTGAGGTAGCACCACATGGAAAGTGAATCTCTGAGTCCCTAATACATACTTCATTGTCCCATCAGTCTTCACGTATCAAAAACAATTTCAAAGATAAAATTATTGAATGTTTCAAGGAAGTCACTAAAGAACATTGAATACCAAATTTAAAACCTTTTGTGGCTACAACTGGTCACATGCCCATTAAGTGAATCTTGTGTTATGCATTCTACACTGTATATCACCTATTGGTTATAAATACTAAATTATTGATTAGGCAAATGCAAAATAGATGAATTTAAAAATGGATGGACAAGGCCGGCGCCATGGCTCACTAGGCTAATCCTCCGCCTTGCGGCGCCGGCACAGCGGGTTCTAGTCCCGGTCAGGGCGCCGGATTCTGTCCCGGTTGCCCCTCTTGCAGGCCAGCTCTCTGCTGTGGCCCGGGAGTGCAGTGGAGGATGGCCCAAGTGCTTGGGCCCTGAATCCATGTGGGAAACCAGGAGGAAGCACCTGGCTCCTGGCTTCAGATTGGTGCAGCACACTGGCCGTAGCAGCCATTTAGGGGGTGAACCAATGGAAGGAAGACCTTTATCTCTGTCTCTGTCTTTCACTGTACACTCTGCCTATCAAAAAAAAAAAAAATGGATGGACAAACAATTGAATACACAGATGAGATGTTTCATTAATCAGGCTTATTCAATAGTCTACTTTAGTTGAACGCTAGAAATAATCTATCAACAGTTACTTAGATTTTACTTACTATCTTCCGTATTTCAGATTATTTCTACTTGCCAAAATAACATCTCAACCTAATCTACCTGCTCCCTCTTCTATTTCTGCAAAGCAGAAGTGCAGATATGGAGTGAGGACAGATGGAATCCTCACTAAAGGAGTGGATTATGCTCCTGGAGGAAAAAGTTATTAAACCATGGACATGAAGAGATTATAAGTGGTTGTGATATTAAGCAATATTAAACAAGTACTCTCTTCGGTGTGGTGTCTCCAAACTTCACTGTACTCTTAAACTTTAACTCCCTTCTCTGGTGCAAGACCTTGACATACTTTCCAATTCAAAGCTGCTTCCATTGCTTGGTAGGTTTAGAAGAATAGGAAAGGCCCACTGAGAAAGGAAATAAATGAAACCTGTTGGTCATGCTAGATTTTAGGCAAAGCTACAAACAATTTGTAATGTTATCTCACAGCTGAAGCCCAGCATTCTACAGTGCAAGTGAAAATGGAAGGGAGAATAGAGTGGATGGCATGTATTCTCTTTTATCTTGAAGACAGTTTTCTCAGCTTGGACATAATTCTAAGGGTTCTTTACTGCTTTTATGTTTTAGCTTCAGAAAAATTGGAGACATGATGGAGGCTAAGTGATTTATGTCTATTACTTTACTGTATGTCACATATGATCTTGGATAATTTTATATGTTATTGTGCTGAATCCTTATATAAATCAAAAGTTTAGAATGGCTGTTAATATATCCATAGAACCAAGGAAATGAAGCTTTATAGAATTCAAATTCATTGATTAAAATATCTTATTCATAAATGGAATAACAAGGATTCCAAACCTGTTATATTCTAGTCTCTTTCTACAGATGAACAAATGAAAGAATAAATAAACACTTTAAAAATGATTTATTTGTATTATTTTGTTCTGTTTTGACACAGGAATGCATAAAAAGCATCCTTAAAGATTTGGACAACTCCTTCTAAAAATTAAATAAGTTCATGTGAAAGAGTAAAAGATACATGATTGAAACAAAATTCTAGAGATTTTTTGAAAACCATCATGAGCAGCACTACATTACATGAACTAAACATTGAACTAACATTAAAAATATTTGAAAGAATTAATAACTTCAATATTTGACCCCCCTTCAGTTTCTATTTCAATAGAGCCAGAATTTCTTCTTTACTAATTATTCTCTTTCTCTCATTCATTGCAATCTGGTTAAATGGCACCTCCCAGGTATTATAAGCAAATCAAATACACAAGTAGTAGTAAATAATTTTCTGTGTCCTATTTTCTGGGCTGTGAATCTTTCCTGAGATTTTATGGGTGCATTAATTTTACCCAAGAAGTAATTTTTATTTTTGCTTTTATAAAACGTTTTATACTCTCTAATCAGTCCTTAAGTCACTTTTGTATTAAATTTTATGATAAATGCTGATATATTTAATCTTTGATTAAATCTTTTAAAATGCTGATATATTTTATCTTTGATTAAAAATTATATGAAACCTCTGTATTTTTTCTAGTCAGGCCCTAACATTCACTGAGCCCTATCAGAGTTAAATATTAGAAAAATATTAATGACAACACTGTATCTTTCTTACTCAGACACTTATTTATTAGGCTTTCTGAGGGATGCAGAATATGTAGACTGTGAAGGGAAACTCCAATAACAATGGGAACCTTCTCTTAATGGAACCTACAGAGTAGTAAATGAATAGTCTACAAGGAGAACTGACCTATGATTACATCTTCCCTAGGAGAGAAAGAGCCCTGGAAGAATTCAGAAGCAAGAAATATTATTTCCAGCCAGGATATTGGAGAAGGGAACTAAGTAAAAATGCTAGAAATTGGACCATTGCTTTGGTTAAAGTAAACACCCTTGGAGACTATAAAATATATTCACTAGTGGAGACAGAATAGTTTCAGTTGCTTATGTTTGTTTCGCATTTATGGAAGCACCAGAGACTGGTGAACAAAAGGCTTGAAATTTCGACATTCTAAATTTCCATTTTTCATTTGCTGACTTAGAGTGACTTGGGGAAATTGTTCTATTTATCAGCTAGCGAGCTTCCATATGCCAAATAGTATGGTAATTAATTCATTAACCCATTAATTGATTTATTATTTTCTCATATATTTCTAAAAGTCTATTAATTGAGCATCTATTATATAAGTTGCACTGACCTAAAGACCAGGGAAACTGAGAGCAATGTATCTGACTTAGTTCCTACTGTAACATTTCAAAAATTTGTAGAACAATTAAAATTTAAAATAAAAGATCAATTTATTTTGGTGCAAAAATTTATCATCATATGCATTTTCTATAAACATTTTGAAGGCCCCTCATATACAATATAGACCTTTGTTACTGAGTATTCCAGGAGGCAAGAAACATTAGCATCGCCTCTAAAATTTAGAAAATAATGCAGAATATCTGAATGCCACAGCCATACTGATTCAGAACTTACATCTTAACCAGACACCCAGTGGATTCATGCACATATTAAAGATCAAAATGAAGCTGGATCCGTAACCCTAAATCAAGCCAAGCTAGTAGTCTGTAAGTTTGGGTTTCTTGGTCAAATGCTCATGGGACTAGGGAAAGCATCAATATATAGACTTTTTGTTTTTTTGAAAAGGGGCTACAGAACTGAAAAGAAATTTTACCTACAATGATAACTGTAAATTATAGAAGAGTTAAATTTCAAATATAAAAAATTTAAACATTAAAGATACAGACAAAACTGATAGGCTCAGATTTCTTACCATGAATGGAACTTAGGAAAATATTAGGGTGACTCCTAATACACTAACAATTTATGCCCTTTCTATTAATAAGTATAATCAGCCTCTCCCTTTGCTGAGAGCATAGTATTTTTCAATCTCATTTCGTACCAATGTTATCCATCCTTCAATAACTGGTGTGAACGACACTTGCTCTTCAGAATCTTTCTAAAAACCCTTGTTAGAACCAATACTTTCTCTTTTGAATTATCTCAGAAATATATTTATACCTGTCTATGACATTAAGATATTTCTATCACAATATTACTGGTTTAATTCACAACAAAGACTTTAGGGAGATAGGAAATATCTTTTATACATATTTAGATATATATACATGTATGTGTATACATCTATATACATATATGTGCCTATATACATATATATCTTTTATATATGTATATACATGTCTATATATATAAATATATATATATATATATGGAGAGAGAGAGCGCACTTGACATTATCAAGTACATAGTAGGTCTTCAGTTGTGCTTTTTGGGTGAATTGATACACAGAAATCACAAATCTAGGTTTAAAATAGTCCATGTCAAGATAGAAATTGTTGGGATAGGCATTTTATGCAGTGTTTAGGATTCTACTTGGGATGCCTGCATCCTGTATCAGAATACCTATTTCCAGTACCAGCTGCTTCATTTCTAACCCAACTTCCTGCCAATGCACACCCTGGGAAACAGCAAGTGAAGGCTCAAGTACTTGGATTCCTGTCACCCATGTAAAAGATGCAAATTGAGTTCCAGGCTCTTAGCTTCAGCTTGACCCTACCCTGGCTATTATAGGCATTTGAAGAGTGAACAAAGGGATACATGACTACTATTCTTTCGGTGTCTTTCTCTCTGTCTCTCTGCCTTTCAAATAAAAAAACAAAAAGATTCATATGCATGAGTCATACTTAGTGAAGGACCTTGGAAATCCCCAAACATTATTCAACCCTAAGTGGTTAAGATTTATATCAAGAACTGTGCCATATGCAATAGAATTTTGAAAAACGAAGTCTACAAGATGTTTTAAATCTAGATATATAGGTAAGATATTTTATCCTAAATAGCATTTAATAACAACAGAATGAAGAACATAACAAAGTTACTGATTTAGCATAATTAAATGCCAAAATGCAAAGTAAGGACTATGAAGATTCTGAAGGTGGCCAGGTGGTTCATGAGGGTTTCGCAAGAAGCAGGTAGAATAGGTGAGGTTTGAGATGGAATTTTAAGCATAGATAGTATTGATTTGAGGAAGGGAAGTGTGTCATATCTTTGCATGCAGAAATTATAGATGTGGGAAGAATAGAATAAAAAGATCACTCTCACAAAAGGAGACTTGAAGTTTTATCTTGAAAGAAAGATACTTGTGTCAGGTCGAATTTTTCAATGGTGATCATAATAATATTTCTCACCTCCCATGCTCTTCTACAATGTGACCTTGACACTCTCTCATCAAAATGAATGAAGGTGTATGCCTCTTCCTTTTGAATCTGAACAGACTCATTATTGCTTTAGCTGATGGAGTACAGTATAAGTGACACTAAATTACTTCCACAGTTAGATCCTCTACGGCCAGGCAATTTCTATTCAGGTCTTTTAGAATGCTCACTCTGTAGTAACTTGTTTCGGATGATCCCTCTTAGAACCTAACAGCTGTGTGGAGATAACCCCAAATCACATGTAGAGATCATGTGCAGATACTCTGGTCAACAGTCTGTTGAACCTAACCTTCAAGTCATCTAAGTTCAGATAAAAGACATATGCATAAAAAACCTCCATAGTATCCCTAATCCAGGTTATTGAAGGCTTCCCCCAGTTAATGACCCTGATATTATGGAACAGAGATTAGCCATCCCCACTGAGTACTGCCCAATTCCTACCCTTGAAATCTGTGAGCATAGTAAAATGGTTCTTTTATGCACGCCACTGTTTTTCTTAAATGCAATGTGAAAGAACTAAAACAATTCTGATTTTCCATCTTTTGAGGGATATAATGAAATACATGAAACTTGTATAACTTAAATAAAATTTTAAAAAGAGATGGATGCTGCTATCAACATTATTAAGTCACTAGGTTTGAATTTTTCTTTGTGTAAATCCAATGGGATAAAGGCTGTTAAAAACCTCTGTCCATCAATCTCACTGACATTTTAATATTTTGGTCAAAATCTGAAATAATATTTGTACTGATTAAACATTTTACCTCATTACACATTCAAGCTACACTTGCTTCCGTGTAGCCTTACCTACTATCATTGTGCAGTGGGGTTTATTTCTCAACAGGTTAATAACATACTGATGAAAAAGGATTTACTCAGTGACTTACAACAGCTGGAAGATCACCAGACTAGTGACAAGGCTCTTGTATGTCACCTCATTTTAAGAGGTTTAGTAAGGTTTTGTTTTTTTTTGTTTTTGTTTTGTTTTGTTTTCGCGCCTATATGGAGCAGGCCTTTGTTGTCTCATTGTTTTTCATCCATCTTTAATGAAACCTCTCAGGGCAGAAAACTGTAAAGATCATTCTGGGCTACACCGATAGGGATAGACAGGATGGGCATATGCCTCTTTGGATGAGATTGAGAAGACGTTTCTTGCAACCATTCCTATTGCTGTAAATTAAAATTAACAACATATTACATTTAATTGGCACATAATGAGTGTCGGGGAATGGGGAGTTAAGATACAGTTTTCAATAATAACATCTGCTGTAGGCTCATGTTTCATTCACTCACTTACACTAGCATTTTCCTGCCAATGACACAAGCTGCCTGTTTCACTTACCTTCCCCAAGGGAAAAAAAATCAAGTAAAAATTTAGAGAAAAAGCTTTTAGAGTTTTGCTGACATATGCAGTATTTTATCTCTCTGCTTATGGAGATGACTTGGTAAAATGTGACATTTTCCATTTCATAGTATGTGGACTCCTTAAAACGAAATTTGTTTCTGGGTACCTCTATGCAACTTCTGAGTAAGATTTCTTTTGCCTTCAGAGGTGTTTTTATTTTATTTTTTTTAGGTAGGGGGAGCAAGGGGTTTGAATCTACTTCAGTAATTTGTAAAAATTACTTTGGGTACTGACTAGTTCTTATTTTCTGACATTGGTGAGGTGGGAATGACCTCAGAGTAACTGAGCCGAATTCGACTCCTCTGACTTCTAATAGGAGACAGAAGTTGAATATTGCAACATAATGTATTTTCATTTGCTAAAGAAATGTGCTTATGTTAATATATGTAGTACAGAATTTTCTTGTTATTATTAGAAATAGTTTGGATAGAGAATCAGGAGCAAAAAAAAAGAAAATTAAATGGAAAGATAAAGAATGTTCACTGACTTGTTGCTAAATTTACTTGCAAGAAGAAAAAATTAATGGAAATCAGTGTTCTTTTATTGTATTTCTGTTTCTCAAAGAAGCGAGCTGAACAAAGAAAGAAAAAGTGGTTGGCTATATTTTATCTCTCATTTATATACAAAATGATTCTGATTAAAATACATTTTGGTGGCAGTGACTTGGGAGAATTTATCTGTGGGGAAAAAAACTTGAAAAGTAGCATTTTATTGTTTGATACTATTCATGCTACAACCACATTCTTTATGGAGTTTAGTCCTATACAGTTTCCATAGAATTGTTAATGCTTCTTGCCTTATGTGGTTCACATCTTTAGAGGGGAGCTTAATTTAAAGTGCTGCATGTTCTTTTCAACCATTTTTTCATGTGAGTCACAATCCCTTTAAAGATTTTCTTTTTTCCTCCCTCAGCAAGAATTTACCTTTTTCTAAAGAATTTTAATAGCTTTCAGACATATTTTGTTGATGCCTTTTGCTATGCTTCATGTAAATTCAGGGTACAGGTCCTTTGGTGGCAGGGGTGAGGACCCTGAGAAAGTTCTTCCTTGCTGGATATTGGAGAATGGGAAATGTGAAGCACAGTTACACGGTGCACATACACTCATCTGTTCTTCCTTGCTGGATATTGGAGAATGGGAAATGTGAAGCACAGTTACACGGTGCACATACACTCATCTGTTCTAGAGATCAGGTGGTGCTGTAGAGTCAAAGTGGCCCCGACCAGTGCACACTTACTGGGATGGGGGAAAGTCCAGCCTGTGGACTCTGTCAGGTCCATGAAATCATCTGGTCTGACCTTGTCAAAGCAACTGCAGATGGGCCTCAAAATTCAACAAATCCATAGCAGGCTGTTTTTTAAGTGAAAATCATTTATGGTCCACAAATGAGGTTGCAAATATTCAACTGGTCCTTAACAGAAAAAAGCCTCCCCACACACCCCTGTAGAGGATTCGAGAGGTTAGATATCTCTGCTGTGGAGGTCTTTCAGCGTGAAATAGGATGGCAGGTGTATGATATAGCACCTGGCTATCCCAAGTGTGGTCCATGGACCAACACCACTGACATCACCTGTGAGCATGTGCGAGCCACAGAATCCCTGGTTCCACACCAGTCCTATCCAATCAGAATGTACCTTGCAACAAAACCTCAAGAAGATTTGTGTGCATTGTAGTTTGAGAAGTAGTAGTCAGAAGGTACTTCTTGACTTCTTCAATAATTTTTCCAATCATAATTATCATAAAACATGAATAATATGTACATACTATCAGTCATGTTGAAGGTTTTAATTTCAGCACTCCATTTAATCTTCACACCCTTGCCTGAAATATTATTTTTCCGATTGTGCCCATGTGCTGTTTATTGCTCTTATGCTCAGGGAAGTGAAGTTCCTTCTGTAAGGTCACAAAGGAAGGCATTTATTCACGGGGCTAGTGTGACTGAGTCTTCTCCACGTTGCCTTTGTGCTTCTTGACACGATCAATTCCTGAATAGATCCATGCAAACAAGCTTCTACAGAAACTGACTTACAAGCAACACTATTTGCTTAGTATTTTATAATGGGAAAAAAAAAAACAGTTGCCACAGGGGCCAGACTACTGGTCATGGGCACACTAAGACAATCTCCATATGTTGCACACCCTGACAAGAAACTACGGTAATATCAGGAAGTTTTCAAGTAGCCTGGAATTAAATGCTGGAAGATAGTTGATGATATGAAGTTAATCATTGGTTTTAATGTCTAATGATATCAAATAATGATAACATGGGGCATATACTGTTGCATAGTGGGTTAAGTCATGCTTGTGATACCCACATCCCATACAGCAGTGACTCTTTTTTTTTTTTTTTTTTTGACAGGCAGAGTGGACAGTGAGAGAGAGAGACAGAGAGAAAGGTCTTCCTTTTGCCGTTGGTTCACCCTCCAATGGCCGCTGCGGCCTGCGCGCTGTGGCCGGCGCACCGCGCTGATCCAACGGCAGGAGCCAGGAGCCAGGTGCTTCTCCTGGTCTCCCATGGGGTGCAGGGCCCAAGGACTTGGGCCATCCTCCACTGCACTCCCTGGCCACAGCAGAGAGCTGGCCTGGAAGAGGGGCAACCGGGACAGAATCCGGCGCCCCAACCGGGACTAGAACCCGGTGTGCCGGCGCCGCTAGGCGGAGGATTAGCCTAGTGAGCCGCGGCGCCGGCCCAGCAGTGACTCTTACCAGGTCTTGCCTCCACTTCCAATTCATCTAACTGCTAGTGTACACTGTTGGGAGGCAGCAGATAATGGCTCATGTATTTGGGTCTCTGCCACTCATGTAGGGTACTAGAATGAAATTTCTGGCTTTGTGCTGGCCAAGCCAAGCTGCTATAGAGATTGGAGGAGTGAACCAGCAGCTTGATATCCCTCTCTCTCTCTCTCTCTCTCTTTTCCCTATTGCTCTGCCATTCAAATAAATAAAACTTTTTTCTTTACTTAGTGTAGGATTAACTTTACAATCATTAAGTAAACTGAAAGTAGATCTTTCAGCCCGTGCCGTGGCTCACTAGGCTAATCCTCCGGCTGCAGTACCGGCACACCGAGTTCTAGTCCCGGTCAGGGCGCCGGATTCTGTCCTGGTTGCCCCTCTTCCAGTCCAGCTCTCTGCTTTGGCCCAGGAGTGCAGTGGAGGACAGCCCAAGTCCTTGAGCCCTGCACCCATATGGGAGACCAGGAGAAGCGCCTGGCTCCTGGGTTCGGATTGGTGCAGTGCACTGGCCGAGCAGCCATTGGGGGGTGAACCAACGGTAAAGGAAGACCTTTCTTTCTCTCTCTCTCTCTCTCTCTCACTGTCCACTCTGCCTGTCAAAAAAAAATGTTTTTAAAAAAAGGAAAGTAGATTGTTCTAAAAATTAAGAGTGGGAATAGGAGAGGGAAGTGTAGAAGGGTTGGAGTGTGGGCAGGAGGGAGAGTAGCGTAGGAAGTATCACTGTGTTCCTAAATCTGTATATATGGAATTCATGAAGCTCCTGGATCCTGGCTTCAGATCAGCCCAGCTCCAGCCATTGGGGAGTGAACCAATGGATGGAAGAAGCTTTCTCTCTGTTTCTCCCTCTTTCTGTCTGTAACTCTGCCTCTCAAATAAGTAAAAATTTTAAAAAGTGATAGTACTATGTAGACTGCTTGCAGTAAACTTCTTTAAAAAGGAGAGCATTAATACAAAAATTGAAGAATGGAAGTTAACAAGGCAAGTATCTCCGTGGGAGCTTTTCATGTAAAGGCAATAGCTTCAACAATGTCGTGATGTGGGAGAAATAAACAGTGAAGCGATCAGTGTGGCTGGAGTAGACACAGGGAGAAAGTGGTAAAAGACAAATCAGTGAGAAAAAGGGACCTATTCGCATACCATTTATAAGCCCTTAAAAGGTTTTGGTTTTTACTGTAAGTGAAGGATTATCAGTGGTTTTGAGCAGGTAAACAACAACTCTGAATAATTGCTCTGAATAATAAATTTGAAGTAAACTCTGGGTATTAATAAGCAATTGGATGTGGAAGTCTGGAATGTGAGAAAAAATGTTGAATTATGAATTTTGGATTTGTGAGCATAAACATGGATGGTACGTTCCCTGAGACTGAATCAGATCACTTGAGAATTGAGAGTAAACAGCAAATCTGGAAGCACAAAGAGACAAGAGCTTCAAATATATCAACATTTAAAAATCAGCAACTGGGGAAAGAAGCCAGCAGTAGACTCCGGGAAAGAACAACCACTAAGGTAAAAAGAAAATGGAGACTCTGTGGCATCTTAGAAGCCAAGTAGATACAGTGTGCCAAAGAGGAGAGAGGACTTGCACCTCTTGGAGGATAGTTGCTGGGTAGGGGACACCCTATATGTCTAAGCATGGGTCTGCAACTTAGAAAATTGTAAGGCATTATCCCATTTGTCATAACCAATATTAATAAGTAAGCTGCTGAAATCAAAGATTTTTTAAAAGCTTATCAGAAACGTAAGATGCTGAGCAACGTTTATTCCAGAAAGTCATACGATCATTATAGGACAGAAGGGTTACACAGTTCTAAGCACCAAGAAAGCAATGTGACAAGGAAAAATGACATAGAAGTTGGTGAGTGTAAACAAGGTGAAATTTGATCAGACTTCTACTGACCAAAGGCCATAGTAGATCAGAATTTTGAGTGTCCTATCTATGCAGCAAGTCTACAGCTACTGGCCAATAGTTTGTGAAGGGCCTTTGTGAAATGCACAGGTACTATGTCCAAGCCTGGAGATGAGGAGGGAAGACAGAGAGAGACCCATGCTGAGACTTATAGGCTGCCCCCTACCCAGTAACTATCCTCCAAGACTGGGAGCATGAGAGCAAATTGGAGAGGAATCCATGGGAGGCACTCTGGGCTTTCAGCCATCAACATTTGGGACTGGGAGGGAAGACAGAATAAAGTATCCTCAGATCTTAGTGATAAAAAGGCCAGCCTTTGTCTGAAGACTAGTTGAAGTTCAGTAAGGCTGAAAATGATTTTCTGAAGTCAGGAAAACTGAGGACAATATTAGAGAGGGAACTGAATCCCACGGAGCCTCAAAAGCTGGCAGCCTTACTGTCAAGCAGAAGATCTCCCATTGTTCAGAGTGCTATAAAGGACTGAAAGCTGTCTGGAGTCTCACCAAGGCCTTGCTAAAAGGAAAAGTCCTGATCTCACCTTTAAAATATTATGCTAATGTCACAATTAAAACCAGACGCAGTTCAACTACATATAAGACTGACTCAGCCCCATCATCTAGCAGCCTGACATAAAAATGTATCTTTCCCTTTCTGGAGTTGAATATTATTCATTCTAGTCTCTAATGTCCTTTTATACAATAAAGTATAACATAAAATAAAAAGCTATGAGGTGTCTAAAAAAAAAAAAAAACAAGAAAATGTGATCCATTGTCCTGAGGGGAAACAGTAAGCAGAATCAGACACAGAAATATCCCAGTTATTGTGACTAATGGATACTTTATAACACATCGCAGCTAGAAATGATTCTACTGAAAAGGTATACAACATGCATCAATGTTACCAATAGATAAAAACTATAAAAAATGAAAAAATTCTCAAATTAAGAGAAATATAACAGAAATAAAGAATTCATCCAATGGATCAATCAGCTAGACAAGGATGGGATTAATGAACTTGAAAAATCAATAGAATGTGCCCAAACAGAAAAACAAATAAGGAGAAAAACTGTGCTTAAAAGAACAAAACAGCCGGCGCCGCGGCTCACTAGGTTAATCCTCCGCCTAGTGGCGCCGGCACACCGGGTTCTAGTCCCGGTCGGGGCGCCGGATTCTGTCCCGGTTGCCCCTCTTCCAGGCCAGCCCTCTGCTGTGGCCAGGGAGTGCAGTGGAGGATGGCCCAGGTGCTTGGGCCCTGCACCCCATGGGAGACCAGGAAAAGCACCTGGCTCCTGGCTCCTGCCATCGGATCAGCGCGGTGCGCCGGCCGCAGCGCGCCGGCCGCGGCGGCCATTGGAGGGTGAACCAACGGCAAAAGGAAGACCTTTCTCACCTGTCTCTCTCTCTCACTGTCCACTCTGCCTGTCAAAAAAAAAAAAAAAAAAAAAAAAAAAAAAGAACAAAACAACTTATATCTATGAGACAATATCTAATCATCTAACCTTTAATCAATAGTCCTGTTAAAACAGGAAGAACAGTACAGAAAAACTATTGAAAGTAGTAATGACTGCGGGCCAGCCCTGAGGTGCAGTGGGCTAAGCCTCCATCTGTAGCACTGGCATCCCATATAGGCACCGGTTCTAGACCTCACTGCTCCACTTCCAATCCAGCTCCATGTTAATGTGCCTGGGAAAGCAGTGGAAGATGGCCCAAGTGCTTGGCACCCTGCACCCATGTGGGAGACCCAGAAGAAGCTCCTGGCTCCTGGCTTCTGACTGGCCCACTCCAGCTGTTGTGGTGACCAGGGAGTGAACCAGTGGATGGAAGATCTTTGTCTCCCCCTCCCTCTGTCTTTAACTCTACCTCTCAAATGAATAAATAAAAATCTTAAAAAGTAGTGATGACTGATAATATTGCAAAAATAATGAAATATATAAACCCATAGAGGCAAAACCTTTAACAAACGTCAAGTAGTATGGATGCAAAGAAAAATATATCTGTGTTGGGTGAAATGAACAAAATAAAAAACAAAGTGAAAATATTTAGCATTGCTACAAACAATTCCAAGTACAAAAAGTAATTAGCAGTAAAATAATCCGTGCTAGCTGAAATCAGAAGGAATATGGGATAGAACAGAACAGAGCAGAGGTGAATTTCCTGGATGATGGAAATGTGTGGTTGGTTTTCAGTGGTCTCTGAGTATTGGCAACTGTCACAACCTGTTGAACTGTACATTTAGGTATGTATATCTTGAGGGTTTATAAGTGATACTCCAATTAGAAAGAAGAAAATATGCTACTGCTAAGTGCTATTGACAGGTGAAATTGGAAAAGGACTGGAAAAGTGCCTTTGGGCTTAGCAACCCAGAGGTGTAGGTGATCTTGAGGAAGACAGTTTGGGGAGCAAAAGCCTGGTGAGTACATCGACTCATGTACCCAGAGGTGTGCTTCTTAAAAATCCTCAGAAGAAAAGGATGTTTTCTCCCCTAAACAGAATGACTGCAGTAGAAAAATGCTGTGGCTTTTTTCATGTACTCTCCGCCAGTGTTAGGAGCCTGTTCATGTACCTTAAATGCTCCCCCTTTCCATGAACACTCTGCAAATGCTTGGGGCCTGTTCTTTAAGTCCCTTAGAACTTTTTTCTATAGCTTGACTCTAAGGATAAATATGCAATCATGCAAATTGACTGATATCCTTAGTACTTTTATAAGCTGCTATAAACTGATTTAATGAAAAAATTTCCTTTTACTGATGCCACATACTCTTCTAGAAAAATATTGCCTCTATTCCAACAGAGCTATAATTCATGCATATTCCTGCATTAAGAGCACTCAGTTTAACCAAACTAAGAGGACTGTGATAAGTCAATAAAGCACAATGAAGAAGAAAATGAATTTAAAAATATGAATCTTAAAAGCAAATAAGGAAAACCAACAGATTTCTTTAAAAGTAAGTTATTTGTCTTGGAGATAGAAAGGCTGGGCTGATGAAAATGTTAACAACTTTGTGAAATATTAAAAGATAACTTAAGGTGGAAATTAAAATTCATTAGAAAGGGACATAATTGTCTTTTTCTGAATTATATAAATCTAGTCACATTTGAAGAGTAGGAGAGGTATGGACTGCGTTTGCGTGTAGTTCAATGGAAATCTCTTCAGAACATTTTCTTTTTGCAGTTAAAATGCTAAAAAATGCATATATGCTTATAATTTAGTATTAATAAGGATACACCTTAAAAGGAATATGTATCACCCAATTAAATCCTCCCGAGTAGAACTGTTGCTCAAAGTTTTGTCCTAAGATTAACGGATGTATGAACAAAACTGCAAAACCAGCAAGCTGGCTGTTTCACAACAAAAATGTATCATTTCAGCTCCACTTTTATATGGCCATTTTCTGCTTTGTCCTTCCTCAGAGATTTAAAAACTCAGGCTGGTAGATGGTCAAGAGAAAACACCACTGCTTCACAGTCATAGCCGTGATGGCATGTCTAAGGAGTACCTTGCAGCTGTGCTACCCTCCAGAGCTTACAGAAAGAGCTTATTTCACCCATTTTTCATATCTGGTAATTTTGGCCCCAAGAAAGCAAATGTCAGTATTTTCACAGCTAATAAGTTCCACGAGCAAGAGCAGACTGCTGTTGCAGTTACAAGCGTTTGGAATCCTGTGGTTGGAGTGTGCCATAATTGCACAGTTTTCCCAACAGGTTAATACAGACTATTAAGGTGAAAAATAGGGCTATCTCATGATTGCAGCTCAAATAATGGAAAGATCAGTACAGGTCAAGAGGGCAACCTCATTTTTTTCATTTGTGTCTATTTAAAAACTTTTAATTGACAAAGAGCATATATTTTCAATATGCATGACATTATGATTTTATATACATGCACATTGTACAGTGATTATCACCATTACAGTTATTAACACATCCATCACTATCCACTTGTTCATTAGATCCCCAGAACTCTGTCAGTCATTTCTGTGGATTATTTTTTAATGATCAATATAAATTTTTAAAAATTTTCTTATTAATGTAGAGGCAGATTTCAAATGTTTCACAGATACATGCCTTTTTTTTTCTTTTTTTTTAATTTAGTAAATATAAATTTCCAAAGTACAGTTTATGGATTACATTGGCTCCCCCCCCTCCATAATTTCCCTCCCAGTCGCACCCCTCCCATCTCCCGCTCCCTCTCCCATTCCATTCACATCAAGATTCATTTTCAATTATCTTTATATGCAGAAGATCAATTCAGGGCGGAGCCAAGATGGCGGAATAGTGAGGGCGCGCACCGATAGTCCGGGAAAATTTAGTTTAATAAAAGGGGAGTTACGGTAGCCTCAGAAAAAAGAACCAGGAAAATATTGCAGACAAAACTCTTCTGGATCCAGTGGGCGTGAATCGGAGGACCTACTGGGAGAACAAGGTCGCCCACCGCGCGCGAAAGCCGAACCGCAGGACCAAGCCGCGGGACTGAGCTGCGCAAGCTGCAGGGTCTGCGCGCAAGTGCTCGAAGGGGAGTGCAACAGCGGGGAGACTTGGGAAGTCCAGGGCTCCGAGTCCACACATCGGTGCTGGAAGGGGAGCAGACCTGCGTGGAGAGCGTGGGAGCCCACAGTTCGGGACATCAGCGGCAGACTCAACACACCAGCGCTGGAACGCGAGGTGAGCCGAACCTCAATAACCCGAGACACCGGCAGGCAAGCGGAGAGAGGAGACTAGAGGGAACGACCCCAGGGGCGGGGGGGACTTCACCAAGCTAACTGGAAGAGAGAGAGAGGGAAAAAAAAAAAGGTGACTGGTATGGACACGGGTTTCTCTCTCTCCGCTCACCTCTCAAGGGCGAGCAAGACAAAGAGCAGGCGCCATCTTGGACATACGTCATAAGCAGAGCGACCTCAGGTCTGCACCGGCCCTGAGCCTAGCAGTAAAACCTGACTCTGGGTGGGGTGAATTAACAGGAGATTAGGACTTAGTAAATTTATGGTGCTACTGAACTGAGACTGTGAAAAAAGAGACGGTGGGGGAGAGAACTCACGGAATTCACGTGAGCACTCTCCAGAGACGCTACAATTCCGTAACTTTGGCAACCCAGTGGGAGACTGAAGGAGAATTTGAGCCCACTCTAAGGGCCGAACAGATTCCCTGTGTGGTTCTTGGGAAAGAGCTTCTGATCTCTGGCTCCTGTGGGTATATCATTTGCCTGCTAACTACCTCCAACTTTGTTCAGCTGTGCAGAATAACTTCCCTGTTGAATCAAAAAAAAAAGAGAGAGAGAGAGAGAGAGAGGTTTACCACGCCTAACCTGGGAGTGTCACCTTTGGCACACCAAACAGAGCTCTCAGGCCACACCCATCTCAAGCCCTAAGGCTCCATCAAAAACAGATAGTCCACTTAATCTAGAGTCATAGTATAACAAGAAAAAGCACCACAGAGAAGAAACCAAATATCTCCAATATGACAAATAACAAACGCAAAAACCAAGGTAATAAAAACAAGGAAGTCACCATGAAGCCCTCAAATGAAAAAGACACCCCAATTCAAGATTATGAGGATGATGACATAGAAGAAATGCAAGAAGCAGATCTCAAAAAATTGATAAGAACATTAAGAAGTTCTCAAAAACAAATTCTTGAACTACAGAAATCCTTAATGGACAAGATAGAAAATCTCTCTCGTGAAAATGAAATATTAAGGAGGAATCAAAATGAAACGAAACAGCTAGTACAACAGGAAACTGGGATAGTGACTGAAGTGAAGAATTCAATAGATCAAATGAAAAACACAATAGAGAGCCTTACAAACAGAATGGGAGAAGCAGAAGAGAGAATATCGGACTTAGAAGACAGAGAACAGGAAAGGATACAGTCAGACCAAAGAAAAGAAGAGGAAATTAGGAATCTAAAACATATTGTCGGGAATCTTCAGGATACTATTAAAAAACCCAACATTCGGGTTCTAGGAGTTCCTGAAGGCATGGAGAGGGAGAAAGGATTAGAAGGCCTTTTTAGTGAGATATTAGCAGAAAATTTCCCAGGTTTGGAGAAGGACAGAGAAATCCTAGTACAGGAAGCTCACAGAACCCCTAATAAACACGACCAAAAGAGACCCTCACCACGGCACGTTGTAATTAAACTCTCCACAGTGAAACATAAAGAAAAGATCCTAAAATGTGCAAGAGAGAAACGTCAGATTACTCTCAGAGGATCTCCAATCAGACTCACAGCTGACTTCTCATCAGAAACTCTACAAGCTAGGAGGGAATGGCAAGATATAGCCCAGGTACTAAGAGAGAACAACTGCCAGCCCAGAATATTATATCCTGCAAAGCTATCATTTGTGAATGAAGGTGAAATAAAGACTTTTCATAACAAACAGAAATTGAAAGAATTTGTTGCCACTCGTCCAGCCCTGCAAAAGATGCTTAAAGATGTGTTACACACAGAAACAAAGAAACACGGTCATCAATATGAAAGAAGGTAAAGGAAGGAAACCAAGGAAGGAAACCTCACAGCAAAAGATCACAGGGAATTCAAAGCATATATTAGAACTTATCTTTGGCAAATGGCAGGGCAAAGTTACCACTTATCATTAGTCACATTGAACGTGAATGGCCTGAACTGTCCAGTTAAAAGACACCGTTTGGCTGATTGGGTTAAAAAACAAAACGCATCTATTTGCTGCTTACAAGAAACACATCTTTCCAACAAAGATCCATACAGACTGAAAGTGAAAGGCTGGAAAAAGATATACCATGCCAACAGAAATGAAAAAAGAGCAGGCGTAGCCATCTTAATATCAGACACCATAAACTTTACCACAAAAACCATTAAGAGAGACAAAGAGGGACACTACATAATGATTACGGGATCAATTCAACAGGAAGATATAACAATTATCAATGTATATGCACCTAACTACAGGGCACCGGTTTATCTAAAAGATTTGTTAACGGACTTAAAGGGAGACTTAGACCCCAATACAATAGTACTGGGGGACTTCAATACTCCACTCTCAGAAATAGACAGATCAATAGGACAGAAGATCAACAAGGATACAGTAGATTTAAACGACACTATAGCCCAAATGGATCTAACAGATATATACAGAACTTTCAATCCTACAGCTAAAGATTATACATTCTTCTCAGCAGTACATGGAACCTTCTCTAGGATTGACCACATACTAGGCCATAAAGCAAGTCTCAGCAAATTCAAAAGAATTAGAATCATACCATGCAGCTTCTCAGACCATAAAGGAATGAAGTTGGAAATGAACAACTCAGGAATCCCTAGAGCATACGCAAACACATGGAGATTGAACAACATGCTCCTGAATGAACAATGGGTCATAGAAGAAATCAAAAGAGAAATCAAAAACTTTCTGGAAGTAAATGAGGATAACAGCACAACATACCAAAACTTATGGGACACAGCAAAAGCAGTGTTAAGAGGAAACTTTATATCAATAGGTGCCTACATCAAGAAATTGGAAAGGCACCAAATAGATGAGCTTTCTATTCACCTCAAGGATCTAGAAAACCTACAGCAAACCAGAACCAAATCTAGTAGGAGAAGAGAAATAATTAAAATCAGAGAAGAAATCAACAGGATTGAATCAAGAAAAACATTACAAAAAATCAGCCAAACGAGGAGCTGGTTTTTTGAAAAAATAAACAAAATTGACACCCCATTGGCCCAACTAACTAAAAAAAGAAGAGAAAAGACCCAAATCAATAAAATCAGAGATGAAAAAGGAAATGTAATAACAGACACCACAGAAATAAAAAGAATCATCAGAAATTACTACAAGGACTTGTATGCCAGCAAACAGGGAAACCTATCAGAAATGGATAGATTCCTGGACACATGCAACCTACCTAAATTGAACCAGGAAGACATCGAAAATCTAAACAGACCCATAACTGAGACAGAAATTGAAACAGTAATAAAGGCCCTCCCAACAAAGAAAAGCCCAGGACCAGATGGATTCACTGCTGAATTCTACCAGACATTTAAAGAAGAACTAACTCCAATTCTTCTCAAACTATTCAGAACAATTGAAGAAGAGGGAATCCTCCCAAATTCTTTCTATGAAGCCAGCATCACCTTAATTCCTAAGCCGGGAAAAGATGCAGCACTGAAAGAGAATTACAGACCAATATCCCTGATGAACATAGATGCAAAAATCCTCAATAAAATTCTCGCCAATAGAATGCAACAACACATCAGAAAGATCATCCACCCAGACCAAGTGGGATTTATCCCTGGTATGCAGGGATGGTTTAATGTGCGCAAGACAATCAATGTGATACACCACATTAACAGACTGCAGAAGAAAAACCATATGATTCTCTCAATAGATGCCGAGAAAGCATTTGATAAAATACAACACCCGTTCATGATGAAAACTCTAAGCAAACTGGGTTTGGAAGGAACATTCCTCAATACAATCAAAGCAATCTATGAAAAACCCAAAGCCAACATCCTATTGAATGGGGAAAAGTTGGAAGCATTTCCACTGAGATCTGGGACCAGACAGGGATGTCCACTCTCACCACTGCTATTCAATATAGTTCTGGAGGTTCTAGCCAGAGCTATTAGGGAAGAAAAAGAAATTAAAGGGATACAAATTGGGAAGGAAGAACTCAAACTATCCCTCTTTGCAGATGACATGATTCTTTATTTAGGGGACCCAAAGAACTCTACCAAGAGACTATTGGAACTCATAGAAGAGTTTGGCAAAGTAGCAGGGTATAAAATCAATGCACAAAAATCAACAGCCTTTGTATACACAGACAATGCCATGGCTGAGGAAGAAATTCTAAGATCAATCCCATTCCCAATAGCTACAAAAACAATCAAATACCTTGGAATAAACTTAACCAAGGACGTTAAAGATCTCTACGATGAAAATTACAAAACCTTAAAGAAAGAAATGGAAGAGGATACCAAGAAATGGAAAAATCTTCCATGCTCATGGATTGGAAGAATCAATATCATCAAAATGTCCATTCTCCCAAAAGCAATTTATAGATTCAATGCAATACCAATCAAGATACCGAAGACCTTCTTCTCAGATCTGGAAAAATTGGTGCTGAAATTTATATGGAGGCACAAGAGACCTCGAATAGCTAAAGCAATCTTGTACAACAAAAACAAAGCCGGAGGCATCACAATACCAGATTTCAGGACATACTACAGGGCAGTTGTAATCAAAACAGCATGGTACTGGTACAGAAACAGAAGGATAGACCAATGGAACAGAATTGAAATACCAGAAATCAACCCAAACATCTACAGCCAACTTATATTTGATCAAGGATCTAAAACTAATTCCTTGAGCAAGGACAGTCTATTCAATAAATGGTGCTGGGAAAATTGGATTTCCACGTGCAGAAGCATGAAGCAAGACCCCTACCTTACACCTTACACAAAAATCCACTCAACATGGATTAAAGACCTAAATCTACGACCTGACACCATCAAGTTACTAGAGAACATTGGAGAAACCCTTCAAGATATTGGCACAGGCAAAGAGTTTCTGGAAAAGACCCGGGAGGCACAGGCAGTCAAAGCCAAAATTAACTATTGGGATTGCATCAAATTGAGAAGTTTCTGTACTGCAAAAGAAACAGTCAGGAGAGTGAAGAGACAACCGTCAGAATGGGAAAAAATATTTGCAAACTATGCAACAGATAAAGGGTTAATAACCAGAATCTACAAAGAGATCAAGAAACTCCACAAAAACAAAACCAACAACCCACTTAAGAGATGGGCCAAGGACCTCAATAGACATTTTTCAAAAGAGGAAATCCAAATGGCCAACAGGCACATGAAAAAATGTTCAAGGTCATTAGCAATCAGAGAAATGCAAATCAAAACCACAATGAGGTTCCACCTCACCCCGGTTAGAATGGCTCACATTCAGAAATCTACCAACAACAGATGCTGGCGAGGATGTGGGGAAAAAGGGACACTAACCCACTGTTGGTGGGAATGCAAACTGGTCAAGCCACTATGGAAATCAGTCTGGAGATTCCTCAGAAACCTGAAGATAACCCTACCATTCGACCCAGCCATCCCACTCCTTGGAATTTACCCAAAGGAATTTAAATTGGCAAACAAAAAAGCGGTCTGCAGCCTAATGTTTATTGCAGCACAATTCACAATAGCTAAGACCTGGAACCAACCTAAATGCCCATCAACGGTAGACTGGATAAAGAAATTATGGGATATGTACTCTTTAGAATACTATACTGCAGTAAGAAACAATGAAATCCAGTCATTTGCAACAAAATGGAGGAATCTGGAACACATCATGCTGAGTGAAATAAGCCAGTCCCAAAGGGACAAATACCATATGTTCTCCCTGATCGGTGACAACTGACTGAACACCAAAAAGGAAACTTGTTGAAGTGAAAGGGACACTATGGGAAACGGTGACTTGATCAGCATAGCCCTGACTGTTAATGAACAACTTAATACATTATCCCTCTTAGTAGTTTTTTTGTCTGTTCTACTTAATATGACTGATTTAATTCTGTAATCAATACACAGTTATTCTTAAGTGTTGAAATTTAACTGAAATGTGATCCCTGTTAAACATAAGAGTAGGAATAAGAGAGGGAAGAGATATATAATTTGGGACATGCTCAAGCTGACTTGCCCCAAATGGTAGAGTTAGAAACATACCAGGGGACTCCAATTTAATCCCATCAAGGTGGCATGTACCAATGCCATCTCACTAGTCCAAGTGATCAATTTCAGTTCGCAATTGATCATAATGAAAGGACTAAGAGTCAAAGGGAGCACATAAGCAAGTCTAGTACCTGCTAACACTAACCGATAGAATAAATAAAGGGGAGAGTGATCCAACATGGGAAGTGAGATACTCAGCAGACTCATAGAATGGCAGATGCCCTAAATAGCACTCTGGCCTCAGAATCAGCCCTAAAGGCATTCCAATCTGGCTGAAAAGCCCATGAGAGTATTTCAGGCATGGAAAGCCAAGACACTCTGGCAAAAGATCTCTGTGAGTGAGATCTCAGTGGAAAGAACAGGTCTTCAAAGAAGGAGGTACCTTTCTCTGAAGGGAGGAGAGAACCTCCACTTTGACTATGACCTTGTCTAAACAAGATAAGAGTCGGAGAACTCAAGGGGCTTCCATAGCCTTGGAAACTCATGACTGGAGCATAGGGAGATTACTGATGCCATAGACAGGAGTGTCAATTGGTAAAGTCAACAACAGGAGTCACTGTGCACTTACTCCTCATGTAGGATCTCTGTCCTTAATGTGCTGTGCATTGAGATTTAATGCTATAACGAGTACTCAAATAATATATTTCACTTTGTGTTTCTATGGGGGTGCAAACTGTTGAAATCTTTACTTAATGCATACTAAACTGATCCTCTGTAAAAAAAAAAAAAAAAAAAAAAAAAAAAAAAAAAAAAAAAAAAAGAAAAGAAACTGTCAACTCCCAACTTGACTCTCACTGGGATTAAACATGACAATAGGTCTGATCTGATTTCATCATCATTAAAAAAAATCATCTATTATTTTTCACTTTATGTTTCTGTGTGGGAGCAAACTGTTGAAATCCTTACTTAATGTATACTAAGCTGATCTTCTGTATATTAAGATAATCGAAAATGAATCTTGATGTGAATGGAAGGGGAGAGGGAGTGGGAAAGGGGAGGGTTGTGGGTGGGAGGGACGGTATGGGGGGGAAGCCATAGTAATCCATTATTCGTACTTTGGAAACGTATATTCATTAAATAAAAGTTAAAAAAAAAAAGAAGATCAATTCAGTATATATTAAGTAAAGATTTCATCAGTTTGCACCCACACAGATACACAAAGCATAAAAATACTGTTTCAGTACTAGTTATCGCATTATTTCACATTGGACAACACATTAAGGACAGATCCCACATGAGAAGTAAGTACACAGTGACTCCGTTGTTGACTTAACAATTTGACACTCTTGTTTATGGCGTCAGTAATCTCCCTAGGCTCTAGTCATGAGTTGCCAAGGCTATGGAAGCCTTTCGAGTTCACCGACTTCAATCTTATTCTGACAGGGTCATAGTCAAAGTGGAAATTCTCTCCTCCCTTCAGAGAAAGGTACCTCCTTCTTTGATGGCCCATTCTTTCCACTGGGATCTCACTCACAGAGATCTTTCATGTAGGTCTTCTTTTTTTTCCCAGAGTGTCTTGGCTTTCCATGCCTAAAATACTCTCGTGGGCTGTTCAGCCAGATCCGAATGCCTTAAGGGCTGATTCTGAGGCCAGAGTGCTATTTAGGACATCTGCCATTCTATGAGTCTGCTGTGTATCCTGCTTCCCATGTTGGATTGTTCTCTCCCTTTTTGATTCTATCAGTTAATATTAGCAGACACTAGACTTGTTTGTGCGATCCCTTTGACTCTTAGACCTATCAGTGTGATCAATTGTGAACTGAAATTGATCACTTGGACTAGTGAGATGGCATTGGTACATGGCACCTTGATGGGATTGTATTGGAATCCCCTGTTGCGTTTCTAAATCTACCATTTTGGATCACAGGAAGTTCAAATCATATATTAGAAAATATCTTTGGCAAATGGAAGGGTAAAGTTACTACTTATCAATAGTCACATTGAACGTTAATGGCCTGAACTGTCCAGTTAAAAGACACAGATTGGCTGATTGGGTTAAGGAATAAAACCCATCTATTTGCTGCTTACAAGAAACACATCTTTCCAACATAGATACCTACAGACTGAAAGTGAAAGGCTGGAAAAAGATATACCATGCCAACAGAAATGAAAAAAGAGTGGGCATAGCCATCTTTATATTGGACAACATAAACTTTAACACAAAACTGTTAAGAGACACAAAGAAGGGCACTATATAATGATTAAGGGATCAATTCAACAGGAAGATATAACGATTATCAATGTATATGCACCTAATTACAGGGAACTGGTTTATTTAAAAGATCTGTTAAGGGACTTAAAGGGAGACTTAGACCTCAATACAATAGTACTGGGGGACTTCAATACTCCACTCTCAGAAATAGACGGATCAACAGGACAGAAGATCAACAAGGATACAGTAGATTTAAATGGCACTATAGCCCAAATGGATCTAACAGATATCTACAGAACTTTTCATCCTACACAGAAAGCATTTACATTCTTCTCAGCAGTACATGGAACCTTCTCTAGGATTGACCACATACTAGGCCATAAAGCAAGTCTCAGCAAATTCAAAAGAATTAGAATCATACCATGCAGCTTCTCAGACCATAAAGGAATGAAGTTGGAAATTAGCAACTTAGGAATCCCTAGAGCATATGCAAACACATGGAGATTGAACAACATGCTCTTGAATGAACAATGGGTCATAGAAGAAATTAAAAGAGAAATCAAAAATTTTCTGGAAGTAAATGAGGATAACAGCACAACATACCAAAACTTATGGGACGCAGCAAAAGCAGTGTTAAGAGGAAACTTTATAACAATAGGTGCCTACATCAAGAAATTGGAAAGGTACTAAATAGATGAGCTTTCAATGCATTTCAAGGATCTAGAAAATCTGCAGCAAACCAGACCCAAATCTAGTAGGAGAAGAGAAATAATTAAAATCAGAGAAGAAATCAACAGGATTGAATCCAAAAAAAATTACAAAAAATCAGATACATGCCTTTTTTTAAAAAAAAGATTCGTTTATTTATTTGAAAGGCAGGGTTACAAGAGAGTGAGAGATCATCTTCCATCCACTAGTTCACTCCCCAAGTGGCCACAAAGGCAGGAACTGGGCTGATCCGAAGCCAGGAGCCCGGACTTCTTCCAGATCTCCCACATGGTTGCAGAGGCTCAAGTACTTGGGAAATATTCTGCTGCTTTCCCAGGAGCATTGGCAGGGAGCTAGTTCAGAAATGGAGCAGCTGGGACTCAAACTGGCACCCATATGGGATGCCAGCACCACAGGCAGTAGCTTTACCAGCTTTGTCACAGTGACAGCCTTTCACAGACACAGTTCTAAGAAGATACCCATATTTCCCTCCCTCCCTCCCTTCCTCAATCCCTCTTCCTTCCTTTATTCCTTTTTAAGCCTGTGATTATAAAGTAAATTGAAAATATGTTACTATAAAAATTAAGCACAACCTTTATAAAATTTGATAAAAAACACAAAATGAAGATACTTGTACTTTCTTGTTGTAGGTGTATAATTACAGAACAAGAAAAAAATATTTAAAACCTTGTGTAGCCTTTGAAACACAAAGAATGTCCAACTGCATTGAAGTCAATAATACACAGTTTACCTGGTAATGCTTGAGTTTTACTTTTAAAGGTTAGAATGAATTATATGTTAGGTAAAGTTTATCTCAATTATTTTCTAATTTAGTGATTTTTTTTAGATTACCTTGCACTACCAAGTTATATACCATCACAGAAAATAACTAAAATGTGTATATAATTGTAGCATAATAAAATAACAGCCTTCACCAAATGTTGACTCTGAGCCAGGAATATGACAAATATTCATAAACATAAAATTGTTCAACTTCCGTAATGATTCTAGAATATTGTTCTCAATTTAACTCCTAAAGAAACTGAGGCTACTTGGCATACCTCTGAAAATTCAGTTGGAAACATATTCAGAGCTTGGTGTGCCTGTTCCAAACGACTGAGGTCTGAACCTCAAAAGTATAGCTCCCAGCATCACTGCAACAGCTCACCTGCCATGTCTACAAGGCAAAGGATGTTTATTTCCCTGGCAAAGAATGAGTACCCATGAATTCTTGTGTTATGTGGAAGGCTGTAAACCATTTCTATCATAGTTTAATTTAATATGTTAAGGATGATTTTTGAAAGGCAATAGAGTTTGAGAAACTCTATGCTAAGACAACTACCTTCTGGCATTTATTGTCATTGTCCAAAATTTGCTTGCCAAACCTAGCTTACCATTGTCTCCTGTCCCGTGTCTTTTAGTTATTTTAGAATATTTTCAGAAGATAGTGGTGATAGTGCTGTATTTAACCTGCCATGATTAGTCATTTGGAAAAATGAATTTCATTATTTCAAAAAATAAATACATACATATGTATGCACTACTAATTTTAAGTTAATAATCCAAGAAATGTGCTAATTTGATTTTACTATCTTATTTATAGTCATGTACAGAATTTGTTTTACATCATACATACATTTATTTTCTGAAACTTTCAGATTCTCTCAGGCTGGATCAGTTCTTATGTAAAGCAGAGAAACAAAGCCTTGGTTTTAACTGTGTAGAGTGCCCATAGGGGACTCACCTGGGCTTATCCTACTAATAAAAAAATTAATCCTAATTCTATTGGAGACTGTGAGGCTGGTTAGCAATTCAGATCTGCTTTTTGAAAATTGATAATGACTTTTTGATGTGCCTGAAATTAAAAAGCTTGGTTTCTGGCTGATGTCATGTGTTTATTGTCACAATTAAATATTTTAACAATATAATCTTAAATCCTGGAAATAGCGCCATAAAGAATAAGCCACCAGAGAAGTCCAAGAACAAGAAAAATACAGATGCCTAGTGCTCTCTCTCTCTCTCTCTCTATATATATATATATGTACACACATACATATACATACATTTATCTGATTCCATTTCTTAACATGAAATATTAGATAACCTTCAATATATAATATCATCACAAAAATCTATAAATAACTTATAGTGTTTGCTTTGGCAGTTTCAAAAATATAATTTTGTATTTTGTTGAGGACTTTGATGAGCTGTAGTGATTACTCAGGGCTCAGTCTATAGTATTTTGGTGGTAATGTAGAATCTCTTAACTTGAAAGTTAGCTGGCAAAGTGCTGAACCACAAAAAAGTTCACATTGACTTTATGATGAATGGTTAAGTGTCCCAGCGGTTCAGGAAGCCAAGATACTCCCTACTGAGAGCTTATTCTGACAGTTCTTATGGAGGCAAAATTCTTTGTGAAATCAATGCCCTTTACCAATAGAAAGCACCTCTTTCTTTCTCAGCTTAATACTGACAATGATTTCTTCCTATAATATGTGGTTTGGAGAGCTTTTTGAATATAGTGTCCTTGTGAAAGATGCTTCTGAAATAATTGATCTGATTTTTCTGTGAACATTTGGAAATTCTCCCTCCCCAATATCCACTGCCATGCATTGGGGAAGCATTTCCAAGAAATAAAAAAAATAAAATTGAATTTTTTCATAGAGGAATCAGCTGAGAGAGAGATACTTTTGTCTTAAATTCAGGTCTGTATACTACAAAAGGGAACACACAATGTGACAGCAAAAGTTAGAACACAAATACAAAAAAAAAAGATAACCCAATGATTACTCCAGACATGGACTGATTAGTGGGAGTAAATGTGAGATGGAAGAATGGTTATCTCAGTTTCATTTTTCCTGATTTTTCACAGTTTGAGAACAGTGGAGAAAGAATTAGATATCTGCAAGCAAAAACTTTGGGGGAAAAATATAAGTTCTTATAAGATTTCTTCTACCAGGTAAACAAGCATATAAACAAAACCTTACAATTTTTAGATGGCCTGGAAAGTGGGTAGATGTTTGAAGAAAAAAACATACAAAATAAATTCCTTGGAGAAATTTAAGCCAACAAGGAGAGGAATTTATGTTCCCATTGTAAATCTCTACATGGAATCACAAGTAGTGCTCTATAATGAAAAAAAAAAAACAAAAACTAAAGACAGAAAACAGTTAGATCCAGCAAGTTGAAATCTTTTTAAAAAAATTATGGAAGTATTCCAAGTGGCAGAACACAGAAGATATAGATTGTACATACAACACACACATGTATACTGAAGATAATCCCTATGGAAGGGGATATTAGTTACTAACAATATGTAATTTTAAATTCACATGTTAAATTTAGAAACAAATAGTTAACTAAAAGATAATTTTTAAAAAGAGTAAAATTATGAATTTCTTACCGATATGTTAAAATGAATGCGTGTTAAGGATCATATATATTTAACCCTTAGTGAGGGCACCAGGCAGATGTTATAACTTGATCAAAGGAGAATCTCACATTTTCTTTATTTGTGGTTCTTTCCATATCTTGGATATTGTGAATAATGCTGCAGTAGAACCTGAAAGTGCAGATATCACTTGAAGACACTAATTCATGTCCTTTGGCTATAAATACCCAACACATGTTTCCTGAATTATATGATAGTTCTATGTTTGATTTTTATATTTATTGATCTTTATTTATTTGAAAGGCACAACAACAGGAATAGAGTTCTTCGACATACTGGTTCATACATCCAATGCCTGCAAAAACTGGGGCTGGACCAGGTCAAAGCCATAAGCCAGTCCCAAAGGACAAATATCACATATTCTCCCTGATCTGTGACAACTAACTGAGCACCTAAAGGAAACCTGTTGAAGTGAAATGGACACTATGAGAAACAATGACTTGATTAGCCCTGGGCTGTTGTCATGGGGCAACTTACCATTTTATTCATTTTTTTGTTCTATGAATGACATTGGTTGAACTCTTAAACAAAGAATTATTTTTAGGTGTTTAAATTTAACTGAAAAGTGATCCCTGTGAAATATAAGAGTGGGAATAAGAGAGGGAGGAAATGTACAGTACGGCACATGCTCAATCGGATGTACCCCTAATGCTAGAGTTAGCAACGTGCCAGGGGATTCCAGTTCAATCCCATCAAGGTGGCATGTACCAATGCCATCTCACTAGTCCAAGTGATCAATTTCTGTTCACAATTGATCATAATGATAGGACTAAGAAACAAAGGGATCACATAAACAAGATTAGTTTCTGCTAATACTAACTGATAGAATTAAAAAGGAAAGAATGATCCAATATGGGAAGCGGGATACACAGCAGACTCATAGAATGGCAGATACCCTAAACATAACTCTGGCCTCAGTGTCAGCTCTTAAGGCATTCGGATCTGGCTAAAAAGCCCATGAGAGTATTTCAGACATGAAAAGCCAAGACACTGTTGGCAAAAAAATAAATAAATAAAACACCTAAATGAAAGATCTCTGGCCGGCGCCGTGGCTCAATAGGCTAATCCTCTGCCTTGCGGTGCCGGCACACCGGGTTCTAGTCCCGATTGAGGCGCCGGATTCTGTCCCGGTTGGCCTTCTTCCAGGCCAGTTCTCTGCTATGGCCTGGGAGTGCAGTGGAGGATGGCCCAAGTGCTTGGGCCCTGCACCCGCATGGGAGACCAGGAGAGGCACCTGGCTCCTGGCTTCGGATCAGCGTGATGTGCCGGCCGCAGCATGCCGGCCGCGGCCGCCATTGGAGGGTGAACCAATGGCAAAAAGGAAGACCTTTCTCTCTGTCTCTCTCTCTCACTGTCCACTCTGCCTGTCAAAAATAAAAAAATAAATAAATAAATAAAAATTAAAAAAAAAAGGAAAGATCTCTGTGAGTGAGCTCCCAGTGGAAAGAATGGGCCATCAAAGATGAAGGTACCTTTCTCTGAAGGGAGAAGAGAACTTCCACTTTGACTATGGCCTTGTCTAAATAAGATCGGAGTTTTTGAACTCAGGAGGCTTCCATAGCCTTGGCAGCTTAAGACAAGGGCCTCGGGTGATTACTGACATCATAAACAAGAGTGTCAATTCTTAAATCAACAATGGAAATCACTGTGCACTTACTCCTTGTGTAGGATCTCTGTCCTTAATGTGTTGTACTACGCGAATTAATGGTGAAACTACTACTCAAACAGTACTTTATACTTTGTGTTTCTGTGTGGGTGCAAACTGTTGAAATCTTTACGTAGTATATCCCAAGTGATCTCCTGTATATAAAGATAATTTAAAATGAATCTTGATGAAGAATGGGATGGGAGAGGAAGTGGGGGATGGAATGGTTGTTGGTGGGAGGGAGGTTATAGAGGGATAAGCCACTATAAACCAAAAGTTGTATTTTGAAATTTATATTTATTAAATAAAATTTTAACAACAAAGCTAAAAAATAGCCAAGTGCTAAGAACTCCATGTGGGTCCCCACTACAGAGTAGTGGAGGCCATAATAATTGAACCATGAACTCCGCTTCCCGGGGTGAACATTAACAGGCAACTGGTTCAGATCTGGAAGTAGAACTCCATCCCAGGATGTCTGATAGGATTCGTAGGCACCCTAAGTGGCAGCTGAACCTACTGTACCACAATTCTTGCTCCTATTTTTAATTTTTTATGGAAATTCCTTACAGATTTCCATAGATCATATCAATTTATATTCTTTTTTTTTTTTTGATAGGCAGAGTGGACAGTGAGAGAGAGAGAGAGATAGGCAGAGAGAAAGATCTTCCTTTGCCGTTGGTTCACCCCCAATGGTCGCTGCAGCCAGCATGCTGCGGCCGGCGCACCGCGCTGATCCGAAGGCAGGAGCCAGGTGCTTATCCTGGTCTCCCATGCGGGTGCAGGGCCCAAGCACTTGGGCCATCCTCCACTGTACTCCCTGGCCACAGCAGAGAGCTGGCCTGGAAGAGGGGCAACCGGACAGAATCCGGCGCCCCAACCGGGACTAGAACCCGGTGTGCTGGTGCTGCAGGTGAAGGATTAGCCTAGTGAGCCGTGGCACCGGCCTCAATTTATATTCTTATCAAGAATGTGCAAGGAGTCCATTTACTCCACGTCCTTGTCAAATCTTGTTACCTTTTCCTTGTTAACAATAGCTCTAACAGATGTGAAGTGATATCACATTTGTAGACTTTCATTCTTCTGATTAAGATGCTGATCACCTTTTCATATACCTCTTGGCCATTTGTATGTCCCTCTTGAGGGAAAAATATTCTTTTAGGTACTCTGCGCATTTTTAATCTGGTTATCTGTCTGGTTTTTGCCATTGAGTTGTATGAGTTCCATAACACTTTTGGATATTAACCTGCTATCAGTTATATTGCTTATAAGTAGTTTCTCCCATTCTGTAGGTTGTCCTTCATTTTATTGATTGTTTGTGTTGCTCTAAAGAAGCTTTTTAGTTTGATATAGTCCCATTTGGTTTTGTCTTTTGCATTTATTGTCTGTGGTTTTGGGGTTATATCTAAAAAAATAATTGCCAAGACTAATGTCAAGGAAGCATTCCCTCTTCCTTCTAGGAGCTCTTTCATTTTGGATCTTATATTTAAGTCTTTATCTATTTTGAGTTGATTTTTGTACATGATGTGAGACACTGGTATAATTTCATTCTTTTGTGTGTGAATACCCAGCATTTGCAACAACACTTCTTGAAAATATTTTCCTTTCTCTACCACGTATTATTGGCATCCTTGTCAAAGATATATTGAGATGTATGTGTGTGTATTTCTAAGCTCTCTAATCTGTTCCATTGATCTGTGTTTATTATTATTATCATACTACTTTGATTCTTGTAACTTTGGAATATAGCTTAAGTCGTGATGTTTCCAGCTTGTTGCATTTTCCAAAATGTTTTCGTCCATTTGGACTCTTTTGTAGTTCCCCACAGATTTTAGGATTTTTTTTTCCCTATTTCTGTGAAAATGCCATTAGAATTTTGATAAAGATAACATTAAATTTGTAGAGAATCTTGGGTATAATGCTCATAATAATATTAATTCTAATTTATGAACAAGGAATATCTTTCCATTTATTCCTTCTATAATTTCTATTAATTAAAATGTTACAATTTTCAGGATGTGGCGTTTGGCTCAGCAGTTAAGACACCTGTTGGTAAGCCGACTTTCTTTTGAGAGTATCCTGATACAAGTCCTGGCTCTGCTCCCAATTCTAATTTTCTGATAGTGTGCACTCTAGGAGGCAGCAGGTGTTTGCTCAAGATGGTGGGTCCTACCACCCATGAGGGAGACCCAGATCAAGTTCACAGCTCTGACTCTTCAGTGTCCCAACCTCTCAGCCACAAGGGTGTTTAAGGAGTGAACCAGTGAATGGGAAATTTATCTGTCTGCATGTCTGTCTTTCTTCATCTTAAATAAATAATGAATATATTTTATAGAAAACAATACCCTCCCCCCCCAAAAAAAAGAAAAACCTCAAAAAGCTGCAGTGACTAAGAGGTTTTTTTCAGGGAATAAACATTTTAGCTCCTTTTGATATTTTCAAGTATTATATTCTTTTTAATAGTAATTAAAATTAGTAATAGTAAATGAGTGCAAATGGCTTTTTTTCTGGGTAGTTCATTGTTATTCTATAAAATTACAGCTGATTTTTGTATGTTAGCTTGGTATCTTGTTCAAATTTCTCTTTAATTTCCATATTTCTAAATTCTCCCACTTGCAGCTATTTATTTTATTAACAATGGGATTCCACATGGTTCATATATGATGAGAAATAACCTTTAAATTACATTTAAATATATAAACATCTAAAAATATTGAGAGTGAGCTATTGTAGGAACTATTGCTTACATGGCTAATTAATATGCATATTAGAAAGCAGGAAAATCTTTTGTTAGGGAATATACCTCCAAGACAGAAAACACACACATAAAATAAAACATATGGTGGTGATAACAAAAAATAATATCATATCCACAAAGTTAAGTTTCACATTCTCTTCTACTTTTCATTACCGTGCTCATGTGATCAATTTTCGTGGCTAGTTTTTGGGAGCTTAAGGCATGTAAAATGGATAGCTGTACATTGAAATTAATGCACAAAGAACTCTTCAAAATATATTTGAAAATCGCACATTATAAAAAATACCTTTGTATGGATTTCAGATTTTTTACAGCAAAAGAACCTTGCCTTTTGGTTATCTTTTTCCACAAAATAAATTTATAGTACCTTTGAATGTGCTACAGAAATTGAGTTCTGCTTCCCCAGGAGAAGTCTCTGTAAAACATCTTGATATATAAAGTATTTTGAGTTGATGTCCTCTATTTTCTGTGAGATGGGAAGCAAAGCCATTACCACCCCAACGTGGGCAACAAAGAATTTTAGTGACAATAGACCTGTCCAATTTGGTATCCTCCTACAACACAAATGAGCCAGGAATAATTTTCAAATCTTTTGCTTTTGAACTCGTTACTCTTCCTTCCATACCCTTTTAATGCCACAGTTGAGAAATTTTTCCTTACTTTTCTTAGTTAAGTCTTTTTGGTATCTAGAAGTCTGTGTATTTGGAGTGAGAGAAGCAAAAATATATCTTACTGATTTTCTAATGGCAATTTATTCAACTCCCTCTACCCCCATCATGATGGCTATTGCACTGAGTATACGGTGTGAAATTTCTAGTAGGAAACAGTCTGTGGCTGAATCTTTAAAGAGATCGCAGGGTGGAGGTGTGTCATAAGCTCTGTAGTGCCCTAGAAATAGCCGATTCTTCCTCTGAAATATCAAGTAACTCTTCAGTTTGTTCTCTATTCTCCATTCCACCACATCAGTTCAGGCGCTGTTAAATTTTTATCTGATGTAGTAAGCAACAGAAAATGAAAATGTAGTGAAAGAAGGAGTCATTGAACTATAACAAACGTCTCCTAATGAGTTTTAGCCTCTTTTTTTTTTTTTTTTTAAGTCTTGAAAGTAGCAACAATAGGCTTCTCTCCACAGTTAAAAGAAGTACTAACTTCAATCCCTACGCTGTACTATTCCCTGGCCATTAGAGACTTTTACAGCCCACATAATAGACTAGTGGGAAATGGCTTTTGTGGGACCAGCAAGAGGCTCTTTAAAACTTTCGATTTATTATTTGGAAAATTAAATTCCTACAGTCTGCATTCCATTTGGCTGTAATACAGAAATTTTCTCTTCAAGAAAACGACCATGTTTAATGAGGTTTTTAGTCAAATCCTAGTACTCCCTGAATGATCAGCTGCTGCTTCTTTTGTTTATATTATGAGTTCACAAAGTGGGATCTTTAAGAGTTGAAGATTCGCCTCTGTAGGGACAGGCCCACAGCCCAAGATGTGGGATGACTTGCCAACCTGCTCTGTGCCTGGGGCTCTTTCAGAAACTCTTCAGTTACTCCTCTGGGAAAATAAGGCTCTTTAATATTCCTTTATATTCTATTCTGAAGCCTTCTCTGCTCTGCAGGAGAACAACCCTATGGGGAACTGTGAGAAGCAGAGCCAGTCAAGCTGTCTTTCACTTCCTTTATTCAGCTAGGTCACTCACGAGCCATGATTGTGAAAGAATGTTGTGTAATTGTATCATGTCCCCACAGAACTTCAGTATTAATATGAGTTAAAGACACTGATATTCTACTGGAAACTTGTGCTTACTTTGCTATCTGCCAACCATCCCCTGGTCACAGCTTCAGTTTTAGAAAGGGCTCAAGTCATTTGGATTTGGAAAGAAGCCATAGGCAAAATACACAAGTTACTCTAATAAGAAAACGATTTCTAGACAAATCAGCCACCTCTAAGAATAGAGAACAATGTCTGAAAATACTCTTTGTCCTCTACTGTCTGTTCACCAACTTTTTTTTTCTCTTAGTAATGGAAACTATACTAAACCTCAGCAATGGCCAAAACCAAGTAGCTAGAGAGACTTTGTAGCTTATTCTTGTCATTTATTTAAATTTTTTAAAAAGATTTATTTATTTACTTGAAAGTCAGAGTTACACAGAGAGCGGAGAGGCAGAGAGAGAGAGAGAGAGAGAGAGAGAGAGAGAGGTCTTCCATCCGATGCTTCACTCCCCAATTGGCCGCAGTGGCTGGAGCTGTGCCGGTCCGAAGCCAGGAGCCAGGAGCTTCTTCCAGGTCTCCCACGTGGGTGCAGGGGCCCAAGGACTTGGGCCGTCTTCTGCTGCTCTCCCAGGCCATAGCAGAGAGCTGGATCGGAAGAGGAGCAGGCGGGACTTGAACCGGCACCCATATGGGATGCTGGCACTTCAGGCCAGGGCTTTAACCCTCTGTGCCACAGTGCCAGGCTCATTTATTTAAATTTTTAGCAATGGATTTTGACTATAAATAACACATGCAATTTTTCATCACATCCTTAGAAGGGAAGTAAGTAGCCTTAGCCTCTCTGTTTTACAATAGTGAGCTGAAACTCAATCGATAGTGCTGATGAACTAGCTACACCTAGGAAGGAAGAAGACCGGGCCCTCATTTATAGTAATTAAAAAATGTGAATGTCTGGGCACCAAGTGCAGCAGAATTGCCTGTCAATCTCTTACCTGCCTATCTCTAGACTATTATTTTAAGACAGAATAAATTTATACTTTGTTTGAGAGTCTGTAGTTTTAATAGCTCTTTGTTGTGAATGCCTGGTTTGCCCTCGTTTTTTCTACAGACATAATTCTAGATCGTGGTGTCTTTTATTGATTCAAGTTGGCCAATTTGATAATATTATATAATGCATGGTCAAAGGTAAATCAAAAGCTAGTATATCTTAGGAAAGACAAAAAAAATTCTTGAAAAATATATTTGATGGAATTAGAAGTAACTACTCCTTATTTACTACCCTTTTATCTTGAACATCTATGAACTTAAGTTCATCCATTCATAATATAATAAAAATAATGCATGCATCACTGGATCTTTGTGAAGGGGTTCAGCGAAATGACATGAAATACCTGGCACAAATGTTTCTCCATAATGCTAGCTGTTTTTCTTCTAATGTTTCTGCTCAGGTCAGCCTTCTAGGTTTGGGAGTATTTAGATCATGGTCTCCTGGAATTAAACTGAACATTGTCTTTTTTGGTGAAGAAATAGATTTTTTCTATTTTGCTTATTTTTATTATGCTGTTAATCAATTAGTTGGATAATTTATGTGAAATAAGTCTAATGAAGAAATTCTATGATCTGAAGTAATCAGGGCTACTAACCATTTCTTTCTCATCTTTCACTTTATGTGCATCCAATTTTGAAGAATTGTGCAAAGGGGGAAAGAACGGGCAGTATAAATGGTCATTCTCTTGAAACTTGGCATCAGAGTTATTGAGAGTTATTCTATTTGTCCAAAAGGCCCAAAAGCCAAAGAAAAATGACACACAGACCCGTGTTCTGCCCTTAGTACAATCTGTCTCTTTAGCTGCAGCAGGTTCTTCTCTACTTAAGGATTTGCTGGGTTGACAAGGGTACTCAGTGTTAGTCAGAGCTAATCTGGAAGTCTAGTTGACATCTCAACTTGCTGCAGTTTTTAAGAAAGACTTTAATCTAGTCATTACCTGTTTTTTTTTTTTTTTCCTGTGAAATGTCAACCTTAAGTTATTCTGAGAATTTGGCACATAAAATATGTGTTAATGACTGGATCAGGAGGAGACAATGAGAAAATTATATCACAGCACACAACAGTTAATTTCACACTACAGTATGATCTTTCTATTTGACGCAGTGCACTGAACTTAGTTGGACAATTCTGGGATCAACCCCAACTTAGCTCAAGTCCTGGGTCTACCCTTTACTAAAACTAAAAGTTTCCCAAATTGTCTGATCCTCAGTTTCCTCATATCTAAAGTGGAAATTATATTGTCTTTGCATTGGAGAAAGGATACGTACTTTTAAGTATTTAACATGAGTTAAAGGACTCAGTATATGCAAACTTCTAGAACCATAAGACACTCAAAGGGTAGCTATTATCTTTGCTTCCATACCATGTATAGTAGAGGCACTTCCAAATTTTTGACTGGAGTTTCTCTACAGAAGGATTAACCTTGAATCAGTTTTAAAAATCAGATTTACCCTATGAATATTAAAATGCATGATCTTCCAAAATCCAATATAAATTATGTGTTGCTATTGTCTTCCATTTTGGAGTACCAACACTCCTACTGTCTTTCATTATTGTGAAATTATACATCTATGTTCCCTTACAAGCTATGGAATCATATTACATTCAAGGTTTCTTACTTGTAACACCTGACATTTTAAATTCTAAGCCATACATTGTGCAAAATATGCATGATCACATTGAAATTTGTGGTAGAAAATATATATAGATTGACAAAGAATTTCCAATTCCTTTCTTTGCTTACAAGACAAATTAAATGGGATTCTTATACTCCTTTCCGGCTAAAGGTATGACGCTATTGTGATAAATCTGCCATGAGGAACTGGGGAAATACACACACACATATATTTAAGAACAGCAACAAAAGGGGATAAGACATAGGAAGAGCTAGTGAGACTTCTGTTTTACCATTTTTTTCTTTCTGGAGTGGGGGCCATTGCTTGGGATTGAAGAAACCATCCTGAAATCCAATATGCTGGGAATAATTAAGCTTAAACATAGAAAGGGAATGGGTCTTAATATCCATTAATGAATATAAAAAATAAATTTCAGCAATTTATTCCACTTTCAACAAATATTTATTGAGATTCTATATCTTATAAACATATTCTTTTAGGGGCTGGAGATAAGCAATGTAATAAAGGGTCCAGAATTCCTATTCTCATGGATCTGATTTCTAGTGTGGGAAGAAAAACTGAGAACAAATTTGTAAGGTGCGGGAATATGTGTATGATACATCAAAATGATTTTTAAAATTCCTAGGGAGAAAAATAAAGCAGGGAAAACAGAGGGCTAGAAAGTGTTAGGGTATGAGTATGCCTTAGTGCTGAAAATACCATTCAGAGATCAGAATTTGGAAAGAGAGAGACGACTTGAGCTGTGGGATCTATGTTGTACCCTGTATATCTGGATACTTATTGATACGGAGGCTCAGGAAAGGGTGGTCTTAGGGCCATGGATGTGGTGTGTTTTTTTGTACCTTTTATTTAACAAAACCAAATATAAATTTCCAGAGTATAGCTTATGGATTACAATGGCTTCCCCCACCAAAACTTCCCTCCCACCCGCAACCCTCCATCTCCTGCTCCCTCTCCCATTCCATTCACATCACAATTCATTTTTCAATTATCTTTATATACAGAAGATCGATTTAGTATATATTAAATAAAGATTTCAACAGTTGGCACCCAGACAGAAACATAAAGTATAAAATACTGTTTGAGTACTAGTTACAGCATTAATTCACATTGTACAACACATTAAGGACAGAGATCCTACATGAGGAGTAAGTGCACAGTGACTCCTGTTGTTGACTTAACAAATTGACACACTTGTTTATGGCGTCAGCAATCACCCTAGGTTCTTGTCATGGGTTGCCAAGGCTATGAAAGCCTTTCGAATTCACCGACTCCGATCTTATTTAGACAAGGCCATAGTCAAAGTGGAAATTCTCTCCTCCCTTCAGAGAAAGGTACCTCCTTCTTTGATGGCCTGTTTTTTTCACTGGGATCTCACTCGCAGAAATCTTTCATTCAGGTGATTTTGTTTTTGTTTTTGTTTTTGTTTTCCAGAGTGTCTTGGCTTTCCATGCCTAAAATACTCTCATGGGCTCTGAGGCCTGATCTGAATGCCTTAAGGGCTGATTCTGAAGCCAGAGTGCTGTTTAGGACATCTGCCATTCTATGAGTCTGCTGTGTATCCTGCTTCCCATGTTGGATCATTCTCTCCTTTTTAATTATTATCAGTTAGTGTTAGCAGACACTAGTCTTGTTTATGTGATCCCTTTGACACTAAATCATATCATTATGATCAATTGTGAACTGAAATTGATCACTTGGACTAGTGAGATGGCATTGGTACATGCCACCTTGATGGGATTGAATTGGAATCCTCTGGCACGTTTCTAACTCTACGATTTGGGGCAAGTCCGATTGAGCATGTCCCAAATTGTACATCTCCTCCCTCTCTTATTCCCACGCTTATATTTCATAGGGATCAATTTTCAGTTAAATTTAAACATTTAAGAATAATTGTATGTTAATTAAAGAGTTCAACCAATAGTATTAAGTAGAACCCCAAAAATACTAAAAGGGATAAAGTATTAAGTTGTTAATCAACACTCAGGACAAGAGCTGATCAAGTCACTGTTTCTCATAGTGTCCATTTCACTTCAACAGGCATCAACAGTATACTGGATAAAGAAATTATGGGACATGTACTCTATAGAATACTATTCAGCAGAAAAAAAATAAAATCTGGTCATTTGCAACAAAATGGAGGAATCTGGAAAACAGCATGCTGAGTGAAATAAGCCAGTCCCAAAGGGACAAATATCATATGTTCTCCTTGATCAGTGACAACTAACTGAGCACCAAAAAGGAAACCAAAAAGGATGTGGGTTATTTTTAGCTCTCTTCTTAAGTCCAGCTGGTGGATGTTAGGGAAAAGGACTGGGGGTGGAAAATGAATGGACGGTAAGGGTGCTGGTATTCCTAATAAATAAAATCACGGGAATAGGCATTGAAGATCAGAATGGAATGATGACCTTTGGTTGCTGGTAAGAATCTCAGTAAACCCATAATTCTCAAGGCAAAAGATGGATGTTGATGTTGGAAATATAGTGGAGCCCAATGGCAGAAATAATTATGGATCAATTTAAATTAGTTGGTTTTTCTCTTATAGTCAAACATTTTGAACTATGTAAGTAAGAAGCATCATAACTGATATCAGAAAGATAACTGTGACAGGTGCACAAGGGAGGAACTATACCCCATGGTTTCCCTTTTTGCTCACCAAAATACCTCTTTTTAAAAATGCAATTGAGGTTATGGTCCTTATGTGGCCAATTTTTATTTATCATTATAATTATAATGATGAGGCTGAAGTTTCTCTTTCATGGGTGAAATAATTGTGGCCATAACAAACAATGGTAAATTGGCTCTATATAGAAGAGGCAAACTTATATTACCTGTGAAAGCACTTAATATGTCATTTCCATTCTTCTAGATAAAATATTCTGTTAGTCTTGCCAGGTGAATAAAAGAGTCAATTAGATTGTTTGGAGAAAGGGCAAGAATCATTTATTCTTTGCCTACAAATACTCCTGCTCCATTTGAGAACTTCCTATATTTTATAGTCTAGTTATTTACCTTCCAAATATAAGTGTATAATGAGTATACAATGTGTCTGGCCACAGCAATAGAATGCAGTATGTTTGGAATGTTACTGCCTTCTGCTATAAAAGAAATAAACAAAATAAAACAAAGCAAACCCATGCATTTGAAAATATCAAGGTTTCTAATGTCAGTTTTATCCTCTGCAGGTGATTTTCCCAAGTTCTGATTCGGCTGAGATTTGCCACCATCCGTTGCCTCCTTTTATGAGCTTCAGGACTGCTTTATTGTTGCAATGCCTGGCAAAATACTTCTCTTTTACAAGTAATCTAGATCCATCAGGCTGTCTAGTTCTACTACATCAGTCACTGCTTTGTAGTTTATTTGGTGACAGTGACTGCCAATAAAATAATGCTGTAAAATATGCCAGTGTGAGGAGGCTAATTCAGTGTAGTTAATAAAGCTGCAGTGATTCATCTTGTCCTGTAGCGTGCTTTTGGTGCTGCGCATCTTTTAGGTAGATGTGCAAAATCACATTTAAGTTAGCTGGAATTTATGCTGCAGGTAGGACTTGACTTGGTTTATATATTTACTTTCTTTCAGACCTATGTTTTAAATAAACTATGTAGGTTTCTCCCTGGCATGATGGAATATATCCAAGGGTGAATTCTAAATAGGCTTATGAACTCAGGTAATAAAAAGAGGCAAAGGGACAAAAATTACAGTCCTGGGGCTTTATTATGGTTTCTCTCTCCGAATCCATGTGAAGCACAAGTTTACCCAAAACCTTGTAGAGAGCATTTAAGCAGGCTTTTTGAGAACCCTGCTCATGAGTATTTTAATGGTCCCACTTAAAGCCAAAAGCAATAAACAACTCAGAAAGAGGCTGTTAATTGAAAAGACCAGTGATTTCAGAGGGATTAATATTACTGTCAGACCCGACTTGCTTTCTCTCTTTTAATTTAACTTTCTGTTTTAATTTACAGTTATGCAGATTGGAGCTTTGGAAGGCAAGAGTAGAAGTGGTAAATAGAAGATATCTGGGATACTACAGACCAAAGTCATAAGGTTAAGGTAGAAACTCAGCCTCAGTTCTGGAACTATTTTTATTTATTTTATTTGAAAGGCAGAGTAATGTGGGGTGTGTGTGTGTGTGTGTGTGTGTATGAGAGATAGCAAGAGAGAGAGAAAGAGAGAGAGAGAAATATATTCTGCCCTCTAGTTGACTCCCTAAATGCCTGCAACAGCTGGGACTGAACCAGGCTGAAGATAGGAGACAGAAACTTCATTTAGGCCTCCTATGTGAGGGGTAGGGACCCGAGTACTTGACCCATCATCTGCTGTTTCCCAGGGTAGATTAGTGGAAAGCTGGATCAGAAGTAGAGGGAAAATTCATCTCAGGTACTCTAACCTTAACCTACCACACTACAACAACAATGCCTGCCATTGTCACTATTTTCTTCATTTTTAAAGTGGTTATTCTAATGTATTTTATAGATTTTTAAACTAATTTTTAATTTAGGATGATTTTATGACATATGAAATTATGGGACTCTGTGATGATTAGGTGTATGCGCATATCGTATGCTTGATCAGGGGAAATATAGCTATATCCTCAAACACTTAACATTTCTTTATGGTGGAATCACCCAAAATCTTATCTTCCAGTTTTTTCTAAATAGATATATGCAGTACATTAAGTTTATATAAATATATGCAGTACATTAAGTTTATCTATAGTCAGCCTACTGTACAATAGAACCGCAGAACTTCAGACTCCTATCTAGCTAAAACATAGTACTCATAAATCAATCTTTCTCCACTTATCCCCAGCCTCTGATATCTATTATACTTTTAACATCTATGAGATCATTTTTTTAGAATCAGTATATTAGTAAAGCATGTTATAATGTTCTTTCTGTGCTTTGCTTATTTCACTTAATACAATAACCTCCATTTTCATCCATGTTGTTGCAAATGACATCATCTTTTGACTACTGATTTGTATTCCATTGTGTGAATTTACCACATATTCTTGATCAGCAGTGAACGGAGATGTCATTTCTGTCTCTTGGCTAGTTTGAATAGTGCTGCAGTAAACGTGGGAGTGCAGATATCTCTTCAACAGAATGATCTAATTTCCCTTAGATGTATACTCAGTTCTGGGATTAATAATTCATAATTCTATTTTTAGTGTTTTTTTTTTCAGGAAACTCCATACTGCTTTTCATAATGGCTGCACTCATGTCCATGCCCAGCAAGAGAATGCAAGGGTCCCCTTTTCTCCACATGCCTGCCAACATTTGTTGTGTTTTGTCTTTTTGATAATGGCCAATCTAACTGGAGTGAGGTGGTATCTCACTGCAATTTGATTTTCATTTCCCTAATGATTAGTAATGTTGAGATTTTTTCTTATTTACCTCTTGTTCATTTGTATGTTCTCCTTTGAGAAATGTATGTTTAGATTTAATTGCCCATTTTCAAGTTGGAGGATTTTTTTTTTGTTTCACTTTTGCTATTCTGTTGTTTAATTTACTTGTATATGCTGGATAATAAACCCTTATCATATGAATAGCTTGCAGGTATTTTCTTCTATTCTGTGGATTGTCTGTTCTCTCTGTTGATCATTTGTTTTGCCATTTAGCAGTTCCTTAGTTTGATAGAATTCCGTAAGTCGATATTTGCTTGTGTGTGTGTGGGTATGTGTTTATACTTTTAATATATGACTCCACAAAAAAAACCATTCCAATGTGCTAAATTTTTCCTCAGTGTTTTCTCTTAGTCACTTCAAAATTTTAGGCCCTGTATTTAAATATTAAATCCATTTTGATTTGACTTTTGTGCAAGTTCAGAGACAGGGATCTGTTTACATTCTTTTACATATAGAAATCCAGTTTTCTCAGCACAATTTGTTGCAAAGATTGTTCTGTTCCAATTCATGCTCTTAGCACCTTTTTCGAATATCAGCATGCTATAGATACATGGACTTACTTTTAGGGTCTCATTTCTGTCCAGTTGGTCTATAGGGATCTGTTTTTATGCCAATATCTTGCTGTTTTAATTACAAAATCTCCCATCTCTGCTTTAAAATATGGTTTTAACATCACCTTTCTCTTCTTGACCAGGGATTTCTCTTTCTGCTTACTCTTATTCTCATTGTTGGCTCATGGTATGTAAATATACCTATATGCTTGGGGGAATTTAGGAATGCATGAATGTGCACATATAGAGTGAACCATATTGGTTATGTTTTCTAGGTTAGAAGTATGTAGTATAGTCAAGACAAGTTCTCTGCCTTTTATTCTCCTGTTTAATCATTAGGTTTGAATTCTGAGCCTTGACACGTGACTCTGGAAGAAAATATTGACTAGAGTTTATGCCTTTGCCTATTTTTAATCATTAAAGAGAGAGACCTTTTTTCTTGCAAGTATCTCTTGAATTCATCCTTTTACTTCCGTTCTTAGTTCCACTATTAAATTTCAGATCTTCATCATATCTTTTCCAGATTACTGCAATACTCTTCTAATTGGATTTCTTTCCTCTAGTCTTAACTCCTTTCCAAACCATCCTTCTACTGTAGTGACAAATCAGTTTAAAGTTCTAAGCTGACTATGTTCTGCTTCTCTTACAATGGGTGCCTATAATATTCTGTCACAGCAAGCTGATTCTCCCAACATCGCTTGCCCTACTTGCCATTCCAATTTTTTAATCCACTTCACACTCTTATAAAATTCCCTCTTGCTTTTTAATGCTTTATTCAGATATTACATCATTTATTAAGATATTACATCATTCAGCAGAATTCTCGTCTCCCTTTATCTTGCTTGATTAACTTGGACTCATGGTTTCAGAATTGACTTTGTTAGCTGCCCATTCACATGATTCGCATATTTGGGACTTGTTTCTATCATTGTACTCTCTTATTATTTCATCATTATATGTTTTTGCTTCTTTCCCCATAAAAAATGAATAATTGGAGGGTAATGATTTTTTCCCAAATGTTTCTCTTCAGGGATCCATACACAGTAGAAACTCAGTAACTGTTGAGGGAGTAAATCTGTAACATGGAAGTTGACACATCTACCTCAAGGTTTTGTCATAAAATTTAGTCATGTAATTTAAGTGATATATTTGCCTTTATGACATAATAGGCACTCAATATACATTGTATTTTCACCCACTTATGATGAGCCATACAAGCCACATATTACTTAAAGTTCAGGAAGAGAGATTTATATGTGAAATCATGGGTGTGATACTATCCATGTTTCTTGTGAAGAATGCTGGGCATTTTAAATAAAGGGCCTCAAACTTACTTAGTGGAAGAATTTCAAAAGCATTATTCATGGTGGCATTGCAGGATAACTATTATATCGAAAGATGGCAAATACTAAATAGATAGCCGTTAGACTTAATTTCTCTCTAGTGATTGATCTTACCATCACATTGGTGTTTATAGCTCAGAACATCAACCAGGTTCTACTGCAGAACTCAGGTAGTTGCTAAGGTCTACTACCTGAATCTGAGTGTTCATTCATGCAGTCCAGGTATGATGGGCCCAATATAGCTCAAAAGAGCAAATGGAGAAAAATTGGGAATTGGGAAAGGAGAAGCATGTATTTCCCCCTTCACCCAGCTTTACTGAGGTGCGACTGACAAAAATTGTGTGTATTCAGAGTAGACAATATGATGATTTGAAATATATGTGAGTTGTGAAATTATTACTAGAATTGAATAAAATATACCCATCACCACACAGCATTATGTGAATGTCTCTCTCCCCCTTCTCTCTCTCTCTTTCACTCTCTGCCTTATCTCTTTCTCTCTGTGTATATCTGTGTGTGGTAGGACACTTAGATATAGCCGAAGCCAATATCAAATAAAAAAGCTCTTGTTTATCTGGACATCTTTACAGCACTTCCTTCTCTTTCAATTTGTTTTTTCTTCCAAGAAGCAGAAATTAATGTTGAACTTCTGTCTCAGAGTAGAAACTCTGCAATTTACTAGTTGGATGGATTTGTATGTTTGGCTCCTATGAGTTTCAGTTCTATTATCTATATAAATGGACTCATTATGTGCATTTTATCTAGTCTACAGAGTTATTGTCAAACTGTGTATATGAAAGCCCAAGCCCCCTTTAAACAACAAAATGCAATAAACAGGTAGGTGCACCTTTAATGTTTGTCCTTTAAGAAAAATCATTCCTCTCACCATATTTCAATGGCTTTTAGAATGCGAATTAAGCCGCAGACTGCCTTTCATGAATTTCATAAGCTGGTATGTACATGATAATAAATCATAAAAAATCACAAAAACATTGTCTCAGTAGGTGAATTTGGCCCCTAAAAATGTCTTTTGTACAGGCAAATGCTGCCTTTTATCCAAATGTCTCCCAGCCTTTTGCAAATAGATTATGTATGTCACAAACCAAAATCATTCTGTCCCCATCACTCTAATGTTGCCACCTTGCTAAAGAAACAGTTTTTAAAACTCCAGGCTACCATCAATCAGCAGAGAAAATAAAGAATATTCTTACCTCCATCTCCATGAAAATGATTGCAACAGGCAGCTAGTAACCAGCTAATACAAGAGCCAACTCTTTCTGTGAGAAGTGTGTGGCAGGTGACAGGAACGCTTACAGAGCATGCAACTTAGCTTTTGGGAAAAAAATCAGCATATCTTTATCTCAGAATAACAAGCTTGGTGGTGGAATGACGAGAATAGTCAAAGGAAGGTCTAAGAAACAGCTGGAACTTGTAGCAGCAAGATGGCTTCAGTTCACCTGGGGTTGTGAACTGGTGAACCTAATGCTAATGTGCGCCCTAGATCAGAGCTATGCATTCTGTTATGGTTGCACTGACTGCACTCCCATCACTGATGAGAGTTGGAAGCCCTCGCCTATCCTAGAGGTATTTCTGAAAGTGCTTCATTTAAATTCCATTTTGACTCGCTATTGCTTCTGTAAGATTAATCTCCCCAAGACAACAACAACAACAACAGAAAATGTCTGCGTGGGGGAAATGCAGTAACTGAAGGAGAGGAAAAGGTAAATGTTTTAATTAGCAGTTGCCTAGACATTTCTCCACGTGTCAGGTCCCTTTGTCTTTAGTCTCTCACAAACATCTTCCTGCCATGAGTCCCAGGGGAAGAGAGAGTTTAAGTAGCTGGTTTCAGAGTTGACCGTGTATCAGATTTACCTAGAGAGCTTGTTAGAGCATAGATGGCTGAAATGACTGGGACCTATCTATAGGTTCTGATTTGGAGGGTCTGGGGTGGAGTCCCATAATTTGTAATTCTGATAAATTCCCATGTGTTGCTATTCCTCCTTGTCCTGGTACCACACCTTAAGAAACTTTGGATTAGAGTTCAAGGGAAAACCAGAGACTGTTTCTTTGGGGAAAGAGCAGTACTGAGATGTGGTCTTACCATGGCTTTGTTTTTCTCAGTAATAATTAGAAATATAGAGAGAGAACTTTGGAGGAGTGGATAGTACCTCTTTTGGTAATTGGAATTTGAATGTAGAAAAACCTTATAAAAGCAGGAAGCAATTGATAGGTCATAGCCATGAAAAGGGCTCTTCATGCTTAAGAGCCCATTTGCTCTGTGCTTATCTGTTTTTATCTCCTTGTTAAAATGTGTTGAAGCCCTCAACCAAGGATCCCACAGAGCTTTTCAACCTTGAATTTACTAACACTCACACCATGACATAATGGATTGAATTCCCTCCTTTGGTACAAAGTCATCTCAAATTGAATTTTTAGATTAAAAAGAAGAAAGAAGGAGAAGGAAAAAAAAGGAAAAGAAGAAAAAAGAACAAGGAAATCTACTACACCTATGCCTAAGATTGTGGACATTAGGAAATGGAAAGAGACAGATATCAGTTAGATCAAAGGTTTCCAAATATTGTAAGAACAAGCCTTTATATAGACAAAACCCTTCTCAAGACCTTAATATCAAAGCCAGGTGAACATGGAACTACCTTGAGAAAGCACCTAAGCAGAACCTCGAATCATTTCATACATGTCTCCAAGCTCATGTCATCAGACAACATATACAGAGACTCTAAACTCTTGCCACTGTTCCAGAAAAAAAAAAAAAGGATAAGCTAGAGAGACTAGGAAAACAAAACAAAGAATTCCTTAAACATTGCCCAGGTCTTTCTGTGATTAATTAGGAATGGGAATCAGCAACAGTCTTTCTCAGAAATCCGTTCAGCGCGTGCACCGTCTTCTTTTGATGGGCATACCTAAAAGGAACCCTCCCCCCTCAAGAGATGAAATGTAAAGGCGTGTTCAGAATGTTCTGTTTTGCATCTCTGCTGATGCTCTAGAGTAGGGAGTAACAAAACCTTTTGTGAATTTGTTACTTCTGACTATGGCTTAGTACTCATTTTCTAGTCTCCCTCTCTACCGACTCCCTCCCACCTTTCCTAAGCCTCTTTAGTAACAGTGAAGTTCAGCTCAATTATTAATTTATTTCCCACATATGAAAGAGAACATACGGTATTTATCTTTCTGTACTTCAATATGGGATGCAGATGTCCTAGGTGGTACCTTAACTGCTGTACCAAATGCACATCGCTATTTGTTTAATGATAGCCATTCAAACTGCAGAGAGCAGCACGGGTGTTTCATGCAGTAGTTAAGACCATGCTCGGAAAACTGCATCCCATAGTTGAGTACCTGGTTTGAATACTGGCTCTGCTTCCTATGCTTCTTCCTGCTATTGAACATGAAGGGAGGCAGCAGGTGATCATTCAAGTACCTGTAAAATGCTTAGTATGTGGCTTGTTCTGTAGGATGAGCCATATCACAAGAGTCTCAAGAAAATAAAAAATTGAAATCATACCATGTTTTTTACTCCACGCATAGAATAAAACTAGAAATTAATATAATGAACTTCAGAAATCATAGAAATACATGAAGAATGAATAATTTGCTCAAGAGTGAATAATGAGTCATCAAAGAAATCAAAAGGAAAATTTTAAAAAAGTCTTTGAAACTAGCAAAAATGAAAACAGCGAACTAAAATTAATGCACTACTAAGAGGAGGTTTATTGCAATAAGTGCTTTCAAAAAAATGAGAATGATTTCAAAAAATAACAATGATACATCTCAAGTACCTAGCAAAATGAGAACAAACCAAACCCAAAGTTAGTAGAAGGAAAGAACAAATAACGATCAAAATAAACTTAACTGACCCAGAAACTAAAAACAAAATAAATCAAAAATCAATGAAGAGTTAATTTTTTGACAAAATAAAAATCAAAAAGCTTTAGCCAGAGTAAGTAAAAAAAGAAGCATGTCACATACATTAAATCAGAGATAAAAAGGGACTGATTACAACTGATACAATATAAATACGAAACATCATTAAGGACTGTTATCAAAAATTACGTACCAAAAAGCTGGAAAACAGAAGAAATGAATTTTTATAATTTTTAAATACTTCTACTTTTTTGTTTAACAGATTCAGCATAGTTCATAGTGGCAATTCCTTTCCTCCTTCACCCCTCTCTCCCTTCCTCCTTCTCCCTCTCTCTCTTCCTCCCTCCCCTCTCTCTTTGCCAGCTTCCATTTCTCTCCCTTTCTCTCTTTCTTAGTTTTCTGATATAGCGTATTTTAAATTTACATCCAGTAAAAAGGCTTAATACTTCTCCAAATAAAAGTTTAACAAGTAAAAAGCAAAAAGACGCCAGTTTAGTGGGAAAATAGGCAATGACTATAAAAAATCTTTGAATAGAAAAAAGAGCATTTCACCCATATACAGTAAATTTTAAAGGGATCACAGATCATTAAAACTATAATAGTATAGCATTCTTAACCACTCGTTTGGCAAAGATGTCAAACAAAAAAATTTTTTTTGACAGGCAGAGTGGACAGTAAGAGAGAGAGAGACAGAGAGAAAGGTCTTCCTTTGCCGTTGGTTCACCCTCCAATGGCCACCGCGGCCGGCACGCTGCGGGCGGCACACTGCGCTGATCTGAAGCCAGGAGCCAGGTGCTTCTCCTGGTCTCCCATGGGGTGCAGGGCCAAGCACTTGGGCCATCCTCCACTGCACTCCCTGGCCACAGTAGAGAGCTGACCTGGAAGAGGAGCAACCGGGACAGAATCCGGCGCCCCGACCAGAACTAGAACCTGGTGTGCCGGCTCCGCAAGGCGGAGGATTAGCCTAGTGAGCCGCGGCGACGGCTCAAACAAAATTTTACAAATCTGTTTGTAGCAATGCTGATACACACAAGTCATTAAATAAAATGTTAGCTGCCACGTATAAGGGAAAACGTGCAGTATTTGTCTTTCTGTGTCAGTTTATTTCACTCAACATGGTGTTCACCAGTTGCATCCATTTTGATACAAATGACAGTATTTCATTATTTAAATAGCTGAAAAATATTCTGTTGTGAGCATATACCATCTGCTGATGGACACATTAGTTGATTCCAAATTTTGCCTATTGTGAACAGTACTGCTATAAACATGGTGGAACTTATATCTCTTTGGTACATTGTTTTCAAGTCGCAGTAGTGGAATTGCTGGATCATATGGCAAGTCTAGTTCCAGTTTTTTGTTTGTTTTTAATGAAATCCCCATACTGTTTTCCACAGTTGCTGCAATAATTTAGATTCCAACAGCATTTATATACCAACAGCGTATAACAATTCCTTTCTCCATATCCTTGCCAGCATTTGTTACTCTCTGTGTTTTGGATTTTAATCATTCTGACAGGGGTGAGGAGATTTTTTTTTGTGGTTTTGACTTGTATTTTCCAGACAGCTAGTGATGTTGAGCATTTTTTCATATATTTGTTGGCCATTTATATTTCTTCTTTTGAATACTATCTGTTGAGATCCTTTGACCATTTCTTCACTGGATTGGTTGTTATTGTTGCTGCTGTTGTTGGTTTTTTAGGTTGTTGATATATTCTGATATCAATCCTTTGTTGGATAGATAGCTTGCAAATATTTTACCCCTTTCTGTTGGAAGTCTTATTTACTTATTTATTTATTATTTATTTTTCAAAAAATGCCTTTAATTTAAGGAATACAAACCTCATGCATCTTGTAAGTACAACTTTGGGAATAAAGTGATTCTTCCCACCATACCTGCCTTCCCACCCACACTCCCACACCTCCTCCTTCTCCCTCTCCCATTCCTAGTACCATTATCCACTAAGATCCATTTTCAATTAACTCTATACACAGGAGACCAACAGTACTAATTAAAGTGTTCAACAATTTGCACACACACACACACACACAAAACAACTGTTCCTCAACAGTCGAGACAACAGCCGTTCAATGTCATTGCATTTTGAAGTTAATTTCAATTTTTTTTGTAAAAACTTAATTTACTTTAAAGAAGTGCCCAAGAATGATACATCTTTTGTGAGCACCTAGACGTAATTATAATACAACTCTTTGAGGACAGAGGTCCTGCATGGGAAGTTAGTGCACAGTGACTCCTGTTGCTAATTTAATGACACTCTTATCAGTGATCACCCGAGGCTCTTAACATGAGCTGTCTAGGGTATGGAAGCCTTTTGAATCCTCAAACTCCATCAGTATTTAGACAAGGCCATAAACAAAATGGAAGTTCTCTCCTCCCTTCAGAGAAAAGTACCACCTTCTTTGATGACCACTTCTTTCCACTAGGGTCTCACCCGCCAAGATCCTTCATGTAGGACATTTTTTTTTTTTGCCACAGTGCCTTGGCTTTCCATGCCTGAAATGCTGTTGTGGGCTTTTCAGCCAGAACAGAATGCCTTAAGAGCTGATTCGGAGATCAGAATGCTATTTAAAGAGATTGTCATTCTATGAGTCTGCTGTGTGGACTGCTTCCCATGTTGGAGGATTCACTCCTTTGAATTCTATTTTTATACCTGGACACTTAATCCTATCCATATGATCACTTTAACATTTAAGATGTATTTTTACCACCCAACTTAAGGGGAGTTGGGGTCCCATGGCAAGTTTTTGAACTGTACTCATAGAAGTAAACCCATAGGAATGTATGCAGAACTATACAGCTTTAAAGTTAAAAACTTCATGCAATTCATAATTTCAACTTTAGGAACATGGTAATTTTTCCCACCATGGCTGCCCTCTTACTCATACTCCCACCCCTCTTCCTATTCCCTTTCTTATTCCCAGTCTTATTTTTTTTTTTACTGAGCTCTATTTTCAATTGACTTTATACACATATGTTTAACTCTATGCTAAATAAAGAGTTCAAAAATAGTATGAAAAAAGGGAAAACTATTCTTTAGCAGTTAAGAAAAGAGCAGTTCAAATAATGTCTTCTCACAGTGTCAATTTCACTTTTATAGATTGCCTTTTAGGTTCTCTATTAGTTATCAGAGGTCAGGGACAACGTATAGTATTTGTGCCTTTGGGGCTGGCTTATTTCACTAAGTATGATGTTTTCCAGATTCATCAATTTTGTAACAAAAGACCAGATCTCAGGTTTTTTTTTTTTTTTCTGCTGTGTAGTATTCTATGTTGTACATACGCCATAATTTATTATCCAGTCCTCAGTTGCCAGGCATTTGGGGTAAAAGTGGACATCCTTGTCTAGATCCAAATCTGAAGAGTAATGCTTTCAGCTTTTCCCATTCAGTATTATATGCACAGTTGACTTGTTATCTATAGCCTTTCTAATTTTGAAGTATGTTACTTCTATACCTAATTTAATGGAGGGTTTTTATAATGAAGGAGTGTTGAATCTCATCAAATGCATTCTCCACTTCTTTTGGGATGACCATAGAATTTTGTTCTTCATTCCGTTTGTGTGATTTATGACATTCATTGATTTTCAAATGTTGAATTAGCATTGCATTTCAGGGATAAATCCCACCTCATCATTATGTATGACATTTTTAATATGGTTTTGGACTTGGTTTACTAGTACTTTGTTAAGAATCTTTGCATCTGTGTTCATTAAGGATATAGGTGTGTAGTTTTCCTTTAATGTCATAGCTTTGTTCAGTTTTGGTTTCAAAACAATGCTGGCGTAAGAGTTTGGCAGATCTCCATCCTGTTCAATATTTTGGAATAGTTTGAAAAGTATTGAAGTTAGTTTGTCTTTGAATCTTGTGTAGAATTCAGTACTAAAGCCATCAGTTCCTGGATTTTTCCTTGGTGGAAGACTTTTAATTACTGTTTTAAGCTCACGGCTTCTGATAGGTCTATTTAGACTGTTTATGTAGTCTTAATTTATTCTTAGTGGATTATATGTTCCAAGTGATTTATCCATTTCTGCAGGGTTTTCCAGTTTAGTAGCATATAATTTTTCATAGCAGTTTATTATGATTATTTCTATTTCAGTTGTGTCATTATAATGTCTTCTTTTTAACTCTAATTTTATTTATTTGATTTTTTTCTCTTTGTTTCTTTGTTATTCTGGTTAGTAGTTTATCTATTTTGTTCATCTTTTCTAAAAAAAGTTTTGTTTATCTTGTGTATTTTTAAGCTTTAATTTCATTTATTTATGTCTTGATAGTTATTATTTCTTGCTTCCAGCTGATTTGGGGTTTGATTTGTTCTTGTTTTTCTAAGTCATAAAAATATAGCACTCGATATTTAATTCAAGGTGTTCCTCTATTTTTTTCAGTGTCAGACCTTAATGCCATAAACTTCACTCTTAATCCTGCTTTTGCTGTATCCCACAAGTTTTGATATGTCATGTTTCTATTTTCCTTTATTTCAATGAAGTTTTTGATTGCCTATTTAATTTCTTCAATGACCCATTGATCACTAGTAGCATGCTGTTTAATTTCCAAGTATTTATGAGTGTTCTATTTTTCTTATTATTACTGATTTCGAGTTTTATTCCTCTATGATCTGAGAAGATGTATGGTATGATATATGTCTTTTTCAATTTACTGAGACTTGATTTGTGGCCTAATATATGATCCATCCTAGAAAATGTCCCATGTGCTGATGAGAGGACTGTGTATTTTGTAATTGTTGGTTGAAATGTCCAATAAATGTCTGTTTGTCTGTTAGGTTCATTTCCTTGATAGTTTACCTCAAATCCAAATGTATCTTTCTTTGATTTTCTGTCTAGATTATGTGTCCATTGATGACAGTGGGCTGTTAAAGTCCCCACTATTATTGTATTGGAATCCATGTCTTCTTTTAAGTCTAATAGTATTTCCTATATGTATCTAGGTGATTTGTGTTGTGTACATATATATTTATGATTCTCATGTCTTCTTGTTGAATTGAACCTCTTATCAAAATATATTGTCATTCTTTATCTCTTTTTTACAGTTTTTGGTTTAACTGTTGTATCTGATACCAGGATAACTAATCCCTTGTTTTTGATTTTTTTGTTTGGTTTTGGTTTGGTTTTGGTTTCCATTTGCCTGGTATATCTTTTTCCAGAGCATCAATTCTTATTTTTTTAAAGATTTTATTTATTTATTTGAAAGTCAGAGTTACACAGAGAAGGAGAGGGAGAGAGAGAGAGAAAAAGAGAGAGAGAGAGAGAGAGAGGTCTTCCATCTGCTGGCTCACTCCCCAGATGGCAGCAATGGCTGGAGCTGTGCCGATCTGAAGCCAGGAGCCAGGAGTTTCTTACCGGTCTCCCACGTGGGTGAAGGGGCCCAAGGACTTGGGCCGTCTTCTGCTGCTTTCCCGGGCAATAGCAGAGAAGTGGAGCAGCTGGGTCTTGAACCAGTGCCCATATGGGATGCTGGCACTTCAGGCCAGAGCGTTAACTCGCTGCACCACAGCACTGGCCCCAGAGCATCATTTCTCTACTGAAAATTTCTGTCAGTCAGACCCTTGCGAGACCTCTTTATAGCAATACCTCTCTTTCATTTTATACCCCAGGGCAAGTCAGCATGGCTAGCCTCTATTCAGCCATCTCGTATAGCCTCTTAGAGTATAGAATGAATTTTTTCAAGAATAGTTATTTATTAAAAGGCATAGTGACAGAGAAGGAATAGGGAGAGAGACTCTTCCTTCCATTTGTTGACTCCTTGAATGGCTACGATGGCTCAGTATAGGCCAGTTTGAAACCAGGGGTCTGGAGCTTTATCTGAATCTCCCACATGGGTGGTAGGGCCCGAAGTTTGTGGCCATTTTTGCTGCTTTCCCCCAGGCTCGTTAGCAGGGAACTGAATTAGAAGTGGAGTAGCTGGGACCCAAACTGGTGCTCCAACTTGGGATGCCAGCATCACAACTCATGGCTTAAGCTATTGTGCACAATGCTGGCCCCTTAGAGTGATTATTTTAAAAATGCATGTGTCCATCCTTCATTTGTTGAAATTCAACATATGATATTCTGAATTAGTCAACAGAATTTTGGTGAATCCAAGAACAAGCAAAAAGCATATATTACCTTATTAAGGTGGCAGAATTCATTCAGATCGCAACTTTGAAAATATTAGAAACAAAAGGACTAAAATAAATGTTAACTAGCATAAAATTATTGAGGAGAAGAAAATTATTTTTCCTATGTTAGAGTGCCAATGATATATTTGATTTACTTGTATCATCATTGTCATTGGAGGCACTGGAAATCACAAGCATGACTCATATTTACTACGTAAAATAGGAAATTGTTTCACAGGAAACATCACCAAATCTTTAGAAGTTTAGTATCTCTAGTCTGACTTTTGAATAAATGTATACTATGGGACACCAGAGTATATCCAGGATGAGATGATTATCATGGTTTTTTTTAAGTATCACCATTGACTATTAATTTAATAGAATGTATTTATATTTTTCTTTTTCTTTTTTTTTTTTTTTTTTTTTAATCCTGAAGTACTTTCATGGACTTCTATTTGAGTGTACTTGATTAACTAGGCTTTTTTTTTTTAGGTATTTATATTTTTCAAAAGTCTAGTGTATCTTTATAAATATCTCCTCTCTTAACATATTCCAGGTTTTACTTCCTTAGCAGCTAGTCATTTGCAAACAGCTTTGAGATCACCATAATTGGTGGATGTTTCTTAACAGTGATTTCCTGGGGCCCGGCTCCATGGCTCACTTGGTTTATCCTCCGCCTGCAGTGCAGGCATCCCATATGGGCGCCGATTCTAGTCCCTGCTGCCCCTCTTCCAGTCCAGCTCTCTGCTGTGGCCTGGGAAGGCAGTGGAGGATGGCCCAAGTGCTTGGGCCCTGCACCCCATGGAAGACCAGGAGAAGCACCTGGCTCCTGGCTTCGGATCAGCATAGCTCCGGCCGTTGAGGCCATTTTGGGAGTGAACCAACGGAAGGAAGACCTTTCTCTCCGTCTCTCTCTCACTGTCTGTAACTCTACCTGTCAAATAAATAAATTAAAAAAAATCTCAAAAAACAAACAATGACTTCCTTTAAATTTTTTGCCAAAATGATCTTTCTTCTCTGCAGGAAATCTCCCAATCCTTGCCATTCAAAAAGTCATTTGCTTTGAAAATGACTATTCTAAAATATTTCTGGAGAACTTCAGGCCTTAGGAAATTTGCATACTTTGAATTACCTACCTGGAACATCTAGACCTTCCTTGTTTGCTTGGCCAAGCTCTTTCCAACTTTCCAAACTCAGCTAAAATATCACCCTTGCGAGACCTCTTTATAGCAATACCTCTCTTTCATGTTTAGCTCTGATAACTGTGCATTAAATGAGTACCTCAAAAAGGATACTAGGATGCAAATTTTCAAAGAATGCAGAATTGGAATATGATATCTCTTTCAATCCCAAACTTACAGGTGCATAAAGAAAAGTAACTAATGGAGGAAAAGAATAAATTCAGCTTACAGAAGCAGAAGTAACAAATTCTGGGTGAGCAGGTGCATGAACAGGAGAGAAAAACTCACAAGATGGAGAGATTTGATGACCTTTCAGAACACTTCCTGTGCCTTCGGAATTGCTGATTCGTACCCTGTATTTCATGACTTACTTGTGTTTCATGAAATGTGCTTTGGTGTTTCTGCACTCTTCTTCAGGGTGTCATAAAAAACACTTCCATCTATCCAGCCAAATTTCTGTTTCTTTTGAACTAGCTTGAGTGATATTTGCCATGAAAGCAAATGATCTCTCTTCTGCTATCGCATACCACTGGTAGAGGAGTGCCTCTACATCTATGCTGTGTTAATAATCTTAACTTCTTCCATTTCTTTAGTATGCAATATATTATTTACTAGTCTTCTCTCTCTTTAATCTATGGCCTGCTTAATCAGAAACCACAACCCATTCATTCTTATATTGTCAACATCTAATATGGTACCTGACATTTAGTAGATAGTAAATCAATATGTTTTGAATTCGTTAATAAATGAACTCTTCATTCTATAACAAAATGTATTTTGAGAAATAATAATAAAGATAATAAAGGTCTGTAATTAATAATAATGAAGTCTAGTAACTGAGAAAAATGGCTGGAAGCTTTTAGGAGGGTGTGTTCTCGCTCCCCTGAATTTTCTCAAGTTTTTTAATGCTCATATAATTGTTTAATTGCATTCCTATTGTCCCCTCTGTTTCTTATATATTTCCTAGGAATAAACTTCAGAATATCAATGTTTTTTCCTAGCTCTCTCTGATGGTATCTCACTCATATATATGTGCCCTGTTTTTTTGTTTGTTTGTTTACTTGTTTGGTTTTTTTTTTTTTTTTTTTTTTTTAGCATAACACAAAAGCACTCAAGGTGTAGAACCCAGAACAAAGGAGATAATGGATTAGTATTGGAGTCCACTCCTGCCTCCATTTAAAAAATACAATTGATGGGAAGATGTTGCAAGTTTTTCTAAATGATGTAATATTTGTGTGAGCTTTCCTCTCTGTGTTAAATATGGCCATTCCTTGAGTCCTATTACAATGAGTAAGCCACGGGCTAATAAAAATCCATGGATTCTGTCAGATAAAAGTTGTGATAGTCTTTCTCTTGCTCTTCTTTCTCTACTTCTCTCCCTTCAGTTTTACAGTTTTTTAAAATTGTAATAAAATATGCATGCAGAAGTCTTGTACGTATTTATAAATACCAGTTACTTTTATAAATTGTACACTCTTGTGCAATGAAAATCCAAGAAGCCTTCCTTGTGTTCTCTTCTTGTAGCTACTACTTCATCTTTAAGGGAAACCACCATCCTTACTTCCAATAGCATATCTTAATTTGCTCGATTTGGTACTTTATATAAGTAGAATCACATAGTACACATACTCTTTTGTATCTGGTTTCTTTTGCTTAATTCTTAATGTTGTTTTGAGGTTCATCCATAGTGTTGAATAAGTGTGATTTGTATGTGCTTGTGGCTATATGGTATTCCTTGTATGAATACATCTGCTCGTTCTAGCATTGATGGGCATCTTGGGGCTATTACAAATAATTATTTACAGACAGTGATAGTAGGTGCATTTGAAGGCTGACTTTCTTTTATCTGAATCCTCTAGAAGGCCTCTAGAAGGCCTTGTAAAGAAGACATGTAGTGATTAGAGTTTTAGAATCCTCTGGGTGAAATTAATTGCTCCTGGAAAACTTAGGTCCAGTATTTTTGTCTCAGGCAGGGAGAAAAAAAAAAAAAAAAAAACTCTGCTCTGACCTCAGATTTTAATAGGCCACTGGAGGATTCTGCTACTCAAATATCACTCTTGTAGATAATATACAAATTGATAAAAGGCAAGAGAAGCACTTCTCGAAAAGCCAAATTATCTGTGGTTGAAAAAAGCAGGCAGAATATGACAGCTTAGGAGGAAAGGGGTTTTAGATAAGGAAATGATCTGAGCTTCAGTTCTTTTTGGCCTCCCTGTGAAGATGAATTTGAGTTTTACTTCCCTCCCTGTAATTGTTTCTATCCAACTCCAACCCAAGCAAGTATCATGTAGTCACCCATAAAATCTTAGTGAAAGCAATGAAGAATAACTTCTTGATGCCTTTGCACTTTTGCTCATCATGGATCCCTCACCGCCTTCACCAGAGTTGATAAAGTATCCATTTTTTTTCAAATTTCTAAAATTAGTTAAAAGAAAGAGGATAAATTTTTAAAAAGTATAAAGTTAACAATGTCATAGTGATCATTCACAATGCAGTAGGCTGGGTGGTAATGACAGGGTTGAATTCTTTTTCTGGAATCCCTTGGACAACCTGTTTAACATGCAAATTCTAGACTACATAACAGGGATTAGGGGTCAGGTTCTTAGAACCACCCATGTTTCTGTAGCTGTCATTTTTTTTGGCCCTGAGTCCTTAATGTCTTCGGCTTGAGTCACCCACTTTTGTCACCTATCCAAGTAAGAGCCTACTGGAATCTATAGAAACACTGTCACATATATATTATATATATACACACATGTATATACACATATAATAGATAATGTGAGCTATATATTTAAATATATTACATTAAATACAATAAAATAGTTAATTTTAATGTATTTCCTAAAACTGAATATGTCCAACATATTGTCATTTTAATATGTAATAAATATAAAAATTACTAATTTTTTATGTTTAAGGTCTTGGTGACAATTTTTTCTTTATAGAAGGAGAAAAAATTTCATGTATTTCTTACATACAGTTTCAAGAAAATAATAACACTTCCTTCTCTGCCCTCCCTCCCTCCCTCCTTCACTCTCACCCTCCATCCTCCTTCCTTCCTTATTTTTCTTTGGATTTTTGCAATAACATACTTCAAATTTATAATTACAATCTTAACCCTCCACTAAATAAAAAATACAACAAATAGTAAGTAGGAAAACCACTGTTCCTCAGTATAGATGAGTCTGTAAAGAATAATCATATCTCAAAATGTCAATTTCATGCTTATAAGATAATTTGCATTCTTTTATTTACACCAAGTATTTAAAATCTTGGGTGTATTTTATACTTACAGACTATATTGTCAGACTAATTACATTTTAAGTGCTCAGTGGCTATTGGCTACCATACTAGATAGCACAGATACAAATAATCTAATAAAAAGGTGAAAATAAACCACTTACTGACAAAAGTAAATAATAAGATAGTTTCCCTCAAGTCCTTATTTCATTATTTATCCTCTCTGTGTCCTCATTTTTGTTGGTTAAGGGAGGATGTCTATTGTAGGTATGTAGGGGAGAGAGGTACAGTGGAACAAGTAGAAAATAGAACCACTTTTTCATTATTTCAAGTTCCATATTTTTGTTACCTCTTTTGTTTTTGGTTTTTTTAAAATTTATTTTATTTATTTAAAAGACAGAGTTACAGAGAAAGTACATACAGAGGGAGAGAGGTCTTCCATTCACTGTTCACCCCCCAGAAGGCTGCAACCGCTGGAGCTACGCTGATCCAAAGCCAGGAGCCAGGAGCTTCTTCTGGGTCTCGTACGTGGGTGCAGGGGCCCAAGAACCTGGGCCAACTTCTACTGCTTTCCCAGGCCATAGCAGAGAGCTGGATCAGAAGTGGAGGAGCTGGGACTTGAATCAGAGTCCATATGGGATGCCAGCACTGCAGGCAGCGGCTTTACTCGCTATGCTACAGCACTGGTCCAACCTTTTTTGTTTTTGTTTCTTGAGTTTGTCCTTATTGAAGAGAGAGAGAGAAAAAGAAGGAGAAGGAGAAGAGAAGGGGGGAGAAGAGAGAGAGAGAGGAGGAGAGAGGAGACGAGAGAGGAGAAAGGAAGGAAGGAATAAATGAACCAACTTGCACTAGAAATAGAAGGAAAATTGACCTTAATCCAATTTAATTCTAGCAATGACTTTCCACTTATATCATGCCCCATAATCACTAGGAGTGAGGGGTGGTGGAGGGTCTTTAAACTGCAGTACTCTGAACTCCAACCCAGAATACAAAAGTTGTGATGCAGGTTGAACAGAACACAATTTTAAAAACATCAGGTTAGACGCAGAGCCTAGGACTGGTCATTGAGATATGTTTGGTGAAGAATTCTTTATTTTGGAGAAAAAGCACTAATTCTAATATCTTTCAGCAGAATCAGGAGTCATCAGCTAACATGGTCTTGCATCTCTGAAACTCTGAAAACCTTGAAGGCACACTTTGGTCCAGGCACTCAATCAGAGCTCCCAGAGTAAGGAAGTTCTTTGCTTGGGAAGACTGATGACAAGCGTGGAGTTTTGAGTGTATACCAGTTGAACTTGACTTCACACATCTAGATGTCCATTAGTACAGATGTCATAAAACAAACTTCAACACAAGAGAGATGTCCTGTAAGGGAGGTGGCTATTGTAGAACTGTAGGGGTGCAGAGGGCAGAAAGAGGTTCAGGCAAGCTTACTAAATTAGACATCCCCAACCACCACTGGAACTGTGTCTGGAAGATGCAGGGATCGCACTGGGCAAAGATCAGAAGGGCATTCAATACAGCGGGAAAAAAGCAAGACTACTCTGGGAAAAGTGGTCAGGGAGTCTGCAGTGGAGTAGGACATCACTGTTAATTCACCATGGGGAGAGTCAGGAGGGGTTTTCTGTGATAAATGCATATTTGGGGAAAATGATATATTTACAGGGCACATTTGCCCAGATTGCACCAGACAATCCTGGTTTTTGCTCCTTGTTTTGGTGAAATTATTACTAGTGCCCTGTGTACCCCCAAAGGATCCCAGTTTGCAAATTAAATCACGTGGGTGCTCTATCATGACATCAGGATTTTTTTTTTCCAAAACAGAATCAGGAGGGCAGAGGAAAGGACAAGTTGACCCCTTAACCACCGAGGCCTAAAATATACTTTAAAATCACAGAAATAAATATACTTCCCCATATCACTAAGACAAAATAAGCTGACCCTTTTACATTTTATGAAAAGCCAATTACTTGGCCGGCGCCGTAGCTCACTAGGCTAATCCTCCGCCTTGTGGCGCCGGCACACCAGGTTCTAGTCCCGGTCGGGGCGCCGGATTCTGTCCCGGTTGCCCCTCTTCCAGGCCAGCTCTCTGCTGTGGCCAGGGAGTGCAGTGGAGGATGGCCCAAGTGCTTGGGCCCTGCACCCCACGGGAGACCAGGAGAAGTACCTGGCTCCTGCCATCGGATCAGCATGGTGCGCTGGCCGCAGCGTGCTGGCCGCGGCGGCCATTGGAGGGTAAACCAACGGCAAAGGAAGACCTTCCTCTCTGTCTCTCTCTCTCACTGTCCACTCTGCCTGTCAAAAAAATAAATAAATAAATAAAAAGAAAAGCCAATTACTTAACATTAGTAAATAGATTTCCTTACCCTTAAAGTTTTAGATGATGACATCACAAACTCACAATCCCCTATGAAAGCCACACTTTGAAATGCAGCATTTTTTAAATTTAAAAAGGTACATTTTTTATAGATTTGGGAAAGGTAATTATATATCTTCCTCCCTAGGAGTTATAGCACCCTGTGATCATCACAGTACTATTTCTGTAGCAAGATTATGGATATGCACACAAGTGGGATCATACTTTATGGCTTCATATCGGTTCTGGTCATATTTTACCACAAAAAGTTTTGCCACAAACTTTGGTGTGTGTGTGTCAGAGAGAACTGTTTATTTTTAGAGCTCTTTGGATATCAGAGTTGCTGAAAAGGGATTGTTGAATTATTTTACTCACAAAGAGATAAACACATTAAATTAGATTTTCCATGTGGAGTGTTTCTCAGAATGTTCAAGGAATGCAAGCCCCAGTGGTGGTGGTTATAGTTATCTCTTAGAGATCCCAGAAAGAAAGTTGTGCAAGTTGATCTTCAGCTGCTACGCAGCAGTGAATCTCATCCCCCATCTATGCTCAGAATCATAGACTTCTCCTCAGATTATCTCCATCCCAGAGCCGCATCATCCATCAACGAGGACAGACACCGACTCTATTTGGCTCTGTGAGTCCAGACTCCCTAATGTGATAAAATGAGAATAAATAAAGACCTATGCAAATTCTATTAAAATTCAATCAAGAAAAATAAACTACAGACATCTGCTCTTCCCTGTCAGTGCCATTTGAATGTTTTATCCTGGTCTTGAAAACAAGAATGAAACAAAAATTAAAAACAACAAAGGAAAAGCTTGCTTATTTTTCTTGACTGTCTGCCAGACCAACATTTGAGCATTTGATCCACTAAGCAATTATTTGAACGAAGAGTTCTGGAAAAGTAAAGAGAGAGGTGAAAGGCACACAGCCTATACGTTAGCTGGCTCTCTTTCTCATTCAGGATTGTGTTGTTGGTGAGCTCACTGTCCCATCAGATGACAGCGAAACCCTGTTCTGGGGCCGGCGCTGTGGCACAGCAGGTTAACGCCCTGGCCTGAAGCGCCGGTAACCCAGATGGGCGCTGGTTCTAGTCCAGGCTGCTCCTCTTCCAATCCAGCTCTCTGCTATGGCCTAGGAAAGCAGTAGAAGATGTCCCAAGTCTCTGGGCACCTGCACACACGTGGGAGACCTGGAAGAAGCTCCTGGTTCCTGGCTTCGGATCAGCACAGCTCCGACCATTGCGGCCATCTGGGGAGTGAACCATCGGATGGACGACCTCTTTCTCTGTCCCTACCTCTCTCTGTAACTCTGTCTTTCAAATAAATAAAATAAATCTTTAAAAAAAAAAAAAGAAAGAAACCCTGTCTGAGCCTGTCTGGAAAGGGTAGTATAGCTCTGTGTCCAAATCTCTGAGCCATGACTGAAAAAGAAGTCATTTTGAATATCAAAAAATAAAGAAGAAGGGGAAGAAGAATTCATCCTGACTGGGCCTACATGGATGACGTAAATATCTGATCAGTTAATCTTTAGTGGCTCTTCAAGTAGGAGAGACTTACTTATTTACCCTAGTTCAGCTCAATGATGGTTCTTGTGTGATCTCTCCAGCCAGTGAATAAGCAGGTATCCAATTATGAGTGATAACCACACAAGTCACAATGTCAGGACCCATACCCAGCAGAACTTTGAAGAAGCATCCAATTGCCTGGGACAAGAGTAAGTTTAGAAATCATGATGTCTCAGCCAAACTGGCAACTCCACCAATACTGTCCATTCCAGAAGGGTAGTTTTTGAGAGGCTCAACAGTCCAGATATACCATGATCCAGATAGTCCATTGGCCTAGTTATATACCACAGTCTGCACTGAATATCCATTTGGGATAAACTGACATTCAGATCACATCAACTGGACTAGGTATGTGAACCAGTTTAACAATTTGCCTTATCCCAACATTTAAGACTGGAGGCTAACAGCCTAGTCTCAGTCATTGCTGTGAACCCCAATGAATAAGACCAATATTCTAATTTGTTCCAGACACACACAAACTGTGTGAGACCCTCCAGTGATGCTGGGCTCATTGATCTTCTCCATTTTATCACCCAGTATAAATGTACCTTTAGACATTAATCACTTGGAATCACAGTGACCACTGTCTACTGTCTTATTTCATGACGCCAGGAGCTTTCAACTAGTCTAGACCAAGGTGTTCTCTGAAGGGGAAGGGATTGAGTTTAGATTAATTAGGAGTTCCCAAAAGCTTTCTTCTTTCTTTTACTTACAGTTTTCAAGACTCAGTTGGAATATTTGAAGAAAAATACATCCATTTATTTATAACACTTACGTGAGCTTCTTGGTCTATGGTAGAGACAGATGTGGGCCCTTGAACCTTTTATGTTAAAGATTGATCATTGAGGCCAGCGCCGCAGCTCACTAGGCTAATCCTCCGCCTTGCGGCGCCGGCACACCGGGTTCTAGTCCTGGTCGGGGCGCCGGATTCTGTCCTGGTTGCCCCTCTTGCAGGCCAGCTCTCTGCTGTGGCCCGGGAGTGCAGTGGAGGATGGCCCAAGTGCTTGGGCCCTGCACCCCATGGGAGACCAGGATAAGTACCTGGCTCCTGCCATCGGATCAGCACGGTGCGCCGGCCACAGTGCGCCGGCTGCAGCGGCCATTGGAGGGTGAACCAACGGCAAAGGAAGACCTTTCTCTCTGTCTTTCTCTCTCACTGTCCACTCTGTCTGTCAAAAAGAAAAAAAAAAAAAGAAAGAAAAAAAGGATTGATCATTGAATGCATTCAGTTTCATGTCCAGGCAGAATTGGATTATTATTCATTACATTATAAAATATGAACAAAATGGTAATATTTTAATGATAACTGTCAAGAATTTCTCCTATGGCTCATACTGTGCTTGGTAAAGCTAGTTGAATTTAAAAAACATAATATAAATAAATCAAGAAAATACAAATGTCAACAAAAACACAAGTATTTACTTTGTAGTTGAATTCTGTTCTACCCAAATTATTAATTACTTGACCTAATTCACAAATTTTCTCCTTCTAGGTAAATATATTCTTTGTCAATCAAATGCTGTGCCAGAATATGAATAGTGTGATATCCGTTTAGCAAACATCCTCTGTGAGGGCTTAATAACTGCTTTCCCTGTACGTTGTACAACTGGGCAGAATAGCACTCTTTTCTTTCAGCCCACCATAAACAAAGTTCTAGTTGGATGCTGGGGATGCTGGTCATAGATTTTGTACCCAGGGGATATCTGGCAATCTTTGGAGACATTTCTTGGTTGTAAGAAACAGGATGGGGGAAGGGTGCTACTGGCATCTAATAATGTGCAGGAGACTCCTTGTAGCATAGAATTATCTGGCTCAAAAGGTCAGTAATGCCAACCTTGAGAATCGCTGTTCTTTGTGATGGATCAAAATATGTAAAATTTCATGATTTGTTGTATAAACTCACACTATAACAACATATGACCTCCATCTAATATCTGGCCATAGATTAACCCCTAGTCTTCTCAGAATATGAAAGAACACGAAAGAAAGTGCAATGGCAAGAAGTGTATTAAGGCATTTGTGGATCTTCTCTGAGTAATCCACATTAAATCCTCAGAGGTAGGGGCTGTTAATGGGATCATCAAAAAACTGTAGAAATAGACTTAAAAAGCTGGAAATACTTGCCAAATTCTACTGTAATTGGCAAATTGGGCTTTTGAAGAGCACACCTTCATTCACCAAGCTACATTGTAGCACGTCAACAGGGAGGAGAGAATTACTGGATAGGTTGCTCCAATTTCCACAACAGAGGAACGCTTCCCAGATAGCTTGTGGGATCATGGGCACTGACACTTTTTTAAAAATATATTTATTTATTTGGATGATTTACACAGAGAGAGAGGGAGAGGCAGAGAGAGAGAGAGAGAGAGAGAGAGAGAGAGAGATCTTCCATCCTCTGGTTCACTTCCCAATCAGCCACAACGCTAGAACTGTGCCATCCCAAGCCAGGAGCTTCTTCCAATTCTGCCATGCAGGTGCCGGGGCCCAAGGACTTGGGCCATCTTCTACTGCTTTCCCAAGCCATAGCAGAGAGCTCAATTAGAAGTAGAGCAGCCGGGATTCGAGCCAGTGCCCATATGGGATGCTGGCACTGCAGACGGTGGTTTTACCTGCTATGCCACAGCGCCAGCCCCTCTTCTGACTCTTTTTACAAATGAGAAGGTACCCTTTGGAAAATCTTGCCTGTGGTGGCGTCATGGAATATCCTTTTGCCATTCTGATATTTAGGCAAATTAGCTGTCCATGTGTATATTATAGCATATTATGCCATACAACCAACTTTAATCTAACTTTTCTTAAGTGACTTGAAATCATGATACTTAACCTGTCAGATTTTAATTTCTTTATCTACAAATGAAGAATAATGGTTATAGATTTTTATTCTGTTGGTCTGGAGAGGTGGCTGAGAATTTGCATTTTTATCAGGTACAAAGGTGATTCTGGTGCCAGTTTAAATCACCATATTTCATGAGCCACTGACTTATTACATGAAGGACTTAATTTTCCCTCTGAAACTCTGTCGAGGACTTCATAAATTCTACCTGTTATTTTTTTCTAATAACTATTTTTGCAATCTCTCTATAGTTACTGCATTTATTTCCCTCCTTCTGGATAATATTTGGTGCAATACCTTATCTTGTAAAAGTCTCTTTTGATGTGTGTTTAAAGTGGCTTTCTATAATGGGGCTGACACTGTGATTCATTAACATGATGCTAAATGCTTCAGCTTTGGAGTATTTCTCCTGTGTTGTTCTTTGCCACAATAGAGGTTCTATGGAAGGTTTGCCAGGCCACCTGCACCTTGGTCACACTGGTTGAGGCTAGCTATGGGGTGTTCTTGCTTCAGTTGTCCAATTTGCCTTCAACTCACTCTGTCCAAGGGCCAAAAATCAGGAAGTACAGAAGGTGCAGTCACACTTCAATGCCATATATCTCCTTAACATCGTTTGCCACCTGTTATTCAGAGAGGCTGCACAAATTTCTCTTCTGTTTGCATAAATAATACTTGAGAAGGGAGAGGAAGACAGACGCCAGCATCCCTTCCACTTAGAGATATCTTTAAAGGGGTGTCTAATTCAGTGTGTTTTCTTATAAGACTGATTGATCCCATTCCCTATTTCATGCCAGTCTTGAGTAGGAGGGAGATTGGGTAAAGATGAAGACTAATGCTGAGATAATTCAATTCCAGAATATTTCTTTCTTATAATCCATCCAATCCTTTTGTCCAGCCAAAATTACATTAAAACTCTATTAATTAGGGTTCATCCAGGAAAACTAAGTCACTATACCAAATTATCTAATAAGAAGGAATTCCATGTGGGGAATTAGTAACGAGGTGAAACAGCACACAGAAAGAAAAAAAAAAAGCAACCTAGAAGGTAGCAATTCCTTGAAGCTGATGTCAATCTCAGCGCTTAAGGGACCAGGAAAGGGATTAAAGACATTTTTCATAAGCTGTGACTACTGGGGAGCACCCTATGGGAGCTGGGCAGTGGTGAAGTCATAGGTACTATTGCTCAAAGATGAGTAACACTGCTTAAAGGAAGAGAGCTAGAGGAGGTGAGGAAGGAGAGAAAGAGATAGGTAGGTTCTGTTTTCATTCTTTATTCCACTTTCTACTCATCATTCTCCCTTCCCATGACCCATCATCACCAGTATACTTCCCACTGCTCCAACATAGGCAGGAAGGAAATTGGGAAGTGCAGTCAGCAGGATCAGCCCTTTTTGATGCAAAATGAGGAGGGGACTATCATGTATCTGAATGCAAACAGGCAAATGAATATCACAATTCCTCATCCCAACAGTCTTACATGTACCTAAACTCAGAAGTAGCATTTATTAAATCAGTTATTACTTTCTGCCATGAAATGAAGTTAGCTGATAACTTATGACATGCTGGATTTTTTTTAATCTGTGTATTTCATGAAAGACAATAGCTCATAGAAGTTTATCAATTCTGCCTCATTCTGCCTTATCCATTGAGTCTATGGCTTTGACCAAAATACCTGTTTTTATTTATATAAAGGAAACATATTTTCATGTACTTCATTTATATAGCTTTTTTAAAGAATTATTTACTTATTTGAAAAGAAGAGTTACAGACAGACAGAGGGAGAAACAGAAAGAGAGAGAGGTCTTCCATCCTCTGGTTCACTCCCCAAATGGCCACAATGACTGGAGCTGGGCTGATCCATAGCCAGGAGCCAGGAGCTTCTTCCAGGCCTCCTACATGGGTGCATGGTCCCAAGTCCTTGAGCCATCAGCCACTGCTTTCTCAGGCCATTAGCAAGGAGCTGGATTGGAACTAGAATAGCCTGGACTAAAACTGGTACTCATATGGGATGCCAGCACTGCAGGCAGAGGTTTAAATTACTACGTCACAACACCAACTCTCCAAAATACCTCTTTAAGTCTCAATCTCAACATCTATAAAATTGAAACTCTGTTTTCTCTATCAAAGGGTTTTTTGTGGGGAGTAAATGAGATAAAGTTTTTCAGGCAATGAGCACAATAGCTGACACACAAATGGCACTCATCGCTAAGCAGACAGACCTGGATTCATTCATTTTATGTGTTTTGCAGCACTGTGCAAATCACACACCCTAGCATTTGTTGAAAAGAATGGTTAATATTAATGATAACTGCTTTGGTGCTTCGCTTTTGACTAACAGTATTTGTTTTAACCTGATGGTTATTTATTCAGGATGATTTGAGAATGTTTCAGCACTTTAGAAATAGTTCATACTTATCCACCCTAAAATAGATCTAAACTAGTGCTAAACTTGGAATTTTTCATGGTGGGCTGGACTTTGATGTGGAGCCTCATAGCAGTTGCTATGAAAAGTGGCACTTGGATATCAATTATGTTGTCATTGCTGTTATTACTGTAGAAGAAGGAGTCAATTTGCTCTTTGTTTGCCCCAAAAAGAAGTACCAGCCAGGTCAAGTGGGTCACCATTTTATATTCTTTTGTTTGAAAAGTGCAGTGAGCCTGGTTGTGATGCAAAACAATGCGCACTTCTAATTTCAGCATCTTACTATCCTAGAGTGTCTATATTTGTCCAGGTAGTTAAGACTGGCTTTCATCTTTAGAAAGGGCTGTATAACCTGTCTCATTTATATAAGGGCACATCAAAAGCAAGAAGAATAAAGGAGCCACTCAACTTTTGTTTTGATTCTGGCAGATCCTGAGTCATTCATTTTGGAATGAGCTGGGGGAAAAGCCAGCTGAGTTTTGTTTTTGGCAGCATGATGGGAACCGGATGGAAAAATGTCCCTATAAAAGTGAAAGACCAAGAGTTGAATTTTAAGTTGCTGAATTATAGTTGTTATTAATATGAATTCTATAGTTAAACCATTTTAATCTCATTTCTGTTGCCATATTCATCTAAGTCAAAGGCTCAGTATTCATCCTCAAAATAATATTTTTAAGAAATTTGTATTTGGCAGATTTAGACAAAGGTCATTTTAAGTTGTGATAACCTATAATTTTGAAAATGCACAGTTAGAATAACAGAAAGACACATTAAAGTCCTGAAGTCAAGTACAAAGTCTCCAGATGTCTCAAATTTAGAATCCAGCATCACATTTTTACTATTGGTATTTAGAGCAAGCAAGCAACTATATTTAAACCTAGATTTTACAAAGACATGTAAGGCATTATTAGAACTTGCTAGCTATGTTACTTAATCTTTTGTTTTTCTTATTGTGAAGCAACTGTCAGTATTCTTGTGGCTCGAGTTTAAAGTTCCACTTACCTTAAAATGTATCAAGCATGCTGGGTCACTTAGGAGATGGGGTGTAATGCCAGGAGTCCTATTTTGTCTGCTGGACCAGGAGAAATCACCTTAAAGGTGGGCTTCTGGGTTTTTTTGAGAATGCTGTATTCTTTTTCTACATGTCCTTGGATCAATGGAACAATCTTTTACAATGCCAGTTACTCTTATTTTTTCCAGAGAAGGTCCTTTACAGATTCAAATGTTTCAGTGGGTAAGATGATTAACTGGCTCATAGAAAAGTACAAAAAAAAATTCATAAAACACTCTGTTAACTAAACAATAGTTTTTGCTTTTTTGTTTGTTTATTTATCATTGTGAGCATCCTGGCTTTGCCATTTTCAGTTGCCTTTGTTCACTCCATGTGCTAGTGACAGACCTTATGCAGAGGTTAGATAACACTGATTGTTAAGACTAATACTCACCTTGTGTCTTTTTAATCCTTTGTTATCATGCATGCATTCTTTCAAGTATCCATCTCCTTATTCATGCACTAATTCACTCAACAGATATTTACTGAAACCCATTAAATCAGACTCTCAGAATATTATGCTTTCCATGCAAAGCTAACCATGACTTTATGTAGCTTACAGTTGATCTGACATTTCATTTATTTTTAAAATTTTTAGTTATTATTTTATTTATTTGAAAGACATACAGGCCGGCACCGCAGCTCAATAGGCTAATCCTCTGCCTGCGGCGGCGTCATACCTGATTCTAGTCCCGGTCTCCCCAGATGCCTGTAGTAGCCATTGTTGGGTCAGGCTGAAGCTGGGATCCAGGAACTCAATGCAGGTCTCCTATATGGGTGTCAGGGACCCAACTACTAGTACTATTATCTCCTGCCTCTCAGGGTCTGCATTAGTATGAAACTGAGACAGAGTGTAGAGTCAGGACTTGAACCCAAGCACTATGATATGGGATGCAGGAGTCCCAACCTGAAGATTAGGCACTGTACTAAATACCAACCCTCTGCTAATATTTTTTAAACCATCACATATATATATATATATATGTAAAACTATAGCTGTGATAAGTTTACAAAAGAGATTTTTACAGTGCTATAAAAACTTGCAATTCGGGACTGTGGCCTATGCAAAAAAATCAAACATACTTTAGATAAAAATAAGGAGGAGTGAGAAGAATGTTTTAAATAGAGCACAAGTTAACAGTAAAATGTCCATGTCAAATGTGATCAGTGGCTCAGGTACCAAGGATGGGAGAGTAGGACAGCACATGATTCTGGAAAGAAAGGCAGAGGTGTGACAAAGAAGACCTTTAGACATTGTCGGAGATTGTGGTTATTACCCTGAGACCCATGGGAGATCACCGTATGATTTGAGCCAGGGTTGTGAAGGGAAGGCAGGTAGTCTGACATTAAGGACATTGAAAGTGATGCATTCAAATCTAAATTTCAAAGGATTATTTTGACTACAGTGTTGAGAATGAGTACATCAATGTGAATATTAAAGCAACAGCAGTAGAGGATTATACAAAACAGATTTCAGGAAGTCTGTACACTCTTAAAGTGCTTTTGTGTTAAAAAAAAAAAAATCATGGATTAAATACAGTGAATAGGGGAGAGGACAGACTTAAGGATACCTCTTGAGGGATGGTGTATAACGAATATGTTGATGGTACCAATAACCGGGAAAGACAGCATTGTCCCAGGACAAGGATTTCCTTGATTGGCTGCCTCCTTTTGTCCACTCAGTATATCCAGCATGGCAATGTGTGCATCCCTTTGTGTTCACTACAGAACATATGGAAGGCAAATGCAAAGACCACTGATGTGCTATATAACCGAAACTAACCTATTCCATGGAGAATAGGGATCAATTATTATAATCAATCAACCTATTATTATGTCCAAGTAAGATATTGGAGAGAACATGAGGTTTATAATTAGACTGACTTGGTTCTAAATCCTGGATTAGGGCTAGCATTGTGGCATAGCAGGTTAGACACTGCCTGCATCCCATATGGACAAAGGTTCATGTCCTGGCTGTTCCACTTCCAATCCAGCTCCCTGATAATGAGCCTGGGAAAGCAGTAGAGAATGACTCTAGTGCTTGGCACCCTATACACCCTACACACATGTGGGAGACCTAGATTCAGCCTGGCTCAGCCCTGCTGCGCTCATTTGGGGGACTGAACCAGTGGATGGAAGAGCTCTGTGTGTGGCCCTCCCACTCTCTGTGTAACTCTGAATTTCAAATAAATAAATAAATATTTAAAAATAAATAAATCCTAGATGACCACTTCTTGGTTTTGAAATAGTTGGCAATTTATTTTAAGATCTCAGTGTGGTCATGATTGACATTTTGGACTGGTAAAACTTTGTATGTGAGGGACTGTCCTGTGTAACATCCCTGTCAAAGAGGCCAGTAGCTTCTTTGTCATTTTCACAATGAAAAACATGTCCAAACATTGCCAAATACACCTCTGGGAAGTGGAGAAGGAGCAAAATTTATTTTGATTAAGGGCTTTATCTTGAGTCACAATTGTATCATTTTAAACCAGCTATGACTTTGGGTAACTTCTTAGTTGATAAACATACAAAATTAGAAATACAAAATGTGACATAGATATGAATACTTAAAATAATCAAATAATCATATAACAAATGATAAATTTTAAAATTCCCATTAACATCAAAAAGATCAAAACATTTTGCTTTTTGAGGGACTCCTCCAGGGCCTTGAAAGAAGCACCCACTGAAAGTTGAAGTAGTAATGCTAGAATAATACATGTAAGAGTGCTTTGTAAATAGCAGATTTCTCATCTAATGTAGTTTCCATTATGAATTAAACTGTGTCCCCTACAAACAGACTCCACGGCCTTCACAGCAGGCAGGCCTCTAGAAAGGAACCATTGTTTCTAAACAGTGGATATGGGATGAGGACAAAATCCTTTGACTCCAAGTCCTACCTGGCTTCTGCTTAGCAGGATCTACTCCTGACTGTCTAGAAGTAAAACGCTTTTCTGTTCTTGCTCGCTCATACTGTGTACTACTAACAGTCACAATAGTCTTCTCATTATTACAGCTAGTTATTGTACGCTAGAAGAGAATAAAACTCCTATTCTATAAGCTTTAAAAAAGAAACTTTTGTTATTTTAACATACTACTTAATTATCAAGTGACAATTGGCAGCCCTCCCCCCTTCCCCCCAAAAGCTTGCTGATTGGAAGATTGATGGTTCAGTGACTGGATAAGCAAAGGATCAGGCTGCAAACTTTATGAACCTCATTCTACAATTTTACAATGATCTTATCACCTTAGAAACAACTTCCTTTATGACCTCTTTATGGGATTCATTGAAGAAATAATTGCCTGTTCTGAAATTTGTTGGAATTACCACTAGTATCCGAAGATCTATTAAGAGATTAAGGTTTGAAGATTAGACAAATACTGCTTATGAAGCGTGTTTATGAAACTTTATATAGTCTGAAACTTGGTTGCCATAGAAACGACCTCTGTTTTACTATACGCAAAAGAAATTGTTCTCATAAGGTTTTCTTCTTTAGGAGAACTTTCTACTTTTGTAATAATAAGAATCATGATAGTCAGTTGCATTAAAATTTTGTTTTAGCCTAATAGGGTTCATGTTGAACTCTAATACCCAGTTACTATTTTCACTTCAAATAACAATAACAGTAGCAACCATTTGCTAAGCTTCCAGAACAAAATACTATAAACTAAATGTCTTTTAAAAATACAAATTTGCCTTGTTACAGTTGTGGGGGCTGGAAATCCAAGTTACAGGTGATGGAAGGGCTTGTTTCTTCTAATTCCTTTTTCTTAGTCTTACAAATGACCAGCCTTTTACTGTCTCATGATCTGCATGTATGACTCCAGTGTCTGAGTGTCCCTGTCTCAAAAGAACACTAGGAAGCTGGGATTAAGGCCACCCTGTTGGCTTCATTTTAACTTGATCATAATGTTAATGGACCTATTTCCAAACACAACGGTGTTGAAGAAACTTTTATCTGCCAAGGGCCATCCACATATTTATGACAACCATGGAAAGGCATACTAAATTATCAACTTAAAAATTAGCTCCCTTTATTAGGTCACATATTTAATGAACTCATCCCTAATATGATGGCTGGAACTACTTCTCTTTGATGATTCATGTGATATTACCTGGGTTTGCTGATGTTGCTACTCTCAACTGCTCTTCCAAGTTTGCATAGGTTAGTCTGGGGCGCAGTCAATTTGTTGAGATGGTAAGTCTGGATATGAGCCGCATGTAACAGGTAGTTGTTCTGAACATAGAAGCGTATTTCAACACATTTCCTCAAAGTGGGAATTCATCATCGTTTAAGTAATCTTTATAGAACTCAAGCATTTGGAGGTGGTTGTACCTGGATTTTATTTCATAATCACTTTGTAGCTGAGTGATTTTGTGGTGGAGGTTATTGGGCACATCAGCTGACTCCATATCAAATGCTATAGCAAAGATGTTGAATTCCATTTATTTTATTTTCCTGTCTTGAATCTTTCATTAAATGCCTCAATTACTTTTGCACATTCACCATGATATTCAAGTGTCCTAGAAGGCTTTTCTTCTACCAAAGTGGGGAAATGCACCGTTATTCGTTTTGAGTTTCCTTAATTTAACTTCAAATTATTTCATGTTTGAAAGCATGGAGCTGAGGAGATGACTGGGTCCCTGCAGCTTGACATTCAGATCTAAGAAGTTCTTGATAATGTACAACATAAACACAGCCACTTGCTGTCATTGAGTTCCTTGACAGATTTTCCCTGAATTTCCATGAACTGCTTGACATCATTTTGCAATTCACAAACCTTCATGAGCATGTTCCCACAACTCAGCTACCACACTTTACAGTTGTACACAAGATCATCATACTCAAGTCAAGATCAATAACTTCTTGAAGTAGTAGCTCTTAAACCCTCTGTTGTTGACAAAATTTATGAGTGATTCTGTTGACATCACACTGTTGTAGTGCAATAATTGTGCACAGAGAATTTTTTGGTGTATGGTGCAGTGGCATATAGGTAAATTACACGGCTTAAGACAGATGATGATTCTGTTGTTTCTTGATAAATGCAATTAACCCTTTTTGCAAGTCAAGTATGGCTGCAGCTCCATGTGTAATAAGACCACTTAACTTTTCAAATGGTAGCTCAAGTTTTTTCATTGATAGAACAAGTCACTCAAAACAAATCCTCACCTCTTTTAGTGCCATGAATGGTTTACAGTGGTAGAAGTTCATCTCCTGTGTCAAACTCTGCAGATATCCCACAAATGAAAATGCCCAGTAATTTTTTATGTCAGTTATTTCATCACAAATCAGAGAGAAAAATCAGGAATCTCTTGCAGAATCCTTCAGTGTTTTTTCAGTATCTATTGCTAGGTCAGTAATCTGATCTGAGACAATGCCTGGAGGCAAACTAACACATTGAAACCATTTTACTTTGTCTGGTACTAACAGCACCAGCAGGTACTATGCACTCCATCACAAACTGGCCCTCTGCATGAGGCCCTGACTTTTTTGCAATTAGCTCGCTCAATACTAAACTCACCTGAAGAGCATTGTCTCTGTCACAGAGAGACCTAGTGAAAGCACCTTGTGAATCCAAATTCTGATGAAGACTGTTGACTTTATCCAGATGCACTTGACCTTTCAATTCAGTGAATTTAGCATGTTTTGAGCTGCAGTGACAGTCCAGACTGGCTTTTTACATTACTGCTAATGCATCACTGCAAACCAGGCCCACAAGTTTGCCTTTGACTTCAACAACAACAAAAAATGATTTGTCCATTTCTCTTGGAAATATTGACACTCTGCATCATCTCTTTTTCTGTTTGTACTTGTCTTTGTTAGGATGCCACATGTGTGTGTGTGTGTGTGTGTGTGTGTGGCCAATGATGCAATTATTTTGCTTTGGCTGCTGCTCTAATCCTGCATCTTGGATTTGGAACATATCCAACACTTGTATCGTCAAATCTCATGGTATTTTCTGTGTGCTGTAATTTTCTTAGTCTTCTCTTGAGATTCAGGTATTGCAAGGATTGTTGGTCATGGGTATATGGAAAAATGCTGGATTAAGGTTGCTAAGAACAAAAGAATTGAAAAGATCATAAAAGTTATCAGCACCACAAGGAATCTCATCTTATCACCTCTCCTCATCACCAGTTCACTGTAGTTTTGCCACAATGTGTTAGCAATTTCACAGCTTGTATATTCCCACCCAGCCTGGTACTGACTGTCCTGTGAGACACTGCAATACAGGCAGATGAACTTTAGACTGCACACCAGAGGCATATGTGTCTGTACCATCATCTACTCATATATGTCCTATATAATGAGAGTTCCTTGCTTTTCCCTCAAAATTTGTTATTATTATAATAATCACAATAAAAATGCATGTTGCTGAGAAAAAGGCTCCTAGATTTATTGAATTTTGAGTCACACCTGTGGTTGACTTAGCGGGGCCAGATCAAATGATTTTGTGGGCTGTATCCTGTGGGTAGGATATTCCTTGTCCCTGAAATACACTCACATTCTGAGAGTTTCAACAAATAAGTTGGTGGGGAACACAATTTAGTTTGTAATAGAAACCCTATACTTTAGATGGAAATTTACTCTTTACACTTTCACATATATTTCACACATATTATTTCAATATGCTAATTTTTGTAAACTTCCAGTAATCATGACAAAGAGTAATCCATTTTCTTTAATTTTCTGGAAAAAACATTGTTCAGCTTCATGATTTAGTGTAATGTAACGCCAATGCATGTGTCACAATGCTATATATTTTCAGTGTACATGGTCACTATTGATTTCTTTGAACCCCATATAGTTGCCTATTGTTTTGAATAAAAGTTATTCATAGTGAAGGCAGACAACTGTTTTTGCCTTTGAGAAAGATATGAATTTTTGAAGTGACAAAGGAACAACTATTATGACTGCATACATGACAAAAAAGGTCAAATTCTGAGCTATTTAGGGTAAGCTAAATAGCTCACTATGACCTTAAGGGCAGCTATCACAAATAATCTGAACTCTCTCCATGGATATATGGTACAATAACTTGGAAATAATTTTATTTGAAATTCTCATGCCACACTAATTAATCCATTGTAATAAATATGTGTGCATACACTACTAAGCATTAAGTTAGACATCATTTCCAGATGACAGAATATAGAATACATTGAAGTTGTGATGCAACTTTATTTCAAAAGGTTTTAAAATGTTAATGTTTTTGTTAAGCATAGGATGCATGGCAACCTTATTGTTCTCTATTGTTATGATTATATCTTCTAAGCAGGTGAAATTATTCTGGAAGATAATAGGTAAGCCCAAGATACCAAGAAAATCGCATAGATTAAAAAGCAAAGTTGGAAATAATAAGAGCTCTTGAGAGGAGTGTAACAATGAAAGCAATTGAACTAAAATCAAAAATCTTAGATCTTTTTAAGGAGCCTGGATTTTGTGAAGTAGACATTGAATGTATTGAAGAACCTTTAGCAGCAAATAGTGAAGAAATCACTCTCAGGAGAAACAGTCACCATAATGCTCATCATTGATCCATAGGAGAAGGAGGTGAAAAATCACCTTTCTCAAACTATAAAGTTTTAAAATACAATTTTAGAAACTCTATACCAAATGTTGTTGTTGCGAGTGCGTGTGTCATTAATAGAAATAGCACATCCAAATGTTGCTCTGCTATGTACAGCTATGGGTTATCAGGAGCAAAGGGAACCCAAACAAGTCTACTTTGAGGATTTATTTATTTATACCTTTGCTCCATCCTTGGCTTTAGTCACCATTCATGGCCTTCCACTTCCAAAGTCTTGTGGAGCAATGTGAGAAGAATACTTCTTATTCCTTAGATTCAGAAACTTGGAAATTTTTTGTTTTACTGACTCTTTCATTAGTTTGCTTTTCCTCACCTCTACCACACCAAACAGCAAGTGTGACCACAGTCTTCGAGATATTTTTGCCTCTGAACCAAACTAGAGAAACTCTTCATTTGTAGGTAATTATTAAAAAGTACTTTATTAAGGGAGGTTTTTCAACCACTAGTTAGGTAGTTACCACTAGTTACTAGTTACCACTAGTAGCATATTATTTCAGTATTTGTATTGCAGCACATTTTCTTACTTTTTTAAATAAATTTTTAAAAATCTATTTAATTTATTTGAAAGATTTACTGAGAGAGAAAGAGAGACAGAGACAGAGAGAAAGAGACAGAGAAAAACAGAGAGAAAGGTCTTCTATCTACTGGTTCACTCCCCAAATGCCCACATTGGCCAGGGCTGGGCCATGCTGAAGCCAGGAGCCAAGAGGTTTTTCTGGGTCTCCTCCGTGGGTGTAGGAGCTAAAGTACTTGGGCCATCCTTCATTGCTTGGTGGCTGCTTAGCCTGCTACACCACAATGCTGGCCCCTGCAGATTTTCATGAAAGTATAAATGTGCAGTGTCAAGTTTCCTTTGTGTTAAATAATTCAGAGTTGATATCACTTCTTTGAGTTGTGAAATAAATAGTAATTCCTGAAATTTACACCTCCTGAACTTCATCCCTGTATAAAAGCTTGTATAAATGTATGCAGGATTGCAAATATCTTTCACATAAACTCTTGGAACTCAAGATTCCATATCAGAATTTCCCTGCTAGAATTTTCTGATTTCATTGTTGAGACCTGACTGTGTTTGCTTTTCCTCCTTGATCTGTAATTAACCATTCCAGGTCTTAAACTTCAGATGCGAACTTAGTTTCTTTCTCTCAGGCTAAACTTGCTTCTTCTGGGACCATGTCTAATGTGCTGTCCACCCTGTTAAAATATCACATAGACACTATACAAAAGAAAATTTATGATTCTTTTTTTGCCATCTTTAACATTTTTAATTTAAATAAGTTGAACAAAGTTCACATGTTTTGTATATACAGATTCAGGAGAATAGTGATACTTCTACCCTACCCTTCATATGCTGACTTCATTTCCTTTGGGTAAATTCCCATGACTGGGATGGCTGAGTCATATGGTAGATATATTTCAGCTTTCTGAGGAATTTCCATACTGTCTTCCACAACAGCCATACTAGTTTACATTACCACCAGTAGTAGATTAGGGAACCATTTTCCACACATCCTTGGAAGCGCTTACTTTTTTTTTTTTGATTTCTGTGTAAAAATCATTCTAACTGGGGTAAGGTGAAACCTCACTATTGTTTTTATTTATATTTCCCTGATGGCTAGTGATCCCAAGCATTTTTTCATGTGCCATTGGGCATTTTAATTTCATCTTTTGAAAAATGCCTATTCATGTTTTTTGTGCATTTCTCAACGGATTATTTGGTTGGTTGGTATTAAGTTCTTTGAGCTGTTTATATATTCTGGATATTAACCCTCTATCCATTTCATAGGTTGCAAATATTTACTCTCATTCTTTTAGTTCATATTCACTATGTTAAATGCTTCCATTACAGTACAGAAGCTTCTTAGTTTGATGTAATTCCATTTGTCTATTTTTGCTTTTATTGCCCATGTTTCTGGGTTGTTTTCCAAGAACATTTTGATATATGTCAATGTCTTACAGAGTTACCCAATGTACTCCTCTAGTAATCTGATGATATCAGGTCTAGATGTAGATCCTTGATGCATTTTGAATTGATTTTTGTTTAAGGTGTCTCATACTTCTGCATGCATCCAGTTATCCCAGGACCATTTGTTCAAGGGATGATCCTTTCTACAGGGATTAACTCCTTTACAAAGATTAGTTGGTTGTAGGAACATGGATTGATTTCTGGGGTTTCTATTCTGTTCCACTGGTCTACATATCTATGTAGTATATGTACAAATGCTGAAAAACAAACCAATTCAAAAAATGTAATAAAGAAGACAACATGACACCCCCAAATGAACACAATACTTCAAAATTAGATTGTGAATATGATGAGATTAAAGAAATGTAATTAAAAATTGATCATAAGATAATATAGAAATAATCAGAAGCAAATATACAAACTACTGAAATCTGTACGACATGAGAGAAAGTTTCTCCCATGAAATTGAGATCTTAAAGAGAAATCAAAATGAAATGAAGAATTAAATAAAACAAATAAAAAATGTAATGGAAAGCTTAACAACACAATCAGCGACACATAAGAAAGAATATCCAATGTGCAAGACAAAGCACAGGAAATTATACAGTTAGACCAAAAACAAGAAGAGATTTGAAAACCAAAAACACTTTGATAATATATAGGATACTATCAAAAAACCCAACATATGGGTTCTAGGAGTTCCTGAAGGCATGGAAAGTGAAAAAGGATTAGATGGTCTTTTTAGTGAAATAATAACTGAAATCTTGCCTCATTTTGAGAAAGAAAGGGACATCAAAGTACAGGAAGCACACAGAACCCTAATATACATGGCCAGAAAAGGTCTTCACCACAACACATTTTAATCAAACTCACCACAGTAAAACAGGATCTCCTATTAAACTCACAGTGGATTTTTCATCAGAAACCCTAAAGGCCGAAAAAGAATGGAGAGATAGATTCCAAGTTTCCAGAGACAAAAAATGTCAATCCATAATACAGTACCCTGCAAAGCTCTCCTTTATAAGTGATGGAGAAATAAAGAGCTTCCAAAACAAACAGAAATTGAAAGAGTTTGTCATCATCCATCCAGTCCTGCAAAAAATGCTTAAGGCTGTGCTACATAGAAACACAGAAACATGGTCATCACTAGAAAAGAAAGTAAAGGAAGAAACTCTCCCAGTAAAAATACTATGAAAATCCAAAATAAAAAATTGGAATATTTTTGGAAAAATGGCTGGGCAAAGTCATTACTTATCAGTAGTCACCTTGAATGTAAATGGCCTCAATTCTCCAGTTAAAAGACACAGACTGGCTGAATGCATTGAAAAACAACACTCACCTATTTGTTGCCTACAAGAAACATGTCTCACCAACAAAGATGCACTTTATAATCTTTTGTAAGGCTGGATGAGGAGTGGTGAAAAACTCTTTCAATTTCTGTTTGTTATGGAAGGTCTTTATTTTAGCTTCATTCATAAATGAAAGCTTTGCAGGGGTTAATATTTTTTCCTCTTAGGTTTTTGACTATAGTTCTCAATTCTCTCCTAGTCTGCGGGTTTTCTGGTGAGAAATCAGCTGTGATTCTAATTGGAAATTAGAAGGTATCCTGGAATTTCTCTCATGCTTATTTTAGACTGTTTATATTTTAGTGCTGAAAATTTGACTACAATGTGTAGTGGTGGTTTTTTTTTTCTGGTCATATCTATTAGGAATTCTATGTGCATCTTGTACTTTTATGTCTTTTGTTTCTCCAAATTAGATAAGAATTCTGTTATTATTTCAATGAATAGGCCTTCTAATCCATTGTCTTTTTCCACACTTTCAGGAATTCCTAAGATCCATATGCTGGGTCATTTGCTAGTATCCCATCAATCTCCAATACTGTTTTATATTTTTAGTTTCTTCCTCTTTCTTTCTTTATTTCTTTTCCTTCCTTCCTTCCTTCCTTCCTTCCTTCCTTCCTTCCTTCCTTCCTTTTCTTTCTTCTTCATCTTCCTCATCTTACTCCTCCTCCTCCTTCTTAGCTCTCTTTTCCTTCTCCTTCCTTCTCCCTCTCCTTATTCTTCTCCTGTAAGATATTTCCTAAGACTTGTCTTCTAGCTCAGATATTCTTTCTTCCAACTCACCAAGTCTGTTGTTAAGGCTTTCTGCTATATTTTCTATTTGACATATTTAATTCTTCATTTCTAATATTTTAACTTGATGTCTCTTCAAAATCTCTACCTCATGGGAAAATTTTTCACTCATGTTATTTATGGATCTCTTTAACTCATGAATTTTCTTCTCTTTACTCTCTTGTAATCATATGATCCTTCTTTGGAATTCTTTTTCAGACATTTCATCAACCTCTTTGTCTTCACATTCTAATTTTGAAGTGTTGTTGTATTCCTATGGGGGAGTCATGTTGTCTTCCTTCTTCTTGTTTCCTATATTTTTGTATTTATTTTAGGAACTTGTGGAAACATTTGATGGTTTTCTCTACTGGTGGGTTTTATCTTTGAACTATTCCTTTGTGGCTTAGTTGAGTGCCTGTTCCTTCAATGAATACCCAGAGTCATGTGTTAGGAGGGACTAGGGAGCTCTGGTCAGTGCTCAAGTGTGGGGTGAGAATCCAGGGTGACACCCAAATTTGGTGTGGGCATGGTAGATCTCCTATAGTGTAAGCAGGGAATAGGGTATGATCCTGTCTATTGGTGTAATCACCACTTCATCTCCTCTCTTCCAAAGTAATCAATGTCTCGAGTTAGCCCACAGTGGGTACAGCCCTCACCAATGCTGGCACAAGAACCACACAAAGGATCAGTGCAGTTCTCAGTGAGAGCACGGAACCCTCTGAAATGACTCACCCCTGGCAGTCAGGGAGTTCTGAGCCTCTGATGCCAGAGTGACTGCCCAAAGACCCTGCTACACCCTATTTCCTATCATGCGATCAAAAATTTCCAGTCTCCACATGCAAGGCTCCCACTGTCACAGGTGCAGAGGATCCTCTCTCTACCCTGCAGGCCTGTGCCATCCTTGGAGAGAGCAGAGTCACTTCTAGTGCCAGCTGCCTTGGCAGTTTTAGCCCCAGATCTTGTGATAAGTTGAGAAGATGGGGACACCTCACTGTCCTTTGTGGGCACCCACCCTCCTGGCAACTCTATCAGCAAGACTCAAATTCAGTGAGCAACATGGTTTTTTCCTCTGGTAAAATCCTCTGGTTGCCTTCACAAGAGCCAGCACAGCCTCTACTGTTCTCAAAGTGATGCCTTATCCCTGATGTTTGCCAGGCACCCTTATCAGGGGATGGGGAAAAATATGCTTTTCCTTCCCAGGATTAGGTGGGTACCCTGCTCCCCACTGGGGCTCCAAGCCAGACTCAAAGTCAGTGTGGTCCACAAGGATATCCCTCGTTCGATATCATGAGTATTACAGGCTGTTACAGTCTGCCCCCACCTAACTCTTGGAAGCTGGCATTGCATCTAGCTCTTGGCTGTGGGATTCTTATGTGGTGCTCCCCCCCCCCACCACTGCTGCACATTCACTCTTTCCTTGATTTTCCTCAGTGCCTTTCTTCTTTCTGTAGAATTTCCAGTGCAAACTATGTCCAATCCTCCCCTGCAAATACGCTTCGTCCCCTTTTCTTCTGCTTTCTTTCTCTCATCAAAATGAGCCGTCTTGGAATCTCTGTGATGCTATGCTGTACAATTGGCTTTGGATGACATCAGCAGGGCCTTTATCCCTGCACAGAACGAGCAACTATAATGAGGCTCCTCTTTTGTCATGGGAGCAAACTTCTGGTGGAGTATCCCTTTATTCCGACATGCTCTGTCTTCTGGACACTTTTTCTGGTGCAGCCTAATTAGAGGGGTGTCTTCTCATTAATGTGGTTGCTGCATCTGGTAAATATTTCTTCCTTCCTGTTAGGGTTCAAAGTGCAAGTTGTCACTCAAATTTGCAGTGCAGTGAAAATATTTTTCGAGGATTTCTTGGAAAGGCTAGCAGGCAGTTTCTCAGGAAAGTATTGGGGAAGGTTGACTTCTTTCTACTTCTTATTTTTATTCAGTTTCAAGGAATAGAAATTCATCAGATGATGATTCTGATCTTCACCAAAACACAATTAAGTACTTTGTGTGACCTGCACTTTTAGTTTCTTATCTGCCTTTCTAGACTTGCATTATTTTTCATTTTAAAGCATTCATGAAATATCTTGTATTTCTTTCCATTTTATATTTGTTGATCACTTCTACTAACCAAGAATCATGAGAAGTGATAGGAACATGCAGCTCTTACCTAGTGAAAGATAAAGTTACACACAGTTGTAACACAAATGTATTCTTACAATGTCACCTTATATTTTTATTCTACAGAACAAACTTATTATGAATCTCAGCAATGATTATAAACAGTTGCTAGCCTCATAAAAAGAAAAGCAGCCAGACATTATGGGACTCTGATGAACATAATATTACCTCTAGAATATTCTTGCCAAAAAATTAAAGCTGAATTTGATGAAGCCTGTTAAACTAGCACTTGCAGGACAAAAGGACATTCTAACACACAGGAATGGAATCAGCAAGATCCAGAACTTATTTATTCAACAATTAAATTGCTAGGGGAAAGAGATTTGGAATTATTGCCTAAATTCTTCATTTGACTGAAGAGGAAATGAAGTCTTATAAAAACAAGATAACTTGGCAAGGTCATAAAGCTACAAGAACCCAGACTGTCAGAACTCTTGTTTTCTGATGCCATATGTCTAAGTAGCATCACAGAATGTCTTACAATACATATGTAGGTCATGATTTTTAACATTGAACTCACTTGGAAAGTGACTAATGGAATAAAATTTTATTTGGGCATATAAATGAGAGTATTAATCATCTTAATCAGCTGGAATTTTATTATTGGTCATATGTAACATCTGCAATATCCTATCATATTCCATATTGGAAAAAGGAATTCAAATTAAATATAAACATGAAAAACATCTGTCATGTTCTTTCCCTCAAAGATTAAATTTACTATTTCCAGGTGTGTGGCATTAGCTAAGGAGAATACACATAAAATACTGAATTTGCCTTTGAACCACATTTATAGCAAGTCATAACGTACACAACCAAAACCAAAGTAACTGTTTGACTAACACTCTTGTTCATGAACTGGAATTAATATAGACCAGAGATTCTCTAACCCTATTTCAAAAAGCATATTTGAAAGCTGATGTCATAGTTATTGTGTCAGGAGACAAACTTTCTCTACCTTTAACTGAATTGGTATTGAATGAAATCTCTTAAGAAAAATCAGACTTCTTTTACCTTCTATGAGAATTAACAACAGGAGAAAATTAGGTCTGGAAGGGTACACATGCAAAAAGAAAGACCAGTTATGAAAATCTCAGATATTCAATAGGAGTGAAATTGACATTTTGAGATTCTATGATTTTTAACAGCATTTGTTTCGGCTGTTGAAGAAAAGTGTTTCCCCCCTTCAAACTATTTGTTGAACTTGTTACTTAGTGTAGGGTTAATCATATGAGTATCAAGTTAATTGAAAATAGATCTTTGTAAAAATTATGAATGAGGCCGGCTCCACAGCTCACTAGGCTAATCCTCCGCCTTGCGGCGCCAGCACACCAGGTTCTAGTCTTGGTCAGGGCGCTGGATTCTGTCCCGGTTGCCCCTCTTCCAGGCCAGCTCTCTGCTGTGGCCCGGGAAGGCAGTGGAGGATGGCCCAAGTGCTTGGGCCCTGCACCCCATGGGAGACCAGGAGAAGTACCTGGCTCCTGCCATTGGATCAGCGTGGTGCGCTGGCCGCAGCATGCTGGGCGCAGTGCGCCGGCCGCGGCGGCCATTGGAGGGTGAACCAACGGCAAAGGAAGCCCTTTCTCTCTGTCTCTCTCTCTCACTGTCCACTCTGCCTGTCAAAAAAAAATTATGAATGAGATTAGGAAAAGGAGGAAGAAGAAGGATAGGAGGGTGGGTGAGAGGAAGGGTAGGATGGAAAAAGTATCACTAGGCTACAGAGTCTGTATATATGATATATATGAAATTTGTATACCTTAGTTAAAATTTAAAAGAAACTAACACAAAAAAGAAAATCTCATTTTAAAAATATTTATATACTTAATATATTTATTTCTGTATTCATATTTATCCCACATCTCTAAGACATTAAAGGATCCAAGACATTGGATAATTCAAAATATAAATGGAGGAAAGATTTTGAGTACTTTATCACATAGGCAGAAAAGAATATATTTATAATAAATTAGACAAATATGTAAACATTAGAGAAGACTTCTTTTAATCACCCCTCTCCGATTATTGTCATTCTTTCCCTAATGTTTGAACTTCATGAAATAACTATAGCTGTATTCCAGCCATACATTGTGAAATACCCACGGAGTAGTCTAAACAGAAGGCTTATTTGTCTATTGGTCATATAATAAAAGATGTGGCTGACAGTGGATAGCATATAGCCTCTTGTAGGTGAAGATACAATTATTTTGTTATAAACCATTTGGATTGCTTAACTTGTGATATTTTTATGTCCTTTATTTAGGAAATAAACATTCAATGTTAAACTGAACTCAGAAAATCTTGAGTGATTTTTAATTAAGCGAGTGAACAAATATTTACTGACAACCTACTATGTGTAAGGAATAGGACCTATTTTAATTGACAGCATTGCAGATGATAAATATTTGACATAATCAACACTGAAAGGTCAAGGATGAGGAAGGTAGACTGAGGTGTGTAGAACTCGATTTGGTGTTGAGGAAATAGGAATTTTTCTGATTTGATATTCAAATATGCAAGTCAAATAAAATGCATGTCTTAATTTGTCCTGATCTTAATATATTATATTTTACTTTTTAAAGATTTATTTATTTATTTGAAAGGCAGAGCTACAGAGAGGCAGAGGCAGAGAGAGAGACACACAGAAGAGTTTTCCACAGATGGCACATTGGTCAGAGCTGTGCAGATCAGAAGCCAGGAGCCAGGAATTTCCTCCAGGTCTCCCACGTGGGTGCAGGGGCCCAAGCACTTGGGCCATCTTCCACTGCTTCCCCAGGCCAAAGCAGAGAGCTGGATCAGAAGTGGAGCAGCCAGGTTTCAAATCAGCATCCATATGTGATGCCAGCACTGCAGGTGGTGGCCTTACCCACTTCACCACAGCGCTGGTCCCAATATACTATATTTTAAAGTAGCTGTTTTCCACTATCCTAAAGTTTTATGATGAAGTGGATAATCCAAAATGGTAGACAATCATGGACCTTGACCTAACCATTCATTGATTCATTCATTCATCAAATACCTTAGGGACACTCCTATGTAAAGTATTGAATAATTATACTTTTTTTTTGTCTATTCCACATTTCCCTCTATATTGAATCTTTAGTGTGTAAATAACTAAACATATCTGACTGACTTTTACAAATCCTTTGTTTTACTTTCCCCTCTGTGTTCCTTTTACTGTTTTTACAAACTTAAAAAATATGCATTTCCATATTTCCTTATTTCCTACTTATTTGCCAATATCCTACAGCCCATATCTTTAATGATTTCCTTGAAATTGATTTTACTAACATAACCAATAACCAATTACTATTTAAGGGGAGAGAAACAACTACTCCACCACATTTGGCACCTCTCTTGTCTTCCATTAACAAATCACCTTTCTTAGCTTCTTTCTTGTTCTCCTCTCTCAACCATCCCTCTTATTCTCCATCAACAAATTCTTTTAAAAGGAAGGAATTGAAGCCTTAATGCATGACCCATTCTTGTCTCCATTACCAGGAAGGAGGGAGGGATAATCAGAGGAGGAAATATAGAATATGACCTTATCCAGTCACCTCAGAAGCACAATTAGCAGACTGCTTAGAAAATACACTAGCCATACTTCACAGGAGATAGACCTTACTTATGAAATGCTTTAAACAAGATGTTCCTAATTTGCAATTGCTATGAATCAAAGATCCAAAATCTAGGCTATTTAATTCATTGGGAAGTATCACATAAGGCAGTTGACAATTTGAGATTTAAAGTGGAAATGTCTTTTGATCTAAACTCCCCTACTATATGAGATAGTCTTCTTAAACTACATAGACACTTGATTTACCTTGTAACAGAGAGTTCACTTCCAGTGTGGGAAAGACATAATGGAGGGTTCACCTTCATTGTCCCACACGTCTCCCTGCTTTGCCTAATAGGATAAAATGCTTGCAGACCATGCATTTGACAAGGGATTCATACCCAAAATAAGTGAGAAACTCAACTGAATAGCAAGAAAACAAATAAACTGATTTTAAAAATAGACAAAGTGGGGCCAGTGCTGTGGCATAGTGGGCAAAACCGCCATCTGCAGTGCTAGCATCCTGTATGGGTTCCAGTTAGAATCCAGGCTGCTCAACTTCTCATCCAGCTCTCTGCTGTTGCCTGGGAAAGCAGTAGAAGATGGCCCATGTCCTTGGGCCCCCAAACACATGTGGGAGGCCCAGAAGAAGCCCCTGGATTCTGGCTTTGCATCAGCACAGCTCTGGCTATTGCCTCCATCTGGGGAGTGAACCAACAGATGGAAGACCTCTCTCTCTCTCTCTCTCTCTCTCTCTCTCTCTGTGTGTGTGCGTGTGTGCGTGTGTGTGTGTGCCTCTCTGTAACTCTGCCTTTCAAATAAATAAATAAATCTTAAAAAAGATGACAAAGAAACTGAATAGACCTTTTCAAATGAAGACATTCAAATTGTCAACAGGTAAATGAAAAGGTATTCAACATCACTAATCATAAGGAAATGGTTTTTCCATTTTTAGAAAAAAAATATTTATTTATTTATTTATTTGGAAGTCAGAGCTACAGAGAGGGAGAGTCAAAGAGAGACCTTCCATCCACTCATTCACTTCCTAGATGACTGCAATGGGCAGGGCTGAGCCAGGGCAAATCCAAGAGCTTCTTCTGGGTCTCCCACACTGGTGGCAGTGGTATAAAAGCCTGGGGCATCTTCCATTGCTTTTCCCAGGCCATTAGCAGGGATCTGGATCAGAAGTGGAGCAGCCAGGACACAAACTGGTGCCTAAATGGTATACAAGTATCGCAGGTTGTAGCTTTACTGATTAAGCTATGATGCCTGCCCCATGATTCATTTTTTAAAATAATTTTGGATTGATTTTTTTCAATAAATTATCTACTTCTAAGAAGGTTTTTAGCCTTCTTAAATCAAAATTTGTCCTATTACTCTTGTAAATATTAATTTCATCTGGTGTTGCCAATATTTTTAGTTTTAGTGATTAATTCAACCTTCATATTATTTTATCTCATCATTCTTAACAGCATATTTACTTTACAAATTTGCAAATTAAGATTTTAAGATAACTAAAAAGAAACAGTTGAAATGAAAAAACAGAACAAAAAAAACTAAGAAAAAACATATGGAATAAAGATGCAAAATACAGACATGGAAATTCACATTAAGAGAAAAGTATGTATGAAATTCAAAATTTTAACTAATTTTTTTAATTTTTCCTTGAACTATCTGAAATTCCCTCATCTGATTTAGCAAGTATGAACTTTAGCAAGTATGAACAGGATAAACTGAGTAGCTGAGACACAAGTATGCTGAGAATGTTTAAGGAACATAAGAAAAGCTACAGATGAAATGTAAAAAGATTGACTAAGATAAATGAGACAAATGCAAATCAAGACACAGCTTGTTCAACTGTACGATTATCAGACAAAGGGACTTTAAGTTAAAAAAAAATAGATGCATTTTAAAAAAGTAGCAACATAAAGCATTTCAGGCATGGCAAGCCAAGACATTTTGGAAAAAAAAAAAAAAAGGTCCTACATAAAGGACCCCTGTGGGTGAGACCCCAGTGGAAGGAAATGGCCACCAAAGAAGTATGTACTTCTCTCTGAAAGGAGAGAACATTCACTTTGCTTATGGCCTTGTCAAGCCAGTGGATCCAAAAGGCTTTCATAGCCAAGGCAGCTCATATCAAGAGCCTTGGGTGATTACAGATGTCATACATAAGAGTGTTATTTGTTAAAAAAAAAAAAAAAAACACAACAAGAGTCATGGTGCACTAACTTCTCATGGAGGACCTCTGTCCCCAGAGTTGTATCATGAGACTTAATAGTAAAACTTGTGCTCAAGAATCACTTCCATTTAATTTGTTAAATGCAGCATAATACTATGTCATAAGTTAAAGTTATGTATAAGAGCTCACAAGAGATGAACCATCCTTGGGTTCTTCTTTAAAGGTGATTAAATTTCTTAAAGTAAAGAAGGACGGGGAAGGAAGAGAAAAGAGGAAGGGGAAAAAAAGCAAAATCTCTTTCTTTTTTTTAACTTTTATTTAATGAATATAAATTTCCAAAGTACAGCTTATAGATTACAATGGCAAAACCTCTTTCAAGAAGCAATAACATAGACCAGCAATAGTCTAGACGGTTGAGGAACGGTTCTCTCACTTTTTTATTCGATTCTTTATTTTTTTTTCTTTCTTTATGTTTATTTTTCTTTCTCAGGCTAAACAGGAGAGGGAGGAGGAAAGGGGGATAGCAGGTGGGAGGGCCGGTACGGTGGGAAGAATTAATATGTTCTTAATGTTGTACTTATGAGATACATGCAAATTAAAAAAAGTAGCTACATAATAATCAGAACCTGATTTCACCAAGGAAAATATAGGCTCACTAGGCGCCAGCACACTGGGTGGTTCTAGTCCCGGTCGGGGCGCCGGATTCTGTCCCGGTTGCCCCTCTTCCAGTCCAGCTCTCTGCTGTGGCCAGGGAGTGCAGTGGAGGATGGCCCAAGTCCTTGGGCCCTGCACCTGCATGGGAGACCAGGAGAAGCACCTGGCTCTTGGTTTCGGATCAGCGCGGTGAGCCGGCCACAGTGCTCCGGCTGCAGCGGCCATTTGGGGGTGAACCAACGGAAAAGGAAGACCTTTCTCTCTGTCTCTCTCTCTCTCACTGTCCACTCTGCCTGTCAAAAAAAATTTACATACCTGATACACCATATCTTGTAATTGATATATCAAACAAACTGAACATCAGTAAGGAGATAGCACAAGTTAAAAGCACAATTAGCGATCTTAATACAGTAAAGATAACATAGATTATTAAAGGCATTTAATAGAAAATATGCATTTGAAGTACACACTGAGAATGTTTATAAAAAGTAGCTGTAAATTTTATGCAGTAAAGATTTAATTTAATTTAGCTTAAGCTTTCTCTGAAAAATATTTATTCTTTCAGCAGTGAGTATACTTCAACTCTCAAGATTATTCATTTAAGGGTCTCATTATTGAGAGGAACTTTATTTTTTGAACATGTGCTGCAAATGACAGGTGGAGTGCATCCCTTTACTGGGCTGTCATGCCTTGAACCCACCACCATGGCTAAAGCTGGGTGCAGCCATTAGTGAAGGCTCACAGAGCTCTATAGAAGCTGCGTCTTCTGATTTTAGTTCCCTGTCATACGTCTATATTGAAAGCCACTACTGGTGGGGCAGAAGCAACTTCCAAGAGTAAGGGCAGGAGAACTTAAAAATTGCCACAATAATTAGGGTTATACTGCAAGTTCCCTTTGACAGAGTTAGGATCAAATTCTCATCAGATCAAAGTAAATATCTCAGTGGATGTGCGTTTCAGTGGGAATGGGATTCCACATCCCCACCTGTTTCTTTATTATTTTGCCAGGTTCTTTAGCACTGCCCAGCCACGTTATTTATTTTATATAGTAAACCTCTGTTATAGTTAAGTCATCCTAGGCACGCACCTTTGTTCAACCTGCCTTTTAAGCTAACATTGGACACCTGTGACCTTAGCTCCATCTCAGTAAACTGGCCAGCATCCTGAATCTCTGGTTCTGTATATCAAATCTCAGTAATATTGCAGTGTCTCTGAATGAATTATTCAAGCCTAAATATGAAACACAGTGGGGAGACAAAGGTCAAAAAAAAGGAAGTGAACTGTTCAGTTAGAATACAAGAAAGCACCAAGTTGCCACTAGATTCACCCTTTTGTTACAAAGGTCATTATAGCTTCCCTGACATTTCCACTAAGGGGTCTCAAACATTTTCCCCTTCAATAGAAAGTGTGTGCAACAGGAAATATGCAGTTCTGTCAAACGCATCAAGGAGAATTACACAGGTGACAGGGAATGCTCATGATTCCGTGTCTTCTTCAAGGAGAGTATAAATGACATTTGCATACTAAATTTTTGCATATTAAATTTGCATATTAAAATCACATACCATAGACAGTGTACTAAAAGATCTAGAATGCAGCAAGGTATTTGAGTTTGAAAACTCTCTTTGAGGGATTCTACATTATCTCAATATAATATATATTAAGCATCTATTCTTTGTTAGAACAATATTCTTTTGTTAGACATTTGTAAAGATGAAAAAGTCCAAGGCTTTGTGAAAAGAAAGTCACAGAAGCAGGCCATGAAAAAGGAACCATACCAAGTTATCCAAACCAGGATGAAAGTGTGCCTGAGGTGAATTGAGAACATATATGTGGGGCCGACGCCGTGGATCACTAGGCTAATCCTCCACCTTGCGGTGCTGGCACACCGGGTTCTAGTCCTGGTCGGGGCGCTGGATTCTGTCCTGGTTGCCCCTCTTCCAGGCCAGCTCTCTGCTGTGGCCAGGGAGTGCACTGGAGGATGGCCCAAGTGCTTGGGCCCTGCACCCCATGGGAGACCAGGAGAAGTACCTGGCTCCTGCCATCGGATCAGTGCGGTGCGCCGGCCGCAGTGCACCGGCCGTGGTGGCCATTGGAGGGTGAACCAATGGAAAAGGAAGACCTTTCTCTCTGTCTCTCTCACTGTCCACTCTGCCACTCTGTCAAAAAAAAAAAAAAAAAAGAACATATATGTGGAATACAATTCATCCTTGGAAGAAGTATGGAAGGTTCATGAAAATGTAAATAGGATGTGATATTTGAATTCAATAAGGAAGGATCTGGGTAAAACAGAAATGAATGATAGGAATGTTATAATTGTGGGTCTGTTAAAAAAAAAACAGTAAGAAGGGAGCACATTGTTAAGGGTCCTACATATATTTATCTTCTGTGTTAATGTTTGGATCCACACAGCACATTCACATTTCTTTAAAAAAAAAATTCGTTGTTTTCATTTCTTTTGAAAGAGAGATAGATCTTTCACCTGCTAGTTCACTCCCCAAATGTTTGCAAGAGCTGGGAGTCGGCCAGAACAAAACTGGAAGCCAGGAACTCGATCTAGGTCTTCCATATGGGTGGCGGGGACTCAAGTACTTGATCTAGCAACTGCTGTCTTCCAGGGTATGCTTTATGAAGAAGCTGGATTGGAGGTGGAGAGGTGGGGCTGGAATCAGGCCCTCCAACATGGGGTGTGAACATCTCAAGCAGTGATTTAACTGCTATACCCAGTACCTACTCCCGTACATTCACTTTTCAAAAGGTTTTCATGTAGACACTCTCTGTTTCTGTCAACAGCTCTAGAGAGTTGGCCAGGAGGTACCATCATTCATATTTTGCAGATGAAGAAATTAAGGGCACAGAGAAAGTTAGTGACTTTTAACAAGAAATTTAGTAAATAAGCAAAACTGGGATTAGGAAGAAACTGCTTCTTCCACTAGTAATTTGATGCTTTGTTCCATGCTGCAACCATTTGACACAATTTGTGTCCTTCCCAGGAACTGTGAGGCACAATTGGTGGCAATCACAAGTGATTTTACTCTCATGCCGCAAGATGACACGAAAACCCAGCAATAGCCCTAGAGTCAAGAAGTGTATTTTGTTCCTACTGAGAGTTTCTATTTTGAACAGGAAAATAGTTTGATGGCTACAAACAGACTTTTAGGTTTATTTTTTCTAGAAGGAATACTAAATAATAATTAGTTCAACGGTTTATTTTTCTTTATGGATTTAAAACATTCATAGGGAAATGTGTACAAACAGAAATGTTTTACTACATGATTTTACAACAATGAATATACAAATCTGTTAAGCAGTCAAAGTAAAAAACAGAAATGGCCAGTACCCTGAAAATCATCCCTTGTCCTTCTCCCCAGAAACCAAAGGTAATCAGGATTCTAACTTCTCACATTATGGCGTAGTCTGCCTGTTTTTAAACTTCAGGTAAATTGAATCATTCACTATGTTCTCTTTTGTATTTGGCTTATTTTACTCCACTTTTTTTTAATGAGATTTTGTATTTTTGCAGATAATTATAGTCCATTCATTCTCATTGATGTATAATAATCTCATTAGGTGATGATACTACAAATGGTTCTTTTTCTACTGTGATAAGCCTTTGTTTCAGATTGAGAAAAGTGGCATGATAGGCATAGTCTTTCTCTTGTTTTGCCTTGATTTTAACTTATGTAGAAAAAGGGCTTTATTAAGAAAAACATAAGACAAATTCTTATGAGTTGTTCAAATGTAATAATAAAAAAAGAAATGATAAAAGTAAATGGGAGAGGGGCCGGTGCTGTGGTGTAGCCGGTAAAGCTGCTGCCTGCAGTGCCACATCCCACATGGGTGCTGGTTCAAGTCCCAGCTTCTCCACTTCTGATCCAGCTCTCTACTATGGCCGGGGAAAACAGTAGAAGATGGCTCAAGTGCTTGGGTCCCTGTACCCCCATGGGAGACTCTACACAGCTCAGGCCATTGAGGCCATTTGGAGAGTGAACCAGCAGATTAAAGCCCTCTCTCTCTTCCTCTCTATAACTCTGACTTTCAAATAAATAAGTAAATCTTTTTTTAAAAAAATGTAGATTGGAGAGAGAAAGGAATCAAAATAGAATGAAAGGGAATACTACCTTCAGTGTTCTTTCTGGGAAACAAAAACATAGTCATGATAGTGATGTTGTTTTAGTAATAGTAACAATTACTGAACATTTGGTGGATACTTGTTCAAGGCCACACAAATAGGAAGTGGTAAACTGAGGACAAGGAAGGATCTAGCTGAAAGTTCAGCTTTTTAAAAGTACCAAAACTGGGTCTGGCATTGTGGCATAGCAGGAAAAGCCACCACCTGCGATGCTTGCATCCCATGTAGACACAGGTTCAAGTCTTGGCTGCTCCACTTCCAATTCTGCTCCCTACTAATGGCCTGGAAAAAAGCAGCAGAAGATGGCCCTAGTGTTTGTATCCCAGCCACCCATGTGGGAAACCCAGATGAAGCTCCTAGCTCCTGGCTTCTGCTTGGTCCAGTGCTGGCTGTTGTGGCCATCTGGGGAGTGATCCAGCAGATGGAAGACCTGTCTCTCTCTGCCAACTCTCTGGAACTGACTTTCAAATTAAAAAATATTTTAAACATTTTAAAAAAGCCATAAAATTACCAAAGCAAATGAGAGGACAATAAAAGAGGACAAATACAATATAGAAAAACAACAAAAAAATCACTCAACACATGTTAGTGAAGATTCAATTTGAAAAAGAAAAAAATATTTAAAGTATTTTAATAGGACAGAATTTAATAGAAGAAATGTTATGTAGGTGATGGATGAATTGAGAAGTCCAGAAGTGAATAGTGGGGTAACCCACAGGTTAGCATTAACAGGAAATGGATCACCCTTTGTAGGCTAGAGGACAAAAGGAGAAAATGATATCCAATTTTAATGGAAACAGGAACCACAGAGGCCTGTTTGATGTAACAGGATGCCAATGATCAAACACGGCATTGAACATACTGGGCAGGGAAGACCCAGGAATCTCCAGAGACGCAGCAAGGCTGATGGAGTGATCTGGACTGTAGGAACCTCTGTTATAGGGACAATTTTCTTCTTCTTTTTTTTTTTTTTAAAGAAACTGATGTTTATTTTCTGTCATCGTCATTGCCATTTTTCCTTTAGAAATTGTGTAGAGCATCTTAAGACCACTCCGTGGTTGTTCCTACCCATTCAGTGGCCTGAGCAGTAGGGACTGCAGACCAGTCTTCAGTGGTGGGCTAAGCACTAAGCACTGCAGTCTTCAGTGGGGAAATATGGAATAGGCAGAGGGCACTTGCACACCTTCGGACCAATCTGCAACCTCAGGTTGCGTAGCAGTAAACTCAGGAGCTGGGGTAATTCATTCGCCCCAAAATTCCTCCTTGGTCACAGCCTTTTCAGCAGCGACCTGCTCTTTATTTTCAGTCTCTCAGGATCTCTGTAGATGTAGAGATCAGGCATGACCTCCCAAGGGTGTTCACAAGAGATGATACCACACATGCATAGAACCTCTCAGACCAGCATAATAGGTAAACTCTTTAAATCCTACCCTGATGGTAGAGAGTCTTAGAGAAAAATAGTAAAGAACTATTCAAAGTGGAAGGAATTCTACTTTTCTTAAAATCTAGGCATTGCACAGAATTATAAAGAGAGCTTGTTAAGGCACAGAATCCTGGGCTCTACTCCAGAAATTCTGATTTACTAAGTCTTGGATGGGACCTCAAATTCTGTATTTCTAAGGAACTCAGATGTCACTGATAATAGCTGATCAACACAAGGTACTTTGAAAAAGTATGGCTGTAGCATTTAAATAGATGCTTATTCAATGAGTCGTTCAAGTGTTCCAATGAGTAGGTCTTCAGAGAATCTTCTGATCACCCAGAATAGGATGAGTATTATATCTATGAAATATAATATCACCCACCCTCACCACAGCCTGCTAATACTAACACACACACACACACACACACACACCCCACAGAGAAGTTGCCATATAGTAGAAGCTTATTAATTCACTTACAGATAAATATCACTGATAGCAAAAAAAAACTCATTTGATATAGTTTTATCCTGAAAATAAAAGCCAATCATCTATTATTTCAGCATTTTTCATGAGTATCTTATGTAGTTATAAATAGCATCCTTATTTTCCAGATTATGATACTGTGTACACTGAGGTATAATGATGTTATTAACATTTATCTGATTTAATTTAGGATCTGACATGTGGATAAGCAAGTGTTGATTTTCAATGTTAGCATAATGCTTCCCTGAATTACACCAACAGCAAATTTGCTAACCTGCATTTTGTCAGTGCCCACATGGTGATTTTCTGTGTGCCGTCTCCACATTGTGTTCTCTCCTGGTCACAGTCATGGCTTTACTCGTATGGATCAATATGTGCTGCCCGACTCCAACAGCCACTCAGACGCATGCATTTGGGAAACAAGTAAGTAAATCTTAACATGCATAGACACCCTCCTCTCTCCCCTGAAATCTTTTCTTGGTCTCCAACTCTCACAGGGGAGGATACTTATTCTCCTTTTGGGAATGATTCATCATATGCAAGCATTGGTTGGGCTTCTCTTCTTATTTGGTCAAGGCCCTTTAAAAGATAGGAGTCTTATTTTTTTGTCTGTAACTCGAGACTTAAATTTCCTTTCCAAATTAGGATGTTATTCAGCCTCTTAATCAAGTGTTCTTTCCTAGGACTAGTATCCATTTGTTTCCGTTTCTGTCTTCCTTGAGCCAGATTTCTAGTTTATTTTATGATTGTACTTGAGATTTCAAGCATTGAAATATTTTTGTAACACATGTGTCATGCCGGAAATATTACTGTTGAACATGGAATTATTTCTTTTCAAGTTTAAGTTGCTATAGACAATGAGCATTTAAAAAATAGTATATCACCAAATACAACCATTCATTATTGAAATGTTAAATACCAGCTTGTTGTTTTGCTCTCTGAAAAGAAGAAAGTAGGAATCACAGCAAAATTCAGCTTTTGAATGGAATGTGAAAAATAGATTATAAATCAGTGAAGTAGGCTATAAGGAGGGCATTCATGAAGAATAATCCAGGTCACCCAGAACTATGAGGAACAATATAGTTCCCACACTGAGCCATTCTTGAATTTTAAAGAGGACAGAACCTTCAGAAATGACTGAATCACTTCTTGTCTCTAGGCAAGGAAATATCTAATTGAAATCACAGACATAGCCTTTTTCTAAGCTAAATTTCTTGGAAGAAAACACTCTGAAACCTTCTTTGCAACTCTCCATCCAGTATTTAGGGATCTTCACTCTTCTCTCTTTTCATTGTCCTTGTGTTAATTTTCTGTGCATTTTTAAGACTTGTGCTGACTGGGTCTATGTACGTTTTATGTTTGTTGTGAGCACATGCATTCTCTCCTGTATGCTATGAGTAAACGTTAGTGGAGATCATACCAATAATATGGTTTCAAATTTGTTCATGGGATAGGTAAACATGGTAAAACTTGAAGTAGTTCCATACAGCAATGTGAGTACACATTTTTAAAGTTGGGGGTCTTTGCAGGCTAGATTTGATCCCTGGGTGGACCTCAGACAGTGGCCTACATTCTAGTGTGAATATTGACTGCTTGGCCTCTGATTTTCCAGCTGCCTTAGTAGATTTAGATGTTCCACGTGAGAATCTAATAGCATAGCTCTCAGAGCTGGGAAATAATAAATTTGGCAGCTGTCTGTGGAACGTCAGCACCATTGTCTCCTTGAAGAGGTCATTCCTCATTATCCTCTAGCAGAAGCACTAGACATGATCACAGAAGTTCATAACTGGTTGAGAATTTTGAGAACAGGCATGTGGGACAAGCTCGAAACTCTGGTTCAGCTGTTCTAGTCTTTCTGTGAACCATCGATTTCCCCATCCCTTCTTTTCTCCAGTCTGATGTGGAACTGAGTGATTTCCCTTTTTGTCAGAATGTGAATCCCATGTGTGCATGAACTACATCTGGCTCTACATTTCTTTTTATAAGATTAATTTATTTATGATAAAGACAGAGTGATAGTGAGATCTTCCATCTGCTGGCTTACTCCCTAAACGCTTATGGTAGTCAGGACTGGGTCTGGCTGAGACTAGAAGTCAGTAACTTCATCCTGGTCTCCCACAGGGGTGGCACGTGTCCATGTACTGGAGCCACCTTATCCTGCTTTCCCAGGCAAAGTAGCAGGAAACTGGATTGGCAATGGAAAAGTTGGGACTCAAGCCAGCACTCTGATATGGGATGCTGTCATCACAAGTGGTGGCTTAACCTACCACACCATAACACTAGCCCTAGCTCTACACTTCTGTATGTTCATCATTTAAGATACTATCTTATTCAAAGTTGAAAATTCTGTAAGAAGTAGATTAAGCAAAAGATAGAATTCAGGAGCTCAGAAGTCAACAAGATGAGTTCAATTGATTCTTTTCAATTTTTTAAAAAGATTTATTTATTTGAAAGTCAGAGTTACACAGAGAGAGAAGGGGAGTCAGAGAGAGAGAGAGAGAGAGGTCTTCCACCCACTAGTTCACTCCCCAGTTGGCCACATCTCCTGGAGCTGTGCTGATCCAAAGCCAGGAGCCAAGAACTTCTTCTGGGTCTCCCACATGGTGCAGGGGCCCAGGGACTTAGGCCATCTTCTATTGCTTTCCCAGGCCACAACAGAGAGCTGGATTGGAAGTAGAGCAGCTGGGACTCAAACCAGCACCCATTTGGGATGCTGGCACTGCAGACGATGGCTTTACCAGCTATGCCACAGAGCCCCTCAATTGATTTTAGATCAACTTTCCCCTGTATACTAGTATTTCTCTTTTTAAAAGAGTGATCACCACATTTAAAAATTCATGTCCCATAAAATCTACCCTAATAAAAGGTGTAATTCAACACTTTTATTATATGCATATCTTTGTACAACTATTATCATACATAATTCCAGAACATTTTTATCACCCAAGAAGAAATCCCATGCTGATTCACAATTGCTCCTCAGTTTTGTCTCCTCTACTGTCTTCTGGCAATCACGAATCTTTCTGTCTATATGGATTTGGGCATTTTGTATTAATGTAACAATATCATGGGGTCTCAAAAATTTCTCACTTACTTAAGATGATGTTTTCTATTCTGTATGTTTTAGCATGTTTCAGTACTTCATTCCATTTGTATATGAATAATATTTCCTGCATAGATAGATGTGCCACATTTTGTTTATTCATTTACCTATTGATGGATATTTGGGTTGTCTCCAGTTTATGACCAGTATAAATAAAGCTTCTTTGAAATTTTATGTACCAAATTTTGTGTTAGCATATTCTACTGTCATGCATCTACCCAGGAGTGGAATTGCTGGGTTTTATAGTTATACAATATTTAATGTTTGAGAAACAACCAAATATTTCCTACAGAAGCTGCATCATTTTAGTCTTGCCCACAAAGTATGAAAGTGTCAATTTCTTCACAACTGTACCAATATGTGCTAATGTTCATCTCATTGATTATGGCTATCCTAATATGTATACAGTGGTATCTCACTTGGATATACATTTGCATTTCCTAATGGCTAGTGGTGGTAAGCACTTTTCCTGGCTTAATTAGCTTATTGAAATCCTTTTTCCATTTTTAATTATTTGTATTTTTATTGTTGAATTAAAGATCTTTCTGTGTAATCAGCACTATGTTCTTGTCTGCTATGTGATTTGTAAATAATTTTCTCCCTCTAGAGGCTATCTTTTTACTGTCTTGATTACATTTTAAAGCAGATAACTTTTAAATTATGAGGAAGTTGACTATATTTTTTCTTTTGCTGCTTGTGCTTTAGGTGTTTCATCCAAGAATCTATTTCCTAATTCAAGTCACTGAGATTTATAGCTATGTTTTCTTCTTCTAATAGCTTTGTAGTTTAGTTCTTAATATTATTTTTTACATATTTAGCTAATTTTGCATATGGTATTGGGTATACACATATTCAATCTTTTTTTTTAACTTTTATTTAATGAATATAAATTTCCAAAGTACGATTTATGGATTACAATGGCTTCCCCCACATACCGTCCCTCCCACCCACAACCCTCCCCTTTCCCACTCCCTCTCCCCTTCCATTCACATCAAGATTCATTTTCGATTATCTTAATATACAGAAGATCAGCTTAGTATACATTAAGTAAGGATTTCAACAGTTTGCTCCCACACAGAAACATAAAGTGAAAAATAATAGATGAGTTTTTTTAAATGATGATGAAATCAGATCAGACCTATTGTCATGTTTAATCCCAGTGAGAGTCAAGTTGGGAGTTGATAATTTCTTTTTTTTTTTTTTTCTTACAGAGGATCAGTTTAGTATACATTAAGTAAAGATTTCAACAGTTTGCACCCCCATAGAAACACAAAGTGAAATATATTGTTTGAGTACTCGTTATAGCATTAAATCTCAATACACAGCACATTAAGGACAGAGATCCTACATGAGGAGTAAGTGCACAGTGACTCCTGTTGTTGACTTTATCAATTGACACTCCTGTCTATGGCATCAGTAGTCTCCCTATGCTCCAGTCATGAGTTTCCAAGGCTATGGAAGCCCTCTGAGTTCTCCGATTCTTATCTTGTTTAGACAAGGTCATAGTCAAAGTGGAGGTTCTCTCCTCCCTTCAGAGAAAGGTACCTCCTTCTTTGAATACCTGTTCTTTCCACTGGGATCTCACTCGCAGAGATCTTTTGCCAGAGTGTCTTGGCTTTCCATGCCTGAAATACTCTCATGGGCTTTTCAGCCAGATCTGAATGCCTTTAGGGCTGATTCTGAGGCCAGAGTGCTGTTTAGGACATCTGCCGTTCTATGAGTCTGCTGAGTATCTCACTTCCCATGTTGGATCACTCTCCCCTTTATTTATTCTATCGGTTAGTGTTAGCAGGTACGAGACTTGTTTATGTGCTCCCTTTGACTCTTAGTCCTTTCATTATGATCAATTGTGAACTGAAATTGATCACTTGGAATAGTGAGATGGCATTGGTACATGCCACCTTGATGTGAGTGAATTGGAATCCCCTGGTATGTTTTTAACTCTACCATTTGGGGCAAGTCAGCTTGAGCATGTCCCAAATTATACATCTCTTCCCTCTCTTATTCCCACTCTTATGTTTAACAGGGATCACATTTCAGTTAATTTTTAACACTTAAGAATAACTGTGTATTAATTACAGAATTAAACCCGTCATATTAAGTAGAACAGACAAAAAAACTACTAAGAGGGATAATGTATTAAGTTGTTCATTAACAGTCAGGGCTATGCTGATCAAGTCACCGTTTCCCATAGTGTCCATTTCACTTCAGGAGGTTTCCTTTTTGGTGTTCAGTCAGTTGTCACCGATCAGGGAGAACATATGGTATTTGTCCCTTTGGGACTGGCTTATTTCACTCAGCATGATGTGTTCCAGATTCCTCCATTTTGTTGCAAATGACTGGATTTCATTCTTTCTTACTGCGGTATAGTATTCTAAAGAGTACATATCCCATAATTTCTTTATCCAGTCTACCGTTGATGGGCATTTAGGTCGGTTCCAGGTCTTAGCTATTGTGAATTGAGCTGCAATAAACATTAGGGTGCAGACTGCTTTTTTGTTTGCCAATTTAAATTCCTTTGGGTAAATTCCAAGGAGTGGGATGGCTGGGTCGAACGCTAGGGTTATCTTCAGGTTTCTGAGGAATCTCCAGACTGACTTCCATAGTGGCTTGACCAGTTTGCATTCCCACCAACAGTGGGTTAGTGTCCCTTTTTCCCCACATCCTCGCCAGCATCTGTTGTTGGTAGATTTCTGCATGTGAGCCATTCTAACCGGGGTGAGGTGAAACCTCATTGTGGTTTTGATTTGCATTTCCCTGATTGCTAATGACCTTGAACATTTTTTCATGTGCCTGTTGGCCATTTGGATTTCCTCTTTTGAAAAATGTCTATTGAGGTCCTTGGCCCATCTCTTAAGTGGGTTGTTGGTTTTGTTTTTGTGGAGTTTCTTGATCTCTTTGTAGATTCTGGTTATTAACCCTTTATCTGTTGCATAGTTTGCAAATATTTTTTCCCATTCTGTTGGTTGTCTCTTCACTCTCCTGACTGTTTCTTTTGTAGTACAGAAACTTCTCAATTAGATGCAATCCCAATAGTTAATTTTGGCTTTGACTTCCTGTGCCTCCCGGGTCTTTTCCAGAAACTCTTTGCCTGTGCCAATATCTTGAAGGGTTTCTCCAATGTTCTCTAGTAACTTGATGGTGTCAGGTCGTAGATTTAGGTCTTTAATCCATGTTGAGTGGATTTTTGTGTAAGACGTAAGGTAGGGGTCTTGCTTCATGCTTCTGCACGTGGAAATCCAGTTTTCCCAGCACCATTTATTGAATAGACTGTCCTTGCTCCAGGAATTAGTTTTAGATCCTTGATCAAATATAAGTTGGCTGTAGATGTTTGGGTTGATTTCTGGTGTTTCAATTCTGTTCCATTGGTCTATCCATCTGTTTCTGTACCAGTACCATGCTGTTTTGATTACAACTGCCCTGTAGTATGTCCTGAAGTCTGGTATTGTGATGCCTCCAGCTTTGTTTTTGTTGTACAAGATTGCTTTAGCTATTCAAGGTCTCTTGTGCCTCCATATAAATTTCAGCACCAATTTTTCCAGATCTGAGAAGAAGGTCTTTGGTATCTTGATTGGTATTGCATTGAATTTATAAATTGCTTTTGGGAGAATGGACATTTTGATGATATTGATTCTTCCAATCCATGAGCATGGAAGATTTTTCCATTTTTTGGTATCCTCTTCTATTTCTTTCTTTAAGGTTTTGTAATTTTCATCGTAGAGATCTTTAACGTCCTTGGTTAAGTTTATTCCAAGGTATTTGATTGTTTTTGTAGCTATTGGGAATGGGATTGATCTTAGAAGTTCTTCCTCAGCCATGGCATTGTCTGTGTATACAAAGGCTGTTGATTTTTGTGCATTGATTTTATACCCTGCTACTTTGCCAAACTCTTCTATGAGTTCCAATAGTCTCTTAGTAGAGTTCTTTGGGTCCCCTAAATAAAGAATCATGTCATCTGCAAAGAGGGATAGTTTGAGTTCTTCCTTCCCAATTTGTATCCCTTTAATTTCTTTTTCTTGCCTAATAGCTCTGGCTAGAACCTCCAGAACTATATTGAATAGCAGTGGTGAGAGTGGACATCCCTGTCTGGTACCAGATCTCAGTGGGAATGCTTCCAACTTTTCCCCATTCAATAGGATGTTGGCTGTGGGTTTTTCATAGATTGCTTTGATTGTATTGAGGAATGTTCCTTCCAAACCCAGTTTGCTTAGAGTTTTCATCATGAACGGGTGTTGTATTTTATCAAATGCTTTCTCGGCATCTATTGAGATAATCATATGGTTTTTCTTCTGCAGTCTGTTAACGTGGTGTATCACATTGATTGTCTTGCGCACGTTAAACCATCCCTGCATACCAGGGATAAATCCCACTTGGTCTGGGTGGATGATCTTTCTGATGTGTTGTTGCATTCTATTGGTGAGAATTTTATTGAGGATTTTTGCATCTATGTTCATTAGGGATATTGGTCTGTAATTCTCTTTTAGTGCTGCATCTTTTTCCGGCTTAGGAATTAAGGTGATGCTGGCTTCATAGAAAGAATTTGGGAGGATTCCCTCTTCTTCGATTGTTCTGAATAGTTTGAGGAGAATTGGAGTCAGTTCTTCTTTAAATGTCTGGTAGAATTCAGCAGTGAATCCATCTGGTCCTGGGCTTTTCTTTGTTGGGAGGGCCTTTATTACTGTTTCAATTTCTGTCTCAGTTATGGGTCTGTTTAGGTTTTCGATGTCTTCCTGGTTCAATTTAGGTAGTTTGCATGTGTCCAGGAATCTATCCATTTCTGATAGGTTTCCCTGTTTGCTGGCATACAAGTCCTTGTATTAATTTCTGATGATTCTTTTTATTTCTGTGGTGTCTGCTGTTACGTTTCCTTTTTCATCTCTGATTTTATTGATTTGGGTCTTTTCTCTTCTTTTTTTAGTTAGTTGGGCCAATGGGGTGTCAATTTTGTTTATTTTTTCTGTTTGCTATGAAAAGTCTTTATTTCACCTTCATTCACAAATGATAGCTTTGCAGGATATAATATTCTGGGCTGGCAGTTGTTCTCTCTTAGTACCTGGGCTATATCTCGCCATTCCCTCCTAGCTTGTAGGGTTTCTGATGAGAAGTCAGCTGTGAGTCTGATTGGAGATCCTCTGAGAGTAATCTGACGTTTCTCTCTTGCACATTTTAGGCTCTTTTCTTTATGTTTCACTGTGGAGAGTTTAATTACAACGTGTCGTGGTGAGGATCTCTTTTGGTCATGTTTATTAGGGGTTCTGTGAGCTTCCTGTACTAGGATTTCTCTGTCCTTCTCCAAACCTGGGAAATTTTCTGCTAATATCTCACTAAAAAGGCCTTCTAATCCTTTCTCCCTCTCCATGCCTTCAGGAACTCCTAGAACCCGAATGTTGGGTTTTTTAATAGTATCCTGAAGATTCCCAACAATATGTTTTAGATTTCTAATTTCCTATTCTTTTCTTTTGTCTGACTGTATCCTTTCCTGTTCTCTGTCTTCTAAGTCCGATATTCTCTCTTCTGCTTCACCCATTCTGTTTGTAAGGCTCTCTATTGTGTTTTTCATTTGATCTATTGAATTCTTCACTTCAGTCACTATCCCAGTTTCCTGTTGTACTAGTTGTTTCGTTTCATTTTGATTCCTCCTTAATATTCCATTTTCACGAGAGAGATTTTCTATCTTGTCCATTAAGGATTTCTGTAGTTCAAGAATTTGTTTTTGAGAACTTCTTAATGTTCTTATCAATTTTTTGAGATCTGCTTCTTGCATTTCTTCTATGTCATCATCCTCATAATCTCGAATTGGGGTGTCTTTTTCATTTGAGGGCTTCATGGTGACTTCCTTGTTTTGCATGTAATTAAGAAGCATATATATTGAAAAGACAATTCTTTCCTCAATGAATTGTCTTGACACTGTTGCTGAAAATAAATTCACCATAAATGCTTTGGTTTCTTTCTTGACTCCCAATTTTATGCTGGTGCTCTATCTGTCTACCGTAAGCTAAGTAGAATACTCTTCATTACTGTAATAGTTTTGATGTCAGGAAACATGAGTCCTCTCACTTTGTTCATCTTTTCAAGATTGTTTTGTCTATTCTTGGTCCTTTGCGTTTCCATATGATTTTTGAGATAAGCTGGTCAATTTGTAGAAATAACAGATCTATGATTTTAAAATTTATTTTTTATTTGAAAAGCAGAGATAAAGAGAGAGAAGGGGAGAGAGAAAAAGAGAGGGAGATTTTTCCATCCATTGGTTTATTCCCCAAATGGCCACAATGGCCAGGGCTAGGATAGGCATAAGCCAAGAGCCAGGATCTTCTTCTGAGTCTCCCACATGAGTGTAGGGGCCCAAATACTTGGGCCATCTTCTGCTGTTTTTCCCAGGCATATCAGTAGGGAGTTGGATCAGAAGAGGAACAGCCAGGACTTGAACCAGCACCCAATTGGGATGCCAGCACAGCAGGCAGAGGCTTAACTTATGCCACAGTGCCAGTCCCCACAGCTATGATTTTTAAAGAGGTAGTAGATCAATTTGTGGAGTATTGCCATGTTAAAGTAATAAATAGTAACAGTTTTCCAATCCATGAAAATGAGTTTTTCTTAGTTTTTCTCTATTTTTCAATGATGTTTTGTTGTCTTTGGTGTGCTAGTTTTACATTTCTTTTGCTAAATGTATTGAGTTTTGTATATTGGTAATTTATCCTGCAACCTTAGAATATTTATTATCTCTAATAGTGTATGTATATGTATTAGTCTTTCCACATACAAGTTCAAATAATTTGTAAGTAGAAGTAGTTTCACTTCTTCCTTTTCCATCTGGATGATTTTCATTTAAGTATTTTTTTTATCTAATTGCCTTAATTAGAACCTCTAGTACAGTATTTATTAAATGCAGCAAGGGCAGACGTTCTTCTCCTATTCCTGCTTGATTGAGTACCACTTCTTAAAATCAGAATCATATATGTACAGTTCCCAAGCTGTTTTATTTCATTAATAAAAATTATTCCCAACCAACCATTTAATAGTAACTTCAAACATAAAGCAATGTTTATTTAATAGTATTTATGGCGACCTTCTAAAAGGAAAAATATGTTATCTTAAAAAAATCAATTCAGGGCCTGGCACTGTGTCATAGCAGGTAAAGCTGCTGCCTGCAGTGCCAGCATTCCATATTCTGAGTTCTTAAAGAGGGCTTCTTTCATAATTTTTTCTCTGGCTTTTTGTAGCAGGAAGAAAATTTTCTGGATTATAAATGTGGCTTCTTTCTTTACTGATGAATCTATGTAAAAGCCCACTTTTGACAAGCTGTTGATTAAATAACACAGAAGCCTTGCAACCCCAGTTACATTTGCAGCACATGCAAGTATAGGCACTCAACTCCTAGTGACTCTACTTAATACTTCTATGTTTTATGAAGGTAAAACGGTAAAACCTATCCCATAGAAGCCTTACTTTGAACTTTGGATTCTTCTTTTCTCATGGGCTAGCTATATGCAGTACTATACTCTCTCAAGATGCTAGGCAAGCAGCACTGAGCATCAGCTCCTAGTTTGTCACATGATCCTAATGGTGAACCACTGGTACTCTACAGTGCACTATGTTGCTAAGCTATGATGCAAAGTAGGTTAGGTATATAACTATTTATTTTCAGTTGCTGATGAGTATATATGAGTGTGTCACAATTGTAAGTAGAGAGGCATCTGCAGTCAGAAATAAGTGTCAAGAATTTCTGAGAAACTTGTATCATGTTTGGAGTCAAAGACCAGCACATTAATTTTTAAATAATATAATTCATTCACATTTAAAATGGAAAATAACCATAAGATTTAGATATTAATGGGCTCAATATTTTCAAGGCACAGTTCTGCACATTTTATGTGTTGCAGAGAATCTAAATCAGCATTCTCCTCTTCCAACCAAAGTCTGCTTTCAGAGAACATCTCTGACTCTCTGAACTTGAGGGTTTCCCTTCTGGCTACAAGGTCCCAGTCGTAGGCACACATTTGGTACAGGCATAAGTTCTTAAGATTTAATTCCCATAATGTAACCTTTAGCCAATAATATAAAGAATGGGTCAATAATGTTCTGCATCCTTGCCTTCAGTCAGAATTACTTGGCTGTATTTATTATGGTCTCCCACAGCCCAATTGGGATTGAATTTCAGTTAACCAAAGCAATAACTTCCCTGACAACATGCTCTTAAATTTTGTCTTTCCCTTCGCTGGTTCAGTCTCCTACTCCCTTGCTGTTTTATGGAATAACTTTCAAAATAAATGACTGACATTTGAATGTTTTTCTCAGTGTAGGCTTTTGGAGTAACATGTTCTAGAAAACATTCCTCATCTCTTTATTATTTACAGCAAATCTCTTTTTATGGATGAACAAACTATGATGAAGGAAAGTTGTCCAGATCACAATATTAGAAACCAACACAAAGTTCAAATTCAGGCAGACTCTTAACTTCTTTAAAAGGCTTTGTTCTTCCCTCCCATAATAATATAGTAATCATATAATGATTCATCTTTAATGCTTTGCAGTGGCTCCTATATCAACAGGATGGGGAAGAACTCGTCAACTAAAATAAAATGTTACAAAAACCAGTGACAGTCACGCATGAATTTTATTGAAAATGAGAAGCAAATGAAAGACAAATGAGAGGCAAGGTAACCAATCGGGACCGGCCACCGATCAGGACCAACACTCCTCACCAGTGTGCGGCCCCCAACAGCAGGTTACCTAACTTTTTATAATATTCTATCCACTAGGGCTCACAATTTCAAACCAGACCCCTGGTATGCAGTGAACAACAAAGAGGAAAACCAGAATATGGTTGCAAGATAACAGTTAACAATAACAAACCCAGTAACAGATCCAAGATATGGTGGTAAGATAACAGTGAGGGACACATTTCGGCCAACCTAGTTCCTGGGAATTTGGGTCCACATAGTTTCACAGGATACACCCTCAGATATTAGCAAGCAAAGCTAATATGCACAGACGCAAGAGATCTGCAATTAGCTTTTAGCCACGCTCACTGCATTTTGATTCTGATTTTATAGAACAGCCAGAGTGTGTGTGTGTGTGTGTACATGTAAAATGAATGTTAACCATGCATCTACATAGAACTCAAAAAGAGACTATGTATTGGCAGATCCTGTTGAACCTTCCTGTTTCCTAGCAAACCAATAAGTTGGTGGGTATGTGGGATGGGGTTTTGCTACGCTTCATAAGATAATAGTAGCTAAAACCAAATATTCTCATGTCCTTATAGATGGTGATAGGTATGTACTAAGAAAACCGTTCCCACAAGTCTATTTGACTTCCTCAATTTCAACCCCATGCTGATGGGTCTTTGCTATAACTCCGCCTTCTAATATAAGGAACTTTCAGGTGTCTTGGGAATCATCAGGTCATAACAATTTGAAATTAGAATGGTGGTATTTCACTTAATGTAATGATCTTAAGTTCCACGCATTAAACGAAATAAGCCAAACACAAAAAGAGGAATGCTGCATGCTTTCTCTCTTATGTGGAAGTTAAATGTAGATAGTCAATGTGAATTTAGCATAGTGTGACTGGGAAGGTTGTAGGAACATGGATGGAGAGAGATTATATAATGAATACCAAAAGCAGCTGTATGAAGATAATGGGTCTGCTGTTCTGCAGCAAAGTGGGGTAACTGAAATCCACAATAATGTGTTACATTCTTTATAAAGAATTATAATAGAGAATCTGGTAGGCTCCACAGACAAAGACAAGACAAGAAAATTGAAAGGTTAATTGTCTGATATGATCAGATTATGCTGTGTCTGTGTGTCTGTACTCCATAAAAATCACAGCAATTACATGATGATTAAAAATTAAGGGGCTGGCGCCGTGGCTCACTTAGTTAATCCTCCGCCTGTGGCACTGGCATCCCATATGGGCACCGGGTTCTAGTCTCGGTTGCTCCTCTTCTGGTCCAATTCTCTGCTGTGGCCCGGGAAGGCAGTGGAGGATGGCCCAAGTGCTTGGGCCCCTGCACCTGCATGGGAGACCAGGAAGAAGAACCTGGCTCCTGGCTTCGAATCGGCGTAGCTCTGGCCGTAGCGGCCATTTGGGGAGTGAACCAACGGAGGGAAGACCTTTCTCTCTGTCTCTCTCTTTCACTGTCTCTATCTGTTGAAATAAAATCGATTAAAAAATTAAAATAAATAAAATTATATAGTAGAGAACTCCAGCATCAACCAAGATTTCGGATCCAATTCTGAGTGTTTCTAGTTTTGCTCTGTTGCATTTGAGTCCTGCTTTAGGCTTTTATATTCAAGGCTAAGACATCTCAAACCTCACAAAGAAACTTGAAAACTACTGATCTACATAAGCCAAAGAACCCTCTTGTTGTCTTGGTCAAGTGACATGAAATATAAGTGTCCTTAGGAGTTTGAGTACAATGCCATTGACCACACTGGGAAGAGTGCTGACAGTGCTGGCGCCATCCCTGGCTGCAGCCCTACCTCCTCGTTGTCTTCTGCATTGCGTTCCTGGTTGTGCAGAGAGAGTGGAGATAATTTTGCAAACTTTGAGCAAAAGCGTTCATCATCAGAAATTTCAATGCACCGGTTATCACTTTTATACCACCCTAGTGACTTTGCTTTTTACATGAATGGACAATGATGTACAGTTTTTACTATGTGGTCACTGGTTTAAAAAAAGCTGACTGTGTTTTCATTCAGTTTTTGGGGCAGAGGGGATTTGTGCGTTCTATTGGTTCCTGCTACTCCAGAATCATGTTAAACATGGCTAACAGTGTAGGTACAGAACTATAGTTAGTTGTGCATTTGTGATTTTATTACAATGTCACCTTGTTTCTTACAAAAAAACCAGGGTCCTTTCTTGGCATGTAACATGTATGTATTTCCAAAATATTAAATAGCTATACAGAAGCAGGTTTTATTTATCATATTATCTTATTAAAGGAAAAAGTCCAACAACAACAACAGCAAAAAAGAAATATAAGTGTCATATACCCACATGTGTAACGAGAAGAACTAGCTGGGGCCAGCACTGTGGCGCAGTGGGTTAATACCCTGACCTGAAGCACCGGCATCCCATATGGGCACCGGTTTGAGACCCAGCTTCTCCGCTTCAAGAGATCAGCTCTTTTGGGGAGTGAACCAGTGGGTGGTAGACTTTCTCTCTCTCTCTCTCTCTGCCTCTCCTCTCTTTGTGTAACTCTTTCAAATAAATAAATAAATATTTTAAAAAAAGAACAAGTATTAGCTTTTATTGTCCTGAAAGATATGAGCGCTAGATGTACTTTTGTTCAAGCATTATAATATACAGAAAGGTAGCATTATTTTTCCTTTTAGCAATGCTTCTCAAAAATGATTCCTTTCAACATCAGTTCCAAGAGATCGTAAGGGAGAAAAGGATACTGAGATCAAGTTTAGGAAAATACACTATGGCCTCCTCTATGATGCTCATGGCTCATTTTAACACAGATGATCTGAAAAGTCATGCCATGAAGAAACCACTTCACCGTAATGTTTAAATATATTTCACTATCTCAGAGCTATTTGCATTTCAGAGACTCACTTTCTGTGACTATATTTTAGAAAACTTTATTCTAGAACAAAGAATGGAATAGGAGATTTTATACACAGACATAGTGCATTTGAGTTCTTGATTATGAAGCATATAGACCTAGTTTGGTGACTGCAAATGATCAGGAAAATGGCTTAATGAAAAACAACAAAGTGGAAGAAGAGAGAAACAATAGCTGTGACGAATATTCTTGCAGCCTCATCTTGCTCTCCTGCATTGCTATGTTGGACCTCCTTATGTGACCCAGATGACAGCCCTCTCTAATCATTGCTTGAGGGGTCCATGTGCTGTTTCTGTTTGTTTCTGTGGCTAACCAGATGCAACTAAGACCTCTGAGATATTTCCCTAAGGCCTCCATAAGTGTAGCAGAGCAGTGCTAGAGAGGAATGTACTACTGACTGAAGAATGTGTAAAGAGAACAGAAAACGGTTTTTTTTAATTATGCATCCTAGTAAACATTTTTATTACTCCAAAGCCCTTAGCTTGTGTCCTCAAAGGGTGTTTCTTACCTTTTCCTTCCAGGCTTCCAATTCGTCCTTTCCCAATAATCTCTCCGCTACCATGCTGAAATCTTACTTCCTGCTTGCTGCTAGTCCAGATTTGTTGGTCCTAGTCCCTGTATGCACTTAGAAAAGTGTAAAAGGACCTTGAGAAGCTATGATGTTCCATGACGCAAACAGCAATTTAATAATCTTTTCCTAATTCAGCAAACTGTTTGGAATTTCAGCCCCAACAGGCTTTATTGAGGTAAACGAGTTTTTCAAACATTCACACTGGTATACTCATTTAGCATTCTAGGGAATGAAACTTTCTCTGTTGATGCCATCTTAAACATTTGCTGCTAATCATGATTCTGCACGTCTCTGCTATTGTTCTCTGCAGTTCCCTGACAACAAAGAACCTTACATTACTTTTTAATAAAATAAAATAGAAAATGTACTTGAACTAAAACTTTGGTTTTAAGTTGTTCTCTAGTTAGAGTTTGAAAAACCAAACGTTCCCTAGGGAATAATTTTTGGGATTTTAATAAAATACACTAACTAACAAAAGTTTGTACAAAGAAATTCTGGGACAGGTGTCTATCATAAAAACTCAACATTGCCATTTCTTTCTCTAATCTTAACAATATCCAATTTGGCATCTTAAAATGCAGAGACAGGAACATTAGAAATTAGTCTCGTTAAAAATTAGGAGCGTCATAAAAATGCTCATTAGAATAAATGGCTGATTGTGTCTGTGTTCCTTATGCATTAAATTGCAATAAGATGCAGACACAAAATAGAAATAATATCAAATTCCTTTAGATATATGGCCCCAGTGGACCAGAGTTCTGCAATTTATATTGTTTCTGTTCACTTTATGTTCTAAGTTGGGCATGTGAGACCTCAAAGAAGCTGACTCCTGGCTTCAGATCAGTCCAGCCCCTGCTGTTGAGGCCATGTGGGGAGTGAACTAGTGGATGGAAGATATCTCTCTCTCTCTTTCCCTCTCTTTCTAAGTCTTTCAAATAAATAAATAAATAAATAAATAAATCCTTTTTTGTTTTTTTAAAAGAAGTATATCAGAGGCTGATAAATGATGTTATGGTGCGGTGGGCTAAGCAACCATTTGCTACATTGGTTTCTCAAATCAGAGCACCAGTTCAAGTCCTGGATGCTCCATTTCCAATCCAGCTTCCTGTTAATGCACCTGGGGAAGCAGCAACAGATGGGGTATGTACCTGGGCTCCTGCCACTGTATGGGAGACCCCGATGGAGTTCCTGCCTCCTGGCTGCTGCTTGGCCCAGTTCAGCCCTTATGGCCATTTGGGGAGTGAATGAACAGATGGAAGATCTCTGTCTCTTTCTGTCTCCCATTCTCTGTAACTAGGTTTTCACATAAAGAAAGAAGTACATCAAAGCTCCCTTAACAAATAGGAATTAGAAAAATGACCTAATCAAATATTTTTTTATTTTAAAAATTCTCCTGGGTACATTATTATTTATTATTTCAGCCCTTGACCATGGGATCTGCTACACATTAGGCCAGCTGTATTAGCATCATTTATGACCCCACGGGAAACCAACTGCAGTGACAGCAGATTCAGCAAGGCTGCTTTTAAAAATGGAAAGTGACTTTAAAAATGGCATGAAGAAGGCATGATACAAATGCGAATTGAGACACATCTTCACTAGAGACTTGCATTAAGTATTTAGATTTCCTGTTTCCAGATGTCAAACTGGTAATGTATTCCCTTCAAAATTGTATTATAATTACCAAATATGTCAGTCACTCTTGGCAGCTGGTGGGTTAGGTACAATGTGTTTGGATCTAATTCCCGATAAATATATGGTGTGAGTAATTATTCATTACCTAGGCATTGAGTTTGTCTAAAATCTGTCCAGTTATCTTTTTCAGAGAAGTTAATGTGTTGGATTCTAAAAAGCGGGACTTTTTTTGGAGAATGTATATGGACTTGGTGGTATTTTAATTGTGTTCAGTGCATGTAAGAGTCATTTATAAATACATTTATCTCATCAGGCACCAGGGCTGTATTTCTAAGTTCTCGATGAATATTAGATACACTCTGTTCACAAAAATAAAAATCTTTTTCTCATAATATCCTCAGTGACTTTTAAGAGAATGCTAATGCCATGATTTTTCCCCCTGAGATTCATTACCTGTCCAGTCACATTTTTCCTTGTATTAAAAAGAAAATACATTTCCTAAGAGCTGGGGAGAATATATTACAATGTACCACTCAGAGTGGGAGTGGAAAACAGAGATGCTTTTTCACTGTCAGTTCTATTTCATTTAGGATGCAGATATCATAGGTACCTGTCCTTGTGTCAGGACTAGAAAATGCTTTTCATGTTCTTTTGTTACTGCTGCAAATTGGGCAAGAACAGAACTGAATAATTTCAAGTCAATGGTTTTCCTAGGGTCTCCACTTCCTCATGTCTGAAATAAAGGGGAAAAAATATCGTGTTGGGTTTTTCTTTTATAGAAACAATATCTAATATTTATGTGCTCAAGTATACTTTACAGTTTTGCTCCTGCCTCATAAACTTAAATGAAATATCTCCAAAGCCACATACCTATTACATCATAACGGTTCTTCCGTGGCATCATGCATACTTGTCTCTTGAGCATATACAAGGTTCAGCTAAGAAAAGATACCAGGGGGCTGGTGCTGTGGTTCAACGGGTTAATGCCCTGGCCTGAAGCACCGGTATCCCATAAGGGCACTGGTTTGAGACCCGGCTGCTCCACTTCCAATCCAGCTCTCTGCTATGGCCTGGGATAGCAGTGGAAGATGGCCCAAGTCTTTGGGCCTCTGCACCCATGCGGGAGACCCGGAAGAAGCTCCTGGATCCTGCCTTCGGATCGGCACAACTCCGGCCATTGCGGCCATCTGGGGAACCTTTGATGGAGGACCTCGTTCTCTCTCTCTGCCTCTCCTCTCTCTGTGTAACTCTGTCTTTCAAATAAATAAATAAATCTTTAAAAAAAAAAAAGAAAAGAAAAGATACCATAAGGGTACTGTATATGAAAAGATAAGGTTATTCCCTTTAATTGAACAGGTCCATTGGGAAGGCAAGGTCAGAATTGCTAATAAAACAGCAAGATCCTGAGTCAAACTGTACAGGTTGTGAAGCCCTGTTTAGTGGAGGCTAATTAATGTCATCGCATGTGATGGCTAAAATGAGAATATAACCTAATGATAAATTAATAACAGATGCTGAAATATACCACAAGTGAGGGATTTTCTATGATAACATTATAGAAAAGAGATTGCTATCAGCAAATGGTTCATGGCAGAGTTTTCTACATTATATGTAAGCTCTAGGAGATATGACTTAAAGTATACCATGAATCTTTAATTCAGAGAAAATGTTTCCAATGATAAAATTGTGATGGTAGGCCAATATGTCCTTTTAAATTTTCTACAAGAAATGTTAATTATGAGACATTTGAAAAGAATATGTTGCACTGAATTATATGCCATGATCACATTACCTCAGCAATTTATGAATCCACCCTTGCTGCAGAAGTCCACAGTCATTTTCACTCTCGGAGCCGTCACCTAAAACCACAGTCTCATTACTACCTGAAGTTACATGGAACTTAAACCAGGTTGATTCACTGATGTAATTCATGGAAGCTAAGAAAAAAAATCTATCTCAATGAGGTTGAAAGTGAGGCCTAACTTTTTCTTACTACATATTCAATTTTTATTAGATTTTCCTCAGTAGTTGAGTGGGAAATATAAGTTTGTGATCAGATAGTGAAAATGAAAAGAATTGCCAAAAACATAGTATTGAGAAAGGATAATGTGAAAAAGAAATATATTGAAATGCTGGTACAGCAGTTTACAGATTGTGTCTGAAATCTGCAGTTCTAAAGTATGTTGAAGTAAATTTACGAATGTCTTTCAATAATCATAAAGTATAAAACATACTTAATACTATTTCTAAAGAGAAGATAAAAGTGCCTATTTTTATCGTCTTCTCATTCTTTCAGATTCAAATCTCTGAGGTGTTATTCTTTCGATTGTTTATCCTGTTTTATTTTTTAACTCTGTATGATGAACTGGTCAGTGAAATTCTACAGTACTTTTGTTGTTGTTGCCTAAATATTGTCTGGTCATCCCTTTTGTTACTATTCTTGATCTTAGGGTTTTATCCAAGTCATCTAACCTCCTTTTTGATAACTTTGATCAGCAGCTGTTATTACTCGTCTAACTTGTTTACAGCATTTCCCTTATTGGTCAAGCTCACCAAATCCTTTGGCTTTCATACACACAAGCTCCTGGATTTATTGTTGTTGTTGTTGGTGGTGGTTTGTTTATACCCTTTTGATTTACTTTGTAAGAAGAGCTATTTTTTTTTTTTTGGTCCACTTTTAAAATATTGAAACTGTCTAAAGATCTGTCTCTTCCTCTTCTCAAACTTTACAAGTTTCCTAGGTAAGCACTATATCCTATGTCTTATCTTAAGTTATATGGATTCTGATAGCTCCTAAATATTTACACCAGGTGAATACATTATCTGCCCTTGGACTGGCTTAAGAGTCTTCAGATATCTCAAATTCATTTGGTTAAAACCATCATGTCATCTTTTCTCAATTTTGCTCACTCTCTTGATTCCTCAGCTCTACCAAATTTCCATGCTCTACACAATTTCCTAAAACCTACAATGTCAGAGTCTTCTATGAGTTCTTCTTTTACTCTGCATATTCAATTATTTTTAAATTCTGGTGGTTCTTTCCTTCCAAAATATGTCTTGAATCCTTCCATTTTTCTTGTCTTTAAAATACCATCTCAAGGCCGGCGCCGTGGCTCACTTGGTTAATCCTCTGCCTGTGGCGCCAGCATCCCATATGGGTGCCCGGTTCTAGTCCTGGTTGCTTCTCTTCCAGTCCAGCTCTCTGCTGTGGCCCAGGAGGGCAGTGGAGGATGGCCCAAGTGCTTGGGCCCCTGCACCCGCATGGGAGACCGGAAGAGGCACCTAGCTCCTGGCTTCAGATCGCCGCAGTGCCGGCTGTAGCTGCCATTTGGGGAGTGAACCAACAGAAGGAAGACCTTTCTCTCTGTCTCTCTCCCTCACCGTCTATAACTCTACCTGTCAAATAAATTTAAACAAACACTGTCTCTTATCTAGATTTCTTCAATTCACTATGCCTCTAGTCTAGCACAGACTCAAATCATCCATAATACAGAGGGATCTTTCTTGCATGCAAACTTAGAATATGTCATTACCCTACCTAAAACTCTTCAGAGGATCCCCCACCATCTTCAGAATTAATCTTGTTGAGACAGATGACAAACCCTTCTTTTCCTATGGTCTGAGTTTTGCATTTTCCCCTCCTGAATAAATAGTCACTCTAGATTTCTAAAAATTTTCCAAATATTTCATCTGGCTTGTCATGTATACTCCTTCCTATGCCTAGAACATGCCACTCTTCATATTTCTTCTTTATATTCGTTAACTGATCGATTTTTTATCTTCTTTGAGCTGTCAGCTTATGTGTAACCTCTCTGATTTCCATGACAGGCTGAGCAGTTTCTCAATGTGAATCCAGTGTCTTTTCATCTTACGCCATATTATAATTTCCTAACTACTCACATATTTCCTCCTGAATTTCTTAAGTGTGAAGAATGTCATTTTGTGCTCTTTCTTCGGTATCCATATTAGTGTACAATAAATACTTATTGAATGAATAAATAATATTTAAATGATAATATATAATTATAGTAAATAATATCTGAACTGAAGGTAGCCTCCAAATTCCATGAACACTACTGTAATATTATCCACCATATCAGTCATCTATATTTTCAACTGATATTTAGTCGATCTGTAATATGACTATACCTTCCAAATTCTTTCCCTTCCCACTGCCTCCCTACATGCCATGAAGTGTTGAATTAGCTGATCTGGCATGATAACTATGATCATGAACTCTGGTTTTCAATCTGCCAAGTTACTTATTATTTTCTAATGGTGATATGGGCATAGTATCCTCCACTGTAACAATGGGAGTTTATTCTTTACATCAAATTCTGATTTGGTACCCATTACTTGAACTCCCTCTATCCCTCCCAGGCCGTGCTAGCCATCATTCTGTATTGACATTGAAAGTTTTGTTGTTGTTTTTAGCTTCTATATATGAGGAAGAACATGCAGTATTTATCTTTCCATATCTGGTTTATTGTAAATTGTGTTTGATAAAACTGGAGAGCAAGAATAGTTCTGGTGTGCTGATTTCATTTCCTTTCGATATATATCCAAAAAAGTTTTGGAGGAACTGCCATACTTGGCTCTATAATGGCTACTAATTCCTCCCAACAGTGTATAAGAGTGTCCTTTCTACATATCTTTTTTTAAATTTTTTTATTTTTTGATTTTTTGACAGGCAGAGTGGACAGTGAGAGAGAGAGAGAGAAAGGTCTTCCTTTTGCCATTGGTTCACCCTCCAATGGCCGCCGCGGTCGGAGCGCTGCGGCCTGCACACCACACTGATCCAATGGCAGGAGCCAGGTACTTCTCCTGGTCTCCCATGGGGTGCAGGGCCCAAGCACTTGGGCCATCCTCCACTGCACTCCCTGGCCACAGCAGAGAGCTGGCCTGGAAGAGGGGCAACCGGGACAGAATCCGGCGCCCCGACCAGGACTAGAACCCGGTGTGCCAGCGCCATAAGGCGGAGGATTAGCCTAGTGAGCCGGCCCCTTTCTACATATATTTGCCAGAAGATGTTCATTTAAAAAAAAAATAGCCACTATAATTAGTTACATCAAACATTTTGACATTCCTTAGTTAGCCATTTGTATATCTTCTTTTGAGCAATGTCTAAGATAATTTGCCTATTTTTAAATCAGATTATTTGCTTTTATGTTGCTGAGTTGTTCAGTTCCTTCTGTATTCTAAATATGAATGCCTTGTCAGAAGAATAGCTTATAAATATTTTATCCTATGCTGTAGGTTATCTCTTCAGTTTGTTGATTGTTTACTCTGCTACACAGAAGCTCCTTAGCCTGATGTAATCTCATTTATCTGTGCTTTTGTTGCCTGTGGTTCTGGGAATTAAACTAAAAAGACTATTTACAATGTGTCTTAACATGTTTTCCCATGTTTTCTTCTAGTAATTTTACAAGTTTTAGAACTGACATCTCTTACCATACACAAGAATAAACCAACTTTATATGGGATAGCTTTAACTAAACATTAAATTGTTTTGTATTTACGGAAGTATTGAAGTTTTCTAGTTTTTTTTGTAATTTATATTTTTGTGTAACTCAGTTCATTTAACAAATATGTTCAAGTTTATTTGCATAAGTGGTTCATAGTATTCATAATATTATTAGTATCATTTAATCTGCATATTTTTATGTCTACACTTAAAATTAATCATTGGCTAGTTTATCAATAATTTTTAAATAATTAGTATTTATTTAGTTTAACTTCCCTACTGATGTAATTTAATTTAAAAATTATTTACTTGAGAGAGAAACAGGCAGACAGGCAGAGAGAGGATTCTCATCTACTCCTCAAATGTCCTCAAAATGTGGGACTGGGACTGGGAGGCAGACACCAGGAGCTAGGAAAGCAGCCCAAGTCTCCCACTTGGTAGCAGCGTCATTACTTGAGTCATTACGGCTGCTTCTCAGGGTCTGCATTAGCAAGAAATGTTACCGAGAGCCAGGACTGCCTATTGAACCCAGGCACCTAGATACAGAACAGCATCTTAATCACAAGGGTAAATGGCAGCCCCATGAAAATTATTTTGGATTTATCTCTATTTTGATCTTCTGCAGGAGGAAATTATTACTTTTGTTTTCTGTCTAACATCTGAAACTGAATATTTAGTTTATTAATTTCAAACTGTTTCTTTATCTAATATAATGTTTATAAGCCTGTACATTTCTTTTAAAAAAATTACTAGTTTGTAAACTAATATAGCCAATGTGGAGAGTATGGAGATTCCTCAGAAATCTGAAAATAGATCTACCATATAACCCAACCATCCCACTCCTGAGAATTTACTCAAACAAAATGAAATCAGCATATGAAGAGTTATCTGTACTTCCATGTTTACTATAGTTTAATTCACAATAGCTAAGATAAGGAATCAGCCCAGATGTCTATCAACCTATGAATGAATTAAGAAAATGTAGTATATATACACTATGGAATACTACTCAGCTGTAAAAAGAATGAAATCCTGTCTTTTGCAACAAAATGGATGCAAATGGAAACCATTGTACTTAGTGAAATAAGCCAGTCCCCAAAAGACAAACATCATACATTTATCCTGATCTGTGGTAACTAATGAGTACAAATATAATGTATATTTCTGATATTCACATTATGAGATTTGATTATTGCTTATAGTACTAGTCTCTACTCGAGGAAGAGTGATGTTTTCTTCTTACTATTTGTTGAGTTTTTTACTTAGTGGAGGGTAAGCTTATGATTGCAAAATAAAGGAAGGAGGAGGGAGGGTGGTAGCATGAACAGGAGGAAGGGTAGGGAAGTACCACTATGGTCCTAAATCTGTACATGTGAAATACATGAAATTTGTTCATCTATCATAAATAAAACATATAAAAATATTTATTTATTTATTTGCAAGTCAGAGTTACAGGGAGAGATGGGGAGAGAGATAGAGAGAGACAGAGAGAGAGAGAAAATATTCCATCAGCTGGTTCATTCACCAGAGGGCCACAAAGACCAGGACTGGGCCAGGCTGAAGCTAGGAGCCAGGAGCTTGGTCCAGGTCTCCCATGTGGTGACAGGAGCCCAAACACCTGGGATACCTTCCACTGCTTTTCCCAAGCCATTAGCAGGGAATTGTTTAGAAGTGGAGCAGCCAGGACATGAACCGGCACCTATAGATGATGCCAGTGTCACAGGTGGTGGATTTACCCACAATGCCATGACACTGGCCCCATCTTTTAGATTTTACTTTATATCTCACAAGTTTTATAAATAGTATAACAATTATGGTTTAGTGCTAAATAGTTTATTTATAAAGCTATTTATTCTTTAGCATCAGAATTCATCGTTTATACTTTTTTTCATCGTTTATACTTTTTCATTTACAAATGTGCAATTCTTCAGAATTTATTTCAAGTTTATTAGGAATGTATTGCATTGTACTCAGAGAAAATTGTCCTTAGATATCACTTTGTTTAATTTGATGAAAATTTGTAGTAAGGCATATGCATAGAATTTTGACCAATGACTATTGAATATTTGGACCTTTGGTTGTGTGTGTTCTTTAGGTTAACCTTGTTCACTTTTTTGATACTTGTCAATTTTTCATTAAATGATTATTTCTTCCTCACTTGTTAGGATATCACGTTGAAGCCTGGTTAAAATATTTTTCTCTGAGGACAGTTCTCCTTTACACCTTCCCATTCCACAAGGTCTTGCTATTCAAGGTCACCCTGATTTAGTGTATTTCACTCATTGGGTAAAAATGAGTCATTCAAGGGGTAAGGATACTAACTTCTTACCAGCAAATAAGTATAAATTCTCAGGAAGTGCTTTTTTATTTACCAGGCGAGTGTTCTCATTTCCTTCCCCTTCTTCAAAATAGTCCACTCCAACCCCAAGAAGCTGAAGTTATTTTATTGCTGAGTCCTAGTTGTGTGGCTTTAAATAGAATATTTATTTGATCTAAGCTTCCATTTGATTCAATATTTTAGATTCTGACTTTTGTCACAAGAAAGTCTTTAACTCCTCATGTATAGGCCACCTTGGACTGGCACGTGTCTCCAGGGCAAATGTCCCATTCAGTAGTTGCTTCCTTCTACAGATTTTCTTTTTCTTTCTTGGACTTGTAAATAAGTGGAACTTTGACTATGCCATCATTTCATTTAAAAACTTTATGTCTGATGACTTTTCACCTTCAAATGAAGAAGACTTATTGGAGAAAATCTTCTATGTTGTGAAACTTTTTCAGATATTTTTGCAAAAACAAAATGTACATGTGTCTTTTCAATAATCCCCAGACCATGTATTTAGGGATGGGTTGTTTGGTGACCAGAATGGTAGACAGAAGAAGATGGCATTCCAAACCTTGCTGGAGGTCCTCCAATGGAGGGCCTTGCCTCAATGGCTAGTGTTCAATTGCTTCTTTTGGATTGAAGTTTACTTTATGACTAACTTGCAATTCTGTCATCTCATGAGTGAATTTCATATGCTAATGATGGCTAATGTGTTGCTTCTCCCAGGCAATATCTTGTGTATTAAAAGAAATTGCTTCAAGATGATGCTTTCATGCCAAATAGAGAGTTAAAATAAGAAAATGCCAGGTATCCAGCAAAAATTTATACAGAGAAATTTTGCTCGATTTTTACTGGATTATGCCTACAAGGTAAAGCCAGCACACAGATACTGTTACTAAGACAGTGATGTGAAAATGACTTTCTCTATGACCAATACTCTTTGACTCCATCTTTATAGAAAATGTGCAGGTAGCTTCATTCTTTCAGTTGTTTCCAGGAATTAGTGACCACAGTAAAATGGGTCATCAAAAACATACCATAATATTGGTACATAAAAGAAAACTGAAATAAATTGAACTAAAGCATTGCCATTGTAATTATCTTATTATTCTTCCTTTATAGACCCTGAGTAAATGAAAATGCTTCCTTTGCTCTGTTAAGATAAGCAATTACACTTCCCAGTCTGAATAGCAGGGCACTGATGAACAGCTGTGAATGAATCAAGTGCAGGGTACATATACAAGACAGCAAATGATTTTTAAACTCAACAGCCCATGAACAATAACTGTAATTAAGCTCAATAAAGAACAAGAACAGAGAAAAGATGCAGAGGGAAAAAAATCACCAGTGTAACAGCAAAATGGCCTATAAAGATTGAAAGAAATCAGCAGAGCACCCAAGAATTGCTGAAGCCACTTTACTTTGCATTCACTATAATTGATCATTTTCTCTGTCAAATATCCTTTTCTTCCCCAAAGGGATATAAAGGCTAAATTCATAGTCAATATGTCCTTGAAATTTACCAGGTTTTGAAGTATATAACAAATGACCAGGGAAAATAATGTACACCTCAAATTTCTTTCATCTGTCTCTCTCTCTTTCTCCCTCTCTCATAGTCATTTTAGCAGGCAATTTTCTGCACTTAATGGAAACACAGTATCTGAAAGTGTCTTCACTCAGATAGTTTATCATTTCCCTTGTTTGCTCCTACCTTCTTGTATTCAACACATTTGACTCCGACATTATTTATGTAGTGTTTTTCTGGCTGATCCAATTTTCTTGTCTTCCTGCCATTCTTTGTGGGATAGGCCTGACAGTTCACTGATGCTCTTATAGGAGCTGACCAGTGTATTTCCAGAGACAACACACAGAGCATAGTGAGAAGTCACAGGAAGCATGCACACTGTGGCAAGGTTTGTTCTGCAAGAGTTCAAGGGAATAGAATGTTAATATTCCAGTTTAAGTAACAACTTGTAAGTTATTATGTGAAAGAAAAAGATTTTATGTTTCTTATTTCCTCCCTAGAAAGAAACTTTCTCAATTCAAATTTAATACATTTCAAGGCCGGCGCCGCGGCTCACTAGGCTAATCCTCCGCCTAGCGGCGCCGGCACACCGGGTTCTAGTCCCGGTCGGGGCGCCGGATTCTGTCCCGGTTGCCCCTCTTCCAGGCCAGCCCTCTGCTGTGGCCAGGGAGTGCAGTGGAGGATGGCCCAGGTGCTTGGGCCCTGCACCCCATGGGAGACCAGGAAAAGCACCTGGCTCCTGGCTCCTGCCATCGGATCAGCGCGGTGTGCAGGCCGCAGCGCGCCTGCCGCGGCGGCCATTGGAGGGTGAACCAACGGCAAAAGGAAGACCTTTCTCTCTGTCTCTCTCTCTCTCACTGTCCACTCTGCCTGTCAAAAAAAAAATAAAAAATAAAAAAAAAATAAAAAAAAATTTAATACATTTCAGGAGGCTTTAATAATCCATCTGTAGCTAATGGGAGTGTGAGAAATATGTGAACAAAAATAAAATCAATGCCATGCAGAGGAGGATGACCCTATTTTGTTCATAAGAGACTGGAAATATAAACCCACTTCTCTTCTTTGTGAAATAAATAGAATAAATCAAATAAAGTCATAGTGAATTACCCAATGATAATCTCTTTCTGATGTGGTCATGACATGAACAGAAAAAATAGGAAAGGGATTCAATCCAATTTGAAAACAGTCTGAACTAACAGGTATTTTGTTGTTACTGAACTTTCTGTTTTAGAAGAGACTTGCATTCAGTACTGCCGTATCCTGAGTATCCTCCACAGATTTTTGCTAGGATTTTATTATTCTTTTGGAAACACGGTACAACAAAAAGTGCCAGGGTACTCAACATTCACTGCCTTAGATTCATGCTCCTGTGGAACTTACGTGACTACAGTCAAGTTACTTACAATTTCTGTGATTCCCGTTGCAACAATGAGTAGGATAGTAATTAGAATTATATAAAGGATTTTTTTTTAATTTTTCTTTTGACAGGCAGAGTGGACAGTGAGAGAGAGAGAGACAGAGAGAAAGGTCTTCCTTTGCCGTTGGTTCACCCTCCAATGGCCGCCGCGGCTGGCGCGCTGCGGTCGGCGCACCGCGCTGATCTGATGGCAGGAGCCAGGTGCTTCTCCTGGTCTCCCATGGGGTGCAGGGCCCAAGCACTTGGGCCATCCTCCACTGCACTCCCTGGCCACAGCAGAGAGCTGGCCTGGAAGAGGGGCAACCGGGACTAGAACCTGGTGTGCCAGTGCCGCAAGGTGGAGGATTAGCCTAGTGAGCCGCGGCGCCGGCCATATAAAAGGATTTATATATATATGTGTGTGTGTGTGTGTGTGTGTGTGTGTGTGTCTCACCAACCTGCAACCAAGGTGTTGTCCCAGATCTGTGGTCTTGTTGGAAGACTTGACCAGGAAATAATCAACTTCCAATTTCACTTATTGATTATTGCCAGTATTCAGTGTCTAAGTGACTAACGGACCAAGGGCCTCTGATCTTCCATGGATGTTGGCCAGATACCATTCTTTTGGACTGAAGTGTGTCCCCCCTGAATTCATATATTGAAACTCTAACTCCCAATGTAACTGTATTTGGAGATAGGTCCTTTAAAGGAGGCAATTATGGTTAAATCTCATATAAGTAGAGCCCTAATCCAACAATATTGATGTCTTTGAAAGAATGGAAAGAGATATGAGATATCTGTCTCCACATGCACATTGAGGAAGGGCACTATGAAAAGAAAAAAAAAATGGTGGCTATCTGCCCAAGGAGAGAGGCTCCAGCATGAAACAACCCTACTGGCATCTCGAGCTTAGACTTTCAGTTTCCAAAACAGGAAGAAAAGAATTTTCTTTTACTTAAGCCCTCCAGTCTGTGGAGCTCCATTGTGGCAACCTGAGCAGACCATTACAGCTACCCTCCCTTTTTTGCTTCATGGACATTGTCACCATGATAGCACGGAAGTGATGGAGCAATAGAGCATCTGCCAGCAAGACAGCAGTCACCATATTAGAGACCTAATCACAGAAATGATAGTCCCTCCTGTCTCCTCTATTTGATTTGTTAAAGGTAGCTCAACCAAAAGGAGGCAATTCCTTAAGCTTGTGCATAGGAAAGGAGGTGGGGACCTCTGGGGCCCGCTTAGATGCTGCCTGTCAAACTCTCCAACAGTTAGGAGGCATGCAAGAACTTGTGGTTCCCTCCAACTTGCTCAAACCCACTTGTGGCTTCAGAGTATTATCTAGGCTCCCTCTCAATCTGACAATGCTGTTATTCCTTCTTTATTTTTAAGAATCATCTTATGAGGTTATAGGGAATCACTTTCCAGAGGTTTTTTCCTTCCGTCCAGTTGAGAAGGGAAAAACAGAACTCTTCACTCTGAAGTTTCCATCTTATACACTTATACATCTATCCATATTATACACTTTCTAATTGGAGCTTGATTTAGCCTGGACACGGAAACGGTGAACATTATTCCTTGTTTTTTGACCTCTTCATTTCTTCTCAACCTGTCAGAAATAAAAAATAGCTTCTCCTCATTTTTTCCTTCCTGTTTGGACAACTATTCTGTGACCAACTTGAAAAGTATTTTCTTTTTATATTCTGAAACAGAAAAAGATAAGGAATTAGCACAAATCACTTTTTTAGACAAATCTTAGTATCCATTGCTATTTTTCTATGGACTTTAAAGTCTACTTGTAGATAGCAGGAAACAAAATCTAACTTGAGTAATGTAACTATTGTGGTCCTTTCTTGGCACTCCTCTTAGCCCTGTCATTGAGGTTGATACATGCCTTGAGATGAGAAAGTCATGTATAACAAAATATAATGACAAAAAAGCTCACTAAAACTTTTGTAAACAGTATTTGTTGCAAGGGTTTCTTGTATAGAAAAGGCAAAAAAAAAAAAAAAAAAGATTTTTAGCTCAAGAGATTAATCTAATTCTTCTTTGTTAACAAAGCTTTTCCCTAATAAAATTGGTATGTGTCCAGGGTACAGCCTGGAGCAAAGCCAACATACTTTGCTCCTGGCAATGTAGCAGTACATCTGTTCCCAGGCTAATCGAAGGACTTGTGAAATCATAATTTCATATTTGAATCTTTGGCAGTTTCTTAATCAGCAATTAGGAGAAGGAGTGTCAGGGTTTTACAGACACTATTTCAGAAAGTGTTGGAGCATGAGGACCTCCAGGTTACATGGACGTGAGCCAGAACCACTAGGCTACTCATCACCTGGAACAGCCACAATCACCTTGGAAGCACATGAGCTGGGGCACCTGGCCAGCTCAAACTGCATTGCCTTTGCATCTGTTTCCTTCCAGATGCAGAGGCAGGCTGTGCATGTGCTGACCTGCAGTCTCAGTGGAGGTTGGTGACACTTCTGCCCAGAGATAAAACTGAATTATATCTTAGAAAGATCTTTGAAGGGTTCATACAACAGACCTGGTTTATCCATTATATACTTGGTTTTATTTTGTTACCCGATTCATTTTGAACCTCTGGACTCTTATTCCTTGGGGTCTGGATTATAAGCAAATATTACATAGGGCTCCATGTCATAAAAAATAGAAATTATGAATTTAATTACAAGTGTGGTGTAGGAATGTTACATTTATCCTTGCAAACAGCATTCAGTAGAATATATTTATCTTTCCAGGGATTTCAGTAACACATCTGTGTGCTATTTCAGATGGTGCCAATTGTATCATCACATAGATATTTTTTTCAAACATTCAAAATTCAATAGAATTTACTGAGTAGTAACTACATTCTAGGCACTGTTGAAGGTAACAAAAACAGAGACATGTATTGGAAAGCAGTACCAGAAAGGTAGATTCCCAACTTCTTTATTTTAAACATGATTTCCTATAGGCAAATCTATTAAACCATTAGCTAATTAATTGCCAAGAAGAGATGGCACTCTGATAATGGGAAGTTTTTTTGTTGTTGTTGTTCAATCAGGAAAATGCATATAATTACCTAGTGTTCCTATATGAAGGTAGATATTTATACAGAAAGTCATCTTATCTTACAGAATATTAGATACGGAAAGGATTTTAAAGACAATTTAGTTTAGCTGTTTGGATGGCAGAATTTAGTAGATTCTGTGAGATTCAGTGACGATTCAGTCTACTGTGTTTAATACCAAATTATTGCTTCGGCCCAGGATTGACACAGCAGAAACAAAATTACCCTGGGGCCATCATTTCCTACCCCAAAACATTACCTTTATGCATACAAGAAGAGATAAAAAGATGAGGGGAAAGGCAGCACGACTGCCAAGTAAGACCTCACTTGATCTAATTACAAACAAAGGAATGATGCTTTGGGAAACATTGTCCAGAGATGGCTTCCTACTAAAAGGTGTGGGAAAAGATATATGTTGCCCAGCACCGCGGCTCACTAGGCTAATCATCCACCTGTGGCGCTGGCACACTGGGTTCTAATCCTGGTCGCGGCACAGGATTCTGTCCCGGTTGCTCCTCTTCCAGTCCAGCTCTCTGCTGTGGCCCAGGAAGGCAATGGAGGATGGCCCAAGTGCTTGGGCCCTGCACCACATGGGAGATCAGGAGGAAGCACCTGGCTCCTGGCTTTGGATTGGCACAGCTCCAGCCGTAGCCACCATTTGGGAGGTGAACCAACGGAAGGAAGACCTTTCTCACTGTCTCTCTCTCTCCAACTCTGCTTGTCAACAACAACAAAAAAAGATATATGCCATTTGCTTGGATGTAGGATAGACTTAGTGACTTGCTCAAACATATCTTAGAACTTCCCATGTCAAATATTATGATGCCTTGAAACTTCTGCCTTCTATCTCTTGGAAAACTTGCTTATGAGTCTGTCATTCTTGAAACTCAAACATCGTGCTGTAGAAACCTATGACCCATTTAGCGACACTATGCAATTTCTGTAATTGATGGCCTCATTGAACTCCCAGCCAATAGACAGTTAGCCTTTTAGATAACTCCATCATTGGTTAGCCTTTGAAAGAAAACCATATCAAACCAAACTAGAATTGCCAAGGTGAGCCACAAAAAAGCAGAGAACCACACAAGAGAGTAAGTCCTTTTAAGTCATTAAGATTTGGAGTTTTTCAGTGCTGCATCTTTTTCCGACTTAGGAATTAAGGTGATGCTGGCTCGGGAGGCACAGGCAGTCAAAGCCAAAATCAACTATTGGGATTGCATCAAATTGAGAAGTTTCTGTACTGCAAAAGAAACAGTCAGGAGAGTGAAGAGACAACCGACAGAATGGGGAAAAAATATTTGCAAACTATGCAACAGATAAAGGGTTAATAACCAGAATCTACAAAGAGATCAAGAAACTCCACAAAAACAAAACCAACAACCCACTTAAGAGATGGGCCAAGGACCTCAATAGACATTTTTCAAAAGAGGAAATCCAAATGGCCAACAGGCACATGAAAAAATGTTCAAGGTCATTAGCAATCAGGGAAATGCAAATCAAAACCACAATGAGGTTTCACCTCACCCCGGTTAGAATGGCTCACATGCAGAAATCTACCAACAACAGATGCTGGCGAGGATGTGGGGAAAAAGGGACACTAACCCACTGTTGGTGGGAATGCAAACTGGTCAAGCCACTATGGAAGTCAGTCTGGAGATTCCTCAGGAACCTGAAGATAACCCTACCCTTCGACCCAGCCATCCCACTCCTTGGAATTTACCCAAAGGAATTTAAATTGGCAAACAAAAAAGCGGTCTGCACCCTAATGTTTATTGCAGCTCAATTCACAATAGCGAAGACCTGGAACCGACCTAAATGCCCATCAACGGTAGACTGGATAAAGAAATTATGGGATATGTACTCTTTAGAATACTATACCGCAGTAAGAAACAACGAAATCCAGTCATTTGCAACAAAATGGAGGAATCTGGAACACATCATGCTGAGTGAAATAAGCCAGTCCCAAAGGGACAAATACCATATGTTCTCCCTGATCGGTGACAACTGACTGAACACCAAAAAGGAAACCTGTTGAAGTGAAATGGACACTATGGGAAACGGTGACTTGATCAGCATAGCCCTGACTGTTAATGAACAACTTAATACATTATCCCTCTTAGTAAAAAAAAAAAAAAAAAAAAAAAAAAAGATTTGGAGTTTTTGTGTAGTTCCAGCTGACTATTCTGGATTTAATCAATAATGTGGAATTAAACCAAAAGATTTAATCATTCTCATTGAATCTGATGAATCTGTTGAACAGAGCTAAACTAGATAACCTTTGAAGTCCTTTCCAACTCTGAGGTTCTCTAAGTAAACACAATTTTCTGGGACTGACTTATTTCACTAAGCATAAAAATCATGTTTTCCCTGATTTGTGGTGACTAATATATACAGTACACAAAAGGTATATGAGTGAAATTGGCATTTTGAGATTTGACTATTTATAGCCCTTGTCTATATTCTCGAGGAACAGTGGTTTTTCTACATACTACCTGTTAAATTGTTTATTTAGCGCAGGGTTAACCTTGTGATAATAAAATAAATTGAAAATATTTCCTTGTAAGAACTAAATAAAAATAAGGAAGGAGAAGGGGGGGGGGGAGTAAGGGTTGAATGGTATCATGCTGTTAAATCTGTACATATGAAATACATGCGGCCGGCGCTGCGGCTCACTAGGCTAATCCTCCGCCTTGTGGCGCCGGCACACCGGGTTCTAGTCCCAGTCGGGGCGCCGGATTCTGTCCTGGTTGCCCCTCTTCCAGGCCAGCTCTCTGCTGTGGCCAGGGAGTGCAGTGGAGGATGGCCCAGGTCCTTGGGCCCTGCACCCCATGGGAGACCAGGAGAAGTACCTGGTTCCTGCCATCAGATCAGCGCGGTGCGCTGGCCGCAGTGCACAGGCTATGGCGGCCATTGGAGGGTGAACCAACGGCAAAGGAAGACCTTTCTCTCTGTCTCTCTCACTGTCCACTCTGCCTGTCAAAAAATAAAAATAAAAAAAAAAGAAATACATGGAATGGGTTCCCCTTTTATAAATAATTTTGAAAAGATATTTTTCTGGGACGTGAGCTATGGCAAAATGGGTAAAGTCACTATCTATGGTGCCAGCATCCCACATGGGTGCTAATTCAAGTCTCGGCTGCTCCTCTTTTGATCCAGCTCTGTGCTATGGCCTAGTAAAGTAGTAGCAGATGGCCCAAGTGCTTGGGCCTCTGAACCCACATGGGAGACCCAGAAGAAGCTCGTGGCTCCTGGCTTTGGATCGGCCCCGCTCTGACTGGTACAGCCATCTTGGGAGTGAACCAGCTGATGGAGGACCTTTCTCTCTGTCTCTTCTTCTCTCTGTCTGCAGCTCTACTTCTCAAATAAATTTAAAAAAATCTTTTTAAATGGTCCTTGTTCTAATTCCTGCACATAATTTAACAGCTCAAAAGATATGTTTTCATTTTATTTGTTTATTCATAAATTCCTTCACTCATTCATTTGAAAGGTAAAGTAATGGAGAGAGATTTTCCATCAGCTAGTTTACTTCCCAAATGTCCACAACAGCCAAGGATAGGCCAGTCTGAAGCCAGCAGTCAATCTGCAAGGCAGAAACCCAACTACTTGTCCATCATCTGCCATATGCCAGAAATATTACCAGAAAGCTGAATTGGAGTGGAAGTGGAATATGATCCTAGGCACTCTGAAATGCATTCTGAGCAGCAGCTTAATCTGCTGCACAACACCTGCCACAATTGTTTTCCTATGTACTCTTTAGATCTTCTTAAATAAATGCTGTTCTTCTTATATTTAAGAAATCATAAAAGTACCAGAAATTGAAATTTGGAGGAAAAGAGACTTCATGGTGCTTATTAAGCATAATGTCTGGGCAGTTATCTAATTTTTTATGGAATTAAAAAAATTGAAAAATTCTTACTGAAAAATACTATTTTATGGGAATACAGTGATTTCATACCCCTTTTTGACATTTTTGCTTGAATCACTTTTTTACAATGATGTATATGGCATATATAAAAGAGAGCAGGGGCCGGCACCATGGCGCACTAGGTTAAACCTCCACCTATGGCGTCGGCATCCCATATGGGCGCTGGTTCTATTCCTGGTTGCTCTTCTTTCAGTCCAGCTCTCTGCTGTGGCCCAGGAGGGCAGTGGAGGATGGCCCAAGTGCTTGGGTCCCTGCACCCGCATGGGAGACCAGGAGGAAGCACCTGGCTCCTGGCTTCGGATCAGCGCAGCTCTGGCCATTGCAGCCACTTGGGGAGTGATTCAACAGAAGGGAGACCTTTCTCTCTGTCTCTCTCTCTCACACTGCCTGTAACTCTGTGTGTCAAATAAATAAAATCTTAAAAAAAAGAGCAAAATAATAGCATGACATACTCATTCAAATGTTTGGAACAATAACTGAAAAATAGTTTAAATCTGTGTCTTCTTGGAGTAGTGAATTTCTTTTAATTTCTTGTTGTCTAGGTCTTTGGAAAGCTTCACTGTGAGGGCAAGCTGTCATAGTGTTTGGTAGAAAGAACTTTTATTCTTGGAGTCAGTGATTACTGTAAGAAATACTTCTCTTTTTTGTGGCTACAGTATGTCTCTGGTAGAATCTTTGCCCTCAGAAAATTTGTTTTTCATCATATCAGAATTCCTTCTCAGGAAAAAAAAAAGGCTTCTAGTAATTTCCCCCCTCCTCCCTCCAAAAAAATTGTTTCTGATAAGTTGGTGCCATTTGCATTTGCATTTTTTCCCTTTGGTTCACTGCTATGCTTGCAAAGCTTTGGAACTGACCTGATGTAGTTTGTGAAGCACCTAGTATAACTGAGTGATTGTTGGGCAGGTTTTCAGTTTTAGCTTTCATTAGAATCATTACAGACACAGTTATAGATAACTCAGTGGAAGTGGGTAGGAACAGTATGCTTGGGTCTCTTCTATATATGATTATTTTTAAAGATTTATTTCTTTATTTGAAAAGAGGAGGAGGGGGAGGAGGAGGAGGAAAAGAGAGAGAGAGAGAGAGAGAGAGAGAGAGAGAAACAGAGTGGAATCTTCATCTCTTGGTTTGTTCCCCAGTAACCCCAACAGCCAGGCCATGCTTAATACAGGAGCCAAAAATTTTAGCCAGGTCTCTCATGTGGGTAGCAGGGACTCATGGACTTGGAACATCTTCTGAGGGCTCCCCAGGTACATTATCAGGAAGTTGGATTAGAAGCTGAGCAAGCAGGACTTGAACTGGCACTCAGATACGGATGCAAGTGTTCTATGGAGTGGCTTAACCCACTGCACCACAGTGCCCACCCGAGACACTTATTGATCAGTATTTAAACCGATAGCAGTTATAGACATAAATGGGATGGGTATGTAGTCTCAGTTGTTTTAGCAGACCCACTTGACAATCCTGCTTATGGGAAAGCTGTGAGAACACCTCTTTTTCTCTTAGACTTTCTGTTATCATAGTATTATTGAACATAGGAAGGAATTTGAAGCATTCGTTTCATAAGCTTGTATTAGCTAAGATTTTTTTCATCTAAGAAAAGAGTCTGGAGAAATGGGCCCTAGAATATTTATTCTGCATTACAGAAAACCTCTAAATATTAGCATTGTGTTCAATGTGCCTTTGCAGCCTCTAATCCCTGGAGCTGGTCTACTCTCATAAATGGCTGTAGAAAGTCGAGATGAGACCAGGTACACAATAAATTTTTGATAAAGGATTGCAGAGCCCCCCAAATAAAACAAACATTATTTGTGTAGAACAGGATTGTTGTTCAATAAAGATTACTGAAGCAGAAAATAAGCAAAGACTCAGCATTTTTTTTCAAACTGCTTGATATATGTACTGTATGCTCTCATTACAACAAAGACAGACCAAAGTTTATTTCCATTTTTGCAGTGGAAGGACCTCTTTATATCTGAGCTGAACACTCCTGGAGAATGGAAAAACTGCCTGTAAAGATAAACAAAAATCCTTTGTCTTTCCCTTATCAGGCTAGGCTGGCAAGATACAATGAGGAACTTTTAACTTCAGAACATTCTCCCCTGTAAAGATAGAGATGGGAAAGGGTTCTCCTGTGTGGGGAGCAACCCGGACTAGACTAAGTTACTGGAATTAAGACTTATTCTATGCATCTGCTCTCCCACAATATGGCGCTGGGAGAGGAGAAAACAGCTTCTACACAGCTGCCTCTCACCAACTTGACAAGCTGCAGGACCTGCTCCTGATTGGAGGAGAGCAGCGTACTCGGCGTGTGGGCAGCCGAGTTAGGATTGGCGGAGGAGGACTATAAAGGAGGAGAGAGACGGCATGCACCAGGAACATCAAAGGGGAACACCTGTGCAGCCCCCGAGAGAGCCGGCCGGTGGTGTGCCGCTCCCCCGCGGAAGTGGGGAATGTGGCAGGGGGAACCGCCCTTCCACGGAGGTGGAAGGGTCGGCAGCCAACCCGGGAAGAACCAGCAGCAAACCCGGGGAGGGCTGAGCAGACGAAAGAACAGCGCAGGGTCCTGTGTCGTTCCTCCACGAAGACGGGGAGCGACATCCTGGATCAGATTGTGAATTATATTTGATATCTACACAGGTAATAATCCCAGTAAGTTGCTTTTTAAAAATCATACCACCGTTGGTGCTGGCATTGCGGCATAGAAAGTTAAGCCTCCATCTGCAGTGTCAGCCTTCGTTATGGGCACCAGTTCAAGTCCTGACTGCTCCACTTCTGACCCAGCTCCCTGCTAATGCACCTGGGAAAGCAGCGGAAGATGGCCCAATTAGTTGGGCACCTGCACTCACGTGGGAGACCCTGAAGAAGTTCCTGGTTCCTGACTTCAAATTGGCTCAGCTCCGGCCATTGTGGTCATGTGGTGAGTGAACCAGCAGATGGAAAATCTCTCTCTTTCCGCTTCTCTGTAAATCTGCCTTTCAAATAATAAAAAAAAAAAGAATGCAGGGGGGAGCATGAAGGATACAGAGGAAGCTGAACTCAATACAGTAGCAATAAAGTTTTTCAAGAGAGCCAGGCCTTGTGCCAGCCCTCACCCAATCTTGACTGTCGTCATCCCTGCCTTGGTTGTAGCAACTTTTGTTTGCAGAGGGAGATCTATCTATGGTCACAGTCATGACTCCTGGAAGGTGATGAGAGTCTTGATTCTGAAGAAGGGGATCTGGGTGACACACTACAGCATCCACTACACACATTGTTAAGGTTTAGCTCCATGTACCAAAGTACAGCCATGTGTTTTGTTGGTTAAGGATAAATGAGGATTAGATGTGAGTGAGTGTATCATTTTGATTCTGCATTTTCACCTTCATTGATAAAAACAGAACTATTTATAGGAGTCTGTCTTCCCTAACATAAATAACTCACATCAAGACTTTGAACCGTTCACAATCAATTGAAGGTTGAATGGAACTCAGCCTGTAATCTTCAAAGTTATTCAGAAAAGCAATTAATAATAGAGAAGCAATCCGTTTCCACACAAAGAGACACAAATTGAACTCCTTTATTCCTCCTAATGAATTTTACTCTGATAATACATGGCTATTTATCCCTTAAAAACTTTATAAACATGCTTTCAACTAGGTACTAAATATAATGGATATACTCAGGAGATATTGTGGTCTTAGATATACACATACTTATATTGTCAACACTTTTTTTTAAAAGATTTATTTATTTATTTATTTGTAAAGCAGAGTAACAGAGAGTCAGAGGCAGAGAGAGAGAGAGGGAAAGAGAGAGAGAGAGAGATCTTCCATCTGCTGGTTCATTCTCCAAATGTTTGCAACTGCTGGCCAGGGTTGAGCTGATCCAAAACCAGGAGCCTGGAAATTCTTCCAGGTCTCCCATGTGGGTGCGGAGTCCCAAGAACTCGGGCCATTCTCCGCTGCTTTGCCAGGCACATTAGCAGGGAGCTAGATCAGAAGTGGCGCAGCCAGGACTCCAACTGCTGACCAATGGGATGCCAGCATTGCAGGTAGTGGCTTTATTCACCAAGCCACCATGCCAGCCCCTATTGTCAACACTGAAGTGATACAGTTGTGTACACTGGAATTTCCCACCTGATCAAAATGCACATGTCAGAAATGCATATGTGAACCTAATATGCAATGAATTTTGTCTACCAAACACATAATCTGTAATGTCTATAAATTGACTTCTATCTAGAATGTTGTCAGGAAACATCACCATTTTCTCTCAGCAGCATTGTCTATTTCTGCCTCTGGAACGCCACTGAAATGACAACACACTCTGAAAGGCAATGAGAAATTCCCATGCGTGTGGGAAGTAGTACAATCCTCCCAGATCAAATGGAGGTATCAAGGAAACTAATGAGAAGGTGCTTGAAAGGCAACTGGGTTTTGAGCCTGCTGTTTCCTCCTCAATAATAGAGTGACAATATTCTAAGATGTTTTAAATTGAGACATGGTATTTTTCTTTTTTTTATAGGTAAAGTCTGATTGGCATTTTTTTAAATAAACCACAAGTTTCAGCCTTGTTAAAAAATTTTTGTCTTGCAAGAACTGCATCCCTTTTTAATAATATGAGGTAGTTGGCCGGTGCCACGGCTCACTTGGCTAATCCTCTGCCTGCGGCACCGGCACCCCAGGTTCTAGTCTCGGTTGGGGTGCCGGATTCTGTCCAGGTTGCTCCACTTTCAGTCCAGCTCTCTGCTGTGGCCCAGGAAGGCAGTGGAGGATGGCCCAGGTCCTTGGGCCCTGCACCCGCATGGGAGACCAGGAGAAGCACCTGGCTCCTGGCTTCAGATTGGCGCAACTCATCTGGCTCCTGGCTTCAGATCGGTGCAGCTCGCCAGCCATAGTGGCCATTTGGGGGGGTGAACCAACAGAGGGAAGACCTTTCTCTCTGTCTCTCTCTCACTGTCTAACTCTGCCTGTCAAAAATATAATAATAATATGAGGTAGCACATTTTATGGAGGCCTCCACTGTGCATCAATGAAAGTCTTTAAAAAGCATTTTTATGAAAATACATAAAATACACACAGATAAGAAATGTACCATTTGACAACACAGGAAGAGAAGAGATTCCAACAGAGAATGTGGATCTGCTCTGTGTGAAGTAAAGTAAGTTCTGGCATATAAAGAACTAAATAATGAAATATTTGCTTCTTACATACTCCTAGTATTTACTAGTGGGTTACTTACAGAAGAAAGACTGTAAGTAGCTAATATACTCCGTAACTCAGGGAACCCAGAAATACCTGTGTATATAGGAGTGAATATATTAATCTAATCCTATTTCCTAAGGCTACCGAGTAAAAGCTGACTTTTGTCCACGCTAGAAAAGAAAAATTGGGAAAAACATGGATTACCCTTCCCAACAAGCATTTACCGGACAAGTATGCTCCAGGCAGTATTTTAAGAGCTGGTGATTACCATGGTGGAGAGATGCCAAGTTCATGTCTGTGTTACAGAGTTTTATAAACAGTGGTAATATCTTACTTCAAGAGATTATAAGCTTATTAGTGCTTTCATGGGCCAAGGGAAAATAAGGAACAATTTTATACTTTCTATATGAACTGGTATCTCATTGCTTGTCAAGGAAATACAAAGCTGGCACTATGGTGGTAAGAACAGATGTTAATTAGTAATCACAACTGCAATAGAGAGAAGAACTCAGCATGAACTGAACACTGCCTTCATATGTACAAAGGTGGGCGGGTGATTTAAAAGGCAGAATGAAGGAGTAGCCCGAGGGGGCTCCGTAGAGTCAGGAATTGAAAAATCACCAAAGGTTAGTGAGTACAAATGCAATTAGGACAGCTATGTCTGGGATCAGCCAGTGCTCAGAGCTAGGCGTTATCCCCTTGACGGAGACTGGAACACACAGGCCCCTGCATCCTCGGGCGTTGACTGGAACAAATTGGGAGGGAGGGCAGAGTCACTTTAAGGATGTGGCCTTGAGTTGTCAGAACTGTGTTAGTGTGTCCCCAAGTCTTTAGAGGCCAGAGGTTGAGAAGAAGACTCAAAGGAGTCTGGCTAACGTTTATTTGATCAAAAACGGGATCTTTGTCAAACTTAGCACGTGGGAAATGAACTCCTGTAGGTATGTGTAGGAGCCCCTCTGACTCTGATTTCTCATTTGTATAAAAAAGCTTGTAAAACATTCCTAGGACTGTTTCTCTAGGAAAACAAGAGAAAAGGCACATGGGTCTTTCAAAAAGGTCATGGAAAAAGGGAATTAAAAGATGAACTTATGTTGGTGCAAATTCCTACATTTTTATATATATATATGTGTATTTTATATATATATATATATATATAAGATTTATTTATTCATTTGAAAGGCAGAGTTACAGAGAGAGGGACAGACAGAGGGAAATAGATCTTCCATCTGCTGGTTCACTCCCAAAGTGGCTGCAGTGGCTAGGCAGGGACAGGCTGAAGCCAGGGGAGGAGCTTCTTCCGGGTCTCCCATGTGGGTGCAGGGGCCCAAACACTTGGGCTGTGTTCCACTGCTTTCCCAGGCACATTAGAGGGAGCTGGATCAAAACTGAAGCAGCTGGGACTCGAAATGGTCACCTATGGGATTGCTGGCGTCTCAGGCAGTGGCTTTACCCACTTTACCACAACACTGCCTCCTTATTTTATATATATATATATTTATAAATATATAGAAATATAATATGTATTTATATACAATATATATTATATATATACAAAATATATTTTCCATGAACTTTATAAGGATCCACATGTCTGAAAATTTAGGATTATTCCTTGAAGAACAAATATGTGTATGCTCTGTGCATTTCCCTTCCTTCCTGCTCTGGCAATGAGATTGTGTAGGCCACTTTCTTTTTATGCCTATCTAAAGTCAGAAGCAAATACTCAAAGAAACATCTGCCCTAAGAGCTAAAAAGACAGATTTCAAATGAATGTAAGGTCACAAGTGACCTTACATTTCTGTTCTCAAACGCCGCCTAATACTGAGCCTGGGGATTGGGATGAATTGCAGATGAGTTCAGAGTCGCTGAGCTACCCTGTAAGGCAAGGCCTTCCCCCTTCCTGAGAAAACTCCACCGCGCACCTGTAGTATGTCCTTATCTGAATGGAAAAAATCTTAAGAAACAGGGACAGGGGAGGAATAACCTTACCTCCTGACCCAGGTAGATTTTCGAATTTCTGATCCGAGCCAGTGAAGGACACTCTCGCTTCAGATGTTAGAACTAAATACATAGTAAAACGCAGTAAATATATTAATATTCAGTAGAGTAAATACTTAGTAAAATTATTAACTGCATGGTAAAACATATTAATATCCAGAACACTGGGCTTTCCTGCATCCCTGCTCCCCGCTCAGCCCCTCTGTTTATATTTGCTTGCCCCAGCCCCTCACAGCGGAGTGTGAACAGAAGCACGGTGCACAAATATGCTGCTTGTTCCTTCCTGTTGAGGACATCTGCCATGTTTGCTTGCTACCACGGCACTGAGGTTCTCACATGGATGGGCCCCAGCATGGGAGGGCCATTTGGTGCTACCCTTCTCCGTGACCATGGAGGCTGTGTGAAACATTCAATTTAGCGGTAGCCATCCCTGCCTCTCAGGGAGACTGCCAACGTGAACAGATGGGCCGTTCCACAACCCAGGTGGCTTGCCCTACACAGATAGAACGGAAAGATTTCTTTTTGAAATGCTGGTGCCCTGCATTGCGCAGAACTCAGTTTCAGGTGGGAAACGGCCACAGTCCAAAAGACAGAACCATCCAACAGTGCCAGGAATTGGTCACATTGATTTCTTTTTTTCTCTGAGGAAGGACTTGCCATCTGCTTTATGTAGAAACACAATACTAGAGACAGAGGGTAAACAAAGGAGAAAAAATGCACACACACACACACACACACACACACACACACGACGAGGATGGGGTCCTCCCAAAGTTCATAGAAAATGTGTATCATGACAACACTATCCTAGGATTCCCAAAAATTTTGGCAATCTAAAAAAAAGAAGTACCTTTAATTTCATTTTCCCTGAAATTTTTGAAATAGTATTCCATATATTCAAGAACATATGGGGCCGGCGCCGCAGCTCACTAGGCTAACACCTTGCAGCGCCGGCACACCGGGTTCTAGTCCCGGTCGGGGTGCCGGATTCTGTCCTGGTTGCCCCTCTTCCAGGCCAGCTCTCTGCTGTGGCCCGGGAGTGCAGTGAGGATAGCCCAAGTGCTTGGGCCCTGCACCCCATGGGAGACCAGGATAAGTACCTGGCTCCTGCCATTGGATCAGCGTGGTGCGCCAGCCGCAGTGCACCGGCCGCGGCGGCCATTGGAGGGTGAACCAACGGCAAAGGAAGACCTTTCTCTCTGTCTCTCTCTCACTGTCCACTCTGCCTGTCCAAAAAAAAAAAAAAAAAAATTACGGAGGCGAAAGTGCAGAGCTCATTCTATAAAGGAAGTCACAGCCCAGTACGTCTACATCTTAGCCCAGATCTCTTGCTGCTTCCAGTCCTCTGTCCTTGCCGAGTCCCCAAGCTCATGGCCTCTGCTCTTCCTCTTTCACACCCACCTAGCTCTGCAGCCTCCGCCCCACGACTTCTGCTTCAGGGACGACCTGTTACTGGGGCAGAGTTACGTACTGCTGGAAACAACTAGATCACAGACAAAATACGGAGAACAATCGTCAGACAACTGGCAGCAGGCAGCGCTGGAGCGTAATCCTGGAGAGAACAGAAATGAGTGAGCTCTCCGCTATGGCCTGGGAAAGATGGTCCAAGTCTGTGGGCTCCTGCATTCATGTGGGACACCTGAAAGAAGCTCCTGGCTTTGGATCAGCACAGCTCCGGCCGTTGCAGCCGTCTGGAGAGTGAACCAGCGGATGGAAGACCTCTCTCTCTGCCTCTACCTCTCACTGTCTGTAAAAAAAAAAACATACAAGTCTATTTGTGCATAGCTTTAAATACCCAAAAGTTTCAGTCTTTCCCAAAGTGCTGATAGTCTCCAGTCTCTTTGATTTAGTACCTGTTTTACAGTTTGTACTCATTTGAAAAATTGTATTCTTAGGAGAACTAAGCTTAAATATCTTTTGTTTTATCCTTAAAGAGAGACAGGAGGGAGGGAAGAAAGCTACAGATCTCAATGGGGAAATATTTGTTAGATGAAAATATTTCAGCACTGAAAACCAGACTTTGGGCCCCTCATCAAGGGCTGGTCTGGATAAAGCAAAACGCAGTCATTGATTTCTGTTTGCCAGCTCACATAAGGACTTTGTAAGGGCATTCATTCAAACCCATCTGGTGAGTTAGACAAGACTGATGGAAAGCTACAGTCACAATTCTGAGGAAGAGTTAGAAACCATACTGTGTTGGAGGACTCTGGCAGCTTATTCTTTTTTATTTACTGCACTTTTTAAGTATATATATATATATATATATATATATATATATTTTATTTATTTGAAATGCAGAGAAACAGAGAAAGAAAGATTTCCTCATCTGCTGGTTCACTCCCAAAGTGCCTGCAGCAGCCAGCTATGAGCTAGTCTGATATGAGATGTGGAGTTATAACTGCTGTACCAAGTTCCTACCCTTTTGTTGCACTCTTAGGGCAGAAATTCTATTCTAGGACTTGCTAGAACTTGGATTATTTAAGAGGCCACTTTATAATTGCTTAAACTAGATAATCTCACTTCATGCATTTTGTTTCTAGGTCTTTTTAAAGATTTATTTATTTATTTGAAAGTCAAAGTTACAGAAAAAGGAGAGGCAGAGGCAGAGGCAGAGAGAGAGAGAGAGGTATCTTCCATCTGCTGGTTCATTCCCCACATAGTCACAACATCCAGGGCTGAGCTCGGCCAGACCCAAACCCAGAGCCAGGAGCTTCATCCAGGTTCCCCATGTGGGTGCAGGGGCGCAAACACCTGGGCTGTCTCCCACTGCTTTCCCAGGCTCATTAGCAGGGAGCTGGACCCAAAGTGGGGCAGTCGGGTCTCAAACCAGTGCCCATATGTAATGTCAGCCCAGCAGGTGGCTTTACTCACTATACCAGAGTGCTGGCCCTTTTCTGGGTCTTATCCCAGTCCAAGATAAGATTTGTGGAGTTTGATTACTGCTTTTAGAGATGAAGCTAAATGGAAGGTAGAGTTGAATTTACATATACAAATAAGTTATAGGATTCTATAACTGATCTTTCTCTGAGTTATATCTTGAAATGAGATACTATAATAAAACAGATGATAAAGATTAGACTACAGTGCTTTTCTGACCACATTTCCAGACTGAAGAGCCCACAAGATTATTTTAGTTGTTAAACTGGCTTTTGCCTCAGCTGTCACTTTTGAAAAGCCAACTCTACATCGTATTTCTTATTGTCCAATTATGTGAGGAATAACATTTGTGATTATGAGAAAACAATCTAAATTAAGGATTGGCATCAATATAGAGAAGGATATCTCTGGTTAACAATATCAAATGGGTATTAAAATTTCATTTTTCACTTTAAAGTTCATCTTTAATCCACATCAAAACTTTCAGTCCTCCTGTAACACTACATGGTACTCTTGGCTATTTTTTTGTTTATATATATATATATTTTTAAGATTTATTTATTTATTTGAAAGTCAGAGTTACACAGAGAGAGGAGAGGCAGAGAGAGAGAATCTTCCATCTGATGGTTCACTCCCCAATTGGCTGCATTGGCCGGAGCTGTGCCGATCTGAAGCCAGCAGCCAGGAGTTTCTTCCGGGTCTCCCACGCGGGTGCAGGGACCCAAGGAGTTGGGCCATCTTCTACTGCTTTCCCAGGCCAAAGTAGAGAGCTGGATTGGAAGTGGAGCAGCTGGGACTCATGCCCATATGGGATGCCGGTGCTTTAGGCCAGGGCGTTAACTCACTGTGCCACAGTGCCGGCCCCTTTTTGTTTATATTTCAAGTCAGCATTGGATGTTTGTAATATATTTCTTTTTAACTAGGCTGATAACCCTTTTGAGATCAGGATCCAAAGCAAATTTATCTTTATATCCTTAACAACAAGCACAGGATATGCTAGCAGTAAGAATATAATCAATGCTTAGTTAATTTACCATCCACAAGTACCTGTGGAACACAAGTTGCTTAGATGGCACAGTGGACACAGAAGTACCAGATAGGGGCCCTTCCATAAAGGCATTCAGGATAAATCATAGTAGGATTTCATCAAAATTTTACGGAACAATTATTTGAATCTGTTCTTGGTTTGGCATTATTATTCTCCTGACTCATTATTGAGATCATCTTTTAATAATTGCTAATGCTTTAGGTATTAATTCTGTGGTAGCCTTTTGGTGTTTCCTTTTTCCTATCATTTACTTGATTTCTTCTCTTTTCTTGAACCAGTTTATTCATACCACTCTTTTTCCATTTTTGAGTTGTCTCTGACTTGTCCATACTTTATTACCTCACTTCCATGTTCTTTTTCTCTTATCTGTTCTTCTTTCCTATCTTTCCTTTCACATCCTTCCTCACATCAAATACAGCCCTTTAAAAATTATTCCAGAAGTTATCTTTTTCTCCATGAAAACCAATAAATAAGCCAGTGTTTGTGGAGGAATGCACATAAATCATAGTAAACCTCTCTTAAACTGAAGGATTCAGAAATAGCTGACCTACCTTAGTAATTTATTAAGGTAATTAGAAGTCTCCGGGCTAAATATTGCTGCATCGCCACTTCATTTTCATTTCCTTGAACTCTTGCTTGTGTCTGCTATTCTGCTGTCTACCTGCTCCAATGTCATAAAGTCTGTATCTTCTATTTTCTTCAGATGCACACATTTCTGACTTCCAACATAATAATGCCTGAATTTTCTGAATGTTGCGCCCTTCTATTTTAACCCTACACTTTCACCTCTTGAGAGTATATTGTTGTGGGGGATTTCACCTCATTTTAAAATATATAGGAAACAAATCAAGAGACTAGAACTACCTGTCCTTGAATATATTCATTGCCCCTTCTCTGACATAAGGAGCTTGTGGCTATATTAGTATGTTGAGTCCTTAGCCCACTTCCAGTTTGTCAGCGTTTGTGCTACTCAGTTAAATTTTATCTGAAATGAAATTGGTGAATATCCTTCCTTACTCTTGTGGGCCAATTTCAGTGGGGGATGAATGAAGCTGAGAAATACATACCCACCAGGCTTACTGAGTAGGAGGCAGGAAGGACAACAGTCTCACCTTCCCGCAGAGGCACCAGCTGACTTTCAAAGCAGATTTCTGTATGTCCTTTGTCTGAAGAACTCTTGAATATTCAAATATCCTAAGGGATAAATTGTTGTGAATTAATAATAATTTAACATTCATCAGTGCTTATCATTTGATAAACACTGTTGAACATTTTATAAGTAATACAGTATGTAATCCTAGTAAAAACACTGTGGTGATCATCTGGATATTATTATTTCTGGTTGAATCCCATTTCATAGGTGAGAAAGCTGAGTCATATAAATGTTAAGTGGATTGCCGTAACTTATACAGTTAGCAGATGACAGAACTGGGATGTGTCAGACTCCAGAGCATGGCACGTTATCACTCTATTAAGCAACAAACAGCAGTTGTTTAATACTAACTCAGGCAAAATATTTTGACTTTGTGTGGTCCTATAGCCTCTTTCTCCATGGAATTCAAATATCAGTCAGAAGAAAAATCTGATGGTGAATTTAAAGCATATCAAAGAACTGTTTTAGAAATAAACAGATCTTCTATGGATGATAATAAGGTTAGAAATACATAGGCAGAAACTAAAGCTATGAAGTGGCAAGTGGATAAGCTGACACAAGTTTCAATCAGAACAATCCAGTTGTCCACAGTGCTTCTTTTGCTGACATAATGATTGACTGCTAGATGCCAGCATTCAACCAGGCCAAAGAGAATGGCTCAGGTCTTTACTGGGGTTGCCATTCTTCTCCCATCACTGAGTGGGCGAATCTCTTTGGAAAGCCTCTACTCATTTCCACGTCCTGTTTCAGAGCTACCTTCAGTATCTCTGCTGGTTGAAGAAGTAACCATAATCTTCGAGGCTTATCAAATCTAACTTCACTCCTTTCACTGGCAAGTGTTTTCTAATGAAAGCAGAAAGAGCACAATGTTTACACAACTCAGTAAATAAACATATTCTTAAAAGTTGCCAACATAGGTGTGTACTTCTTTCAAGTTTATTTTCACTTCTGTTATTTCTTTACATATCAGAAAAAAATTCCTCTTATCAAAAATTTCTATTTGGTGGCAATCTGCAGATCACTTACATGTGTCACGTACTGTGCTAAGAAAAGCATGTACCGGATTTGCATGAAACAGCACCTTTAACTCAAGTTCTGCCACTTCCTAATTGACAATCCTTGGATATTTTACATAATATCTCCAAATCTCCAGTTTCTTATTTCTAAAATGTAAACCAATGACCTACTTTTAAGTTTATTGTGAAATAAAATGACATGTTTGTAAATATCTAGGTATGTAGCAAGAACACAATAAATAGTTTTTGTCTCCATTTCATAGCTTGTGCTACTTGGATATTTAGTATTCAAAATATAAAATTTTATACTAATATGTAAAAGTAAATGATACTTCTCATTTATTCCAACAAAAGACATATATTTCAAAACCAAATGAGTTATTCTATGGAACTGCAATTGGGAAATATTCATTCTCTGTGCAATTTTGGCAAAAAAGTAGCCATATCCATTATATACTTAAAGTGTACAAATATACATGTTAATATAAGAATATAAAAATAAGAAAACTGACTTCTAAAAAGCTGAGCTAGGGCAACTGTATTGCTGACTATGTAGAGATATTTTTCCATCGGAAGAGTTATACAAGACAAGCATAAATTTTTGGTAGTGTACCCGGAAAAATTTCTCTTCCTTTACTTTTCTTCTTTTTTTATTTTAGAAAATAGTTTTTTTTTTAGAAAATAGTTTGCTACATCTTCTGCTGTGGCCTAGCTGCAATGTTTTTATAACCCATTCAGTTCTTTCAAGATTTCATCATATTCCAGTTGACACCAACTGTTCTGAGGAGTCCCAGGGGTTCACTTTGAGTCTGAATACATAACCTGAGTCTGGCAAGTCTAGTTTAACATTGTCTAGATCAATCTGTGAATTAAAAGAAGTCTGAGGGTGTTAAATCAACAATAGTTTTCACCTAGGCAGAGAAACGAAGATGAAAGGAAAGCTAAATAGCTCTGTGCTTTTCAAGGAGATACAGTGAATCCTCGGACAAGTCATTTATGTCTCATAGAATCCTCGTTGACCAAGTCATCTACCCTAGGGAGAAGGCATATTTCCATTAGATGGAGCCATTTGCCATTTGTTAAGTTGCTGGAATTCTGAACTTCTCTGTGTAGGTTCTAGTTGGTTATAAACATGGCATAGTAGAAAAAGAGGAAGGATTCAAATTTCCAGTTAAGTTCCCTTTCGCTTGTCATCTCCTTTAGTACCTTATTTTGACACAGCTTCTTCATCTGTACATTGGCCAAGCTAAAGCCATCCCCTTCTTACCATAGCTCTATCAATATCAAAAGAGATGTTGAATGAAATATTTAAATGAGTGTGTGAAACACTGTATTTTCTAAATATGATTACACAGTTGTTTTCATACAGTAAATTAAGTTTTCCATTAACATAAATGTGGTAAAGAAAAAGTTCCATGCTAAGGAGCCAATGTCTGGCAAAATAATATCACAAGGCATGACACTGACAGTGTGATGAAGAGTTTCTGTCAATGCACACATGAAAGAGGCAGACTTAACCAGTAATGTTAGGACTGGACTTAAGTAGACTTGAATGCTAGGCAAATTTAAAATGGATTCTCTACTACAGATGATGTAGTATCATATTATGGCTTTAAGCAAAGAACAGGAAGATTTAAACTTAGTAGAGACAGTGTGGAAATTTATAAGATTGATTACAAGGGATGAATCATGTTTCAGAACTGGGGATGGACAAAAACAGTTACCTAGACACAGGTAAATCATTGTCTGAATTATTGTTGAGGTGGGAAAGATTCCAAAGGAAAATCCTGCTATGGTTTTGGTCAACTATGATCTAGGAGCCTACATGTCTTTTTTCCACTGTGTCTCCAGCACCTCAGTCAGTATCCAATCACATTAGTTCTCAAAACTTAAATGTTTAATAATGGATTTGGATGGAGGTGAGGGCATGAGGAGAGGTAAAGAAAGTCCTGAGATACTATTCTTTTTTATTCTTTTTATTTATTTTTTCTTTCTTTCTTTGTTTTGTTTTGACAGGCAGATACTATTCTTAAGAAATTCAGAAAATGATGGGGCCAGTGCAGTGGCTCACTTGGTTAATCCTCTGCTTGCAGCACCGGCATCCCATATGGGCACCGGGTTCTAGTCCCTGCTGCTCTTCTTCCAGTCCAGCTCTCTGCTGTGGCCCAGGTCAGTGGAGGATGGCCCAAGTGCTTGGGCCCCTGCACTCGCATGGGAGACCGGGAAGAAACACCTGGCTCCTGGCTTTGGATTGGCGCAGCGCCAGCCATAGTGGCCATTTGAGGAGTGAACCAACAGAGGGAAGACCTTTCTCTCTGTCTCTCTCTCACTGTCTATAACTCTACCTGTCAAATAAAAAAAAATTTCAGAAAATGAATAGTATGACTGATAATCTGTGTAAATAGTCAATAATTCTGAAAGAGAAACTAGCTCCAGGGAAAGGAAGGCTTAATTGTACCATGTTGTGTTTGCACATCAATAACAAGATTATGACAGTGCTGTCAAGAACTAACTGGAGTTGCAAAATAGAAGCAAGAGGGAAAAGACTGAGATTCAATATGTAAAGGAAATTCAGTGAGATGATGGATGTGGTCCATCAAAGTCTTTTCAAATGCTTTGGATGCATGCGCGTGCACATATGCGGATGGCAGGAGCCTTGAACTTGAATACAAGTAGATCTTCTTTCTCCTGCCTTAGGCTTACCCAAAATCTGTGCAAATTCTTTTAAAAGCAAAATGATATTGACTTGAAATTTTCTTGAGGAGGTGGCCAAAAGGGATTACATTTGTCTACACATAATAAAATTGCCTCAAAAGCTTCTTTCTACGCATCTCTTCCCAAACTCCCATAGCAGTAGCTCCAGTTTCTTTCTCTCTGTCTTAAACATTACTTTCTCATGCCAACTCTCCAAGTTCTGGGATCTTTCCTTTTTCCCCTCCCCATTGCCTCTTCCTCAACTCTATTTTCTTTTTGTTTTTCAGCATTGGGAAGAGTAGTAAAACAAGTCTATTGCCCCAAACAAAGGATCTTTATCTTCTTGGAAGTGAAAAAAGTTAAAGAGTTCTAAGATATTTTTTCCTGACATGATTAAAAATCCTACCATGGCATTTTTCTTCCTGTTTTATGCAGTGATGAAAACAATGAGAAAACAGCTTTGTCAAGAAAATGATTTGAGGCCAAGAGTGAGGTGTAACTTGCATTAGCAAAACAGAAATAATGCAACTATTTCATCTCTGAAAACTCTATAAGAATCTTACCGCTACTTTTTGAAATTCTGAAATTGCCATTTAATGATATAATGGCTATAGGCAATTAGAGACTTTATTTGCTGCTCAAGACAAATCCATGTCTGATAGCTCCAATTCCTCATGATCAGTAGTAATTATAAGTAAAAAACTAATAAATCAAATATATATTAGAAGTAAATAAATTATGACAGATTTATTTGAAAGGCTAACTTTCCACTGTTTGGAGTTACCAGAATCAGGTACTAAAGACTTTTTGTCACCTTATAGTCAATGTTTTCACCTTTGATTCAGGGCTTTGTTTCTTTTTCATTTTTCAAAACTATGGTTGTCTATGGCAGTCTGAGTTTTTCTTCTAAGAATAATACTTTTAAGTGCATATAATAAAATACATAGTATTACAAAGGAAATCAATGATATTCAAATATAGTTACACAAATATTTTAAAATGTTTGTCCCATACAAATATATGTGTGTATGTATTTTTTAAGATTTATCTTATTTTGTTTGAAAGGCAGAGTTACAGAAAGAGAGGGAGAGACAGAGAGGGAGAGAGAGATCTTCCATCTGCTGGTTCACTCCCCAAATGGCCACAATGGTTGGAGCTGGGACAGACTGAAGCCAGGAGCAAAGAACTTCTTTCAGGTCTGCTATGTGGTTGTGGGGCCGAAGCACTTGGGCCATCTTACACTGCTTTCTCAGGTGCATTAGCAGGGAGCTGGGTTGGAAGTGAAACAGCAGGAATCAAATCAATGCCCATATAGGATGCAAGCACTACAAACGGCAGCTTAACCTGTATTACCACAGCACTGGCCCCATATATCCATATATATTTCATTTGCCTATTAAATGAGATTCATCAGAGGAGTGAATAGTTAATATAATCTGTAAGTAGTTAGCTGTATTTATAATTGTGGGACACAGTGTATATATATGTGTATATATATATATATATATATATATATCTCAAACACAAGTTAGCAAAAATTAACATGCATTTTTGTTCCACTCAAGTTGAATTCTATGGAGGCATTTGTATGGACGCAGAGTAAGAACCTTAGAAAATATTAGTTCTTGACTACTTTCTAAAATATGGAGGCTACAGCATTGGCAAGAATGATAACTGTTTCCTGGATGAGACCTGACAGAAGATATCACAAGCTGGGACCCATGTCTGCTAGTCACCTAAGTTACTGCTATAGTAACAAACGACAATATCAGTACTTTTACTTTGATTAGATTCATACTCATGAAAAGTTCACCTGTGTAGCATAGAATGGGAGTACTATGATATATAAATTAACTTGGGACCATTTATTTAGCTATTTTGGATTGACATACGTTTGTTTTACCTTTCCCAAATCCAGAATTGGTCAGGTTTTAAATTAAATTCTGAGATACAACAAGTATCAAGTGAGTTTTGGAATGACATGGCAAACTCAGAAAAATTTATATTTGTGAATTGCACATGTATGGATTTGGATTGTAGCTTTCCTTAAACTCTTTTTTTAAAGATTTATTTATTTACTTGAAAGTCAGAGTTACACAAGAGAGAAGGAAAGACAGAGAGGGAGAAAGAGAGAGGTCTTCCATCCGCTGATTCACTCCCCAGTTGGCCGTAACTGCCGGAGGTGTGCCAATTCCGAAGCCAGGAGCCAGGAATTTCCTCCAGGTCTCCCATGCAGGTGCAGGGGCCCAAGGATTTGGGTCACCATCTACTGCTTTCCCAGGCTATAGCAGAGAGCTGGATCAGAAGTAGAGCAGCCAAGTCTTGAACCAGTGCCCATATGGGATGCCAGCACTGCAGGTGGCGGCTTTACCCACTATGCCACAGCTTTGGCCCCTTCCTTAAACTTTAAAAAATTGTTTTATACCTCTTCATGTGTCACAGTTTTTATATAGGTACTAGAAACAGATTTACCACCTAGGCTGGCCAAACATCTAAACTTCTGTGTAGAGAGTGTAGTTCTTGGTACTTAAAATAATAATGTATTATTATCCTTATTTACACAACTAATCAGTCAACTAACACTCAGTTCCTGCTGTATGTCCATCACTAGGCCAAACATCAAAGTACTTCATTGTTTCAATACATTCATGAAGTAAAATCTAAGATTATCATTAAATTGCATTTGAAGAATTTGAGATTTCTAGTGTAAAACAATTTGCTTGAATTAAGTTGAAGAAATGGGAAATAGTAGAGTCAGAATTTGAGCCCTTATCTTTAGGTTCTTAACTTCTCTTATATATACACACACACTATGGCCTCTCAGTAAATTTGGAGTGTTCCCTAAGTTTTAGGTCAGTGTTTTTTTTTTTTTTTCTAATGATCCTTAGAAGGTTTCACTGTTGTTAATTCATAATTCCACTCTCTGAAAGTAACTATTTCCATCTAAGAAAATATTTGAAATTCCTACTTCACACTTGCTTGTGGCAATTATTTTTAAATGATTTGTTTATTTATTTGAAAGGCAGAGTTAACAGAGAGAGAGATTTTCCATCCACTGGTTCATTTCCCAAATGTCTGCAACAGCCAAGGCTGGGCCGATCCAAAACCATGACCCAGGAACTTCTTCTGGGTCTCCCACCTGGGTGCAGGGGCCCAAGGAATTGGGCGATTTTCCACTGCCTTTCCAGGTACATTAGCAAGGAGTTGGATCAGAAGTGGAGCAGCTGGGATACGAAGGAGCAGCCATATGGGATGCTGGCACTGCAGGTAGCAGCATTACCCACCATAGCATAGCACCAACCCTGGCAATTATTTTTGTTGAACTTAGTTTTGAAGCTCATCCCACAAATGAATTCTGCTTCCTAAAATGGAAAAACAGGCTGTTATTTTGGTTATTGACAATCTAATTTGGATTTCACAATGGGCTGTAAGCACAATCACTTTTACAACCCTTTGATGCAAAGCAAGTGACTGCCTAATATTATTAAGCAACTGAAGGGTAGGTAAATTGGCTGTTTCTTCTTAAACAATGACTTTTACTTCCATCTAGAACATGATTGCACATTGTAATATAGGACAACAAACAGTCAAACATTGAAAAGATAAGGTTTAAAACAGAATATAAAATCTTACACCACAAAAGCCATAGTTTTTTTTTTTTTTTTTTTTTTTAATGGAAATAGAAAATATAGGTCAAAAGGACCATTCCAACACATCACTGAAAAGAACTTTGCATGTCTCTCTCAGGTGTTTTCAACTTTTCAAAACTATTCAATCAAAAAATTAATTTTATTTAACAATTTCCATTAAGCAGATTTTTGAGCTTAAAAATGTGAGTATTCTGGGAAATGAAAAACTACGACAAAGAAAGCTTTTCTAAAGCTGGAGATCATAAATGCTGTACAGGGAAATGTTTTATATTGATGAGTGATAAAAAGTGAATAAAAGGTTCTTACAAGGTTGACTATTTTTAAAGACATAAAATACACTACTAGTTTAAAAATCATGACTCTTTATACTTTATGAGAAAACTAGTGTAATTCCACAGCTTCAAAGAAAGTCTACCCATTAATCACAAAGCTGAATGTTTTAAAGGAATGTAGGAAAAAATGCAGTTTCCAAGAAAGACATTCTCTGTATTGTGATTGCTTCTCCTTACTGTTCTCATTCATTGAACCAATTGCCAATGCACTTTAGCATACTCAAAAATTTACTTTCCAAGCTAAAATGGACATATCAGTGATTCACACAGTTACATTACTTGTAACTGACCAAATATAAAATTTGATGTTACTGATCATTTGATCAGTACACTGAATATAATCAGTACATTTAATAACAGTCACCCTGAGAAGGGGTCACTGGCCTGAAAAAAGCTGCCATTAAATTTTGGGTTTCTGTCTATTTTGTTTTATTAATAGAACCATATGTTTTCCTATTGGATAAGCTCTTTTTTTGCTATTTTTGTTTTTTTTATTTAGTAAATATAAATTTTCCAAAGTACAGTTTATGGATTACAGTGGCTCTCCCCCCTCCATAATTTCCCTCCCACTTGCACCCCTCCCATCTCCCGCTCCCTCTCCCATTCCATTCACATCAAGATTCATTTTCAATTATCTTTATATACAGAAGATCGATTCAGTATATATTAAGGAAAGATTTCATCAGTTTGCATCCACACAGAAACACAAAGCATAAAAATACTGTTTGAGTACTAGTTATAGCATTACTTCACATTGGACAACACATTAAGGACAGATCCCACATGAGAAGTAAGTACACAGTGGCTCCTGTTGTTGACTTAACAATTTGACACTCTTGTTTATGGCGTCAGTAATCTCCATAGGCTCTGGTCATGAGTTGCCAAGGCTATGGAAGCCTTTTGAGTTCGCTGACTTTGATCTTATTCTGACAGGGTCATAGTCAAAGTGGAAGTTCTCTCCTCCCTTCAGAGAAAGGTACCTCCTTATTTGATGGCCCCATTCTTTCTACTGGGATCTCACTCACAGAGATCTTCCATTTAGGTTTGTTTTTTTTTGTTTGTTTGTTTGTTTTTTTTTTTTTTTTTTTTTTCCAGAGTGTCTTGGCTTTCCATGCCTAAAATACTCTCATGGGCTCGTCAGCCATAGCCAAATGCCTTAAGGGCTGATTCTGAGGCCACAGTGCTGTTTAGGACATCTGCCATTCTATGAGTCTGCTGTGTATCCCACTTCCCATGTTGGATCGTTCTCTCCCTTTTTGATTCTATCAGCTAGTATTAGCAGACACTAGTCTTGTTTGTGTGATCCCTTTGACTCTTCGACCTATCAGTGTGATCAATTGTGAACTGAAATTGATCACTTGGACTAGTGAGATGGCATTGGTACATGCCACCTTGATGGGATTGTATTGGAATCCCCTGGCACATTTCTAACTCCACCATTTGGGGCTAGTCCTATTGAGCATGTCCCAAATTGTACATCTCCCTCTCTTATTCCCACTCTTATAGTTAACAGGGATCACTTTTCAGTTAAAATTTAAACACCTAAGAATAATTGTGTGTTAATTACAGAGTTCAACCAATAGTACTAGAACAAAAAAAAATACTAAAATGGATAAAGTATTACATTGTACATCAACAGTCAGGACAAGAGCTGATCAAGTCACTGTTTCTCTTAGTGTCCATTTCATTTCAACAGGTTTCCCCTTTGGTGCTCAGTTAGTTGTCTTTGGAGAACTTAATTTCCTCCAGTCTCCTCAAAGTTGGGGAAAATCAGTGTAGGCCTCTTGCCCACTCTGTAATTGTCTGCCAGTGGTTTTAATTATTTCAAAGAAAATTTGAGAAAGGTATTTTTCAGGCCCGCTTGTACTACCCTCCCTTATCTGAAAACAAACAAAAAAAAAAAACAAAACTTCATTCATTTATTCAAAAAATAATGATTGAAAAATTTCCACATGGAAATCACTGAGCACTGACTTTGTGGAAATTGCACTCTAGTGGGATTGAGGATGCAAACAGACATCTCTTAAAGTACACTAAAAATATAAAAATGAAAATTTCAATAGGTGCAATAAAGGACAAACACCTGACACTACAAGAATACAGAGAACTGACGCTGGTGCTGTGGTGTAGTGGGTAAAGCCATTGCCTGCTGTGATTGCATCCCATATGGGTACCGGTTTGAGTCCTGGTTGCTCCACTTCAGATCCAGCTCTCTGCTATACCCTGGGAAAGCAGTAGAAAATGGCCCAAGTTCTTGGGCACTTGCACCCGTGTGGGAGACCTGGAAGAAGCTTCTGTCTCCTGGCTTTGGACTGACCCAGCTCCAGCTGTTGCAGGCATTTGGTTAGTGAACCAATGGATAGAAGACTTTCCTTGCTCGCTCGCTCTCTCTCTCTCTCTGCCTTTTTTTTTTTTAATGCTCCAAAAATGTTCTACTTGTTAATACCAAGACAGGTAGGTTTAGGTTTCAACATGAAATTTGGAGGGACAAACTACAGCAGGTCCTTCTCCAGCTTCACCCACAACACAAATGGTTTTGGCAGAATTTCCCACAAAATTCTGTAAGAAGCCATCCCCCTTCAAAGATGTATTGTCTTTCTCCTAACATTTTTCTCTCTGCCTTTGACTCTCTGTAACTCCACCTTTCAAATACATAAATAAATCTTTAAAAAGAGAGAGAGAGCGAGAGAGAGAGAATACAGAGAATTGATTCTGACTAATGTCTCAATTCACTTCCAGTTCCTATCTGTGTCCGTACAGCCTATCTATTAACAAGTGAAAACTATTTATTTACCCTTTGAATCTGTCCTGCTTTGTGATGTGGTCAATATAAAGTAGCAGATATAACAGTATGACTAGGCCACAAGACTTATTGTGAGAATCTCCTCTTTCTTATTCTTCTATCTTCATCAAGAAAATGAGCCTTGATCACTCTGCTGGTTGGAGAAGATCTAAGGAGCAAAGTGAAGTCAGCCCAGTTGCCCTAGTCCAGGCCCTGCACATGTGCAAGAGGCCCAAGAATATCAACAAAGTTACCTATTTCATTCCCAGCAGAAGACAAACACATGGATATGTATACTCAAGCAACAAATGCACCTACTTCACTCATAGCTGACGACACAGACACACGAATGTCCACAACCACCCGCTTCTCTGGTCAACCCTGCTGACCCAGAAGCTCAAGAACAAAATGAACAGTTACGCTAGTGCACCCATGAGGTCTCCCAGTTGGTTGTTAGCAGCATAAGAATGCAAACTAATAATGGATTGTGCTGCACAGTTATTCCTTAGGCATCCACCAGGGTTTTGTTTCAGGACTCCCAGGGATACAAAAATCCAGGAATTCTGAAGTCCCTTACACAAAACATAATAGTAGTTGTAAATAACCTGCATATATTGTCCTGTATACTTTAAGTCACCTCTAAAGTACACGATGCCTAGTGCAATGTAAATACTAAGTAAGGAATTGTTATACTATATTGTTTAGGGAATAATGACTATAAAAAGTCTAAACATGCTCTGGACAGAAGCATTTTTTAAAGATTTATTTATTAGTTAAAAGGTAGAGTTAGTGCAAAAGAGAGAGAGATGGAGAGAGGAAGAGAGAGTGACAGAGACAGAGAAGAGAATGTTCCCTCTGGTGCTTCACTCCTCAAACAGCTGCCAATAGCCGAGGCTGGAGGAAGCCAAAGCCAGGAGAAGTGTCTGGGACTGCATCCAGATCTCCCCCTTAGATGGCAGGATCCAAGTACTTGGGCCACCATCTGCCACTCTTCTCTGTGCATTAGCAGGAAGTCAGATCAGAAGCAAAGCAGCCAGGACCTGAACCAGCACTCATACCTAGCATTGCAACCAGTGGTGGGTGGTTTGCTGGCACAAAGAAGTAATTTTTTTTTTCTGAAAATTTCCAGTCTATAGTGATTGAATCTGCAGATGCAGAACCTACAAACCTGGAAGGCTGACTCTATGATTATTTGCTGTGTTCAGGTGAGGCTTTCTTTTGGAAGTTATTCTTCAGGCTTAGGTGAGGGCTGTAATGAAGGTTTAAAAAATAACCAGGAAAATAAAAGAGCAAAAGAGCATCAAAAATAAATAAAAACAGTGGCACATCTGACCACAGTTATAAGGAGGTTGAGGGTAGCTAAAATTTAAATGTCAAAAGGGAGTGTGGTAAGAAATATAGGGTCTAGTAATTTTAAGTTGTTCTGTCTTTAATCTGAGAATAATGAAAATAACTGGAAGGGCTTAAAAGGAGATAAATATGGCTAAATTGCTTCCAGCAATGTGCAGAATGTTAGTAAAAGTGTGGTTTCTTGGGAGGAACCAAGAGGAAAGTGATTATTTTTAGCTTAACACATTGCATCAAGCTATCAGCCTGGCTGCATTATCAAAATAATTTTATGATAGGTCTTCAAGTCTTTAACTATTGGGACAAAATACTTTTAATTTACATTATACTCAAGGCTTAATTCTCCACTAAATAAGGAGTTCAACAAGCAAAAATTATAAAAATTATAAAGACCATAGTTCAGCAGAAATAGTCAAGAGCTATAAATTAATCAAATGAAAAGATGTTCATTTCACTCTTATGCAGTAAATTGTAAAATAGAGATCATTAAAACTATATTACTCTATCATTCTTAATCATTTGTCAATGATTAAAGCGTAGTGATACACATAGGCTTTCCTTTTTTGTTTTTGATTTTTAAATTTTAGCACCTGTATTTAAGAGACAATGTGCAGTATTTGTGTTTCTGTGTCCAGCTTATTTCACTCAACATTATCTCCTCCAGTTGCAACCATTTTCCTTCTAAATTTCCTTCAGTCCATCTAGGAAGGCGTCATTTAAAAATCATGAGTTTTGCTGTTGGACACGCTTGGATTCTACTCCTGCTTCCTCCAAATGATGAGTTTTGCTTCTTTAAGCTGGCGCAATAGAAACCTCTTTATCGAATTCCACATTCCCAAACAAACCTCCACATGCATCCTCCCCCATGCTAATTTATTGACTCACTCAAAATCACCTTTTCCACATCTTATCTATGTTCCTTTTGCCTCCCAGATATTATAATACTGTGTCTTTTGTCAACCATAAAGTGCTACAAAGTATTAATTATGATCACCTTGACTAAAGCCACACCTCCTTTGTAAATCCATTTCTGATTATTCACAACGACTTTTCTCCAGTCCTTTAGAGTTTGTTCCTGGCGCAGAATTAACACCTTAAGTGATGTGTCAGCAACAAAGCTTGTGGCTACAAATATTAGAAAACTTCATTAATGTGACTTAACCAATGCAGTCTTCTATTATATCACTTACGTAGAATACGGAAATAGCTAGATTCAGGCTGGATTGATGCCATCAAGGCTTTCAGTTAATATCTCTGTCATCTTTGTGACCTTGTCTTCTGCAAATGTCTGCAACCCACTGTTATGTTCTATTGGCCAAAACTAGGTCATATGCAAAACCACAGATCAATATCTGGCAAAGGTAGATGGAATTCTCCTGATCAGCTTAGTCCCATCATGACTCAAACTTTCAGCAGTGCACACTCAGATATGTTGGAAGTAAATGATTATTGGGTAGGCAGTCAACTGTGACTGCCCCTCATAGCTTAGCAATCATTCATGCTCTGCTCTTCTTCTACATTTTGCTCCTCTAGAGTTTTAAAAATATTTTATTGAAATACAGTATACATACCAAGAAATGTACATATGTACAGATAAATGAGGATTTTTGCCATTTGGTCACACTCATAACCAACACCAAATTAAGAACAAAGCATTACTAGCACTCACAGAGGCCTCACTAGTCCCTTATAAATTCTTCTTTTTTCATGAGAAATAATACTATATTGTCATATACATGATATGATTCCATGAAGCACTATTTAAAATTATATGTCATCAACACTTTCTTAATACTCTCTGCATATATTAATGACCACAAATAAGACAATATTTGTCTTTTTGGATCTGATTATTTCACTTAGCATAATGATTTCCAGTTGCACCCATTTTGTTGGAAATGTCAGGATTTCATTCTTTTTTTATTGATGAGTAATATTCTATCATGGATGAAAACCACATTTTCTTTATCCAGTCCTCAGTTTATGGGCATTTAGGTTGATTCTACATCTTAGCTATTGTGAGTTGACCTGTTATAAACACCAGAGTACAGGTAATTCTTCATATGCTGATTTCATTTCCTTTGGATATATTCCCAGGAGTGGAATAGCCAGGTCATATGGTAGATCTACTTGTAGTTTTCTGAAGAATCTCCATTCTGTGTTTCATAATATTTGTAAATATTTGCACATTTTTGTACAAAGATTTGTACATTTGTACATTGGTAAATACTTGTAAATATTCCCACAGATGGTGCATTAAATTGCTTTCTTCTCCACTTACTCACCATCATTTTTTAATTTTTGAATTTTGGATAATAGCCATTCTAACTGGGGTAAAATGTTACCTTATTGTGATTTTTATTTGCATTTCCCAATGGCTAATGATCCTGAGAATTTTTTATTTTGTTTGTTTGCAATTTGTAATTCCGTACTTTGAAAAATGCCTATTTATATCGTTGGCTCATTTCTTTACTGGATTCTTTGTTTTGTTGCTGTTGAGTTTTTTGAGCTCCTCATATATTTTGGCTATTAATCATTTATCTGATGTATAGTTGGCAATTATTTTCTCCCATTTTGTTGGTTGCCTCTTCACTTTGCTAATTGTTTCCTTTGCTGTGTAGAAGCGTCTTAGCTTGATGTAATTTCATTTGTCTATTTTTGCTTTTATTGCCTGTGCTGCTGGTGTCTTATCTAATAAGTCTTTGCCTATGCCAGTGTCTTGCAGTTCTTCCCTTATGTTTTCATCTAATAATTTGATGATTCCAGGTCTTGTTAGCTATCTGGTCCGTTGTGGGTTGATTTTTTTTTATAAAGTATAAGATTGGGGTTCTTCTAGAGTTTAAATATCCAATCATGGCAATTGCCTATTGCCGTTTGAACATATAGTGGAATATTTTTGTGTGTCTGAACATGCTGTTTTTTTCTGTGTGGAATCCAACCCTTTGCACATTGTTATCTACTTAGACAAAGATTTGACATCTAAAGCTCTATTGAATCATCACTTCCTCTATAAATCTTTCACTGAACACTACATGCAAGTATATACTTAATGACTTCTTCTTTATATTAGTTCTGTTTATTGTATGTTCCTTCAGAATTGTGCATATTATGCTGCCTTATGATTAACTCACATGTCTATGCCTCAACAGCCCACCCCCTCCCAACATGATTCATTGTTCTTTTTCTTTTTTTAAAAAAGAATTTATTTATTTTTTGAAAGGGGGAGAGAGAGAAAAAGAGAGAGAGAGAGAGAGAGATCTTCTATCTGCTGATTCATTCTCCCAAATGGCCACAATGGCCAGAGCTGGGCCAATCCAAAGTCGGAAGCCAGGAGCTTCCTCCAGGTCTTCCATGTGAGTGTAGGGCCCAAGGACTTGGGCTATCCTCAACTGCTTTCCAAGGTGCATTAGTAGGGAGCTTGACTGGAAGTGGAACAGTTGGGAATCAAACCGGTGCCCATATAGGATGCCAGCACTGGAAGCAGTAACTTTACCCACTTTGCACAGCACCAGCCCTGACTCATTGTTCTTGCTTGCAATTCTCCATTATTTACCCTGAACGCTACTGCAATTCAAAGCATTTGAAGTGGTTCAAGGCAAGACAGCATTTTCCATTACATACTTTTCCACTGTCAGATGCTTAAATAGCAAACAGGGAAAGATAACTATATAGAAACCAAAATGGCTTTGATTCCACATCACACATCATAGGGGAGGGAACCAGTTGGGTATGTTACTGTGAGAAATACTTTGATGAGTCTTGATGACTTACAACAGATAATTCTGGCTAGGAAATATGGGGCCCTCTAGGCATAGCATGATGCAGAGAAGGAACTTTGCTGTTCCACAAGACTAACAGCAGCTTTGGGATTTGGGGTAGCATCTACAGTGATGAGAAGAAGGCCTTCAGTAGGAAAAAGGACCTTAAAAGATGGCAGTAAGATGAGACCAAACTGGGTATAAGGAATGCGCCTTTGGGAGGAATGGCAAATGACATTCTAGATCATAGTATTTAATGTTAGTGGTTTTCTGTATCATATAATGCTAATTTCACTCACCCTTAACCTAAACTTTCATAAAAATCCATCTCACATAAGACCTAGTGGCAATGGTACCCTGGGTAGGATAAGAGGATATGGATATAGAATAGCTATATGTGGAATGAAGTTGGAAGGAAAGAATCAAGAAATCACATAGGCCATGATATTTTTTATAGATGGCCTCTCAGACAAAAGAGTTTTCCCATAATCAGTTAAACTCATTTGATAATCTAATTAATGAAATATGTAGAAATTTCTTCATTTGTCCATCTTTTGTTCCTGGCAGGTAAGCAGGGACATTGTTGCACAGAGGACAGTAGAAAAATTACCCAGAGAAAAGTAACTTACATTATACAATTAAGGGGGAGCCAAAATGAGATTTAGATGTTAGATTCATTCATTCTACCTATCCTTAGGTTTATTGTAAATCATCATCACACCACCAAACACCACAGCCGAACATCACAAGACTTCATTTCTCTTTTTTTCTCTAAAGATGCTTGCTATGGTTTAGATATGGTTTGGATATATCTCATAAAATTTTTTCTGCTTAAGCTTGGTCCCAAGAGTGGTGGCATTGAGATAGTGGAATTTTAAGAACTTCAAGAATAGGAGTTGACTAAGATTATTGGGGGCACCACTCTTGGAATGGATTCAGGTAATTCTTGCAGACAAAAATTAGTTACCAAGAGAGCAAGCTGTTGTAAAAATAGTAAGCCTGGCCTCAGAATCTCTCTGTATTCCTGTCTTGCAATGTACCAGATGACAGATTGCAACTCTTATATGCTGACTTTTCTGATGCCATCTGCCATGAAGGCCTCACCAAAGGCCAACAGATTGAATTACCTGAACTTGGGCTTTCAGCTAGCCAAGCTATAGGCTAAATAAACCTCCTTTCTTTATAAAGTATCCAGCCTTAGGCATTTTGTTATAGCTTCTGACGGACTAATAATGTGGACCTTGTTTTATCAGTTCCTGAAAACTTAGCATTTCACCAGTTAACATAATCATGCAAATATCAATTTGAAATGCCATAGTATTCACTATTAAATAATAAACCTTATCTTCCTGAAAATTTAGAGTGAGATGAGTGATTTAATTACAGGGGCATGCACTCCAGAGAAAAGCCATGTATATTATCACTATTGGGTGACTATATGAGCTCCCAACCTTTGAGATCATTTTGTGGCCAAGAAGATTACAGTCTAGGGAAACAAGAAATGGCATGGTTGATGGGCATTTGATAATCTTTGGGAAAAATATTCTTAGTTGGAAATCAAAACTAAAGATATAAGTATATTCTGAGTCTCATTCTGAATGGAGAAACTCATCTTTTGATGATGCTTATTACATTATCTGGCAAACATGCTCTGGAAAAACATGGAGAACACAGAATATTGCAATTGTTGCCCCACATGCGAAGACAAGCAGGGATGTCATAGTGCAGTACTCCTCAAATTGAGGTCATGGAATAGGGCTTATCTGAGAACCTTTGTCAGTGGTCCTCAATGTAGTAAGTGACAATTGGTAGAAGGAGTTAAAATATCCATATAAATCTGTCAATATGTGCTAAATCTAAGAATAATAATTTTAAAAAGGCTTGAAATTTTATTATTCTTTATTTCATTTATTTAGTAAATTACTTTTATTGTGTTTTATAAAAGCCAATCCCAACACTCTCAGATTCTGTCTGCAGAGGTGCTCATCCATTCTTATGGATGTCCCTACCCTATTAAACCATGCTATTTTGCTTTCCACTACTCTCTGTTGCATGCCTGAATTCTTTCTTGCATGAAGACAAGGACCCTTTGCTTCTCCAGTAACATTTCTGGTAACCACAAAGGGATTTTAAGAAGACATCAAAGGTCAGTATTCCTTTCCTCAAGTAGGACCAGATCTGTGGGAATGACAGCTGATCATCCAGCACCCCACAGCTCTCCGAGAATATGGAGTACCTCCGGCCACGGCTTAGCTACAGCCAAAATTCCAGCAGGATTGTAAGGAATGGGAGGGGAACTAGGAAGGGCAGTTGGCTGAGAGCCTGGAGACCCACCCCCCAAGCTTGCTTTGACTTCCTGGCGACTGGACTGCGACCCAAGGACCTTGCCTCTCTCTTGGAGGGATGTCTGGTCACGCTGCCTACTGCTATGTGAATGGGGCTTACCTTCGGACAAGGCTAATATTGGCCCTCTAGGTAAACGTGGATGACTAGTGATATTGGGCAGTAATGAGCAACAGGATGTTCTGAGAACTCAGTGCAACAGTGCGAGTACCCAACCCCAGGGCCAGTCCTATTAGGCCCAAGAGTGCCTGGTCTTCCCTGTAAATGGGGCACCATGGCCTTTTCCTGTGCTCTCTTCCAGTCAAAATGGCCTGCTGCACCCACACAGGCACAGCCAGATATCTCTGGTGAGAGATGAGTGCTATCCAGGGCTGCTTTTTTCCTCTCTCTCCATTTCTAATTCAACATCCCTCTTCACTAGGAAGGGTGGATGTATATTGGAAATATCTTTGCAAAATGGCATGGCAAAGTCAATACATATCAATAGTCACATTGAATGTAAATCGCCTCAACTTGCCAATTAAAAGACACAGACTGGCTGAATGGATTAAAAAACAAAATCCATCTATTTGCTGCTCACAAGAAACATACGTTTCTTTTTTTTTTTTTTTTTTTTTTTTTAGACAGGCAGATTTAGACAGTGAGAGAGAGAGAGACAGAGAGAAAGGTCTTCCTTCTGTTGGTTCACTCCCCAAATGCCCACTACAGCCGGCGCACTGCGCTGATCCCAAGCCAGGAGCCGGGTGCTTTCTCCTGGTCTCCCATGTGGGTGCAGGGCCCTAGCACTTGGGCCATCCTCCACTGCCTTCCCAGGCCACAGCAGAGAGCTGGACTGGAAGAGGAGCAACCGGGACAGAACCAGCACCCCAAACGGGACTAGAACCTGGAATATCGGCACCGCAGGCAGAGGATTAGCCTAGAGAGCCACTGCGCCAGCCTAAGAAACACATCTTTCAAACAAAGGTGCATGCAGACTGAAAGGTTGGAAAAAGATATTCAATGCCAACAGAAACCAAAAAAGAGCTGGCGTAGCCATGTTAATATCAGACAAAATAAACTTTAGCACAAAAACTGCTAAGAGAGTCAACGAGGGGCACTATATAATGATTAAGGGATCAATTCAACAGGAAGATGTAACTATTATAAACATATATGCACCTAATTACAGGGCAATGGGTTATTTAAAATATATCTTAAGGAACTTAAAGGGAGACTTAGACTCCAATACTATAGTATTGGGGGACTTCATTACTCCACTTTCAGCAGTGGACAGATAAACCAGACAGAAAATCAACAAGGAAACAGCAGATTTAATCGACACTATAGACCAAATGGAACTAACAGATATATACAGAACTTTTCATCCTACACTTGAAGAATACACATTCTTCTTAGCAGTACATGGAACCTTCTCTAGGATTGACCACATACTAGGACATAAAGCAAGTCTCAGCAAATTCAAAAGAATTTAAATAATACAATACATCTCAGATCACAATGGAATGAAGCTGGAAATTAGCAACTCAGGAATCCCTAGAGTATATGCAAACACATGGAGACTGAAAAACATGCTACTGAACAAACACTGGGTCATAGAGGAAATCATAAGAGAAATCAAAAACTTTCTGGAAGCAAATGAAGATAACAACACAACATATCAAAACTGATGGGAGACGGCAAAAGCAGTGTTGAGAGGAATGTTTATAGAAATAGGTGCCTACATCAAGAAATTGGAAAGGCACCAAATACATGAGCTTTCAGTGCACCTCAAGGATCTAGAAAAACTGAAGCAAACCAGACCTAAAACTAGAAGAAGAGAAATAATTAAAATTAGAGAAGAAATCAACAGAATTTAATCCAAAAAACATTACAAAGGATCAGCCAAATAAAGAGCTGGTTTTTTGAAAAAATAAAAAAAATTGACAGATCATTGATCCAACTAACTAAAAAAAGGAGAGAGAAGACCCAAATCAATAAAATCAAAGATGAACAAGAGAATGTATCAACAGACACCACAGAAATAAAAAGAATCATCACAAATTACTACAAAGAGTTGTGTTCCAGCAAATGGGAAATCTATCAGAAATGGACAGATTCCTGGACACATACAAACTGCCTAAATAGAATCTTGAATACATGGAAAACCTAAACAGACCCATATTTTCAGAAACTGAATCAGTAATAAAGGCACTCCCAACAAAGAAAGCCCAGGACCAGATGGATTCACTGCTGAATTCTAACAGACATTTAAAGAAGAAATAACTCTAATACTTCTCAAACTATTCAGAATAATTGAAAGAGAGGAAATCCTCCCCAAATTATTTCTATGAAGCCAGCATCACCTTAATTCCTAAACTTGAAAAGGATGCAGCATTTAAAGAGAATTACAGGCCAATTTCCCTGATGAACATAGACGCAAAAGTCCTCAATAAAATTCTGGCCAATAGAATACAACAACACATCAGAAAGATCATTCACCCAGACCAAGTGGGATTTATCCCTGCTATGCAGGGATGGTTCAACATTCGCAAATCAATCAATGTGATACACCACATTAATAGACTGCAGAAGAAAAACCATATGATTATCTCAATAGACGCAGAGAAAGCATTCAATAAAATACAACACACTTTCATGATGAAAACTCTAAGCAAATTGGGTATAGAAGGAACATTCCTCAATATAATCAGAGTAATTTATGAAAAACCCATGGCCAGCATCCTATTGAATGGGGAAAAGTTGGAAGCATTTCCACTGAGATCTGGTACCAGACAGGGATGCCCACTTTCACCACTGCTATTCAATACAGTTCTGGAAGATTTAGCCAGAGCCATCAGGCAAGAAAAGGAAATTAAAGAGATAAAAATTGGTAAGGAAGAACTCAAACTATCCCTTTTTGCAGATGATAAGATTTTTTATTTAGGGAATGCAAAAACTCTACTAGGAGACTATTGGAACTCACAGAAGAGTTTGGCAAAGTAGCAGGATATAAAATCAATGCACAAAAATCAACAGCCTTTATATACACAGGCAATGCCATGGCTGAGAAAGAACTACTAAGAACAATCCCATTCACAATAGCTACAAAAACAATCAAATACCTTGGAATAAACTTAACCAAGGATGTCAAAGATCTCTACGATGAGAATTACAAAATCCTAAAGAAAGAAATAGAAGAGGATAGCAAAAAATGGAAAAATCTTCCATGTTCATGGATTGAAAGAAATAACATCATCAAAATGTCCATTCTCCCAAAAGCAATTTATAGATTCAATGCAATACCAATCAAAATACCAAAGGCATTCTTCTCATATCTGGAAAAAATGATGCTGAAACTCATATGGAGGCACTGGAGACCTCGATAGCTAAAGAAATTTGTAAAACAAAAACAAAACTGGAGAAATCACAGTACCAGATTTCAAGACATACTACAGGGCAGTTATAATCAAAACAGCATGATAATGGTACAGAAACAGATGGATAGAACAATGGAACAGAACAGAAACACTGGAAATTAATCAAAACATCTACAGCCAACTTATATTTGATCAAGGAACTAAAACCAATTCCTCGTGCAAGGACAGTCTATTCAACAAATGGTTCTGAGAAAACTGGATTTCCACATGCAGAAGCCTGAAGCAAGACCTCTACCTTACACCTTACACAAAAATACACTCAACATGGATTAAAGATCTAAATCTATTACCCAACACCATCAAATTATTAGAGAACATGGGAGAAACCTTGCATGATATAGGCACAGGCAAAGACTTCTTGGAAAAGACCCCGGAGGCACAGGCAGTCAAAGCCAGAATTAACAATTGGGATTGCATCAAATTGAGAAGTTTCTGTACTACAAAAGAAACAGTCAGGAAAGTGAAGAGGCAATCGACAGAATAGGAAAAATATCTGCAAATTATGCTACCGATAAAGGATTAATATTCAGAATCTATAACGAGATCAAGAAACTCCACAACATCAAAACAAACAACCCACTTAGGATATGGGTCAGGGACCTAAATAGACATTTTCATAAGAGGAATATACCAAATGGCCAATAGACACATGAAAAAATGTTCAGGATCACTAGCCATCAGGTAAATGCAAATCAAAACCACAATGAGGTTTCACCTCACCTGGGTTAGAATGGCTCACATACAGAAATCTACCAACAACAGATGCCAGCAAGGATGTGGGTAAAAAGGGACACTAGCCCACTGTTGGTGGGAATGCAAACTGGTCAAGCCACTATGGAAGTCAGTCTGGAAATTCCTCAGAAACCTGAATATAACCCTACGACATGACCCAGCCATCCCACTCCTTGGAATTTCCCCAAAAGAACTTAACTTGGCAAATAAAAGAGCTGTCTGCACCTCAATGTTTATTGCAGTTCAATTCACAATAGGTAAGACATGGAATCAACCTAAATGCCCATCAACAGTAGACTGGATAAAGAAATTATGGGATATGTACTCTTTAGAATACTATACAGCAGTTCAAACAATGAAATCTGGTCATTTCCAACAAAATGGAGGAATCTGGAAAACATCATGCTGAGTGAAATAAGCCAGTCCCAAAGGAACAAATATCATATGTCCTCCCTGATTGGTGACAACTTACTGAGCACCTAAAAGGAAACGTGTAGTTTGAAATGGACACTATGAGAAACAATGACTTAATCATCCCTTGTCCTGACTGTCAATGAACAACTTACTAGTTTATTCCTTTGAGTATTTTTTTTTCTACTTAATACCACTGGTTGAACTCTTTAATTAACACAAAATTATTCTTAGGCATTTAAATTTAGCTTAAAAGTGATCCCTCTTTAATATGAGTGGGAATAAGAGAGGGAGGAGATGTACAGTTCAGCACATGATCATTCAGAGCTACTCCTAATGGTAGAGCTAGAAACACAACAGGGTATTCCAATTCAATCCCATCAAGGTGGCATGTACCAATGCCATCTCCATAGTCAAAGTGATCAGTTTCAGTTCATAATTGATCATAATGATAGGATTAAGTACCAAAGGGATCACATAAACAAGACTAGTGTCTGCTATTACTAACTTACAGAATTAAAAAGAAGAGAACAATCCCACATGGGAAGCAGGATACACAGCAGACTCATAGAATGGCAGATGTCCTAAACAGCATTGTGGCCTCAGAATCAGCCCTTAAGGCATTGGGATCCAGATAAAAAGCCCATGAGAGTATTTCAGGCATGGACAGCCAAGACACTGCTGTGGCAAAAAAAAAAAAAATGACCTAAATGAAAGATCTCTGTGAGTGAGATCCCAGTGGAAAGAATGGGCCATCAAAGGAGGTACCTTTCTCTGAAGGGAGGAGAGAACTTCCACTTTGACTATGGCCTTGCCTAAATAAGATGGGAGTTTGTGAACATAAGAGGCTTCCATAGCCATGGTAGCTCATGACAAGAGCCTCAGGTGACTAGTGACATTTTAATAAGAGTGTCAATTATTAAATCAACAACGGGAGTCACTGTGCACCTACTCCCCATGTAGGATCTCTGTCCTCAGTGTGTTGTACTATGTGAATTAATGTATAATTAGTACTCAAACTGTACTTTATACTCTGTGTATATGTTTGGATGCAAACTGTTGAAATCTTTACTTAGTATATACTAAATTGATCTTTTGTATATAAAGATAATTGAAAATGAATCTTTTTGTGAATGGGATGGGAGAGGAAGTGGGGGATGGAATGGTTGTGGTTGGGAGGGAGGTTATGGGGTGAAAAGCCACTATAATCCAAAAGCTGTACTTCGGAAATTTATATGTATTAAATAAAAGTTGAAAAAAAAAAGAAAAAAAAAAAAAAAACAAAAAAACAATAACAACCCCCTTCACTCAGCCCAGCTTCCAATGTAACCACCACTGTTGAGGAGAGAGCCAAGTAGGGTCATTAACATTGCAGGCAGAACCATAAATTTCCTTTTAGAGATGCCACCTTCCTTCTATTCAGGCCAGCTCTCCTCTCAGGCCATATACATATAAATGTGTGTGTGTGTGTATATATATATACACACACATTATATATATACATTATATACATTATATATATATATATATATATATATATATAATGGAAGTGCCTTCCGTAAGGAGGTTCACACCTCCCTTATGATGTCTCTTCCAGTACCCCATGTAATAGATAGGCCTGGGCTTCATACCCACCCGATTATTATCAGGCTCCTTCTGTCAGTTTCTATTTGCCTCTCAATGGGAAAACTTCCTTATGGCTTACACAGTTTCTTTTTTTAGGTCCTCTAATAATGATTCTGTCCTGTGTTTTAGACACTGTGAATTTAATCTGCTTGTTAGTTTTCTCCAGACTTGAAACTGAAATTCTAGATGGCCATACACATGAAACCTCGGATGGAAGCAGTTTCTGAGAGCTGGCACTGTTTCCCCCTGGAGAGACCACCACCTGCTGGAACCCTGTCTTGACTTCCCAGGGACACCTCTTTTTAGCATGAAGCAGCCAGAGCAATCATCAGCCAGTTCCCCTAACAGAAGTTAGAGTCCATTCTTCTGAGGAAGGGAATGTGAGGAGTCAGATGGGTTAACTGGCAGTCGGCTAGTACCAATAGAAATTTAGGGTGCAAAATGCTTGCTTTCCCCAAAAGTTATCTTTAGCAACCACAAAAGTGTCTGTCTGTCCACTCCTTGGAAGCTTCCAATTTTACCATAAGAATAGCCAGGGAAGAATCGCGATTCCATCCTCCTGAGTTCACAGTTTACTGTGAAAACAAGTTAGCTATCCCACCCTTCTGGATGGCTTTTGTGTTTTACCAGCAAGCCAGTCAGGGCAAATAAGATTACAGATCAGGTATTTTGATGGGTTTTGTCCTTGCCTTGTACCTGTATCCAATTTCCAATTTTAGTATATGTGCTGCTGAAGCAAGCACTACTCACCTTGTACCTGAACATCAAGCTGATAAGTTTTTTTTCTTCCTTAAAATTGTGATTAAAAACCCCACTATGACCAGCCCCTTTGGGGTTTGCCTCTCTTGGAGCCGCCCTCCATACCATTCTTGCTGGAGGTCTCTGACTCTAATAAATCTTACTTTTAAATCTAAAAAACAAAAAGCCAATGACATATTGCAAAGATAGGATATAATAGACAGGTATCTAGATAGATGGATAGATAATCAATCAATAGACAGACAGAACTAGTTCTTCACCACAGACAACTTGAGAAGCATCATCTTACCAGACATACATCATACATTCACTTGGTTGAAATAAAACCAGTTAACTATTCAGCCTCCATTTCTTTATTCTTAATCCACTAAAATCTATGAAACCTATAAAGAACTATAAGCCTCATGGTACTCTTTTGGCTAATCCACGTCAGCAAGTGAGGGCAAGGGGCAGAGAGAAGATAAGTTATATAGGGATAAGAAGCTATATAGGGAGAAACAAACAAGAGGATAAAGAACAGTCTCATCAGTGAACCCGAATGAGAAAAAAAACCAGTGACTGGCTAGCACTGCGGCTCGCTAGGCTAATACTCCACCTTGCAGCGCCGGCACACCGGGTTCTGGTCCTGGTTGCGGCGCCGGATTCTGTCCCAGTTGCCCCTCTTCCAGGCCAGCTCTCTGCTATGGCCTGGGAGTGCAGTGGAGGATGGCCCAAGTGCTTGGGCCCTGCACCCCATGGGAGACCAGGAGAAGCACCTGGCTCCTGCCTTCGGATGGCGCAGTGTGCCGGCTGCAGCACGCCGGCCGCAGCGGCCATTGGAGGGTGAACCAACGGCAAAGGAAGACCTTTCTCTCTGTCTCTCTCTCTCTCTCTCACTGTCCACTCTGCCTGTCAAAAAATAAATAAATAAATAAATAAATAAATAAAACAATGACTATGCTTATTCACATGTATAATTTCAATATCTAGCACAGTACTAGGTACATAGTTGGAAAACAGCAAATAATTGTTGGATTTAAAAAGCATTATTACTGTATTATTAAAAAATAGTGAAAAACAAAGTGAGTCCAACATATCAGAAACTATATTACTTAAGAAATTTCTTTAAAATTGCCAGCAAAACTGAAAGAAATTTCCTGTGAATACATCGAGGCCTACTAAGATTCTGAGGCTTTTGTCCCTGGCTGTTGAAATTGTTTGTATATTGCTCAGATTGTAAAATATTTTGTTTTGGAAGAGTCAGTATAATTAGCAGAACTTTATTCACATATTATCTGTTCTTTCCCCTGCAAAAGTATAAGATCTCAGCAAAGCAATAAGGTTTCTAGCAATTATTTCATCATACTGGTTCCAGGTTCAGGGATTCCTTAATATGAATGTATCTCCAGTGCTGAAAATTATTTTTTATTAATATGTAATTTTAAGTAATTCATATTCATGCTGAGAAGGTTTATAGTAAAGAATAATTTTCAAATGAAATAAAAATCTCAAGAGGAACCTTGATACTTTTATTTTTTCAAGTAATTCCTATTGGTCTTTATTTCAGGAATATGAAAGGCAAACATTATCTCTTATGGAAAATTACTTCACCAACTTCTAAGACAGTGAATCACAGTAAATTAGCAAGTTTTATAAAACGATTCTACCATTGTTTCCTGATCTGTAAGGTGGATATGATAATAGTGACCTAAAACAAAGGGCTATCAGAAAGACAACTGAGTTACTACCTGTGCAACATCCAAATCAATTGTTTTTTCCTTTTGAATGGAAAATCTACATATTTCATTCTTTTTCTTTTTTCTTTTCTTTTTTTTTTTTTTTTGACAGGCAGAGTGGACAGTGAGAGAGAGAGACAGAGAGAAAGGTCTTCCTTTGCCGTTGGTTCACCCTCCAATGGCCACCACGGCTGGCGCGCTGCGGCCGGTACACCACGCTGATCCGAAGGCAGGAGCCAGGTGCTTCTCCTAGTCTCCCATGGGGTGTAGGGCCCAAGCACTTGAGCCATCCTCCACTGCACTCCCTGGCCACAGCAGAGAGCTGGCCTGGAAGAGGGGCAACCGGGACAGAATTCGGCGCCCCAACCGGGACTAGAACCCGGTGTGCCGGCGCCGCTAGGTGGAGGATTAGCCTATTGAGCCACGGCGCCAGCCATATTTCATTCTTAAAAATAATATACAACTTTGGGAAAGTGTTGTCTGGTGTGATTTTAATGATGATGTTAAATCTCTTTGTAAAGAGGTAAAAAATTCAGAATTCCAGAGGAAAAAATGTACCTAGTGCTGTTCAATCAGATTATAATGCAAGAGGTGGGCATTTAGCCTAACAGTTAATTTGCCTACATGCTATAACAGTTAGGATGCCCGCGTGCCATATCAGAATGCCTGGATTCAAGTCCAGACTCCACAGTCAACTCCTACCAATACACACACTTAGAAACAGCAAGCTATGGTTTAAGTTGTATAATCCCTGCCACTCATGTGGGAGACTCTGAGTTCTTGGCCCCAAGCTTTGGCCTGGTCCAGCCCCAGTTGTTGCAGATATTTGAGAAATGAACCAATGGGTAGAAGAGATCTCTCTTCTTTCCTTTCCCTTCTTCCCTCCCTCTTCCTCTTTTTCTTTCCTATTCCTCCTCCCTCTTCAACCCTTCTCTCTCTGAAAAAAAATTAAAATTTTTAAAAATAAAAAGTAATGCAAGCCACATATAAATGTTTGAATCTTCTAGTAGCAACATTACAATGGTAAAATTAAAGTTAATTTTAATGTACTTTAATTAAACTAATACATCAAAAATATTATTTCAACTTAAAACAGTTAATATATTTTATATTATTTTATTTGTGAAAAAAATCAAAATCTGGTATTATTTTACATTAACAGCCTATTTCTAATATTCAATAGCCACATGTGTCTGGGAGTTTCCCAGCTGGACAGAGCCTAGGACAAAAGCCAGGAAAACTCAGTGCCTGTTAACAGAGCAAGGGAATTAATCTAGAGTGAATTCATTCACCAGGCTGAATAGTGGAGAATCAAAGGAAAATCAAGTTTTCTGTGAGTGTTCTGCTGTCACCCCACCCCCAACACACATTTTTAAATCCATCTTTATTATTAAAATATCCATGTTTTAATAAATTTCTGGTGTCTTAGTTGTCTTGTTGTAAAGTGAAATAACGGTTACATCCTATTCCAAGAGGTTTTCACCATGAATGCATTTACAAAATATAGATCTTATTAAACCTATTGTACAGGCTGGCATTTTGACATACCAGATGAAGCTGCCACTTATGACACCCCATCCAGTATGGGGGTGGTTGGTTCAAGTCCCTGCTACTCCACTTTCAATTTGACTTCCTGCTAATGTGCCTGAGAAGGTAGCAGATGGTCTACAGTTGTATGCCCCATCACTCATGTAGGAGACCAGGATTGAGTTCCTGGCTTCAGCTTGGTTCAGATTTGGTTGTATGGCTAAGTGGGGAGTAAACCAGAAGATGGAAGATAGCCTTCTGTCTGTCTGTCCCTCTCTCTGTTGTCCTGCTTTTCGAATGAATAAATCATTTTTAAAAACCTATTGTATATATTGTTAATAAACTTTGATTTTGGTTTTCTTTTCATATTTATAATTTCTTATAATTAATTTTACAAAACTCTTTATGTGAGCTATCATTTATGTAGGCAATTTTTATGTTGATTATGCAACATATTTATATTTTATTATTATAATCACATTAAACAAATACCCATATGAATAAGTCTCTGTGCTCATCTGATTATTTCCTCAGGCTAGATTCCAGGAAGTGAACTTAGGGAATCAAAGGTTAGGCAAATATCTAAGTTTCTATTCTTATGCTTTCAAATTTATTCTCTCAGGATATACAGTGTATGGTAGAACAAAGTTTACAACACTTTAATCTTTAAATAATGACTTTTTGATGGGAGAGAATGGCATATTGTCACTGTTATGTTTTAAGTTTCTAGTTTTGAATATTTATACTGTTGAACATTTATCCTTGGTCTTGTTGATTAAACAGGTTCCAACTTTTTTCTGAATTGCTTGTTTCTATCTGGTGCCCCTAGGCCATGTCATTACTTTTTCATCAGACTCCTACAATTTCCTGTTTAGTCTGGCCAAGGGAAAGGGAAAGGGAAATGGAAAGTGAAGAGGAGGCCCTGCTGCTGGGCCTTGGAGCGCTCACTATTGGACTTTGGTCAGAATAAAACCCACTGTAGTTGCAATCAGTTAGGTCTTGGTAAGCAACTAAACTAACCTTTGGAATAGATCCATATACCCCCAACATCTGTCCGTTATATGAGCATGCAAATACTTTGGATTTTATAATGTAACTTTTGCTATTGCCTACAAAGACTCTTGAACCATGTGCATTCTTTTTTTGTATTTAACAAGATATTTTAAAAAATCCCTTAGAAACTGTGAGTTTCCCAGGTTCAATCTGCTATGGCCAGTATGTATGTATATATGTGTGTGTATATATATATAATGAATATATATTCTAATCTTAGGATATATATACCCTAAGAGTATATACATATATATGCACTTTAATTACATATATACATAAACATGTATATATATATACACATACATATATATATCCTAAGAGTATATACATATATATATATATATATATCCTAAGAGTAGAAGTTCTCCAAGATTTTTAGAAACATATTGAAGATGCTAAAAATAATTATTCCCCATCTCCGCAGAGGAGGGAAAAATAATTCAAGAATGGTTCAAACAGCCAGAATCTGTCTACCATCATGACGGATCATTCTACCTTGTAAAAACATACATTCATTTATTAGTAAACATTTGTGTGCCTGCTCTGTTCCATGTATTGTTAAGAAAGTGAGCTAACAATAACTAAGATGTGCTTTTCTCTGAAGAACTGAGGTTTGAGCAAAGAAAACATGTGTAAATACACAGTTTGGTGATGAGTCTCTCAGTACAGGTATAGTCAAGGGACTGGTTATCCAGGCATAAAGGAGAAGAGTAACCACACAGATTGGGAAACCGATTTTGTGAGGAAATAGATTTTTGATAGTGTCTTGGGCTATGATTAGAAGTTCAGCGAGAAATAAAAAAAGGAAACAAAAACAGATCTGACAGAGAATAACAAAAGTTGCTCCCTTCATGAAGGGCATATCAGAGGATTTTAAGTAGAAGGGTACTGGTGACCAGAACAAGTCTGACTTCTGAGTCTCTTCCAGGTTGCTACAACTGTGTTGGCAAATGTGGTGCTTCACACTGACTCTTAGAACACTTGACTGTCAGCTTAAATAAAAACACATTGTCCAATTTTGACAATGATGCATATTAATAAGAAGGAAAAGAAGATTGCTGATTCCCAATGACACCAAGGACTGCTGCTATCTCATAGCACATACTCCTCTCATGAGGACTGTGAATGAATAAGGCAAGCTTGTATAATTGGCATGCTGGACATTTCTCTGGGCTCAAAAGCTTTTTTCTATATTTGAATTTTTCAAACCACAACATGACACCAACTAGACCAGAAAAATGTAATTGACCAAGAACGTCCTGTGATGTTTATAGTACATCCCTTGTTCTGCCAGTGCATTTTCAAAGTTGGGCTTTCTGAACTGAAATCTAATGGGATTTGGCTAACAATCCCCATGAAAATGCTGCTAGGATGTTCTTTAGCTTTTGATAGACTCTGAAAAACACAGGCAATATCATCTTGAAAAAAGAAAAGAGCTAGTTTTCTGCACTGGAGAAATAAAGCATAATGTAGCACTTTGACAACCTTGAAGGTGACTTTTCCAAGCCATTGATTAGCAGGTCCATGCCCTGAAATTCAAGTCAGGGAGATTCATTACAGTTCTTTCAGTCACTAGAGTATTAAAATCCAAAATGCATCATTAACTCAGAAGTCGGCTATGCCATTTGGCAATAAGGGATCATCTTGACTTTGGTGACAAAGCCATCTGTGCAGATTCTTTGGACTTCAACACAAAAGAAAGTAATTACTTTCTGTGTTGCAGATAAAAGCAATCATTTTCCTACTATTATTCACTTTTGTCTATTTAGTCAAATAGTATAGATTGCTGGGAAGAACCTTGGCATAGATCAGCTCCAAAGAACAAAAGCGTGTTGGACTTTGTCCATGAAAGAAGTTCAGCAGATTTTCATGGTGATAGTCTACCATGAAGAAGTTTAAAGGAATTTCCAAAATTGGACAAGTGGGAAAGTAGAACAGCAATCAGAAAATATAGAAAACAATTACAATTTCCTTCTTATACAATTGTCTGGTAAAATAAAACACAAAAGGACATCTCCCTCTCCCTCTCCCTCTCTCTGGCTGATTTTGTTCAGTACTGAAATGATAGAGGTTTTATTTTTATTTTTTAAAGCTTTATTTTACTTATTTGAAAGGCGGAGTTACAGAGAGGCAAAGGCAGAGAGAGACATCTTCCATCCACTGATATACTCACAAAATGGCCACAATGACTGGAGCTGGAGCCAGCAGCCAGGAGCTTCTTCTGGGTCTACTATGTGGATGCAGGGGTCTAAGGGCTTGAGCCACCTTCAACTGCTTTTCTAGGCCATAGCAGAGAATGAGATAGGAACTGGAGCAGCCGGGACTCAAACTGGCATCCATATGGGATGCTGGCACTGTAGGCAGTGGCTTTATCCACTATGCCACAACACCAGCCCCCATGTTTTGTTTTTGGAAATTTTTATTGACCTATTTTTATTTGAAATGGGAAAAGAGAGTGAGCAAAGTTCTGGGTTGGAGAATGGGAAGGAAATACCTCCCATCCACTTGTTTGCTCCCCAAATGCCTTGCAATAACTGGGCTAAGCAAAGCCAGGAGCTAGGAACTACATCCCAGTCTCCCACATGTGTGTTAGGAGCCCAAGTACTTCAGCCACCAGCTGTTGCCTCTCAGAATGCACATTAGTAAGAAGCAGGGATTGGAAACGGAGCCAGGACTCAAACCCATTCATTCCAATACTGGCAGGGGCAGTCAGAGACCAGTTTTAATAGTTGACAAATTGGTGCCTTGATAAAACATTTAACTTGATAGCATTCATTTTATTTAAGCTGGTTATACAAAAAGAATATAAAATTAGCCAATTAGATTTTTCTTTTAAAAATAATTCAAAACCAGCCTTTAGCCAGTGAACTCCTTTACTTCAAAAGAACACTTTTACTTGATGAGGCAAGAAAGCCAGTTGGGCACTTAGTTGGCATTTGGAGTTGGATCTCTGTACCTCCTTCTCACTAAGAAAGCCACATTATGTCATGGATGTATTGTCTGATCCAATTCTGGTAAGACCCCTTTTCTTCATCTGTGAAAAAAGGAGGTCAGTGGCAAAGCTCAGAAAAGTTATAACCCAATAAAGAGGTGTTATACTCCTGTTTTAGATATTTATTATATAGATATGACCCCTGCCTTCGAGAAACATTCTAGTGTGGGACCACAGACATAAGGATATTGTAATACAGTGGGGTAAACAATACAGTAGGAGGAAAAGGATAGAGGAGACCAAGTTTGCATGCAGGAGAAATATTGAGTTTCCCTGCTGCCTGGAGTAAAGGGTGATAATTAGGAGAAAGGAGTGTGTGTGTGTGTGTTTAACACTTAGTGAATCAGGCAGTTTTTCCTAGTGTATAGATCATTAAAATACATCTTGAAGACAGGCAAGTTCATCCAGCAAACTGTAGGTGAAGAGCATTTCAGGTTTTAAAAAAGTGAGGAGGCTAACAGATAAATGGGTGTTATGAAATGTTATACAAATGTTAGTTCCTGTTAATTGATATTAACATTGGTGCTTAACAATGAAAGAATGGAATAAATTATGTAGACAAGTAGGAATATTCAGAATCTATCTTCCACTTACTATCCCTGATAGGATATTGCTTGAAGACAAAAATAATATCCATGCTGAAACGTATGCAGGGTCTTTGACTTTACTTTTCTTTCTCCTATTTGAGTAGCATTTGTTGTAGCATCCTTAAGAATTACTTAGAGGACAAGATACTCCCATATCTCCCCCTTTTTAGGTTTTTATAGTTTCTAATAAAAATCCACTATATATTTTCCTTCCTTCATTTCCTTGCAAAGATTCAGGCAATCTGGCCACCTTAAAACCAAGAGAGCCAATCTGATGTCGCAAGGTCTAAGATAGTCAAAAACATCTTGACATATGGCAGGATTGTGTCTAGTGGATATCAGATTTTATAGCCATGGAGTGGCCATTTGGCACAATAGTTAACAGCCTACTTAGGATGCCCACATCTGATATCAGAGTGCCTGGATTAGAGGCCTGGCCCTGCTTCCAATTCCATCGTCCTGCTAATGTACACCCTAGGAGGCAGCAGGGGATGGCTCAAGTACATGGAAGATTTGGATTGGGTTTTTGCCTCCTGACTTCAGTCTGGCCCAGCCCCTGATGTTGTAGGCAATTGGGGAATGAACCAGTGGACAGACGATCTCTTTCTATCTGTCTATCTTGTCTCTCTCTCCCTCCCTCCCCAACCCACTCATTCTTTCTCTCTCTCTAAACCTTTCAAATGAATACATATAAATACATTTTTAGAAATATATAGAGTTATGAAAAAAGGACATTATAACAAGTTTGATCATTGCTCTCAGCTGTTCACATCTTTGGCACCACTTTGTCGTGTGTATATTCTAAAGCAGGTATACATCCTTATAATATTCATGCTGACCTTGCTCATGTAATTTGGTTTGGTAGACATGACTCGATCAAATATTTAAAAGTACTTGTAGGGTTTCTCTTGCCTTCCATACACCTTGATCTAGGGGAAGAACATATCTCAGATATTGATTATCTGTTCATTTTGAGAACCAGAATGAAATAGAGTAGAGCAAAAGCAAACCTCAATTCCAAATTTTAAAAAGTGACAATTTGGCCACTTAAAATCCAAGACAGACAACTTGATACTATAAGTCAGATTGGTGAAAAAATCTTGATGTAAGGTAAGACTGTGGCCAATGAATATCAAAATGTAGCATAAGTTTTGGAGCCAAGATTAGTCAAGCTTTTAGAAATCATTGGAACCCCATCCAAACTGCAGATATGTATTTCAAAAAGTCAATATGTATTTATATGTAAACTGTTAGAGTTTGGTGTTGCTTTGTATGAAACACAAATTAGTTCAGTTCTTTTTTGGGTTCATATATGTTTAGGGGCTGAGTTTCTAAAATGATTACTATGGGACCGGCACTGTGGTGCAGCAGGTGAAGCCACGGCCATATGGATGCCAGTTTGAGACCCAGCTGTTCCAATTTCCATTCAGCTCCCTACTAATATACCTGGGAAGGTAGTGGAAGATGGCCCAAGTTCTCGGGCCCCTGCATCCATGTGTGAGACCTGGAAGAAATTCTTGGCTCTGGGCTTTGACCTGACCCAGTTCTGGTCTGTTGCAGCCATTTAGGGAGTTAACCAGTGGATGGAAGATCTCAATATTCCTCCCTCTCTCTCTCTCTCTCTCTGCAACTCTTTCAAATAAATGAATAAGTCTTTAAAAACATTATTATTATGTCACTAGTTTTAAGGAAGTATCTAATGGTTCCATTCTCAAAAGAAAGTATTTATATTCTAATCTTACTAGCAATATATAAAATTATTTATCATAAATTAAAATAATTAAATTTTTATTTCAGTCTTAAATAACCGCTTGAATAATCACACCGCTGTCATTCAATTTCTTGGACTTTGGCATGAGATTGGTCATTGTTATTCTCATTTCCTCTTCCATACAAAGGGTTTTTTTAATATATGTATTTATTTGAAAAAAAAGGGAAAGAGAGAGAGAGAGGGAGAGAGGAGTCTCATCTGCTGGTTCACTCTCTAAATACCCACAACACCTGGCTGAAATAAGAAGCCAAAAATTCAGTCTGGATCTCCCACCTGGATGGCAGAAAACCAACTTCATTGAGCCATCACCAGTTTCACAAAGATTTGCATATTCAAAGGAATGTTGCATGATCTAGTGTTGGAAATTAGAACAATCTCAGGCTAATTGTTCACATAGTGTCTTATATACAGAGGGACTTCAAATAGCTCTTGGAAAATAGAATTAAATGTTTATTTTGGCAAAAAAAATTCTGAAATATATGTATCATATTTTCATAATACACAATGTCATCAATTTTTAGAAGATGTGTGTGTTGTTTAAAATTATTATTGTACAAAATTAAATTCATCTTCTCATTTCATTTTCCATAAAATTATTGAAGTACTCTTAATGTGATTGTGTTTTTCTCTTAAAAACTAAAATATCCCTTGGTGTTATTTTGGTGTACTGCTGTGAAGAGCTTAGATTACAAAATCATGGAACTAATAAAACAAACAAACAAACTAAAATGCTCTGCCACATTTTTACAGAGTATGTTCTTGTGACCTCTTTTGAAATGAACTTGAGGCACTACATTGCTTTCTCCCATGGTCTGTCAATTTTAAAAGGCTAACAGAGTCCCCAAAAGACCACTTCAGAAAAGAGTGTTGGGGCCAGAACTTTAAAAGCAAGTCCAGGGATTCTTCTCAAGGAAGGTATCAAGAATGGACATACAGGGAAGAAGAGACCTACACAACCCAATGGCACTGCATGTGCTGATTTTAGTATATGGTGATGGTTTGTTTGGTGTATATCCAGTTGTAAATGATTGTAAAAGAAAAAGTGGTCAGGGTATGGTGTGAAAATAATCCTCTACACTCCGAAGCTAAGTGAATGAGCCCTAGAATCAGTCTACAAATGCAGAATAAATGTAATGTTTTTATTGATGATCCATCAGAATTTGAAGGAGAGAATAAAACAGCATATAAGCAAGAGTTGCAATGCATGTCTTATAAAATTTATGACTTGAGAAATAAACCCCACAGAGAGTGCCTCCATTCAGATACCATATGAGGAATGTGTCACAGAGTCAGTAAGAAAGACCAAGCAAATGACTGGAAATGGATTAACTCAGTACATCTGGTGACATAAAACTGCAGGGAACTTATTCTAGCTCTGTTCATGCATTTTCCACAGGTTGCTTAACCTTTTTGGACATCAGTTCCCCTTCAGCAAATGGAATGATGGCTATGGGTGTGACTATATCTGTCACCCTTTTGAATTCTCACTTCTAATACTTCTCTAAAATGCTGTGTTGTGAGATTCATTATTTAAATAACTTTCACAAATATTCAAGACAGTTCCCAAATCCCAAATTTATGTGAGCCAAAAATGATTCTTTTATAGCACTATAAGATATATTTTCATATTAGACTATTCAGCATTTCTAAAAGTGCAAGCAAAATCTCCTCTAAAGAACAAAAAGTGAGCTTAAAAAGTTTTCATGGAATAAATATATACCCATCTAGTAGATTTTTTGTTTGGGAACTATAGAATTTAATTGTTCATCTCCTAACCATTCTGCAAAAATGGGAGCATTTTGGCATTGTGAAAAGTTGAAGTATAGAAGCTGCTCTTTTTTGATTCTCCTCTGAGGGAAAGAAATCATTTTTTTCATGGAACATATCAAAGCTAGAGAGATAACAAATTCTCAGATTCAGCTATTTTCATAACTGTGGAAGTTTTTCTGTACTAAAAATGAATAAAATACTTTGCCAGCATCATTGCAAAGCAGGCAAAAGAGGAAGTATGTGCCGGCTTTGGGACTAAGGTGCTATGCTTATTCCTCTTTCCAAAGACTTTTAATGCAGTTGTCTCTTAAAACCATTCCCAGTCTTTTTGTATTCTGTGATGTAGCTTATTTCTCAAATTTAAGGAATGAAATACAAGTCAAGGTTGTGATTTTTTAAATGTAGGAGGTGATCCTCTCTATAAACTATAGACTTCTATTTAACTTCCTGAAATTTCTGAATTGGTCTATCCCTATTAAAGTGTATGTGTGCCTGTGTATGTAGGCATGTATTTATAGTAACACAAGCATCCCTGAAGCACTTTTTCCCATTAAGAAGTTGGCAGGATTCCACACAAATTCTCATTATTTTCTTGTACTTTTGGATTTACTTAAATATTTATCGAGTTTCTGCTGTGCTCTGTATATATGAAACACCAAGATATAGAAAAGGCAGTCTGATTGGAAGGAGTGGCATGTAATGTTACAACAAGGATGGGATGGATGCTCAGAGACCAGAGGAATGCTGGTAAAAGATAAGGAGAGAAGTGTAGTGATATGCAAATCTTGCTTTGTAACAGTACATGATGGTAATAGTGGAAAAATACAACCATGTTATCAAATTGTGGTCCACAAAACAGCAGCCTGGGCATCACCAGGGAACTCAGTAGAGATGCAGAATTACAGGGGCTGGTGTTGTGGCAGAGCAGGTTAAGCACTCATTTGCAGTGCTGGTCATGTAATAGTGCTGGTTTTCTCTGCTTCCAGTCCAGCTTCCAGCTACTGCATGTGCGAAGACAGCAGAGGATGGCCCAAGTACTTGGGCCATGCTACCCATGTGAGAGATAAGGATCAAGCTCCTGGCTCCTGACTTCATCTTGGCCCAGTCTTGGTTGCTGTGGTCATTTGCAGAGTGAACCAGTAGATGGAGATCTCTCCCCCACACCCCCCGCTGCTCTTTGTCAGTTTTTCAAAGCAATAAATAATAGAATTTTAGGAAGAAGACAAGATGGCAGAATAGGGAAAGGGTGTGCTATGGGGAGCAACTGGGAGCAACTTGGACTAGACTAAGTTACTGGAATTAAGACTTATTCTATGCATCTGCTCTCCCACAATATGGCGCTGGGAGAGGAGAAAACAGCTTCTACGCAGCTGCCTCTTGTCAACTTGAGTGATGACCTCCAGGAGCTGATCCTGCTCCTGATTGGAGGAGAGCAGCGTACTCGGCGTGTGGGCAGCCGAGTTGGGATTGGCGGAAGAGGACTATAAAGCAGGAGAGAGACGGCATGCACCAGGAACATCTAAGGGGAACATCTGAGGGAACACCTGTGCAGCCCCCGAGAGAGCCGGCCAGCGGTGTGCCGCTCCCCTGCGGAAGTGGGGCAAGTGGCCAGGGGGAACCGCCCTTCCACGGAGGTGGAAGGGACAGTAGCCAACCCGGGAAGAACCAGCAGCAAACCCGGGAAGGGCCGAGCAGACAAAAGAACAGCGCAGGGTCCTGTGTCGTTCCTCCGTGAAGAGGGGGAGCGACAGTGTGCTACTCTAGCCTAGAGAAACATATTTTTAAAAAGTGAAGAAAGTACATTCTCAGGGATGAATTACAGAGAAAGCTACAGTGGAAATTCTACAGAAGGAAGAGGGATGCCAAAGATCTGTGCAGAAGGAGCACACAAGCAGGAATGAGCATGGAATCACACATGGCCCCAGTAGCTAAGAGCTGGAGAAAGGGCCAGCTCTGAAAAGCAAGAGGAGATCAGACTGCAGCAGCCCATGCCACTGGTGATATAGCCCAAAGGAGAGCTTGATGAACTACACGGTGTTTGAGTATCTCCAGGAGCCCTAAGAGGGACAGGCTACCCAACAGATCAGCGAAAAGGGGGCATATTTCTCTCTCTCCATGCCTCCCCCCTTCAATGGTACTCAAAACCAGCTGGGCAAAGGTGGATGCCATTTTGGACATAAGTAGCCACTGCAGAAGCTCTTGTGCAAACCCCCAAGAACTGGCAGGGACAAGATGCAATCTTGTCAGTAGTAGCAACAGCAGCAGCTCAGGTACGCACACCTGGCAACAAGTGGGGCTAAGGAGTCATTCTGACACTAGTACTGGCTGCAGAGGCCCTTGTGCATGACCAGCAACCAGTAAGGAGAATGCACCATTATACAATGAGCAGGGGCTGTGGTCAGTCGCTCTTGTGCAACATGTGTGATAAAAAAAATTCACATTCCCCACTGACTTTGAGGCTAGGAGGATTGGCAGGGGCTGGGCACCCAAATACAACTATGAGGTGTCCCCAGCCTCTTGACATATCACAGCTTCCAGGGCTCAAACTGACTATGCAGAGCACTGCAGGAAAGCTGACTTTGGAAGCATCTCTGCCTCTGTGTGTCAGACAGGCTAGTGGGGCAGAACAGACCCTCTGAACTCTCCCCCATCTGCCTTGACTGTGGGAGCTTTGAATTCTGTGACTGCATGAGGGGGCACAAGATGTAACTGGGTCTCTGTGCAATCACTATGAGAGGCTTGACATGCTCAGAGCGTCCAGCTTTCCTGGATAGGGTCATCAATCAGGATTTGTGCTCACACTGCACACTGCATAGATTGTGTGTGGTTCACATGGCAGTGCAGATGAGTACTGCACCCACGGTGGGTGGGAAGAATTGCTATGTTCCTAATGTTGTACTTATGAAATGCATGCAAATGAATTAATTCATTAAAAGAATATGCATGAGTATTTGTGTCAGTTATATGCAAATATGATGTCATTTTATACAAGAGACTTGAGCATCTGCAGATTTTGGTATCCATGGTGATGTTGGAAACATTGCCCATGGATACTAAAAAATGATTGTGTATTGTCATTGGTGGACTTGACATGATGTAATATCACAAGTTCCCAAGCAGCTTATAGCCTCACTCTTCCATGCTGGGGCTCCTGCTAAGAAGGATGAAATTTCACCTTTCACTTACTCCCTCTGAAGGAATATGATTCATTATTCTAAGGGACAGTTTAATTAGCAACTTCTTGATAAAGTTCTTTTTATCTCCTTGGGAGAAATATTGCTTTAGTCTCTGTATTCCATGCTGTGAACACTTGGTCCTTTGCATCTCATTTATAATATAGTATTACAGCTATTGTTTATGTATCTATTTCATCTACTGAACTCTGAGTTCTAGAGAGCAGAGTTTAGGTTCACTATTTTTATATTTCAATTCTTCATCACAGTACCAAGCCAAAAGTGGCTGAATAAGTGAATGAGTGAATGGAAGAACCATAAAATCACTAAAACCTTGAAGGAGAAATGAGTGCAATTGGATGATGGAAAACATACAGAAAGGAATGACCATGCTCATCTAAGAGGAACTGAATGGAAATCCTTCTGTAAAGATGGTACCCATTCTTAATGTTTTTGTTTCTATTGATAGAATGACTTGCACTGGAAGTGTGATTTTCATTGTCACATTACACAGGACTCTCATGTAGGGAGATATTGGTCCACATGTCCATTTATTTTTAAGGATACTGATAATAGCAAATTTTGGATTATGTTGTAGAAGAATGAAAAATCTGTTGAAATTAGCATGCTTGAAACTGTTTTACAAACATGGAATCTTTTGCCAACAGCTGATTAAAACATAGCATCTCAGGTTTCTGAGGAATCTCCAGACTGACTTCCATAGTGGCTTTACCAGTTTGCATTCCCACCAACAGTGGGTTAGTGCCCCTTTTCCCCACATCCTTCCAAGTATCTGTTGCTGGTAGATTTCTGTATGTGAGCCATTCTAACCGGGGTGAGATGAAACCTGACTGTGGTTTTGATTTGCATTTACCTGATGGCTAGTGATCCTGAACATTTTTTCATGTGCCTGTTGGCCATTTGGATTTCCTCTTTTGAAATGTGTCTATTGAGGTCCATGGCCCATCTCTTAAGTAAGTTGCTTGTTTTGTGGTTGTGGAGTTTCTTGATCTCATAGATTCTGAATATTAACCCTTTATCTGTTGCATAGTTTGCAAATATTTTTTCCCATTCTGTTGGTTACCTCTTCACTTTCCTGACTGTTTCTTTTGCAATACAGAAACTTCTCAATTTGATGTAAACCCAATTGTTAATTCTGGCTTTGACTGCCTGTGACCAGAGTCTTTTCCAAGAAGTCTTTGCCTGTGCCTATATCTTGCAGGTTTTCTCCAATGTTCTCTAATAATTTAATGGTGTCAGGTCGTAGATTTAGATTTTTAACTCATGTTGAGTGGATTTTTGTGTAAGGTATAAGGTAGGGGTCTTGCTTCTCACGTGGAAAGCCAGTTTTCCCAGCACCCTTTATTGAACAGACTGTCCTTACTCCAGGAATTGATTTTAGATCCTTCATCAAATATAAGTTGGCCGTAGCTGTTTGGATTGATTTCTGGTGCTTCTATTGTGTCATGTTGGTCTATCCGTCTGTTTCTATACCAGTATCATCCTGTTTTGATTGCAATTGCCCTATAGTATGTCTGGAAATCTGGTATTCTCATGCCTCCAGCTTTGTTTTTGTTATACAAGATGGCTTTAGCTATTTGAGGTCTCCTGTGCCTCCATATGAATTTCAGCATCATTTTTTCCAGATTTGAGAAGAATGTCTTTGGTATTTTGGTTGGTATTGCATTGAATCTATAAACTTTGGGAGAATGGGCATTTTGATGATATTGATTCTTCCAATCCATTCCAATCCATGAGCATGGAAGATTTTTTTTTTTTTTTTGCTATCCTCTTCTATTTCTTTATGATTTTGTAATTCTCACTGTAGAGATCTTTGACATCCTTGGTTAAGTTTATTCCAAGGTATTTGATTGTTTTTGTAGCTATTGTGAATGGGATTGATCTTAGCAGTTCTTATACAACCCAGCTATCCGACTCCTTGGAATTTATCCAAAGGAAATTAAATAGGCAAATAAAAGAGCTTCCTGCATCTCAATGTTTATTGCAGCTCAATTCACAATACCTAAGACATGGAATCATACTAAATGCCCACCAACAGTAGACTGGGTAAAGAAATTACGGGATATGTACTCTATAGAATACTATACAGCAGTAGAAAAAAATGAAATCCGGTCATTTGCAACAAAATGGAGGAATCTGGAAAACATCCTGCTAGGTGAATTAAGCCAGTTCCAAAGGAACAAATATCATATGTTCTCCCTGATTGGTGACAACTAACTGAGCACCTAAAAGGAAACCTGTTGAAGTGAAATGGACACTATGAGAAATAATGACCTGATCAGCCCACGTCCTGACTGTTGAGGAATAACTTACTACTTTATTCCACTGAGTATTTTTTTCTACTTAATACCATTGTTTAAACTCTTTAATTAGCACACAATTATTCTTAGGTGTTTAAATTTAACTGAAAAGTGATCCCCATTAAATATAAGAGCAGGAATAAGAGAGGGAGGAGATGTACAGATTGGCACATGCTCAATCGGACTTACCCCTAATGGTAGAGTAGAAACATGCCAGGGGATTCCAATTCGATCCCATCAAGGTAGCATGTACCAGTGCCATCTCACTAGTCAAAGTGATCAGTTTCAGTTCATAATTGATCATAATGATAGATCTAAGGGTCAAAGGGATCACATAAACAAGACTAGTGTCTGCTAATACGAACTGGTAAAATTAAAAAGGAGAGAACGATCCAATATGGGAAACAGGATACACAGCAGACTCATAGAATGGCAGATGTCCTAAATAGCACTCTGGTCTCAGAATCAGCCCTTAAGGCATGTGGATCAGGCTAAAAAGCCCATGAGAGTATTTCAGGCATGGAAAGCCAAGACACTCTGGCAAAAAATAAATAAATAAATAAATAAATAAATAAATAAATAAATCTCTGTGAGTGAGATCCCAGTGGAAAGAACAGGTCATCAAAGAAGGAGGTACCTTTCTCTGAAGGGAGGAGAGAACTTCCACTTTGACTATGGCCTTGCCTAAATAAGATAGGAGTTGGCAAACTCAAGAGGCTTCCATAACCTTGGCAGCTCACGACAAGAGTCTCGGGTGATTACTGACATCATAAATAAGAGTGTCAGTTGTTAAATCCACAACGGGAGTCACTGTGCACCTACTCCCCATGAAGGAACTCTGTGCTTAATGTGTCGTACTATGTGAATTAACGGTATAACTAGTACTCAAATAGTACTTTATACTTTGTGTTTCTGTGTGGGTACAAACAGTTGAAATCTTTACTTAGTATATACTAAACTGATCTTTTGTAAATAAAGATAATTGAAAATGAATCTTTTTGTGAATGGGATAGGAGAGGGAGTGGGAGAAGGGATGGTTGTGGGTGGGAAGCAGGTTATTGGGGGAAAAAGCCATTATATTCCAAAAGTTGTACTTTGGAAATTTTTATTTATAAAATAAAAGTTATAAAAAAACAACAAAACATATAGCATCTCTATGAAATGATTCTTAAAATATTTTACTAAAGGACATTCTTATACTGAGAAATATGCTACTATTGGTGTTAATTATCTGTGATTATTTTAAAAATTACTGTATCTGAGTGAAATTGGATTATTGTTATAGCCTTTGCCTTTAGTCCTACAGAGTGATGGACCTTTTACTTTTTGATGTTGAACTCTTTAATTAGGGGATCATTAAACTTTGACTATAATTTACATTAAAAATATACCTAAGAAATTTAAAAAGAAAGAAAGAAAAATAGTGCTTTCTACTTTAAGTTTGCAAGAATAGCTTGCTATGCTTTGTTCATTATGATTCTGGTCTTTCAATTTAGATCCGTGATCCATTTCAAATCAATTTTTGTGTATGTAAAGAAATAGATCAAGATGTATTTTCTACTGTATAATATTTTTATAATAACATTTATTTGAAGAAGAAATGTTAAAAAAAGAAAGGAGGTAGAACAAGACTTCTCTGTCCCAACTAAATGAAATTCTTGGTTGCTAACAGGTTGGCCGTACATTGTGTGATTCTAGTATTGTGCTCCAATCTTTGTTCTTGGATCTACTTATCTCTCTTTGTATAAATAGTACACTGTATTAATTACCAAAGCCTTTAGTTACCCCTAAAAACAGGTAGTATAAGTCCTCCAACTCTGTTATTTTTCAAGAGTATTCAGGCTTTTATATTCCCATACAAAATTAGAACCAGTTTCTCAAAAAAACCCAAAGTAATGTTGATAGAGTTTATGTTAAATCTGTAAGTCAATTTACAGAGAACATTGAGTAAATATTGCTTTGATCTTTTTGTTCATAGATATTTGTAATTTTATAATTATAAGGATGTAGAGAAAATAAAATTGCAGTTAATATATTTTAATTTCTTTGAGAAAAATATATATGTATATACATACATAAATATATATGGCATATGGTATATGGACACATAGTTGTTTTAAAATTTTTATTTATTTTATTTGAAAGGTGGAATGATGGAAAGAAACAGACAGAAATAGACATTCCATTTGCTGATTTACTTTCCTAATGCCCAAAACAATAAAAATCTGGAGTAGACTGAAACCAAGAGCCAGGAACTCAATCAGGGTCTCACATATAGGTTGCAGGGACTGGAGTGCTTGAACCATCACCAACTACCTCCCAGGGTACACATTAGCAGGAAGCTGGATTGGAAGCAGTGTAGTCAGGAGACTTAAACTAGATATTATGACATGATATGTGAGTATCAAGTGGCAAATTAATCACTGCACCAAACACCTACCACTGGGCATTATTTATTTATTTTTTTATGATATTGTTATAACCATTGAAATAGAAAACAAAAATAGGTCCCTAATGTCAAAAAACTTTCAATTCTTGTTATTTATATTCCTTTTTGGGGAGTTCTGAATCATATTCTATTTATTTTCATTAATATACAATTAAAACATTTTAATATTTCATTTGAAACCTTGAATGATAATTCATTTGTAAGTATTTTCATTGGTGTTGATAATTAATTTTCATATTTTCCCAAATTGTACCGTACTCTGTGTGAATAAGAAAGATGCAAAAGACTCTTTATCATTATTTGTTCTTTGTCAGCATAGTTTCAGATACATTTTTCCCTTAAGAAATAGCTAATTTTAGTCTTTCATGGCCTGAACTTTAACACTGAACCTTCAGCAGACCATGTTCCTTCCTGCCAATGGGCCTTTTCATCCTGTCAAACTTCAATACTACTCACCTGAATCTTCCTTGGAAATACTTTCTCATCATTCAGATGGCAGCTCAAATATAACCTCCCTGGGGATACACAGATCGCCAAACACTTACCTTCATAATTCTCTACCCTAACATCTTTTTACTTCCTTCACTTAGTTTTTCATTACCTGAGATCACATACTCTTTTCATTGTTTACAATCTCTTTCCTTGCATTAAAATGTAAGCTACAAGAGACAGGAACCATATTGTCCTCATTGTGCCTGACACATGATAGCAAGATAAGAAATATGTGTTGAATGGATTAATGGACTTCATGTCATGTTAACTTACCACTAATATTGTCTGAATCCATCTATCCTATCTTTTTATTTGAGCTTTTGGGAAAGTATTAATATTTATTGTTTGCTATTTTATTTGCATGTCTGGGATTATTGACGATGCAGAACATTTGCACATGTTACACTGGTAATTATAAATATATATATATATATATGTGTGTGTGTATCATTTTTCAATTTGACGGTTCTTTATAAATTAGAATGTGATCTGATCTTATAGTCAAATAGTTAAAATATTGGTTGTATCCCTGATTGTTTTTAAGCCTACAAAAACCACTTAATTTTCTTATTTTTCAATTTCTTCATATCCATATTTTAGACAATGCTAGTTCTGCTCAACTCATCAGATTTTTGTGAAGGTGAAGTGGGATAATAAGTTTGTGGAAGCACCTTGTAAATAGACTTTTTGTAAGGTCTTATTATTAAATTATTGTACTACTTCATTGCCTAATAGACCAAAGGAGTTAATTGTTCTTTCAGAATTATCTAACTTATTTCAGGACTGGAAAGAATTTCATGCAAGGTGCTATTAATAGATAATAACAAGTCATTTGTTGCTCCATCTCAGTCTCCTTTAGAAGATGCAGAGAGCTTTATTCTATCTCATTAATCCTTAACAATGCTTCTGAATAGTTAGTCAGTCTGACGATGAGCACTATTCTGATTCTTACAGCTAGAACAAATTAGGCACTGAGAGGTTATGTGACATCTTCAATGTCACAAAGAAACCAGGGAAGCTAGTAAGGATAGAAGTCTGAGACTGTTGACCACAGAAAGACACAATTTATTCAAGGTCACCGTTAAGATGGAATTTTGTAATGGAAAAGAGAAATTGGGCTCAACTCCAAGTATAAAATGTGCAAATGGGAATTTGTAGCTAAGGAGCAGTGGATGCAAAAATGTACATTGAAAACACAGGGCTAAAGAAGGCTGTATCTAGGCCGGCGTCATGGCTCAATAGGCTAATCCTCCACCTAGCGGTGCCAGCACACCGGGTTCTAGTCCCAGTCGGGGTGCCGGATTCTTTCCCAGTTGCCCCTCTTCCAGGCCAGCTCTCTGCTGTGGCCCGGGAGTGCAGTGGAGGATGGCCCAAGTGCTTGGGCCCTGCACCCCATGGGAGACCAGAAGAAGCACCTGGCTCCTGCCTTCGGATCAGCGTGGTGCGCTGGCCACAGCGCACCAGCCGTGGTGGCCAATGGAGGGTGAACCAATGGCAAAAGGAAGACCTTTCTCTCTGTCTCTCTCTCTCACTATCCACTCTGCCTGTCAAAAAAAAAAAAAAAAAAAAAAAAAAAAAAGGCTGTATCTAAACCAACCTAATAGGATACTTTCTTAGGTGGACAGGGGTGTTGGGAGTGGAGTATGAAATACCTGAGCAAATATTGGGGGATATGGTTTCTGGTTAAATTTTTAGGCTTTGGTGAGGTGAGGATTCAGGGGTTTGACTAAAGGTGAGTCAAGGGGAAAATGTGCCAATATATACTGAAATCTTCTCAAAAATATAATCATTAGTATTGTTGTAAATGCATGCAGTAATTAATTCACAGCTGTCACTAAAGTCATTTTTACAGCCATTCACTGACAACTAAAGGGAGTAGTTGTAAATGAGACTGTTGAGGTAAATTACAATTCTCTTTCCCTCTTGTGTCAGAGACACCCTCCAGCCCAGACTTTATTTGGTGTTCAGCCATAGGATTTGCTTTGGCAAATGGAGCATGATCACATGTGACTCACACTGAGACTTTACATGTGCTCATACAGTTTGGCTTGCCTCTTGCCATGAAGCTGACACAAGAGGTTATAAACTCCAATAGTGCTTCTGGTTTAAAGAATACCATTATAGATAGGAAGTCAGTCAAACCCCATCCTGAACAAAGCTGTCCCAATTGGCCCACAGTGAGAAAAAACCAGGTTTGTTCTGTGCATTGGAGCAGTATGTTGTACAATTATTGCTGTGTCATCCAAGTGGTAGTGTCTCATGGAGTATACTGTATAAAATCTTGACTTTTAATGTGCAGTACTTCTCAAATTAGTGAACACAACAGGAACTTTTAAAGATTTATTTATTTATCTGAAAGGCAAAGTTAGGGAAGCGAGAGCGAGAGAGAGAATGATTTTCCATCTGCTGGTTTACTCCACAATGACCAGAGTTGGGTGAGACTGAAGCCAGGAGCTAGGAGTTTCATTCAGGTCTCCCAGGTGGGTACAGGGATCCAAATACTTGATTATTTTCTATTGCTTTCCCAGGCCCATTAGCAGGGAGCTGGATCAAAAGTGGAACTGCTGGAACTTGAACTGGCACCCATATGGGATGCTAACATCACAGGCAGTGGCTTATCTTACTATGCCAAAATGCAGGCCCCATGAGGTCTTCTTTCTAGTGAGAGTTCTTACAAGCAGTTCAGTGACGATTAACAAGTGTATGTTTCCAGGTCTCATAATAGAACACAATGTTAAAATGAATATTTATGAATATCATTTGAATAATACCCAAATGATAAGAACTGTTATGAACTATTACTAGGATGAAAGAAGTATTATGAACAAGAAAGTAAGGTAGCTAGAGCTCAACTTCATTAAGAATCATTTGCTGAGTGTGTAGGATGGATGCAGTGTTGGGATTCCAAGCAGAAAGATACTTCCTGTGTCTAAGTGATAAATAATTAATTTGAGTGGAGGTGGGAAAAAATGACAAGAAAATTCATAAAAAAAGTTTTGCTGGAGTTTATTCTATTTAACATAGAAGCTGATGGAATGATGAGGAAAAAGTGAGTCAACAGTGACTTAATTCTTTGAGGTAGTTGTTGTTTGCCAATCTGTAGATGTCATTACTCAGAAATGAAAAGACATAGGAAGATGAGTAGATGGGTGACACAGTAGAGATAATGAGTTTTGTTCTTTTGCATGTTGTGTTTGAAGTTCAGACAAGGATTTGAGGTGCTGCTCTAAAAGATAAGGCTTGAGACTCCACCTGAATGTCTTCAAGTGGACATTGTCCTTCATTTCCAAATTGAAATAAAGAATCTTACATCATATTTCAACGTAAAAGTTTTAGGAAGCAAAATCAGTGGACTTCTGCTGGAAGTCAACAATACCTTCCATTTCTTACTACTTTTCATCTCTTTCCCTTTAATTGTTGCAATCACATAATTTCAATGTGTTTTATAATCACACGATTAATGCATCAATAACTATAATGTTCAACAATAAAACGTATAAAGAGTAAAACATTTGAGCAATTTTCAAGAGATTGTAAAGTTGCACATGAAAAACGAGGGAAGATAGAAGAAAATTCATATTTAGAGATAGATGAGTGTTACAAGCTATAAATCACTTCAGGATTCTGGGCAGGATAAGTTTCAGTGGGTAAATAATATGAGTAGGATTGAGAAAAATCTTCAAATCCTGACCATAGGGATTACGTGAGGAAGTAAAAAAGAAATCTGAAGTGACATTTATACTAGAATTTAAGATAGCATATAAAGATAACATATATATCAATTCATAATATTCTTAAGTTGTTTTTAATAAATTAGAGGAACCAAAAAGAGCATTCGAGAGAAAAAAATAACCAAAAGGATTCATTGTCTTTAAATGAATGACTATCATAAAAGTTTCTTTAGAAGTTTAGTTCCATAGACATATTATTGAATGTTTATTTCATGTTAGAAACAGCACACTGTGTTACTAGGAACATAGATTTATTTAAGGTATTTTATTGACTCGAGAAATTTATATTATGGTTGGGTTATCAGATTTATAAATAGTTCCACTGATATAACATTTTCAATGATGAGAGTTAGAAAATAACCAAAGCTTTATGAAACTTATTACTTCAATTAATGCAGTATATTAATGTGATAATGGTCACAGATTTGTTCATAGTTATATAACTAGCTTAACTGTGTCCTGTAACTAACATATGCTTTTATTGCCCAGGCTAATATTATTTTTACTTGACATATGAAATAAGATGGTTTATATGGCAGACGTGTTCACATACACCTCCTCCCACTCCCAAAAAAAGCAATTTAAAGCAAGAATCATACAGCTGGGCATATACAACTGAATATTCATCAGTGAAATAACAGTCACAAAATATGCAGTGCTCTTCCACGCTTTTGATATGTATTTTCTCATCTCATTTCCATATAGCTTTTATCTAACTTTATGAAGTAAATCACAGGATGTTGCAAATAGAACACTAGAGTTCAGCTCAGACATCTTGGCTGCAGCACACATATTGTTAACAAATATTTTGTATTTCTTTTCATAGGTCAGAAAAGTAATATATCATAAAAGATTCAAATGAAGAGACTAGGTGAAAAACAAATAATAGTGCATAGGAATTTTGAAAGGCTTTTGAGTAGGAGAGTTATTGTCTTATGCTGGAGGACAAAAGTTTCAGATTGATTTTGTGGTCCTTCCCGCTCATGCAAAGGAGAGTATTATGGATAATTATAGATTTTGTTTCGGGATTCTCCAACTTGTAGGATTCTTCTTTCAATTTGAAGATCATTTAGGGACCATCCTGTGAAGAATATAAAGAGGACACTAGGAAGCCCCATTCATTCAGATGTAGCCACTTTCTGGGTCAACAGTGTTCAAACTTTGTATGTCAGAAGCACTTAAACATTCTGAAAAAAAAAAAAAAAAAAAAAAATTCTGGAACCCACCCCAGAGTTTATGATCTGAGTGTGAAATAGCGTTTGCATTTTCATTTCCAACCAGTTCTCAGGTGGGGCTGATGCTGCTGGTTCAGGAATCATACATTAAGGACCAATGGTGGCTCAGGAATCATACATTAAGGACCAATGGTGGCTCAGGAATCATACATTAAGGACCAATGGTGGCTCAGGAATCATACATTTAGGACCAGTGGCGGCTGCTGTGCCTGAGCCCTTTTCTAAACACTTAAACAGGCTTGTGAGTCACCTCAGTTCGCACCTCACATCCTTGGTCCTAGTGTCAGTTTGATAAATGAACTAAACCACATACAGTACCACCCTAACCTCTACGTCACAGCTGGGAAACCAGCACACAGACTGATGTTCCTGCAGGAGCAACAACCTCCTACATCCCATTGCTCTCCACCTAATGGACCAAGAAGACTCATGCCCATCAAACACTACCTTCCCACCCCCTACAGAGGAAACTAAGCAATATAGGGCAGCTAAGGGCAGTATTTTCTTCCCCATAGGTAACACAAGCAGAGATTGATCAGGGCCCAGAAGCACCTGAACAATGAAGCAGACCAAAACAGTATTTCAAGGACTCTAAAAAGTAAGCTATCAGCCGGCACCATGGCTCACTAGGCTAATCCTCCGCCTGTGGCGCCAGCACCCTGGGTTCTAGTCCCAGTTGGGGCGCCGGATTTTGTCCCGGTTGCTCCTCTTCCAGTTCAGCTCTCTGCTGTGGCCCGGGAAGGCAGTGGAGGATGGCCCAAGTGCTTGGGCCCAGCAACCATGTGGGAGACCAGAAAGAGGCACCTGGCTCCTGGCTTCGGATTGGCATGGTGCACCAGCCATAGCGGCTATTAGGGGAGTGAACCAACGGAAGGAAAACATTTCTCCCTGTCTCTCTCTCTCACTATCTAACTTTGCCTGTCAAAAAAAAAAAAAAAAAAAAGTAAGCTATCTGGGGTGGGCATTTAGTGCAGCAGTTAAGACACAACTTGAGATGCCTGGATCCCATATTGGAGTTCCTGGGTTCATGTCCTATTTGCTCTTTCAATTCTAGCTTCCTCATGATGTACATCCTGGGAAGCAGCAGTGATGGCTCAAATACTTGGGGTCCCGGTCACCCACGTGGGAGACCTAAATCTCTGGCTTTAGCCCGGCACAGCCCTGACAAGTCTGCTGTAGGAATCTGGAAACTAAACCAGCAAATGAAAGATACTGATTCTCTCTCTCTCTTTCTCTCTCTCTCTCTCTCTTTGCATTTTAAATAAATTAGACAAAATACATTTAAAAATTTTATGTAATACATTATTGACACCAAAAATTTACAAAAGTTAATCACAATTCACCCATCTACACCTTAACAGAGCTATTACTGGCCAAAATAGATTATTTAAATTGGATTAATAAGCTGCTAGGGAAACAAACAAAATGCTCAGGATAAAATAGAGAATCACAAATCATATTAAAGGCCTGGAAACTATAATCTAAATGAGAAAAGACAATCATTGGATGACAATATTGAAATGAATCAGATCTTGGATTAGATTATTTGATAAGGAGTTAAAGAGGCTGTCATAAAAATGCTTCACAAATCGACCGTGAATTCTCTTGAAACAAAATAAAAAATAGCATACCTTCAAAGAAATTGAGGTTGTAACAAAAAATCAAATGGAAATTACCAAACTAAAAATACAGTAAACAAACTTAATTTGTTTTATGGGTTTTTCCCAATTGTAGAGTGGTAATAGCAGGTAAAATCAATGAAGTTGAAAGAGTATCAATTGAATTCATACCATATATACAGAACATATAACATAGCCTTAAAATGAGCAGATTCTTAGAAAATGTGGGACAATAACAAAAGATTTAATATGTGGGTACACTGTTATAGGGTGGCAGGTTAAGCCACATTTGTAACACTAGCAACCCATCATAGAGTGTCCATGGGAATCCTACCTGATATTCAGCTTCTGATCCAGCTTCCTGCCATTCCACCTGGGAAGGCAGTGGAAGAAGGCCGTGGTACTTGGGCCCCTGCCACCCATGTGGATGACCTGGATAGAATTTCTGAATCCTGACTTTCACCTGACCCACACCTGGCTGTTGCCGCCATTTGAGGGAGTGGTTCAGCAGATGAGACTTCTCTCTCTCTCTCTGTGTCTGTCTCTCCCTGCCTCTCCTCTGTAGCTCTGCCTTTCAAATGAATAAACCTTAAAAAATTTAACATGTATATCATCAGAACCCAGAAGAAGCAAATGACTATGAGACTGAAAAATATATTAAAAGAAATGCTAATTGAAAACTCGAAATCATGCCAAAAACATAAACCTTCAGATTCAAAAGCAAGGCAACCTATGAATAGAGTTGACCCAACGTGATCTAAACATGGTAATTAAACTCTTAAAAATTAAAATCCAAAATAACAAAATTTCAAAACTGCAAGAAATAAGCAATGCATTATAGAAGCAGTGAATCAGCTATGAAAGAAAACAAATTAGAATGATTGCAGATTTCTCATCTGAAGCCACAGAGGCAGGAAGGAAGTGGCATGACCTTTTGCAAGTGCAGAAAAAAACTGTCAACACCAAGTACCCAGCAAAACTATATTTCTTTAGGAACAAAGAAATAAAGACACTTTCAAGTGAAAGATAACTAAGAGAATTTCTTGCTATTACATACATATGCCATTAGAGAAAAGCTAAAGGAGGTTTTCCAAACATGAAGAAAATAAATAGGAAAAAATGCTATACCTTCAGCAAGAAAAGAACAATAATAGAATTAATGTATTAGGCTATACTTTGCTTCTTGATATCTCTTACCAATGTTATGATAGACACAAAAATATAATACTCAAAAAAATACTATCTAAGTGCTCAATGTATTTCAGGGAAATATTAAAACACTAATACTTAAACAGCAGAGAAAGTAGAGGTCTCATTCAAAATGTCTATTCCTCCTGCAAAGTGGTAAAAATCTGACATTAGGTTATGATAAGTTACATGCATATATGGTAGTACCTAGAATAGTCACTAACAGAAATATACACATAAATGACATCTTTAGAAATAAAATGGAATCTTAAACATGTTTAAGTTACCTAAAGAACGGCAAGAGTAAAGAAACCTAGAAATGAGAAACAGAGGGAACATATAGAAAATAAATAACAAAATGAAGACCTAAGATGTGACATGCCAATAATTCCTCTAAGCATAAATGTTCTACGTATATTACTAGAGGAGTTAGAGAGAATTAGAAAACATGACAAAACCGCATGCTCTTCAAACATAATAGAGTGGGGAGTCTGAAAGGAAAGTGACATAAGAAGATATATGATGAAAATGTGAATTGCAATAAAGCAGAAGTGGTTATATTAATATCAAGTAAAGTAGTCTTGAGGACAAGAATAATTACTAGGGAAAAAGGGGGACATTATGTAATAACAAAAGGATTAATCAACCAAGTATATACCACAATCCTAAACGTGTATGCACCAAGCAAAAGTTAAAAATTCATGGAGCGAAGACTGATAGAACTGAAAGGAGAAGTAGAAATATGCAATTATAACTGAAGACTCCAGCACCCCACTCTTAAGCAATTGATAGGACTACTAGGTAGAAATTCACCAAAGAAATAGAAGAGCTGTGCAACATTATCAGTCTATCAGGATTAACATTTATAGAATGTTCCCTTCAACAATATTAGAATATACACTCTTTTAAAGCATTCACTGAACATTCACCAGGATAGACATGTCCTGATCATAAAACAGATTTTTTTTAATTTGAGAAGCAGATAGAATGTCAGAGAAGAGAGCTCCACTTTGCTGGGTCACTCCCCCAATGCCCACAGTGGCTAGCACTGGGATGAGGCTGAAGCTGAAAGCTGGGAATGCGATCTGGGTCTCCAATGTGAGCGGCAGCAATGCAAACCTGAGTGATCAGGTTCTGCATTGACAAGATGCTGAAATCAGAATCAGAGCTAGGAATCAAACCCATGTATTCTGGTATAGGATGTGGATATCCTAACCAGTATCTTAACTGCTAGGGTAAATACCTGCCCCTTTTATTTTATTTATTTAAATTTGAGAGAGAGAGAGAAACAGAATGTAGAACAGATGTTAATAATTTAAAAAGAACTAAAATTATACATTGTAAGTTTTCTGACCATAATTGAATCAAAGCAGAAACTAGTAACAAAGAAAATAGGAACATTTCTAAAACAATAAGAAATTAAACAATACATGGATAAAAATGTAAATGCATATAACTAAACAAAACTAAAAGCTCAACACATCAAAATCTGTGTGTTGAGAGGGAAACTTGTAGTACTAATTAGTTACATGAGAAAAAAAGAGAAAGATTTCAAATTAGAAGTTTAAATTCCTACTTGAAAAAACTGGAGAGAGAAAAATAAAATAAAATAAAAAACCAGAAGGCAGTCAATAAAAAAGGTAAGAGCATAAGTCAATAAAATGAATATGAGAATAATAGAAAAATGAAATGAAGCATTGATTTTTGCAAAAAGAAAAATCAATACAATTGAGAAATGTATAGAAAGATGAACAAAATACCTGCATAAAGAATACACTAAGAGAGAGCGTCATAGATCTGTCAGTCATGGAAAGAATAATAAGGAAATGTTGCCAACAACTTTAGAATCATAAATTTGACAACTTAGGAGAAAATGACAAATTCCTTGAAATATGTCATAAGCTACTAAAATTCAGCCTTTACTAAATGGATCATTTGAATAATCCCACAAATATTTAAAAAATAATTTATAATTTTAAATTTCCTAACAAAGAAATCTCCTGACCCATGTGACTTCAATGGAGAACTTTGCCAAATTCAAAGAATTATAACCAATTTTATATAATCAATTCTAGGAAATAAAAGATTAATATTATCTTGATTTAAAAACCTGAAAAATACAGCACAAGAAAACTACAAGTGAATATCTCTTAAGAACATAGAAACCAAAATCTACAACACAATTTTGGCAAACTGAAACCAGTATACATTCAAAATATAATATTACTGGGGCCGGTGATATGGGGCAGCAGGTTAAAGCCCTAGCCTGAAGCGCTGGCATCCCATACGGGTGCCAATTCTAGTCTTGGCTGCCCCCCTTCCCATCCAGCTCTCTGCTATGGCCTGGGAAAACAGTGGAAATGGTCCAAGTCCTTGGGCCCTTGGGCCCATGTGGGAGACCTGGAAGAAGCACCTGGCTCCTAGCTTTGAATCGGCACAGCTCCAGCTGTTGTGGCAATCTGGGGAGTGAACCAGCGGATGGAAGACCTCTCTGTATCTACCTCTTTCTAACTCTGTCTTTCAAATAAATAAAATAAATCTTTAAAAAAAAACAAAATACCATATTACCAAGTGATATTTATGTCAGGTGTTCAATGCTGGCTTGATATTCTAAAATAAATCAGTGCAGGATACCGTATCAATAGGCTAAGGAAGAAAAAAATGATCATATTAATAGATACAGAAAAATAATCATTCACAAAATTCAACATCTATTTTTGATTAAAATTTCTGAGTATCAGAGATGTATTTCCTAACCTCATAAAGAGCATCCCCAAAAATCCTACAGGCAATATGATAATTAACAACTAAATACTAAATGTCTTCCCTAAGACAGGAACAAGGCCAGGATGCTTACTCTCAATTTGCTTGTTCAATATAGCACTGGAAGTTCTAGCTACAAAAATAAGGCCAAAAAAAAAAAAAAAAAAAAAAGCAAAGTAAGGCTTACAGGTTGAAAAGAAAGAAAGAAAACTCTGTGGATTACAGGACTGTCTACATAGAAAGTCTCAAGTAATCTTTAAAATACCTATTCAAACTAATACATGAGTTAAGTAAAATTGCAAGATACAAGATCAACACACAAAAATCAATTAGATTTATACAGAGTAACAACAAGTGGAAATCAAAATAAAAATGCAATAGTGCTATAAACGATTATTCCTAAAGAAAATACTTAGATATAAATTTAATAAAATATGTACAGGATCTATCTGATGAAAATTATAAATGCCATCAGAAGGAATCAAAGATGGTCTTAAATCCTTGTAAGACATACCATGTTTTGGATTAGAAGAAGCAATATAGTAAAAATGTCAATTCTTCCTAAATTAATCTGTAGGGGTAATGGAATTCCTATCAAATACCCAGAAATTCATTGGAGACATAGACAAATCTATTCTATAATTTGTATGAACATAAAGTTCATAAAATAATCATAACAATTTTGAAAAAATAAAAAAGGAAGAATAAAACTCTTCTCAAAATGAGGGCTTATAATGTGTCAGAGGTAATCAAAACATTGTGATATTGTAGTAGAGATAGACATATAGAGCTATGAAAATACAGAACACAGAAATAGAGGCACACTGATATGCCCACTTTATTTTTTTAACAAATGAGCACAAGTCAATAAATGATGCTAGAATAAGTAGACAGTAGTTATCAGCAAAAAAATGATGAGTTTTCACCTAGAAATCGTCACTTATAAAAAAATTAACTCAAAAGGATCATGGAATTAATATAACATTTGTTCATTAAAAGCTTAAAACAAACTTTTAGGAAATGACCTAAAACAGAGTTCTTCGATTTGGCATCAACATGATCCGTTAGAGATAAAAGTACTAACTTGGAGCCCTCAAGATTATAAAAATTTGTTCTGCTAATTACACTGATAAAAAGACTACAAAAATCCACAAACTAAGAGAAAATATTTGAAAATTACATATCTCACCAAGGTCTTACAGGACCCCAGGAGCACAGGGAATAAAAGAAAAAACAGACAAATGAGATTACATCAAGCTAAAAAGCTTCTGCACTGCAAAGGAAACATTCAACAAAGAGGCAACTGACGGAATGAGAGAAAATATGAGCAAACCATGCAACTGATAAAGGAACTATAAAAAGCTCAAGAAACACTACAACAACAAAACAATCCAGTTAAGAAACGGGTAAAGGGCCGGTGCTGTGGCACAGAAGGGTAAGCTGCCATCTACTGCACTATTATCTCATGTGGGCACTGATTTGAGTCCCACCTGCTCCAATTCTGGCCCAGATCCCTGCTAATATGCCTGAGAAAAAGAGTGGAGGATAGCATAAATGCTTGGGGCACTACACCCACCAACATGGGAGACATGAATGAAGCTCCTGGCTCAAGGCTTCAGCCTGGTGCAACCCTGGTCATTGCAGCCATTTGGGGGAGTGAACCAGAGAATGGAAGATCTCTCTTTTCTTTCTTTTTTCTCTTCTTTTCTTTTCTTTCCTTCTTTCTTTCTCTTTCTTTCTTTCTTTCTCTCCTCTCTCTCTTTCTCTCTTTAACTCTCTCTCTTTCTCTCACTATAACTCTGAGTTTCAAGTAAATACATTTAAAGAAAGAGCTGGGCAAAGGACATAAAGGGGCATTTTTTAGCAGATGAAATTCAAATGACCTCAGACACAAGAAAAGTGCCCAGAATCACTAGCTATCAGGGAAATGCAAATAAAAACCACAATGAAGTTTCATTTCACCTCAATTCAAATGGATATCATCCAAAAATCAAAAAACAATAAATGCTGGTGAGGATGTAGGGGAAAAGGTACCCTAATACATTGTTGGTAGGGATGTAAACTAGTACAACCAGTATGTAAGACAGTATGGAGATTCCTCAGAAATCTGAAAATAAACATACCTTTTGAGGCAGCCATCCCACTCCTGGGAATTTACCCAAACTAAATGAAACCAGCATGTGAAAGTTATCTGTACCTCCATGTTTACTGCAGTTAAATTCATAATAATTAAGATATGGAATCAATGGAGATGTCCAAAAACTGATGACTGGATAAAGTAATTGTGTCAAATATACATACTCTGGAATACCACTCATCCATAAAAAAGAATGAAATTCTGTTTTTTGTAACAAAATGGATGCAAATGGAAACCATTATGCTTAGTGGATTAAGCTAGTCTCAAAAAGACAAGTATCGTGTTTTCTTGGATATGTTGCAGTTAATTTAGAATACAAAGAAATGTATAGGAAGGAAATGGTCATCTTGTGATAAAATTGTTGTTTTTAGCCTTTGTTTATACTACTGTGGAACTCTGGTCTTCCTACTTTTTACTTGGTGAATATTATGGTTTGTGCTCAATGAAGCTTGTGATTATAGAATGGATTAAAATTATGTTTTGCAAAAATTAATGTAAAGAAAAGAAAGGGGGCTGCCACTGTGGTATGGCAGGTTAAACCCTGGCCTGAGGTGCTGGCATTCCATATGGGCACTGGTTTGAGTCCAGGCTGCTCCATTGTGAACCAGCTCTCTGCTGTGGACTGGGAAAGCAGTAAAAGATGGCCAAATTCTTGGGCTCCTGCACCCTTGTGTGAGACCCGGAAGAAGCTCCTCGCTCTTGACTTCATATAGGCACAGCTGCAGCCTTTGTAGCCAACTGGAGAGTGAACCAACGGATGAAAGACCTCTCTCTTTCTCTGCCTCTCCTTCTCTGTGTAACTCTGCTTTTCAAACAAATAAATCTTTTAAAAAAATAAAAAGAAAGAAGGGAAGGAGAAGGTTTGGAAGAAGCAGAGGGGGAGGGAAGTATGGTTATCTTCTTAGAATTGTACCTGTGAAATACATGAAGTATTTTTAGTTATATTTATAAAAATTAAATAGAAATCTTAAAACTGAATAATTAAAAAATCCAGTTTGAAAATAGACAAAAAGACCTTACTGTTATAGAAGAGTATACAGAAAACAAATGATGCATTATTATATTTTCAACATCATTAGTGAGGATTGAAGTAAAAAGTAAATCCATAGTAAAATATTACCATACAACCATTGGAATATTTAAAATAAAAAGTGACAACACTAAATACTGGCAAGAGTGTGAGGAAACTGCATCACTTATGCATTGCTCGTTTTAATGTAAAATGGTGTAACCACTCTGGAAAATGCATCTTTTCAAATGAAAAATGAGCTTACTACACAAGCAGGCAAATGCTTTGGCATGTACCCAAAGAAATGAAGACTTATTTTTATGTAAGCATTTGTATGATGTATGTTATTAGAAACTTTATTCAAGGTAACTCCAAACTGAAAACTGCAGAAAATGCCCTCCATAGGGTGAATGCTTAAATGAACTGTGATACATTTATACCCTTAATACTTTATCCCTTTTAGTATTTTTTTTTGTTCTACTTAATATTATTGGTTGAACTCTGTAATTAGCACACAATTATTCTTAAGTGTTGAAACTTAACTGAAAAGTGATCCCTGTTAAATATAAGAGTGGGAATAAGAGAGGGAGTAGATGTATAGATCGGCACATGCTCAATCGGACTTACCCTTAATGGTAGAGTTAGAAACATGCCAGAGGATTCCAATTCTATCCCATCAAGGTGGCATGTACCAATACCATCTCACTAGTCCAAGTGATCAATTTCTGTTCACAACTGATCATAATGATAGGACTAAGAGTCAAAGGGATCACATAAACAAGACTAGTGTCTGCAAATACTAACTGATAGAATAAAAAAGGGAGAGAACGATCCAACATGGAAAGCAGGATACACAGCAGACTCATAGAATGGCAGATGTCCTAAAGAGCACTCTGGCCTCAGAATCAGCCCTTAAGGCATGCGGATCTGGCCTCAGAGCCCATGAGAGTATTTCAGGCATGGAAAACCAAGACACTCTGGCAAAATAAATAAATAAATAAATAAAATAAGAGATCTCTGCGAGTGAGATCCCAATGGAAAGAACAGGTCATCAAAGAAGGAGGTATCTTTCTCTGAAGAGAGGAGAGAACTTCCACTTTGACTATGACCTTGTCTAAATAAGATCAGAGTCAGCTAACTCAAAAGGCTTCCATAGCCTTGGCAACTCATGACAAGAGCCTAGGGGGATTACTGACGCCATACCAAGAGTGTCAATTTTTTAAGTCAACAACAGGAGTCACTGTGCACTTACCCCTCATGTAGGATTCTGTCCTTAATGTGCTGTACATTGTTATTTAATGCTACAACTAGTACTGAAACAGTATTTGACACTTTGTGTATCTGTGTGGGTGCAAAGTGTTGAAATCTTTACTTAATATATGCTAAATTGATCTTCTGCATATAAAGATAATTGAAAATGAATCTTGATGTGAATGGAATGGGAGTGGGAGTGGGGAATGGGATGGTTGTCGGTGGGAAGGAGTTTATGGGGGGAAAAAGCTGCTATATTCCAAAAGCTGTACTTTGAAATTTATATTCATTAAATAAATGTTAAAAAAATTTCTAATGATTATACTCTAAAAAAAAGAGAGATACTACTGACAAACAAAAAACTAGTGAACCACTGGTATACTCAACACCTTTGGTGAACGCTAAAAAAAGTATACTAACTTGGATCATTCTCAAAAGGATATAAGCCTGCATAATTCAAGATATATAACATTTGTGGGCTAACATATGAAAGGTCTTCAGAATGGCTATGGAAAATGGAATTAAAAGATAAAATCAATAGAATAAACTTTGTTTCTGAACATAATCTTCATCAAATTCAAGGCACTTTTGCTAAGTGATGATACTAGCCATTAGTCCATCCCTAAAGAACTGAGGCTCCTAAGAATTTAACAATGTTAGTGCAATGCTTCTTTATATTATTAACTGAAGAAAAACAGATACTCTTTAAAGAATTTTAGATTAGGCAACAAAAATAAGTCAAAACAAACCAAATCAGACTGTAGGCTGGATGCCTCATGATTTCCCACTGCAATTCTTGCAGATTTCCCTAGTACGATGAGAGGAAGAAGCTGGAACATTTCATGGCGGCTAACTCCTTGGTCAATCTTTGTGGAGAGTTTTTCTCCCCAAACTTTAACTAACTTGCTCAAAACCCTCTCTTGATAAGCACATCTTTTCTTGTACTTTGGCCCTCCAGAAAGTCAACAAGTAAAACGCCTTAAGTATTCCCAAATTTTCTATTAGAATTTCTTTTCTTGTCTTTAGCTGATCTGCGCAAAGCAGTTTTGTACTCATTGAGCACAAAGTTTTCTCCATTTTAACTTTTTCAGTCAGAATTGTGAGATTGAGTCAATCAAGATTTTTATGGTATTTTCTAATGTTTCTAATTGTTGGTATTCTTCATTTGGGGTAAAAATAAGATTCATTTTTGCTTTTCAGATTTATGTGGATGGTCTGCTACTGTGGGCTTCATCTTCAACATCATATCACCCCTTCTTAAAATAAGTTATACATTTGTGAACTTTTAGAATATTGGGGAATTGCTTCCAATAAGTTTTTTTAACCTCAAAATGTTTTATTTGAGATAATTGAAATTTATGCGGATCATTCCCTGATATGGAGCATTCCCTGATGTCTTCCTTGCCACTCTATTTACATCTCAATGTAGAATTAATGACTTCTTTGTGTATTCATTTGCTCTACATTTAACTTGAAAGATTTCAGTTATCTGCTTAAATTTGTATGTTTCCCTATAATGGTAAAATCTGAAAACATGGATTCTATAGTCAGTGTGCAAATAGAATTTTAACAAAAACTGTGTCACATAAGATGCTTATACAAATGAGGTAAATGATATTATTGGCTAAAGTACTTAGAGAATGTTGAATACTATGGCAAAATTGTTCTTCCCGATATAACAAAATAAGAAATGTAGAATGCTTGGAGCAGTGTGATCCAAAGAACAGGTAACTAAGCCACTACTGCAGGCAAGCTCTAAGAGGAAAAAGTTCCAAAGAAGAAGATTAAAATATACTCTGTTCCTAGTTATCATGGTTATAGGTGTTCAAACCATGTTTATTGATTTCTTGAGAGAGAGGGGAAAAAGGGGGGTGGGGCGAGAATGTGGTAAACAGGCAGAGCTCTGAGCTCCCATCTGCTGATTTACACTCCAAATTCCCACAGTAGCTGAGCTGGGCCAGGGCTGGATCCTGAAGCCAGGAATGTCACCCAGGACTCCAATGTGGGAATCATTAATCCATTTATTGTGAGCATTACCAGAGAGGTTGTATAGTCTTACTTCACCTAGACTTGGTTCCATGCCATGGATTTTAGTCATGCCTGCTTCGTTTGTCTCTTATTTCTCTGGGATTAACAGGACAGTTAGAGCAGATATCTATTATAGGTAGGACAAAAATACAAAATGGAAACATGCCATGTTATCTTAAGGCCTAGCCTTTTATCTCACATATTACTCTTTACTCCCATTTTCTGTTGGTTAAACAAGTTGTTTAGTTGAGCTCAGTAAAACCAAGAGAAGAATTACATTCTAGAACACCTCAAAATGAAGAATTACGGTGTGTCCCATTTTGTATGAAATCTTAAATATATACCTGGGGTTTTAGTTACAAATCAAATGTAAATAAGCAGAATCATTATTGCAAACAAGATAATGCAAGACATATGTGACCATCACCATCATCAAGGTCAGATGATGTAGGTCTTCATTGTGCTTACTTCTGTCTTGCTTCCCAGTACAAATAACCTAGTTTTGTTCTGCCTGCTTTGATTATTCTTTCATACTTTCTTCCAAGTCTGAATACTATTCTCTGTAACTCAGGCTGACTCTGGACCAAGTTGCTGCGCTGTGTAGACCCTTCACCAAAACCATATAACCATTAGCTTTCTGATTCTCAGCATGATAGCTTCAAAATCATACTCCTCCCTAGGATGGGTTTGATTTTGATTTTTCTCTTCATTTTTAATTTTTAATTGTTATAATTTTTAGCAGATTCAATACTAAGCATGAATGATTTCACCATCTTCCATCCATGTTTCTCCCTATGTTTGCTGTTTTTTTTTCTTGTTTCAATTTCAGCAGAATCCATGTTGCTCTGATAGGAACTCTTTTCAAACTGATGTCTTATTCTTCTTACTACTTCAAACTAGATCCTATTCAGAGGTACTGTAACAGGTGTCTATGAGTTTATTTTGAGGAAAACAATTGAGAAGTGTATAATTTTTATGCACTTTGTATTATTCATGAACACAGTTCAGGGCCTCTCATAAATATGGGGAACAAATATGGTTGCCAGGGGTCTGAGACAGAAAAGGAAAATAATGTCAGTATTAAGGATGATACATGAAGTCTTGAAGGTGATAGTACAGTTTTGTATTTGGATTGTGGCAGTGTTCACGGGTAACTACAAATGTAACAAAGTCCTGTAGGGTTATATACATACAAACAAATGATAATCAGTAAAATCTGACTCTGAGCTCTGTCAATGCCAATTTCTTTGTTTGGATATTGTAGTATGGCACAGTTGGATGTTGTCACAGGGGAGGCAATGAGGGAGGAATGGCTAAGGTTTTCCTGTGTATTTCTTTCCAAACTACTGTGAGTCTATAATTATTTAAAACCAAAAATGATTCATTTGTTGTTGTCATTGCTTTTATGTGTGTGTAGAACTGAAGAGTAGTCATGAGTTTCATTCTGTTGTCTTTCAATGTGGACACTGTTTATAAGCTACAGGTCTTATTCAAATATATAAAATCTTAGCAACTTTGTCTGAGAACGTGGCCTGACACTTGTGTTAAAGAAATTCTCCTATAATACGAATGTAATATAATTTTATTTTCACTTAATTTACCATCAAGATTCTTCAACTGGAACGGGGGAGGGAATGGGGACTGGTAGAGACATGAGGAGAAAGAAAATACAGACAACAAGAAAATTAATACTGGGATAAACCTTATGGAAACAATAGCCACAATCTTTGAACTTGGGGCAATATTTTTTTTCTTGCAATTAAGCCAAAATTGATGTGTCCATATGATCTTTTATTTATAAATATATTTCAATTATTGCATACATTATTTACCAATGAATCTATATAATGTTCCTTAACATATATATATAATATGTATATATACATATTTCATATACATATGTGAAAAATCTAACAAAAGGATGAAATCCAAGTAAAATAGATTTTAAATATAATGGAGATAGTAGTAGTCCTAGATTGAACTTCTATTAGATTTTCTCTAATTCATAATTTGACATCTGATTCTTGAGTCTTAACACATTTTTTTTCCTCCCCTCCCCATGGGAAAGAACTTAACCTGGGTGCCAAAAAGTTAGAGTGCATAGCTCTTGCTTTCCCATTTCTTTGCTGTGTGATCATCATTTCAAAAGCTTTAGCTTCTTCATCAACTTCATTTTGAGGATGGAGAGGGTACAAGAAAGCATTTTGTAGTGATAAAGACTTTAGGACACTATTGAATAATAGCATCTCAGCTTCTGTAAATTGGCCTTTACAAAGGTACAGAGATGAGAGATGAAATGAAATGTTCAGATTAAGCCACAGAACACCATTAAGGGTTTCAATAAGAGATCCTTGGGAGCTCAAAGATGAATCAGTTCTTGAAGTGAAATTCTTATATAAGAAATATGTGGGAAGATATAACCTGTAATATCTTCTCATGAAAGTGTTTAGAGTATTCAGAATATAAATACCGAAAACATGTAACTGAAAAGAAAATTTATATATAATAAAATTTAAAATAGGGTTCAAGTAAATATGCTTAAAGAACAATCAAAAAAAGAATAGGATGCACATTCTGATTTTGTCTTAGTTGGTGGTTATGCACAGATTACTTGCTGCAAGTTGGAAATAGCAATCTATTTCTTTTATTACATCTCATTTTTACTAGTTTACACTCCTCAGGCCCTGAAAATTCTTTTTTCAGGTGTTGCTAATTGTTATGGATAAGAAGCTACCATAATTTACTTTGAAGTGGCAAAACACTAAAACGGACCTTGATAAATGATAAATGGCGAGCTCCAAAATATTCCATATCAAGGAATTTAGTGAAATGAGTATTCTCAGAGAAAGGAAGATATTATTTTGTCATTCAAAGCCTTGGGCTCACAAAGCAGTTGCTGTGGGCTATAGCTCTGGTGACAAACACAAGAAATCACTTGCCTCAAAGATCAGCCAGTACTACAATGTAGCTGACTTGTGGCCTGACAGGGCCAAGAATCAGAACTGGGCCAAGGGTACGGAATGGCTGATGCAATTTGCTGGGGAGAAGAGATCACGGCCATCATCTTGGAGAACTCAGATAGTAATTTACTAAAATAGGCCACTTAGAGAAATGGAACTGGGATAGGCCATTTCCCAGAAATGGATAGCACAGTCTTTCTTTGTGCGGCTTTGCACATGACCAGCCTGAAAATCTAGAGTATGATAGAGGAAGAGCCAGAAAAAGCCACAAAGTCATGGAAATTGAAAGGCAGGTAATGAGGAAAAGATGTGAGGCCACAGGAGATACTGAGCAATTCTAAAGCATGGAGCATATGGAATCTCCTGCTTTACGGAGAGAGAATTCTGAAAATAATAAAATGAAGTTACTTATAATGATTTTGCTGCACATAAAGTTACTTGGATTCAAGAAAGTCAGATTATTATGGCATCAGAATCCCAGGGATCAGGTAGCCCTATCTTTGTCTTGGCTGACTTTTATTGTCTCAGGCCCTTCTCTGTATTTCTGTGAAAAAGCTGAGAAAAAGTGATGAAATTTTTCCTTTCCTGATGGGCATGAGAGATTTTCATTAGAGAGCCCTATGTAGAGTTCCAAAGACTCAATGTAGATTTCTCACTGAAGAATCAGAAAACTTATTTCGGATTTCTCATACTTCCAAATGGCACCCCCGATCTTGTTGGTTCCCTCTGCCTGGAATAACATGACTGTCTCCCCATTCTTCATATTCTCTTTAGCCCTCAGTGACACTTCAATCAACTGTTTTCCTTTGTGAAGTCAACTCCAATCTTCACTCTTTTTCCACTCAGGCAATGGATTGTACATTCTGGTACTCTCAGTAACTTTGCTAACATGTGGATATTTTTTCCTTTCTTACTGTATTTTACATACACAGGTACTCTTGCCAAATAGATGAAAAACTCGAGCATTGAAATTAGAGTTAGAATTCAGATTTTTGTCACTTGTTAATGGTACTTTAATTCATAAAACTTATTCACCATTTTGTATCTTTAAGTGTAATATGGGATTAACAACAATAACAAATACTACAATAAATACCTATTGAAAGGACAGGGTAAACTAATACAAGGAAAATATTCTCCAAATACCTGGTATGTAGTGAGTCCTTAATAAATGCCAGCTATTCCTGTACTTACTATTCACTTAAGAATACCCAGGTTTTTTGTTTTTAGTGCATGGTATGTCCTCAGTAATCTGCTTTTGACTAAACCGCCCATTTTCTCCCAGTACACAGAAGCACTTCATGGATGCATCTTTCATGTGTCCTCAGAATAACAGGCTTCTCTGACTGCTTAGCACCATGGCATGGTGGCTTATGGTCTGGGAACTTTGAGACTTATATTTGAAATGCAATGTAAGACAGACAGTGCAGTTTTAGGGATAGTGAGATATTAAGTCACAAGTTCCCTTCTCACATGAATCTGGCCTAGGGACATGAACCAGCACCACATGAGTTGCAAGCATTGAAGACAGATTTACCTGCTACACCACAATGCTGGCCCCTCTTAGATTTCTATACAAGCTTCATTATATATTCAATTTATATCTTAGATTCCTATTCATTAACTTCATCTTTCATGCTCTATTTCTTTTATGCAGCCAAATTTATCTTGTTATAAAATCAAAGTCATTGCCTAGTATTAAAAAAATCCATTTTTTCCCATTCTGTGCTCAACCAATATTGGAGAATCTTCTCACATCCTCTTCTCAGTGTCTTCTTCCATAAGCCTTGCCGATTGAGTAGTGGGACATGGAAACCAACCCTGCTCAGTGTCACTTGGTCCAAGAAATGAGATTCTCTCTTCTAGGATTTATTAAATAGAATCTCTTTAATAAACAGACTAATTACTTCTGGTGAAAACCTTGAATTGGGAGGCTATCCAGGCTTTTATTGACCTTTTCTGCCATGTGCCCAGGAAATAAAATAGAGTTGTCATTTTAGTACTTTCCGTGGAAAGATAGAAACTCAGTATACTATTTTAAGCAAAAAGAATACATATTGTTTAACTAAATTGAACAATCCAGTAATTTCAAGGATACCTGGAACAGGGTGTTTATTCATAGTCATGGAAAACTTTTTATCTTTTAGTTCTGTTTCCCTCTATGCTTGCTTTATTTGCTACGGGATCCTTAAGCATTTGTGACTTTTTATGGATCCTTAAACCTTTCAAACTGAGAAAAAAAATGACATCCTGTTGTGTATCCACAATATGTAAAAAAAAAACATAGTTGAATTAAACCAAATTTTTATTAAAAAATGACCATTTCACCATCATACTTGGTTTCCAAGTGAATACATGAAAAGATGTTCAATGTAATTAGTCATTATAACTCACTAACACAGCTTAAATGGAAAAAATGGTCATATCAAGTTTTGGAAAGAATGTAGAAAAACAAAAAATGAGGTATTTTGAAAAATTTAACAAAATTGAATAATCCCTTAACAAGACTTGTAAAAACATAGAAAAGAAAGTATATCACATAATAAGAAAGGCTAACACTATACACCATGCAGAGATTAAAGAGATAAAATGAGAAATATTAAGAAATTTTTTAGAAACCAGTTTGACAGAAATAGATAGTCCTTAGAAAAATAGGACACATAAATTAACCAAAAATCAGAGTACCTTATATTTCAAAATATAAATTGAATTTATTATCAAAAGCCTTTCACAAAGTAGGACTTAAATGGCTATAAACTATATAAAAATTTAAGATATAATGCAAGTATCATCCAAACTCTCAGAAAACACATCCCATCTTCTTTTATGAATCTATACTAAACCTAATAAAAATATGACATTAATATTGTAAGAAAATAAATGCACACTAGGATATTTTATGAATATAGAAATGAATATGCTTAAATAATATCGTCACATGAAATTAGAATTATAAAGAAATGACCACAGTGGGCATCTGGTGCAGTGATTAAAATCACCTTCTTGAGATACCTGCATTCCATATCAGAATGCCTGGTTGTGTCTCAGCTACACTATTATATATGCACCCTGGGAGGCAGCAGATGATGGTGGAAATAAGTGGGTCCCTACCAACCACATGGAGATCAAGGCAGAGTTCCAGAATCCAGAATCCTTGCTTTCACTTAGACCTGCCCTAACAGTTGTTGGTATCTGGAGAGCGAACCAGCAGGTGGAAGAACTCTGTCATCTGTCTCTCTGTCTTTCAAATACAATGAAAATAAGTAAAAATTTTTATAAAGAAATGATCAAGTAAGATTTATTCCAGGAAGGCAAGGCCAGATTAATTAAGAACAAAAAGCAATGCAATTTATATTTTTTGTACAAAAACAAAAAGTATATATACAATAACTTCAAAATAAGATGAAATATAGTTAATTCACCACTCATCCATGAGTTAAAAATTCTCAGAATGCTACAAATAGAAGGGAAATTTTGAAGCCGACATTGTGGCATAGCAAGTAAAGCCATTCCCTGCAATGCCAGCATCATATATGGGTGCCAGTTTGTATCCTGGCTGCTCTACTTCCAATCCAGTTCCCTGCTAAGGGCCTTGAGAAGGCAGCAGAAGATAGCCAAAGTGCTTGGGTCCCTGCCACCCACATGAGAGATCCAGATGAAGCTACTGGCTCTTGGCTTCAGCCTGGCCCAGCTCTGGCCATTGCGGCCATCTAGGTAGTGAACCAGCAGATGGAAGATCTCTTTTCTCTCTGACTCTCCCTCTCTCTGGGTAACTCTGCATTTGAAAATAAGCAAATAAATCTTTTTTTTTTAATAAAAAGAGGGGGAACTTTTTCAATCTGAATAAGGATCCCTACTAAAACCTACAGCTGATACCTTTCTAAGTGAATTATTAAATACTTCCCTCCTAATATAAATAGAGATATATATTGATTCTCGCCACTTTACCACTTTCACTTAACACAGTCTTGGATGTCACCATTAGTGCAGTGTACAGGAGAAAAGGATGCATGGATGGAGAGAAGGAAGGAAGTAAGAGGAAGATATATACAATACAAATACTACAAGAAGTAAGTGAATCTGACACAGTTGCATGATACTAAGCTCAATGTACAATTACTATTTAAATTGCTTTTTATGGGCAGCAAATAGAAGATAAAATTTAAAAAGCAATGACATTATAGTTATATAAAAAGAAATTAATAAATTCACTATAAATTTAATAAAATTTGTATAAACTTATAAACTGAAAATCAATAACACTGTTTTGCTAATGTCATTATGTAAATGAAAATGTATTACATAGAAACTGAAACAGTCTTATTTAACTATCTATTCTTTTCAAATTGGTGAGAATCTTATAAGATTTATTCATAGAAACTGACAGGCTGATTCTTAAACTTACTTAGAAATGCAAAGGTGAAAATATTATTAAGGAAGAAAAATGAAGATAGAAAAACTGATAACACCTAATTTGAAAAGAGTATACAAAGCTGCAGTAATCAAGAATGAGATATTAGTATACAGAAAGATGAATAAGGGCAAGCATTTCATGTACTGCTTAAGACACCACTTGGGAGGCCTACGCCCCATATCAGATTGCCTATGTTCATGTCCTGGCTCTGCTTCCTATCCAGCTTCCTGCTAATGTGCACTTGGGGAGGCAGCTGATGATGGCTCAAGCATTTGGGTCCCTGCCACTCACATAGGAGAAATGGTTTGAGTTCCGTGTTCCATCTTCAGCCTGATCCCAATAGCCTGGCTGTTGCAGGCATTTGAGGAGTGAACAATCAAATGGGAATTTTCTCTCTTTCATGTCAGCCTTTCAAAAAAAAAAAAAAAGACAAATACATCAATTTTTTCTAAAATGTTAAACTAGTTTTATTACTTCTCAGGTTAAATCTTTTACTGACTTCCCATCATGCAGTGTTTTCCTCCTGCACATATTACCTGTCTTATTTCTAGTTGTATATCTACCTGTCATCTTTTTGAACCACTGAACATTAGGTGTTAATTTCCTCCAACTCTCCATGACTTTGCTCATCTTTTCCTTTTGTCTGAGAAATTCAGTTAGGAGTCCCTCCTTTTCCTTCATGCTCAATTTTCAATATTATTCACATAAATTTGCATACTTGTTGAGAAACAAGACATCCCTCCCATCCCCTTTTATTTGTCTATAATAATGCGGTTGAATTTATTATGTGATAGTTAAGAGAGAACTGTGCCTGTAGGACATAGACTGTGAACTAAGCAGAGTCCGCCTTCCTAGGGCTACAAAAGGTATGCTACAAAGGGATCAATTGACTTCCAGAAGTAACAGAGTTCAGGAACTGGTTTGACTTTCTCAGGCAGTGGTTTCAAAAGGAGGCTGACACTGATTGGGTAGAATCAACATCGCTTCTGTGGGTATTTATAGCTTTAAACAAAAGCCAAAGAATAGGTCTATCTTTATAATTTATTTTAAATTTGTATTGATTTGAGAGGCAAAGAGAGAAGGACAGAAAGTGAGAGAATTTTCCATCTGCTGGTTCATTCCTCCAGTTCACTGGAGCTGGCCTGGGTTGGAACCAGAGTAAATATTTTTAATTCCTGCTTCAATCATAACATTTTTATACATTAACCAATGGTTCTTATGCCTATCTTCTCACTAGGCTTGGACTATTTTATGTTAAGAAGATTATGAAGTTCATTTTTCTATCTAATAGGTGTGCAAATAAATGAATAGTTGAAATTATTTTGTACTAAAAATGAAAATTCAAAAAATAGTATTTCCATACCCATCAAAGGAAACACCCAAAACTAATTTTGATTTAATCATTTTAACTCTGTGTATGATAGTGTTTACAGTAGAGTTAAAAAAAAGTGATATAAAGAACATCTCTAAAAATTCATTTAATTTTTTTAAAGTTCAAATTTTTTGAGATTGTTTAAAATATTTTATTGATACAATTCGTGTACCATACAATTCACTCATATAAAATGTACAAGTGATTTCTCAGTGCAGTTTTATATTCATCACTAAAATGCAATTTTATTTTTTATTATTTTAGTTGTACATATTTATGAATAGCATGTAGTAACTTGAGTGTGTATTCAATATATGATCAAATCAATGAATAATAATTGTGCTTATCTATGGGTTTCAGTGTGATATTTCAATAAATATATACAATCTGAACTGATAAAATTAGTACTAATTTTAAAATTATGATCCGTGTAATTTGGTGGGGTTTTTTTCTTAATGCCTTCTTTATCCTTTTGAAAAACATATTTCTAAGTGACACTAATCTATGTTTAGTGGTTTATCTACTATTGTTTATCACAGTTTATTACTCCCATTAAGAGTGTAAGTGGTCAAGAAACAGGGAAAAGATTCATGGCCGGGTTACAGTCAAGGTATCAAGGGAATATGATTTATTTTTCTGGGTTTAGGAATTTAAAATCAAGGAGAAGAAATAAACCACAATGAATGATGTGCAAGCTGCTTTGTCATCAGATTGTTTTCACATGTGAAGATGTGGGAAAATAAAAGTATATTATTCTCATCACTGCCAGGAGCTACTATTTGACATATTTTATTTGCACAATCTTATATTTGCCAAAAACACCTTGATAAGTGTTTTCGGGACTGTTTGTGGAAGGTAATTCATCTGCTGTCTCTCATCTGTAAAGTTCTAAAAGTTGAGATTTATCAGGGAAAAAATGCTGCTCAGAAATGCATCAAGCCATCAGCACAGAAACACGGACAGAATAATGTATGGTTTTTGTAAAATGGAAACACAGGTGGGGAGACAGAGAGAGAGAAAGAGACAGAGAGCAAGCGAGCGAGCTCCCATTTGCTGGTTAACTCCCCAAATGCTTGCATGGATGAAGGGCTAAAGCTGGGAGTTAGAAATGCAATTCGAGGGTGACAGGAACTCTAAACCATCACCACTGCCTCCTGAGGATCAAATTAGTCAGAAACTGGAATCAGGAGCCACAGCCAGGTATTGAACCCAGCTACTCTGAACTGTAGTTTAGGGAGACCTAACTGAAGCCTTAACTGCTAGGCCATATGTTTACCCTAGAGACCTTTTTTAATATATAACAATGGGTCTGAAGGGTGGAACTCTGTACAGCTTACACTGCCATTTAGTTTTATGTTAGTCATTTTGTCCTAACAATATTTCCAAAAGAGCAGTTATTCTGTCACTTTTTCTAGTTTAATAAGCAGTGACTTTAGACCTCGTAATTTTATACAACGATAAAAGTGTTTATGCAGTAAGGTACAACATGCAGAGTCCTTGATTTAGAATTCAAGATAGAACTGAATCTGTCTTATTGTGTCATGGGGAGTGTTTCATAGCAGGAGTTCAGCTTCAGAATGGTTCTAATTTGAGGATTCACAGACAGCTTGGTGGATAACCAAGTACTCCATTTGCAAAGATAATGCAATGAAATTTGCCTGTGAAGATGTTGTTGTTGATGTTTACTTATTTAAAAGAGGAGTGATGGGGGGACGGGGAGAGAGAGAAAGAGAGAGAGAAAGAGACTTCTATGATTTACTCACCAAAATGGAAGCAACATCCGGGTGTGGGCCAGGCTGAAGCCAGCAGCCAGGAGCTGCATTCAGGTCTCCCACGTGGATGGCAGGGGCCCAGGCACTCAAGCCATCTTCTACTACTTTCCCAGGCACAGTAGCAAGGAGCTGGATTGAAAGCATATCAACAAGGCATGAACCAGCATTCCAAATGAGATGCTGGCATCAAAAGTAGAGACCTAGAGCTGGAGTCTAGTAGAATGGTGGATAAAATCCAGATGGAGAAAGTCTATAGCCAGCTGTAATCTTGGAAGCAAGTATTTGAGTTGATATTTCTGTCATTTTAAAAATCTGCATCAAAATAGAGCTGCTTAAGGCTTGTAGGAAGTGAAGGAGAGGGCCTTAGAAAAATATCAAGAGCTCAACTTTGCATTTCTATTACATTCTGTGAAAAGTGAGAGAAAAATAGCTACAACATGCTTGTGATCTTAGTGAAAATGAGCATTGTGAGCACATGATTTGTATGAAAAATTTGTATGAAAAAGCCTCTATGAGACAAGATTACAACATTGGAAATTTGTTGGACTTCATAGAGGTGTGGAACCAAGAAAGGTCTTTCACATGGAAACTCACAGATCTTTCAAATATGTCTATAAAACTGACTTGGAGCCTGTTATAGAAACAGATGGCCTTAGAGACAGTTTGGATTTGAGTGAAAACTAATAGAACTCACCACGAGACAGTCCAGCATTCAAACGAGAGCTATACCTCAGTCAGAATGCAGGTTTGAAATCCGACCATGGAAAGGCAGAGGGGGACATAACAATTGCCTTACGGTCACAGGTAGATGATAAACTTCCAAAGGGCAGGACCAGAATCCATCATAAAGAGGATAGAGGGGACACGTGGGACATGGTGCTGAGCAGAACTGTGTCCATGAGCAGCAGTATTAAAGAACAGCTGAACAGGGGAATACTGAAACAGTCATGAGAGCCATTTTGCTTGTATGAGAAGCCGGACAGAATGGAAAATTTTAGAAGTCTAATTAATGGTCAGAAATCCTCCCTGAATGGTTTAGTGTCAGGCTGACATTGTTACCAAACCCTTTTGCTTTCGTTGAGTCTGGTGATATTTAATGAAGAATTTTTACCAGAGAAATACTGCTTTGCCATCAAAATTCAGAGAAGAAATGGATGATAGCAATTAGCACACATTCTCCATCTGACTGCTTCAAAAATAAAATGTCATGTAGTACAATTACACATTTGTAAGAGAAAGCTCTGCTATTCAGGGTGATGTCATTAAGTGTTATCAGCTTCAAATATATCTACTGACTCCAGACATTTAGAAGTTTGAGGAACTCCTTGCCTCGCAAGGCAGGATAGTATAACAAATATCAGATAGGATTTTGATACAATAAAATTAGATTTGAATTGTTGCCCCATTATTTGTTAGGTGTGCCATATTGACAATTTGTTTTCTCTTTTCATCACTCAAAGAATAAAAAATTTTTCAGGATAAAATACATTATGTTGCATTAGTAACTATTCCCCAAACATCAATGGCTTCATGCATGCATGTTTGCTTATGGCTTATAGTACCTATTCAATCTGGGTTGATGGGGCGGTGCTTGCTGTTGTCACTGTGTCTGTCATGGTAAGTGCCTTAGTGGAACCATGGAAAAGGGGGAAGTTACACACTGGATCTCACAAATTCTAAGAGAAATGATACATTGTCTTCAGTCACATGCCAAACCTCAAAGAGGGTAGAAGGTTGCCATCATATCAAGTTACCTGAAGGAAAATAGACCTTGAATATTTTTTTTGCCACCAATGACTTTTACAGAATAATAAAGCCTATCCCATAAGATTATTGTTTAATCATGCATACAAAGCATCTTAGTAGTAGTAGAGATTCAATGAATGGTAGCTATTGTTTTACAACCAGGACTTATTTACAACCAGGACTTCCAGTTAAATGTGACAGACTAAACAATCATGCTTAATTGCACAACTTCTCTAAATGTAACCAAAGTTATAATGACTGACTTAAAAATAGTTCTAAACCCCTGATGATAAGGAAAATGGGAACATTAATGAGAAAAAAAAAAAAGGCCCAAGACTTTTTAAAGGTATAAATACAGAGCCTGACTCAGCTGAACAAATAAAACCAGAGTCTGCCTGTAGAACGTGATCTGAATAGACATGTAGGTTGGAATCTTACAGTGTTGGAATGGCTCTAGCACCAAAGTTTCAAATATAGCATAACACTAAAACAAGCAATGGAGTGGATGAGATCACCTAAAATGCAAAAGATTGTGGGTAAATTACTATAAACATATCAAATGTATGTCTAAGTTTTCCCAAAATAAGGTAAATCCTCAAGGCTTACAAAAAAGAGAGCAACGAATCAATGCCAAAAATCAAATATGGGTGCCAGATCCACCCTGGAATTTTAGGAGCCTAATTGAGGAAGTTCTTAATCACAGGGAATTAGTGAACTATGTCTTAGGAACATGCAGAGTGGAAAACTGGAATCTGAGATCCACACATTTCATTGGAATGTTTGAGAGCTGAATGCTTCTATAAAATATGGTTTAGAAAATAATTGTCTGCCAGCAACAAAAGTGCACACAGAAATAATTTAATTTCTGCCACAGTTCTGGAAAAACAACAAATAACAAAAACATTCTCCTAAAGATTTGTAACCATGATTCATTCCTAAGCTTGTATTGACTTAATTTATATAGTCTGGAAAATTCAGAGCAGAGACATGAAATTAAAGTTGTTTTAGATTGGTGACTCCCTTAGTACCCAGTGAAAGCAAATGCACATATTCTGTAGAAGAAAGCTTCTTATTGTTAAGAGTCCCATGAGTTAAAGTCTATTAAAAATGAATTTATTATAAAAAATTAACCTATACTCAGGGAAACATCACCATAAACAATAGTAAAAGTAAAAGGTAGACAGCAAAATTCTCACATAATTTAGATTAGTGATTAGCGAACTACAGTTCATGGACCAAATGCAGCCTGCTGCCTGGTTTTGTTAACAAAGCTTTATTAGAACATAAAAAGGCTGCAATAGAGGCCAGCATTGTGGCTTAGCAGGTTAAGATGTTGCCTGCAGCTCTGGCATCCTAAATGGGCACCAATTCAAGCCCAGCTGTACCAATTTCAATCCAGCTCTCTGCTAAGGCACCTAGGAAAGCAGTAGATGATGACCCAAGTGTATGGACCACTGCACCCACATGGGTGACCTAGAAGAAGCTTCTGGATCCTGGCTTCGGTCTGGCCCAGTCCTGGCAATTGTGGCCATTTGGGGAGTAACTCAGCAGATCTCTCTCTCTTTGTCTCTCCCTCCCTCTCTCTGTAACTCTGTCTTTCAATAAATAAACATAATAAACCTTTATAAAAAATATTGTAGTAGATCTTTACAGGAAGTATTATGAATACATTACTAATTTGCTTAGGAGATTTCAAAAATTTATTTATATTATAAATATAATAAAACAGTAAATTTTTGCATACTAAAATTGATGAGGGCATACTTATTTGTGGAAGTGTCTCAGAGTAGAACTTTGAAATATGATTGGACAAACAAGGATGAAAGTATTGGGTGCAGAGCAGTGAGAGGCATTAGAAAGGATGTCTCTGATAAGTCAAAGAAGGACCATAGCATTGCTCAACCATTGAGAGAGAAAGGCACAGAGTTGACTTCACACTTAGTCTATATGAAGACATGTTTGCATATATGATATACATATTATACATAGAATCATGCATTAATTATGAGTATCAGATAAAGTTAGTTTGAAAAGCTCATGGAAATGAAATTAAAAGATAAGCTTGGGTCCCCCAAAATGTTGAAATCCATTCAAATAGTCTTCAGAAAGTTCATAGAAAATACATATTATGAAAAAACTATGCAAAAATTATACATGGACTTTAAAGCTTTTAGCAGCAAAATTAACATTTTAATTCAATTTTTTGAAGAAATTTTTTAAGTGCCTACATATATATCACATATATGTACTAATACATATATATTGCATATATGTATATGTTTACTTTTCTCTATTTTATCACATAATATAAGTAATGTGCATTAATAATTGTAAATACTATATTTATCATAACCCAAAATTAAGCACATTAACTTGCTTATGCATATTGCTTACTTTTGTTTTTAATGATTTATTTATTTACTTGAAAAAAAGAGTTAGAGGGAAAGACAGATTGAGAGAGAGATCTTCCATCCACTGTTTCTCTTCCTAAAGGCCAAATGGCCAGTGCTGTACCAGACTAAAGCCAGGAGTAGGAACCCCAACCACGTCTCCCATGTGGGTGGCAGGGTCCCAAGCACTTGGACCATCCTCTGCTGCCTTCCAAGGCACACTAGCAAGGAGCCAGATTAGAAGCAGAGCAGCCAAGACCTGAACCAGTACTCATATTGGAGGCCAGCATTGCAGATGGCCACCAAACCCACTACACCACAATTTGACCTGTGTCCTTTAAAAGGAATATGTTCTTTAAGAAAGGGCTTGGTGACCTTAAGGTAGATAGTTTATTATTATTATTATTATTACTATTATTATATTTGGAAGGTAGAGCATCAGAGAAAGTAGAGGCAGAGTGACAAACAGAGATCTTCCATCTGCTGGTTCACTCACCAAATGACTGCAATAGGCAGGTCTGGGCCAAGCTGAAGCCAGAAGCCAGGAACTCTATCCAGGTTTCCCCCGTGGATAGCAGGGGACCTAGCACTTGGGCCATCTTCTTCTGCATTCTCAGGCACATTAGCAGGGAGCTGGATCAGAAGCAGGCAAGCCAGGCCTAGAACCCATCCAATATGGGATGCCATCGTTGCAAGTGGCAGCTTAACCTGCTGCACCACAACACCAGCTCCGGTATTACATCTTACACCTTACTTGTTGTAACTTCCAAAATATGATTGCTGTGAAATGATCTTTACTTTTTAAAATTTTCCAATACATATAAATTTGAAACCTATAAAAACGTGAATTTTTCTGCTCAGAAAATATTGGGTAGCCATGGACAGCATCAGCTTTGTGTTCAAAAACCCTTTTCGACTTATTCTTGTGGGAAATCACAACTCACTGAATTAAGCAGAGACTCATTAAGATTTGATGTATTTTCTAGAAAAAAAAAGCATCACACCCCTAAACCAACTCCAAATAAGGCTGCTCTCTTTCTATCCAATTTATTCTTCCTCAGAGTTTAGATTTGGCTCTAGTCTACCTGCTTGTCTGTCTGTACCTCTTGAACGTCAGAGACTTCTGAAATGTTGTCTCAAATATGTGTATTAGCAGCAAAGCCCTAGAGTCCCTTCTTTTTTTACAGTCCATCAAGTCTTTTTCAGCACTTCCCATCTTTAACCATTGCAAACATTTCAGGAAAGCCAAGTGCAGCAAAAGTAAAATGAGATACCCTAAAGGACAATGCCTTTCTGGATTGATTTGTTTTCATGTTTTCTTTCTGTGAGTTGACATAGCCTGTCCTAGTTTGCTTCTGTTTCCACTTCCATTTTTTATGGCAGCCACATACTGGACTCATAGCTTTAAGGATTTTTCTATAGCACCCTTAAATGTCATTTTTAGTCATTACCTTATATGACTCAATATACTATGTGTTCCCATTTCTATTTCCTGCTCCTAGACTTACTGAATTCCTGGGGTTCAAGTTCTGCTTGGGTGTATTTTCTCATCAGGGGATATATAACTGCCTTCAGGTGATTGTTGACTTCGATATTTTACATTTTCTGTTCCTTTAAGTTATTTACTTTTACAATGAACAAGAGATGTTTTTAAAGTGACACATGAAAACATACTGTCCACTAGCCAAGACCACTTCATGAATCCTCTCTATCCTCTATCATTAACCTACTCTTCTGTCTTGAGCATTGCTCCTTTGCACTTCTTAATGCTGCGACCATTTGTAACATTTATCTAATCATTTTTCTAATGTGACAGCACCTACTACATTCCCCTTGTTGGGTTCTGAGTGAGATTTCACTGTACTTGTGTAGGTGTACAGTGTGCCAAGTGAGGGGGAAGACTTCCAAGCTCTACTTCTGACTAGAGAATCCTCAACTCATTGTTCACTGTTTAATCTGTATATCCTGAAACAGCATGTCACAGAACTATGTTACATAAAAGAAAAAAAAAAAAACAGGGAAAGCTTTTCTTCCTTCCTTCCTTCCCCCCTCCTCCCTCCTTTCCTTCCTTTTTTAAGAGAGAAGATGAAATCGGAAGAAAGGGATAATAACAGAGAAGAAAAATGAGGAACACTTGTTAAATACAAGGCATTTTTGTTCTTTGCTTCACCATCACAAATACTGATCCAGTTGATTTTTCTTCTAACACTCTAGGTGTTATATATACCACTTCTGAATTTGAAAAGTAAACTGGATTGTAGAAAGAAAAGACTCTACCTTGGTTCAGAAGCCAAGTAGGTTTGACTTTCCACGCCTTAGCTTTCTGATTTCTACAATGAAGATTGCCAGACTATAGCAGGAACCTTGGCTGCTCCATGGAGTGCTGGGGATTCTATCTTTGGTTAGATTCACCAGGGTGGCCATGTGTTTAGCTGTTCATATCTAGCATACATATGCTGGGAAATGACCCTGGAGGAAAGGAAGAGATCAACACTAAAAATGTTGAAAAATCAGACCTCTTGCTGATTTCTGCTTTTTCCTTTCCCCAACATCTTTTGAATTTATGAAAACTACTACCTCCTTGTTTCTCAGAAAGGGGCCTCTTTCAGCAAGTCAATGATTTTCAAGTCTGTCTGCATTTCACAATCACTCTGGATGTCATCTCTTTTTCACAGAGACTCCTGCTTTTCTTTTCAAATTACCACATCAGAGTCTCTATGGTAAGAGGTGGGCAGCTGGATTTTTTTCAAACATCAGTCTACATCATTCCCATCTACAGGCCACACTGGTACCACTGCTTAAGTTCCAAAATGTGAACCTATATTCAAGAAGTCAGATGAGCCATATCTTCCAATTTTCACTACAGCTAACAGTTCCTAGGTGTTTCATGTATATTAACTCTTAGACCGGAAGACTCTGATTTTGCAAGTGTGGCACAGGCTCAGGGAAGTCTGAGTAATAATGCATTAGAATATAATTATTTTACTCTTCTCTCTATGGCAGACTACAATTGTAATTAATACGTGTCTTGCTTATTGGTTTGTTTTCCCTTTCATACACACAGGTTATTGGTAAACTAATTAGTAAATGTGTTTCTTGTGTGATTAAAATTTTGCTAAAGTTCAAAATAATTTCATTTGTATCAATAACAATAGCTTGTACTTATTTAATTACATAGTAAAATGTATTTATACAATAAATAATGCCCAATGAATACTTGCTATGAACTAGAATTATGGTTGTTAATTGTTATTTTACAATTATAACAAATATGTGAGCAAAATGGTTATATCCTTTAAAAGAAGTTTATTTGAAAGAGAGTTACAGATAGAGAGAGAGAGAGAGAGAGATCTTCCATCTATTGGTTCACTCCCCATATGGCCATTAATGGCCAGGACTGGGCCAGGCAGAGGAAGCTAGGAGCCAGGAGCATCCTCTAGGTCTCCTACTTGGGTAGCAGGGGCCCATGCACCTAGGCCATCTTCTGCTGCTTTTCCCGGGCCATTAGCAGAGAGCTGGATTGGAAACGGAGCAGCTGGTACATGAACCAGTGTCCTAACTGGATGCCAGCATCACAGATGGCTTTATCCAATTATATCCATTTTACAGATTAGGAAATGAAAGCACAGACTGTACAGGATATTAACAGAAGATTGCAAAGATGTTGAGTGTCATAGCTGGGCTTCATACCTAAACCATTACTTCCAAGAGACTGAATCTAACATATTTTGTTTCACTTCCCAACAACATGGAAAGCATCACCTCTGACAGTGTTTTACCACATCAGGCAAATTACCCCCTTCACACTGGAATAAAGGAGGTAAGATTAGCAGCAACGGATTCCTAAGATTACCTGTTTAATGCTACTTTTACTCAGACTTCTGGACAGGAGGTAATTTGCATGTGGGAGTAGAAGATATTTCCCTTAATCCCTCCCTATTTATAATTTCCATAAAAGATTGGAAACTTGTTTTGTTTGAAGAGCATTTCAGAAGCAAGCATGTAGACTTTGGTTCCTCTAGGTTCTGTTTAAGGACTAAATTTAGAGAAGTTTCTTATATGCATATTATACCAATGGGAAATTTTTAAACTTTATCTAATTTTATAATTTGCTGAAAACGTCTGGACTTTGAATTAAACAATCCTGAAATTTGCACAATCACATTATACAAACCTAAAAAATCTGAGCAAAAATATAATTTATGTATAATCTGTAAATAAAGTTAAGTATACATGGATACCAATTATCTAAGCCTATTTTGCAGAACTATTTTTTGGCTTCTGAGTTGAAAATGTGCAATTAAATGTGAACATTTCCAGAGTTTGCAAATGGGCTTCTCTTGGACTCCCTATAACTCCTTTCTTTGTATTAAATTAAATGCAATGCCAACATTGTGAAAAAATAAATAAATAAATCGAGAGTGCATTTAACCCTTGATGCTATGGAGATTTTTTTTGCTAGTATTTATTTATTATTTTTTGTTTACAGTTATTTGTTATTTTAAGTTGTTATTTTTAAACTTTTAATTATTTTTAGCAGATTCAATATAATTTGGAGATACAAATTTTTTTCTTTTTTTAGGATTTATTTATTTATTTGAAAGTCGGAGTTACAGTGTGAGAGGTAGAAATAGAAAGAGAGAGAATATCCACACACTGGTCCACTCGCCAGATGGCCACAAAGGTTAGGGCTGGGCCAGGCCAAAGCCAGTAGCAAGGAGCTTCATCCAGGTCTCCCATGTAGGTGGCAGTGGCCCAAGGACTTTTACCATGATTCGCTGCTTTTACCAGGCCATTAGCAGGACCTGTATTAGAAGTGGAGCAGCCAAGACTAGAAACAGTGCCCATATGGGATACCAGCATCGCAGGTGGCATCTTTATGCGTTATGCTACGATGCCGGCCCCCACAGACACAATTCTCAGAATATAATGATATTCCCTTCTTCCCTCTCTTTCACTTTTATGGTAACATATCTTATTTATTTTTTTTTTCGTATCTTAAATTTACATTACAATAAAAGGGCTTTATGCTTCACTAAATAAGTTTAATTAGCAAAAAGCGAAAAGACCCAATGTCTATAATCGATAAATGAATGGAAAAATAACCATTTTCACATATACAGTAAATTTTAAGGTAATCAAAACATTAAAACTATACTAGTATCACATCCTTATTCACTGGCTTCACACTATATTTGCAGCAATACTGATACACACAGGCATTTCTTTCTCTTTTTTTTTTTCTTTTTCTCCTTAGGAGATGAGCTTCAATGTGATACCCAGTATAGCCCACCTATCCAATTTGGGTGACTTTATTGATTTCTAGCTCTGCATTTGTGATGGGTGCTTTTAAAGTGTGTGTCCCTTTCCTTTTATAGAATCAGTTCTAAAGATTTGTTTCATGTGGATACATATGACCAGACAGGTGTCTGTGCTCTTCTTCCTCTAAAGCCTGTCTGATTGCCTTTCTCTACAGATTGTTAATAGTTTCCCAACAGTATATACACTGCACTATTTATCCCCCTTTACCTCAAACCCTTTCAATACTGTGCTTTCGTTCACTTATCTCTTGCAATGGTTGCTCAGTTGGTGAGAATGTATAATTTTCATCAAAAATACTTGAGAATAGATTACAAAGTTGTCTCAAAAAATTTCATGGAAAATGGAACTAAAGGGGAAATTCTTTTTGATGAAAATATTTTTGAAATCCATGTATAGCTTTTTTTTTTTTTTTTGACAGGCAGAGTTAGACAGTGAGAGAGAGAGAGAGAGAGAGAAAGGTTTTCTTTCTGTTGGTTCATCCCCCAAATGGCCACTACAGCCAGCGCACTGTGCCGATCCGAAGCCAGGAGCCAGGTGCTTCCTCCTGGTCTCCCACGCGGTTGCTGGGCCCAAGCACTTGGGCCATCCTCCACTGCCTTCCCAGGCCACAGCAGAGAGCTGGACTGGAAGAGGAGCAACCAGGACAGAATCCGGTGACCCAACAGGGACTAGAACCTGGTGTGCCGGCACCGCAGGTGGAGGACTAGCCTAGTGAGCCACAGTGCCAGCCCATGCATAGCTTTCTACAATATACATTTTCCATGAACTTTTTGAAGGTCCTTTATACAGCAGGCTCTTTAGTCCCACTCTGTTTTAGAGAATCAACTTTTGGGTTCTTTTCAGAGTATCTGTTTAGAATTTATGATTCAGCTATTTTGAGTCAAGTCAGGATGAACATTCCTTGCCTTCATGCAATTTTACTCAATTACAATTTGGCCTAATTATGTCAGTCTGTTCTTTTGGCACAACATTTGACCAAAGTGGTAGGAGAAAGAAAAATATCTGGAATTTTTCTTGAATCCCATTTAATGCTGGAGTATGTTGAACATATGTGTGTGTGTCCATATATGTATGTTTCTTTCTCTGTCTAAAGAAAGATGACTGATTTGCTCTTAATGTGCTACGCAAGTATTCCTATGATAAGCACTTATTTTGAATTTTTTAATTAAATGAATGTAAACTGATTCATAAAATGATTTACTTGGATAAAAAATAAATATGTAAGATCCTGATCAATTGCATTATTCAAGTGAATACTGATTGAATCCAAAATGTGGAACCATTTTAGTCCATGTAAATGGAGGGAAAACTAGCATCATTTCTTTAAAAAATGAGAGTGGGAGACAAGACCTTTGTTGCTATGATTTTGTTTGTGATTTTAATTGCCGAGATATTCAATATGTTTAAAAAGTATCTGCTGTCAAAGCAGAGAATCAGTAAATGTTCCTAGCACTTTTTGAACAATGGCAATTACATTGACAATCCATTTTGAGAATAACCATAATGGATCCATTTAGTGTGTGTTCTGTGTGGGAGCACCAGGGTCAACATAATGCCTATGAAAATGTGTGATATAGCAGACACTTCTATTATGTCATTCCCATTGATGTTATAGAAGGGAAAATGGAGATCTGAACCTTGGAATAATGGAAAAGAAAAGGAGCCTTTTATTATGTTACTATTCTCACATCTGAGAGGCACCCCTTGAGCAGTTATGCAGCAGAAACTTCCATTTGAACCTTTCAATGATGTTTTTCTTTATAAAACTGAAAAAAACAACATTGATTCAAAAAGATAGATGTACATACAGATGGGTCTGGGGAAATGTTGAGTTGTAAAAGGAAGTTAGCAACCTACCACCTTACTACTATTTCTTAAATAAAGCACTTCTCAGGGAAGAAAAAAGGAATAAAATGAACTTGCTGATCCACTTTGATTCTCAAGTGATGTAATACAGAGAAGCTCTTGGAAACATAGAGCAATTAACATTGGCTTCAAAATAAAAATTAAAACCATTACCAAAACAAAAGCCCAAGCAATCCTAATTAGTTTACTAAGTTCCAAACTATCTAACATATTTTTCCTATTTTGTCTGGGTTTTATTGAGAACACTGAAAGAAAAAGCTTTCAAATTGAGATTAATGGGGCTTGTGCTGTGGCTTAGAAGGCTAAGCTTCTGCATAGGGTGCTGGCATGCTATATGGCAATGGTTTGTGTCCTGGCTGCTCCTCTTCCAATCCAGCTCTCTGCTTATGGTCTGGGAAGGCAGTGGAAGATGGCCTAAGTGCTTAGGACCCTGCATGTACAAGGGAGACCAGGAAGAAGTTCATGGCCCCTGATGTTGTGGCCATTTGGGGTACAAACCAGCAGATGAAAGACCTTTCCCTCTCTTTAACTTTGCCTCTCAAATAAATAAACTCTGTTTTTAAAAAATAAATATTAAAAATAAATAAATAAATTGAGGTCAGTGGGTTTGATATTGTGGCATAGAAGGGGAAGCTGCCACCTGCCACATGGGAAACCCGGAAAAAGCTTCTGACTCCTGGCTTTGGCCTGGCTAATTGAGGCCATCTGGGGAGTGAACCAGTGGATAGAATATTCTCTCTCTCCCTCTCTCTCTCTCTCCACCTGTAACTTTGCCTTTCAAATCAATAAATAAATCTTTTTTAAATTATTGAGCTTAAAGGGCAAGAAACACTTCTGGACTTCAGATTTTCCTTTACAAATGGGTAGAGTGAACAGTTAAAGATACGCTACTACATATACACCTATATTGTACTGTATCAGGTTGATGCTGTCTCAGAAAAGGCAATAATTAATTTCTGAGCAGCAAATCAATTGTTTAGCAAAAACATGGTTTGAAAATAAACTCTGTAAGCATAGGTTGAATAATGTTAAAACAAAAATAATATTCAAACTCAACATTTTCTAATTATTTTACTGTTGTCTATACACTTGAGATCATTTAAATGCATCATGTCTGCATAGGAGAAATACTATATGATGATGTATGATATTTCTTCCCAACATTATAATGATGCTGTCTCTACAGCTTAGAATTGGATAAGGTATGTGTATTTTAAAATGGTCATAGCTATAGTATTTTCACTGCAAATATAAGCAAATACTATAAACAAGACTGAATTTGTCATTTTGTTGATGGTCTAGAACTAAGAAAGTGATGACGAATGTTATTAATTTCACATCAAATTTAACAGTGTATGGTATCTATGAGCTGTAGTATATGCTCATAAGTCTGCAAGTAGCTGAGAGCTACTTGCTCTAGGCTGCACACAGCTGATCTTGGCTGGTTGGAAGCTTTGTTTTAGTAATGGCTGAGCAGGGGCAGTTCTGCAGCAGCACTGCCTTACATGCCAAGCATAGTTTTGGGAACAGACAAGTCCAAGCATTACTTTAACGGTGTTGTGTTTTTTTTTTTTTTTAATTTTACTTATTTGAAAGATGGAGTTACAGAGAGAGGTAGACACACACACACACACACACACACACGCAGAGAGAGAATCGCCCATCCACAGGTTCACAACCCAAATGGCCACAATGGCCAGAAAAAGGGCACAGAACAGAGAGGAAACAGAATATGAACTTGCAGCCAGACCAAACTGATTCAAAGAAAATAAACTCAGAGGTAGACCAACCGCCAGCATGTACACAGACCGATCACGTGGCAGAGGGCCCAGACACCAGTACACTGGGCCTTTTTATATCTTAAGTGGGCTAGGGGTGGTGGTGGGGGTAGTAGGTGGAGGACAATTCTCCATACAGGTTCTTCAAGTTTCCAGTCTGGCCCACCTGCTTCCAAACCTAGGGAAGAATGCAGGTGGTGGGGTGCCTGAAAGACAGGGGTAACAAGAACCTAAAGTGGCTGACACTTATGTCCTTGTTCCATCAGTGACTATTAAACATTTCTTAAAGTTCCATGGGCCAAAGCAAAGATATGCAGTGTAGAAATAAGCTATACTTGCAGTGAGAGGGAATTGCAACGAATCTTTGGCAGAATGTTTCTTTTGTAGTACAGAACTTTCTAAGCTTGATGTAATCCCATTTGTCAATTTTGATTTTCATTACCTGTACTTCTGGGGTCTTTTCCAAGAAGTCTGCCTATGCCGATGTCTTGTAGAGTTTCCCCCATGTTCTCTAATAATTTGATGGTATCAGGCAATAGATTTAGGTCCTTCATCTATTTTGAGTAGATTTGTGTGTAAGGCATAAGGTAGGGGTCTAATTTCATACTTCTGCATGTGGAGACCAGTTTTTCCAGACCTATCTGTTAAAAAGACTGCTCCATGGACTGATTTTAGCTCCTTTATCAAATATAAGTTGGCTGTAGATGCATGGATTGATTTCTGGAGTTTCTATTCTGTTCTATAGGTCTATAAGTCAATTTTTGTGCCAGTACCAAGCTGTTTTGATTGTAACTGCCCTATAATATGTCTTGAAATCAGGTATTGTGACGCCTCCAGCTTTGTTTTTGTTATATAAAGTTGTTTTAGCTATTTGAGGTCTCTTGTGCTTCCATATGAATTTCAGCATAGTTTTCTCTAGACCTGCGAAGACTGTCATTGGTATTTTGATAGGGATCATATTGAATCTGTAAATTGCTTTTGGTAGTATAGACATTTTGATGGTGTTGATTCTTCTGATCCATGAACATGGAAGATTTTTCCATTTTTTAATGTCTTCCACTATTTTTTCTTTAGTGTATTGTGATTTTCATTGTAGAGCTCTTTGACATCATTGGTTACATTTATTCCAAGGTTGTTGATTCTTTTTGGAGCTATTGTTAATGGTACTGACCTTCAAAGTTCCTTCTCAGCTGTGACATTGCCTGTATATAAAAGGCTATTGATTTTTTTTTGTGTTGATTTTATATCCTGCCACTTTACCAAACTATTTTATGAGTTACAATAGTATCTCAGTGGAATCTTTTGCATCCCCAATATATAGAATCCTGTCATCTGCAAAGAAGGATACTTGAGTTCCTCTTTTCTAATTTGTACCCTCTTTGATTTCTTTTTCTTGCCTAATGTCTCTAGCTAAAACTTCCAGGAATATATTAAATAGCAATGATGAAAGTGACCATCCTTGTCTGGTTCTGGATCTTAGCAGGAATGCTGCCAGCTTTTCCCCATTCAATAGGATGCTTGCTGTGGGTTTGTCATATATCAGCTTGACTCTCTTGAGGAATGTCCCTTCAATACCCATTTTCCTAAAGGTTTTCATCATGAAATAATGTTGGATTTTATCAAACGTTTTCTCTCTATAGAGAAAATGAAGAGGCAACTGACAGATTGGGAGAAAATATTTGTAAACTGTGCAACTAATAAAGGGTTAACATCCAGAACATATAAACAGCTCAAGAAATTCAACAACAAAACAAACAATCCAGTAAAGAAATGGGCAAAGGACTTGAACAGGCATTTTTCAAGAGAAGAAATTCAAATAGCCAACAGACACAAGAAAAAATGCTCAGCATCACTAGCCATCAGGGAAACATAAATCAAAACCACAAGGAAGTTTCACCTCATTCCAGTTAGCATGGCTTGTATATAAAAATCAACCAATAACAAATGCTGACACGGATATGGGGGATAAGGTACTCTAATCCACTGCTGGTGGGAATATAAACTGGTGCAACCACAATGGAAGACAGCATGGAGATACCTCAGAAATCTGAATATAGACCTACCATGTGATCCAGCCATCTCACTCCTGGGAATTTACCCAAACCCAAAGAAATCAGTATATTAGAGTTATCTGTACCCCTGTGTTCACTGCAGCACAATTCACAATAGCTAAGATGTGGAATCAACCCAGGCGCCCATCAAATATTGACTGGATAAAAAATTATGGTATATATACACTATGGACTACTACTCAGCCTTAAAAAACAAAAACAAAAATAAAAACAAAAAAAACCTGAAATCCTGTCTTCTGCAACAAGATGATCACAACTGGAAACCATTATACTTAGTGAAATAAGTCAATAAAGAAAAATATCATGTTTTCCTTGATCTGATGAAATTAATAGGATATCTGAAATGGAATGTATTTGAGTGAAATACACATTTGTAGAATGCATTATTATTTATAGCTGTTGTATCTTCCACTGAGGAACAATCTTTTGTTTATGTTTGCTTTATTTTGTTTTGTTTTCTTTCTCTTCATGCTACTTGCTGAATTCCTCTACTTAGAGTAGGGTTAACTACATGATCACTAAGTAAACTGAAAATAGATCACTGTAAAATTTAAAAATGGGAATCTAAGAGGGAGGTGGGGGCAAGGGTTGGAATGTGGGTAGGAAGGAGAGGAAGCCCCACTTTGCTCTTAAATCTGTATATATGAAATACATGAAACTTGTATAGCTTAAATAAAATAAAAAATATTCTTTGGCAATTCGTGCACATAAAGGAGGTTAATGATTGCAGTTATTAATGTCACCAACCTCAGACACTATATAATGATATACAATATTAAACACTGCAGTTGCAGAACAACCCCCCAAAATAGTTAGAGGCATTACTATAGAACCCCCAAACCTGGGCCTACTTACCTGACATGTAGAAAGTCAATTACTGACATTGAGTGATGGAACAAAGTAGGTATTTATTGCAAGCACACAGAAAGGAGCCAGTCAGCTATTGCTTTATTCCTAGGCTCACTGAGGACTTAGGAATGAAGGTGCTTAGACTGAAACTGGAGGCGACAAATGTGTGTCCAGCATGTGTCCAAATTCCTAGTCAGACAGCGGTGCTCCAGACCTTGCTGTGATTGCTCAGTGATACTGTGCTCTTAGGGAATTTGAGATGGCCAGGTGGGCCTCAGTGGGCAAGGGGGTCACATGCAGGTAGTAGTTACTTTGTGCCCCAGACCTGAAATTTTCCCACCTGGACCTTTCTGAAATTCCCTAAACAAAACCCTCTGTACAATACTGACCAATAAGGTTTTAGTTACTGGAAAAGCAAATGAATTCTTGAGCCTGGTGATTAGAACCTTGTAGGGCTAACTGAACCGCTCCCTGAAGTCAGGGGATTCCTTTTTTTTTTTTTTTTTTGACAGGCCGAGTGGACAGTGAGAGAGAGAGACAGAGAGGAAGGTCTTCCTTTTCCGTTGGTTCACCCCTCAGTGGCTGCTGCCGCCAGTGTGGCCAGCGCACTGTGCTGATCCGAACCCAGGAGCCAGGTGCTTTTCCTGGTCTCCCATGCGGGTGCAGGGCCCAAGCACCTGGGCCATCCTCCACTGCATTCCTGGGCCACAGCAGAGAGCTGGACTGGAAGAGGAGCAACCGGGAAAGAATCTGGCATCCCGACAGGGACTAGAACCCAGGGTGCTGGCGCCGCAGGTGGAGGATTAGCCTAGTGAGCCGTGGCGCCGGCTAGGGGATTCCTTTTGATACAAGACAGGCAAAGATACCTTGGGTTATTGGAGACTGACAAGAGTCTGGCCTCTATGTTACAGGGAATCTGTCTCAGGTTGGACAATAAAATTGGAAGAAAACAGAGAGAGAATGCTATGCTGGAGGCAGACAAAGAATTTTCCAACTGTTGCTGATTCGTCAAGTGAGGTGAGGACTGAGCATTCTGCTTGGAGGTCATTACTAACCCTTACAACAGCAGTGCAGAGACAATGATGGGGGCAAAATTCTTACTGGTAAATATTTCAGAGAGAATAGGAGGAGAGAAACCTTATACATATAATACTAATTGGTACATAGGGAAATGGACTTGTATTTGGCAGAGAAAAGAGATCAAAATATTTTTAAGAAATCTTATTTAATATGAGATAAATAATCACAAGTTTATATGCTAATGAGAATCATGCAGTAGGGAAGGATAACTGATGATGACTGAAAAACAGGAAATTGTTTTCATGATGCCTTTGAGAAGGAAGGAAGATACAGAATCTACTACAAATTCCGAGGATTATCTTCAGAGTGATCCTGGAGAATTTAACTATAGAAACAGAAGATAACATAGAGTATACACTGGTATTGAATAGTTGTGGCTAGGGGACCATGGAGAAGTTCTTTTTGAAGGTAGAACAGTGATTACTAGAGGTTGGGTTAGAAGATTCAGATGAAGGCTGGGTAACAGGTATCAAAACACTGATAGGGAAAATAAGACCTATTGTTCCTTAGCACAGTGGGACAGCTAAAGTTCAAAATAACCTATAACATATTTTATGAACAAATAGAAGAGAGGCTGTGAACAGGAAGTAATGACAAGTGAAGAAAGAAATATTACTTACCATGTGTCAGATAGTAATGTACAATGTATCCAACATATGGGACTATCACACAAAAATATAATTATTAAGTACTGATCAGAAATTATTTTTAAAAATGTTTAAGGAGATGGAAATGCTAAGTAACATAACTTGATCATCACACACTGAATACATTAAATGAATTATCATGCTTACCATCATAATTAAAATAATAGAATGCCGATAAAGACTTGTGAAAAATTGGAAAAATAAGAGAAGTTCCCTCAGATACCTCTGTCTTTAAACTCTGAAATTCTGTAATATGAAAAAGGAAGGATCATCAGCAAAATCATCTAGAGCTGATATCATTTTATTATAGTAATACTATTCCTACTGAATCAAGTTCCCCAAACATTTCTACATAGTGTGACAACTCTGTTTCACTGTTTGTGATTTTCAACAAAAAATTGCATATACTGCCAGTGTAAAAATATTCCTTCTTCCACTCCTAGTATAAGAAATCACATCAAAGCCCCTTCATTTATCAGTGTTGCTTTAGATATTACAGTTCTCTTTTTTATCCTAACAGAAGTCAACTGTGGTTGAAATTACTCTTGAAGTACCTCTTCAGGAATAAAGATCTAAAACATTTATTGATGAGAGTCAATCATTTATAGTGATTAAGAGTTTTCTTCTTGTACTGACTACAGCTTGATTTACTCAATGGATAATAAGTTCCAAGAATACTTGTAGCATCAAGAAAAAAATAAATTAGGAGAAAAATAAAAGCTAAGGATGAACAAAATATCCCATAATACTGTAGGACTCAAGTGGAACTGGTCCAAAAATGATATTTGTCCTCATTATTTTGAATTTTCTTAGCAGAAATCAGCCAAAAATGCAATGTCTTCAAAATGCAGGCTCTCAAGTATTTGCAGTATTTATCTAAAGTCTCTCCTTTACATTGCAGAATATGTGATTTGTTTTCATTTATTTTTTTTTTATTCTGCCATAAATGAAAACTGCCTCTAAGCAAGAGTCTGGGGTGACCTTGTTTTCAGACCAGATTGCTTAGCCTAGTGTTGGAATGAAAACAGATCCGGCAACCATATAAATCTGTCCTTATAATAAAAAATTGGAGATAGTGAAGGGTGGCAGATGGATTCCCAATGAAAGGAATCCATCCTATGTGTTTTGGCACTTAAAAATCAGATTCTATGCCAGGGACAAGATGAATATTTGGGACACCTTTGGCTAAGGCCCTTCTCCTCATTCTGATCATTGGGACCATTGTTATGACTACAGATTTCTATACATATGCTTCATGGGAGGACCTCATCCTGCCTCCATTGCCAGTTTGTGCAGACTAGCTGTGGGGGCTCTTGGCACACTTGGATGCTTGTTTGGGTGAAAACACTTTGATGTTTTCTTCTTGTCCTGTGGCCTGGTGTGAAGAAATCATTTGCATGACTGCTTTAAAACTGAGCTATCTTTGATGAAGCTTTTAAACTTGTTTTCTTTATGGGAAAAAAAAAAAACACACAGCATAATCTACTTACAATCAAAATCAGGCTTACAAGTGAGCTAAAACTATTTTCTTTCCATTTTGACTAACAAAGTCACGCCCTTATACCTTGTGCCAAATCATGTGTAATGAAAAAATAAAATTTCCTAAGAAAGTGACAGAGCAGTTATATACCAAGATTGTCCATGGCAATGTCAGAAGACACTTTTGGCTGTCAAAATAGTAGGGAGGGTTTTCTCCTGGCCTGTGGTAGGTAGAGGTCAAGGTTTTGCTTACCATTCCACAATGCATAAGTTCTCCCTTCTCTACCTCATTACCATGAAAAAAAATTACCCATAAAATAGCGTGAAGGTTGAGAAACCTCTGTCAGGTAATGGTCACATCAGATTTTTCTACCACCTTCTATTGAATCAACAAGGTTAATTTCTATCTCTGACACTAAAATAGATTCTCAGGGAAATTCTATTTCCAGTGTGGTATGTGAGAAGACATGGAAGAACTTCACTAGGGATAACATCAAGCAAAACATGGGTAATATAAACATCACACATATGTATGTGCCTATTGAAATACTCTAGATGCAAATCAATCCTAATGAAATAACTCATTTACAGAGAATGGAGCCCTGTGCAGTTTGGCAGCAAACTTCAACAACTTCTAGAGAAAAATTAGGTCTGGGTACAGACCGATGATGGAGAATGTCTGACAAAGACCTAAAACATTGAGGTTAAGAAGGCCACAGGCAACACTATGAGCAGGTGGGATGCACTAGGATCTGGAAGGTGCCCAAACACAATAATAATTTTTTGGCATAAGAACACTGCCTGCATTTGCTTTCCTCTGATTTTATGAGAAAAATAAATGAAATGAGACTAAAATCCAGAAATAACTGGGGCAGTCTTGCACACTCTCTCAGTATCTGTAGCCATTTAACCAAATCACTCAGCCTTAGCTCACCCTTTCTTGAATTCAGTTCCACTCACTGTTAAAAAGACTAGCCCCTAGATAACCATAGGGGAATTTCCAGTAATAAAAAAATAGCACAAGGCCGGGTGGTTGGGCTCACTTCTCTTAACTCTGTCTTAGGAATTGATTTATGTTGTTATTTTCCTTTAAGTAAATGGTGTTAGTAAAAGCTTCCATAATCAAAGAATAATTTAAAAAACAGCAGTATTCCTCAATCCATTGTATCTTTCATAGACGATGATCACCATGCAATAAAAAAATTGCATAACATGCAAGGAAGCAACAGATAAAACTTACAAAATGACATTCACATAGATTAATGCATTGATGACCCACATGCAGAAGTAGCTGAAGATAAGTTAAAAATAATATTATGAGGCCGGCGCCGCAGCTCACTAGGCTAATCCTCTGCCTTGTGGCACCGGCACACCGGGTTCTAGTCCCGGTCGGGGCGCCGGATTCTGTCCCGGTTGCCCCTCTTCCAGGCCAGCTCTCTGCTGTGGCCAGGGAGTGCAGTGGAGGGTGGCCCAAGTCCTTGGGCCCTGCACCCCATGGGAGACCAGGAGAAGCACCTGGCTCCTGCCATCGGATCAGCGCAGTGTGCCAGCCGCAGCGGCCATTGGAGGGTGAACCAACGGCAAACGAAGACCTTTCTCTGTCTCTCTGTCCACTCTGCCTGTCAAAATAATAATAATAATAATAATAATAATATGAATGTTTAGAAAAAATTATAGGAAGAGGTGGAAAGAATGGATGAACAGGAAATCACACTAAAGAATTAGAAGCTGCAAAAATAAGAGAGAGAGAACATGTACACATAAGAAATGTAATAGCTGATAATTTTAAATGCATTAATTAACAATAGAACAAACTACAAAAAAAGAGAATTAGTGAACTTAAAAACAGGGTAATAGAAATAATCTTAAAATAGAGTTTTTTTTAAAAGACTAAAAATGGCCAGAGTATAAGAGAGTAGTGTGTTGGGGCTGGCGCTGTGGCACCACAGGTTAATGCCCTGGCTTGAAGTGCCAGCATCCCATATGGGTACCGGTTCGAGACCCAGCTGCTCCACTTCCAATCCAGCTCTCTGCTATGGCCTGGGAAAGCACTAGAAGATGATTCAAATCCTTGGGCCCCTGTACCAGTAAGGGAGACCTGGAGGAAGCTCCTGGCTCCTGGCTTTGGATCAGCACAGCTCTGGCCATTGCGGCCAATTGGGGAGTTAACCACTGGATGGAAGACCTCTCTTTCTCTGCCTCACTTCTCCCTGTGTAACTCTGACTTTTGGATAAATAAATAAATCTTTTTTAAAAAAAGAGAGAATAGTGTAATAACATCAAATGATCAAAAGTGTGGATTAGAATTACCAGAAGGAGAAGAAAGATCTGAGTTGAAAAAGATGAGTATGTGCTTTAAGTATCTACTTTTATGAATTTCAAGGTTGATCAAAATGATAAAACTCAGAACACTGGTTCTGGAGGAAAATAGTTTGGAAAAACACATGAGCAATTTTTCCTACTGTCATAGCTTTATATACTGATTGGGATATAGGCTAACACATGTACACATTTAACAAAACTCATTATATGCACTTAATATCTATACATTTTACCTGTTTCAAATATACTTAAGTTTAAAATATGAATCATTATAAGCAAAAGAAAACACACCTTTATTGTTTAGTGACACATGAGATACTTATAGATCAATGGTAAGAATCTTGTAATTTTTTTTTTTCAAATTAATGCAGTTTTGGAGAGTGAGAAGAACCACAGAGGAGTCTAAAGTGGCCATGAAGTCACAATTGTTGAGACTGAAGAATTGCTACATACAGATTCTGTATGTAATTCTTTCTACTTTTGTAGGTTTTTATAAAATATTTTAGCAGTTTTTCAAAAGATTTATTTTTTTCTTTGATTAAATATTAGGTGATGTTTAGGGCATGCAATTAAAGATGTATCTTTAAATACAGAGCAAAATGAAATGTGAGACTCACGGTGTGTACCTAATCAGAATTGTAGATTTCTAGCTCATAGTCACTTGAATGTGTGGGATAATTATCAGAACAACAGTTAACTATGAATCAATCCTTATCTATGATCTTAAAGTAAAATACTAGGATTAGAAGTCAATAATATAAATAAGCTCCAATCACAGATTGCTCATGACCTAAGAAGTTAGGTATCTTCAAAACACTCTGTGATAGGATATTTTTCTCTGTGCTACTTGAACTGTTACAAATAAAAGCAGTTCCACTATAAATTAGCATTTGAATGCATTGTCTAGCCCTTCCTTCACACCCTTCTCTATGCACAGATGCTAAATAAAGTCCCTTTCCACAGCATTCCTGGGAGAAAAATCACATTACAGTCACATCTCTATCACCAGATTTAACCAGCTATAACAAAATAACAGAATTTGAAACTGGAATTTTTGAAAATCTGAAAAAAATTCTAATCAGAAACTTTTTGTCTTCTGCCTTGAATAGCTTTTCAATTTAAATATTTTCTGTGTTTTAAAATTTTTTCAACTTAACATTTTTTGAGATAAAATTTTAAATTTACATTATAGTCATTAATAAAACTCATTGTTGTATAGTATTCCACTGTGAAAATATACCATGATTTATTTATTTCTAGTTAACAAGTATTGTGAATAGTGTTTCTATGAACTCTTTCCAACAAGTCTTTTAATAGACATTTATGTGAATCTCTACTGGACATATGCCTGGGTGGAACTACTGGGTCATAAAATATGTATTTGCTTAGCTGATCAGTATTCCAAAGTGATTACAGCTAATTATATTCCCAGCAGTAAATGACAGTTCTGGTTTTTTGATATTAGAAACAACAGTGAATACGATTTGACTTTTTCACTTCAACCATTCTGTATGTATTACTAGTGTTACATTGTGTATGGATGTGTGTATGTGTATGTAAATGTTTTAAGAAATTACTGCCTACAGAAACTTGCAGATATATATAACACTTGCTAAATCTGGACATGTGTATACATACTTGAGAGTATCACCACAATCAAGGTAAAATGATGAATATATCCATTATACCACAATAGACTTCTTATCATGTTTTAAAGTCTCTACCTTCCACCCTGCTCCATATGCTCAGTTTTTTGGTTGTCACGAATAGGGAGGGCAAATTTGATTCCTGTTACTTTATCTTGGCAAAAGTAAAATTTCCTCATGGTTGTAATTTGTAATATCCTGATGACTAATAAAATTGAATAGGGTTTTCTAAGCTTATTTTCCAAGACTTTATTGTTTACTTTTTTTTTTCTATTTTTTTTTTATTTTTTTATTTTTTGACAGGCAGAGTGGACAGTGAGAGAGAGAGACAGAGAGAAAGGTCTTCCTTTGCCGTTGGTTCACCCTCCAATGGCCACCGCGGTCGGCGCGCTGCGGCCGGCGCACCGCGCTGATCCGATGGCAGGAGCCAGGAGCTTCTCCCGGTCTCCCATGGGGTGCAGGGCCCAAGCACCTGGGCCATCCTCCACTGCACTCCCTGGCCACAGCAGAGGGCTGACCTGGAAGAGGGGCAACCGGGACAGAATCCGGCGCCCCGACAGGGACTAGAACCCGGTGTGCCAGCGCCGCTAGGCGGAGGATTAGCCTAGTGAGCTGCGGCGCCGGCCTATTGTTTACTTTTAACCACAAAAACATAATTCATAGAACCCCTTCTATAATCTCTACGATAGCCACACAGATGGAAAGAAAATTTATAATTTTCCTATGAAATTATAGTTCAACTATAATTGTTCATCTGGTGTCAGCTTTCTCATATTTTGTGATTAGTACTTATAATACCTTAGACATTAAAATGTGTCAATTATATGATAAGCAATCCTCCATAGAGCTCAATCAAGAAAAAACTGATTAAATAATAATGCAATGAGTTTTATACTTTTAAAATTTTGGCAGTATTTGAGGCGGCCCCTTATTAACTAGAACTCTACTATACTAGTTATAGTTAATAAATAAGAAAGACAAAGTATACTTAAGTTAAAATACTAATGTTAATAAGTTTTTATCAGAGAATATAATTTAATCACATAAACAAATAGTCTGTATAATTATAAATGAGATGCCCTACTCAGTGCAAGAATCACTGGAGAGTGGAAAGAACAGGTCTTCAAAGAAGGAGGTACCTTTCTCTGAAGGGAGGAGAGAACCTCCACTTTGACTATGACCTTGTCTAAACAAGATAAGAGTCGGAGAACTCAGAGGGCTTCCATAGCCTTGGAAACTCATGACTGGAGCATAGGGAGATTACTGATGCCATAGACAGGAGTGTCAATTGGTAAAGTCAACAACAGGAGTCACTGTGCACTTACTCCTCATGTAGGATCTCTGTCCTTAATGTGCTGTACATTGAGATTTAATGCTATAACGAGTACTCAAACAGTATATTTCACTTTGTGTTTCTATGGGGGTGCAAACTGTTGAAATCTTAATGTATACTAAACTGATCTTCTGTAAAAAAAAAAAAAATTATCAATTCCCAACTTGACTCTCACTGGGATTAAACATGACAATAGGTTTGATCTGATTTCATCATCATTTAAAAAATCATCTATTATTTTTCACTTTATGTTCCTGTGTGGGAGCAAACTGTTGAAATCTTTACTTAATGTATACTAAGCTGATCTCCTGTATATTAAGAGAATCGAAAATGAATCTTGATGTGAATGGAAGGGGAGAGGGAGTGGGAAAGGGGAAGGTTGCGGGTGGGAGGGACGGTATGTGGGGGAAGCCATTGTAATCCATAAGCCGTACTTTGGAAATTTATATTCACTAAATAAAAGTTAAAAAAAAAAAGAATCACTGGAGAGAAGACGTTTTGCCATATGTAGGCAGGGAAGAGACAGCTTGGGCCACACAAATGCAGACTTTCCTTCTAAAGGCGAGAATTTCTTGTCTTTCCTTCCTACTCCCAGTGAGTTGTGAGGGATAGGGTGAAAGAAATGCTGTTTCCTGGGGAACTCAATGAATGAATGGAGTTCCAATTAGTGGTCTCAACTTTTTAGTCTTATGATCCACTGATTTAACTATTAAGTCTTTGGTCAACTAAGAATGAGTCTATTTGCCTCATGAAACTATCAGGAGAGCACAGTTCTCATTTCCATTAGACTGAGCCCCTGAGACAAAGTAGTGCTCTGTTTTCTGCCAAGTGCTTTACTACAGCTCAGAACAACAACAAAAAATCACTAAATAAACCTCTAGTCCCCAACTAAGACTGAAAACCCAAAACCCACTATTTTATTTTCCAACTCAATTTATATCTTTGTCCAACTAGACCATCAGAGGTTCTGAAATAAAACAAGATAAATTCATAAAGCAATACACTAGCATAATGCCAACAATAGAGAGATGAAGTTAAGTTTAACATGAAACATGTTTTAAATTTCATGAGGGGCAGGCACCATGGCTCACTAGGCTAATCCTCTGCCTGCGGCGGCAGCACACCAGGTTCTGGTCCCAGTCAGGGCACTGGATTCTGTCCTGATTGCCCCTCTTCCAGTCCAGCTCTCTGCTGTGGCCCGGGAAGGCAGGGGAGGATGGCCCAGGTCCTTGGGCCCTGCACCTGCATGGAAGACCAGGAGGAAGCACCTGGTTCCTGGCTTCGGATCGGCGCAGCACGCCGGCCACAATGCGCTGGCCGTAGCGGCCATTTGGGGGGTGAACCAACGGAAAAAGGAAAACCTTTCTCTCTGTCTCTCTCTCTCTGTCACTGTCTAACTCTGCCTGTCCAAAAAAAAAAAAAAAAAATCTCTCTCTCTCTCTCTCTCTCTCTCTCTCCTTCTCTCTGTGTAACTCTTTCAAATAAATAAATAAATCTTTAAAAAAAAATTAAAAAAAATATTTCACGAGGAAAAATTAAAGTCCTCAAATTTTTTGCAAGTTGATGTCTAAGGAATTCAAATTCAAAAAATTGATTTATCATACACTTCTAAATTAAATTTTAAAGAATTTAAATCAACGTTTATTCTCTGCAGTTTTATACTTATAATTGCATAATTGTATCCAAGCAATTTTTTTTTTCAACAAATACGTATTGAGGGGGTGGCAGGGCAAGGCTGGGCTGAGGGAAGCGAAGCAGGAGGGCAGAGTCCCAGTGGCCAGGCTCTAGCCAGAGTGTGCAGCAACCCAGCTTGGGGCCCGGCTAGGGGGCAGCAAGTGCCCCCCTGCGGGGGGAGTGTCAGTGCAGGGAGGGCACAAGTCCCCTGGGTGTGGAGCGGCTGTAGCAATAAGACTGGGTCCGAGATCAGCCCCTGGGCCCGGTCTGCTCGTGATACAGCCTCAGTGGTGCTCCTATGAGGACTGCCAAGACCCTACCTGTCCAGGCTCCTTCTGTCCACAACTCCCTCCCAGGTCCGGCTGCCGACTTGTCGGCCACATCACACTAGTGCGTGGCCCCGGGGTGTCCGGTGCCTCCCACTAGGGCTTGTTCTTGAAGTGGGCTTCCACTGCGTACTCCCGGGGCAGCACGGGTCTGTCCACCTCCTGCAGGGCCGACCCTCCGTCTCACAGGTGGACAGGAACTTAACATTTGGGCGAGACGATGGTGACGCCGTGTGCGAGTTGTGTCCCCGGGAGAACACATCCAGCACCGTGTAGCGGATCTCCTTGCTGCCAATGAAGACCTCTCCGCAGGCGAGGGCGTCTGGGGGGAGGTGGCCAGGGGGCTCTGAATGGCCATCATGGTGAACCGGTACTTCCAGAAGCCTTCGCGGCTTGGGCCCTCGGCACCGGAAGTGCGTCACTGGCCCCGGACGCCACCTGCAGGAAGCGCGTTGAGCCCGCCCACCATCTCCCCCTCCTCATGGCCATGCAGATAAAGGTGTTGCGGGTGCTGTTGTGACCCGCAGGCCGGCCTCGTTCAGGTGCTCGGTCTTCTTCATGAGGGCCTCCTTGGTGTCGTTTTTGTTGAAGTACTCAAGGCCCCAGTCCGGCTGCTCTGGGCACAAACTTCCGGCGTAGGGACTGCCGGTGGTCCCGGCTGGGCTTCCACAGAAAGCCCTGTCCATACGGCAGAGTGGGGCTCCTGCTTCTCAGGGTGGGTGAACTCCTGATTGCTCTGTGAATTGCATATGGTCCTTTCAGAATTCAGTTACTTTGATACCAGATCTCTGATTCGGCTCACTTTTCAAATAGTTCACATTTTTTAAAAAATATACACAATATTATCAGCTTATTAAACCCACTGCCATAAAGTTTAGAAAATGCTGGTTCCCAGCTCAAGAGCAGTTATTCCAGCCAAAATTATGTTTCCAGAATCCATCACTTAGTGTTGTCGAGGACAATAGCAAAAATTGTGTGGTATTTCAGTGCCTGAACATAGGTGGAGAAAATCTAGCTTTTGGCCTCGGATGCTAACTTGTGCTAAAGTCTTGGATTTATGGCCTGAGAATTTATTCTCAGCTTGGTAAAACAGTTCAGGGAGAGAATAATTTTGGTATCTTGTATTTGGGCAGCTGGCATGGTTTGCTTACTAGCTCTTGTCTCTCAGCGATTGGTATTTAGGGATCCTACTGCCTTTCTGAAAAGTTGGAAATTTGCTCTAGTCTTAAAAGGAATACCTTTATCTCTCATGCATTATGTACAAAACTCAGTAACTGCCAGTTGGCCATGGTTCTCATCTTCTGGCAACTTTGATCTTATCAGGAAAGGTGTACAGGCTGCTATGTGAGTTCTCAATTTTTGGCAGTATATTTTAACCACTTAGGGATCTTCAAACCACAGATAAGCAGCTCTGCTCTCGAGAGGATCTACAGCATGATGAGAGTTTTGGGAGTTTTAGTAACTACACAGGTGACTGTAGTAACTACACAGCCAAGATTGAAAATACCTGCTTTCCTCTGGTGAGCAGAGATATATTCATGTTTGGGCTTTTCTGACAGCTTCTCTCACTTCTTGCTTTAGAATTGACATAGGCCCGATGCCATGGCTCAATAGGCTAATCCTCCGCCTTGCGGCGCTGGCACACTGGGTTCTAGTCCCGGTCAGAGCGCCGGATTCTGTCCCAGTTGCCCCTCTTCCAGGCCAGCTCTCTGCTGTGGCCAGGGAGTGCAGTGGAGGATGGCCCAAGTACTTGGGCCCTGCACCCCATGGGAGACCAGGATAAGTACCTGGCTCCTGCCATCAGATCAGTGCGGTGCACCGGCAGCAGCACGCCAGCCACGGCGGCCATTGGAGGGTGAACCAACTACAAAGGAAGACCTTTCTCTCTGTCTCTCTCACTATCCACTCTGCCTGTAAAAAAAAAAAAAAAAAAAAGAATTGACATGGGTGGTGAAATCTATCTCCTAAGAATATTTTCTCCTTCAACATTGCATTTGTTCCAACTGGAAAAATCTCTTGCTGCAGACACCTGTATTGGAGCTGCTGATGTTAATAAAACTAGTGGCTCAAAAGCCGGATGAGGACCTATACCTCTGCTTGAGATATTAGCACGCTTGCAGTGTATAAGGCTGTGTTTTTATTATGAATTTTTGCCATCAGTGTCAAAATTTGTTTATGATTCCATCTTTGTTGTTTTTCTTTCCGTTCAGTAAGTTACAGGGGAGCTCCAAATCGTTTAATGTTTTTAAAATTAGGCCATTTTTCTATTTCACCATGTGTAACGCAAGCTCCATTTCATGAATTTCAGTGTACTTTTTTTTGTGTGTTTTGTTTGCAATCCAAAGGTTCACTTTTCTAAAATATACTTCTAGATGTTACTACTAAAGTATACTCTGTGTCCTCCTGTGGTAACAAAATCTTGAGTGGACCAAATGCATCTACTGTTTACCTAATCTTTGCTCAGTGATACCTCCAGGAATTAGATTCTTCTACCCAGAAGGAATGACTTTTCTGTCAGATCAGCATCCAACTCAGGCTTCAACAGCTATATCCTTTATCCTTTCCCTCCCTCATTTTCAGATAAAAATCCACCATCTTTGTTACAACTTCTGCTAAGGCCATAATTCCGTAAATTACTTAAGCATATTCCTTTAACAAAAAATATTATACCCATCCCTATAGGTAAAGAAGAAAACTTTCCTCTAATATTTTTAGTGTTCTGTAGTTATCATGCATATTTCTCCGTCAAATCCACCCAGGAATTTTGTAAACTCTCACTTTACTGTCCAAGTTCTTAAGGGACGTTTGTCTAATTACTCTTACTACAGACTATCTGTGATACTGAAACAATGCTTCTCAGTGGAGATCCAAGCCATGCTTGCCTTTGGTGAAGTCCTGTCAAACTGCTCTCTGATAATGTGCCTATCTTCTCCTGTGTCATTATTTAGGATCCTATTCTAGCATTCTTCTTCACCTTTTTTCCACTAGGAACTTCATCTTTCAATTTCAGATAAGTCTGGCTAGTTGTTAAAGTTGTAGTCATTCTTCTAAGGAAATTCCTCTTTGCTAGCTAATTCAGTATTTAATTTTCACTTGATTTTCCTTTGCTTGTCCTTTCTCTCTTCCTCCTCCTTCCCTTCACTCCCCCTCCCCCGCCTTAGAAAGATTTCTTGTATTTATTTGAAAGGCAGAGTGACAGAGAGAGATAGACATCTTCTATCCACTGGTTCACTCCTCAAACAGCCACAACAGCTGGGAGCTAGCCCAACCCTCCTCTTTTAATGTTAAGAATTAAGCAAGTCTTCAAACTAATCCAGTTCCAAATGGATTTCCTGAACAGATCTGACCTTTTGAGATAGAATGCTGCAATATCATGACTCTCAGTTTCTCCTGTGCCTTTAGAATCGTAATCATTTTACTGAGTTGTTTACTTAATTGAACCCCAAAAATGGCATATTTTCTTTATGCTGTTTCCTCATTCATTTTTATTTCTTTATCAAAAAAATTTCATCTTCTATGAGGGAAACTATATTTATGATCCTGGATATCTAATCCTGATGCCACTAGTTATGTAATTAACATATCTAGATCCAAGTTGAGACCATAGAGTTTTGTATGAATAGACCCCAATATCCCATATTGTTCCCTCCAAGTTTCTCCCTTGCACAGGTGACTAGTTCAGTAAACATAAAATAAAAATTCAGGTTTGTATAGTCTATATCTGTTGCATATTTGAGGTTGCCACTAATAATTTTCTATAAGCCTGGCGTGATTTTCCATTGCTTCAAATATACCTGCTTCATAACTGATGTGCTTTTTATCATTCAAACTATAGCAATTTCATAATCATATAAAAATGACATCCATTTAGTGAGCATCTTCTCTGTACTAGGTATTGGCATTTACCTAAATGGCCACCAGTTAGGTAAAATAATTCTTATTAATAACTTATATAGCAGGTTTTGTTATCCATATTCAAAACTCATTGAAATAGACTTATAAATGTTAATAAACTGGTACCAACACACAGAGCCAGGGATTGGTGAAGCCAGGATTCAAATCCAATCCTGTAAAAGAAACAAATATTCATGAGTACATATGCAAAATTGTTCATCATAATGTCCATCAAGACTCTGGAGAATCATCTTGCTCACGCTACAGGACAAATATGAAAACATTCACAGATCAGGTGGGGAACATCTGGCCCATGGGCCATTTAAGGCCTGCAAAATCATTAGGTCTGGCCTTCCAAGGCAACTGTGGGCAGGATTCAAAACTGAGTAAACCCACAGAAGGCTAATCTTTAAATTGATAATTTTGTATGACCCACAAATCCTATTGTAAATATCCAAATGGCCTTTGGCAGAAAAATGGTTCCCCACCCCAATGGAGCAGTATGAACTTGAACTTGGAGAGTGACAGCAACAAAGGTATTTCAAAGAAAAAGAATCTCTCCATATTGTTTGAACAATTAAGCAAGTGTGAGCCCCAAAATTTTAATGAAATCCTTGTTGGGTATTTCTGACCTTCCAATGACAATTTGGAATCCTGTTAGAAATGAAATTTCCTAGATTTAAGAGTCTTTCTTACCTTGTCCCCCCCCCCAGGTTTGTTAAGCCGTAGAAGAAACCTGTGTCTCTCAGGGGTGTATGGTTTACAACATCTCTTAAGAAGAGATGCAAATGATAAAGTGAGGTCTTGGTCTCTTTCTCTGGGGGTTGTTGGAGAAATAATTATTCTAGAAAGAGATGAAAGGATAAAACTGTATACCTTTGGAAGCCTTGGAATTCTAATGGTGACTTGATTCCCCTTAGGAAGAGAAAGAAGGTATGTGGTTAAGTGCTTTTAAGATAGTATCCCACAGATTGTTATGGTTGCCTACTATACGCAAAGAAATAAAATGAAAATTATCCCATTCACATCTCATATAATTTTTTAATCTGTTCTTAAAGAAGTTATAATCACATACAGAGGAAACACCACTTGAAACTCATATCTAGTAAGCTGAGATAAGAAATAATGATCTGGCCGGCACCGTGTATAAAATAAAAAGTGGGAGGGGCTGGCGCCGCAGCTCACTAGACTAGTCCTCCGCCTTGGCGCTGGCACCAGGTTCTAGTCCCGGTCAGGGCACCGGATTCTGTCCCGGTTGCCCCTCTTCCAGGCCAGCTCTCTGCTGTGGCCAGGGAGTGCAGTGGAGGATGGCCCAAGTCCTTGGGCCCTGCATCCCATGGGAGACCAGGAGAAGCACCTGGCTCCTGCCATCGGATCAGCGTGATGCGCAGACCGCAGCGCACCAGCCGCGGCGGCTATTGGACGGTGAACCAACAGCAAAAAGGAAGACCTTTCTCTCTGTTTCTCTCTCACTGTCCACTCTGCCTGTCAAAAAAAAAAAAAAAAAAAGAAAGAAACAATGATCAAATAGTGACCTATTCTTAATAATGATCATTTCCTAAATCTGCTCATTGGTTATTTTAATTATTTTGAAATAAAAGTAGTAGATACTGTTCTTATAAATGGAAGGAATGATCAATTATGGCTTTCCCAAGATTACAAAAAAGAAAGTTATTGAAGTGTTGTTTTAATTTTATTTAATCTAAATTGAGTTTTTTACAATGAAATTTCCTGGTTATTTCCAACTGTAGATTCCCTTTTTTCTATGTGTTCTTGTGTCAGATGAGCCACAGTTGCATTTTTAATACATCACATAAATAAGCAAATGTAGCAACTCCTCTGGAGGTATTAGAGAGAATAGAGGTAAAAGAAATCATACATAATGTTAATTGTTGTATCTTTGTTTTATACTTGAGCAGATCTAGTATTACCGGCTGAATTGTGTCTCCCACAAATTCATATATTGAAGTCTTTTTTCTTTTTTTTTTTAAGATTTATTTATTTTATTTGAAAGTCAGAGTTACACAGAGAGAGAAGGAGATGCAGAGAGAGAGAGAGAGGGCTTCCATCTGCTTGTTCACTCCCCACTTGGCTGCAATGGCCAGAGCTGTGCCGATCTGAAGCCAGGAGCTTCTTCCATCTCCCACGTGGGTTCAGGAGCCCAAGTACTTAAGCCATCTTCCACTGCTTTCCCAGGCCATAGCAGAGAGCTAGATCAGAAGTGGAGTTGCCAGGTCTCAAACTGGCACCCATATGGGATACTGGCATGCAGGCGGTGGCTTTAAGTGCTATGCCACAGTGCTGGTCCCCATATGTTGCAGTCTTAAAATCTAAGTGCCTCTGAATGTGACTTCATGAGGAAATAGACCCTCTAAAGACATACAAAGAAAATGAACTCATTTATGTTGGCCCTAGTCAATATGGTTTGTATCCTTAGAAGAGGATTTTAAGACATGAGTATACAGATCAAGGATTGACCAGGTGAGGATACAGTGAGAATCAGCCATTTAAAAACCAAGAAATAGGAAACTAAATCCAGGTCTCCCAGTTAGGGTGACAGGAATCCAACTGCTTGAGCCATTACCTGAAACCTCCCAGGATCTGCATTGGCAAAATGTGGAGTCAGGACCCAGAGTCAGGTTAATAACTCAGGTACTCTTATATGGAATGCAATTGTTTTAACCAGTGTCTTAATCACTAGGCTAAATGCCCACCACTAAATTTACCTTTTAATTCCATTTTTCCTTAAACTTTTTTTGAAATGCTCTCATATTATCATGGTATACTTTAAAAACTGACATTAGCACATTATAATAAATTCCAGATTGTTAGGGAAGAATAATTTATATTAGATACAGAACAAAAGGAAGGGAAGATATGTTGCTTTCAGAAACAAAATGGTAAAATTCAGAAAGGAAAGAATAAATGTAACTTAGTAACTAGATAGATATTTAGGAAAATCATTTTAAAGATATAGCAGAATGAGATTTGGGAGGTTCAGTTACTACTAGATTTAGATTAGCATGCCTAGAGTAGAGGATGTATTTATCTCATCCAAGAGATATTTTAGCCAAAAAAGAAAAAAAAATAGCAAAAAGTAGTTAATGGATAAATGACTATTCCAAATAAAATAAAGACACGTTTTTAAAATAAACCTATTAATCTAAACTAGAAGGTAGAAGAATTATGGTATAGTATATGGCATGAACTCGTTTGGATGCCATAACCTTCTTGGGATGCAAGTTATAGGGCTTAGCATGGTTTGGTTCCAAAGCTTATAGCTTGATTGGCTCAGAAAATCCTAGTTTAAATCTGTTTTCTAGACATAATTATTAATATTGTCTCACAAACATGTCTTATTTGGACAATAAATTACACCTACACTAAGTATAATAAATTATGGAGTCTTGTAACTCTGGAATTTCCAGATGAAGGCATCCCTGAGACACAAAGCTTGAGAATGTGGCTTCATAGCAGCGGGATACAGCTGAACGGGTCATTTTATCAATAGCCCAATATCAACCCCGAATGAGGAATATCTCTTCCAAGGTCACAGTGTGACAAAATAGATCTGGAAGCTGAATATTTCGCTTCTTCTTCCAGAGACAAGAACAAAAAGTATTTTTACATGTATTTAAGTTGAAGGAGGAAATAAAAGACAGCAGTGGAAATGGGTCTTTGATGAAAGATCACTTTTGGAGGAGTTCATTTAACCACATGGCGCTGCTGACTGAAAACAATGAAGGTGAAAATTATTGTGATTTATATTTTCTTTAACATTGAAATACAACATCTGCACTGCACCAGAGTGGAAAGCTAGTCCCTACCTGGCCACAAGTCTTGACTGTCTTGACACAATTTAAACTTTATTTGAACCTAAGTTGCTTAAAGTGTATTTAAAGCAGAGAAATGGATATCTCCCATCTGGTTATTGTCAGACTTAACCAAAGAGCTTGGAGTATTTTGGGTCAGACAGAATATCAGAAAAAATTTTAGCTTGATTGATTATAATACTATATCCCCCAATATGTCTTTTTTGCACGTAGGTTACATACTGTGTCTGTTTAACTTTCTAAATGGAGCAGTGTATAAAACAAACACAACTGCAGGCTCCGAAAGATGTTAGAAGCACAAAGAAAGTCATATGGACTGCATTCAGCTGAACACAAACTTCAACATCTGGAGGAGTTGAATTTTGATCCCTTGATTGCTTTGCAATATCACTCACAGAAAATCACTCCCTCAGGGCTCCAAAACCCTGGTCAGAAGAAGGGAAAGCACCCTAACAAAATTGCATTGGTTTAATCAAAATGCAATGGCTCATCTCAAAGTGAGTTGGCAAAACTTACAAAGGCAATGTAAGCTGTTGTTAATTCTAGGTCAATACATACATATCTTTAGAAATGCCATTGCTGTCCCACCCAACTTAGTATTATGAATCTGTATATTTTGCTCCTGAATTTTTTTCAAAATATTTAGAGAATAAATTAAAGAAATGTTCTTTTCATGTAATCCCCTTATCTGATTATTTCTATTTCTAGGGCTTTGCCAAAAATTATTGGCTTGTGTCATAAATTAGTACTATCCCATAAGTCTGTAAAACCTTACTTCAGTCTAAAATCTTGATTAATATTTTCTAATTTTTAAAAAGATAAATATAAAATTAAAAAGCTTACCTGTTATCTCAGTACACAGATATAACCTCTTTTAAGAATTGATTGTGCATCCTTTGCCTCAGTTTTTTGAGTGGATCCATATACTTATAACTGGTATATGAGCATATGTTATATATCTGTGCCTTACATTTTTCTGATTAATATACTTTTTTTTTGACAGGCAGAGTGGACAGTGAGAGAGAGAGACAGAAAGGTCTTCCTTTGCCATTGGTTCACCCTCCAATGCCCGCCGCGGACGGCGCACTGCACTGATCCGATGGCAGGAGCCAGGTACTTCTCCTGGTATCCCATGGGGTGCAGGGCCCAAGCACTTGGACCATCCTCCACTGCACTCCCTGGCCACAGCAGAGAGCTGGCCTGGAAGAGGGGCAACCGGGACAGAATCCGGTGCCCCGACCGGGACTAGAACCCGGTGTGCCGGCGCTGCAAGGCGGAGGATTAGCCTAGTGAGCTGCGGCGCCGGCCCTGATTAATATACTCTTACACAATCAAAACAGCCTGATTCAAACCTTTCCCATACTGTTTAGATTGTCAATGCTATGTCTACCTTTTCATACTCAACAAATTATCTTACTTCTGATACTGAAAAAAAAAGAGAGAGACCATTACCTAGAAATTTTTCTAACTTCCCAGCAGATTTACAAAGTTGTCATCATCTGCGACCGTCCTCTCATTTTGCAATCCTGTTACAGTTGAGAATGGTCCCTTTTCTTTTCCAAAGACAATGGCTCCAACTGTGAATATTTCCAGGTATATACTTTTTCTATAACAACTATGATTCCACTTTCTTCGCCATTAATTGACTCACTCTTATTGACATTTAACTGTTTTCAGATGTGGAGAGTGTTGTTTCTATAGGTCTCCATTGCATTTTTGAGTTACTCATACTTCTCACTTCATGGGTGACAACCAATTTCACAGTCTTTTCCTTCCACCCTAATCCAGTTCTCCTTTAGTCAGAGAGACCTGGTGCAATCAGTTTATACACAGACAGAGATGTATCCTCGTGTAATGGTAAACTTTATACAGCAAAGTCTCCTTGCACCTGAAGAGGTGGGTTCTGAGGTCGTCAGTGAATGCCTGAAACTGAAGATACAGTTGAGCGTCTTTTTAATTGGGAAGTCTGAAATGCAAAACTAGTTTTAGATTTTGGAGCATTTTGGGTCAGATTGGGGTGTTCAACTGCTAGTCTATGCAAATATTCCAAAATATTCTGAAATCCTTGTGCCAAATATTTTTCATAAAGTATACTCAGTCTGTAGTAATGAATTCTACATATTCCATGTTTTTCTGATATAAATATAACTGTGATAAAATGCAATTTATAAATTAAACACAATAAGAGATTAACAACCAAAAATAAAAGTAAACATGTATAACAATATACTATATAAAATTATGTGTGTCTGTTCTTTTTCTCTCAACATATCCTGTTATACTGTGCTTACCCTGTGATGATGTGAGATGACACTCTGTCCACTTGATGAGATGAAGTGAAGTGAATGACTAAGCACTTATACACTGTGGAGGCAAAATTCGCAATTGATGGCAACGGCAAACCTAGCACCATTTCTTATTCTTTCTTCACAATTTCACAGATAAAAGATTTCTTACCATAGACCTTAAGAAACTCAGCATATGATTTATCTTATTAAGTTGAAAACTTTTACCTTTTCACTAAGAGGAGCACAAGCTGGTATGTATAATAAAATTTTGAATTAAAGTTAGGACACCAAATGTCTTAAAGAGTACCAAATCAGAGTCAGATAGAGTAAGTCACTAGTGTTACATGACATAGTAAGGAGACTATAGTTCACAATAACCTAATATATATATATATATATATATATATATATATATATATAGTATGGACAAATAGAAGAAAGAAGCTCCATGCCTCCAAACAAAGTAATGTTAAAGAAGTGGAAATGTTGATACCTGGTTTTGGTCAGTACACTATATATACATACCATAGCCCATAAATAGGTATATTAATTATGAAAGCATCTTGCCCTGTTCTTAATCTTAGAGAAAGACTGTGTAGTCTTTCACCACTGCTTCTGATGTTAACTGTGATTTTTGTTTTAGGCTGCTCCATCCTACTCATATTTTTTTTTCTTTTCATTGAGGACATTCCCTTTCATTCCTAGCTGAGAATTTTTCTCCAACATTATTTTATGAATTCATCCAGTGATTTTTCTGTATTTATTAAAATTATCATGTTTTATTATTTAATATATTAATACCATGAACTACACTGATTAGGGGCTGGCATTGTTGCGTAGTGGGTAAAGTTGACACCTGCAATGCCGGCATCACATGTGGACACAGGTTCATGTCCAGCTGCTGCATTTCTGATCCAGATCCCTGCTAAAGTGCCTGGGAAAGCAAACAAAGATGGCCCAAGTTTTCAGCCATCTTCCATGTGGAAGACCCAGATAGAGCCCCTGGCTCCTGGTTTCAGCCTGGTCTAGTCCTGGCTGTTGCAACCATCTGGGGAGTGAGCCAACAAATAGAAGATTCCTCTCTCTCTCTCTCTTTCTCTCTCTCTCTCTCCTCTGTGTGTGTGTATGTGTGTGTGTGTATGTTTCCCTGTCTCTGTAACTCTGAATTTCAAATAAATAATTCAAAAACATATTTAAAAAAAAGAATTCCACATTAATTTTCATATTTTATCTGTCCTCCTTTCATGGGATAAGCCATATAGGGACATGATCTAGTTACTTTTTTATGGATTGATGGATATTTCATCAATTACTATTATTTTGTCAGAGGATTTTTTGCTTGTGATCCAGAAGGATGATTGTACTGAGATTCTCTTTTGATGTCTTTATCAGATTTCAGAATATGTCTGAAATAATAAGATAATCTTAAATAGGCTTTCACATCTTATTTTTTAAAGAGTTTGTATGTGATCACTTCAGCAGCACATATGCTGAAATTGGAATGATACAGAGAAGATTAGCATGGCCCCTGCACAAGGATGACACACAAATTCGTGAAGTGTTCCATATTTTTATACTTGTGTTCTGGGAGAGGAAAAAAAATAAAAGTTTGTGTAGAAGTGATTTTCTTTTTTAAATGTGGGTTAAAAGTCACTACTTAAGCCATTTAGGTATAGAACTTTCTTTGTGCATTTTACAAACCATTTAATATCCATAACATCTGATATAATAATCTATAATTTAAATTTTTACCCCTATCATTATTCTAGATTATTGTTAGAAACTCATGATTGATTTGATAGCACTCTCCTTTTCTAATACAATTGTTTAATAATACTGTTTTTAAAAAAGATATATTTATTTGAAAAGCTGAAATGTGATCCCTGTTAAACATAAGAGTGGGAATAAGAGAGGGAAGAGATGTATAATTTGGGACATGCTCAAGCTGACTTGCCCCAAATGGTAGAGTTAAAAACATACCAGGGGATTCCAATTCAATCCCATCAAGGTGGCATGTGCCAATGCCATCTCACTATTCCAAGTGATCAATTTCAGTTCACAATTGATCATAATGAAAGGACTAAGAGTCAAAGGGAGCACATAAACAAGTCTAGTACCTGCTAACACTAACCGATGGAATAAATAAAGGGGAGAGTGATCCAACATGGGAAGTGAGATACTCAGCAGACTCATAGAATGGCAGATGTCCTAAATAGCACTCTGGCCTCAGAATCAGCCCTAAAGGCATTCGGATCTGGCTGAAAAGCCCATGAGAGTATTTCAGGCATGGAAAGCCAAGACACTCTGGCAAAAGATCTCTGCGAGTGAGATCCCAGTGGAAAGAACAGGTCTTCAAAGAAGGAGGTACCTTTCTCTGAAGGTACTTTGACTATGAGCTTGTCTAAACAAGATAAGAATCGGAGAACTCAGAGGGCTTCCATAGCCTTGGAAACTCATGACCAGAGCATAGGGAGACTACTGATGCCATAGACAGGAGTGTCAATTGGTAAAGTCAACAACAGGAGTCACTGTGCACTTACTCCTCATGTAGGATCTCTGTCCTTAATGTGCTGTGTATTGAGATTTAATGCTATAACAAGTACTCAAACAATATATTTCACTTTGTGTTTCTATGGGGGTGCAAACTGTTGAAATCTTTACTTAATGTATACTAAACTGATCCTCTGTAAAAAAAAAGAAAAAGAAAAATTATCAACTCCCAACTTGACTCTCACTGGGATTAAACATGACAATAGGTCTGATCTGCTTTCATCATCATTTAAAAAAAATCATCTATTATTTTTCACTTTATGTTTCTGTGTGAGAGCAAACTGTTGAAATCCTTACTTAATGTATACTAAGCTGATCTTCTGTATATTAAGATAATCGAAAATGAATCTTGATGTGAATGGAAGGGGAGAGGGAGTGGGAAAGGGGAGGGTAGTGGGTGGGAGGGACGGTATGTGGGGGAAGCCATTGTAATCCATAAATCGTACTTTGGAAATTTATATTCATTAAATAAAAGTTAAAAAAAAAAAAAGAAAAGCAGTGGGGGGGGGGAGATAGAGACTGAGAGAGAAAGATACCTTCTATCTGCTGGTTCCCTCCCAGATGGACGTAATGATAATGGCCAGGACTGGGCCAGGAAGAGGAAGCCAGAACCTTCTCTCTCTCTCTCTCTCTCTCTCTCTCTCTCTCTTTCTCTTTCTCTCTCTCTCTCTTTCTCTCTCCCACTCTCTCTCTCCCTCTCTTTCTCTTTCTCTTTCTCTTTCTCTCTCTCTTTCTTCTCTCTCTCTCTCTGGAGCTCCTCCTTTCTGGTACTCTGCCCTACAAACAAGTTGCAACTAACTTGACCTTGCCAACTCTACAACCCATCTCCACATTCTAGCAAGGGTGCCATACTCTGGTTGGGCACCTCTCACACTATTGTACTCTGGGAAGTGCCTGGTACTGTACAGGCTCACATTATTGGTGTGCCATCTTTCAGGGTTCACAGTCTTGCATTCTCTGAAATCTGAGATTTGAAAGCAATTTTCCATATTTTGTCTAGTTTTGTAAGCATTTAAGTCAGGAGTATAAAACTAGTTTCAGTTATTTCATGTTGCTCAGAGTCAAAAGTCTCTACTGTTTTATCAGAAATCATTTCTTCCATCATATTTTGTAATCTTCATTGATGTGCTTTTTTATATAAAAAGATGTTCAATTTCCCTTTCTTTTCTCTCATTATTGCTCAATGTTGTTGATTTCTTTCAAAAATTCAAAGTCTGTTGTTTAATCTACATTTTTTTCTCTTTTGGTAGCTATTCATAAGAAGCTATGCTAAATATTTTGGTTTCTTTTTATCTGTCAGTGTTTTTTTAAAATTTTTTAGTATTGCTGTCTTCATTTCATACCATATAATTACCTTAGCTCTTTGTTCTAGTCTTCCCACTCAACTATCCCTAGTCACCTAATATTATACACTTTTTAATAATTTCAGATCTGAATTGTTATTGGTATAAATTTTTGGTCTGATTTATTTAGGGAATAGTTAACATCATCAAGATATTTCGTTGTCTTTACTCCCTACATCTGTAAAATCTTTCTGTATTTATTTCTCTCTTTGCTGGTATACATCCTACAAAAATACTTTCAAAGAGGGTCATTGTGTGATGGAGTTTCTTAAATGAAGTCTTGTGTGACTGAACACATTATTTCTCTTTTTATTAAATAATTGCTTTTCCGGATCTAAATTTATATTTAAATTTCTTTTAACTCATCACCCTGAAACTGTTACTCTGTAGTCATCTTTATCTAGCATTGTTCCCAGCTGGTTTCTTTTCCTGTGGTTACTGTTGTACCGTTACCTTACTGAAACTTGTGGAAGTTTCTTTTTGATTTTGACATTTAGATTTTTTTTTAGAGTATTCCCAGAATACATCTGTTTAGGGTGGGTCTTTAACATCTTCATATAAAGATGTTATTTACAACAATCATGACTTTTTTGAATATCCAATCATCTCCTATCTGCAGGAGATTCGTTCTAGCATCCCCACCAATAACAAAATATGCAGAAGCTCAGGGCCTTTCATGTAGTACAAATTATTTGCATATAACCTACATACATCCTTTTGCGTACTCTCCATCCTCTCCGCATTGTTTATCATAACTAAGACAGTATAATGACTCAGTAAATAATTGTTAATGCTGTTATAGAATAGTGACAAGGGAAAAAGTCCTTGCATGTTCAATATAAACACATTTATTTTCAAAATATTTTTGATCCAAGATTGGCTGAATCTGTGGATTCAGAACCTGTGGGCACAGAGGGCTGACCTTATTTTTAAAAGTGGAAATACTGAGCTGAGGATATGTTATGAGGTATTGAGGAGAAAATGACAGCTCACATAGTGGGTTAAAGAAGGTGAGTGAAAAGTGACACAGCCTCGGTCTCATTAAAAGCCAGTCCTGAGTGTAAAATTTATTAGGTTCATTCTGTTATATTGGTCAGTGGAAATCTGTATCATGTTTTGCTATGTACAGTTCTACAATTTTGCCTATAGGCTTTATTATAACTTTCCTTAATGGAAAGAAATTCTATCTGTGATCTGTGAAGTTATTGACTAGAATTTCTAATGCTTATTCCTGTTTTAACCTTTCCTTTGGGATATTTTTAATGAGGAATTTGATAGGAGTATAGGGAAAGGGAAATCAGGCACTGCTAGTTTTTTACCATAAAAGCTTGGACCCCATAAAGTATTTTTACCTCAGACTTGGTGATTCATTCCTGTCTGTGTTCTCTTTTGAGCCCTGCACTGGCCAGGAGTTGTTTTTTTACTTTTCCTGCTTTCTCCCACCCTTGTTTCTGGTGACTTCTCTTGTTGATTCCCTGAGAATCAAGGATGTACAAGTCTCCAGTTCACCCTACCACATCTGTGGGTTGAGCATTGTCTCTGACAAATCAGAAAAGGAGATTCTGTCCTAGAAATCTGAATCTTGGACAAAGTAATGAAGTAATGGAAAAAGTAGATAAACTTTGGAGGTGTCTTTATTTATGTCTTTTCCAAGCTCTGTTTGCAAAATGTCTTTTTGGGGTGTCCACTGTCCTTTCAGTAAATTCCACTTTTTTCTTATGAAAGCCAAAATTTATTATTGTTTCTTGAAAAGAAAGACATAACTGATAACAAAATTTGTACCGAAGAGTTGGTTGGAATCAGGTTTTCCAAGTCATGGCAATTTTTGGTACTGGTTTTTGGATAGAGAGGAAATAAAAGACATTAAAAGTTGTTTTTTTTTTCATTTTTTGAAGATGAATTATGCAATTCTCAAGAAGAAAAGTTATCAATTGAAGTTATCTATGTAGCTCTACTAGGTGGATGATACATAACACAATTTTTAAAAAGTATTTATTTTGAAAGGCAGAGAGACACACACATGCACAGGGAACTCCCATCCATCAGTCCAACCTCTAACTACCTGCAAGGCCAGGACAAAATAGGAGCCTGAACCCAATCGAGGTCTCACTGGAGGGACTCAGCTCCCAAGACACCACACACTGCCCCCAGGGTGTACACTTGCAGAAAGGAAGAATTGGGAGCAGAGCCAGGACTTGAACCCAGGCACAGTGACATGGGATGTGAGCATCCCAGCAGCTACAACCCCCACCACCTGACAAATTTAATGGGACAATTAAGGATAAAAAATTTCAGTGTAAGGTACTTGTTTCTAATAGAATTTGGTAATCCAAAACAATAAAACAGCAAGAAACAATGGAAAAATTCTTTCCTCAATGCAAGGGATGACATTCAGATGTGAAAATTTCATATGATCATACCTTCAGATCTGTGGGTTGGCAGTTGCTAAAATCACACTCAGTGATCAACCAAGAGTTTCTGAATTATAAAAGTGTAATTCATAGCTTCATAAGATTCTGCTATGAAAGATACAACTTTGGTCAGGAACATATTGAACTTTAACAGTTGTAAGGAAAATATTTGTGAGTACTCCACTGAGTCATTACAATACCCTGAAAAAGCTCAACTGAGTTTTCCAAGTCTGAGGATATAGAATTTCCTTGTAAGAGAAAGTTAATCTCATATAGTACACCACTCCCATTAGTATTAACTCATAACCTTAACTTTAATTCATAATTCTCTTGGAAAATATTTGTAATCGGAGTTGGGGGAAGGAGGGAGGGAGGGGAGGAGCTAAAAGGGGAGGAGAGGGGAAGAAAGGGAAGGGAAGGGAAGTGAAAAGATAAGATACAGGGAGGAATAAAATGCTGGAACTTATTATTTACATCATCAAAAACCTAGGTGCTTTGGTTTTGATCTCTGTACTATGAATGGTTATATATTACAAATTAGCTGAAGGTAAATGGAGGTATTCAAGAAATTTCTGTCTATAGACCTGTACCAGTTTGTATAACTTCCATAAGAAAATACAACAAACTGAGTGTCCTGTGTCACAGAAATTTATTTTTCACAGTTCTGGCAGGTGGATGTCCAAAGTCAAGATGGCATGTTTGGTTTCTTTAAAGGCCTTTTTTCTTGGCATGAAGTTGCCTCCCTTATCTCTTTGCCTTTCACAGCCTCTCTCTGTATCCCTGGTGTCTGTGTGTCCAAATTTCCTTTTCTTATAAGGACACAAGTCAGATTGGATTTGGGCCTACCCCAGTGGGCACATTCTAACTTCATTATTACATTAAACAACCTTTCTCCAAATATAGTCACATTTTGAGATACTAGAGTATAAGACTTCAACATATAAATGGAGTGGGGAGAGACACAATTCAACCCATAACACTATCTAAAGCTATTTCAAAAGGAAAAGTTAAGGGAACTAAATATGTCTTATGGGATTAAATATTGAGGTTATTCCACCAATTAAATAAATTGCCCATGGGTAGATTTATTGATATGGGCAAAATGATAAAAAGTGTGCATTCAGGTATACAACAGGAGCTACACAGTACTCAGATTGTTTGCTGAGTTGGATCATGCCAACCTGGATACAACATAATCTTAAGTGACATTTGAGAGCCAGAGTTGCTATTGACATAAAGCATTGCTTTCTCATTCCATAAAAATAAATGCTTGTTTGATCTTTGTCTCTGTATTTGAAATGCAACTGAGCAGAGAAAACCTTACCTAGAGCTGTGACTGAAGAATTGATTTCTGGCAGTGAAAAAAGGTCTAGAATGTTTTCATCATGCTTTGGGGCTCATTTTTTAAATTTTTTCAGTTCTGATGGGAAGGATAATAGAGTGCTTCCCACTGCCAGGCACTTAGGAACAGTGATTTGTCCATTTTCATCTGGCTATTGGCTGGCACAATTGGGTCTTGACCCTGGCTCAAGATAGATTTCAGAGCCCACCTTTCTTAATGCCATTAACACTGTTCCAAGAATTTTAAAAGCAGCTGAAGACTTGTCTAGATGACCAGATTCTGACCATTTGGTGTATAGAATGAGATGACAGAGATCAGAAACTGTAAAATTTATTATTAAATTGGCTTGAAAGGAATCTGGGGCAAGTGCTGTAGTGGGTGTAGCGGGTAAAGTGCCACCTGTAGTTCTGGCATCCCATATGGGTGCCGATTCAAGGCCTGGCTGCTCCACTTCCAATCCAGTTCTCTGCTATGGCCTGGGAAAGCAGTAGAAGATAGCCCAAGTCCTTGGGCTCCTGGCTACAGATCTGCACAGCTCCGGCAGTTACGGCCAATTGGGGAGTGAACCAGTGGGTAGAAGACCTCTCCCTCTCTGCCTCTCCTTCTCTCTCTATGTAACTTTGACTTTTAAATAAATAAATAAATTCTTTAAAAAAAAGAAAAAAAATCAGAATCTGTACAGAGGAATATTGGTATAATGATGAAAAAGTTTTGGGGGAAAAATATGCCACTGGACATTTCAAAATGAAACAGAAGCCTGAAAAGTTTCCATGCCATAAGTGAACATTCAACCAAATGTCTCCACTACAGTGGAACCTAACAATAATTGAGTAGAATAAAAGGGCCATACAGAAATAGAGTTAACCTCTACAGTCTTCCCAGTATTTGCTCAATGCTCTCATAAACACTTTATCCAGAGAGGAAACAATTAAAAGCAGCGCGAGGATTCTAAAACACAAACTCTTTCACTTACCAGAGTTAACCCACTATTAATTTTTCAAGTTAGGCTGGGGAGGTTGACTGGGGAGCTGGGTGTGGTGGGACCATGAGGGGCCAGGGTAGGGGTGGGGGATGAGGAACCTGAAGGGCAGGGGTGGAAGGGCAGGAAGGAGAGGGAAGTGGGGAAGGAAACAGAGTGAGAGGGAGCCAGGGGAGCAAGGACAGGGTTAGTTGGGGGGAGGGGTCTGAGAGAAGTGAGCAAAGGGGAGCCACAATAGAGAGGCGCCCAGAGAGACCAAACAGGGAGCTCAAATGCTGACAGCACAGCACCCCAGATAATTTTTAATTAATTATTTTTATACTGTTTATGTTCTTTTTTCTTTTCATTTCTCAGAACACATAGTACTAATTATAAATGAAATATCCATTGTTATTGACTTCTTGTATCAAATCATTATTGAAGTTTATTCCCTTTTACCTTGAAGGAAAATCTTTCCTGCAATTAATTTCCTTCACAATAAAACAGGAAGAACAGCTACCGTTTCCTCAAACCCTCCCCAATTCTGACTTACAAGGAAAACCAGTTATTTCCCCCATTTAAATAGTTGTTTACCATATTAATAAATGAAATAAAATGGTTCCAAATTGCCAGCAGTGGTGATCAAACTTATTGAATACTACAAATAATTGAAAGGAATGAGCCCAACTCTTGGTGGAAACTTGATCCTCAAAGACTTTAGTATATAGTAAAGAATGTAATCAGATCTTTCCTTGTTGGAAAAGCAGTTTTTCTGTTTAGAACTCATTTTTATTTTCTCTTATTTTTTGCTGAACTTAGTACATCATAATGATACCCCATTCAATATATCTTGCAGAAAACTCTGATCAAAGAAGAGAATGCAAGACAAAGAGAAACTGTCAGCCGGCACCATGGCTCACTTGGTTAATCCTCCACCTGCAGCGCCAGCATCCCATATGGGCGCCGGGTTCTAGTCCTGGTTGCTCCTCTTTCAGTCCAGCTCTCTGCTGTGGCCTGCGAAGGCAGTGGAGGATGGCCCAAGTGCTTGGGCCCTGCACCCGCATGGGAGACCAGGAAAAGCACCTGGCTCCTGGCTTCAGATCGGCGCAGCACCAGCTGTGGCGGCCATTTGGGGGGTGAACCAGTGGAAGGAAGACCTTTCTCTCTATCTCTCTCTTTCACTGTCTGTAACTCTACCTGTCAAATAAATTAAAAAAAAAAAAAACTGTCAGTGAGTTTCAGTGCTTATATCATATCTGCCATTTTTCGCAAATGTCCATGGAATGGTGAGGTGGCCCAGGAAAGCCTGAATTCCCTAAGCACATTTGCATATTATTTCCTTAAGCATAATGGTTTCCTGTTGCATCCATTTTGTTGCCATAGATAGGATATTATTCTTTTTTTTTTTTTTTTTTTTTTTTTTTGACAGGCAGAGTGGACTGTGAGAGAGAGAGAGACAGAGAGAAAGGTCTTCCTTTTGCCGTTGGTTCACCCTCCAATGGCCGCCATGGCCAGCGCACTGCAGCCAGCGCACCGCACTGATCCAATGGCAGGAGCCAGGTGCTTCTCCTGGTCTCCCATGGGGTGCAGGGCCCAAGGACTTGGGCCATCCTCCACTGCACTCCCTGGCCACAGCAGAGAGCTGGCCTGGAAGAGGGGCAACCGGGACAGAATCCGGCGTCCCAACCAGGACTAGAACCTGGTGTGCTGGCGCCACAAGGCGGAGGATTAGCCTATTGAGCCACGACGCTGGCAGGATATTATTCTTTTTATGGCTGAGCAGTATCCCATAGTATTTATTTATATCAGGTTTTTAAATCCAGTCATCAGTTGTTGGACATCTGTCTTGATTGCTTATTTTATCTATTTAATTGAGCTGCTATAAACATGGAGGAACAGATAACTCCTTCATATGCTGATTACATTTCCCTCGGGTATATTCCCAGAAGAGGGATGGCTATATTTCTTTGGAGACTCACTACCATTGTTTTGATTCATGAAGTCCTGGCCTGACTTGCAGTCTTCTGGCACATGTAGCAAGGGAGGACAACCAAGCAGAACAAGGGGACCTGAAAATGTGACTCTGAGAAGTCTGCTATGAAGTTCCAAAGAGTTGCTACCCAGTCCTTGCTTTACCTTGAGGGAGCTTCTTCTTATTTCCTGCTAACTAAATATTTGTGGCTACTTAGCTTCCTGTTACTGACCATGTCTCATACACACTTCCTTGGCCTTTGTGAGCTTCACAATAGCCTTTCAGTAAATGTTCCTTAGCTTAAGCCGGCCCAGGCTTGTTTTTGATACTTATCACCAACAAGTCTAAGTAGTACTTTATTAATCTATTTCATGGCATTTTTACCATGAAAGCATTGTTACATCTTTTTTTTTTTCCCTCACACATTCTCTTTGCTCTTTTACAACTGGAAATTAAAAGTACCACTAGGTGACTTTACCATGGGCAAGGCAGTCTTTCTGAGCTTGTTTTTTTTGTATATAAAATAAGGAAATCTGCAACCTTTTCTAGCAGAATCACTGTAAAACTTAAATTTTGAGCAGTATGAGAACATCTTTAGAGGAACATAAAGTATAACGTGTTTCATTTACAGGTATAAAACTAATTAGCAGAAATTTTTCTCAGAAGCCTCTGTTCTTCTGTGTCTCTGGACATCAGAGTACCACCATCATGATTGGCAATCATATGTATAGCCCTGCTCTACATTTGTTATAATGGTATCTCCTGCAGAGTGCTCCCAACTACCTACCACCTTGACATTTTGCACCTTCCTAACCACATTTCTGACTGCACTTAATACTCATATGTCTTTCTTTTACCTCCTAGTGATTGTACATTCCTTAAAAACAGTTATCATATATTGTTATACTGTTAGTCATATTCTTCATATCTTATATTGTTAGTTATATTGTTATAGTGTTACTTACATTCTACTCATATATATGAAGGAGTCTTCAAAATGTTTGTTAGAAAATGCATACTGGGAAGAAAAAACTAGCCATGAATTTCAAAGTTATTTTGCACCAAAGTAAACTTAACCCTTAATTTAATTTTCCAAAATGTTTTCAAAAACCTTTAATTTCATTTCCAAAATGTTTTCAAAAAACATTTTGAAGTACTCTTGTAGTTAGCTTTTCAATTAGTTAATAAAGAAATTAAAGATTATGAGAACAAAGAAAAACAGTAATGGTCGTATTAATGTTATGCTTTCATGCTTTGATAATTCTGCAATACCAAGCATGGTTGTAACAAGTTGTGCACACTTAATTTCTCCATCCAGGAGATGGATACAAGATACATTCCAGGAAGAATTATTGTGAGTCACAATGAAGATATTCTGGAAGATCACTTTCAATTTTTAACATTGTATTTGAAGAATAGACAGAGATCTTCCATCATCCATCCACTGATAAATTCCCTAAATATTTGCAACACTGAAGGCAGAGCCAGGCCAATGCTAGGAGACCAGAACTCAATCTGGGACTCTCAATTAAGGTGATAGAAATCTAGAATTTAAATGATCATCTATCTGCTGCCTCTCTGAGTGCATTAGCAGGAAGCTGGTTCATAAGCAGAGTATTGTAGACTTAACCAGGCATTCCAATATGGGATGCAGGGATCTGAAGTGGTGACCTAACCACTACACTGAATGCCCATCCCTGGAAGAGCATATTTAAAAAGAAGAGGCTCTGGTTTGTAGACTTTTTTGGTTGTGTATTGATACAAAATAGCTCTTTTCATATTCTAAATAATAAACCTTTACCAGTTTTTGTCTTTTAAAAATATTAATATAAAAAGATTTAATGAATTCCATAGTACAATTCTAAGATGATCACAATACTTCCCCCCCTCCATCCTTCAATCCCCCTCCTACTGTAATCTATTTTCAGATTTCTGAGGAATAGACATACTACTACTGTCTTACATATTCATTGTACTAGTTTACATTTCCACCAACAGTGTATTAGGGTACCTTTTCTCCCACATCCTTGCCAGCATTTATTCTGAAGCCAGCCATTCTATCTGTGGTGAGGTAAAGACCTCATCATGCTTTTTATTCCATTCGCCTGATGGCTAGTGATCCTGAGTATTTCCACATGTGTCTGTTGTCCATTGGAATTTCATCCTTTGAAAAATACCTGTTCATATCCTTTGCCCATCTCCTATCTGGGTTGTTTTGTTGTTATTGAGTTATTTGAGTTCTTTATAGATCCTGGATATTATTCCTTTATCAGTTGTGTAGTTTTCAAATATTTTCCCCCATTCTGTTGATTGCCCTTCACTTTGTTGAGAGTTTCCTTTTCAGTCAGATGTTTATTAGCTTTTACTGCCTGTGCTTCTGGGCCTTTACCACTTTTAAATGATGTATAAACTTATCCCAGTCTGTGCCCTGTCTATCCTTGCTTTGATATGGAAAAGATGTTTGATGCAATCAGCCTTATCAGAGTATTACTCTTTTAGTCCATATTTTTGTTTTTGTGTCATCTTTTAGAATATTATAATTATTTCTAAAATTTATTAAACCTTGTTACACACATAAGTCTTGAATACACCTGATATTAGCTCTTTAATAATACAGTGCAAGGCTCAAATTTTATTTATTATCTTTGGTGATACAATTCTCATATTTATTTATTACTGATTATTAGTCACCTACTCTTCTGCATTTATATCTCAATAATTCTTTGTTTTCATGTATGCTTGGGTCTGTTTCTGAGCTTTCTAATTTGTTTCAATAGTCATTCATCAATATTTCCAGATTTTCATATTCTCTTAATTTCTAAAAATTCATAAAATACAATCTTGATCTCTGTTAGGACAAGTAACCCCCTAAGTAATCTTAGTACTAAGGTCTTTGTATGCAAAGAAATTTTCCATTCTTGTATTCTGAGTTTCTTGATTTATACATGGTATTTAATTTTGTGAAATGCTTTTACTGTGATCCCTTTATTTTACAAAAGAAGACCATAAGTCCTAAAACATCATGTGTTCTGTAAATCAATGAATCCTGATAATCAGTATATCACATCATTATATAAAAAATTAGGTAACTTTATATAAGACAATGCATTGCATGAATTCCCTGTGATTTTTCTCAGAAGAAACAGTGCAATTAAGCACCTATTTTACTTTTTCTCTTTATAACAAAACATTGTCCAGACACCTATTTCATTTCAAAGTTGTATTAAAATTATAAATTAAAGGAAAATAGTACTGATTGTTTAGCAAAAGTGGAACTTAGCAATAGGTCTACCAGTCACCACTGTGTAATTGAAGATAAATTTCCTGATTTGTGAATTAAATGAGTTTATCTGTTGTTTTTGTCTTAATTATCAACTATATGATCTTGTTATTATACATTGAAAAAATATGTGCATACTGTGCTGTAACTAAAATGAATCTATTTTCTTTTTCTACATTTTGCTTGGCAAAAGCTACCTCGTGATGTGTGATTAGTTAGAATTAGGTTTAACTTGACAAATAATGCTTGCTTAAGAATTCTAAGAACTGAACTCAAGAAAGTTGGTTAAAATCATGGGACTTCAAATACTGAAAGAGTGTATGATCACCAACTGTAAGTAGTCAGACCTAATGCCAAAGAAATCCCTGCCTGGTCAGAAATTTGCTGTAATTATCCAAGCCCCAGATCAAGCAGGCACCTGCCAGTTTATAGATGATTATCAGAACTGGCCATGGGGAATCTGCCTATAGTCAACAGATAAGTCCATTATCCTCCCTAATACCTCTCAACTTCCCTCTTCTCTTTTACAGAGTCTTTTTGCTGACTTGAGAATTTGACATGATCTTTCTGATGAAGGTCCTTAATCTCTTTGGGTTGCTGGTTTCTTGAATGAACTTAATTTGCTTTCATCAACTCTTTTTTTTAATGTTTTTTTCTTTTTGTATTTATATAAGGTGAACAAATTGCATGTATTTCATACATATACAGATTTAAAGTATAATGATACTCCCCACCTTACTGTCTCACCCACCCATACTCCAACCCTCCTTCCTTAACCTTTTTCTCCCAAACACTAGCCTTCTAGTGATGAGTATCCCAGACTTTTCTATTTTGGTTATAATTTTGGCAAGGCAACCAGGAACTGAGTGCCCCAGTGGTCTATTCTTGGTTCCCAAAGAATGAAACAATTTGCATGTTAAAGCCTACAAATTCATGCTACCAGACAGAAACAATGACTGCTCCTGTGCCCCAGCTGCTCATGGCAAGTTCATCCCACAGCTGGGGTTTCAGGGATTTCTCAGCAGTTACTGAGTATTGTGTTCTCTGGGAATCTCCCTGCTACTGCATGAGCTGCCTATAAACCCTCTGTTGGTTCCAGGAAATGGTACTGTGTGTGTGTGTTTCTGTGGGTGGCATGGGCAAGCTGATGGTGACCAAGGCTGGGTACACCAAGCCAGTGTGCATTCTTGCAGTCTTCTCTCTCTGCTATTTAGGCATAATGCCATAGGGATTTAGCTTCTGTCATTAGTTTTTGGTACTGGTTGGTGGGAGATAGTCTAAGACTGTAATTTCAATCCCTCCTTGAGGAGGATTTTATTTGGAAGAATACTGCTTGAGAATTTCTTTTCCTTTGATTGATGTAAGTGGTTCAACCTCAATTCCATCCAACTGTTCTCTGGACTGTATCATAGCTGAGTAAGGCATCCTATATTTATGTTCCCATTACCAAAAATGATGATGGTACTTACCTGTTAGATTCTAAAAAATGAGGAAGCCCAGGGCCTTCCCTTGATTTCCTAGAGCTAATTACAACTTCCCCACAAGAGCAACTGGAAAAATTGACAGTGTAGAATAAAAATGCTCAAGGAACAGTCAAAGAATTGTACCCCTGTCAGGTGCCAATCCCAAAAATGCATCAAAGTGTTAAGACATGGTTTTATTTACATGCCAGGATATCCAACTCCTTTGCTAATGAAGTAGGCAGGCATACAGGATCAAATCAATTAGGTTTGTGAGCTGGAAGGCCACACCTTCACCATGCCCCTGTGTGACCTCACACCCTACCTGATACCTTCACCAACCCCTGTGTGACCTCATGTCCTACCTGGCCACACCTGGGTGCCACCAGCCAATCAGGTTAATTAACCACTCCCCTTTGGAAGTGGATTAAAAGCCTAGGACATGGTGTGTCAGCTTCTCTTCTTTGTCCTTGCTTCTTACCAGGAGGGGGCTTGCTGTAGCCCTGCACCTCCAGGTAGCGTGGCCTTCAGGCCACCCACCCTAGGCTTCCTGGCCTAGATGCTTCTCCACGTGGCTGGTTCCTGGTACTCGGTATGAACCCAGATTTACCTCTCTCTCTTAGATAAAGCTCTCACTCTCCTAAGCATCTTTCGCACTAAATAAAAGCCTAAAATGTACCATGCTGCCTCGTTTATTTATGCCGGTATTTAGAATTCTTTCTAAATATGAGGCAAGAACCCTCTTGGGCTTATTAATATTGGGGATTTATTACTAAGCATATGGTGAGATCGTATGGCACCCCAAGTTCTGGTAACATATGTGGCATCCCAGATGGCACTTCTGGGGAACTCTAAGCGACCACATTTTCATATAGATTTTAGGGGATCATTTCTGATATCACATGGTAACCACGAAGGGACTGATTTTTTTTTTCTTTTTTTAACAGGCAGAGTGGACAGCGAGAGAGAGAGAGAGAGAGAGAGAAAGGTCTTCCTTTGCCGTTGATTCACCCTCCAATGGCCGCCATGGCTGGCGCGCTGCGGCCGGCACACCGCGATGATCCGATGGCAGGAGCCAGGTGCTTCTCTTGGTCTCCCATGGGGTGCAGGGCCCAAGGACTTGGGCCATCCTCCACTGCACTCCCTGGCCACAGCAGAGAGCTGGCCTGGAAGAGGGGCAACCGGGACAGGATCCGGTGACCACCGGGACTAGAACTCAGTGTGCCGGCGCTGCTAGGCGGAGGATTAGCCTATTGAGCCACGGGGCCGGCCACGAAGGGACTGATTTTTAAAAAAATTTAAAACTTGGCAGCATGGTGGGAGTGGACTTCCTGTGGCTTCTGACCCTATCACTCTACCTGCAACTTTTCCCTCCCCAATCTGAGTTGGTGCTTTCCCTGCGCACCCGTCCATGGGAACACAGGGATCCAAAGCGCCCACCTAGGTGGTGATGCGCCCAGGGCCTTCGCGGGGGAGGGGCACATCTCTTTCTTCGGCCCTGGTGCTGGTTAGGAGGCAGGGGTACAATGGCCAGGCCTGAGGCCCGAGGTTGTCCCAGGCTCAGCGCCAAATCCAGGCACCACAGGCGCCCTGGATCTGGCCTCTCAGCCTCAGGTCTACCGGGGGCCACACACAGGGAGCTGCCCCTCCAATGGAGACTCGTGCTGGCCCCGCCTTGCATAAGTTCCCCAAGGCCGTTTGGGCCCATGGCAGCTTGGCGAGAGTGCATGTGTGGATAGCACACAGATTTGCTTCAAGTTTCCCAAGGCTATATCGGCCCGTGGCGGCTCAGCAGGACTGTGAGTGTGTGCATGGACAGCGCACATACTCGTGCCAAGTTTCCCAAGGCCAGTTCTGCCCACAGCGGCTCAGCAGGAACGCAAGTGTGTGTGGATGGCAAGGCTGGTTCTGCCCACAGCAACCTGGCGGGAGCTCGAGCGGGTGTGTGGACAGCGCACGGACCCACGCCGAGATTCCCAAGGCCAGTTCAGCCTGCAGTGGCTCAGTGGAAGCTCAGGCATGTGCACAGATGGCACACAGACCCGCGCCAAGTTCCCCAAAGCTGGTTTGGCCCTCAGCGACACGATGGGAGCTCAGAGTGTTAAGGCAGCAGCCATAATACGCTCAAAGCAAGCTGGGATAGGTGTGGGTAGAGGAGCCTAGTGCGGTAGTCAACCACGTGGCATGAGGCCAAAGCCACCCCGCCCTGGGCAGGGAGAGCAGCTCGCTCATGCAAAATACAAGTGAGACTTTTCTTTCTTTTTTTCTTTTGTTTTGCTGGTAGCTTTCAAAAAGGAAGGCATGCTTTGGGTTTCTTTCGCGGTTTCTGGTTTTAAGGACTTTTGGTGTCGTTGCTAATGCAAAGAGAGATAAAACAGATTTACACAGAAGAAAAACCCCTAAGGATTCTAGAATGGTTGTAGTGTGTTTCAAAGACAATTTACGTGCTTTTCTGAGGTTAAGTTTTCAACTAGTACCAGCAGATAAAGTTCAGAGAGATTTCTCTTTGTCCCTGGGCCTTACTGTACAAGCTTTCAATTGCTAATTTTGAGTTGGAGAATTGGTCTGGTTGCTTAGAAACATGTTTGCATCAAGGAGTGTGTGTCAGGAGCTTTAAACATGGCAAAAGCTCTAATTCCTGTCATGGAGGGTGGGATTTCCACCCCAAAATGGTGGCACACCATGGGAACTTCCGCTGTCACAGGAAAATGGGCAACCAACTCCACCCCAAGATGGCGGCCCCCATGGCCCACCACATGCTACATGCCTGGTTAATAAAGCTATGTAATTGAAATCATATTTTCATTATTTTTGACTTTTATTTTCATCTTCAGAGCGGATCTCCCTTATATGTTTGTTATTTTCGCCTCTGGAATGGGATTAATTCATATTTTTATTATTTTAATCTGTTATTTTATTCTTCAGAGAGGATACCCCTTATTCCAGTTTGTTATTTTTGCCTCTGGAATGGGATTCTAACAGTCTGGAATAGCATTTCTCAGACTGGGTGGTTTATATTTCCTTGATATGATATATATGCATTAAGCTATAGAATAGGCATAGTAGCACTGAGATGTCAGATTACCAGTTAAGGTAGATGATCAGAGATATAACTGGGCTAAAGCTTAGCCCTATTTATCTTCTGTTTCCCCAGGTTTCAAGGTGATTTAATTATGAGTAATTTTGCATCTACTCCTTTGGAAACTCCCTGAAAGATCTACACATAATTATCGGGAGACCCTTCAACTAGATAGAATTAAGGAATTATAGCTAATACAATGTATCCATGTAAAATGATTGAGAATAATTAAGCTCATGAAGAGCTGTGTCTGTTTTTATATCAACAGGTCCTACAGAGAGACTGTAAAGCTGTATAGCTCTACATGCATTCTTATGAACTTACTTCTAAGGGTACAGTTTAAAGCTTATTATGGGATCATAAATCCCCTTGGGCTAGATGGTAATGGTAACACCTTAAGTTTTAAAGTGAGGCAACCAACAGAATGGGAAAAAAAATTTGTAAACTATGCAACTGATAAAGGGTTAATAACCAGAATCTACAAAGAGATCAAGAAACTCCACAACATCAAAACAAACAACCCACTTAAGAGATGGGCCAAGGACCTCAATTGACATTTTTCAAAAGAGGAAATCCAAATGGCCAACAGGCACATGAAAAAATGTTCAAGATCACTAGCTATCAGGGAAATGCAAATCAAAACCACAGTCAGGTTTCATCTCACCCTGGTTAGAATGGCTCACATCCAGAAATCTACCAACAACAGATGCTGGAGAGGATGTGGGGAAAAAGGCACACTAACCCACTGTTGGTGGGAATGCAAACTGGTAAAGCCACTATGGAATTCAGTCTGGAGATTCCTCAGAAACCTGAATATAACCCTACCACATGACCCAGCCATCGCACTCCTTGGAATTTACCCAAAGGAAATTAAATTGGCAAAGGAAAGAGCTGTCTGCACCTCATTGTTTATTGCAGCTCAGTTCACAATAGCTGAGACATGGAATCAACCTAAACGCCCATCAACAGTAGACTGGCTAAATAAATTTTGGGATATGTACTCTATAGGATACTATACAGCAGTAAAACAAAAAAAAATGAAATCCGGTCATTTGCAACAAAATGGAGGAATCTGGAAAACATCACACTGAGTGAATTAAGCCAGTTTCAGAGGGACAAATATCCTATGTTCTCCCTGATTGGTGACAACTTACTGAGTACCTAAAAGGAAACCTGTAGATGTGAAATGGACACTATGAGAAAGAATGACTTGAACAGCCCTTGTCCTGACTGTCGAGGAACAACTTACTACTTTATTCCTTTTAGTATTTTTTTCTACTTAATACTATTGGCTGAGCTCTTTAATTTACACACAATTATTCTTAGTTGTTTAAATTTAACTGAAAAGTGATCCCTGTTAAATATGAGTGGGAATATAGAGGGAGGAGATGTACAGTTCAGCACATGCTCGATTGGACTTACCCCTAATGGGAGAGTTAGAAATGTGTGAGGGGATTCCAATTCAATCCCATCAAGGTGGCAGGTACCAATGCCATCTCACTAGTCAAAGTAATCAGTTCATAATTGATCATAATGATAGTATTAAGAGTCAAAGAGATCGCATAAACAAGGCTAGTGTCTGCTAACACTAACTGATAGAATAAAAAAGGATACACAGCAGACTCATAGAATGGCAGATGTCCTAAACAGCACTCAGAATCAGCCCTTAAGGCATTTGGATCGGGCTAAAAAGCCCATGAAAGTTTCTCAGGCATGGAAAGCCAAGACACTCTGGCAAAAAAAAAAAAAAAAAAAATGACCTAAATGAAAGATCTCTGTGAGTCAGATCCCAACAGAAAGAACGGGCCATCAAAGAAGGAGGTACCTTTGTCTGAAGGGAGGAGAGAACTTCCACTTTGACTATGGCCTCAGAGTTGACGAACTCAAGAGGCTTCCATAGCCTTGGCAGCTCATGACAAGAGCCTCAGTGATTACTGTCGCCATAAATAAGAGTGTCAATTGTGAAATCAACAACAGGAGTCACTGTGCACTTACTCCCCATGTAGTATCTCTGTCCTCAATGTGTTTTACTATGTGAATTAACGGTGTGACTGGTACTCAAACAGTACTTTATACTTGTGTGTGTGGGTGCAAACTGTTGAAATCTTTACTTAGTATATACTAAATTGATCTTCTGTATTTAAAGATAATTTAAAATGAATCTTGATGTGAATGGGATGGGAGAGGGAGCAGGAGATGGGAGGGTTGCGGGTGGGAGGAGGTTATGGGGGGAAAAAGCCGCTATAACCCAAAGGATGTACTTTGGAAATTTATATTTATTAAAAAAAAATTTAAAAATAGAAACAAAAACAAAAAAAGTTTTAAAGTGATCATATAGGTGGGATTAAGTGTTAAAGTGATCATGTCAATTGGATTAAGCATTTACTACTCATAGTAAGTAGAGTTTAGGAGGAGTAAATGTTCCAACATGGGAAGGAGTCTGTACAGCAGACTCATGGAGTGGCATTATCCTTAAGTAACACTCAGTGACCTCAAAATCAGCCCTAAAGACTTTCTGGTCTGGCTGTAAAGCCCACAGGAGCATTTCAGGTGTGGAAAGCCAGGACACTTGTGCCAGAAGTGTCCCACATGGAGAAACTCCCTGGGTGAGACCCCAGTGGAGAAGAGTGGCCATCAAAAAAGGATGGACTTTTCTCTGGATGGAGGAGAGAACTTCCACTTTGCTTATTGCCTTGTCTGAATACTGATGGAGTTTGTGGAACTCAAAAGGCTTCCATAGCCTAGGCAGCTCTTATCAAGAGCCTCGTATGATCACTGACATCACACATAAGAGTGTTAATTTTTAAATTAACAACTTGAGTCACTATGTACTAAGTTCCCACGTAGGACCTCTGTTCTCAACAGAACTACAGTATTAACATTAATGGTAAAACTTAATCCCAAAAACTTACTTTGTTCTATTGTGTGATATTATACATCATAAGTTCTAGTTATGTCTAAGTGTCAAATTCCATTATCTGTATTCTTAGTTGTTTCTTTAAAGTTTATTAAGTGCCTCAAATGTAAAATCTTGGATACAAGCCGGCGCCGTGGCTCAATAGGCTAATCCTCCACCTTGCGGCGCTGGCACACCGGGTTCTAGTCCCGGTTGGGGCGCCGGATTCTGTCCCGGTTGCCCCTCTTCCAGGCCAGCTCTCTGCTATGGCCAGGGAGTGCAGTGGAGGATGGCCCAGGTGCTTGGGCCCTGCACCCCATGGGGAGACCAGGAAAAAGCACCTGGCTCCTGGCTCCTGCCAGGATCAGCGCGGTGCGCCGGCTGCAGCGGCGGCCATTGGAGGGTGAACCAACGGCAAAAGGAAGACCTTTCTCTCTCTGTCTCTCTCTCTCACTGTCCACTCTGCCTGTCAAAAAAAAAAAAAAAAAATCTTGGATACATGTCTCTCCGTAAAATTCCTATCTCATATGTTTAAACATAGGGTCAGATATTTAAAGGCAGATTTCTGAAAATGGCAAAATTTTGTGGACTTTGGTTTCCAAGATTTGGATTCCAAGCTTTTGTATATAGCTTTAAAGATGGCCCTGATGCAGACTCTGTACTGAAAAGGGTAGCTGCAAAAGTTGTTCCAGAGAACTAAGGAGCTTCTAACTAGAAGTTCCAGTACTGGGAATTGCTAATGACAGGATTCTATGGAATTTGGATTCCAAGATTTGGATTCCAAACTTTTGTATATAGCTTTAAAGAGGCCCTGATGCAGACTCTGCACCAAAAGGGTAGCTACAAAAGTTGTTATGAATTCCAGGATTTGGATTCTAAGCCTTGTGTTTGCTTAAAAGCCTCTGAAACAGACACTGTGCTGGACAGGGTAGCTACTGAAGTAACACTTGACAGTAGGGACTCCATTTTGGAGCACTTGAGACTCCATTTCTGGGAAAGTGCCCCCCCACACACACCGTGAAACTCTGGTCTGAAACTATGATCTAAAACAGTCGGACGATAGCAGTCCTCTACATCACATTTGGCAGAGCATAGAAACCCCCTAGCATGATCACTCAAGCTTGGAAGTGGATAGGCTACACCTGGGTTAATGATAAAAATGTAATTTGTCTATTTCCTACATGTGATTAAAACCAATACCTGGATTAATGTCAAGATTATAATTGGAATTGTTAAGATTGTAACTGGTATTGTCAAGATTATAATTGATACTAGTTTCACGTAGGTTTTAGGTCAGCTTGACCCTGGTAACCATGTATTCCCCTCTGTTCCTAGCAACCAGAATTCCCCTCCCAATTTTGTGGTTTTTGCCTTTATTTATTTTTTTTTCTTTTTCAAAGGTTTATTTACTAATTTTGAAAGCCAGAGTTACAGGAAGAGGAAGAAACAGAAACATCTTTCATCTGTTGGTTCACTCACCAGATGACAGCAAAGGCCAGAGGTGGGCCAAGCCAAAGCCAGGAGCCAGGAGTTTCATCCAGGTGCCCCACACGGGTTGCAGGGGTCCAAACACTTGAGTCATCTACTGTTGTTTTTCCTAGGCCATTAACAGGGAGCTGGATCAGAAGTTGAACAGCTGGGCCACCAACTGGTACCCATATGGGATGCCAGCTTTGTAGGCAGTAGCTATCCGGTCATGCCACAATACTGGCCCCAACTTCTCAGTTCTTTTTTTTTTTAACTTTTATTTAATGAATATAAATTTCCAAAGTACGACTTATGGATTACAATGGCTTCCCCCCCATAACGTCCCTCCCACCCACAACCCTCCCCTTATCCACTCCCTCTCCCCTTCCATTCACATCAAGATTCATTTTCAATTCTCTTTATATATGGAAGATCAGTTTAGCATATATTAAGTAAAAATTTCAACAGTTTGCTCCCACACAGAAACATAAAGTGAAAAATACTGTTTGAGCACTAGTTATAGCATTAAATCTCAATGTACAGCACACTAAGGACAAAGATCCTACATGAGGAGTAAGTGCACAGTGACTCCTGTTGTTGACTTAACAAATTGACACTCTTGTTTATGGCATCAGTAATCAACCTAGGCTCTTGTCATGAGTTGCCAAGGCTATGGAAGCCCCCTGAGTTCACTGACTCTGATAATTTTTAGACAAGGCCATGGTCGAAGTGGAAGTTCTGTCCTCCCTTCAGAGAAAGGTACCTCCTTCTTTGATGACCTGTTCTTTCCACTGGGATCTCACTCACGGAGATCTTTCATTTAGGTTTTTTTTTTTTCCCCCAGAGTGTCTTGGCTTTCCATGCCTGAAATACTCTCATGGGCTTTTCAGCCAGATCTGTATGCCTTAAGGGCTGATTCTGAGGCCAGAGTGTGGTTTAGGACATCTGCCATTCTATGGGTCTGCTGTGTATCTCACTTCCCATGTTGGATCGTTCTCTCCCTTTTTGATTCTATCAGCTGGTATTTGCAGACACTATTCTTGTTTATGTGATCCCTTTGGTGCTTAGTCCTATCATTATGATCAATTGTGAACAGAAATTGATCAGTGAGACTAGTGAGATGGCATTGGTACATGCCACCTTGATGGGATTGAATTGGAATCCCCTGGTATATTTCTAACTCTACCATTTGAGGTAAGTCAGCTTGAGCATGTCCCAAATTGCACATCTCTTCCCTCTCTTATTCCCACTCTTATATTTAACAGTGATCACTTTTCAGTTAAGTTTCAGCACTTAAGAAGAATTGTGTATTGATTACAGTATTCAACCAAAAGTATTACGTAGAACAAACAAACAAAAATACTAAGAGGGATAACATATCAAGTTGCTCATCAACAGTCAGGGTGAGGGCTGATCAAGTCACCGTTTCTCATAGTGTTCATTTCACTTTAACAGGTTTCCTTTTTGGTGTTCAGTTAGTTGTCACCTATAAAGGAGAACAAGTGGTATTTGTCCCTTTGGAATTGGCTTATTTCACTCAGCATGTTTTCCAAATTCCTAACAGGGATCACTTTTTCAGTTAAAATTTAAACACCTAAGAATAATTGTGTGTTAATTACAGATATAACAATTATCAATGTATATGCACCTAACTACAGGGCACCGCTTTATCTAAAAGATTTGTTAACGGACTTAAAGGGAGACTTAGACCCCAATACAATAGTACTGGGGGACTTCAATACTCCACTCTCAGAAATAGACAGATCATCAGGACAGAAGATCAACAAGGATACAGTAGATTTAAATGACACTATAGCCCAAATGGATCTAACAGATATCGACAGAACTTTCAATCCTATAGCTAAAGATTTTACATTCTTCTCAGCAGTACATGGAACCTTCTCTAGGATTGACCACATACTAGGCCATAAAGCAAGTCTCAGCAAATTCAAAAGAATTAGAATCATACCATGCAGCTTCTCAGACCATAAAGGAATGAAGTTGGAAATTAGCAACTCAGGAATCCCTAGAGCATATGCAAACACATGGAGATTGAACAACATGCTCCTGAATGAACAATGGGTCATAGAAGAAATTAAACGAGAAATCAAAAATTTTCTGGAAGTAAATGAGGATAACAGCACAACATAGCAAAACTTATGGGACACAGCAAAAGCAGTGTTAAGGGGAAAGTTTATATCAGTAGGTGCCTACATCAAGAAATTGGAAAGGCACCAAATAGATGAGCTGTCAATTCACCTCAAGGATTTAGAAAACCTACAGCAAACCAGAACCAAATCTAGTAGGAGAAGAGAAATAATTAAAATCAGAGAAGAAATCAACAGGATTGAATAAAAAAAAAATTACAAAAAATCAGCTGGTTTTTTGAAAAAATAAACAAAATTGACACCCCATTGGCCCAACTAACTAAAAAAAAAGAAGAGAAAAGACCCAAATCAATAAAATCAGAGATGAAAAAGGAAACGTAACAACAGACACCACAGAAATAAAAAGAATCATCAGAAATTACTACAAGGACTTGTATGCCAGCAAACAGGGAAACCTATCAGAAATGGATAGATTCCTGGACACATGCAACCTACCTAAATTGAACCAGGAAGACATCGAAAACCTAAACAGACCCATAACTGAGACAGAAATTGAAACAGTAATAAAGGCCCTCCCAACAAAGAAAAGCCCAGGACCAGATGGATTCACTGCTGAATTCTACCAGACATTTAAAGAAGAACTGACTCCAATTCTTCTCAAACTATTCAGAACAATCGAAAAAGAGGGAGTCCTCCCAAATTCTTTCTATGAATCCAGCATCACCTTAATTCCTAAGCCGGAAAAAGATGCAGCATTGAAAGAGAATTACAGACCAATATCCCTGATGAACATAGATGCAAAAATCCTCAATAAAATTCTCGCCAATAGAATGCAACAACACATCAGAAAGATCATCCACCCTGACCAAGTGGGATTTATCCCTGGTATGCAGGGATGGTTTAATGTGCCCAAGACAATCAATGTGATACACCACATTAACAGACTGCAGAAGAAAAACCATATGATTATCTAAATAGATGCCGAGAAAGCATTTGATAAAATACAACACCCTTTCATGATGAAAACTCTAAGCAAACTGGGTTTGGAAGGAACATTTCTCAATACAATCAAAGCAATCTATGAAAAACCCACAGCCAACATCCTATTGAATGGGGAACAGTTGGAAGCATTTCCACTGAGATCTGGTACCAGACAGGGATGCCCACTCTCACCAGTGCTATTCAATACAGTTCTGGAAGTTCTAGCCAGAGCTATTAGGCAAGGAAAAGAAATTAAAGGGATACAAATTGGGAAGGAAGAACTCAAACTATCCCTCTTTGCAGATGATATGATTCTTTATTTAGGGGACCCAAAGAATTCTACTAAGAGACTATTGGAACTCATAGAAGATTTTGGCAAAGTAGCAGGGTATAAAATCAATGCACAAAAATCAACAGCCTTTGTATACACAGGCAATGCCATGGCTGAGAAAGAACTACTAAGCTCAATCCCATTCACAATAGCTACAAAAACAATCAAATACCTTGGAATAAACTTAACCAAGGACGTTAAGGATCTCTACGATGAAAATTACCAAACCTTAAAGAAATAAATAGAAGAGGATACCAAGAAATGGAAAAATCTTCCATGCTCATGGATTGGAAGAATCAATATCATCAAAATGTCCATTCTCCAAAAGCAATTTATAGATTCAATGCAATACCAATCAAGATACCGAAGGCCTTCTTCTCAGATCTGGAAAAAATGGTGCTGAAATTCATATGGATACACAGGAGACCTCGAATAGCTAAAGCAATCTTGTACAACAAAAACAAAGCTGGAGGCATCACAATACCAGATTTCAGGACATACTACAGGGCAGTTGTAATCAAAACAGCATGGTACTGGTACAGAAACAGATGGATAGACCAATGGAACAGAATTGAAACACCAGAAATCAATCCAAACATCTACAGCCAACTCATATTTGATCAAGGATCCAAAATCAGTCTATTCAATAAATGGTGCTGGGAAAATTGGATTTCCACGTGCAGAATCATGAAGCAAGACCCCTACCTTTCACCTTACACAAAAATTCACTCAACATGGATTAAATACTTAAATCTATGACCTGACACCATCAAATTATTAGAAAGCATTGGAAAAACCCTGCAAGATATAGGTACCGGCAATGACTTCTTGGAAAACACCCCAGAAGCACAGGCAGTCAAAGCCAAAATTAACATTTGGGATTGCATCAAATTGAGAAGTTTCTGTACTGCAAAAGAAACAGGAGAGTGAAGAGACAACTGACAGAATGGGAAAATATATTTGCAAACTATGCAACTGATAAAGGGTTGATAACCAGAATCTACAAAGAAATTAAGAAACTCCACAACATCAAAACAAACAGCCCACTTAAGAGATGGGCCAAGGACCTCAGTAGACATTTTACAAAAGAGGAAATCCAAATGGCCAACAGACACATGAATAAATGTTCAAGATCACTAGCAATCAGGGAAATGCAAATCAAAACCACAATGAGGTTTCACCTCACCCCAGTTAGAATGGCTCACATTCAGAAATCTACCAACAATAGATGCTGGAGAGGATGTGGGGAAAAAGGGACACTAATCCACTGTTGGTGGGAATGCAAATTGGTTAAGCCACTATGGAAGTCAGTTAGGAGATTCCTCAGAAATCTGAATATAACCCTACCATTCAACCCAGCCATCCCACTACTTGGAATTTATCCAAAGGTTTTTGCCTTTATAAACCCTGTTGCTTTGGGCTTCAGGGTGGAGAGTTCTTTAGGGCATGAGCCTACTCTCCACCGCTGGCAATAAAAGACCATCAAATTTTATCAATGTGTGGAGCTCCTTTGTTTGTACTCGCTCAGGTACAACACTACAAAAGGTGTTCGAAAGAATCAAGGAGTTTTTAACAAAGACTCCAACATTAGAAATTCCTAAGCAAGCCATTCATAAGAAGATCCTCTTCAGATCAGCTTCAGCGTAAATTAAAGGGATCTTACCAGGTGCTATTGAGCACAACTACCTCCGTAAAATTAGGATTAAACTTCTACCTCTTACGTCTTCACAGGTGAATGCGAAAGACATGCCTGACTGTTCCTATAAGCCAATCAGGAACCTTAAGTACTTCAAAGCAAAAAGGATAAGTAAAACTTTTGCCTTTGTCTCCTTAAAGCAAACACACTGAACCTGCCTTCCTTGATTATCTCTGGGAACTGTTATTGATTGATAAAGCTACCTGATAGCCTCTTCTATTATAATTCTTTATACTCAAACTAAATGGGTTTATAATCTACACAAGGGTAGCCTATCACTACCCACTATCTGGGAATCTGTAAGATACACGTTCTTTTCATCTAAAGGGGTGCCCAACTTATAATTGGTTTTGTTCCAGTTTACTTATACTAATTAACAAACATATGTTTCAGAACTGGGAGTACCTGACTGTGCAGGGGACACAGAAGTTGGCAATGGCTGAGACTGCTCCAGCTCACAAAACAAATTTGTTAGATAGGATAGGCGGAGACTTCCAGACCCTGGACAGGCACTATGCCACTCATAAGCAGGAAGTAGTTATAGAAGAGATAATTTGACGCCCATCAACTTCCCTTAGGATTAGGGATGGAGTCTCTGGAAGGGGGCAGGAATGAAGTAGGCAGACATATGAGTTAAAATCAATTAGGTTTGTAAACTGGAAGACCACGCCTTTGCCACACCCCTGTGTGACCTCATTCCCCTACCTGGACACACCTGGGTACCCACCAGCCAATCAGGTTAATTAACCACGCCCCTTTGGAAATGGGTTAAAAGCCTGGGACATGGGTCTGTCCCTCCGCTTCCTTTCCCTGGCCTTTTGCCAGGAGGGAGCTTGCTGTAGCCCTGCACCTCCAGGGCTTGTGGCCTTTGGGCCACCCACCCTAGGCTTCCTGGCCTAGATGCTCCTCCACGTGGCTGGTTCCTGGTGCTCGGTACAAACCCAGATTTACCCCTTCTTTCTCTTAGATAATGCTCTCACTCTCCCATGCATCTTTCGCACTAAATAAAAGCCTAAAATGTACCATGCTGTCTCATTTATTTATGCCGGTATTTAGAATTCTTCTCTAAATATTAGGCAAGAACCCTCGGGCTTATTAATATTGTTGCTTTATTAATAAACATATGGTGATATCATATGGCGACCAAAACTTCCGGTAACATAGGTGGCATCCCAGATGGCACTTCTGGGGAACTTTAAGGGACTATATTTTCATATTATTTTAGGGGGTCGTTTCTGATATCACTAGGATGAGGATTACTTCACAAACTAAATAAGCAAGTCATATTTTATTCACCCAAAATTTCTCTCTGAAATGCTGATATAATTTGAAAGAATGTATTATGGTTTAACTAAAAATTAAGGTTACTAACAGAAGAAGTACAGAAGAGACATTTTTAAAAACTAAACTGCAGTAGGAACTGCTTCATTTTTCCATTTGATGATATATTTTTATATGCATTATATGTGCATACATGTTTTATGGTGTACTATATGTTAAAAATCTCTTAAGAGCTGTTTTAATTGTTTTACTGATAAATAAGTATTCATGTAAATTAAAATTATTAAAATGACCATAATGTCCTTTATTTCAAATGACTTAAGTAATTCTCTGATAGATAAGCTAATTTAAATTAATTGGTAAATTAAAATTACGGATGTTTCAGAATTGTTAGTGTGCAATTGTGACTGGAATTGCTAATCAGGCATGATTATATTTTTCTCTTTTAAATATCAAAGATCATAAAAACATACATTTAATACTGAAACAAGTATAGAGTTTTCTGTGTATCAGTGTAAAATTAGAGCTTTCTAGGATTTTTCTCTTGAACAAGAAAATATGATGATGAATGTCCTTGTATAATATCTCACTTTTCATACATAACTATAATTGTTAGAAATGAATTGGGTAAATGTAAGTTATATGAATATTTTAAATATAAATTTAAGTACTCTTGCCTGTTTAATGTAAAAATTATGATCTATTTTGGTTCATTAACAATTTTGTTTTCCTAAAGTGTTGATATATGCCAAACAATGCAAGACTGCTTTAAAGAAACTGAGAGTTAAAATTCTATGCATTCTTTTATGGGGGAAACTTTTTTTCTTAATTTAGAGATTGTTAAAGGATTACTTCAAAATGTTAATAAGGAAGCTAATAGGAAGGGGAGCGAAGTGTGGGAGAAAAAGCTATCAGTGGGAGAATGTATTTTTGATGAAAAATGTTAAAAAATAAAAGAAAAAAAAGCAAAAATGACAAAAATTTTATACTTTTCCTAGAATAGAATGATTGGATTACTCTAGTGTGGAAAAACAAAGTAGAGATCAAAACTGAAGGTTTAAGTAGGTCATAGCAGATCTGAGCAAATCACGGAATAAATCCTGTAAGGAAAAAAATTTGCATTTGATAAAGTTGACTATCTTTAGGAAATCTTTGTAAGTTTGACCAAATAGGGCATTAATACACTGATATAAAACAGATGTTATTTTTCTATGTTTTTAAACAGTGCCTTCTTAAAATGACGATCTGCTCTTAAAAAAACATTTGTAGGAACTGGGCTAGTAAACAAAGATTGTGTTTTGTTAAGATAATATCTTGTAATTCCTGCTGCTTTATTAGGTTTTGTTGCTTGGAAGACTGAGTCATAAGAATTACAAGTTTTAAATATATATTTATTTTAAATATTTAAGTGACAACTCTGTGAGACTAATTAAATCTCATCTATAACTCTGTTTTAATCACCCTGACTAAAGAGCTATTATTTCACAAGGATTAGGATACATTTGACCAAATATTTATTTTTCCCCAGAAACCTTTTGTTTAAGGCATGCAAACTTCATGTATTTCATAAATACAACTTTAAGAACATAGAATATTTTGATGGTTTTGACCACCTTCCTCAGGAGTCTACTCTGAGATTTCCAGTTGCACCCCAGGATGTCCTCATATGCCATAGCTCTCATTTTTAAGAGAAAATAGCTAATTAGACTTTGTATGGAAAGCACCATGGTAATAAAATGTTGTCAAACTTTAAGTTCTATTTATATAGGTATGTATTGATGTAACTATTCCAAATATTATACATAACATTTGTAAAAGTCTGGTGGTCCTGATAGGCTGTTATCAGTCATGATTGGTATCTTAAAAAAAAAAAAAGGATTTGGGAATATTTCAAAGAACTTTAAGGTTGCTCTTCCCCCTCATGGATCCAGAAGCCTAAAAGAAAAGGAAAAATTCTAAAAACCTTGCACTTGCTTTATAAATGCTGAATACAGGGCCTGTAATTGTCATAGCTGCTTAAGCCACCATTTTGGATGACCACATCCCACACAGGAGTTCCTAGGATTGAGTCCTAACTATATTTCCAATCCAGGATCCTGTTAATGTGCATCCTGGCAGGGAGCAGATGATGGCTCAAGCGCTTGAGTCCTGTCACTCATGTGGAGGACCCACATTGAATTCCTGGCTCTGGCTTCAGTCTGACTCAGCTATGGGTACGGCATACATTTAGGGATTAAACCAGAAGATGGAAATTTAGTCTTTCTCTCCCTTTATCTCTCTCTCTCCCCGATATATATATATATATTTGACAGGCAGAGTTAGACAGTGAGAGAGAGAGAGAGAGAAAGGTCTTCCTTCCGTTGGTTCACCCCACAAATGGCCGCTACAGCAGGCGTACTGCGCCAATCTGAAGCCAGGAACCAGGTGCTTCCTCCTGGTCTCCCATGCAGGTGCAGGGCCCAAGCACTTGGGCCATCCTCCACTGCCTTCCCAGGCCACAGCAGAGAGCTGGACTGGAAGAGGAGCAACCGGGACAGAACCAGCACCCCAACCAGGACTAGAACCCGGTGTGCTGGAGCTGCAGGCGGCAGATAGCCTAGTGAGCCGCGACGCTGGCCTCCCCAATACTCTTTCATATAAATAAACATAGCTAAACTTTTAAAATGCTGTATACAGTAAAAATACCTGACTCTTCTTGTCCATTGCTGAGCTGTTATCAAATAAATAACTATTTTGTAGCTATTTTAAGTCTCTGTTCTCAGTTCTGATTCTTCTGTGAAAACATTTGCAATCAGATTCATGAAAAAGGTTTTAACAGATTTTCTTAAATACAGATTTCTAATAATTTTAAGTTCAGTGGAGTAAAAACAAATTTCCATAAATATTGTAATATTTTAAATTCATCAAAGTGCTGAGATTAAACATGACAAGAATTAATTAGATGAGACATAATGGAGAAGTAAAATTTTCAGGTTTTATGTCTTTTAATTAACATATTGTTAATTCTCTACTTTCATGTTTAAAAAGAACTCATTCCTGGGATTTCTGTGGTTTCTAACACTTTAGTAAAGTATATTTTTGTAAACAAAGACAAAACTGTTTCCATTTTCTTCCTATTTAATTCTTCCAAAATTCAAAAACTTCTTATGAGTGTTTTTGTTTTCTTGTGACAATGTGATTATTTACATGAGTTCTGTAACAATGTGTTCTCCATAACAGGCTACAGTTGGAAACGTTGGCATATTGAAAATTATGCACAGAGTGCTTGGTGTGAATGGTTCCCAGCCTTTTAGTGAGTAAATAAAGCTGTCACTTTTCAGCAGAACCTAAAATGCCAAAAGAATAGATACTGTGGTTAAAAAAAAAACTAAAGTCTGCCTTGGATAGGCTTCCTAAATTTGACAGTTTTCTAAATCTCAAATGAATTTGTGGTAAAGCAACATTTCTTGGTGCACTTCTACAAAACTATAATCCACCTGCCAGTAGGTTGTAACTTTTGACGTTTTTAAGTTGTAAACTTGATTGGTTTTGCCTTTGTTGGTTTGTTTAGTATTTTGCTTTTGGAGTTTTCTGCCCTTTGCCTGTCAGAATTCAACAGATGTACAACTCCCAGAAAAAAAAATACCAGCCCAGCACTTTGAGAAGGCTCTGATCTACAGAACTGAGAAAATTAAATTTAACAATGAATGCTAGGTAAATTTACTCTAATAATCATTCCTCCTAAAACCTCTTTGTTGCTCAAATTGGACCAAATGTTTTTTAACATTGACTACTGATTTTCAGTCACTTCTCTTCCCTGTGGTGTGGAAACAGGTCAGCCCAACAACCGTGACAGGTCTACTCTAGCAATGAGGAATAAACAAAAAGGCTTCAGGACAGTGATTGATCAAATTTTTGAAAAAGATCTTATCACAGCTAGGTATATGAAAGTTGTCAAAATCAAGATGAAGTTACGGGTGTCAACCCTAAACAAAAACAGGTATAGCTGATAGTTATATAAAAGTGTTCTTTTGCATTATAGTCTGATAACAATTATCGACAGACTTTACCAGAACCACAATATCCACAGAAAGCTACCACTTCCAAAGAGACATAAACTAGATATAGTACTTGGTATTCTCATATGTAATGCTAAAATATATGTACAGCACCCACATTCAGGAAATAAGAAACTTATCTGACCTTTTGAACATGACAAAGAATAACACTGGAAATGTTCTCAAAATGTGGGGAAACTTAAAGTGCTAACTTGCTTTCAAACTTACAGTGATCTTTAAATTCTCTAGCTAGAGTATTTTTTTAGATAAGCGGACTTCTTTAGACAACATTCCAACAAAGCCAGTGGTTTCTGTGTAATTTCTGATCCTTCTGGCTGTGTCTCATCCTGGGTAGAAATGAACATTGATGAAATTTGCTAAGACTTACCTGGACTCAATAGACCAATACCCATATCTCCATGAAATAAGAGACTTATTCAGATATATTTTCCTGGATGCCATCTGTAGTCAGGTCATCTTTGTATGTATTTTAAAATTAGGACTAAGGCTGGCGCCACAGCTCACTAGGCTAATCCTCCACCTTGCGGTGCCAGCACACCAGGTTCTAGTCCCGGTTGGTGCACCGGATTCTGTCCCGGTTGCCCCTCTTCCAGGCCAGCTCTCTGCTGTGGCCAGGGAGTGCAGTGGAGGATGGCCCAAGTACTTGGGCCCTGCACCCCATGGGATACCAGGAGAAGTACCTGGCTCCTGCCATCGGATCAGTGCGGTGCGCCGGCCGCAGCTCGCCGGCTGCGGTGGCCGTTGGAGGGTGAACCAACGGCAAAAGAAGACCTTTCTCTCTGTCTCTCTCTCTCACTGTCCACTCTGCCTGTAAAAAAAAAAAAAAAAGGACTAAACTCACTTGGGTCTTAAATTTGTTATGTGACTTATACAAAAACTTTGTAAACTGACTTCTAATACCTGAACAAAAGCCTCTGGCCACCTCTTCCTAAAAAATGATCTAAAGAGTACATGCTCCACCATGTCATAGCCTTCTATTCCCCCAATCCCCTTGTTTCACCGTCATTCAGCAGGAAGTAGCCAGAATGAAGTCAACATCCCATTTTTCATGGAAATTGAAGGAAGGACTTGTAGGGGAATTTGTAGCTGTAACTAAAGTGAATCTTTTCTCAGATTATGCTTAACAAAAGCTAACAACCGATTTTGTAACAAATCAGTTTCATGTTAATAGATAAATAATGTATGTTTTTAAGGATTTCAGGGACTGACCTCAGGACAGTTGACTAAAATTGTGGGATTTCAACTACTGAGAGGATTTTACAACCTCCAGCTGCAACTTGTCAAGTCCAATGCTGAAGGAAGCACCCACCACCTGGCCAGGAATTTATGACCACCAACTGTAATTAGCCAAGTCCAAGGCCAAGTGGACTCCCATCTGGCCAGTTTCATGATGATTATCACAACTGACCGTGGGAATCTGCCCATATTCAACTCAGCCTGATGTGCTCCCTAACCAAAATTAACCTCCCCTTTGTTTTTAAAATGTCATCCCGGGAACTTGAGAATTTGAGGTGACGAAAGTGCTTCTGCTGGCCTCCTGTATAGAGCTGATTTCATTGCATCAACTCTTCTTTCTCAAATGCTGACTTTTGAGTTGTGAGGGCAAGGACCTTTGTTTTTTGAAAACAATAGTGCCAAGAAGAGTGAAACATTTCTGTAATGAATGTTTTGTAGCTAATCACAAAGAGTTAGTTTGAAAGTAAGGTCAAAATAGTAAATTAGTGTAAAAAAAACAGGTAAATAAAAATGGAAACCAGTGTGAAAAACTGATTTGGATCCTTTTATTTCATGGCTGCTTGTGTATTTTATAACTGTATTTAAATAACTAAGGATATTGTAGTCTAACTGTTAAAATAGCATGAATTGTTATTTCTACCTCATGACAGAACCTGAAGAATTTCAAATTATTTTCTGTCTGAACAACTTTATAAAGTAATGATAAAACTTTTTAGAAAATGGACTTGGCGGCTGGCACCGTGGCTCAATAGGCTAATCCTCTGCCTGCAGTGCCAGCACCTCCGGTTCTAGTCCCTGTCGGGGTGCCGGATTCTATCCCAGTTGCACCTCTTGCAGGCCAGCTCTCTGCTGTGGCCAGGGAGTGCTTGGGCCCTACAACCGCATGGGAGACCAGGAGAAGCACCTGGCTCCTGCCATCGGATCAGCACAGTGCACCGGCTGCAGCGTGCTGGCCATGGCGGCCATTGGAGGGTGAACCAACGGCAAAGGAAGACGTTTCTCTCTGTCTCTCTCTCTCACTATCCACTCTGCCTGTCCAAAAAAAAAAAAAAAAAAAAAAGAAAAAGAAAAGAAAAGAAAATGAACTTTGCTATACTGCGAATGTATCTGTCATTACATGTGTTTAGTCTTTTTATATGTGGTAATTAAACCAATCACTGACATCAGGTTGGTGGAAGAAAGCAGGTGTTTGCAAAGCACAGAGCAAGGAGCCAGGCCACTGTGGCATAATTCCTGAGCTCCTCTGGGGTTAGGAGTAAATATTCTTATAGATTGAAGTTGGAATTGTGAGGTGTGTATTCAGTATGATTGCCAAGTCTCTGGTTGATTCATGGTTCTTGTGGTACTCCTTTGATTGGTCGATGATAGTGTGTTTTTTATGGGAATTTTGATGATAACAAAGTGGGCTTCAGTAACACCTGTAGAACTTACTTTGCTCAGGGCCAGGGTTACTTGATAAACCTTCAAGTTCTTTATAGAGGAGTTAAGTTGTCATCTTGGGTCTTATGGTCATGGACCTTGTGGGACCAGTTGCACCCCTGTTTCAACTTAGTAACTTAATTTGCACAAGAGGTTGATTTGCAAAGACACTTTAAGCTAAGGGATAAGGACTAAGAGACTAGAGCCTAATGGTATCTTGTATCTACATCAGAAATATTAGGGACAGAGTCTCGAACTTAACACTGAAAGCTAGTCTACTAATAGACAACAGTAAAACTTAAAACTGTTGTCTAGAGAGTCAAAAAAAAAAAAAGAAAATTACTTATCAGGGAGTAAAAATAATCACATCATCACATTTTAGATAGATAGCAATTCTTTGTAAATGCAAATGCATGGAAATAAGAGATGAACCCAGTACATCATATCCTGCCAAACATTCTCAATATAAAAGCACCATTGATTGTCATCAAAATTGAAAATCTTGGAGGATTTTATCCCCATTAGACCATCTAAAAGAATCTACCAGAAAATGAGTTTTTAAAAATTTATTTATTTATTTGAAAGGCAGAGTTACATAGAGAGAGAGAGAGATATCCTCTTCCGCTGGTTCACTCCCCAAATGGCCACAACCACTGGAGCTGGACCATTCCAAAGCCAGGAGTCAAGAGCCTCATCTGGGTCTCACATGGGTACAGGGACCTAAGAGCTTGGATCATCCTCCATTGCCTTTCCCAGGCACATTAGCAGGGAGCTGGATCAGAAGTGGAGCAGCAGGGACTCAACCAGTGCCCATATGGGATGCTGGCCCCACTGTGCCACAGCACCATCCCTTAGAAAAGAAATTTTAGACTGCCAAAATGATTGGGAAGGTACAGATTAAAAGTCTATGAATATTAAATATTTATCTATATGTATTTCATCTAGAGGAATAGATCATGACTAAGAAATTATAATATAGCATAGGTATATGCTTTCAAAAAGCATGTAATTGAATTATTAAAAATAAGATTAGATGAGTATGTTAAAGTGTATAGTAGTTATCTGAATTTAAAATGATATTATTTTAAAGTATATATTATGGGAAACCTTGGACCACAGTAAGAAAATTGATATCAATCATTTTCTTAGTAAAGAGTAGTAGAAAATAATTCTTAAATGGAAATTATAAAATAATGCCACTATTAAATATAGAAATAAAACTACAACTCTTCCTAAAACAAGCCACACATTAAAGTGTGATTTTGGAAAATACAAGTTTTCCACATCAGAGTACCTGGTTGGATTCCTGGCTCCAGCTTCTGATTCTAACTTCTTCCCAGTACAGACCCTGGGAGGCAGCCATCTGTGATGACTCAAATAATTGGATTTCTGCTACCAACCTAGAGAACCTCTGTTGTGTAGGCATTTGGGAAGTGAAACAATGGATATGGGCTCTGTCTCTGTTTCTCAATCTCTGAAATGAATATATATATATATATGTAAAGTATGATATGTAAAGATATTTAGTTCCTAAAAATACAGGGAGAAAACTATAAAAACTATATAATAAAGGAGAAAATATAGAGAGAAAATAGAGGTTCCAATTCTTTTTTTTTTAATTAAGGATTTATTTATTTATTTGAAAGCAGAGTTACAGAGAGGCAGAGGCAGAGAGAAATCTTCCACCCACTGGTTCACTACCCAAATGGCTACAATGGCTGGAGTTGGGGCATTCCAATGCCAGGAGCTTCGTCCAGGTCTTCCCACGTGGGTGTAGGGGCCCAAGAACTTGGGCCATCTTCTTCTGCTTTCCCAGGCCATATCAGAGAGCTGGATTGGAAGTGGAACAGCCAGAACTCGAACCGGCGCCTGTATGGGATGATGGGATGCCAGCGCCCACTGCACCACAGCGCTGACCCCAATGTTCTAATTCTTTAACTATGCCTCATTTTGTATATTTTACTTGAAATCATATAAGTATTTATATAAAAATGAAACTTTAAATTGTCTAAAGTTAATATTATAATGTATTATAAAATTAATGTTTTAATATAATTAAATTAAATTGGCATGTATTTGAAGGCACTGAAAGGGCTTATTATAAACAATTTTTGATAATGTTGTTGATAATTATCTTCAGTGTTACCATGCATTCAAGAATTGCAAAATAAAAACTTAATCCAATTTTTACTAGTCATTTGAATGGTATGTCTGATGTACAATTTGTGTCCTTCTTGACATGGAAAAAGTTAAGTTATCTGATATTTTAATTTTAGCATCCCCATTGTCCTTAACAGATGAAATTTTTTTAAAAGATTATTTATTTATGGGGCCAGCACTGTGGTTTGGTGCGTAAATCTGCCGCCTGCAGTGCTGGCATCCGATATAGGCGTGAGTTTGAGTCTCTACTGCTCCATTTCCAATCCAGTTCTTTGCTATGGCCTGGGAAAGCAATAGAGGATGGCCCAAGTTCTTGGGCTCCTACACCCACATGGGAGGACCTGGACAAAGCTCCTGGCTCCTGGCTTCAGATGGGTGCAGCTTGGCCATTGCAGCCAACTGGGGAGTGAACCAACGAATGGAAGACCTCTCTCTCTCTCTCTCTCTCTCTCTCTCTCTCACTCTCTGCCTCTGCTTCTCTCTGTGTGTAGCTCTGACTTTCAAATAAATAAATAAATATTTTTAAAAGGGCTAAAAGTAGCAAATAAATCAAAAGCAGTGAGTATATTTAGTTTTTAAACTTTGGTCCCATGACAAATAGCCAGGACTTTGAAGGAATTTCTGGTTTCAGATCTGAGACACTAAGTGTGTAAGTCTGAAACAACTTTAGGTCTGACAGCAGGAGAATTCTCAATTATCACTGAAATTGAAATGGAAGAATCCAAAAGACAAATTTGAGGAGGCTCTCAATTCAAAACTGGGACATTTTGCCAGTCAGTAAAAGTAATAAACTACAAGAGATTCAGAACTTTAATCCATTACTTTAAAAAATCATTCAAGAAGCATTGGCCACATTTGTAGAGTAATAGTACATCAACTCATTATTTGTAACAGGGATAGCGAGAAAGAATCATAAAGGTATTCTTCCCTCCCCATATGAACTGCACCTTGGCATGAATAAATAGTTGAAGATGGTAAGTGTCTCTTCAAAGAAATATTGCAGGCAATACATGAAAATTAAGTAACTGAAAAGGGATATTGCAATTTTGCAATGTAGATACCATTTTACACACCCACACTAACACATACCAAAATGTATGTATATTTTATGGTAAGGACTTAATGAATTTAGGCCCTAAGAATGAACAGCTGCTAATACTACAAAACGAGAGACAACAGGACATATATTATGCCTTTATGAATGCACCCAACATCATCTATGAAGTAGTAATGCCACAAACGAAACCAAAATCAAAGTTATGTTGAATTTGATCAAGACTCTAAATCCAAGTCAAAGGACATGCAATACTGCTTGTTAAACAGCACCATGGAGATGAAGTCCACAAAATATAAAATATGACAATGCTACAGGATCACATTTTTTGAAAAAGTAAATTCTTAGAAAAGAGAGTGAGGCTTAAAAATAGGACACGAGTACTATGTGGATATGATTTAGCTCCTGTTTTAGACAAAGAAATTGTAAGCATAAAATTAAACATCTTTGACATAGGCAACTGAAACTTGAACTGTCTTCACAGTTTAAAATAAGATATTATTGTTAAATTTTAGATGTTATGATGTGGATGTGTTTAAAAAGAGTTACAATATTTTAGAGAGATATAACAACTTTGACAGATGAAATTATATGGTGCTTGATATTTGATTTAAAAATAAGGGATGTGGAAAGTGGATGGGAATAAAAATGAAACAAGGTTGGCTGTGAGTTGATAACAGCTGGTTGGTAGCATGGGAAGGTTCATGTCATTATTCTGTCACTTCTTTGTATGCATGAAATGTTCTATAGTAAAAGTTACAATAATAATGATAAGTGTATATGCTGATCTTGGCAATAGCAGAGTACACAACTGACATAAATGGAAAATAAGCTATCTCATCTTTCTCCCTCCAGATTTTTTACTCCTTTTTCCAAGAAAAATCTTTCTTTTAAATTTGCCTTGTTTATTCAGTGTTAGTTTCTTAGGAGGCATCAGTCATATCATTTTATTTATTGCGTGTTATTTTTGTCTATCATTCATAGAGCTTGTCAGCCTTTCACTGTATTTATTATAATAAAGCAAATCTTATCCCTGGGACCATCTGGAGTTCTGCTCCTTAATAACATTTCCTTCAACACCTACTAGCCCTGAGGTGTTTGGGAGCAAGCTCATAGGCTAAAGTAGTCATCTATTTCATGGCCAAGTTCTGTCAAATTTATTTATTTGAACACTGTGAGATCAATTTGTTATGGGCTTTTGGTTAGATCAGTGTATTTTAATTGGCACTAGATGCACACTGGGTTTTAAATATACTCTTGACATCCCTAATTGCAATACCACGTATTGCTCTGTTCTGGTAAACACCTGCTTTAAAGCAGTCATCCCATCCAAACTTCATATAGGACTGCCAGATGTATCACCAGGCCACAAATGGCAGGCATTTTAATTCCTATGTAATTATGGAGTTTCTAATATTTTAAAAGGAAAAGTTAGCTTTGGGGGGAATACCCTGGGATTATTAAACAGTCTGTTTTGAATATGGGGTCAAATCAACCAGGCCATGCGTATTGGCAAGCAAGAAAAGAATTAACTTCCAGAATCTGGAGAATACAGTGCTACCATTTATTATGTTTTTATACAAGGTTATTGTGAACCCTTTCCTTATTCTTAGAATAAACTTGATTATGTAATATCAACGTTTTTCTTCAGTGTTTCTGTTGGGAAAGCATTTTCCTCTAAGATGATCTAATTTCAGCATCTTTCTCACCACACACCCCACACAAAATGTAGAAAATTAGAATTCTAATTGTGTCAAACCACAATCAAAATTATTGTCCTCTAACTAAAGATGGACATTTTCCTATAATTTATCTCTTTAGTAATTCTACCTAGGATCTTTTCTGATGATTATGCTATTTTGACCATAGGACATCAGAATTTTTTTAGTGAGTTGCTAAGTCCAAGGACACATAGTCTGTTTGCTAAACTGCAGATTGAATGATTGGAATAGTGTTCCTTGGAGTAGTGCAGAAGTGTGGCATTGCTACTCTGCAGAAGTAAATAGTCCCCTCAGTGCAGAAAGTTACCACTGCATGTTCCCCCAAACTCTAGGAAACATTCAGTAACACTCCACCTTCTTCAAAGGTGAATTCTTTTTGAACTTCACAGTGCATTTTTTCTTTGATTAAAAACATGGATTTTTTGCAACAAATGTAATTAAAGGTAAAATGTTTCTGTAACCAAATAGGAGACTGTGATATTTAAGCTACAGAGATTTCTAGTTAAAAGTAATTGTTGATTTATGTCCAAGGCTATGAGGAGAATAAAGTGGAAATTTAAATGGCAGGCTTGAGGAAAGAGGTCAAATGTAGCCACAGGCAAATGGAATTTGGAAGTGTTAATGCTTCTGTGGTACACTGAACTCCAAAGGTAGATTTTTAAGAAGGTTAAAGTTGGCAATCAAAAATTCTCCCATTCCTAACTGAAAAACAGCAAATTCAATGCAATACTCCTAAAAATAAATATACTTAAGTCGACTGTTGTGGATACAAAACGAAGCTGGATAACCTGGTAGCAAATCTGTGAAGAAACGAGGAACGTGACTTTGGGATACATTTCGGGACATGAGGATTTGACTCTCTTCACTCACATTTCCTTTAGTTGGGTCATAAAAAGCTGCAGATATTTCAGACATCCCCCAAAATGTTCCTTATTGACCAATTTATTTTCCCATTTTCTACATGTTTTCACAAGTTTGTTTGTCTTATTAATATCAACAGGGTATTTCACTGAACCTGTCAAGAACAAAATTCTTTTATTTTGTATTTACTTAAGAAAGAAATACAGGTGTGGAAAGAGAAAGATAGAGGGAAAGAGATTGAATCCAATCACTGGATTGCTTTCCAGGTGCTTCAGTGGCTGTGTCTGAGCAAGTCTGAAACTCAATCCAGGTCTATCATGTGATGACAGGGATCCACTTGCTTTAGCTATAACTGCTGCATCCTAAGATATTTGTTCATAGGAAGCTAAAATCAGGAGTAGAGCTAGGATTTGATCCCAGGAAGTTTGATATGGGTTGCAGCATCTTAACCGCTAAGCCAACACTCACCACTACCAGAAACATAATATCTTATCTGATGAAACTGACTGGTCTGCTCCCTATATTTGTGAAGCAAGAGATATACATATATTTTAGTGTTTATCATAATGATAATTAGAACTTCTGCTTGCCAATCCAGTTAAGAAACAGTTTATATCTGCCTACTATTCTATTAAATGGTGCCTGTGTATTTGTGAAGTGAAACTCAACAACTCTAACACAGTAATCATGTCCCTAAACAGCTGCTCAACCACATTCTCTGTAAACTTTGATTGTAACATTAAAACCAAAGGCAAGGATCTGAATCTCTCTGAAAGAATAAGCAATACTAATTATCGTCCTCAGGATTGGTATATATCTCCTCTCTTGAATTATAATTCACTATCAGTCTTCTGACTTTAACATTCTAAAAAACACAGAAAATCAAGTAGCTTTCTTGCCTCTTCTCTCATTTTCAGGTTCAGACTTGAGGGAGTTTCAAAATGTTCCTGGAAAATGGAATGAACAGATGAGTTTAATTGGGCATAAAAGGAAGTTTGAAATTCACACAGTTTTTTTCATATGCTTTTTCCATGGTCCCTCATACAGTACAAACTTTTCATATAAATTAAATAGCCTTTATAATTTGGTTCCAGTTTTTTTACTTGTCATCTGAAAGTATGGAAGAATACATTTTAGTGAAGTGAAAAAGTGAACTTTCAAGAGCATTATCCAAAACAGGACCTGGTTCCCATCATGGGTGGTGGGTTCATTCTCAGTGGAGGACCACTGGGCTGTAAAGGAAAAAAAATAACAAGTAGTTAATTGAATGTGGTTAATGACATGGTCAGACTTTCAAGGTTCAGATCACAACACTACTTAATAACCGAATGCATGTAGGCAAGTTACTTTTCTGCACTTATAATCACACTTCCATCATGAAGTAGCGTACAGTTCAAATCAGGTATCATATATAAATGTGGTGATCATATAACTTATCATCTAAATTGTGCTACATTTGATATTGAACAGAATATTACTCATACTTACATCAAGACAACAGGTGTTCTTTTCTGAGTATTCTACATATAAAAAACTTTAAAGATCACCTAATGTAAGGATTGAATAGATATTAGCTGTTAACATTGTTGTTATTAGTGTGACTGTTATAGATGTTGTCTTATAAGTGATGACCCTAAAGTTTTCCTCAAACTTTCAGATTTGCTAATAAATTGCTGTCCTGTGTCAGCTGTGGGGACTTCATTACAAAACTATGCAGCTCCAGAGGGAGCTGAGAGAGGGAGAGGTGTGTGTGATTATGAAGAAATACGTTTATTTCCAGAATCAATGTACTTTATCATCAGTGCACCAGCTAAGCAAATAAAGGAGAATACTTCTGTCAATTCTGTAGAGCAAACCTCTTTATCACATTGGCAACTATCTTTCTTCCCTTCAAATTGGTATCATAAAAGACAAGTAAATTGCGTTGATGTTCTTTGTTATGACATACACTGACATGATTGATATGAAGCAACTTTCATGTTGCATAAGTGAAAAGAAAACAATGGCACCACGTAGCCAAAGGAGAGTGTCAGACATAGAGAACCTCTGTGAGTCCCTGCAGGGGACCAGAATCATTTGTGTTTTTATTTCTACTCAAGAAGAAGAAATGTGGTAGAAGGAATATATTATTTCTTTTATTATATTTTTGTTAAAAGATGCTTTTCAAAAAAATGAAAATTATGAATCTTGTACAAGTGTAAGCTGAACATGTGCTAAGAATTTTATTTAACATATTAAATAAAGGGACCAGCAGATGCCAAACCAGTTCAAAAGAAACTCCAAATAACAGGCATATAGATAGATCAGACATATTGAAATGAATGAGCAAACGGGCAGCAAAATTGCCTTCAGCTGTCCCGTTGACAAACAGAATTTGCATGTTTATTGATATGAATCATTTTGTATTGCTACCAGTTATCTACAATTAGCAATGTACAGTGTAAGGTGGTTTCCTGCTAAGATTTGAGTATATCCTCCAAAAGTCCATTTGCTTCTCAGTGTGACAGCAATGGGGGTGGGGTTTAGAGGGAGGTATTAGATCACAGGAATGGAACCCTCATGAGTGACAGGAAGGGGTGGTCTGTTGCAGTAGTTTGGCCCGTGTGTCTTTGTTTCCACGTGTGCATTTGCCTTTCACCTTCATTCATGAGTTGAGGCAGCATGAGGCTCTCACAGATGCAGGTGCCCAATCTTGGACTTTCCAGTCTGCAGAATCCTGAGCCAGAATAAAGCTCTTTTTAAATAATAAATTGCTCAGTATTAGGCATTCACTTAGAGCAACACAAAAAGGAGTAGGAACGTTGGTAGCAAGAAGCAAAACCTGAAAATGTGGAAGTTACCTTGCAACTGATCAATGGAAAAAGACTGGAAGAGTTTTAGTTTGTTTTTTAAGATTTGTTTATTTGAAAGAGTTAGAGAGAGAAAGAGAGAGAGAGAAAGAGAGAGAGAGAGAGATCTTCCACCCACTGGTTCACTCCCCAGATGGCCACAACGACTGGGGTTGGATTAGGCAGAAATCAGGAGCCAGGAGTTTCTTCTATTCTTTCAGGTGGTTGGCAGGGGCCCACACACTTGGGCCATCTTCCACTGCTTTCCAGGCACAACAGCATGGAGCTGAATAGGAAATGGAGCAGCAAAGACTCAAACTGGTGCTTATATAGGGTGCTGCTTTGTGCAGACAGTGGCTTGACCTGCTGTGCCACAACACTGACCCCGAGAGTTCCTGCCAAGACAGTGCCTTGTGGAGCAGTGGAAGCAGGAACAACTCTGGGCCCCCCGAACTGCCACGCCAACAGGAGATTTCATGCTCATTTGGGGAACTTTCAGGCATTGTACCCTGACCTGGGAGAGCACCAGGTGAGCTGCATCCAGCAAAGCCATGGGAGAAAAGCTGCCAGAGGTCTTAAGAACTCAATGCCCCATCCCGATGTGTCAGGAGTTGGTACATGAAATGACGCATTATTCTGAAGTTTTAAGATTTACTGTTTTTCCTATTGGGCTTTGGATTTCCTTAGGATCTGTTATCATTTTCTTTTTGCTTGTCTCACCCTTTTGGGGTGGGAGTGTTTATCCTGTGTCTGCCTCACGCTTGTATTTTGGAGGTAGGTCACTTGATTTGATTTCATAGGCTCATTGTTAAACTTTAGATTTTGCACTTTGAGTTGGTACTAGAACAAGTAAGAAATTGGAAACTATCAGGATGAATAAATACATTTTCCTTGTGAGAAGGACATGAATTTAGAGGTCCAGGGGTGGAAGGCTAGGAATTAAGTATATCCACCAAAAGTTCATGAATTCTTTAACACAGCAGTGGGGGGTTGTGGGCCCTGGTGGACAGTGTTTGGATCTCAGAGGTGGAGCCATCTTGCATGGATTCATGTTTTTGACATAGAAATGGGTTAGGTATTGCCCTAATTTTCTCTCTTGTATGTGCACCCTTACCCTTGATCTCCACAGTTGAAGCAGCATGAGGTTCTCAGCAGATGAACATTTCCGAACTTGGACTTCCCAGCTTCCAGAACCATGAACAAAAATAAGCTTGTTTTCCTTGTAAATTACCTAGTCTCAGGCATATTCTGCAGGAACAACAGAAAATGGACCAAGACATTCCCATCAAATCAGAATCAGATAACTTAAGGGAAGCTCTGGGCTGGCGCTGCGGCTCACTAGGCTATTCCTCCGCCTTGCGGTGCCAGCACATCGGGTTCTAGTCCCGGTGGGGCGCCGGATTCTGTCTCAGTTGCCCCTCTTCCAGGCCAGCTCTCTGCTGTGGCCAGGGAGTGCAGTGGAAGATGGTCCAAGTACTTGGGCCCTGCACCCCATGGGAGACCAGGATAAGTACCTGGCTCCTGCCATCAGATCAGCGTGGTACGCCGGCCGCAGTGCACCGGCTGCAGTGACCATTGGAGGGTAAACCAATGGCAAAGGAAGACCTTTCTCTCTGTCTCTCTCTCTCATTGTCCACTCTGCCTGTCCAAAAAAAAAAAAAGGGGGGGGAAGCTCTGGACTAGTGGTTGGCAATTTATAGCTATGGGTAAGCCACCTGTTTTTGTTTTTTTTCTTTTTAATTTTTTATTTGACAGAGTTAGACAGTGAGAGAGACAGAGAGAAAGGTCTTCCTTCCATTGGTTCACCCCCCAAGTCCCCAAATGGCTGCTATGGCCGGCGCTGCACTGATCCGATGGCAGGAGCCAGGTACTTCCTCCTGATCTCCCATGCGGGTGCAGGGCCCAAGGTCCTGGGCCATCCTCCACTGCCTTCCTGGACCACAGCATAGAGCTGGACTAGAAGAGGAGCAACAGGGACTAGAACCCGGCACCCATATGGGATGCCAGTGCTGCAGGCTGAGGATTAACCAAGTGAACCATGGCACCAGACCCAAGCCACCTGTTTTTGTAAATAGTGTTTATTAGAACAAAGTCATGCTTTTTTTTCCTCATTTTTTTTTTAAATTTTATTTAAGGCATACAAATTTCACGCATTTCATATATACAGTTTAAGGAACATAGCGATATTTTTAAAACTTTTATTTAGCAAATATAAATTTCCAAAGTACAGCTTATGGATTACAATGTCTCCCCCCCATAACTTCCCTCCCACCTGCCATCCTCCCAAATCCTGCTCCCTCTCTCCTATTCCATTCACATCAAGATTCATTTTCAATTATCTTTCTATACAGAAGATCAATTTAGTATATATTAAGTAAAGATTTCAACAGTTTGCACCCACACAGAACATAAAGTGTAAAATGCTGTATGAGTACAAGTTATAGCATTAATTCACATTGAACAACACATTAAGAACAGAGATCTTACATGAGGAGTAAGTGCAGTGACTCCTGTTGTTGACTTAACAATTTGACACTCTTGTTTATGGCATCAGTAATTTCCCTAGGCTTTTGTCATGAGTTGCCAAGGCTATGGAAGCCTTTTGAGTTCGCCAACTTCGATCTTATTTAGACAAGGTCATAGTAAAAGTAGAGGTTCACTCCTCCCTTCAGAGAAAGGTACCTCCTTCTTTGATGACCCATTCTTTCCACTGGGATCTCACTCGCAGAGATCTTTCATTTAGATTTTTTTTTTCCCAGAGTGTCTTGGCTTTCCATGCCTAAAACACTATCATGGGCTCCTCAGCCAGATCCGAATGCCTTAAGGGCTGATTCTGAGGCCAGAGTGCTGTTTAGGACATCTGCCCTTCTATGTGTCTGCTGTGTATCCTGCTTCCCATGTTGGATCGTTCATGCTTTAAATGCTTATATATTGCCTATCCCGCTTAAATGGCAAAGAAGATAGATAGATTAGGAATTTGTATCCTGGAAAGTTAAAATATTCATGATTGAGACCTTTAAGGAAAAGGCTGCAAACCCATGCTGATAATAGATTTTCACTAAAACACAGATTTTCTCTACATCACACAGTGCTGAGAAAATACTTGTCGGGAGAGGCACCATTGTGGTGCAGCAGTTTAAGCTGCTGCTTGGAATGTCAGTATCTCATATCAAAATGCCAATTCAAGTCTGGCTGCTAATGTCCCAGGGCAAAGCGGTGGGCAATGACTCAAATACTGAGACCTTGCCACCCACATGGGAGACCAAGATGGAGTCCCTGGCTGCTGGCTTTGGCCTGGCCCAGACTTGGCTTTTTTGCCATTTGGGGAATGAACCAGTGAACGAAAGATTCTCTCTCGCACGCGCACATGCTCTCTCTCTTTCTCTCTCTCTCTTTCTCTCTCTCTCTCTCTCTCTCTCTTCTCCCTCTCCCTCTCCCTCTCTCCTGTGCTCTGTCTTCTAAGTCTGATATTTTCTCTTCTGTCTCACTGATTCTGTTTTTAAGGCTCTCAAATGTGTTTAATATTTGTTCCATTGAATTCTTCATTTCATTTTGATTTCTCTTCAATATCTAAATTTCATGTTCTATTAAATTCCTCATTTCATTTTGATTCCTCCTTAAGATTTCTTTTTCATGAGAGAGATTTTCTGTCCTGTCCTGTATGGATTTCTCTAGTTTCCCCCCTCTCCCCCTATCTCTTCTTTCTTTGATGCTGTGTCATGAACATAAATAAATAAAATGTGTAAATAAGAAAATATGTGTCTTCAACAGTTAATAAATGTCAGGGGTTCCAAGATGGTGGAATAGGGAGGGGGCTCACTGATAGTCCAGGAAAAGATAGTTTAATAAAAGTGGAGATAGTGTAGTCTCAGGGAAGAGTTGGGGAAAAACTGCAGAGGAAACTCTTCTAGAATTAGAGGGACACAGTGGGTCTATGTGGAGGACACAGGCACCCACAGCTCAGGAGTCCAGCTGCCAAGAGTCTTCTCCTACACACCAGTGCTGTTAAGAGAGATGAGGCAAAACCGCAGTAGCCCGAGACACTGATGGAAACGAGGCAGGAAGAGCCTAGAGGGAACGAGGCTTGAAGCCCCATGGGGGAAAGTGCACCAGAGGATAGAAAAGTAAATAAATAAAAGGGACAGTGTGGACAGGATTCTCTCTCTCCACACACCTTAAGAAGGTGTGTGAGACAATAGAGCAGGCACCATTTTGGACATACATAACAGCTGCACCAGCTTGGGGCTGTGCCCACCCTCCACCAAGCAGAAAAACCTGACTCTGGTTGGGAGTAATAACAGGAGGTTATGATCTGGTGAATGCGTGGAGCTTATGAACTGGGACTGTGAAAAAAAAACTGAGGATGTGTGGGAGAACTCAAGGTGTGGCTGAGACCTGAGTAGTCTCAGTGTGAAACACCACAAACTTGGGCGGCCTTGACTACCTGATGAGAGACATTGAAGGGGAATCTTAGATTACACTGAGGACTGCATAAATCCTTTGTGTGGTCTTTGGGACAGAGCAGACAAATATTATACTCACTGGGTCTAGCTCTCAGGCACTGATTGAATTGGAGAGAAGAGCTCAGCTAAGCAGAAATCTAAAAAATATTGTTGGGAATCTTCAGGATACTATTAAAAACACAACATTCAGGTTCTAGGAGTTCCTGAAGGCATGGAGAGAGAGAAAGGATTAGATGGCCTATTTAGTGAGATACTAGCAAAAAACTTCCCAGGATTGGAGAAGGAAAGAGACATCCAAGTTCAGGAAGCACGTAGAAGCCCCAATAAACATGACCAAAAGAGATCCTCACCATGACACATTGTAATTAAACTCACCACAGTGAAACATAAAGAAAAGATTCTAAAATGTGCAAGAGAGAAACATCAGATTACTCTCAGAGGATATCCAATTAGACTCACAGCAGACTTCTCATCAGAAACCCTACAGGCTAGGAGGGAATAGCGAGATATATATAGCCCAAGTACTAAGAGGAAAAACCTGCCATTCCAGAATATTATATCCTGCAAAGCTCTCATTTGTGAATGAAAGTGAAATAAAGACCTATCATAGCAAACAGAAAATGAAAGAATTTGTCTCCCCTCATCCAGCCCTGCAAAAGATGCTTAGATGTGTTACACATAGAAACACAGAAAAACGGGCATCAATATGAAACAAGGTAAAGGAAGAAAATCTCTCAGTAAATGATCACAGGAAGTTCAAAGCATGTATTAGAAATATCTTTGGAAAAATGACAGGGGAAAGTCACTACTTATCAATAGTCCCACTGAATGCAAGTGGCCTCAATTTTCCAATTAAAAGATACAGACTGGCTGAATGAATTAAAAAACAAAACCCATCTATTTGCTGCTTACAAGAAACACATCTTTCCAACAAAGATGCATGCAGACTGAAAGTGAAAGGCTGTAAAAGATATTCCATGCCAACAGACACCAAAAAAGAGCTGGCATAGCCATATTAATATCAGACAAAATAAACTTTAACACAAAAACTGTTAAGAGAGACAAAGAAGGGCACTATATAATGATTAAGGGATCAATTCAACAGGAAGATGTAACTATTATAAACATATGCACCTAATTACAGGGAACTGGTTTATTTAAAAGATATGTTAAGGGACTTAAAGAGAGACTTAGACTCCAATGCAATAGTACTGGGGGACTTCAATACTCCACCTTCAGAAACAGAAAGATTAACCGGACAGAAGATTTACAAGGAAACAGCAAATTTAATCGACACTATTGCCCAAATGGATCTAACAGATATCTACAGAACTTTCAATCCTACATCTAAAGACTTCACATTCTTCTCAGCAGTGCATGGAACCTTCTCTAGGATTGACCACATACTAGGTCATAAAGCAAGTCTCAGAAAATTTAAAAGAATTAGAATCATACCATGCAGCTTCTCAGACCAGATGGGCCAAGGTCCTAAATCAACATTTTTCAAAAGAGGAAATCCAAATGGCCAGCAGGCACATGAAAAAATGTTCAAGATCACTAGCAATCAGGGAAATACAAATCAAAACCACAATGAGGTTTCATCTCACCCTGGTTAGAATGGCTCACATCTAGAAATCTACCAACAACAGATGCTGGCAAGGATGTGGGGAAAAAGTCACACTAACCCACTGTTGGTGGGAATGCAAATTGGTAAAGCCACTATGGAAGTCAGTCTGGAGATTCCTCAGAAACCTGAATATAACCCTACCATACAACCCAGCCATCCCACTCCTTGGAATTTACCCAAAGGAAATTAAATTGGCAAATAAAAGAGCTGTCTACACCTCAATGTTTATTGCAGCTCAGTTCACAATAGCTAAGACATGGAATCAACCTAAATGCCCATCAACAGAAGACTGGCTAAATAAATTATGGGATATGTACTCTATAGAATACTATACAATATTTAAAACAATGAAATCCGGTCATTTGCAACAAAATGGAGGAATCTGGAAAACATCATGCTGAATGAAATAAGTCAGTCCCAAAGGAACAAATATCTTATGTTTTCCCTGATTGGTGACAAGTTACTGAGCACCTAAAAGGAAACCTGTCGAAGTGAAATGGACACTATGAGAAACAATGATTTGAACAGCCCTTTTCCTGACTTTCGAGGAACAACTTACTGCTTTATTCCTTTTGGTATTTTTTTGTTCTACTTAATACTATTGGTTGAGCTCTTTAATTGACACACAATTATTCCTAGTTGTTTTATATTTAACAGGGATCACTTTTCAGTTAAATTTAGAGTGGGAATATAGAGGGAGGAGATGTACAGTTCAGCACATGCCCAATTGGACTTACCCCTAGTGGGAGAGTTAGAAATGTGTGAGGGGATTCCAATTCAATCCCATCAAGGTGGCATGTACCAATGCCATCTCACTTGTCAAAGTAATCAGTTCATAATTGATCATAATGATAGGATTAGGAGTCAAAGGGATCACATAAACAAGAGTAGTGTCTGCTAATACTGAAAGAATTAAAAAGGAGAGAACAATCCAACATGGGAAGCAGGATACACAGCAGACTCATAGAATGGCAGGTGTCCTAAACAGCACTCAGAATCAGCCCTTAAGGCATTCGGATCCAGCCAAAAAGCCCATGAGAGTTTCTCAGGCATGGAAAGCCAAGACACTCTGGCAAAAACAAAATGACCTACATGAAAGATCTCTGTTAGTGAGATCCCAGTGGAACAAACAGGCCATTAAAGGAGGTACCTTTCTCTGAAGGAAGAAGAGAACTTCCACTTTGATTATGGCCTTGTCTAAATAAGGTCAGAGTTGGCGAACTCAAGAGGCTTGCATAGCCTTGGCAGCTCATGACAAGAGCCTCAGGTGATTACTGACGCCATAAATAAGAGTGTCAATTGTTAAATCAACAACAGGAGTCACTGTGCACTTACTCCCCATGTAGGATCTCTGTCCTAAATGTGTTGTACTATGTGAATTATTGGTAAAACTACTACTAAAGCAGTACTTTATACTTTGTGTGTCTGTGTGGGTGCAAAGTGTTGAAATCTCTACTTAGTAAATACTAAGTAGATCTTCTGTATATAAAGATAATTTAAAATGAATCTTGATGAAGATGGGATGGGAGAAGGAGTGGGGGATGGGATGGTTGGGGGTGGGAGGGAGGTTATGAGGGAAAAAAGACACTATAATTCAAAAGTTGTACTTTGGAAATTTATCTTTATTAAATAAAAGTTAAAAAACAAAAAAAATTAAAAATAGTTAATATCATTTGAGACTAATTAAAAATTTCCCTTGGAGTCAGTTATTAAATACATTTAAATCATTATTCATTAAATAAGGGTGTTAATAATTTTTTATATAGCTACCATAAGGTAAAACTAAAATAGTGAATACAAAGAACCTAATAGAGGGCCGGTGCTTCGGCTCACTAGGCTAATCCTCCGCCTTGCGGCGCCAGCACACCGGGTTCTAGTCCCGGTCGGGGCACCGGATTCTGTCCCGGTTGCCCCTCTTCCAGGCCAGCTCTCTGCTGTGGCCAGGGAGTGCAGTGGAGGATGGCCCAAGTGCTTGGGCCCTGCACACGCATGGTAGTCCAGGAGGAAGCACCTGGCTCCAGGCTTCGGATCAGCGCGGTGTGCTGGCCACGGTGGCCATTGGAGGGTGAACCAACGGCAAAGGAAGACCTTTCTCTCTGTCTCTCTCTCTCACTGTCCACTCTGCCTGTCAAAAAAAAAAAAAAAAAAAAAAAAAGAACCTAATAGATTTTTAGTTCAGATGAGGTTCAAAAGATGTTAATACTTACTCATCATCTTTGGTCATAAATCTACTGTTAGGACCAAAACTTCCAGTAACTTAAGAGCTGCAAATTACTGGGCTTCTCATCAAAAGAGGGGAGGGGCATTCATTCTGTTTTCAGTAGAGTCTGTCTACCATGCTGTTGCTTGTAGCAACAGCCAGCAGCCTCAAGGATCAGCCAGCACAGTGACCAGGAGATTAGTAGATTGCATACACAGACTGGTGAATCTGGAAAACCCTCAAACCTCTCTGGTCATCATTACTTTGTATCTAAAGTGAAAGTGTTGAACTAAAGAAAGAGAAATACTAACATCCTTCACAGTTTTGAAATTCTGTGAAATGATGCCACCACAGCTTCTCTCCCATGCTATTTCACAGCTGAGGAAGTAAAGTTTTAGGTATAAAGAAAATATGATAGGAAGTTGTAGCCAGGTTTAGGGCAGTTTTTTTGCAGCATAATGCTATTATTTTCTTTTTATATTTTCTAACTAGGATTTTTTATGCAGAAGACAGTGCCTGATCTATTCTTTGTTGTCCATTCACTTTGTTACTTATAGAGTTAATAAATTTCTGCACACAGTGGCCCTTAATTAATATCCAATGAAGGCAAAAGTAATTCCTTAATGATTATCATCATTAACTGTTCTTCATAACATCCCTAGGAAGCTATGTCAGAATAATTGCCTTGGCTTTACAGGTGAGAAAACTGAAACCCAGGCAGGGGACAGGCACATGGCTAAAGTCACACAGTTAGTAATTGCAGAACTGAGAACAGAATCCTCCATCCCAAATCTGAGATTTTATTCAAAGAAAAGAATAACCACAGCCTGCCAAGGGATTGTGACCCCTAGGGAAAGATATTCCCATGAACAGGCCAGAGACTTTATAGGGCCAGCCAGAAGCACTGTTAGTGGGCGCTTGGGACACCATTTATTTGTCACACATTAATTTGTTTCCTCAATTCTTGTGAAAATTTATATACATATGTATATATATAAAATATATACATATATACAATATATATACACACTATATAAATATATATACAATATACATATATACATATAAAACATTCTTGAGATTCTAGACATCTTATTAACATTGTATTCTGAATCTTGGGTGAAATGTCTAAACCTAAATGCCTGTTCTACCAATGAGGTTAGTGAATTTAAATTACTAGTAATTTTTTTTAAGATTTATTTATTTACTTGAAAGGCAGATTTATAGAGAGGCAGACAAAGAGAGAGAGGTCTTCCGTCTGCTGGTTTACTCCCTAAATGGCCACAATGGATATCTGACACCAGGAGCTAGGAGCATCTTCCGGGTCTCCCATGTGGGTGCAGGGGCCCAAGGACTTGGGCCATCTTCTACTGCTTTCCCAGCCATAGCAGAGAGCTTGATCCGAAGTGGAGCAGCCAGGACTTGAACCAGTGCCCATATGTGATGCTGGCACTATAGGCTGCAGCCGGCTATGCCACAGCACCGGCCCTAAATCACTATTAATTAGGAAACAGGGTGACAGGGGGCAGCATTATGCATTTCATTCTCTTATCCAACAAACATTGAATATCTGAAACTTACCAGGCACCAACCTAGATATCAGGAATACAGCCATGAACCAAAGTTGCTTTTGATGTACAATTTAATAGGATACAAAAAAGTAAATATATAATACAGGATTAATAGTAACAAATTCTATGGAGAATCATAAAGCAAGCTGAGGATCAGAGAACTGCAGTTTTAGGAGTTTGCTGTCCTCATATACAATTGTCAGGAAAAGGCTTTGTAGGGAGGTCACATTCGAGAAGAGACCCAAGTGAAGTTAGAAGATGATGCTGGGAAGACTCTCCAGAGGACTGGGCACACCCAGAGGCTTTGAGGTATCATTTGCTCAGTGTGTTCATGGGAAAACAAATGGCCAGTGTTGGTGCACCAAGATGGAGGGAAGACAGACAGAAAATAGTTTTGGAGCGAAAACTGAGCAGGCTGACAGGCCATAGGAATGGGTTTGAATTTTATTCTGAGGAGAGGACCACTGGCAGTTTCGAGGCAGAGACAACACTTACTCTAATCTAAACATTATGTTAACATTCAATAGTGATACGGACAATGGACCACAGGAATACTGAGTGGAAGCAGAGAGAATTCAAGCCGCATGTGAGATGAAATGGTTGTTATCAGAGTAGCAGCTAAATGTGGAGATGAGACAGAGTTTCACCACAAAACCAACTAATTTTCTAATGCTTTGGATAACAAAAGGATAAAAGATGATTCCCATGTTTTGTAATCTAAAAGTAGAAAGGTGATATGATTTACTGAAATAGAGTGCACAGATGAGGAAAATTCGTGGGAGGGTTCAAGATTTCAGTTTTGGAAAATTTAAATTTCAACTATTTATTTGAATCATTCATGAAGCTATATAGTAGCTTCACGAGGATTTCTGACTTTGTAGTTCTGAGAACAAGTTGAGTGCGAGTAAGCACATGGTTGGAGTAGTTAGTATGTAGATGGAATTTGGAGCCATGATCCCACACAGAAAGTAATTACAGATTGATGCCTGTGGCACTACATTATTTAGGTATTGGGAGACGAGGGACAGCCTGCTAAGTAAGAGATCTCATGGAACAGGTAACCGGTGTTTCCAAAGAGGGCATGATTGCTAGTGTCAAATCCTGTTGAGAAACTGGATTAGAAGGGGACTGAGAATTGAAGGTGAAATTTAGTAATGTAGACTTTGATAACAAGGTTCTTGGTGACTCGACAAAATTGATTTTAGTGAAGAGGAGATAGGAATAACAACTCTCTGAGGAGGCAGGAATAACAAGAGAGAATTGGAGCAGGGCTACTGGAAAAAGATGAACAGAAATTTTTTTCTGAGATTTTCTAAAGAAAGGTTCAAAGACACAGGACAGTTCCTGGATGGCGATGCCAAGTAAAGAAATAACTATTTTTTAATGTGTCTGATAGTCCATTATACTTGAATACTGATGAAATAATGAAAAAAAGAACAAATTAATGCAAGTGATATGCAGTGAAAGCTTATAAGGTCAATTGTTTAAAAATTCTGGTAGATTTAAAAGTCCACTGGATTTCTGTTACTAGAAGGAGTAAATTGGAAATACAACAAGTCAGGAAGTAGGATCATTCTGTGACTTCTTGCTCAAAGACAAGGTCTAAGGGTATAACAGAATGTATGTTACACTTGTTAATTCATTGATCCATACAGAAGACAAGCACTAATTCTTTTTTTCAGTTTTCACAGTGAATACTCTTTACATATAATACAATATTTGTATATTTATAATTTATAAATCATAAATATGTTTTATACATTTTATTTTCATATAAAATTTATTTTGTTATTTATGTTATAACTATTGTACTATATAGATAAAATTTATTATACAGTATGAATATCTGAATTTTTATATAGATATATATTTATTATAATATAAATGCAGCTAAAATTTTTCTTATTTTGAGATTGTTTATGCTTTAAGTATACATCATAGTATCCTCCAGTGGTAATGAATAAAGGAGAAGATATAATTGCTGGGGTAATATGTATGAGTAGGCACCAAGGTACAAGTAGATGGACTGACTTCAGAATTATACTTCATCCATTAGAACAGAAAGGAAGGTAGAACATATGGGAAGACATAGAGACAAGTCAGTAAACTGAGAGGAAGCATGAGAATATAAAGCCTCAAACTTCTCCAGGAAATGAGAAGCAAGAGCTGCAAGAAGGGAGTAGGAACTGAGTGGAATTGGAGGGAGATTGTCAAGGAGCCCTGAGGGCCCTCTGGAGGTGTGTGGTCATAAATTCAAAGCAAGGCCAGCTGACACATTTACATGTTGTACAAATTTAGGGTTTTCCATTGAAATGAAAAACGCTGAAGTATTACTTCATCTGTCCTTATGTATTACCTTCTAATGTCCTATCTCCTGGCAATAAGGAAAGAGTTTTATTTACATGAAAATGGATGATAAAATTAGGAAGCCCACATTCACACTCTTTTCAGAAAGCCAAAGATACCCTGTAGTTAAACTAATTTCTTTACTACTGTTGAATAATTTTTCAAGTACATTTCTTCTTCAAAAGATACTGTTTTAAAAGATTTTCATATTATTTGGGGGATATATTTTGATATTGTGTAAGTTATAATATTCACTATATCAATATAGAAGACTGAGTTAAAAATATAGAGACATAAAAATAATGTCTGTTCCTATCAACCAGTGATAATCACTAATAATGTCTGAGTGTATAAATTCTGGGTCTGTCTAGACAAACAGATTTATTTCTCTTCCAATAGACAACACAATTTACAAAGCTTTATTACTTTCTTCATGTAGTGGTAGATCTAAAATGCCTTTCAAGTTCATTCTTCTAGCTTATCACTTTAACACATTATTCTGCGATATTCCCAATCACACTGAGATGTTTTGACATGGAACTGACAAATTGGTTGTAAAGTTCAAATGAAAGCACAGAAGTGTAAGAATATCAAAGAACATTATAGAAAAAGAAAAAAAACAGAATACCCTTTAACCTAGAAATGTCATTTCTAAGACACACTTCCATAGAGATATTAGTACTTCTTCAAAATGGCATTTATAAGGAAACTTGCCAAAGCATCATTTCTAATAATTCAAATTTAGAAACCACTCAAATATTTTTCAATAGGTTTCCCGTAAGATAAATGATGACACATTTAGTTTAAAAGATGGGGTTTGGCAAACATACTGGTCAGTGAAAAAAAATATTTCAATAACAGGCATAATGTGTTCTTATTTATGAAAATAAAATGAAGAACAACACTTTCTATGTTTAAAGGTATGTAAGATAAAGCTTATATGGCTATATTTCAAGTTGATTTATAGTGATATTTCTGGAGCAGAAAATGTAATTTGAAGCAACCATCAGAAAGATCTTTATATTTTTGCCGTATATATTTGTGATTGGCTCAATTTTCATCCTAAGAATGTGATAATGCATATGATTATGTGTGATTTTGTGAGTTATTATTTATGTCTGTTTTTACAAACAGCACATAATACGTTTTAGAAAGCACCAAAACAAGAAAAAAAGTGGCATTTGCTGGCAACATTTTGAATTTATTTGGGATATATGTGTTGTTAGGAAAGGGGCAACTGAGATCTTGATAGCAGTTGAATTTTAAATCGAGGTACAAAGGATTAACGAGTGTTAGGCAAAAATACCAGAGAGAGGAGGCAGCACATGTGGAGTCTCACTGGTAAGAAAGAGCGTATGGAATGTTTGAGGAGCGAAGCAGAGTGGGGAGAGTAATGCAGCATTAGGGTGCTGAGATCGGCAGAGCAGACGATGTAGAACCCTGCAATTTCTGCTCCGATGTTGGGTGATATCAGAGAGAAATCCCTAATGGGTTTTACAGATTGGGAACATCACGAGGAGATTTCTTGCTAAACAGTCGCAGGTGTGCTTCAGAAAGAACATGATTGGATGGCAGCACGTGTGGATGGGGAAGTTGGGCTCCATGTGTAGGGGTCCGGTAAAGCAGACAGCGGTGGTGTCCATGGATACAGAAACAGGGATTTATTCAAATAAACATTTTAATTTTATTTGTGAAAGAGAACTGATATATTTCTAGTACATTCATTGGAAATGAATACAGAAAGAGAAACAGTCAAGTGTTTTGAAGCTGCATAGTAGAGATACATGCTGCCATGGTGCGTTCCTGTCCAGCCAGCACGTGGGCCAGCAGCCCAATACAAGGCACCAGCGCTGAGCTCAATCTGAGCTTCCCGAGCTGCAGCCTGGGCGAACTCATGCTGCCGTGGCTGGTGCGGGAGCCGCTGCCGTGGACCCACATTTCCAGAACCCAGTGCACCCATTCCCAGCCTATGGCTGAGTGATAGTTGTGGCTGTCTTGCTCTGGCTGCTGACAATCACGTTCATCTTCCACGTGTTTCAGCTGCATGTGAAATGGTCCGTGGTGCCCTGAGCACTGGTGTTGATGATCTTTAATGTCAGTGTCACCATACCCTACATCAACACCTTTGTCACCTTTTCTGTTGCAGTCGGACTGACATCCCTGAGGGGACACGTTTATTATCTGCGTGCTGCTGCCTCCTTCTTTGCTTGTTTAGTCATGAGTGCCAATGGGGTGAGTGTTGTTTTCGGCTTCCAGGCCTGGTGACGAGTGGGCAGCAATGTGGTCACCAGTCAGGTGGAGGGAACTGTGCCTAAACTATTTGTGCCCTGGCCCTAGGGAGAAGCTGCCTCTGGGACATAGTGCAGGGTCGCCACTGTGTTCATGGCCAGAGGCTCTTACCTATGGAAATAGGCCCCAGTGGCATGCAATGCACCTGCGAGAGACCAGTCTTTGAGGCCTCTTCCTCACTTCCTCTACCGTCACTGGTAGAGACATTTGGAGATCACCTGAAGTGGCTACAATGGCAGGAGTTTGGCCAGGCAGAGGCCAGGAGCTTGGAACTCCATCAGAGTCTCCCATGTGGGTGGCAGGGGCCCAGGTACTTGGGCCATCTTCTGCTGTTTTCCCAGGAGTGTTATCAGGGAGCTGGATCAGAAGTAGAACTGCCCGGACTCCATCCAGAGCTCCAGTATGAGATGCTGGCGTCACAGCCGGCTGCTTTGCCTGCGGTGGTGCCACACAGCACCTCCACCCCCTTTTTTCTTTTACAAAAATAAACATGAAAGATCTTGCTTGGGAAAGATACACACATACTCACCCACACACACAGAGCAAGCATTATTAGAGACAGATTGCTAAATCGTGATAGACTCCAAAATGCCAAATAACTAAACATTTAATTATTGTTTTAATGATTTATTTTTATTTTATTTGAAAGGCAGAGAGAGAGGGAGATACAGACAGAATCTTCCATCTGCTGATTCACTTCTCAAAAGGCTGCAAAGGCAGGGTCTAGGTCAGGCTAAAGCCAGGAGCTTAGAACTCCATCTGGATCTCCTACATGGGTGGCAGAAGCCCCAGTACGTGGGCCATGGTCTGCCACTTTTGCAGGCATTAGTAGGGAGCTGGAAGAGAAGCGGTGCAGCCTGGACTCAAACTTTTGCTCTGATATGGGATGCTGATGTGGCAAGTGATGATTTAACCCACTGCATCACAACACCAGCCACAGAATTTAAATTTTTATGCACTGATTATTATATATTAAAACTAATTGAAGAAAAAGTGGGAAAATTGTAAGAGGAAATTGGCATCCAGCATCTAAGTAGTAAATTCTCATTTAAATGGAATATTTTAATATACTTCTTCAGTTAATGATAGATAAGCAAACAACTTATTCTAAAGAAAATGAGAACACAATAAACAAAGATGATTCAACGCACTCTAAAGGCTATTTATTGAGTTTTGCTCCTAGTAATCTAACAATACATATTTTTCTTTCTTTTTCCAATATTTATTTATAGAAAGACAAGAGAAAGAGAGAGAGAGGGAGATCTTCTGTTCACTGGTTCATTCTCCAAATGGCCATAATAGCCAGGTCTGGGCCACTCCAAGCTAGAAGCCAGGAACTCCATACTGATCTCTAAACAAGGATGGCAGGGGCCCAAGCACTTGGACATCTTCTGCTACTTTCCCAGTTACATTAGAAGGAAATTGGATCCAAAGCACACCAGTGTGAATTCAAACCACCACTTCAATATGAGATGCCAGAATTGCAAATGGCAACATAACGCGCTATACCAGAGTACTAGCCCTCTGTAGTATTATTGACAACAAAGATGCAAATGTGATTTTAAAAGCAGCATTTATTCCATTTTGTATTTATTTCTATTTATTTTATCTATTTATTCATGTATTACATATAATCTTTTAGATCAAATAATTTTCCAATAATTTTTGCTCAGTTTTGATAGTAAATTTTATTATTTATGTGCAAAATATGAACACACAAAGTTTATGTGTTGATACCATTTCATCAGAAAAACCTAAAAACAGTAAATGACATTAATTTCTATGCTATAAGATACTTAAAACAGACAGTTCCAAAATACTTTATTTTTATGTTCCTGATTAATGAAATCAAAATAAAGCTTGACAAATTTTATTCTGTCAACAAAGGATTAGTTGACAATATTGTAAATGTTATTTTTAAACTCTGTTATAGATTAAATGTTGAGAGAAAATAATTACAGATTTGCAATAAAATTGTTACAGTACAAAATTATAATTTTATTGCTTTAAAGGTATGCTCCCTGCTGAGAGGAGAGAGACACTGACTTAAATGTCCCATGTTATTTCCTGGAAAATACATACATATGCAGTGAAAGTATTTGAAGTCTAGAGTAATTACCAAGTCTAATTCAAGAGATTCAACAGGGATATCAGCAACATCACTAGCTTTATTTCTTAAGCTGAGAGATAGGCATGTGGAGTTTTATTACACTATTCTTTGTATCTGAACTATTTAATAATAAACTGTGTAAAACATGTTATCTTTCATCTATTCCTGCATGTTTTTGTATCTGTATGTGATTCCTGGAACTGCAGCAGCCTTCTTGGGTCCATGAGTGGTTATAACTGCACTTAAAGCCAATTCACAGGGTCTGGTGCTGCGGTATAGAAGGTTAAGCCTCCACCCGCAGTGCCAGAATCCCATATGGATACCCATTCAAGTCCTGGCTGCTCCACTTCCAATCCATATCCCTGCTAATTCACCTGAGAAAGCAGTGGAAGATGGCCCAAGTCCTTCGGCCCCAACACCCATGTGGGAGACCTGGATGAAGCTCCTGGCTCCTGGCTGCAGCCTAGTTCAATCAGCAGATAGAAGATCTCTCTCCTCTCTTTGTATGTCTGCCTTTCAAATAAATAAATAAATCTTAAAAAAAAAAAAAAAAAAAAAAAAAAAGTCAACACATGAAGGTGTCAGCTTAGCTAGTTGGAATCTAAGAGTTTGATGATATTTTTAGTTTTTGAACTTTTTTTTTTGAAAGCAATGCATCCACTTATTTATTGAGTTCACAAAGTTAATTGTTAAATCACCTCCACTTTGACAACATTTTCAGTACCTGAAAAAAAGCAACCCTGTCCACATGATCAGTTGTTGTCCACTTTGTGCCCACCCAGAGCTACAGAACCCCTAACCCCCTATCTGCCTCTGTAGATTGGCCTATTCTAGACATTTCATAAAAATGGAGTCATGCAATTCATGGTCTTTTGTAACTAGTGTTGTATAGTTAAATTGTCCCTTTAGACATATGTCAATTTTTTTATTTCTAATAATATTTCATTGTATTAATTTATGCCATTTAATTTATCCATTCATCAACTCGTAGATGTGTTGCTTGCTTCCACTATGGCTATCATATATAATGCCACTATGGACAGTAACTTAAGTGCAACTATTTGCATGAATCTATATTTTAACTCTCTTGAGTAGCTCACAGTGAGTTCCTAAGTCAAGTGGACTATTTTTTTTAACCTTGTAATCCATGTCTGATGACTAACAAGTCTAAATTTTCAACATTTTGCTTCAAAAAGTTCTTTTCATCAAAATACAATTAAAAATTTGAAAAGATAGGCCATAAACTGGAAGATACCTGCAACAAACAGTAGACTAATATCCAAGTAATTTTCATAAAGTATCTTTAAAATACTATTACAAATAATGTTAGTGTATTAAATATAAGTGGATGTTTTTTCTTTACTAAAAATAGTAATCTGAATATTGATGATGTGAAGATTTCTTAGGCCCCCTGTGCTTTCAAATTCTGTGAGTCTAAAACTAATCTTTTCTGTAATTCCACTTCTATACTTAAATAAGAACTATACAGAACTTGAATTAATGTGTAATCACCTTCAGTACTGTTTTCCTGATAAAATTTCCTTCCTTAAGAAAATACAGTATCTGCAGTCTTTGCTGATGTAGCAAAATTCTTAACCCCCCCCCCCCAAGTAGAAGAGTAAGGAGATGGGGTCTATTTTCTAGTCTGTAGACTTGACTTGAATGTGAATCTTGATTCTATTGTTTTCTACCATCTTGGGCAATATAGTTGCCTATTCTAAGCTTGGTTTCATCATCCAGGAAACGTGATAAGAATTACTTTTGGTGGAGGAGGGTGATAATTTAAGGAAAAAACTATGAATTCCAAGCACAGTTTTTTGGCATACAGCAAGTATTAACGAATGTGAGTTGCTATTTATTCCTATTATTGTCTTTTTTTTTACTTCCATATTCATTCTTGAGTCTCAGTATTTACCACTGTGCTGATTGCACATTATTTCCCACAAAATAAATTGAACAAATGAATAAGTCTACTTCCAAGGTCAGGGAGCTGTACTTTTTGGTTTTGGCCTTGCTAAACCTTGGACTTCACAACCAGCATTAGCCACTTTTGAAAGAGTCATTTGAAGAAGCTACTAGGGTAAGATATTCTCAATGACAAAAATTATTTCTAATGAGGAGATGTGACAGGTTCTGTCATGAACCTCTCATTGTTATACCAGAGTGCAGAGCAGATGTCATGTTTCTTTCTGTGTTCCTGAATTCTGATACTGTCACCTCTGCCACACTCCTCATGGTAAGATGGCAGTATCAGAACCCATGAAAGAGTTTTTTCCAGAACCACCTGGCATTGACTTTATTTTAAATGCCTTTTCTGAGTACTCAGCAAATTCATAAAGTGAAGGAAGCAATAATTCTCTGGCCAAGAAAGCTGCTGAAGTCAAGTCACATGTCCTTTCTATACCCACTGGTGTAACACAGAGAAAGCCTTACAAAAATGCTGAGTCAGCGCTGCTTGAAGCTTATATTCTGAGGAGTGCGAGGTCTGGGGTTTAGTCCCTGTGGTTGTTGTTGCTCTAATATTCCTGTGTGTGAGTGTGCGTCCCATTGGATATCTGAAGTTATAGATTGCTATGATTTAAGACAGGGTAAGTTCAGAGTTGTCTGTCACAGTTGTCTTTGAGGAATAAATTAGGATTTTATTGAAGTCTCGCTTTGTCCCTGCACATTTTTTGATAACACAATAAAAACAATTAAAAATAGGACTTTTTCAAAATATAGAACAACACAGTCCTTCCCTCGTTCTCTGAACTTCTGAATAAAAGCAATTTGGGAGGTCAGATGCATGTTTATTGGGCAGGCATTGTAGTGAAAATTTAGAATTTTATAAGCAGAATGAGTGAAGAAGAAAGGCAAATCAGGAAGGAACGTCTCAGCTGTCTGAATTCTGCCCCCCCAGCAGCTGCCTCTTAGCAGGCCACCAGCGCTGCCATAGGACTGGTGCCATCTTTGCCCTTGGTTTTCTTTGGGCTCACTAACCTCACTGGTTAGAATGGAGACAAATCCCTCTTGTGTTCAACCAAGATAAGCTGTGGTTTTTCAAAAGGAATGTTTTAAGGAAAAGAAAAGAGTGAAACTAATAGAAGGCAAAAACTAAAAGAAATTGCATAATCCCACCCCTAAAAAATAAACAAAAAATAAACCTATGGAGGCGATGAAGGCCATTATTCTCAGTACAACCAGGGATTGAGTCGATGCCAGAGTTCTTGCAGGAACATAGTGGTTAGTTTCTTCTCTTACAAAATACCTGCACTTACCATTAACCTCTGCTTACTCCGGGACTTTGAAACACTCACTATGGGCTATTTTCCTAGTCCAGTCTCTTCTGAAGTCACAAGACTGGAATGGTAGATGTTACCAGTACGATAGCCCTTTCGTTATATGGGACCTCTCTAAATTGGCCTTGCTTAAATCCTGGATTCACTATATTCTGATATTGTGATTTTTCTAGGTTGTAATTCCATCAGCTGTAATAAAATAAAATTCTAAAATCTGTCTTAGAGGGTCTTTGGAAGTACAACAGATAGTATTTTCATAGGTCTTAGTTCAGGGTCTGTATAGTGTAGGAACTCAGGATAATGGTATGCATTCTGACTACTTTGTCTAATTGAAAGCTTCTCTTTTGGCCTATGGCTGAGTTTTGCCTCCTATTAGAGTGTTCTCGATTTCCAGCTTCTAGTTTTTATTTTAAATATTAGTTTATTTATTTGAAAGGCAGAGTTACAGAGAGATAGAGAGGAAAATACATACACACATACACACACAGGGAAAAAGAGAAAGAGAGAGAGAGAGAGAGAGAGAGAAATCTTCCATGCCCAAATGACCACAAAAGCCAGGTTTGGGCCAGGCTGAGGTCAGGAACCGGGAACTCCAACCAATTCTCCCACGTGGGTGCAGGGGCCCAAAGACCACGCAGGTGCATTACAAGGGAGCTGGGTTGAAAGTGGAATAGCTGAAACTTGAACCTGTGTCCATATTGGATGCCAGTGTTGCATACAGTGCCTTGAGCTGCTGAGCCATAACACTGGGCCCCTTCTGATTTTCAAAGTATAGGTACGTTGCAAATTATTATAAGTCAGTGTATATCATTTTCACTTCTTGTATAGCATTTTCAACTATCACTACTTACTGATGATTTAGGTGCTCCCCAAAGCAACATCTATCAAGTTCCTTCCACAGAGTGAGGTGTACAGTGGGCATTTAACTCTTTCTTTTTTAAAATATGTTCCATATGTTCCAAATAATTTAGGAACTTTTTTTTTGACAGATAGAGTGAGACAGTGAGAGAGAGAGACAGAGAGAAAGGTCTTCCTTCCATTGGTTCACTCCCCAAATGGCTGCTATGGCCAGCGCTGCGCCAACCCGAAGCCAGGAGCCAGGTGTTTCTTCCTGGTGTCCCATGCAGGTGCAGGGGCCCAAGCACCTGGGCCATCCTCCACTGCCTTCCTGGGCCAAAGCAGAGAGCTGGACTGGAAGAGGAGCAACCGGGACTAGAACCAGAACCCATATGGGATACTGGCACCGCAGGCGGAGGATTAACGGCATCAGCCCAACTCTTTCTTTCTTGGACAGAAATATTCACTGTTCCCTGCCTCAGAGATGCTGGAGAAGTTACAAACAGGAAGAGAATTATCTTTTCTCTCTCTCTCTCTTTTTTTTTTTTTTTGTTTGACAGATAGACAATAAGAGAGAGTGACAGAGAAAAAGATCTTCCCTCCGTTGGTTCACTCCCCAAATGGCCACTACGGCCTGCGCCGCGCCGATCTGAAGCCAGGAGCCAGGTGCTTCCTCCTGGTCTCCCATGCGGGTGCAGGGCCCAAGCTCTTGGGCCATCCTCCACTGCCTTCCCAGGCCACAGCAGAGAGCTGGACTGGAAAAGGAGCAACCGGGACTAGAACCCGGCACCCATATGGGATGCCGGCGCTGCAGGCAGATGATCAACCAAGTGAGTTGTAAAGAATTGTAAAGGAAAACAAGAAGTAAAACATCTAATTATTGATAAATTCTGCTTCCCTCTTCTAAGTTTGAGGAATAGTGAGTTATCTATTTCACACTCACATTTCAATTCTCTGTATTCAATCGACTTTGGTGATTAAATACTGAGTAATATAGTAAAACATATTTCACAGAATATTAGTTTTATTTGAATATAAAATAGACTGGGGTTGAGCAATACTGAACAAAGATAGAGGAAAAAGCCCAGAAGTTTGGAGATTTCAAGAACAATGCATAGGATGGGCATTTGGCCTGGTGGTTAAGATACCCATGTCTTATATCGGAGTCTTGGGTTCAACTCCTGGATCTAGCTCTGGATTCCAGATTCTTGTCTACACAGACTCTGGAAAGTAGTGGTGAAGGCTCAAATGGTTGGGTCCCGGGCCACCCATGTGAGAGACCTGATTGAATCATTGGTTCCTGGCTTTGGCCTGGCCCAACCTTGGTAATTGTGGGCATTTGGGGAATGAAGCAGTGGATGAGACCATTCTGTCTCTGTCTCTGACTCTGTCTGTCCCTTCTCCCTCCCCTCTCAACCAAGCAAATAAAAGAAAAAAAATAAGTTGGAGCCTAATATTTAAGCCTAGAAATAGTCAACAGAGGAAAGTCACCTTTTGAACTGAGCCTGGTGTCAAAGATGGGCAGTAGTCAAGAGAGCAGACTCAATCATGTGGTAAAAGAAAACATTAGAAGAGACACAGGCCGTATCAACAGATAAGTGAGATTATAAGAACTTAAAGGTTTCTTAAATGACCAAATGTCTGGGGTGCAAATTGGCATTTAGTCTTTTTCCACTCAGTGAATGTGAGATTATAAACAAGTTGCTTCACCCCATAAAGTGCATTTCGTTTACTTATAGAAGGAGAATGGTGTTTATATTAACTGCCTCCCAAGGCTCTAGTGATATAATCAGTAGTAAAGCACTTGACAAACATTCAAGTGCTATATACATTATAAGGTAGACATAAAAGTAGCCTCTGGGTTGTATGCCACATGCAGTTCTATTTTGTTTGGTTCACATGTGACACTTAAAGCATAGGCTAGAGAAAACTTGTATTTCTGACTCTTCTTGACACTGAAAAATTGGGAGCCTCTGGGTCTCTGTTATTGGATAACACCACTAGGCTGAGCATTGGAATTTGCACCCTGTATAAGGGAGCTTTGCCTCTCCTTTGCTCAAGGTCTGGAACTCAGAGCCCAGGATCGGATTCATCAGGCCTCAAAGCTAAGGAGGCAGCTCTTCACACATGGGAGAACATGAAAACAGCTTTTAAATTGAATTAACAAATAAGCAAAATGTTGTCCCGTTAACGGGGTCTTGGTCGTGCAACATCATTCTGCACAACTGATCATCCACTGAGATTTTAGCTTAAGTTGATGTGGAATGGCTCATGGAACATGCACGGAAGAATTCTGTGGGTGAAGCATTTGTGAGATCGGTGGTAGCAGCTGGAAAGCTAGTTCTTATCACAAGTCAGGTTGAGGAGCGTCACAGATTTGGAGACACCATTCATTGTGCTGTTTTCTGTGTTTTTCCCCCTGCCTCACCAGGGTACTTTCTTTCCTGAATTGTTTTCTTTTTTATTTTAATTCTTCTTTTATCTTGGTGCTAAGGAGGTTATGGAGTGGGAGAGTGGTGGGAATGATGGTTTTGTTTTTAAGAATATCAATTCTGTTTTTAATAAAAATTCTCTTCTCCTCTTTGAACAGTCTAGGATAAACCTGCTTCCTCCAGTGCCTCCTTTCTTTCAAAGTCAATTCTACTCACGCTTTAGATCTCTGATGTCATGAGGGACCACTTTCTTACACCTACATTAAACCACTGTCTGGAAATATGAAGATATTTTCGTGACTGTTTACTGAAGTATCTCACAAGAATTTTAAAGTCAGGCAGAGCTTCAGTCATATTCTACCTCTGCTTATCATAAAAAGGAACATCCTGAGTATAATTTATTTAGCCCTTCTGAAGTTGAGTTTCTTCTCCCTAAAAATGGCCTATCTAGGAGAGGGGAGAGTTAGCCCCATTTTATCTGGTTAACTTCATAATATAGCAATGCAATGGATTTCTGTGTACAACTCAGCCTACAACCAGCTGAGTAAATCAGGATTCATGTGCTTCACAGTAATGGCAAAATTAGACTTCAGAGGGAGGAGAACACAGATGGCCCACTGAGGCCTTTAGGAAGAATGCACATCTTCCAATCCACGTTTCTCAGAGGATGATTGCCAGCTGTTTTATTTGGTCCCTATCGCTGAGTACATCACTTCCTTAATGGGAAAGAATTGCAATGGTGGAAGAACAGTTATTTCATTCATACACAAAGCCTCATGTCAACCAATGCAACTTTCATAAAATACACTGTTTGGCAGCAAAGTTGTCCCTTTCACAGGTCCAATTCCCCAAGAGGCTGAAGTTTGTATATAGTAAGTTTATGAAGAAATACTCCTGAGATCCGTTCCTATAAAACCTAAAGTTTTGAGGGTGATACAAACTCAATGGCATTATTAGTCAACCCTACAGATATAAATTCATGAAATAGCCTTGCTGAGCCAGCCTGTTGGGGTGAGGTGCAGGTTTTTATTTCCCACTTTGACTGCCAATGGTTGTGGGATTCCACGGAGAAGGGGTGTTACATTTAAAGAGGCAACTCCATTTAGTTGAAGAATAATTTGGAATGGGGGCAGGGGTTGCAGAGAAATTGAATAGATGATAGATTTCTTGCTTTTGGGTATAATACTTTTCCCTTTTTAAAATTTTTATTAATATAAAGAGAAGAGATTTCATGTGTTTCATACACACCAGTGTAAGATAACCATGCTTTCCTCCGTCCCTCACTCAATCCACCCCTCCTTCCTTCCTTTCTTTTTGTTTCCTTTAATTTTTACAATAACATAATTTCAGCTTACTTTATAATCACAGGCTTAATATACCACTAATCATAATGTTCAACAAGTAAAAAGTAGAAAGACCACGGTTAAATAGGAGTATAGACAAGGGCTAAAAACAATAATCAAATCATGTCAGTTTTATTCTAATATTTTTTTGCAATCTATATTAACTACCACATTTCAGAGCAGAATATGATTATTTGTCTTTTGGGGACTGGCTTATTTCATTACATAATAATTTCTAGTTGCATTCATTTTGTTGCAAAAAACAGGATTTCATTTTTTTAAAGATTTATTTATTTATTTATTTGAGAGAGGGAGAGACAGAGAGAAAGGTCTTCCATCCACTGGTTCACTCCCCAAATGGCCACAACACCCGAAGCTGGGCCTATCCGAAGCCAGGAGCCAGGAGCTTCTTCCAGGTCTCCCATGTGGGTGCAGGGGCCCAAGCACTTGGGCCACCTTCTACTGTTTTCCCAGGCCATAGCAGAAAGCTGGATCAGAAGAGAAGCAGCTTAGACTCATATGGGATTTCAGTGCCGCAGACAGAGCATTAACCTACAGTGCCACAGCGCCAGACCCAGGTTTTCATTGTTCTTTAATGGCTGAGAGGTATTCCATTGTGTATATATTCCATTGTGTGTGTGTGTGTGTGTGTGTGTGTGTAGTCATCAGCTGATGGAAATCTCATTTGATTCTATATCTTAGTTAATGTGAATTGAGCTGCTATGAATGCAGAAGTACAGATATCTCTTTCCTATGGTGACGTCATTTCCCTTGGTTAAGTTCTCAGGAGTGGAAGGCTGAGTCATATCATGGATCTATTTTCAGAACTCTGAGGAATCTCCATGCTGTATACTATAATGGTTGTAACAGTTTACATTCCCACCAACAGTTTATTAGCGTACTTTTTTCTCTGCATCCTCACTAGCATTCATTATTTTTTGATTTCTGGATGATTGTCATTCTAACTGGGGTGAGGTGACACTACATTGGGGTTTTGATTTGCAATTCCCTGATGGCTTGTGATCATGTTTCTTGTGTCTGTGGGCCATTTGTAGTTCATTCTTTGAAAAACACTTGTTCATGCTCTTTACTCATTTCTCAACTGGAATGTTTGTTTTGTTGCTGTTGAGCTTCTTGAGCTATTTATAGAGACTGGATATTAATCCTTTATCAGATGTATAGGTTGCAAATATTTTCTCCCTTTCTGTCAGTCACTTCTTCACTTTGTTGAGTGTTTCCTTTTCTGTGTGGACATTTCTTAACTTGATGTATTCCCTTTGTCTATTTTTGCTTTTATTGCCTGTGCTTCTGGAGTCTTTTCAAGAAGTCTTTGCCTATGCCAATATTTTACAATGTTCCCTCATGTTTCCCTCTAGTAATGTGATGATATCAGGTTGTAGATTTAGATCCTTTATCCATTGAGAGGATGTTTTTAATATTTATTTGAAAGACATAGTTGGAGAGAGAGAGGAAGTGAAAGAGGGAGAGAGAGAGATTTCATTTGTTGATTCACTCCTCAAATGGCTGCAAAGGCTGGGGCTGGGATAGTCCCAAGCCAGGAGCCAAGAGCTTCTTCCATGTCTCCCACAAGCACTTGGGTCATCCTCTGTGGCTTTCCCAGGTATCAGCAGGTAGCTGGATTGGGAGGGGAGCATCTGGAACCCAACCAGCACCCATATGGGATGCCAGCATCTCTGGCAATGGCTTCACCTGCTGCACCACAGTGCCATTCCAAAGTTGATTTTTGTATAAGGTGTAAGGTAGGGGTCTTTTTTCATACTTCTACACATGGAGACCCATTTTCCCTTGTACCATTTGTTGAAAAAACTGTCTTTTCTCTGGTGATTAGTTTTAGCTCCTTTGTCAAAGATTAGTTTGTTGCAGATGTGTAGATTAATTTCTGGTGTTTCTGTTCTGTTCCACTGGTCTACATGTCTATTTTTTTGCTAGTACCAGGCTGTTTTGATTATAACTTCCCTGTAGTATGTCTTCAAATCTGGTCTCATTATGTCTCAGGTTTTGTTTTTGCTGTTTAAGATTGCTTTAGCTATTCATGCTCTCTTCTTTTCCATATGAATTTTAGCTCTGTTTTTTTCTAGATCTGAGAAGAATTTCCTTGGTATTTTGGTTGCAGTCACACTGAATCTCTAAATTGCTATGGGTAGTATAGATATTCTGTTTATAATAATTCTTTCAAGCTATGAACATGGGAGATTCTTCCATTTTTATGTGTCTTCTGTCTTCCTCTCTCCTTTCCTTATTATTTTGTAGTTTTCATTGTAGAGATCTTTCACATCTTTGGTTAAAGTTATTCCAAGATATTTAAGTTTTTTATAACCATTGTGAATGGGACTGATGTAATAAATTCTTCCTCAACAATTACATTGTCTGTGTATACAAAGGCTACTGATTTTTGTGTGTTGATTTTATAACCTGCAACTTTGACAAACTCTTTTTTAAAGATTTTATATATTTACTTGAGAGGTAGATTTATAGACAGAGGGAGAGACAGAGAGAAAGGCCTTCCATCCACTGGTTTGCTCTCCAAATGGCCGCAGTGGCTGGAGCTGGTTGGATCCAAAGCCAGGAGCCAGGATCTCCTTCCAGGTCTCTCACATGGGTACAGGAGCTCTAGCACTTAGACCATCTTCCACTGCTCCCCCAGTCCATAAGCAGGGAGCTGGATTGGAAGAAGAGCATCTGGGACATGAACCAGTGCCCATATGGTATGCCAGTGCTGCAGGTGGAAGCAAAGCCATCCCCTGCCAAACTCTTTTGTGAGTTCCAACAGTTTCTTAGTAGAATTTTTGGTTTCCCCTATATATGGCATCATGTCATCTGCAAACAGGCATAATTTAACATCCCCCTTTCCAATTTGGCTCTGGTTAAAACTTCCAGAACTATATTGAATAGCAGTGGTGAAAGTGGGTCTTGTGTGTTTCAAGATATTTGTGGAAATGCTTCCAACTTTTCCCTATTTTATATGATACTGAATGTGTGTTTGTCATATAGTGCCTTAATTGTGTTCAGCTATGTTCCTTCTATACCCATTTGGCTTAAGATTCTTTATCATGAAAAGATGTTGTGTTTTTTAAAAAAGATTTATTTATTTATTTGAAAGGCAAAGTTACAGAGAGCTGATGCAGAGAGAGAGAGAGAGAGAGATGGAGAGAGAGAGAGAGAGAGAGAGGTCTTCCATCTGCTGGTTCACTCCCCAGATGGCCACAATGACCAGAGCTGCACCAATCTAAAGCCAGGAACTAGGAGATTCTTTCAGGTCTCCCACTTGGGTACAGGGGCCCAAGGACTTGGGCCGTCTTCTACTGCTTTCCCAGGTCATAGCAGAGAGCTGGATCAGAAGTGGAGCAGCTGGGACTTGAACCAGTATCCATATGGGATGCCAGCACTACAAGCAATGGCTTTACCTGTTATGCCATGTCACCAGCCCCAAAGATGTTATATTTTATCAAATGCTTTCTCTGCATTTATTAAGATAATCATGCGGTTTTTATTTGTCAGTTTGTTAATGTGATATAACACGTTTATTGATTTGCATATGTTTCATCATACTTGCACCCAGGAATAAATCCCACTTGGTCTGGGTGGATGATATTTTTTATGTGTTGTTGAATTTGATTAGCTTGTATCTTGTCGAGGTTCTTTGCTTCAGTGTTCATCAGGGATATCAGTCTTTCTTGTATCACCTTCTGGTTTTGAAATTAAGATGACACTGGCCTCATGGAGTTTTGGAGTATGCCCTCCCTTTGAATTGTTTTGAATAGTTTAAGAAGAATTCGAATTGGTTCTTTAAAAGTGGTAGAATTCAGCAGTGAAGTCATCTGACCCAGGGCTTTTCCCTTTTGAAACCGTTTAGATCTTGGTCTTTACAGAATGCTTTCTGTTTCTCAGACATTAGCTCAAATCACTTTTTATGGTATTTTGCAAAACAAGTGAAGAAGGTATTATCCTGATGTTAAAGAGAAATAAACTGGGGGCTGGTGCTGTGGCATAGCAGGTAAAGCCACTGCCTGAGATGCCAGCATCCCATATGGAAGCCAGTTTGAGTCCTGGCTGCTCTACTTCTAATCCAGCTTCCTGCTAACAGCCTGAGAAGAACAGTGGAAGACGGCCCAGTGCTTGGGCCCATGCTAACCACAAGGGAGATGCAGAGGAAGCTCTTGGCTCCTGGCATCTGGCTCCTTGTTCCTGACTTTGGCTGGCCAACCCCTGGCCATTGCAGCCATCTTGGGAGTGAACCAGTGGATGGAGGATCTCTCTCTCTCTCTCTCTCTCTCTCTCTCCCTCTCTCTCTTTCTCTCTTTCTCTCTCTGTGTCTCCACCACTCTCTATAACCATTGCATTAAAGTAAATATATAAATCTTTTAAAAAAAAGAGAGAAAGAAATTTCCAGGCTCTTCCCAATGACTCCTTCCTTGTATAGCCTTTAACAATTATTTCTGGGGAAGTTAGCTTCCTTTAAAACACAATGGGGAAGTAAATAACTTACCTGTCTGATGTTTCATCCCAGCTTCAGAATTTATGATGGTGTACCTTGCACCAAATGATTAACTAGTTTAGAGGGGACACCAGCCATAGCATTCATATCCTGTGGAAGGCTGTGCCAGGGCTCTCTCCTCTGCCCTACTTCCCTGATAGGATGAAGGATGATGATAAAACTCTGATTTGAGATTTTAGCGAAGACAGCATCTGAAAGAACTAGGATGCAATTTGAGAAAAGACTGCAGTGTTGAGGGGCCTCAGGAGGTCCAGAATTGCTTGAATAAAAACAAGTTATTTAATATGTAATTATGTGACATTTGCATGTTATTTTTCCTCTTCTAAATGGGAAAATATATGCTCCTAAAGTAGTATCACCTAGAGCAGATTTGGAAGAATTCAGTGCAACATGTGTACCTGAGGTTTTTATGCCGATTGTTGGTACATGCCTTTACTGGGATCCATGCTGTTCTCTAAATGTTGCTTACTCTGCAAAGCAGAAGGCATGATGTTGTTCCTCATGTACTGGTTATTCCCAGATTGCATTCTTGTCTTCGGTATTCCTGTTACACTTTCCATTTGAGGTGGTTTGCAGAACCACTCGGTGCCTGTGGTAGCATCCTTCTTCCCTATCCGTGGAGTGACATTCAGCCTGCTTATTTTCTTGCAATTTCAGACAGCATTAATGCCTGCACAGATTACCTGAAAATGAAGAACTGGAACTTACCCAAGTCAGATCTCATCCGCTTTCAGTAATGTAAGTACAAGTTGGGTGAAAAAGAGGCAAGGCACTTGGAAAAGGGTTCTGTTGAAAGAAGTCCAGATAAGCAAAAATATGGCCATTACCAGGTTGTTTGGCCTCAATTCTGCATACCTCACAGACTGTATATTATGGCAGCAAAAGGCCTCTTGGTCTATTTGTGTGTGCCTTTTCTGTTACTAGAGTTCTGATGTTTGTTGAAACCTGACTGGTACATAAACTTTGGTTTTGGAGAACAGAAGAGAAAATATGCTTTAGAACTACCGGTGTCAAGGAGAAAATGCTCCTACTCCCCACATGAGAGGAATGGCATGTAGCGGGAAGGGAAAGGAAGTAGTTCTGCTTACCACCCTGCTTTTGTCCTTGATGCTGTTCTTGGAAGCGTGGGCAATGGACTTACCTCCTAGAACCATCTGAACTTTTTTTTTTTTCTGTTGTATCCTGTTTTTTTTCACTCCTTGTCTCTTTGAGAAATAATTTCAAAAGTATCCTATTGGGGCGGAGCCAAGATGGCGGAATAGTGAGGGCGCGCACCGATAGTCCGGGAAAATTTAGTTTAATAAAAGGGGAGTTACAGTAGCCGCAGAAAAAAGAACCAGGAAAATATTGCAGGGGAAACCCTTCTGGATGAATCGGAGGACCTACTGGGAGAACAAGGTCGCCCACCGCGCGGAAGCCAAGTCGCGGGACCGAGCCGCGGAAGCCCCAGGGTCTGCGCGCCAGTGCTCGAAGGGGAGTGCATGCCACACAGACAACAGCGGGGAGACTTGGGACGCTCAGGGCACCGAGTCCACACATCGGCGCTGGAAGGGGAGGTGAGCTCAATAACCCGAGGCATTGGTGGGAAAACGGGGGTCAGAATCTAGAGGGGGGCCGGAAAGTGCAGCAAACTCACTACCGGAAAGAAGGAAAAAAAAGCTTCGGGGTTTCTCTTCCCCCTAACCTTGCAAAGGTTACAAGGCTGCAAGGCTTGAAGAATTCCCAAGAGACAAAGAGCAGGCCTCCTCTCTGGATTTACATATCAATGGGGGAGAGCTAAGGAACTGAGTCACTACAATCCAGTAGCCTAGGCAACCCAGTGGGAGTCCAGAGGAGCCAAAGACTGGAAGCGAAATACCATCAATTCTGCACGGCCTTGCCATGCGGTGTTACTTACCCCCTGAATAAATAAAATACATAAATAAATAAAAAGAGAGAGATTTACCACGCATAACCTGAGGGTGTCACCTTTGCACACCCTTAACCAGGAAGAACCAGGCAGAGCTCTCAGGCCGCACCCATCTCAAGCCCCCAAGGCTCCTCCAACAGCAGGCAGTCCACTTAACACGGACACAGTATAAAAAAAAAAAAAAAACCCACAGTGACGCAAGAAGAATTAACTATGCTGAGTAACAAACACAGAAATAGAGGGAGCAAGATCAACGATGACACTATGATGCCTCCAAATAAACAAAACACCCAAAGCCAAGATTATGAAGATGATGAGATAGAAGAAATGGAAGATACGGATTTCAAAAAATTTATGATAAGAACATTTAGAAGTTTTCAAAAGCAAATCCTTGAACTACAGAAATCCTTAATGGACAAGATTGAAAATCTCTCTCGTGAAAATGAAATTTTAAGGAAGAGTCAAAATGAAACTCAGAAACTGGTAGAACAGGAAAGTGTTATAGTGAAGAGAAATCAAAATGAAATGAAGAGCTCAATAGATCAAATGACAAACACATTAGAAAGCCTTAAAAACGGAATGGGTGAAGCAGAAGAGAGAATATTGGACTTAGAAGATAGAGCACAGGAAAACATACAGTCAAACCAAAGAAAAGAAGAGGAAATTAGAAATCTAAAAAATATTGTTGGGAACCTACAGGATACTATTAAAAAAACCAACATTCGAGTTCTAGGAGTTCCTGAAGGCATGGAGAGGGAGAAAGGATTGGAAGGCCTTTTTAGTGAGATACTAGCAGAGAACTTTCCAGGTTTGGAGAAGGACAGAGATATCCTAGTACAGGAAGCTCATAGAACCCCCAATAAACATGACCAAAAGAGATCCTCACCACGACACGTGGTAATTAAACTTACCACAGTGAAACATAAAGAAAAGATCCTAAAATGTGCAAGAGAGAAACGTCAGATTACTCTCAGAGGATCTCCAATCAGACTCACAGCAGACTTCTCATCAGAAACACTACAGGCTAGGAGGGAATGGCGAGACATAGCACAGGTGCTAAGAGAGAAAAATTGCCAGCCCAGAATATTATATCCTGCCAAGCTCTCATTTGTGAATGAAGGTGAAATAAAGACCTTTCATAGCAAACAGAAATTGAAAGACTTTGTGGCCACTCGTCCGGCCCTGCAAAAGATACTTAAAGATGTGCTACACTCAGAAACACAGAAACACGGCCATCAATATGAAAGAAGGGAAAGGAAGAACACCTACCAGTAAAAGAGCATGGGAAGCTCAAAGCATATACTAGAAAATATTTCCGGGAAAATGGCAGGGCAAAGTCACTACGTATCAATAGTCACATTGAACATTAATGGTCTGAATTCTTCAGTTAAAAGACACCGTTTGGCTGACTGGCTCACAGAACACAACCCAACTATTTGTTGCCTACAAGAAACACATCTCTCTAACAAAGAGGCATGCAGACTGAAAGTGAAAGGTTGGAAAAAGATATTCCATGCCAACAGAAACCAAAAAGAAGCAGGTGTAGCCATATTAATATCAGACAAAATAAACTTTAATACAAAAACTGTTAAGAGAGACAAAGAGGGACACTATATAATGATTAAGGGTTCAATTCAACAGGAAGATGTAACTATTATAAATGTATATGCACCTAATTACAGGGCACCGGTCTATTTAAAAGATATGTTAAGGGACTTAAAGGGAGATTTAGATTCCAATACAATAGTACTGGGGGACTTCAATACTCCACTCTCAGAAATAGACAGATCATCCGGACAGAAGATCAACAAGGAAACAGCAGATTTAATTGACACTATTGCCCAAATGGATCTAACAGATATCTACAGAACTTTCAACCCTACATCTACAGACTTCACATTCTTCTCAGCAGTGCATGGAACCTTCTCTAGGATTCATCACATACTAGACCATAAAGCAAGTCTCAGCAAATTTAAAAGAATTAGAATCATACCATGCAGCTTCTCAGACCACAGCAGGATGAAGTTGGAAATTAGCAACTCAGGAAACCCCAGAAAGTATGCAAACACATGGAGACTGAACAACATGCTCCTGAATGAACACTGGGTCATTCAAGAAATCAAAAGAGAAATCAAAAACTTTCTGGAAGTAAATGAAGACAACAACACAACATATCAAAACTTATGGGATACAGCAAAAGCAGTATTGAGAGGCAAATTTATAGCAATAGGTGCCTATATCAAGAAATTGGAAAGGCACCAAATAAGTGAGCTTTCAGCGCACCTCAAGGACCTAGAAAAACTGCAGCAAACCAAACCCAAATCTAGTAAGAGAAGAGAAATAATTAAAACCAGAGAAGAAATTAACAGGATTGAATCCAAAAAAAAACATTACAAAAAATCAGCCAAGCGAGAAGCTGGTTTTTTGAAAAAATAAACAAAATTGACACCCCATTGGCCCAACTAACTAAAAAAAGAAGAGAAAAGACCCAAATCAATAAAATCAGAGATGAAAAAGGAAACATAACAACAGACACCACAGAAATAAAAAGAATCATCAGAAATTACTACAAGGACCTGTATGCCAGCAAACAGGAAAACCTATCAGAAATGGATAGATTCCTGGACACATGCAATCTACCAAAATTGAACCATGAAGACATAGAAAACCTAAATAGACCCATAACTGAAACAGAAATTGAAACAGTAATAAAGGCCCTCCCAACAAAGAAAACCCCAGGACCAGATGGATTCACTGCTGAATTCTACCAGACATTTAAAGAAGAACTAACTCCAATTCTTCTCAAACTATTCAGAACAATCAAAAAAGAGGGAATCCTCCCAAATTCTTTCTATGAAGCCAGCATCACCTTAATCCCTAAGCCAGAGAAAGATGCAGCACTGAAAGAAAATTACAGACCAATATCCCTGATGAACATAGACGCAGAAATCCTCAATAAAATTCTGGCCAATAGAGTACAACAACACATCAGGAAAATCATCCACCCAGACCAAGTGGGATTCATCCCTGGTATGCAGGGATGGTTCAACATTCGCAAATCAATCAATGTGATTCACCACATTAACAGACTGCAAAAGAAAAACCATATGATTATCTCAATTGATGCAGAGAAAGCATTTGATAAAATTCAACACCCTTTCATGATGAAAACTCTAAGCAAATTGGGTATAGAAGGAACATTCCTCAATATAATCAAAGCAATTTATAAAAAACCCACAGCCAGCATCCTATTGAATGGGGAAAAGTTGGAAGCATTTCCACGGAAATCTGGCACCAGGCAGGGATGCCCACTCTCACCACTGCTATTTAACATAGTTCCGGAAGTTTTAGCCCGAGCCATCAGACAAGAAAAAGAAATCAAAGGAATACAAATCAAGAAGGAAGAAGTCAAACTATCCCTCTTTGCAGATGATATGATTCTGTACTTAGAGGATCCAAAGAACTCTACTAAGAGACTATTGGAACTCATAGAGGAGTTTGGCAAAGTGGCAGGATATAAAATCAATGCACAAAAATCAACAGCCTTTGTATACACAAGCAATGCCATGACTGAGAAAGAACTGCTAAGATCAATCCCATTCACAATAGCTACAAAAACAATCAAATACCTTGGAATAAACTTAACCAAGGACGTTAAAGATCTCTACGATGAAAATTACAAAATCTTAAAGAAAGAAATAGAAGAGGATACCAAAAAATGGAAAATCTTCCATGCTCATGGATTGGAAGAATCAACATCATCAAAATGTCCATTCTCCCAAAAGCAATTTATAGATTCAATGCAATCCCAATCAAGTTACCAAAGACCTTCTTCTCAGATCTAGAAAAATTGATGCTGAAATTCATATGGAGGCACAAGAGACCTCGAATAGCTAAAGCAATCTTGTACAACAAAAACAAAGCCGGAGGCATCACAATACCAGATTTCAGGACATACTACAGGGCAGTTGTAATCAAAACAGCATGGTACTGGTACAGAAACAGATGGATAGACCAATGGAACAGAATTGAAACACCAGAAATCAACCCAAACATCTACAGCCAACTTATATTTGATCAAGGATCTAAAACTAATTCCTGGAGCAAGGACAGTCTATTCAATAAATGGTGCTGGGAAAACTGGATTTCCACGTGCAGAATCATGAAGCAAGACCCCTACCTTACACCTTACACAAAAATTCACTCAACGTGGATTAAAGACCTAAATCTACGTCCTGACACCATCAAGTTATTAGAGAACATTGGAGAAACCCTTCAAGATATTGGCACAGGCAAAGAATTTCTGGAAAAGACCCGGGAGGCACAGGCAGTCAAAGCCAAAATCAACTATTGGGATTGCATCAAATTGAGAAGTTTCTGTACTGCAAAAGAAACAGTCAGGAGAGTGAAGAGACACCCGACAGAATGGGAACAAATATTTGCAAACTATGCAACAGATAAAGGGTTAATAACCAGAATCTACAAAGAGATCAAGAAACTCCACAAAAACAAAACCAACAACCCACTTAAGAGATGGGCCAAGGACCTCAATAGACATTTTTCAAAAGAGGAAATCCAAATGGCCAACAGGCACATGAAAAAATGTTCAAGGTCACTAGCAATCAGGGAAATGCAAATCAAAACCACAATGAGGTTCCACCTCACCCCGGTTAGAATGGCTCACATACAGAAGTCTACCAACAACAGATGCTGGAGAGGATGTGGGGAAAAAGGGACACTAACCCACTGTTGGTGGGAATGCAAACTGGTCAAGCCACTATGGAAATCAGTCTGGAGATTCCTCAGAAACCTGAATATAACCCTACTGTTCGACCCAGCCATCCCACTCCTTGGAATTTACCCAAAGGAGTTTAAATTGACAAACAAAAAAGAGGTCTGCACCCTAATGTTTATTGCAGCACAATTCACAATAGCCAAGACCTGAAACCAACCTAAATGCCCATCAACGGTAGACTGGATAAAGAAATTATGGGATATGTATTCTTTAGAATACTATACCGCAGTAAGAAACAACGAAATCCAGTCATTTGCAACAAAATGGAGGAATCTGGAACACATCATGCTGAGTGAAGTAAGCCAGTCCCAAAGGGACAAATACCATATGTTCTCCCTGATCGGTGACAACTGACTGAACACCAAAAAGGAAACCTCCTGAAGTGAAATGGACACTATGAGAAATGGTGACTTGATCAGCATAGCCCTGACTGTTAATGGACAACTTAATACATTATCCCTCTTAGTATTTTTTTTGTCTCTTCTACTTAATATGACTGGTTTAATTCTGTAATTATCACACAGTTATTCTTAAGTGTTGAAAATTAACTGAAAGGTGATCCCTGTTAAACATAAGAGTGGGAATAAGAGAGGGAAGAGATGTATAATTTGGGGCATGCTCGGGCTGACTTGCCCCAATTGGTAGAGTTGGAAACATACCAGGGGATTCCAGTTCAATCCCATCAAGGTGGCATGTGCCAATGCCATCTCACTAGTCCAAGTGATCAATTTCAGTTCACAATTGATCATAATGAAAGGACTAAGAGTCAAAGGGAGCACATAAACAAGTCTAGTACCTGCTAACACTAACCGATAGAATAAATAAAGGGGAGAGTGATCCAACATGGGAAGTGAGATACTCAGCAGACTCATAGAATGGCGGATGTCCTAAATAGCACTCTGCCCTCAGAATCAGCCCTAAAGGCACTCGGATCTGGCTGAAAAGCCCATGAGAGTATTTCAGGCATGGAAAGCCAAGACACTCTGGCAAAAAGATCTCTGTGAGTGAGATCCCAGTGGAAAGAACAGGTCTTCAAAGAGGGAGGTGCCTTTCTCTGAAGGGAGGAGAGAACCTCCACTTTGACTATGACCGTGTCTAAACAAGATAAGAGTCGGAGAACTCAAGGGGCTTCCATAGCCTTGGAAACTCATGACTGGTGCATAGGGAGATTACTGATGCCATAAACAGGAGTGTCAATTGGTAAAGTCAACAACAGGAGTCACTGTGCACTTACTCCTCATGTAGGATCTCTGTCCTTAATGTGCTGTACATTGAGGCTTAATGCTATAACGAGTACTCAAACAGTATATTTCACTTTGTGTTTCTATGGGGGTGCAAACGATTGAAATCTTTACTTAATGTACACTAAACTGATCTTCTGTAAAAAAAAAAAAAAAAGAAAAGAAAAGAAATTATCAATTCCCAACTTGACTCTCACTGGGATTAAACATGACAATAGGTCTGATCTGATTTCATCATCATTTAAAAAAAATCATCTATTATTTTTCACTTTATGTTTCTGTGTGGGAGCAAACTGTTGAAATCCTTACTTAAGGTATACTAAGCTGATCTTCTGTATATTAAGATAATCGAAAATGAATCTTGATGTGAATGGAAGGGGAGAGGGAGTGGGAAAGGGGAGGGTTGTGGGTGGGAGGGACGGTATGGGGGGGGGAAAGCCATTGTAACCCATGAGTCGTACTTTGGAAATTTATATTCATTAAATAAAAGATAAAAAATAAATAAATAAATAAATAAATAAAATAAAAAATAAAAAAATAAAAAGCATCCTATTAATTTAAATTGCATTATTTAATATGTAAATTCTCATTTATTGTTGTCACAAATATTATGGAATTTCTTATTTCCTGTTATTGAAAGGAACCAAAGGGTCCTGGTCACAATCATGTTCATGATACATACTGTTTCACTTTTGTCACTTTCAGATGTGCTGTAGCTTAATGAGATTGTTAGAGAAAAATGAAAAGTCCCACAGTTCCAGGTTCTGTCATATCCTGTGAATATGGGGAGTCGCAGTATCTTTTCGGACTATAGCATTTGGAGATAGGATAAAATATTTTCAATGAAATCATATAGACAACTTGCACATGAAGATATTTTCATACCATAACAGACATGAGCTGTAATAACTACAGCTGTAAGGTCCAGGTCTGTTCTTTAGAATGGGAGAAGCACTTCAGATTTTCCCTGGAATGTTGTCAAAGATGTGGTGTGCATTAAAAAACATGAAGCTAAGAAAGCACTTCTGTCTAAGATCACACATACCAATCCTAAATTTTCTAAGAAGTTACAGTTTCTCAACTCTGTCTTTACCTTCCTTCTGTTTTCAGGATTATTACAAACATCATTTAGTTACCAGGTCTGGCCCATCTTACACAAATGGACAGAAAAGAAAGCAGTGAAAGGGACTGATGATTATTCAAATGACAAAATCCCTTTAACCTCAGCTTCCCCTATAACTGCTCAGCCATGTCTTTCCTGTTCAGAGTGAAATTTCTGGAAACTACATGTTCCCTCATGTAAGATGCTAACAATAGGAGATACTGGGTGTAGTTCGTATGGAAACTCTCTGTTCTATCTTTGCAATTCTGTTGTAAATCTAAAATCATTCTTAAAAATAGCATATTTTTTAAAAAATCTACAACATATCTCTCTTTGCTATCTTCATTTTCATCAACTCCCACTCACTCCTCGAACTATTCACTTCTGATACCCAACACTATTCAAATGACTCTTAAAAAGTTACCAATAACTTGCATGTTGGTAAATCCAGTGGGCACCTTTGATCTTTATCTGAATTTTGAGTCACATACTTCTGATAACGATCTCCGTTTTGAAACTTGCTGTTGAAGATAGAGACTGAATTCATCATCAAAAAAGATATATGCAGGATCTTAGAAAAGTTCACGGAAAATACATGTTATGAAAAATATGCAGATATTTCAAGTTATTTTGCCACCAAATGAATGTATTTTTTCACAAACTTTTTAAAGCCCCCTGTATGTATGTGTACTAAAGGAAGGGTGAGCTATATTTGAAATGCACCATCCTTCTCGAACATTTGTAGGTTTTGGGAAGGTTTAGAGTTCAGAGCCTGATAGATTTTTCAATGTGGCTATGTTTAAGGATAGGTTAATCCTTAGTTTTGTTGGAATGAAGTTGTTGCCAATTGGCTGCCTTTGAAATGCATAGTTACTGAATCCATATGTAGCCTTACAAGTTATCAATGACCAGTTGGGATGGTTTTAAAACTGGTTCTGGAGATTATTATTTATTCTTGGACTATCACCAAAGAACAATCATTGCTTTCCTTCAATTACTAGAGTGAATCAAATTTTTAATTCCTCCCTTGGTGTTTCTGCTCTTCTCCTAACTTATGCTTTTAATTTCCTCAGTTCCAGTTTTATTTGCCAGGCTTTCTTCCATTTTGAAATGTTGGAGTCTTAAATATTGGCATTCCCTACATTCCATATGCTTTAGGTAGGTGATTGCATCTAACCATGGGCCTTCCTTTTCTTTATATATCCCTGCTGATTCTTCTAGTATTAAATGCTATTTCCTTTTGAAACTAATCCCTATAATGTAAAAGCAGAACCCAGCCTCTTGTCTGTCATTCACTGACTTAAGGGAGTACTGCAATGGACCTTAGAAGATTTTAAACACCAGACTCAAGGAGTGGTTTTCTTCTCCAATAGATAAAAAACATGATGTCCAGTATTGTCCTGGGTTGGTTTGTGTCAGGAATTCCTGGTCCAGGCAGAATGTATCTGCCACCTTCAGGTTACCCCCAGACCAACTAGAGCCCACCTCACCATCATAAATTCCCTAAAAATCATGGTATCACTGACCAATCAAAGGAAGCTTATGAACACCACTGACCAACTAGGAACTTGGACACAAACTGATCACAAATCTCTCAGCCCCAGTTTCAATCTATAAGAACCTTCACCCCTAACTCCTTGGGGAGCCTGGGAATTAAACAATAGCTTCCTAGCTCCTTACTCTGCTCTTTGCTATAAATACCTACTTTCTTCCACCACCCCAGTCAATGATTGGCTTTCTGCACATTGTTTGAGAAGACCCAGTTCGAGAGTTCTGCAACAATGCCTACAACTAGTTTGGGGTGTTGTTTGGCAACACTTTCAGATGTCTCCCAAGAGAAGATTTGCATACCAGATTTTACAACACATTTTTACATTTAACTGTCTAATAATATCTCCATTTGTATGCGTAATGTACATTTCAAGTTCAACATGACCAACATTGAACATTTTTTCCTAAAAATCACATTCTGTCCATATCCTTGTCCAACTCAGTTAGTGGTGATTGAATCTTTTCAGTTGGAATAATATTTGGCCTCTCTATGTCATGACACACTGTCCAGGCCTTCAAAAGCTTCATTCATTTTTAATTTCAGAGTAAATCTATAATAGGATCACTTTGCCAACTCCTTAGCTGTCATCTTGCTTATAAGCACCATAATTGCTTCAGATATTTGTGGTGGTCTCCTAATTCATTTTTCCTATTTTTGTTTTTAATTACCTTGCATATTGTTAAGGTGAATGACTATTCCAAGTTTTTTGGGACTTTTCTTGGTTTTAGCATTGAAAGTAATTGTCTTAGGAGACCCCTCCATCCAAGGAAACCTGGGACATGGGATTACCTTGTCTGTGATGTACTCTCAATACAACACCTAGAATTGTCCTTTAAAAACATAAGTGGAGAGCATTGTGGCATAATGGGATAAGCTGCTGCCTATGATGCCAACATCCCTTATGGATATGGGGTTTCATTCCTGGCTGCTCCACTTCCAATTCAGCTCCCTGTTAGTGCACCTGAGAATACAGTAGAAGATGGCCCATGACCTTGGGCCCCTTCCCCAAAGTGGGAGATCAAGATGAAGTTCCTGGCTCCTGGCTTTGGCCTGGCCCAGCCCTGGCTGTTGCAGCCATTTGGGGAGTGAACCAGCAAATGGAAGATCCTTCTTTCTTTCTCTCTCTCTCTCTTTCTGTCTGTAACACTGCCTTTCAAATAAATAAATCAATCTCTCTCTGTGTGTGTGTGTGTGTGTGTGTGATCATACCAGCATTTAAATAAAACCCTTCAATAATTTTCCACTTCACATAGACCATGCATTGGTCCGTGACACCTCTATGCTTTAGCCCCCACTTCCTCTGCTCCTCTGACTTCTCTCAAATCTCCCTTCTTGTTTACATTGAAAAAACACAATGACATGTTTTTTTGAACACACCAGCCATCATCCATTTTAAGGGTCTTCTCACTGGCTGTTTGCTTTCAGTACTCGCCCTCTAGATATGTAAACCTGACTCATGCTTTCATTTACCTCAACTGTTTCCTACTATGTCAGTTTCTCAATTATCCCCAACCTGGCCATCTAATTTAATATTGCAATGACTGTTCTCAGGACTGAAATCTAATTTCTGTGCATTTTTTTCTCCATTGCATTTATCACCTTACAACAAATTATATAATTTAGCTATCAATTATGTTTATAACTTATCTGCTTATTGATGGACCCTTAGCACTTCACAGTAGGTACTGAATATGCATTTTCAATGAACAAATGGGGCAAGTATTGCAGTGCAGTGAGTTAAGACACTGTTAGCTATGCCCACCTTCCCTATCAGAGTACCTGTTTTGAGTCTCACTTGAACTTCTTATCTGGTTTCCTAATATAACCATTGTGGGAGGCAGTTGATAATGAATTACATACTTGAATTCCTGCTACCCATGTGGATGGAATTTCTGACTCTTGGCTTCAGCCTGGCCCAGCTCTTGTTGTTGGCAACATTTAGAGTGTGAACCATGGGTTGGAAGAACTTTTTGTGTCTTACTCTTTCTCTCCCTGTTACTCTGTCTTGCAAATAAATTAATAAACAATCTCAAAAAAATGAACAAAAGAATGTGTAGATCTTTGTGTAGATGTTTATTACCTCTTTCCCTCTAGAAATATCTAGAGATGTTAAGTTCTCATGATTCAAATTAATTCCCTTTTAAAAGTGATTGCAGGTACCTAGCTAGCCTCTTTCACCAATAAGAAGGCACTACCTATAATCAATGGGGCTCTAACCAGATATGAAATCCGCTGTTGCATTGATCTGGGCCATTCCAGTTTCCAGAACTATGAGAAATAATGTTCTGTTACATAAAGTTACCTAGTCTGAAGCCTGAGTAGACTATGAGACATATATATACACATACACACTCATACACACACACAAACATGGGGGTGTATATGTACAAAACTTTCATTCATTTGGTCATTATGTACATAATACATGCTGTATTATATATGCAATATATACATTATATACTATATGTACTATATATGTGTGTGTGTGCATGTGTGTGTATATGGACAAAGTGTGTGTGGTCATGTGTTGCATAATGAAGTTTTGATAAACAGATTTCATATATGATGGTGGAGCCATAAGATTATATCACACAGTGACATTGCAACCATCTTAGTTCTTATAAGTACACTCCATGATGTTTGTACAGCAATAATATATTTCTCAGTGCATATCCCTGTCGTTTAGCAACACATGGCTGGTTCGTGCAGTTGATCCTCCATTTTTACTGATTCCACATTTCTGGATTCAACAAACTGTGAATTGATAATATTCAGAATATTTCTCTACTAAACATTTATAGAATTTTTATTCTTTTCATGATAGAGTATAATTATTTACATAACATTTGCATTGTGTCAGATTTTTATAATTAATGTAGACATTATTTATAGACTATTGGAGGATGTGCATATGTTACATGCAAATATTATGCTGTTTAAGGGAACTTGAGCAACTGGGGAGTCTGAGATCTATGGTGCTTTTGGAAACAATCCTCTGCACATATTGTGGGACAACTGTGTACAGATCTCCTCCTCGATAGCCCTGTTTAATTCACCTCTGTGTATTTCTGCTTTCTTGACTATACCATCAAGGTATCCTACTGGTATTTCATACTCAATTTATTAAAAATACTAATTCATTATCTTCCTACTAAAACCAAACCTCCGCCAGTTTACCCTGCTCTAGTGAGTGGCCATTATTTTATGTCAGATTATGCAAGTCAAGGACTTGTGAGTTATGCCTTAAAACCCTTCCCTGTGATCTTTCATATCTAAAATCCTTTCACTTTTGTATATGTGGAATCATTCCGCTTTACTCCATTATTACCATCCATGCTTACACATCATTTCTCAATTAGTAGAGGTCCCTGACTTATTTTTAAATTTTTCTCTCTTTTCCTCAATCCATGTTCTACCTTTTAGTCAAACTGAGGTATAGAAATATAATTGTGGTCTAGTGAATACACACATGCTAAAATCCCGAAATAATTTCATATCATTCTTAGAATAACTATTAAATCACTTGTAGGATTCCCATAGCCAGGGATGTTCTGTTGCCTGCCTACTTACTCATTTCATCAAGTCCGAGCTCTTTTAATTTAGTCACACAAGTCAACTTGAGTTCTTTAAAAGCTTTATGCCCTTTTTGGCCTTGGGGCTTTCTCGTACTTTCTTCCTGTTTGATATGTTCTCCCGTTTCTTCCTTCTCCTAGTTAATACTTACGTCAGAGCTCAGCTTAAGAAAGTACCTTAAGAAAGCCTCTCATAATTACCTAAGCCTTGTCAGTGCCTGCGTATAAGCTCGATTTTACCATGAGCTTCTCCATAGTCCTGTAGAAAAGTAATTTTGACAATTATATGATTGATTTTGAAATGTCCATCTCCACTAAGTTGTCAGCTATGATGGAAGGAACTGCATTTATATTTCCAATTCATTTTCTAAGCATTTAAAGAGTCCTTTGCATGTTGGAGGCATTCAATACCATTTCTAATGCGTGGGTGATGAGTAACTGAGTAGTTGACACTTCCCTGATCTACCCTTCCTCTTATCTTCTTTCTATGTTATTGCCACTACAGTGCCAGAAACTTCAGGATTGTTGTACTTTGAGCATATCATCTATGGAAATCTTTTTCTAATAGCAAAGGATTATCTACCTTCCCTTAGTAGGCACAGCAGTAATTTCATCAATAATTAAGTGTCCATGTTCCTTTGTACATAAAACACATACTTTTAGTTCTTACTGTAGAATGCTGATATGAAATATGAAGCCAAGATGTCAAGAAAATAAAGGCTGAGGCAAGCCCTTTACTTTAGACATCTTAAGACAGGAAAGGTGTCACAGGGTATAATTAGAGTAATTGCTGAGTGTTTAATGGAAGACACCAAGTGCTGGTTGAGGAAGTTATCAGAATTACAACTATGGATAAAAAAGCAAGTGTTAGTAAGGTGAACAAGAGACACTTTCTGCTTAGGGCAGAAACACTCAACACACTGATTAGATTCTCTTGGCTAGAACCTTGCAGACTCTTGTAAAAACTTAATCATCTGTATAGTTGTCTTGCCAATCACATAACAAAAGTTTCTTATCCTTGGTAATTCCCCCTCCTCTCCCAGTTTGTATTCTTTGCCAAAATTTACAATTTTTAAGAACTTTTATTTATTTTAAATTTATTTCTGTATTTTTATGTTAATTTTTATTTAATTTTTAAAAGATTTATTTATTTATTTGAAAGGCAGAGTTACAGAGAAGCAGAGGCAGAGAGAGAGAGAGAGAGGTCTTCTATCTGCTGGTTCATTCCCCAAATGGCCTCAACGACCAGAGCTGAATTGATCGGAAGCCAGGAGCATCTTCTTGGTCTCCCATGCACGTGCAAGCCCCAGGGACTTGGGGCATCTTCAACTGCTTTCCCAGGCCACAGCAGGGAGCTGGATCAGAAGTGAAGCAGCTGGAACTCAAACGTGCTCCCATGTGGGATGCCAGCACTGCAGAGAACAGCTTTACCCACTAAGCCAGTCCCAGGCCCTAATCAGCTTTTAACATTCAATATAGTTCATGGATACAATTCTAAGAATATAATGACATTCCCTTCGTGCCTTCCTCTCTCCCTTTTTCCTCTCCCTCTCAACCTTCCTCCCTCTCCTTTTCTTTCTTTTGCAGTTTGCATTTTCATTTTTTTTAAACCTGGACAGAGAGAAAGGGAGAGGTAGAGAGAATCTTCCATCTACTGATTCACTTACCATTGCCCACACCAGCCAGGGCTGGCCCGGAGTGAAGCCAGGATCCTGGAACATCATTCCGGTCTCCCAAGTGGGTGGCAGAGACCCGAGTACTTGAACAGTCCTCTGCTGCTTCCCGGGGTGTGCATTAGCAGGAAGTCAGACTGGAAACAGATTAGCTAGGATTTGAAACAGGCTCTATGCTACGAGATTCAGGCATCTCAAGCAGTGACTTAATCACTGTACCAAAAGCCTGCCCTCTACAAATTTGATTATATGAAATTTACTGCAGACTGTGGAAGTACATGTAAATAAAGTATTATACTGATTTCTAGAACACTGGAATCTTAATAGGTTGGGAGGGGGCCGGTGCTGTGGTATAGCAGGTAAAGCTGCCACCTGCATCCCATATGGGCACCAGTTCTAGTCCAGGCTGCTCCACTTCTGATCCAGCTCTCTGCTATGGCCTGGGAAAGCTGTGGAAAATGGCCCAAGTCCTTGGGCCCCTGCACCCGCTTGGGAGACCCAGAAGAATCTCCTGGCTCCTGGGTTCAGATTGGCACAGCTCTGGCTGTTGCAGCCAATTGGGGAGTGAACCAAAGGATGGAAGACCTCTCTCTCTCCCTCTGTCTCTCTCTGCCTTTTCTTCTCTCTGTGTGTAACTCTGACTTTCAAGTAAATAAATAAATCTTAAAAAATAGAGTGGCAGGATTAAGACTAGCACAACTAAGAGAGAGACAGACGTGCATGAAACCTGAGAATAAACTTACCATATGAATCAGCCATCCCTAACAAAATGGGAATTTATCCAAACAAAATGAAATCAGCATATGAAAGAGTTATTAGTACCCCTATGTGAATAGCAGCTCAATTCACAATAACTAAAATATGGAATCAACCGAAATGTCCATCAGCTGATGACTAGACAATGAAAATGTGGTATATATACATAATGGAATACTACTCAGCCGTGAAAACGAATGAAATCCTGTCTTTTGCAACAAAATGGACGCAGCTGGAGACCATTATGCTAAGTGAAATAAGCCACCCCTGAAATGACAAATACCATCTTTTTCCTGATATGTAGTACTTAATATACAATACAAGAAGAACACACTGTATAAAAATGAAACTGACGTCTTATAATTTGATAATTATATAGTCCTTACTATATCCCTGTGGAACAGTGGTCTTTCTATTTTTTACTTGTACATTGTGGTCAGTGGTGCATTTAGCATGTAGTTATAAAGTAAGTGGAGAGCATGTTATTGAAGGGGCCAGTGCCATGCATAGCTGTTTAAGCCTCACCTGCAGTACCAGTATCCCATGTGGGCGTGGGTTTGAATCCCGGCTGCTCCATTTCCTATCCATCTCCCTGCTAATATGCCTGGGAAAGCAGCCAAAGATGCCCAGGTGGTTAGGCCCTGGTATACATGCAGGAGACCTGTATGAAGCTCTTGGCTCCTGGCTTTGGTCTAGCCCACACTTGGCTGTTGCGACAATCTGGGGAGTGAAACAATGAATGAAAGACTTCTCTCTCTCTCTCTCTCTATCTCTCTCTGCCTATGCCTCTGCTTCTCCCTCTCTGTACCTGTGCCTTTGAAATAAATAATTAAATCTTTTAAAAATAAAGTATGTTGTTGCACAAATTAAAGGAAGAAGAAGAAAGAAAGGAAGGAGTGGGGATTGAGGGAGGGAGTGATGGAGTGAATTATGGTTATCATCTTGGAATTTTATTTATTAAATACATGAAATCTGTTTTTCATAGTTGTCTCTGGCTCTGATCTGTGGTCTGCACAGTTAGGAAGGACACTGCCTCCTGCCCCATTTGTGAAACCTTATTACACGTTGCTTAAATCCAGATCCAGAATACTGACACTCTTCTTGGTTTCTTCCCAAACCTTCACTGATACAAAGCACTAGTTGTACACTACAATTTACTGAAGAGCATCTTTTTTTTTTAATTCTGAAAGTAAATATTCATGTTAAACATTCATACTTTGAAATTCCTGTGGATTTAGTCTTTCTTTCTTTCTTTTTTTTTTTTTTTTTTTTTTTTTTTTTTTTTTTTACTTGACAGGTAGAGTTATAGACAGTGAGAGAGAAACAGAGAGAAAGGTCTTCCTTCCGTTGGTTCACTCCCCAGATGGCCGCTACAGCCGGCACTGCACCAATCTGAGGCCAGGAGGATTAACCAAGTGAACCACGGCGCCAGCCCCAACTTATTCTTTCTAGCCTCCTTTTCTCACTTCTCTGTTCTCCTTCCTTAAATTACTATTTATTTCTTATTTTTAACAACTTACCCTTCCTACATGTTATATTTTCCCCTAGTCTATTCACATGAAGACTTCTTTTCTTTTTTTTCTACAAATTTTGATGTATTTCATTTTATTGATTTTTTTAAACTTCAATTTAATAAATATAAATTTCTAAAGTAAAACTTTTGGATTATAGCGGCTTTTCCCCCCATAACCTCCCTCCCACCCACAACCATCCCATCTCTCACTCCCTCTCCCATCCCATTCACATCAAGATTCATTTTCAATTATCTTTATATACAGAAGATCAATTTAGTATATACTAAGTAAAGATTTCAACAGTTTGCACCCACACAGAAACACAAAGTATAAAGTACCATTTGAGTACCAATCACACCGTTAATTCACATAATACAACACATTAAGGACAGAGATCCTACATGGGGAGTAAGTGCACAGTGACTCCTGTTGTTGATTTCACAATTGACACTCTTATTTATGGCGTCAGTAATCACCCGAGGCTCTTGTCATGAGCTGCCAAGGCTATGGAAGCCTCTTGAGTTCACCAACTCCGATCTTATTTAGACAAGGCCATAGTCAAAGTGGCAGTTCTCTCCTCCCTTCAGAGAAAGGTACTTCCTTTGATGGCACATTATGAAGACTTACTTTCAAGCATGGATTATTTTTGGTACCAATGTTAACTATGCTGTATATTGTTTTGTTTTATTACTATATGTGTTCTAAAAATATACATTTTCTTATATCAGAACTATCCAATTTAAGTGTAACATGAGTTATGTGTTTACTTTTGTATGTTCTAATAACCAAAGTAAAAAGATATAGGTATAATTATTAATATTTTATTTGACCTAATAAATTGAATATATTATTATTTGAAGCTGCAACCAATACAAAAATCATTGAAATATTTTATTTTTCTTTTTACTAAATATTTCAAATCTGTTATATGCTTTATCTCTACCATATCAAATTCTGATGTTAAATTTTCATTGGATTAGCCTGATATCTATTTAGATTTATAGGTTTGAGTCATTTTAAAAATAAAAGCTTTCCAATTGAATACCAAAAAATTAACTTTATTCTGTTTTATTTATTTATTTATTTATTTATTTATTTATTTTTTTGACAAGCCAAGTTAGACCGTGAGAGAGAGAGAGACAGAGAGAAAAGTCTTCCTTTCAGTTGGTTCAACCCCCAAATGGCTGCTATGGCTGGAGTGCTGCGCTAATCTGAAGCCAGGAGCCAGGTGCTTCCTCCTGGTCTCCCATGGGGTGCAGGGACCCAAGCACTTGGGCCATCCTCCACTGCCTTCCCCAGGCCACAGCAGAGAGCTGGACTGGAAGAGGAGCAACCAGGACAGAATCTGGCGCCCTGACCGGGACTAGAACCCCAGGGTGCCAGCACTGCAGGCGGAGGTTTAGCCAAGTTAGCCACGGCGCCGGCCTAAAAAAATAACTTTAATATTCACTTTCCAAAATTTCATAGTTTATAGAAGAAGTGGTTTGGGGACCGGCGTTTTGGCTTAGTGGGATCCCATATGGGCATCGGTTCGAGTCCTGGCTGTTCCACTTCTGATCCACTCTCTGCTAATGTCAACACTTCATCTGTAAACTCAATAACTCTTATGTCAACTTAAAATTATTAATATTAAATTCAAAGGGAAATTGCATAAATTGAAGAGCAATTCCAAATTTGACAATATATAAAAGCCTTTATATTTTTCCTACATTTTGCAGCTAATTTACACAACAATCCATTCTGCATTTTTACATGTTAGAAAAAATTGTAAAATCAATGTTACTGGTTTATGTGTTTAAAAGTCTTAATTTCAAAAAAATTTACTTGTCTAATCTGCTCTCAAATAACCTCTTCCTTTCTTTGAATGTTTAGATTTAATTTGTTTAAATGGAGTACAGAAAAATTCTAACTGTTGTCAACTTTTCATTGATTATTGAATATTTGCCAAGTACTCATGTTAAAAAATTTTGAATTGAGAATTCAGAGTACAGCAGATATTTTAAAAACTCTTCCATGTCTCAACCAATGGAGCACTGGAATGAGTTTAAAATCATTAAATACATTGTCTTTTATTTTTTTCAAAAGTTCCCCAAGCTAGTTTTGATTCATGTGTGTGTGACACTTTTTATAGTCTATTTCAAAAATCAACACATAAATATTTTCAACACGTGTCATACAATGGAACAAAGCAATAAGAGAGCTGTCAAACTCTTGTTGGAAAATTTCAGTAAATCAGGATTTTTGACATAACATAGAACACTGTTATTATTTTAAAATTTTTTGTTCACATCTACCTGATACCCTTCTTTGAAAAATGTAGAATATTAAGTGTCTACACCCCTGTGTAGATATTTTAGGCTGAATATTGACAATGTTATCTCATACATTTGAAATTGTATTGAAGCAAAAATATGCCCAAATATTTAATTGGGCAGAATGTTTTATATTGTGTGATTTATTTAAGCACAAAAAAAAAATTATAGTGAAGATTCTCCTTGACTTTTGATGTTTCCAATTGAACTTTGTCATAAATTGAAAATATGTTAATTTGGAAATGCATTGGCTGCACCTAACACATCACACATGACAGCATAGGAACACAGCACGCTGTCAAGTGCTTCCCTCGTGGTCCAGGGCTGCTGGCTGCTATAACAGTCTGGACTGTGCAGCACCAGGAGAAAGGATCATACACAAATCTCCAGCCCGGGAAAGATCAAAATCCAAAACCCAACGTACAGTTACTACTTCATGTGGATCACTCTCACACAGTTGTAAAGTAGAAACATGGAGGTCGGCAGCCGTCTGTACGTCAAGATTTTAATGAGCAGATCTCTGATATTGTTGAAACGTGTACTGTAGGTAATTATGTCATGTCTGACCTGAAGATTTTTTTATTTTTAATCGATTTTTAAAGTCTTTACCTTGTGACCTCCTAATTATATTTTCATAAAGGAAATAATATTTTCTTTTGCAATCTCTTAATTTGAAAAGTTGGATTTATATGTAAGAATACAAGCAATTTTATAGCTAACAAATATTGTAAGCTCAGATCCTGTTATAGCTCTGTACACCTTAGGTACAATATTTATTTTAGCTTATTAATCCCCTCAATTTTGCTGCACTGTTTTTTGGCTATTTAAATAAAATATCTAATCAAATTTGTTATTTACACTTAACACTTTATTATCTCCAAGATTGCTTTGCAAATTAAGCAGATTTTTCATTTTATTATATTGCAGTTTTTTTCTAAAGAGGAATCATAATTCATTAAATAATAATTCATGTAAGACAAAATTTCCTTCTGACCACAGCTGACCATGTAAGGAAAAGGGGTTTAATAGTTTTAAATGGTCACCATGTGATGATAACGTTAATTATCACAATCTGGAGTTTAATAATTTGTTGGTGATATTCCATCTCACCATCCCAAGAGACAAAATTATTAGACAATAAATTTAACTAAGCAATTAGATAAACGAGCCCCCTACCTTCAGTTGATTTTATTATTTCTGAATTACATAGGCCTTTAATCTTTTTTGCTCTAATTTGTAAAAGATTTACTTATTTGAAAGGCAGAGAGGCAGAGAAAAATTGAAATACAGAAAGAGACAAAGAAAGATCTTCCATGGCTGGTTCGATTGCCAAATGCCCACAGCAGCTGCGGCTGGACCAGCCAAAGCCAGGAGTCGGGAAACCCACCGAGTCTTCTGTGTGAGTGTCAAGGACTCAAGTACTCCAAACCTCCTATGCTGCATTGGTAGGACGCTTCATCTGAAGCAGAATCACTGAGAGTCAAAACTGACACTCCAGTAATCAGATGTAATGTCCCAAGCAGCGGCTTAAACAGCTACACCACAATACCCACCCCATTACTTTTCAGAAACATAAGGATGTATTTGGTTTTCTTATTTGAAAGGTAGAGCGATAGAGAGAGAGGCAGAAACACAGGGAGAGAAAATACTTCCAACTGTGGATTCACTCTCCAAACGGCTGCAACTGCCAAGGCCAGCAGCCATGAACTCCATCAGGTTCTCCCACCTGGGTGGCCGGAGCCCAAGCACTTGGGCCAACTTCTGTTGACCTGACAACCTACATTGCTACACTTAGTATACATATTATCTCCTTCACCCCTCACTCTTCCCCTTTCTCACTAGAGCAAGTGATGACGGCTGTCTGTTAATAAGCTTACTGGAATTATTTTGTCTATTCCTGAACCTGCCCTCTCCTTTATTAACTCTGCATATTTTCCAAGGAAATGGATATACATTACCTTCTAATTAGAATGGTTTTATGTGCCATTTTCACCAGAGGAATAATTAAATGCCCCTCTCAAATTGGTATTCAGAGCATGGCTATAGGATCTATTATGGAAACACAGGTATGAATCTATCATCATTTGAAAAACAATCTATGCTTGTTTGTTTGAGAAAGTCTCTCTTGCTTCAAAGTGTCTAGTTTCCAAAAAGGATGTTTGTGGGAGAATGAGGATAATGCAAAACCACACACAATTAAAAAAAAATCTGTTCTGATCATTAGGACAATGGTGGGAAGCATGCTCATATTACAGGGTTTTTGTTTGCTTGCTTTTTTTTTTTTTTTTTTTTTTTTTAAGAACCAGCCCAAATCCTATTCTATGTCAGCTCTGACACTTTTTTTTTAAAGATTTACTTTATTTATTTGAAAGTCAGAGTTACACAGAGAGAAAGGGAGACACAAAAAGAGAGAGAGGTCTTCCATCAGCTGGTTCACTCCCCAGTTGTCCACAGTAGCTGGAGTCACGCCGATCTGAAGCCAGGAACCAGGAGCCAGGAGCTTCCTCCATGTCTTTCATCGAGTGCAAGGGCCCAAGGACTTGGGCAATCCTCCACTGCTTTCCCAGGCTATAGCAGAGAGCTGGATCAGAAGTGGAGCAGCCGGGACTTGAACCGGTGCCCATAAGGGATGCTGGCACTGCAGGCAGTGGCTCCACTGGCTACGCCATAGCGCCGGCACCAGCTCTGACACTTTCTTGCAGGCATTTAGCCATTCGCTGTTTTACCAAGTGTTCTGTTCATGGTTCCATTAAAGCACATATTATAGAATTTTCTAGTCATTTTTTACATGTTTGCTAAAATGTGAATTTCTTATGGGCAATACCAATTCATTTTTATATCTCTGGATATATATTTTATTCTAAACTCAATTATTTTAAATTAATGAGTCCGAGGAACCAAACAAAAAAGTATGAGAAGAATGTTGAAGACCTATGAATGAAAACTTGATAGCTTTCAATTTCTTAAATTATCTATTTCTCTAGGGTTGATGGTACATGCTGGCATAATAATTCTTAGTGAAAAGTTATTTTTTCTTAAAATTTATTTAGTTATTGGAAAGTCAGAGTTATGGAGAGAGGGAGAGACAAGAGAGAGAGATCTTCCTCTGGTGGTTCACTCCCTAGAGGGCCGCAACAGCCAGAGCTGGGCCGAGCCAAAGATAGGAGCCAAGAGTTTCTTCCAGATCTCCCATGTGGGTAGCAGGGTCCCAAAGACTTGAGCCATCTTCTGCTGCTTTTTTCAGATGATTAGCAGGGAGCTGGATCAAAAATGGAGCAGCCAGACTACAAACCACTACCCATATGGGATGCTGGCATTGTCCATTGCAAATATACTAGCTACACCACAATGATGATCCCATTGAAAAGTTCTTTTTAAGAGAGTTGTTTAAAATACCAATGATGGATATTTGGTGCATTAAGACACTACTTGGTTTGCCTACATTCCATATCAAATTACCTGGATTCAAGTCCTGGCTCAACTCCTAATTCCTACTTCCTGTCTTCCTGTTTTTGTGCCCCTAGGAGGCAGCAGGTGGTGGCTCAAGTACTTGGTACTGTGCCATCCACATTGGGAGAGCCACATGGAGTTCTGGGCTCCCAGCTGAGGTTGCAGGCATTTGGGGAATGAACCAGCAGACGAGAGCTCTCTGTCTCACTTTGTCCCTTCTCTGTCTCTTTCTTCTTTCTCTGTCTCCCTGCCTTTCAATGAAAACACATGAATAAATAAATATTTCTTAAATAATAATAAAACAAAATATCACTATTTTACATCTCTGGATTGAGTTTCTCATTATGTGGAAGAGGAATTCTTCTGGTACCTTGAAATCAGCTTGTCATATGTAAACCAGATCGTGAAAGATCCTTTTATGGCATGAGCAAGGCCACACTTCCTTTGATTCCTGGTATGTGAAATTACTCAGTGGGAAGAAAGACAGGACTTTGGCTAAGAATCCCAGAGTTTACCTGGAAGCAAATAATGCTTTCCCTTTCTGCCATTTCATATAAAAGAATTATTTCATTTAAAATTTTTGCCTTACCAGGTGCTATGCAAATATTTCAGTTAATAGATTTTTTAAGGTATGGAATGGGCCCCTGTGCTAGTCATTACTTGATTTTCAGAGCTCTCAAGAACAAGTTTTTCATTTCGGTGTTAGGGAGATTTACTTGAGTGAGCTACAGACCTCTGAGCAAGATTACCAGGGAAGTTTAATAAGATTCTTGGATTGACAACACCTTTGAGAGGCAGGAAATTAAGCTTGAGGAACTGGAGCTACTAAGTGCAAGCACAGATCTGACTGACTCCTGCTGGTAGCTGGGTAGTTGCTAGAATTGCAGACGTCCAGCACGAGATGTGCTTTGGCTGATCCTAACTGCATATGCGCATGTGAACTAAAAGAGCAATAGTTTGGAACCTGTGTGTGGCACCCACGGGGAGCTCTCAGGATATATAGACCTGGAACTGTCATGTGCACAGATTCCTAATGGACTGTGCAGAACTCTCCTTCAGCATTGACAGCAGTAACACTTGGACCAGCCTCCAGATCTTCCACTTAAAATATCAGGAGGAAGTTGACTTACCTTTGGAATGGCTAAACCCTTGTGATTGATGGAGAGTCAAAGGGCAGAGGCTAGACAATTTTTCAATCCATGAAGTTAGGAATGGCTCAAAGTTCTCCTAGAGGATAAACAGCTGCCTGCCACGGGTGCTGAAACATGCTTGCATAGACATGCATGCTGGTATAGACGATGTCCTGAGCATGTATTATGCTCTAAGACTGCAAAAACACTTTACCTATACTGTCACGTAAGACTTCAAAACAACTCCATGAAATACATCTATGAGTTATTAACATTTTAGATGAAAAAATCAGACTTGCCCCAAATCATTGCCAGAGTTGAAATTTAGGCCGGTACCACAGCTCACTAGGCTAATCCTCTGCCTGAGGCGCCAGCACACCGGGTTCTAGTCCCGGTTGGGGTGGCAGATTCTGTCCCGGTTGCTCCTCTTCCAGTCCAGCTCTCTGCTGTGGCCCGGGAGGGCAGTGGAGGATGGCCCAAGTGCACCCGCATGGGAGACCAGGAGGAAGTACCTGGCTCCTGGCTTCAGATTGGTGCAGCACGCTGGCCGTAGCGGCCATTTGGGGGGTGAACCAATGGAAGGAAGACCTTTCTCTCTGTCTCTCCCTCTCTCTCTCTCACTGTCTAACTCTGCATGTCAAAAAAAAAAAAAAAAAAAAAAAGAAGAAGAAGAAATTTAATGTTGAACTGATTAAAATTTTGGTTCAAAAATCCCATTCTCTTTCTCATTAATCCTTGATACTGGTGACGAGATTGGGAGCCACATAAACATGGCAGATTATTCTGTCACATAGTAACCCGTTACTTTCCTGGAAACAATTAAAGAAAACGTATGTATGCATTAACATTATATTAATAAAATATCATTCATGTAACAGCCATTGTTTGCTATTTCCTCGCCATGAATTATCTTTAATACTTTTGTCAACTCAGTAAGATGAGCATCATGATTTCCTTTTTACATCAAATAAAACTAATGGTCAGAACACGCAGTTCCTAACGTCTTCCTGTTAGTGACAGCCTGAGCTGAAAACTAATTATAAGTTTATCTGATCTGAGAGCTAAAAATTTGTGGGAGATCCAGATTGAGTTCCTGGTTCCCGGCTTTTTCTTAAACCTCTGCCCAGCCGCAGTCAGCGTGGGTTTCTGGGAAGTGAATTAGTAGTAGATAGGAATCCTTTCTCTGTCAGTGAGTCTCTGACTCTCAAGTAAATAATAATTGAAAGTTCAAACCTATGATATAGTATCCATTAAAAGAACATTATTCTTCTTCCTAAGATTTGTGGAATGTATTCTCTATACCTAAAACATGTTTTGAATGACTGTGTGTTTCCCATTCATAAGTTCGTAAATCTATGGTATATATGAAAATATACATGCACACACATATGTGTGTGCATGATTTTGTCATGGAATGTGCATTTTGTATGTTTAAGATATCACCGTTATATCCATTCTACATAACCTGGAATCGTTCCGTATTACAGTACTTACTTATTTAGAGTAAGTTTGAAAAGAAAGAGAATAAATTGAATCTAAAGGGTCTATGCTGTCATACTCTTTAAAATATTGTTTTATGATAGAAGCAGTAATTACATTACTATTATAAGATAGAAATGTAATTGAGTATTTAGTGTGATTTAGAGTGAAAAGAAACTGCTTAAGTGTCCATTAAATCATTCAAATGTACTCACCTAAAATCTCCAGCATTATTTCTAAAGAGTTACAATATTTTTCTCTGTTCAGATTTCAAGCCCCCTAATTTGTAGGTGTTTCCTCTAGTGGCAGAGCATTTATATGCTGTCTTCAAGCACTTTAATGCATATGTTCACATTTGTTGTCCTAACTCTAAAGAAAGCAAATATAATCACTCCTGTTTTAAATACTAGGAAACTGGAACATTGTAACTTTAAGTGACCTGTGTTAGGCTCATAGAATGTCGTGATTTTTTTTTTTTTTAATTTTGAGAGTGTATGGCTGTTCTGTTAGCTTTCTTTTGAGGTCATTGAAGCGTAGACTTGGGAAGATACTCTGTTTAATATATAAAGCGCTTTAAATTCTATTGAACCCAACTCACCCTCTCATTTCCCCTCATAATTTCTTGGAAAGTCGCTTCCCTTCATAAGCATTTATCATCACATATCTCCCCCCCAAGTCCTGACTTTGAAGGAACAAGTGAAACACACTGTGCATCTCTTAGCACGATGTTATTCAGCACAAATGTAATGTGAGCCTTCTATACAACATAAACTTTCTAGTAACCATATTTTTAAAACTGAAAAAGAGGTAAAATTAAATTGGATGTATTTCATTGAATGCAGTATGTCCAATATATTAACATTTCAATTTCAAATAACACAAATTATTCACAAGGTGTTTTAAGTTATTTTCATCACTAAGTCTTTGATATCCATGTGCAGTTTATACACACAGCATATTTCAGTGTGAACCAGCCCCACTTAAAGTCCTTAAGGACTACATGATTAAACAGTATAATGTAAGATCAGCTGGGGCCTCTTACAGTCTGCTTTGACTATTAGTTCAATAAAATTTGAAACATTTCACGATTTTCAATGGACTTTCAGGGAGCTGGTGTTGTGGCATAGAAGGTTAAGCTTCAGCCTGTGACAACAGCATCCCAACTGAGTGCCAGTTCAAGCCCTGGCTGCTCTGCTTCAGATCCAGCTGCCTGCTAACGCACCAGGACAGGCAGAGGAAAATGGCTCGTGTGCTTCTGTCCCTGTCACCCGTGTGGGAGACTGGAGAGGAGTTCCTGCATCTGCCCCAGTCCCTGCCACGTGACTATTTGTGGAGTAAAACAATAGATGCGAGATTCTCTCTCTCTCTCTCTCTAACTGCCCTTCAAATAAATAAGTATTTAGAAAAAAGAAAACCAAACTTCTGTAATATATCTGCTTATACAGTTACCATAATTTTTCAGTAGTTAAAATGTGAACTTCTTTTAACTAATGTTTGTGCTTTCTTAGCTCCTCTCATTCTTTTCTTCTTCTTCCCATTGCAATACTGTTTTTCTTTCTTTTTTTTTTTTCCAAGGATGAGATAGGATGAGGACAGTAAAAGATACCTTGTGAGCAAAGAAAGATTCTACTTCAAAAACACATCGATGCCTCATTTCCACAGAGGTCACCTGAAGCTGCTTTTGTCGTGGTGTTAGTCTGCTAGTCTCCATAAATCTCAGCTGCTAAACCCCAAATTAACTTCCCTCTCAGATAGAGGTCAAATTTAGCTTCTTTCAGCAAGGGTCCTGGGAGGGGAGGGGTGGCTTCTATTCTACAAAGCCATTCAGACACTCAGCCAACTCTGCCTTTTAGAGACATATTATTTCCAAGTAGTTCTTTCCAGCATTTCCATTCAATACACAAACAGCAAGGATAGAGAAGGCACACACAGCCCTTTGGACCTCAATCTGGAAGCAATACACGTCATTTTCCTTCTGTTTCACAGTGAAGAACTAGTCATGTACTCGCTATATGCAAGAGGTTGGAAAAATGTATTCCTGGGTGTTTAGGAGCTTTCCAGCTTTAGAGTCTTTAAATCTTCATGGAAATCACACCTTCTCCTACCTCAAAGGCTAATTTCTTTTGAGCTATAAATCTGTGGAGGATCTACTGAGAAAGCAATAGCAATAAGCTAGAAATAGAGTCTTGGATTCAAATTCCAGTTCTAGAACTCCAAAACTTAATCAGCTTCCTGAAACATAGTTTTTTCCTTGTCTGTCATGATGGTTAAGAATTGTGGCACAAGTGGAAATTGTTTCTTGAAAATACTATCTCTATTTTTTAAAATTATTATTTATTTATAAGTCAGAGAGAAAGAGAGAGGAGAGGTCTTCCATCTGCTGTTTCACTCCCCAAACGGCAGCAGCCTGGCCGGTATCAGGAGCTAGGAACTTTTTCCAGGTCTCTCACATGGGTGCAGGGGCCCGAGCACTTAACCCATCCTCCCCTGCTTTCCCAGGCACATTAGCAGGGAGCTGATCAAAGTCAACCACCAGGGACTCGAACCAGCGCCCATATGGCATGCCTGTCCCCACTATGCCAAAGCACCAGCCCCTAGAAAAGGAATATTAGACTGCCAAAATGATTGGGAATGTACAGGTTAAAAGTCTATGAATAGGGCCAGCGCCATGGCTCACTAAGCTAATCCTCCGCCTGCGGTGCCGGCACATCAGGTTCTAGTCCCAGTCGGGGCCCCGGATTCTGTCCCGGTTGCCCCTCTTCCAGGCCAGCTCTCTGCTGTGGCCAGGGAGTGCAGTGGAGGATGGCCCAAGTGCTTGAGCCCTGCACCCCATGGGAGACCAGGAGAAGCACCGGGCTCCTGGCTTCAGATCAGCCCCGTGTGCCAGCCACAGCGCGCTGGCTGCAGCGGCTATTGGAGGGTGAACCAACAGAAAAGAAAGACCTTTCTCTTTCTCTCTCTCACTGTCCATTCTGCCTGTCAAAAAAAAAAAAGTCTATGAATATTAAATATATATACGTATTTCATCTAGAGGAATAAATCATGAGTTTGAGATTATAATATAGTGCAGGTATATGCTCTCAAAAAGCATGTAGTTGAGTTATTAAAAATGAGATGAGATAGATGAGTATGTTAAAGTATATAGTAGTTATCTAAATTTAAAATATTATTTTAAAGTATGTATTATGGGAAATATTCGACCACAGATTGGACCATAGTAAGAAAAGTGTGTTAGCTGATTTCAATCATTTTCATAGTAAAGCACCAATAAAAAATAATTCTTTAAAATAATGCCACTATTAAACATAGGAATAAAACCACAATCTTCCTAAAATAAGCCACACATTTGTGGGGAGCAACTCGGACTAGACTAAGTTACTGGAATTAAGACTTATTCTATGCATCTGCTTTCCCACAATATGGCACTGAGAAGGGAAACAGCTTCTACACAGCTGCCTCCAGTTCAACCAATAAACTGTAGGACCTGCTCCTGATTGGAGGAGAGCAGCGTACTCGGCGTGTGGGTAGCAGAGTCAGGATTGGTGGAAGAGGACTATAAAGGAGGAGAGAGACAACATGCACCAGGAACATCTAAAGGGAACATCTAAGAGGAACACCTGAGCAGCCCCCGAGAGAGCTGGCCGGCGGTGTGCCGCTCCCCCGCAGAAGTGGGGAAAGTGGCTAGGGGGAACCGCCCTTCCACGGAGGTGGAAGGGTCGGTAGCCAACCCGGGAAGAACCAGCAGCAAACCCGGGGAGGGCCAAGCAGACAAAAGAACAGCGCAGGGTCCTGTGTCGTTCCTCCACGAAGAGGGGGAGCGACACACATTAAAGTGTGGAAAGGTTGGTTAACTTAAGGTGAAGACACAGGTGTCCCACATCAGAGTACCTGGTTGGATTCCTGGCTCCGGCTTCTGATTCCAGCTTCTTGCCAGCGCAGATCCTGGCAACAAGTCCAAATAATTGAATTTCTGCTAGCAACCTGGAGAGTCTATATTGTTGTAGGCATTTCAGGAATGAAAAGTGTGTTAGCTGATTTCAATCATTTTCTTAGTAAAGCACCGATAGAAAATAATTCTTAAATGGAAATTATAAAATAATACCGCTACAAATTTTATAGCAAATCAAGATTTTCTACAGCAGTCTTTCTCTCCGCAGTAGATTAGCATGGAAGATTACCTTCTTACCCTCAAATTCACATCCCCAGAAGACAATACAGAGACGTGCAATAAGGTAGCCTGTGAATATGGTATACAGAGACAAAAACCCACGGAAAAGGCAATAACAGACTACTGATACGTGTGAATCTATTTCTAGCTTTCTCTACTTGTGTGTGCTTTTTCCCCATTTCTTAGTAAGTGGTGAAGTCTTAAATCTTTTTTGAGAAGCTTTTAAATGGATTGTTAATAAGTGTCTTTCTTTTCAAAATACATTGAGTGCAATTATTCATCCTCTTCACTACCAACTCCATTTAGATAACTAAAGAGGATCACCTCCTCAAGCTTCTCTTCAAAAGTTGCCTTCAAATTACTGTTTTCTGAATATGTATGTTAAAAAGCAACCTCTTGGCCGGCGCCGCGGCTCACTAGGCTAATCCTCCGCCTAGCGGCGCCGGCACACCGGGTTCTAGTCCTGGTCGGGGCGCCGGATTCTGTCCCGGTTGCCCCTCTTCCAGGCCAGCCCTCTGCTGTGGCCAGGGAGTGCAGTGGAGGATGGCCCAGGTGCTTGGGCCCTGCACCCCATGGGAGACCAGGAAAAGCACCTGGCTCCTGGCTCCTGCCATCGGATCAGCGCGGTGCGCCGGCCGCGGCGGCCATTGGAGGGTGAACCAACGGCAAAGGAAGACCTTTCTCTCTGTCTCTCTCTCTCACTGTCCACTCTGCCTGTCAAAAAAAAAAAAAAAAAAAAAAAAAAAAAAAAAAAAAAAAAAAAGCAACCTCTTGCCCATGTGGACTAATGGAAGTCGAATCTCATTGTAAAAGCAGAACTGAAATTATGCTTCATGCGCATCTGGCAACAAGTCCATTTGTACAGAAGAAAGGTGTGAATAAGATTATGTCTCCAATAAATTATCCACTGATTATGACAATTAACTGGCTGTCAGAAGTATTCAATTATCTAATTATCTGCCAAAATTCAGTGCCAGGTGTTCCCTGTGCTCAATCTATTATATTACTTTAACACACAAAAAAAAATTCTGCTTCATTTTGAATGATCTCACTTAAATACTTGGGCTAGATAAAAACTATTTTCTTTTTTCATCTTTAAAGGCCCTAATTTATAGAAGAAGCCATTTGAATAATGTGTAGAATAGTGTCTGTGTGGATTCAAACTCGTTTTTTCACATCACAGCGACTGTGTGTACATTCTCAACTTCTTACGACGCACGCACATGTTAAATTGGGGGTCCTCGAGTGTGTAGAATGCAAAAGGACGGCTTTACTTGATTTTACATAGCAGAAATAAATCATGCATACACACTGGCAAATGTGAATCAGAAGGTTTCAGAAATGTTTTGCAATGACACGTGTGGATGAATTAAAATGCACCTCCACGTTTCTGTGTATGAGCGTGTGTGTGTGTGTGTGTGTGTATGTTTATTGCAAAGGTTTTTCAAAACCTGGAGATTTTCCTTGAGTCCTGAAGAGAAAGTTTTCTCCATGAATCTAAAGGTTATAAATAACACAGCTTGCCCTTTGGTTTTACCTACCACTATAAAATAGCTGTAAGCAATGTGCTCTGTACTTCAATATCTTCTATAGTAAATGTAAAGAAGTTACTGAAGCTGAATTTTCAATTATACAGAAGTTCATGTAGGATTTTACAGAGACCTTGTGGTCTGTACCCTTTCTGTGGTAGTGAATGTAACTCCCTCTGAAACTTTGTTCTATAAAACAAGTGTCTTTGAAGCATTTGATTGCTTTGTCCAATGGTGTGTCACAAAGCACTTGTACCCCCTGGTGAATGTGGAAACAAAAATACGTAAATAGAAGTGCCAAGATTCCTATTAAAAAATGAAAAAAAATTCAGAAATATATGGCTCTTACTGTTAGTAAAATTATTATTTCTCACTTATTTGAAAGGGAGAGAGAGAGAAAGTGGGAGAGAAAGAGAGAGGATGGGAGAAGAGAGTGAGAGAGAGAGATCTTCCATCTGCTGGTTCATTGCTCAAATGCCTACAACAGTCAGGTTTGGTCCAAGATGAAGCTAAGAGTGTGGACCTCCATCTGTGTCTCCCATGTGGGTCACAGGAACCCAAGTACTCAAATCATCACCTGCTGCCTTCTAGAGTGTGCATGAGCAAGAGGCTAGTTCTGAAGCAGAGTATCTGGGATTTGAATCAGGCATTCTGATAAAGGATACGGCCGTCCCAGGCAGCAACTCAAGTGCTGTGCCATATATGCTTCTTTTTGATAGAGCCAAACTTTACTACAGTACTTTCCCTGTTGTTCCTTTTGTACAGAGAATTCTAACTTCAATACCCCAATGTTCTCACATATTTGGTTTTTCTACCACTTGTGCTGGGTTCCTAGCCCTCAACTGTCTACTCTTCCTTTTTTTTTTTTTTTTTTTTTTTTTTTTTTTTTTTTTGACAGGCAGAGTGGACAGTGAGAGAGAGAGAAAGACAGAGAGAAAGGTCTTCCTTTGCCATTGGTTCACCCTCCAATGGCCACTACGGATGGCGCACTGCGGCCGGTGCACCGCGCTGATCCAATGGCAGGAGCCAGGTGCTTCTCCTTGTCTCCCATGGGGTGCAGGGCCCAAGTACCTCGGCCATCCTCCACTGCACTCCCTGGCCACAGCAGAGGGCTGGCCTGGAAGAGGGGCAACCGGGACAGAATCTGGCGCCCCGACTGGGACTAGAACCTGGTGGGCTGGCACCGCAAGGCGGAGGATTAGCCTACTGAGCCATGGCGCCGGCTTACTCTTCCCTTTAAAACCTGAATCTAGCTTCAGAAAAACATCTTCATTACATGGTTCTTATCATCTTATTCTGATATATTACCATGGAGATTATTCAAATTTGGGGTTGGGTGCAATCATCATAAGGCTAAGATAGAAACCCAAGTCTAAATAATTCACTTAGCAACCAGGAATTGTTCACTGTGAACTAGTGAACCAATTCTTTTTTTTTTTTTTTGCCTTGCTATGCAATAACAAAAAATAGATTAAAAGGCTATAAACTATATAAACTGAAAAGCATCTAAAGCATTTTAAATCGAATTGATAATTAGATTTATGTATAGGGTGTGTGTATATGTAATCTTTCTAGATGTCCTTTTTTGCAATATCTACTTGCTAAACCTTTGGGGACATTTTTCAAAGACTTATTTATTTGAAAGAGTTAGAGAGAGAGGGAGTGACAGAGAGATTGATCTCCCATCTGCTAGCTCACTTCCCAGATGGCTGAGATGACCAGGGCTGGGCCAGTCCACAGCCAGGAACCAGAAGCTTCATCCACGTCTCCCACGTAGGTGCCAGAGTTCCAAATACTTGGATCATCCTCCACTGCCCTTCCTAGGCCATCATCAGGGAGCTATAGCAGAAATAGACAGGCTGGGATACAAACTAGCACCCTTATGGGATGATGGCGACACAGTTGGTGACCTTACCCTCCCTGCCACAATGCTGGCCCCTGGGGAATTTTTTATGAATCTGTCTTGGCACTCAGAAACCAAGTTTGCAGCAGTTTATCCACATCAACCCCCAAGTTGGAATACGTTTTTCTACAGCCACATTGTGAACACTTCATTCATTTTTTTGCATCATCTAAGTAAGGTTCATCTTCCTATCATAGCAATTTATATGTAATATTAAATTATAAGCATCTGCATAACATAAACTATTTAATTATTTATATGCTTTAACAACAACTGTTGGGGCCGGTGCTGTGGCACAGCGGGTTAATGCCCTCGCCTGAAGCGTCCGCATCCCATATGGGCACCGGTTCGAGACCCGGCTGCTCCACTTCAGATCCAGCTCTCTGCTATGGCCTGCGAAAACAGTTGAAGATGGCCCAAGCCCTTGGGCCCCTGCATCTGCATGGGAGACCCGGAGGACTCTCCTGGTTCCTGGCTTCGGATCGGCGCAATTCCGACCATTGCAGCCAAATGGGGAGTGAACCATTGGATGGAAGACCTCTCTCTCTCTGCCTCTCCTCTCTCTGTCTAACTCTAACTTTCCAATAAATAAATCTTAAAAAAAAAAAAAAACTGTTGAGAAGCTGAACCCAAGATGTTCATTAAAATTGATAAGATCATTTATTAAACAAACATGTACTACATGTACTAGCTATATAACTGGTGTTACATACTTGGTATTGTGTTGCAATCTTAGAATCCATATATGAATATGGAACAAAAACATAAAATAGTAAAAATAATTCATAGGAGAATAAGTAACTCTGTTAGTGTTGAGGTGTCCAAAGATAACCACTTTAAGTTAAATCTAGAAACCTGAATGTGCGAATTTTGTGAGGAGGTCATTCTAGATATAAAGGTAATACGAAAAATGATGTAGAAACTGGGACACTTAATGTGATGTTTTTTAAAGAACCAGAAATAGCTTGCAAAGATAAGATTAAGAATAGTTTTAGTGGTCTCCAATTCCAAGGATACTCTGATCATTGCCCACTGAATACTCATGCTCCACAACCTTTATTCCACACTTGAGAATCCTGTCTTCAACTCCCGCAGCTGAAAGTTTCAGAATTCCCCTTTCCCAGCCTTCCTTGCAGTCAGAGCAAAGAATCTGACTCAACTCTGACTACCTGTTTCTGTAGGGATGATGGGAGAGAAAGTTTGTCTTATTTTTTCTATAGAAAGGAACAAATGAGAAGACGTTCTTGCTTCTGACGTTGATCATAAATGAGGTTGTCATAGCTGGAGCAAGACATGCTGTACCAATGACTTTCCCGGCTGTACTCATCCGAAGCAGAGAAAAGAAGAAAGTTGGAAAACACATGGACCCTTGGCTGATTTAACAAGTTTTGAATCGATCAGCTTCTGAACTTGTTATATGATAAAAAATTTATATTTCTGGAACTATTATTAATTGGGATTCTGTTACTTGCAGCTAAAATACTCCTAATTGATTTAACTATATAAATATTATGATGCCATTGTTTGGAACAATGTAGAAGAGTGGCAGAATCATATTTCATTTTGTAAATGTCACTCAGGGTGCAGGACAAAGACACATCAGAGGTGAGGAAAATAGACGTAAGCTTGGTTAGAAGGCTTTTATATTATGATCAGTAAAATATGATAAGAAAATAATTAGCAAGAGGTGTTAAATTATCATTTTCTTAATGGTCACCATGGAATGTTAGCTTTGAAGGATGTTAATGGACAGTAACTAGACGAGATTGGGGATCACATAATAACTTGAAAAATAATTAATTTAAATCACATTAAATAAACTCTGGCTTGCTAAAATGCAATGTAAGCTCAACAGGGGGATTCGAGCAATGTTTTCTATATATAAAAGCATTTTGTTTTCACTGAAGCCGTTTTTAGAATTGTTTCACAAAACACATTTTAGGATATTTTGTTAATTTGTTTGAAAATATTTGATAGAATTCCCCAAACCTAACGGTTAGATATTAGACAAAGTGCCTCTGTTTCTGTTCTGAGTGTTGAAATAGATTGTGTCACCATAAATTGTAAAATTTTAGAGGGAAGAAAGTTAGCTCACTCCAGGACATGTTGGATTTTGGTTTCTAGTAGAAAATCCAAGTGGGCAAAATTTCTGATATTTATTTAAATATATATCCTAACTTTCTCAATATCTTTCCTATGTATATGGGCAGAGATCAAAGTCTTTTGAGTGTTCTATATTAAATTCTTCAACATAGATTTTGATGGTCTTTCTAATCAAGTGACCTTAAGGCTTGAAGGATATCATTTTTTAGTAGAGTTGGACAACAGTTGACAATGAAATATCTAAGATTGGAAAAGATGGGCTGATGTAGACTGCATTTTTTAACATAGATGTTAATCTTGTATCCTTTGTTTCTTTGGAAAAAGGTGTTTATTAAAAGCATAGATAAATTACAGTTTAGAGGTTGGTGATGAGAGTTACCCTCCAGCAATAGCTGTGATTTGTGAAGTTTTGGCAATGACATGGAATCTCTCAGGTCTTTTTCAGTCTCAAGTGCACTGTTCATAAACACCATTCATTAAACATTCCCTGTCCTTCCTGAAGGCATATCGAGTAATCACTCTAGCATTCCACCTCAGAATGTATTCCTGAACCCTTCTTTTCTAACCAGATACTAGGCTCCCAAGAAAGCATGTTATAAGAAGTAGTAAAGCAAAATTTCCACACCTGCCATTGTCTCAGTTTGGCTTGTTGATTCCAGCTTTAGGCAATGGGATCACAGATGCTTTTTCTAATTATGTTTTTTTTTTTTTTTTTTTTTTTTTGACAGGCAGAGTGGACAGTGAGAGAGAGAGACAGAGAGAAAGGTCTTCCTTTGCCGTTGGTTCACCCTCCAATGGCCGCCGCGGCCGGCGCGCTGCGGCCGGCGCACCCCGCTGATCCGATGGCAGGAGCCAGGAGCCAGGTGCTTTTCCTGGTCTCCCATGGGGTGCAGGGCCCAAGCACCTGGGCCATCCTCCACTGCACTCCCTGGCCACAGCAGAGGGCTGGCCTGGAAGAGGGGCAACCGGGACAGAATCCGGCGCCCCGACCGGGACTAGAACCCGGTGTGCCGGCGCCGCAAGGCGGAGGATTAGCCTAGTGAGCCGCGGCGCCGGCCTCTAATTATGTTTTCCAAGAATGTCCATTGAAGATGCTTAATCTCTTGACACAGAAACAGGAGTAAGTAGGTAGTGATGAAACAAACAGGAGAAATGGGTGAAACAAATGTATAACATACACAGGATGCACTTGCCTGGAGAGAACACATGAAATTTCCATGCTGAGACATTTCAGTTCAATTACATTTGGGGCTGGTATAAAGAATGGCTAAAATTCTATTAACCTCAGCAAGAATAAAATTCAAAACAAGAAGAATCTCATGGTACAGTTCAGAATTTTGAGACTGAGTGACTTTGGGATTAGTTAATATTTTCTCATGACACTAAGTGACTGATTGCTGGAGAGGATTCAATTCTTTGCCATGTGATTAAAAAACACAACATGGAAGAAATCACTCTAGAAAAATTCCAAGTTCAGCCTTTAAAATTTCTAGCAGCGTCTGCTTGTTCATTCTTGGAACAATGTTGGGATTCCGCTTCTCAACATCCATTTTCTTATCCGAAAGCCAAGTCACATGCAGCAGCCATAGCATGAGATGAGCTTCCAGGTACAAAAGCTTCATCTCCCAGTGATGTGAGAAAGTCTTTGGATGTTCTAGCTGAAGCAAATCCCTTATGATGCAGCTCTCACTACCATCATATGGAGAAGAACAACCCAGTTGACCTTGGTCATCCCTTAGAATTAAGAGAAATGGCGAAAGTTTGGCTTTTTATGTTTTGAGGCAGTTGATTAAGCAGTCATTGATAATTGAAACAGATAACACAGTTTATTCTTATTCTCAACCCTTAGTGGCCACTTGGTAACCCTGAAGGAAATTCCTATCAGGTGATGACAGTGAACCCTGTAAGGAATAGTTCAGTATCCCACTGTTGGCATAAAATATGTTGAGGAGATTCATGATTAGTTGCAATAGGGAATTCCAAAACACATGGTTGGCTGTTATTTCTAAAGTAAAAGCAAGAAACAACTGTGTTCACTTCAAAAGCAGCCTTAAGTCAAGTGGTGCTGCCCCCCATAGTATCACAACAGGAAGACACCTCAAAGGGTATGTGAGAAAATGAAATTAAAAGACACATAAAAGGTATATTCAAACTATATCATATAGAGTGCTTTAAAATCATGACTTTGCAAAAACCACATGAATAAATAGAGCAAAAACATACCTAAGAAGGAACTAATAAGGACAATCCTCAATACTATGACAAATCGGTTTCCCTTGATGCACCAATTGACATGCTTAATTCTTGGATAAGAATGAAAGCATGCAAAATTCTGTGGAGGAACTAAGAAGGGAATAGCTAAATTTCTCCTGGTCAGTGGAAGATGTTTCTTTGTTTTCACGTGAATGGATTTTACAGCACGAGGGGAAATTTGTACACAATCAACAGGAGAGAAAATTTAAACAGAAGCAGTCCATACAGAGTCATAGAGAGACAAAGCAGTAAGCTGCAATTATTCTAGTACAGAATTTGTGGGAGGAAGCAAGAGATAAGAGGACAGGTTACATGGTAATATATCTGAATTTCAAAAAAGCCCTGTGGAATCAAGCCTGAAAGGTATTATTATTTATACCTAGCTTCATATTCCAGAGAAGCAAAGTGAGACTCGGGGGACTTCCCTAAATCTCCTGGTTATGTCTGTGCACCCATAAATTCTTGGTCCAACTCCTGGTTTTCTATTCATTATCTGTTACTAATTCTCTCAATTGCTCTTGATTCTGCATCTTGTATATCAATCAATCATCCATATGGAATTGTAGATGTTTTTTGCAATCTGTATTATGTGTCTAAATTCATGTTAATACAATATGATATAATGTCACACATTTTGAGGAAGAAAAAATGGAAATCTAAGCAGAAATAGCAAAGTGAAAAAATAGAGGAATGAAAAACACAGATATTTAAATTGTTCCCTTTGAGTTTTTGGTTTGGTTTTGTTTTGCTTTGTGTTTGTATGCATGCACATAAGTTTTTGTTTTTCTTGGTTATTCTCCTCGAGACAAGTCTGCTGTGCATATATATCAAAACTCTTGATGCTTATGAGCAAGATTTTTCTTACAGTCTAAATTATTGAATTGAAATGAAAATGCTGTGAAAAGTTTACTGAAAAATCAATTAAAGTATGATGATACATAAAAGTATAGTATACATACATATAAATATGCAGATATGTATAAGATATACAGGGTACTTCAAAAGTTCATGGAAATAGAATTAAGGGATACAATTTTTCAGTGCAAAAATTTTTGAAATTCATCAATAGACTTTTCATAGTACACACTTCCCTTGAAGTTCTTTTTTTTTTTTTTTTCATTTTTTACAGAGGACAGAGAGAGAGAGAGAAAGAGAGAAAGAGAGAAAAGGCAATTCCCACCCTGATGCACAGAGAGAGCTCCCATTCCATTCACTCCCCAAATGCCTACAACACTGCCTGGATAGGCCAGAGCTGAAACCAGGAACTGGAAACTCAATCCAGGTCTCTACAGGGGTGGTAGGAACCAATTTTCTGCATTGAGAGAAAACTGGAGTGAAGAACCAGAGCCAGGAATAAAATTCATACTCTGATAAAGGATGCAAACATCTTAACCACAAGGCTAAATGCCCACTCTCTCCATGAGGTACCAGCATACATATAAGCTGAGATGAGTTTTGGAAAACCAAAAATAAACAAACATGAATGATATACTATTTTTGGATACACATGGGATAAAATAATTTAAACAGATTATGGAGTGACAATTTTAAAATTAAAGCTAGAAATTACCTTTGGAGAAATGAATATAAGGGGATAGATTTGGAAAACAGAACAATTTTTCATTGGTAGTTGGAAATATTTTAATTGTTAGGTTGGGCTATGGGCTCATTAGTGTGCTTTAATCACTGTAATTCATAATTTCTATGTTAATTACATATAACAATGTAGAGGCTATCAACTACATATATGTACTTTTATTTTTTAAAGATTTTTATTTATTTATTTGAAAGTGTTACACAAAGAGAGAAGGAGAGGCAAAGATAAAGAGAAAGGTCTTCCATCTGCTGGTTTACTCCCCAATTGGCTGCAATGGCCGGAGCTGCGCCAATCTGAAGCCAGGAGCCAGGAACTTCTTCTGGGTTTCCCACGTGGGTACAGGGGCCCAAGAACTTGGGCCATTTTCTACTGTTTTCCCAGGCCACAGCAGAGAGCTGGATCAGAAGTGGAGCAGCTGGGTCTCTAAGTGGTGCCCATATGGGATGCCAGCATTACAGGCAGCAGCTTTACCTGCTATGCCACAGCACAGGCCCCTTATATGTACTTTTAAATATAAGTCAACAGTTACCTCTAAAGTTTAGGTAACTAGCTGTCATGGGCTACAACCATGTGTACCATTCATAGAACTGCTTGTATGTCTACTTGTGTTATTTTCCTTTGAATTCCAATCAAAAAGGAGGCTTCCAGGCCGGAACCGTGGCTCACTAGGCTAATCCTCCGCCTTGCGGCGCCGGCACACCGGGTTCTAGTCCCAGTCGGGGTGCCGGATTCTGTCCCGGTTGCCCCTCTTCCAGGCCAGCTCTCTGCTGTGGCCCGGGAAGGCAGTGGAGGATGGCCCAAGCGCTTGGGCCCTGCACCCGCATAGGAGACCAGAAGGAAGCACCTGGCTCCTGGCTGTGGATCAGTGCAGCGTGGTGACTGTAGCAGCCATTTGGGGGGTGAACCATGGCGGGAAGACACCTTTCTCTCTGTCTCTCTCTCTCACTGTCTAACTCTGCCTGTCGAAAAAAAAAAAAAAAAAAAGGAGGTTTCCTATGGCAGACAGACCTTAGGATGACCCTGATCTCTGCTTCCTAGTGCTGCTGGCTTGGTTTACTCTCTCTTCTTAAATGTGGTTTGTACCCATGATTTGCCTCTAATCAATCCAATGTGGAATGCCACTACCATAGTTCATTTACATTTCACAGCAAAAACAATGATTTGTCACTGCTGTGAAGCTCTTATGTAATATTAGACTGCTTTGTTTGCAGACAGGAGCTAGAGATTATTTTTATTTTATTTATTTATTTATTTGACAGGCAGAGTGGATAGTGAGAGAGAGAGACAGAGAGAAAGGTCTTCCTTTGCCGTTGGTTCACCCTCCAATGGCCGCCATGGCCAGCGCGCTGCGGTCGGCACACCACGCTGATCCGAAGCCAGGAGCCAGGTGCTTTTCCTGGTCTCCCATGCAGGTGCAGGGCCCAAGCACTTGGGCCATCCTCCACTGCACTCCTGGGCCATAGCAGAGAGCTGGCCTGGAAGAGGGGCAACTGGGACAGAATCCGGTGCCCCAACGGGACTAGAACCCGGTGTGCAAGCGCCACTAGGTGGAGGATTAGCCTGTTGAACCTCAGCGCCGGCCCAGGAGCTAGAGATTATGCGTGTAGGCATGATGAAGAGAGCAGCAAAGTTGGAAAAGACCATGTGCAAAGACCCACCAGCAGCTGTTGAGGACTTCAAATGTAACCTAGGACCTAGGCATGCTCTAGGCAGCCTCCAGTTGACAGGCAGGAAAAAGCTGGGACCCTCAGCAACCCAACTCCATGGGAAAAAATTCTTCCAAAAACCTGTGTGAGCTTGAAAGAGAGATTCCCTGGTCATGTTTCCAGATGAGAATGGAGATGGGGCTACGCCATGGTCACTGCCTTGTAAGACCCTGAGCAGAAGTTGTACCAAGATTGCTGGTTCATGGAAACTGAGATCATAAATGTCTATTGTCTAAGATTTCTTAACTTCGTAGCAATTTATTGTGTGTCAGTATACTTTCTCTTAAAAAAATAGACCTATGTGAATCATTTCTACAACTTCATTTTCAGAGGGCATTGAACATTACTTCTTACATTTATAATAATTTTTATAAAGTTGCCAATTGCACAGAAGATATTTCTCTTTGGTTAGTTATTGCCAGCTCACTTACTGAAGTATAAATATTATTGACCATTATTTTTTTACTTTAAGTGATATCACACCACCTACCTTTTATTTTTTTATTTTTATTTTTATTTTACAGATAGAGTTAGACAGTGAGAGACAGAGACAGAGAGAAAGGTCTTCCCTCTGTTGGTTCACCCCTCAAATGCTACACTGATCCCAAGCCAGGAGCCAGGTGCTTCTCCTGGTCTCCCATGGGGTGCAGGGGCCCAAACACTTGGGCCATCCTCCACTGCCCTCCCAGGCCACAGCAGAGAGCTGGACTGGAAGAGGAGCAACCGGGACAGAATCCAGCACCCATATGGGATGCTGACGCCACAAGGTGAGGATCAACCAAGTGAGCCATGGCGCCAGTCCAACCACCTACCTTTTAAAACATTGTTTCTTAATATCATGTGATATTGAATAGTAAATATAAATATAGTTATAGCATATTATTTTTCATCTACTTTAGTTTGTAATTTCAAGTTTTCTCATTTAGGCTTTGGTTTTGTATTCAGATATTTAAAGAGATTAAATTTTTTTGACTCTTGATTTATTGAACAGGTAAAGAAAGTTATAAAAAGAATAATTTTTTATTGAGAAAACAGATTTTGCAGAATACTATGTAAAATACTGCCCTGTTATACAGTAGAGGGAGTGTTTTATATTTAGCAGCTGTCTGCTTTATATTCAACGTTTCCTCTCATCTAGGCCTGGGGATTTGCATAGTGTCCTACACAGTAACATGGCAGGCAGAAATTCAAACCAACACGAAAGAACTATCCCAGAGGTAGAATCATGTCGCCATGTTCGGCTGACACTTCTTGAGCCTCAGATTCCACCTGAGATGCATTGTCTTAACAAACCTATATATTGTATGTAAGATTTTTCTTTCCTAAATATATTCATGAAATTAAACAGCCTCAGTTGGCTAATGACAGATAGGTCTCTCCATGATGCTCATAGTGATGGAATGTGGTCTTAAAAAACAATGCTGCCAGTTCATTTATGCAGCATTGGGATAATAAATGAAATATATTGCACTGAAATAATTATGTGGACATGATCTCAATAAGAAAACAGCCTATTTTCTGACCAGAGAATTAGCCCCAGTTTTCTATCATAGCCATGGTGGCTGCATGATTATTACAGTGGCATGCATGATTATTAACTGCAAGAAATGCCATTAGCTGAAGTCCCACCACCTGCTGGGTCTGCCTCAGCTTTCATGTCATGGCTGTACACTTTCTGGAAAGTCCCAAGCCAGTGATGGTGCATTTTGGATACTCAAGGATGCACCATTTCTGGCCAGTTTGGGTCTTCTCTTTAAGCCATCTTTGTACTGCAACTCCCTGGTGGGTAGACCGGGACTCTTTTCTCACTCAAGCTTATTTGTTTCTTCCTGCTTCTACAAACGTGAGACTAGCACCATGTCCAAAAGGCTGTCCTTGCCTGCTTTTAGATCCTCTTTTTTTTTTTTACATTCTTCCAGGAAGTACCATCAAGTCACTTGCACTTCTACTTTTGGCAGTTTTTTTCCCAGACACCCCAACTTGTCACACCCCCATGTTGGAGTCATTATAAACCATTATGAAATAGAGGATTTGTAGGTTTTGGTGGAGAGGTGAGGGTTAGGGAGAGACAGAGACAAAGAGGAAAGAGGATGGGAATACATATGTATGAGGTTTTTTTTTTTTTTCATAATTAGCTCATGCAAGATCTTCCAAAAGCCAAATAACCTAAAACTCAGCACACACACACAAAAATTAATGCAACCGTAAATAAGTTTCCTTATTATATAAACAGCTATTTGAAGAAAGTTATCCAACAATAATAAAAAATGTTCCATTTGATCAGGCAGAGAGACAAGGTCTATGATATCATTCATGCATGATAAAATACTCATAGTACCCATAGTATCAACAAGGAAAGATTGTAGTCTGCCTCTAGACCAAGGAGCATCTGAGGTCAGACCACACTGCATTTATCTTTGTGCCCAACTTTTGAGAACACCTCGGACTAGTAGGTGATTGTGAATGTTTCCCAAATGGAACTGAAATCCAATTTTCAGTTATCCAGACACAAAATAACTTCATCGCACTGCATTTCACTGACATTGACAGCCAATATTTGCCATGAGAATTGGATGGGAGTATTTAGAACTGAAGTGAAATGTATATTATTTGAAGGCTTGTTCATTCTTTTCAGCTTGTCGGGGCCTTACATGAGAATTTTGAATCCGTGTGTAGCTAAAATAGGAAAAAGTACTTACTAGTCTGACTTGGACGGCAGATGTTTGGGATTACATCTAATTGCTTCAGTGCGGCTATTTTTATCAGCCTGCCGAAAGGGTTTTTGTGAATGCTGGAAGAAAGCCTAAGTTACAGGGGTTAAGCTTCTAAACTGCTGTGATCTACAGTCAGGCAGAAGTGACAAATGGTTAAGCAAGAGCTAATCTCTTCCGCTTACAGAAATGTCAGCCGAAATATCATCTGTGGAAAGACAGCATTTTTGAAATATATGTATGTTAGAGAAGCAGAATTTAAAAATAGGCATGTGTAAATCTTTTAGTTTCCTGCTGTTTATACATTTTTAACTGCTGGGTAGCATGCCTGATAGTTTACCTGAAGTCTGTGTGTTTCATGAAAATTCACAGAAAACTGATGTTGTGGAGATAAATTAACAGTCTCCAGACTTTCTATATCATGCAGACGGTGGAAACCACAGCTTGTGAGGCACAGGGCAAGTGTTTGGGCCCCTGCACCGGTGTGGGAGGCTCAGTGAACCTCCTGACTGCTGGCTTCAGCCTGGCTCAGGCCTGGCCTCTGAGGCTAAATGGGAAGTGAACCAGTGAATAGAAGATCTTGTCTTCCTCTTCTTTCCCTCTCTCTGTAACTCTGACATTAAAAAATAAATAAATAAATTTAAATAAAAAATAAGAGAAGAAACCTTCAATCACATAAATTTGTGGAGGTACAGAAAGGAAAGAAATGTAGAAAAGGGCCTCTCCTTTTGATAAGGAGTTAAATCCATTTTAGATTTACCAAAGATTCTCTTCTCTCCTGATATCCAGTTTTCAAATTCTAATAATAAGACTATTTCTGAGTGCCAGGGAAGCTGGGCAAGTGAGTAGATGGCAAAGGAGAATGAGAGGACCTCCGCTTGCTCTGATAAAGCATGCTTAATTCCATAGAACTGGGCACATTCTCCCTTTTGAAGAATTTTTAGAACCTGTTAACCAGAAAAACCAGGAGAAAGCCTTGCAGCTGTTTTTGCAAAGTCCTAGTCTGTCCTCTGACTGTCTTCTTCTAATTCTAAGGACACTCAGATGAGTTTCTCCACCAGCCTCTACAGTATCCTACTGCCATGCTTATTTAGAGGAAAGATCAGTGAAAGCAAAATTAAAACAAATAAATGTTAACAGCGTCTGTGAACCATGCCATGATCACTGTGAAAAGGGTTGCATTACATAGCACGATCCACACATGGTTCACGAAGCAGACGGCCCCAGTATGAGACACATGTGGTGCAGATTTGAACTTGATTATGAAATGAAGACAAAAGTACTTAGGCGACACCAGAGCCTAGGAGCCCAGGCGGAGAATCTGAAACAGTTTACTCATCTAAACTTGCTTTTCAGAGGATGTGCCAGGAAAGCGTCTCTCACCTTGTACTCAGAGGGGTCAGGCCACCACTGGCAGAAAAAGTTGCAAGAGACCAGTCTGAGCAGATTTTTGAATACACGATGTGTGAAGGTGTGTGTTTCTGGAGCAGGAAAGACCCCCTTGATATCACTTTTCTAGTCCTGGACACTCCGTTTGCTGTAATAGCCCTGGCAAACTGCTTCTCAGGGACATAGTTTGTTTGGGAAGTTTATCTACCCACAGTCTCTTCACTTGTCACAAGTAAATGAAGTTTTCCTCTGAGGAAAAAAAAAAAAAGTTTGTGTTTAAGAAGAATTTAACATCTATCATGAACTTCACAAATACTTCTGCCTTCTGCAAGCTGACTCTTTTTCTTTCTTTCTTTTAAGCTTCTCTTTCATTTATTTATTTATTCCTAATGACACATATAATTCAGGAATATATTCAATTTTAATGACACAAATAATACACAGATACATTTAAATTGTAAAACTTAAAATCTAAGCCTAAAAATAAAGCTAAAATCTGCCTTGACCATAGGATCTTCCCATAATTCCCGTATTCAGAGATCGTTCCTTGTTAATTTAAGCTGATACATGAGAATGCAGAAAAATCGTTTTGTTTCATATTTTTTAAAATTTAAACATTATCATATCGTAGTATTCAGTAAATGATTTTAACATTTCTTCCCTTGTCCATATTTGCAAATTGATCTTATTCCTCCTAATTGCTGCACAGAGCGTAGCGTGGGTACAGGAGCAGTTATTTAGGCCACACCTCATTTCAGACATTTAAGGCTTTTACAGTTTTTTGGTTTTTGTCTCTAGAGAAGACACAACCTGGAAGACCCTTGTATGCTTAGTCTGTGCCTGATTCTGTGAGTGTTCCTCTGTAGCAGACAGCATGGGAGAGACGTATTAAATTTTAATGCACACAAGCAAATTGTCCTTTAAAAGAGCTAAAGCAATTTAAATTTTGGTAACAAAACAATCGAGTACCATTCACTACATCCCAAATAACACTAGATCATTTTACATATGCTCATATGTGGCAGATCTTTATTATTGTTATTCCTGTAGTCCTATGTTGGATTATTCAACAAACCTGCTGAGTTTCAGCTGTGTGTCACCCACCATGCAACAAGATCCAGAGCAGGAAGCATGGTTCTTTGTTACTTTTAACTATTGAATCGCTGCTTTAGAACGGTGATGTCACATAATACTTAATCAGTTGTGTTGAGTGAATGAATGATTGGCTGACCCTAAGAGATAGCTGAGAAAATATCCTTTCTCTTTCACAGACAGAAAGGTTGAGGCCAGCGCCACAGCTCACTAGGCTAATCCTCCGCCTATGGCGCCTGCACACCGGGTTCTAGTCCCGGTCGGGGTGCCGGATTCTGTCCCGGTTGCTCCTCTTCCAGTCCAGCTCTCTGCTGTGGCCAGGGAGTGCAGTGGAGGATGGCCCTGCACCCGCATGGGAGACCAGGATAAGCACCAGGCTCCTGACTTTGAATCAACGCGGTGCGCCGGCTGTAGCGGCCATTGGGGGTGAACCAACGGCAAAGGAAGACCTTTCTCTCTGTCTCTCTCTCTCTCACTGTCCACTCTGCCTGTCAAAAAAAAAAAAGGTTGAGTTATTTGGTGAGTTATCAACAAATTTAATACCAGAATACAGTTGTCCTGGCTTACATTTTATTGTATAATGCCGTTAAAAAAATATTCCAAAGTAGAATTATGGAGAAAGAGTTTTTTTTTCCTAAAGATCAATGTAGAAATATCAAAATCCAGCCTATGATAAATTTTACTAAAATTAGTGCATACAGCAATACACACACACACACACACATACATATGTTATATAATATGTGTGGGAACACAGCTTGCAGATTTAAACTTAGGTCTAAAGTAATACTTCAACATTCTCTTATTATCAGGTGATAAGCATTCTAGATATGGCTCACAACAGATCCATGCCTCTCATTGAAGATAACAAAGAAATCATATAAGTAAAAAACAATCACAAATGGAAATTTGGGGCCGGCACCATGGCTCAGTAAGTTGATCCTCCGTCTGCAGTGCCGGCATCCCTTATGGGTGCCAGTTCTAGTCCCTGCTGCTCCTCTGCCAATCCTGCTCTCTGCTGTGGCCTGGGAAAGCAGTGGAAGATGGCCCAGGTCCTTAGGCCCCTCCACCCACATGGGAGATTGGGAAGAAGCACCTGGCTCCTTGCTTCAGATCCGCACAGCTCCAGTTGTTGCGGCCACTGGGGAGTGAACCAACGGATGGAAGACCTTTCTCTCTGTCTCTCCCTCTCACTATCTGTAACTCTACTTCTCAAATAAATAAATAAATAATCTTTAAAAAAGAGCATGGTGATTCAATAGATGCAATAATCAATCCCATAAAATGTCAGTGAACATAGGACCTGGACTATTAAAAAAAAATTTTAAAAATTTAAAAAGTGGAAATTTAAGGCTGATTTTTTTGTTGGCTGTGCTTATGCCCATAACTGCAATGCAGAACATTCTGGAAAAGTGAGCTTGAATTTGTGATATCACCCAAAGCCTCCCTCCTCTATGTCTACTTTACCATGAGCCAGCTTTCAAGGATGGATTGATGACCTAGCCACAGTACACTGTGAGAAACTCAAATTTCAAGATGATGATCTAAGCTACCTTACTGACGTGGAACATAAACAGTAGATCCAAAGTGCAGCTCCAGAAATAGCCCAAAGTCCCATCAGAGAAAGCCCTAGAATGACTTCCTGCTTTGTCATGCAGAGGATCAGAGGAGGGAGAGAGAACACAGAAGGAAGGATGACATCAGTGTCTACGTGCACGACCTTTTAACACATAGTTGTCTTTCCCATGGGCAACATGGTCTAATTCGAGTTCCAAAATAGAACTCAGTAAAGTGAGCTGCTTCTGGGAACAGTGTGAGAGGTGTGGACAGGTGGGGCTTCCCTGCCACCTATGGGACCAACAGAGAACCAGCTGACCCCTCATGTCTCTTAGCTAGCCTTTGTATTTACCTTGAATTTAGTACAGCATGTGCCTACCTTTGTTTCAACAACATTTATCTAAAAGCATTTTTCATATTGAAAAATAATTAAGGAGTACTGTAATAATTAGATAGGAAAATGAAGTTCCAGTTGGTATTTTTGTTCACAGTATGAGGATTATAACTTGATAAAAGTGTGTGTGTGTGTGTGTATTATATAAAACGCATATGTAAAATATAATTAATACAATTGAGTATTACTTTAGACTTAAATTAGAAGAAACGATTTTGGATATTTTCAACATAAATACATGATAAATTTTTAGTTGAGATATGTTTAAGCTGGTTTGAATGGTGCATAATGTATGCATATTTGAAACATCATACAGTACTCCATAAATATATACAGTTTTATGTCATTTAAAAGCATTTCATAGATAGATGAATTGTGTAAATATTTTCACTGACCAGAGGAAAAAAACCTTTAAATTCCAGTTGGTATGGATTTGAATGAAATTTAAGTAGAAACTGACAAAAAATTGAGACAGGGCTTGGACTTCCACACTTACTGTATGGCTCTGCCTTGTGAAGTAGAAGTGGCTCAGAAAGAACAATGATAGTACAGTCACCCAATGAAATCATGTGGGTGCCAGATGAGCTGTGCATTTTCTGTGTAACGACATCTGAAGGTAAATCATCCACTCTTTGGATCCCAAATTATTTCTAGATGCAACAAAGTGATGTAACCCTCTTCTCGAAGGAGTCTTCACAAATGACATACAGTCATCTTACTCTACAATTGAAACATGATGCATAACATTATTTCAATTTATTGATCATTTCTGTGGGGGCTAATTTAAACATTTACTGTGAAGGTAACTTTTCTGTATTGGATGTTAATATTTAACTCATTTACGTAGAACTTTTAAAACAGGCAAAACAGTGAGGAATTTGATTATGGGGATTTTGCGTTCAAAGCAGAAATTAGGAGGCTAAATAGGAATAAGAAATAATAGAAATTCAGCCAAATTTTCCAAATAATGTGATTGGAGACCATGATCGCAATCACTACCACACCAAAAAATCTGATTTTTCTACTGATACAATTTTACATCCTAGACCTATTTTGGAAACATATACAGGATTTAATTTAAAAAGATACAGTATACTATCATTACTATTACAAGCTACAAAGGTCTTAGCTGTAATTTTTTTATAATAATGTTGCTGATATACTATATTCATGCTTGCTAATTATTTTATAAGTAAAATGATAAGACATATAATTTATGTTTGTAAATTACTGCATTAAACAAAAAGCAAAAGAGTTTTGTGCAGAAATAAGCAAGGGTCATGAAAACCTTAAAAGGGAAGAAAATGTGCGTGTACCTCTGCATGTGAGTGAACCCGTGCTTGTATATGAATATATGTGCGTGTGCATTGCTGTATGATTGTTTAACAGTACAAAAGCAGTGGGGGCAGAGTAATACAACTGCTGTTGATTGGACTACCATCTTCCAGGCACTGTTATGGATTTCACAGTGTACTTCACATTCATTTTATTTAAGGGGTTGATGACCCCTCTTAGCACAGTAATATTTAGTCACTAAAATCATTCTTATTTGTCTCACTTGGTGGTTTTAAAAGCAACTCCCAGTTCATCTTGGGAGGTGCCTTTACTTTTTGAAGATAGTATAAATGAGTATAAATAGTTTATAAAATGCTGTTTAACTATAAACAAGTGTTTAAGTATCAGAAAGATACTGAAATTAGCATGTGTGGTCAAATGTTTAGTTTAAAAAAAATAGAAATCTAGTTTTGTTTGTGATTTTTCTAGATAGAAACATGTCTGCCTGAACACTTACATAGGTATTGCCACAAATATTTACAGTATTTTTAAATTGACACCATAACTGATGTCACAAGTAGTGTACATAAGGAGTGGCGCTGAAGCTAATATTAGGTGAAACCAGATCTAACAAAAGCGTATGTTTCCCTTTTCACGAGAAAAGTGTCAATTGTTTCCAACCTTGTCAAAGATTTCCTAGAGCTCACTTCAATGGTTGTGTGCTCCACACTCAACTCCACACTCTATTTACCTTGTTGAATGATGACTTCCCTTTATTTTGTATAGGCCAATTAATTTAGATAACTGGATGCTATGGAAACATCTAATTGCTTAGAAACCAAAACAATTTTTCACTCTAACCCAGGTTACTTAATAATGGGCCTCTCAATGTGCATTCTGAAGGAAGCGAACTCTACTGCTCTGATTGGCATGTGAAAATTGACTTGGGAACATTCTTGGAAGAGAATAGAAGGAAGTAGGATTTAGTAGAGGGAGATAGTGGGCTACTGCATGATCTCAGTGGAGGTCTCAGTTGATGCCACAGGAAGCTGTGGAGCTACGATGACCTAGTGTTATGCCCAGTTAGTATGAAAAGTGACCTCAGAGCCCCAGAACAGTCATTGTATCCATACCACTCCAAGAAGCAATCCCGTTTTTCTCAGCGGAGCAGGTGCCTTAGGGATGTTAGCTAGGGCTTTCAGCTGACACTGTTCTCAGCAGCTGGGAAACCAAGTCCTGTGTTCTACAGGTGAATGTTCATGGTACATTATAACATCCACCAAAATGGCCAATAATATATCCCTTCCTGGGAAACTAAATCATGAGCTGATAATCAAAGAAGACAGAATGGTCAGAATTTATTTATCTTAATGACAAATGCCTAGATCTCACAAATTTAACGTTCAGCCAAAGAAGCCACTTGCAAGAGTGTTCATGTTATAGCTACATTTTCCTAAGACAAGCAAACAATTATAGACAAAATTAGCCTAAGGACATTAGAAGTTAGGATAATATTTGGGGCCGGCGCTGTGGCATAGCAGGTTAAGCTTCACCTGCAGCACTAGCATCCCAAGTGGGTGCCGGTTCATGTCCTGGCTGCTCCTTTTTTGATCCAGCTCTGCTATGGAATGGAAAAGCAGTGGAAGATGCCTTAGTGCTTGGGCCCCTGTACCCATGTGGAAGACCCATAAGAAGCTCCTGGCTCCTGGCTCCTGTCTTAAGGTCTGCCCAGCTCTGGCCATTGCGGCCATCTGGAGAGTGAACCATCAGATGGAAGACCCTTCTCTCTGTCTCTCCCTCTCTTTATCTGTAACTCTACTTCTCAAATAAATAAATTAGATCTTTTTTTAAAAAAGGGATAATATTTACAATTTAATTTGGAAACACTTTTGTCATTTACTCATTTTTTGTTGTTATTTATAATTGTAAAGAACCTTAAGCACAAAGAACCTATTCCTAATTTGGTTTATTTATTTGTTTATAAGAAACATAACAATAAGCATAATGTAAGTTAGAACCAGGACTTTATAAGAATTCTCTCAGTTTTTCATGTTTTTAAAATGCTACTCTGTAGAATTCAGTTGAGCAGAAGCCACTCTTTGGAGAGGTATAAGCAGGCAGGAAAATGGTAGTCAGCTTACCTGGGATGAAAAGCAACATGCAGAAACGGAACTGACAGACCAGTGCCAAACACTGGCAAAAGTGGTAGTTTCTACCAGAAACTAAAGACACAGAGTTGTCGTATGGAACTCATCAGAATGCTTTCTCACAGAAGGAGGATACTAATAACAACTGCCACTTTATAGGTCATGTATCCTGGTAGACATTTTAAAAATATAATACAAAATTTCAGAACAAAGAAGATGGTATTTTTACCTGAAATTTTATTGAAGAAATCATTGAAACTGCAAGTCCTTAATATATTTAAACTCACAAAACAAACTATTTCAATTAGAAATAAGTCTATTTGTTCCAAAGAAAGTTTCTGCTGTTTGTATTAAGTAATAGTAAACTTGAAGTGATTTTAATATAAGCATGACAATAATAAATGTATTTTACCACAGTGACTGTGACACAAACCGCAAGGAATACATGACTTCAAATCAGAGATGCTCTGACTTAGGAAGCCTTTCAATTCTGAGACCGTTCTTCGTAGGCATTAAACGTAGTTTGCTTTCCATTTCTCTCATTTTAATCAGCAAAGGAATTTACTTGGAAGCAAAAGCCTTGGTTTCTTAACTATTATTACCCACCTGAAGTCATCGTTCCTGTTTATTACATCATAATCATCTCCACTTGCCACCAATTGTATATTCCCAAAGAGAAAATGATGATTTCAAGTGAAGACGATGGAATAGGAACAGATGTGCTACTAAATGGAGACATCCTATTATCCTGAAAATGTACTCCATAATGAAGAACAAGGGAAAAGAGATCAGAAGGCATTGCCATATATCAAAATAGTCTGTTCCGGCAGCAGGATTACATTTAAATAGAAAGATCTGCTGAACTTTCCATGTGCCATTCATAGTACTTTATGCTTGACATTTATATACTAGAGAAACTGCAAAAATAGAGGTAAAAAAAGTCCTTTGCAGGATTTTTGGCAAAGCATTTACTCTGGGCATTGCAAAAATTTCCTCTACCCCTTTATATTGACTGTCCTTCCAGCACTTCTGTGAGGTTTGGACCTCCTCCTTCCCAAGGCCTCTAGGATTGCATAATCTGCTGCCCTAGAGCTCTTTATAAAATATCTGTGTCTTTTATCTCTAGGGAAGCAGACGCTGACAGAACGGGGGAAGTGGAATGATTCAAACTGTTTTCAAAAATGAATGCTTTTGGTTCCTAGGACTGGGAAGCATGTGTTTCACACCAATTCATTCATAAAAGCAGATCTTATTTACTGAATATGGATCAGATGGTGTGTGATGGATGAAAGGTAGAAATTAAAGGCCTGTTACATAAATTCAAGGAGGTCATTGGAAAGTGAGGGAGACAGATAAGGGAACAGATTACCACAAAAAAAGTGTGATCCATGCTGTGACAGAGATATTTGCTGTGTCTAAGAATACAGACCACAAGGTCAGATCAGAAAGACTAAAAATCAGTTTAACTGTGCTGGCAAAATTATAGACATAAAACAAATCGTAATACAAGAGTACTCAAGAAATCCATGAAATAAGAACTAAAAGATAAGTTTATCTTGATGCAAATAACTAATCATCCATGAATATTAGGAGTCTTCTAACAGTTCACAGAAAATATTATGAAAACCTGTGCATGGATTTCAAAAGGACCAAAGTAAACTTATCCTTAAATCACATCTTTCCCTGAATATTTTGAAGTACCTTCATATATATGTACTCATACTTATGCTGTACTCTGTGGAGGAGTTAGATGAAAGTTCCAAGATGAACAAGGCAGGATGAAATGAGCTTTGTGGACAATATTAAAGTGCACAGATGTTTGCCTCATCTCGAGATTCACTCTCGGAAAATCTTTTAATTTGCTGCTGGTGTCCCAAAAGTTCCATTGGAGCCCATTGAACTCCAATCTGTTTTCCGCATGAACAGCCCCTTTATCTACCTTTGAACTGTCTGGGCTTGCAGTACCCTCTGCCATCTCATTTCCATTTCTCTGCTTATCTACTCTTGTCCTATCGACACAGTGAGTTAACTTTGCCCAACTTCAACTAAAATAAATCAACCTCTTTTTAACATTATTAGACCTGCAGAGTCTCTTAAGAGGTAAAGCATTGTATCCACGTATTCAGCCCACATTCAGGATAAGAGACCATATGGCAGATTGACACTAGGGGAGCAAGAATCTTGAGGGCCATCTCAGAATTCTACCCACTACCTGGACTCTCCCACAATGCCTGTCCCACAGGCTTTCATTCAGTAGATACTCAACATGTATGTGTCCATTTATTGAAGACATGTATTACATAGTTTCAAATTTGTATATATTTTAATAAATGAGGGTAGGCATTTGGCCTACTGGTTATGACACCATTTAAGGTGCCCCTGTCTCACCTCAAAGTGCCTGGGTTTCATTCCAGTCTCCAATTCCTGACTCCAACTTCCTGCTAATGCCCCAACCCTGTAAGGCAGCAGTGCTGGCTCAAGTAACTGGGTCTCTGCCACCCACATGGGAAACTTTGTTTGTGTTCCCTGCTTCAGTCTTAAATATGGCCCTATCCTGGCTGTTGAGAGCATTTGAGGAATAAAGCAGAAGATGAAAGCTGACCTCTCTCTCTCTCTCTCTCTCAAATAAATAAATTTTAATGAATAAAGCTATATAAAATATTTTGCTAACATAAATAATAATTTACATTTTCTCTCCTCCCCTGGAAAGTTTCATTAGTTTCTTGGTTCTTGTTACAGCTCTCTCTCCCTTTAATCTTTGCAAATTACAAGAGCTAAGTTGGACTCCTCCAGCATTGTCTCCCGCTTCAGTCAAGTGTGGGATATTTCAGTATTCTGAACAGTCTCGGGGCCTCAGGGTATGAGATGCTTAGGTTTGCGGGCAGATGCATGTTGATTTTGATTTCAGAATCCATAGCTGATCTGTTATAAGAACCACCTCCTCTCTCTCTCTCTCTCTCTCTCTCTCTCTCTCTCTCTGCTTCTCTCTGCATAACTCTGATATTCAAATAAATAAATAAATCTTTAAAAAAAAAAGAACCATCTCTTGACTGCTCTAAGAGAAAGACAGTTATCTTGATTTCTTTAAATGTTTCTTTGGGGGAAGAAATTAAGGATTCTTTGTGATCAGGTTGCAAATATTTCTGATTTTATTCTGGGCACTAGGGGACAAATGTTTGCCTTTTTTATGTACAAACACAAACATAAAAATAAGCATATGCAAATTATAGGCAAAATATTTGCTGACTCCTCCTTTTCAATTTCCAATTATGTGCAACAAACAAGCCTGCAAGTTGGGCTTATCTTTTTCAAACATGAACTAAGAGTCACAAAATGTTCATTATCCATGCTGTTTCTCATTACAAAACCAGGTTGATACACGGTGGTATCCCTGAGTTGCAAACACTACGTAGGGATTTTTATAATTGCGGGAGAACATTATAAAACATACGCAGTAAAAACGTAAGCAAAATATTTACAAAGTTTGTACTTTATTAAAATCCATACAAAGGGAGATAGAGGAAAAGATATCCATGTTTGCTATAAATCTGTTATCTATTATGTACATTTGTAGTAAAGTAAACCTGAAAAATCTTGGTTGCTTGAATGCCAGTTTCTCATAATTTGGAATACAGAGCAACACAGAATCACTGTACATGCCCATATAGTTCTGAGAGTGATGCTGAAAACTGGGCAAAGACAGATATAATAGTATAGCATGTCTAGACATGCCAACTGCTGCCCAAGGGGGCATCTGCACATTGCTCTAAGAATGCCTTTTGAGTCAATCAAAACAGACAGATACAAAACTGCAGTTGCCATTTCTTGAAGGAGGCCAGACAACTCCAGGATCAGGCACAACAGGGTTGGAATTGCTGGCCCAGCACTGAGTCATAGAAATGCTAGTTGTTGTCTGTCCTTCCCTGGACAGCTCTCATACTGTTATGCTTCTCTTTATACCAAGTATCTTTAATGACCTCACTCATTTTTTTTTCTCTAGCAGAATGAAAGCAATCCAGCTCCAGATGGTTATCAGACACAGCTTCCAGCCTACCTGTTAGTTGATGTGACCAGCCCTCTGGATTGCATAAGACAATCTTTTCCAAGGCCACTTTTAAATACCATAGGACAGACAGAAAGAAAGGAACACAGCTAAGTAATGTCATGCCCATATGTCAGCTCTTAGGAGGATACAGTAGATAAATCTGTATCCAGATTACTGCCATAAGATTATGGTTACTTTTCTTGAGGGGGAATGTTTACATAGCTGGGTATGTATGTAAAAGGGGCCAAATAAAATAGGAAAAAAGTGAGAATTTTTAGAGAAAATAAATTTACATGCAATAGAATTAGGAAATAAGCTGTGATACCAGACCAGCAATTATGTGAAAAGTAATTTTTCTTGTTCAATAACACTTTAATTGGGTTTCAGCCTTCTCTTTGGGGGAACCTCAGGGGAATCCCCCTGCCCTGTACTGAGGGGCTATTAGGTACAATAACAGCACGCTGAGAACGCCCTGGAAGTATTTTCTGGATTCTGCATCCAGAAATCCCGCACCCACAATTTCCCGGAAGAGAAAGTAGGGGGAGAAGAATAGGGAGCCCATACTCAGGTCCATGAAAACCCACTCTGAATGCAGACTTCTCTCTGAGCTCTTCGCTGAGATGCCTGCCTGGTCCTTCAAGTGTGTTCCAGTAACCAGGCCTCTCAGCCCTTTCCAGAGATGCCTGCCTAGTCTATCACTTTCACTCTTCTCTTCTCTTAATTATTTCTCTCCATTAAACTTTGCTACTTCACTTACCACTACAAAAAAAAAAAAAAAAAAGTGGTGTAACCTGGCTTTTCTCAACTATTTGAAAAAAAAATTTCAAAATGAAATATATTGACCACCAGGTTTTGATTAATGTATATTTAAATGTATTTATATAAATGGTACATAGTTCATGTATTTCATACATTACAGTTTTACAAGCATGATGCTTCATATCCTCTCTCCTTCTTTCTTATTTCTCTTTTAATTTTTGCAATGACATACTTTCAATTTTCTTGATAATCCCAAGCTGAATCCAACACTATATAAAGAATTTAACAAGTAGTAAGTAGAAAGACCACTGTTCCTTAGGAGTATAGACAAGGGCTATGAACAGTAAATCAAATCTCAAGACATCAATTTCACTCATATGCATTACATTTTTGTACTTTACATATTAGTTACCACAAATCAGGAAATATACTTGCCTCTTTGAGACAAGTTTATTTCACTGAGCATAATGGTCGCCAATTACATCTATTCTATTGAAGATGATGGAATACTACTTAGCCATAAAAAAGATTGGAGGGGCCAGCGCTGTGGTGTAGTAGGTAAAGCTGCCTCCTGCAGTGCCGGCATCCCACATGGGCACTGGTTCGAGTTCCAGCTGTTCCACTCCCAATCTATGGCCTGAGAAATCAGTAGAAGATGGGCCAAGTGCTTGGGCCCCTGCACCTACCCCTGAAAGCAACTCCAGGCTCCTGGCTTCAGATCAGCCCAGCTCCAACCATTGTAGCCATCTGGGGAGTGAACCAGCAGATGTAAGACTTTTCTCTCTGCCTCTGCCTCTGCTTCCGTAACTCTGTCTTTCAAATAATAAATAAATCTTAAAAAAAGATGGAATCCTCTCAATATTTAATTTTTAAAAGATTTATTTATTTGTTTGAAAGGCAGAATTACAGAGTGAGACAGAGTCAGAGAGATAAAAAGATATTCTTAATGGCCACACTGGCCGGGATTACGCCAGGTAGAAGCCGGGAGCCTAGAACTCCATCTAGGTCTCTCACATGGGTACAAAGGCCCAAGTACTTGAGCCACCTTCTGCTGCTTTTCCAAGCACATTAGCAAGGAGCTGGATCAGAAGTGGAGGAGCACAGAATCCAACTGGCTCCCATATTTGATGCCAACATTGCAGACAGTGGCCCAACTTGCTGCACCATAGCTCTAGCCCCTAATATATAATTACTAATGTTGATAATTGGTATTGGCCTAAATTTCTTAGCCTAGAAACTTAAACTTTTGCTAAATTCTTAATTTCGATGATGAATTCAATATTAGAAAATCATCATTGATGAAATCCTCCACATATCTAATACTTGTATGAAGAGGTACATGGATTTATAAAAAACAAGGAGCCTAAACCTATTTAATTGTTTTTGGTGATGAAATTAGCACAGGAAAAATTGTATTATATATTTTGAATTTGGATTATTTTAAATTATATAGTTGAATCTGGGCTATGATACAAGGTTCATGGTGCTTTGACTTAAAAAATTATGCAAAGTGATCTGAAAATGTGTGTGGGTGTGTATGTGAGTGTGCGCTTCATGGGCAAACAACTCAACATCAGGATGCTTTCAGGACAAGTAGGGTTGCATTTAACATAAGCTGCAATCCATTAGTGGTGACCTGAAATACAAAATAAAGGAGACAATCAAGGAATGATAATACATTTTAAAAATGTTGCACATTAGGGATTTTAAAATACCAAAGACATGAGCAGAGGTGGATAATTGAGATGCAACACAGAGAATACTTGGTATCACAGAAGGAAAATAGAACCAAGAATTCAAATATTAGAGAAGCAGTGCTCAAAAATACTGTTTCTTCTTCCTTTTCTTACCTAGTCTGATCTTCCCCACAATTCTATAAAATTTTCATTTTACTTTTTAATTGATTCGTGCAGAGGATTATCAAGCCCTAAATACAGCACAAATTAAGTCATTCTTTATAAATAAAAATACTAGTGATTTTAACACAGTGTGTATGATAAATATTTCTAGCAAAAACAGTTTTTTCTGAGGCAATTAAAATTCTGGGATATAAAGATGATTCATCTACATTCACACACCCATGCACACATGCATGGGATCCCCAAAACAATTTATGGTCTGAAAAAGCTACCTTTTTGTTTGACAGTACTGTTTCTCAATTTTACTTCTGAAAACAATATTTTTCTGTCACATAAGCAAAGTAGCAAATATTACTTCTTGTATCTAATTTTAATAAATGAGAGCAAACAAAGAAAGCAATAATTTGGTGACGTCATTGGTTCTTCCGGTGCAACATAATTCCATGATGGGAGGAAGTCACAAAGGACTGATTTTTAAGGAAATTCTTATATTGCTAGGATTGCACAGCACCATATGATTTTATACAGTGCTACACATGAAAAGTATATAAACAGATGAAACAAATAAATATTAAAGACAGGACGGAATCACTTTATCTCTTAGGAACAAACCCCAAATGCATAAGCTAAAGTTAAGAGAAGGAAGAATTTAGCCTATAAATAGCAGAAGTTGATCTGACCAGAGAGTTGACTTGTAAAGGGGAGAATCTTCAAATTACCTCAATAGTTTCATCCCTGGTGGGCTTTTAAACTAGAACAGATAGCATTCAACATAGTATATTAGAACGAACAATATAAGCTGGCCGCAAGATAGAGTGGAAAACCTCTTGGGTCATTTTCATTATTATTCATTAGTTTTTAAAAATACATTTGCTATCTTAAAATGCTTCACAGTTTACAAGTACATTTTTCTGCAGTGTTCTAAGCAAGAAATCATTTTTTAAAAAAAGTTAAAAAAACCTGTGCACTCTAAAAGCAATTTCAACCATTTTCTCAGCAACTTGAACACTTAGAGATGTCTCATGGTGCAAATTAATATAGTGTCCCAAGATTTATGTGGCAGTGAGAGATTCCTGGTTTCAGAATCATAGGTCTTAGACTTTGAGCTAAGACTCTTAAAGACTGGATTCCCAAATGACATTCAGAGAGAAGCTGAAACCCTCCACCCCTGGTGTAGCCAGACAACCACAGGCACAATAGCAGCACACACCCTGCTTTGCCCTTCCTGGCTTATGCCTCTCACAGTTTTGGGATTCCTTACCTTTGCTTGTGTGATTTCCTACATTTCTACACAGCCAACCAAATTCCCACTCACATTCCCAAGCATTTCAGGACAAGTCATTAAGGGTTCTCCTTGGTGAGTTCAAAAGATGTTTGCTTAACCCTCTTTCCTATCAGATTCATTTTCACGTTTAATGTTTGCACTCTTACTTTACTTATCTTAGTGATCCCCAAAGCCTCAACGTTTATCCCCAAGAGAGGAAGGAAATTATTGAAGGGAACCCATGAATTTACAATCCATGTGTAGTTTTTCAATCACTTGTATGTTAAAATATGTATATAGGTAGTCTTGACTAGGAGTCAGAAAATTTCAGCCTGTGGACCAAAAATAGCTAGTGCTGCCATATTTATAAATAAAGTTTTTTTTTTGTTGTTTTTTTTTTTTTTTTTTTTTTTTTTTTACAGGCAGAGTGGACAGTGAGAGAGAGACAGAGAGAAAGGTCTTCCTTTTACCGTTGGTTCACCCTCCAATGACTGCCGCGCGTGCCAGCTGCACCACGGTGATCCGATGGCAGGAGCCAGGTACTTCTGGTCTCCCATGGGGTGCAGGGCCCACGCACTTGGGCCTTCCTCCACTGCACTCCCAGGCCACAGCAGAGAGCTGGCCTGGAAGAGGGGCAACCGGGACAGAATCCGGCGCCCCGACCGGGACTAGAACCCGGTGTGCTGGCGCCGCAAGGCGGAGGATTAGCCTAGTGAGCCGTGGCGCCGGCCGTAAATAAAGTTTTATTAGAAAATACTCATAGGTATTCATTTCTTGAAGTAAGTACAGAATTGCATGATTCCAGTGGATTGTATGGCCCACAAAACTAAGACATTAATTATCTGATCATTTTCAAAACAATTTTGTCCATCTCTGGTGTAGCATATATACATTTTGAGGACAATGACAACATCTTAGAAACATTTGCACACCTTGGAGAAAGTTCTCAAACTCAGGAGGTTCAAGTCAAAAATTATTATTGTATTTCCTCCTGAACGTGGTCTTCTTTCTTTTATTTTAATTACTTCTTTTAGAGCTTTCAACAGATATTCCCTGCAGTTAAAAAACTTCACAGTTTTGCTGACTCCTTTCCCCCTCGTGGCCATATACCCCAATAGAGTCTCACACATTTTGTGTTTATTTGGCTGAATTCCTGAGGGGTCCCTCGGGGTATCGTTATCCGTCTCTTCTCTAGTTGTAACACTTAACTGGATGCGCAGCCTTTCCATAAGGTTTTCATATTAAAACATACTTTGCATTTATAAGTATCCTTAAAGAGAACTATTTATTTTAATTTTTATTTATTGATTTTCCATCTTATTTGAAAGAGAGAAAGAGGGACAACAAGACAGATATTTTTCATCAGTTGGTTCACTCCCCCAAATGCCTGAAGCAGCTGAATGTGGGCCAAGCTGAAGCCAGGAGCACAGAGTACAGATTTCAAGAGGAAGCCAAGAACTTGAGCTATCACCTGCTGCCTCCCTGGGGGCACATGCACAAGAAACTTGTCAGAAACAGAGTAGCCAGGACTCAAATCAGACACTGGTACCCCAAACAGATTTTTCATCACTGAACCAAATGCCTGCCCCCAATAGTTATTTTTATGGCTTTAAGAATTTATATATATATATATGTACAAATTATTATATTATATATAATATATATTATATATAATTATATATATACATATATATGCATACATATATGTGTGTGTTTATATATATATATATAATCCATTGAACCTATATTCCATTGAGTAAATCTTTCCTTATTTTTTTGTTTTCACTCAGCATTAAATGTTTGTGCATTAATGATGGCATGCTCTTGGTTCAGTATTTTAGTATTTCATCAGATGACTAGACTATTTCCCTACTGATGTACATCCAGATTCTGCCAATCACCCTATTACAAATGACTTCTGAAAATTGTGGCCACTTCAATGAGAGTTACTTACAACCCTACGCCTAGACGTAGAAACCCGAGTTCTCCTGCTTCCTCTTAAAAGGATTCTTGTATTGACTCTTGGGTCATCTACAACCACCTCCCCAGCTCATGATCTTTAACTTAATTGTGTCGCAATTTTTTTTTTTTTTACCATGTAAGGTAACATATAAACAATTCCCAGATGTTAGGCATCTTTGAGGAGACACCCTTAAGGTTACAAGTATAATCATCTTCATAGTTGTCAGTTTCTGTCAATTTCTTTAGTGCAGTTATAGTAACTAAAATAGTGTCTCCAAGTCATTATCCAAACCTGGCATGATCGGCTTCTTGGGAAAGGAAGCTTCTCTCCCCAAATCTCATGCTGTTTCATTATGCAGCTCTGCGTCACCTAGTCACCAGTTCTTAGGTGAAGATTGGAATGAGTCTACCCATGTTACCCACAATCCTGTTCCTGCTGCTTGGCATTGTGGCTGAAACATAATAGTCTCAGTGATTATTTGGTGTTAGCATTGTCATTCCTAAGCCTGCTTACCTTAACTCATTGGTATTGCTTGTAACTTTAAATTTTGACATAACTTGAAACATACAGAAAAGTTGCAAGGGTAATATATTGGATTTTTGTGTATCACTTATCTACACCTACAGATTATTTTAATTTTTCCCCAGGTGAGACTAAGAAAGTATGCCCTTTTATCTCTAAACATTTCAGGGTGCATTTCCCAAGAAAAAGGATATTCTCTTATGTAATCACAATATAGTTATGTAAATCAGGAAATTTAATATTGATTCAATGCTATCAGATAATCTCTAGTCTCATTAGAATTCCATCAGTTGCTCCAATAATACCCTTTATAGCTATTTTGCCTTGACTCAGAATCAAATTCAGGATCACATGTTGTATTTATTTGTCATCTCTTATTAGATTCTTTCAACTGGAAAATTTCCTTTGTCTGATATTTTGAAAGAGTGCAGACCAGCAAACGTATGGCTATTTGAGTGATTCTGCTGATTTAAAATAAATCCAGTGATTTCTTCTTGCCTAAAATAACCTAGAGGCCCTGACATCCTTTACAATCTAGCCTTAATCTAGCATTCCAGTTTCTGCTCCCACCACCCTGTGTTCTATGGTAGACTACATAGTGTTGCCTCAGCAATGTTTCCGGCTTCCAAGAAAGTTTCTTGAATCCACATTTTTTCTGAGTATTAGCACCACAGAAGTAGGCTCTGTGGCATTTATTTTTGTAGTGCATCATGTTAGGCATTATTAGCCTGGTTTCAGGCACAAAACTGAGATTCTGTAGACACACTGTAACTGACAGTCTGATTAAATGAATGAATAAAAATTACTGATACCTTAATTGAATATTTTGACTACTCAGTAATTTTGTTCTTAGATCTGAAATTGTATTTATCACTATTAAAATCAGTAGTCCTTTATTTTAAGTGTTGAAGTAATAGAGATGTTTCCTATTAACATTCAAGGCATTAGCTTGACTATGGCTGATGGTGGATTACTCTGAAGCTAGTTTAGGTTGTTTGTGTCAATCTCCTCATCAGCCGTTTTTCTTTGCTTTGGTACATTAAAACTTTGGAAGAAACTGCCTGGAGTGCAGGTAAAGTCAGCAGGAATTGAGATATAGATCATTCCTCAGTGGTATCAATTGAGCAGAGCAACAAAATGTAAATTACTGAGAAGTGGAAGTGGTTCATGCAGTTCTGCGTTTGGAAGGAAGTCTGAGGACCTCATGCAACAGAGATCCAAGAGCCCACTTTAGAAAGCTGTGAAACGAATCTCTTTCCTGGGAAAGTCAACCTCATGGCAACATCTCAGAGCTCTAGAAAAGTGAAGAGCCGGCGCCGCGGCTCACTAGGCTAATCCTCCGCCTTGCGGCGCCAGCACACCGGGTTCTAGTCCCGGTCAGGGCGCCGGATTCTGTCCCGGTTGCCCCTCTTCCAGGCCAGCTCTCTGCTGTGGCCAGGGAGTGCAGTGGAGGATGGCCCAAGTACTTGGGCCCTGCACCCCATGGGAGACCAGGATCAGTACCTGGCTCCTGCCATCGGATCAGCGCGGTGCGCCAGGCCCAGCGTGCCGGCCGTGGCGGCCATTGGAGGGTGAACCAAAGGCAAAGAAAGACCTTTCTCTCTGTCTCTCTCTCTCATTGTCCACTCTGCCTGTCAAAAAAAAAAAAAAAAAAAAAAAAGGAAATAAAGACTGCATTTTCCTCTGGACTCCAAAATTGCAGAAAGCGGTCTTTCACGTGCACACTCTATAGTCTGTGACCTTGAGCTTATTGCTTGGGGTATTCAAACCCTCCTGACTTAATTTGTAAAACAACAATGACACCTATTCTGTGGGGTTTTTCAAATGAAGAGACAGATAAGACAGATACAGGAGCTTCAGTCAGAAGAGCCCCTCACCCCATAGCTCTCAGCCAGCACTTTTTATTAGAGGGTACAAGCAATTCTACATGCTAGCAAGCACGTAGGCACTGCAATACACTAACCGAAGGTCACCGCATGAACAGGAAAAACCAAACCCTATGTTCTGGGAAGAGGGACAGCAAGCTGATCCCTATCATGAAGTACCAAGACCCAGAATCTTATTTATAATCTTGAGCTCCCAAACCAGTATCCACCATTAGTTGCAGATTACCCACCTTGCTACCTTCTGGTGCCGCATTCTGTTGGGAGTGTGTGCCCTCACCCAGCCTGCATAGGCAGAGACAAAACTGCAGCCAGGTCCTATTCCAGGGGAGCGGGCTCCCCTGCGAACATTTAGGCAGTATTCTGCACACTATTCTACCTACTTGAATGATTCTTTTTGATCACTAAAGAAATTATCCAGAAGCACTTGAGTAGCAGATCTTCTCAGTGCACCTGTAATCAAAGTACCTTTCAGTTCCCTCTGTCAACACCCTGGAGCTCTGCAGGCATTTTTTGCTAGAACTGTGGAAAACTTCACTGGCTGGCTGCTAGTGTGTAGGTGTATGCAGAAAGAGCAGCACATGGAGTGTGGGGGAATTAATGTCTCCTGGACCTCTCAACATTGGTTCTATGAGAATTGGTGTAATATAAAACTTCCAATTCCCTTCTGTGTCAGGTTGGATAATTACATGTATACTTTGCACAAACTGTGGTATTAAAAATGTGCAATTAAGATTCTTTTTTAAAAAGATTTATTTATTTATTTATTTGAAAGTCAGATTTACAGAGAGGGTATATATATATATATATAGAGAGAGAGAGAGAGAGAGAAAGAGAGAGATCTTCCGTCTGCTGATTCACTCCCCAGATGGCAGCCAGTGGGTCAGGTTGAAGTCAGGAGCCAGGAGCTTCATTTAGATCTATGTTGGTGGCAGGGACCCAAACAATTGGGCCATCGTCTATGCTTTTTCCAGGCCATTAGCAGGGAGTTGTATTGGAAGTGGAGCAGCTGGGACACGAACTGGGACCCATATGGGATGCCAGCATTGCAGTTGGTAGATTACCTTCTATGCCACAACATTGCCCATCCCCTCCCCCAGTATGACTCTTGGTAAGACAAAAATGTCTCATAATGGAATAGGTGAGTTTGAGTCCTTGACTCTTACCCTGGTTTCAGCTTTGTGCTATTGTGACTTTGTGTGGGAACCTGTGGTGGCTTAGGCAGTTGAGTTCCTCCCACTTACATGGGAGACCTGGGTTGAGTGAGTTCCTAACTTCCAAATTCAGTCTGGCCCAGCCCCTACCATTGTGCACCTTTGGGGAATGAGCCAGCAGACAGGAGTTCTGTGTGTCTCTTGTTCTCTGCCTCTCAAATTATACACACACATGCACACACACATGCATTATACATATACATGTAATTTGTATATACATATATATATATATATATACATGTAATTTGTATATACTTACACACACAAATTGTGGGGGTAAGCATTTGTTGGGGCTATTAGGATACCACTTGTGGCATCTGTAACGCCTATCAAAGTGCCTGGGTTTGAGACCTGACTTCACTTCCAGTTCTGCCTTCCTGCTGATATCTGCCCTGGGAGGCAGGGGACCGTGCAAACACTACGGTCCCACTCACACAAATAGGAGACCTGAATTGGATTCCTGGCTCCTGCCATGGCCTGCCTCAGTCATGACTGTTGTAGGCACTTGGGAAGTGAATCAGCACATGGAAAAGTGTCTGTCTCATCTCCAATAATTAATATAAATAAAGGTGAAGTGTACTTGGTATCAATTTCTAGAGTTACTAGCTCCAGTTGCAAACCATATCAGTTGATTTATTGGCCCAGCTTTCGTTGGTTGCCTTCCCTTTAATTATGTTTCTATCTGTGCTTTCTGAATATCTCAATATACCACTTATAATTGAATCCTTGTTTCAGGATATGCAATGAATTAAACCCAAATAAAAGGTCCCACATATTGGGAAGGAACCATTTGAGTCAGGAATTATGATATATAATTATTAATTTATTAGCCTTGCTAATTTTTTGACAGATATATTTATCAAAATACTAATGTGATAATAATAACACCTTTGATAAATTAAGAAATTAAAACTAAAATAGTTTGTGCTTGGGAATGCTTGTGGCCTATAAGGAAGGAGAATGTGGAAGGATCCAGAGATAGGCAGAATTGTCACCAGAGTGGGAAAAATACCTAGCAAAGCCCAAGGATATGGCCTAAGGGCAGAACATCAGACTTCAGCTCAGAAAACCATTTCTCAAACTCAGTAATGATCTCTGGTTCACAGGTAGAACTGAGACAAAAAAAAAAAAAAAAAAAAAAAAAAAGAAGGTAGCAAACGGTACCTCGGGAGTCTTCCTATGTATAGGGACATTCACAGCATGGAACTTAAGCCCTAAAGGAGACCTTTCCAACTCACACCAACTTACGCTTATAGCCTGCTTTTCTGTCACTTCCAATAGGTTGATTTTTTAAATTTTCCCAGAAGAACAATATGAGAATGTAAATAAATCGTGGCTATATTGAATTATTGCCCAAAGAATAAAATGCCAAGCCATGAGCATTTTCATGATAATGATTCTTGCAATCTGTGGTCATAACTTTGCATAACTTTGCAACCTGTTCAATTTCTTTCATGAATGTTTTATAGTTTTAGGTATTCACTTCTTTGAAGTTATCCCTAGGTTTTATTTGCTTATTTATATATCTCCCTAATTATTTATTTATTATAAATGGGATAGATTTCCTGGTTTCTTTCTTAGACAGTTTGCTATAGGTGTATACAATACCACTGATTTTTATACATTGAGTTTGTATCCCGAAAACTTGCTGAATTTGTCTGTTAACTCTAATAGTTTTTGGTGTAGTCTTCTGGGCTTTCTATATATAGGATCATGTCATCTGCCTACAGTAACAGTGTGACTTCCTTCATTTCAAATTTGGATGATCTTTATTTATTTCTCCTGCCTAACTGTTCTGAAAAGACCTATGTCATTAAATTGAGTAAAAGTGGTGAAAGTGGATATCCTTTTATTTGTCTAGAGTTTACCAAAGGACCTTTTAGCTTGTAAAACTCCATTCATTATGATGTCATCAGCTTACTTGCAATATATGGCCTTTATTCTGTTGAAGTACATTCCACTTATAGCTAACTCATTCAGAGATTTTATTATGAAGGAACACTGAATTTTATCAAGTAATATACAGATTCGATGTAATCGTATCATAATACAAATGGTACATTTTATGGAACTAGGAAAAAAATCTTAAAATTCCTAAGAAACCACAGAAAACACAGAATAGCCAAATAGCAAAGCAGGAGGTATTATATTACCTGACTTCAAAATATATTACCAAGGACATTTGGCCTGGTGGTTAAGCCACCTGCAAGATGCCCATGTCACTGTGGCTGGGTTTCATTTTCAGCTCTGCCATCTGATTAGTGCTTCCTGCTGATGTGGATCCTGGGAGGCAGCAGGTGATGGTCTGAGTAGTCAGTTTCCTTCTACTCATGTGGGAGACTGGATTGAGTTCTCAGTTCCTAACTTCAGCTTCACAACTATTGTGTGTGAACAGGGTGTGAATTAGCAAATGGAAGCTCTCTTCATTCCTCTCAAATAGATTATCGAATAGTTTAAAAAAAATAATATATACTACCAAGACATAGTAATTAAGTTGGCCTGAGATTAGCATAAAGACATACACATGAATCATCAGAATAGTATGAAGAACCTAAAAGTAAACCTGTAGATAGAGTCTTTTCAATAGATACTACCTAAAAAATTGGATGTCCACATGCAGAAGAATGGAACTAAACGTCTCTCACCAGATACAAAAATCAACTTAAAACCAATTTAACATGTAAATATGTTAAAACCATTAATCTACTGAGAAAAAAACATAGGTTAATGTCTCCAGACATTGAAATTCACAGATATTTGGGGGCCAGACCCAGAAACACAAGAAATAAAAGCAAAAATAGGAAAACAAAATTTCACCAAACAAAGAGTTCTGCATAGCACGGGAAATAATCAACACATTGTTGAGAGAATCTACAGAATGGAAAAAATATTTGGAAAATATATATCTGAAAAAGGATTAATAACCATAATATAAACTAAATAACACAGTAGCAAAAATGTCATGAATTCAGTTTAGAGGCTGGCACTGTGGCATAGAGCATAAATCTATCAACTACAACACAGGCATCCCATATGGACATCAGTTTGTGTTCAGGCTGCTCCACTTTCGATCCAACTCCCTGCTATGGCCTGGAAAATCAGTGAAAGATGCCCAAGTGCTTGGGCCCCTCCACCTACATGGAGATCTGGAAGAATCTCCTGGCTCCTGGCTTCAGATTGGCCCAGCTCCAGCCATTTGGGAACGAACCAGCGGATGGAAGATCTCTCTCTGTAACTGTGCCTCTCAAATAAATAAATAAAACGTAAAAAAGGAATTCAGTTTAACAATAGGCAGTAAATTTCAGCAGATATTTTTTAAGGGAAAACACACAAATGGCCAATAACTACCTGAAAAAATGAAATTCAGAACCACAGTGGAGGCCAGTGCTGTGGCACAGTGGGTTAAAGCCACAGCTTGCAGTGCCAACATCACATAGAGGCACTGGTTCGAGTTCTGGCTGCTCCATTTCTGATCCAGCTCTCTGATATGGCATGGGAAAGCGGTAGAAGATGACTCAACTCCTTGGGCCCCTACACCCACATAGGAGACCTAGAAAAAGCTCCTGGCTCCTAGCTTTGGATCAGCTCAGCTCTGGCTGTTATGTTCATCTAGGGGGTGAACCAGCAGATGGAAGACTTCTCTCTCTCTGGCTGTGCCTCTCTATATAACTCTTTCAAATAAATTTTTAAAAAGTGATATATCAGTTCCTTCCAGTTAAATTGACTGATCAAAAGCACAAAATATAATAAGTGCTGATGAGGTTGTGGTCAAAAGGAAATCCTTGCCCACTGTTGATGGGAATGGAAATTAGTACAGCCATTGTGAAGACAATATGGAGATTCCTCAAAAACCTAAAAATAGAACTATCATATGATTCACTAATCTAATGCTGGGAATAAACTCAAAGGAAATGAAATCCCATCTAAGAGACTTTTGCTTTCCCATGTTTATTGTGGCACTGTTCACAATCACCAAGAAATGGAAGCAACCTAAATGTTCATCAATGAATGAATGGATAAAGGAAATATATATATTACAGTGGGATACCATTCCACCATAAAAAGATGGAATCTTGTCATTTGCAACAGCATGGATGGACCTAAAAGTCATTAAGTGAAATAAGTCAAGTACAAAAAGACAAGTGTCACATGATATCATTCATATGTGGGAACTCAAAAAAATTGATCTTGTAGAAGTTGAGTGTATAATGGTGGCTATCAGAAACTACAGAGTATAGCAAGGAGGCGGTGGGGGAAAGGTTGATTAATAGGTATGAAGTTATCCCTTACCTAGGATTAAGAACATCTAGTGCTCTAGTGAACACTGGATGACTGCAAATAGCCAAAATTCTCTGGATACTTTTCTACCAGAAGAAAGGTACAAGAAATAATTTTGAATGTTTTCACCATCAAGAAATAGTAAGTGAGGAGATAGATATGAGTATGGGAATTTGATTTGTTTTTTATTTTATTTTATTTTTAAAAGGCAGAGTGGACAGTGAGAGAGAGACAGAGAGAAAGGTCTTCCTTTGCCGTTGGTTCACCCCCAATGGCCGCTACGGCCAGCGCACCGCGCTGATCTGAAGCCGGGAGCCAGGTGCATCTCCTGGTCTCCCATGCTGGTGCAGGGTCCAAGGACCTGGGCCATCCTCCCCTGCACTCCCGGGCTACAGCAGAGAGCTGGACTGGAAGAGGAGCAACTGGGACAGAATCCGGCGCCCCAAATGGGACTAGAACCCGGTGTGCCAGCGCCACAGGCGGAGGATTAGCATATTGAGCCATGGTGCCGGCCAGGAATTTGATTTGAACATTACGTAATTGCATGCATATATCTAAACATCACATTATATTCCATGAATATCTATAATTTTAATGTATTAATTAAAATTTTTATAAGTTTTTTTTATAAAACCATAATCTATGAGTCCATGTTTTGAGGAAGGGATAGTTCTTCCTAAAAGTAGAATTAACATTAATAAATTTGGGAGGAATAAAAAAAACCTAGTAGTGTTTCACCCAGAATTAGCCATAAATGTTAGCAAAAAACATGATGAGCCACAAGATGTTTTCATGTTTTTACTAATCACAAACAGAAAAGTGGTGACTTAAAAGTGGAAAAGCCTGGCAGGAACCACCTTACTTTAAAAGTAGAAAGACATATGGCAGGCACGACTATAGGACTTAGGCCATGAAGGGCGTTGGAACATGGGCAGAGACTCTGACAGTTTAAGCGCATATTCTCTTGAGTTTCTTTTTCAAAGGATGTTCTGTGAAAGCTTATCTGGCAACTTTGGACTCAGAGCAGCTACAAATAAGACAAGTTGTATGCCAGTTTGAGTCAGAACTTGTTTTTCAGGGAATGTTCCAGGAAAGCTTATCTTCCAACACTCTTATCTATCACAGACAACCAAACAAGAGAGAGAGAGAGAGAGACAGAGACAGAGAGAGAGACAGAGACAGGGAGAGAGAAGGGGAAAGGGAAGGGGAAGAAGAAGGAAAAGAGAAGTGAAAGCTTTAAAAACCAGTTTGAGTCAGATGGCAAATGTTCTTAGACCAAGAGGGTGCCACTGGTTCACCAGCAGGCAGATGCTGCCGAATCTATCCTTGCTACTGGTTACACTGGACACCACTGTAAAGCCCTGACAAGTTCTGACCCTGGGACTCTGATGCCAGAGTCTCAGGACCCCCTTACATGATTGCTTGCAGTGAAAGACCTTGTATATGCAGGCAGGAAATGTCAAAGTGAACCTCTGCCAATGTAGATGAAATATGGCTTGCAGGTGGGGGTAATTTTCTAGCAAATGGTCAAGGGAGGGCAAGGTATACAATTTCGATTTTACGTGCAATTTTGGAAGCTAAGAGCCCTGTACAGTGATAAAAGGTAGAGATAACAGGCCTGACTAGGACACTAGAACTGGAATAGGAAAGATTTTGTCTATACTGACTCCAGCCATGCTTTCTTGGTGGTCTGTATTGGTGGGGCCATCTGGAAAGAAAGAAGTCTCCTAATGCTAACAACAAGGAAATTAAATATGGCAAAAAAAAAAAAAATTCTCAGACTACTACTAGATACAGAAAAACCTGAAGAAATGGATGCAGTACATGTCCAAGGACATCTAAAAGAAGATTCTGAGATAGCAAGAGGGAATTACTGAATCTGTGCTGCTGCAAAGTCGGCAGCCCTGACAGAGGAGACCCAAGTAACCTAGGATAACCTTCCCTGACCAAAGAGGGTTTTCTAAGGACCACCACCTACCCAGGGGTGTATGGTGATAAAAGAGGAAACATTTGGAATGTAATAGATGTAGGCTGGGCTATGTATCCACCCTTTTTGGCAAAGAGATAATGTATATCTATCTGCTGATCAAAGCCCTAGGGGTGAAGAAATTCATAGCTAAAATAGCAAAACAATGCACTTAATAGTAATGCGCAAAACAGGACTCTCTTACCATCAGTAGCCAAGGTAACATAGATGAGGGAAGGTTACCTTTCCCAGATAAAACTGGCAGACTAACATCACAGTTACAACCTAGGCGCATTAAAATATGTCTTCATGTTTAAAGATACCTTCCACAGATAGCTAGAAGCTGGAATTCCATTGCTAAACTGAAAGGCTAGAAATATAATTCAAAGCCTCCTAAGAAAAATTACTCCAAGATGGGTCTGTCTAGAATCAGAGGAATAATGGGTCAACTTTGTTTCAAAATGCATGGCTTGATTGTCCCAGGCTTTAGGGATAATTTGGAAGTTATATGCTGCCTGGATACCCCAATCATCTAGATAAACTGAAAGAAACAGTAGGACCCTAAACATAACCTTAGCTGGACTTTGCCAATATACTAATAAAAATTGGTTAAAACTCTTCCCATTGCCATATCTGAGTTGGATCAGTACCAGAAGGAAAATTAGGTCTTGGCCCATCTGAGATATTAAATGGGAGAATATTTTCCAGTATGACATACCCAGAACTGGAAACTGAGATAACAATAAAACACATAATGCAATTAGGGCCATCAGCGATTATGTAACACAGGAGCTCAGCTTCAAGATCAGGTCTGGATTTGGGCAGCCCAAAAACAACTGTGTAACTGGTCACAGATTCTTACCTCTTTATTCTCCCAGCAGCAGGAGAGCACACACTGAGTTTCTGTGATGGGCTATGTGGGCAGCTTCTATATATGCTTACAGACAATTGTGGCAGGCAGCCAAATAGTTAACAGAATAGAAATGTATTAGCTTCTAGGCTTTAGATAGTAACAGCAAGGGAGACTGACTGACTTCTTTTCCCAATATTGTTCTCAACCAGTATGCAAATATGAACGTACTCTCAGAGTTAAAGCTCCACCACATGAACTGAGAGATTGAGTCTACTTAAAGACTTCAAAACTGAGCTGTCCTTATGATCAGGACCCTATTTGATTCTAGTCCTTCTTCTCCTAATTGGCAAGATGTGAATGCTTGGCTGCATCATCCCTGAGTAAAAAAGCTCTAGCCCTCCCTAGATAAGTTTTGTGAGCTGGCAGCAGGCCTAAAACTGCTCTTCAAAAGGAAGCAACACTGATTATAAGTACACTTCTAAATCCCTGGCCATGCTGCTGAAAGCCTCTACAGGCTGCTCCTGGTGATCCCAAACTATCTTAGTCTTGTAATGGGAGAACTCCACTCTAACTTGGGAAAAGCCAGTGTCTGCATTCGGGAGGAATCAACAGGCAACTTCCTCCCTAGGCACACAAGAATGACGTACAAAATATCTCAGGAGGCATTTTGCAACCAACAGTGTAGAATTTAAGATAAAAAGAGTACTGGAGCGGGGACAGAGCCTGAAACAGTTGACTCCCTTAGTTTTGGCAGAGGTATCCTACACAGCTTGTCTTGCAACATTGTATGCGTAGGAGGCCAGACCACCACACAATGGGAATGAGTAAAGCTACAGGAACCCAATTTGAGTGAGATTTTGAACATGCATATATGAAGATGTATGTTGCTACCCCTTTTCTGCATCCTAGACACTCCCTCAACCGTTGCTTTAAAAACTCTGGCAAATTATGTCTCATGGAGGCAGATTCTTTTAGTAAACTAAACCTTCCCATGCTCTGCTTAGCACAATAAAGCTTTCCTCTGAGCAATGCTGGCTTAAGACTAATTATTTGGAATACCCCAAGTGCTGGAACCCCTTTTATGTGCTAACAATATGAAGGTGATGAACCTGAGACTAGCATTCTCACCAAAATATGTGATCAGGAGAAGGGATCAGATTTAGCCACACTAAGAAACATTCTACAAATGAACTCTCCTGTATTCTTCAAAAATGTCAGAGTAATAAAGACAAAAATCAATGAAGGAAACTTCCCAATTATAGAAAAGTAAGAAACATGGCAACACTATAAATCTTCCCTTCTTGTATGAAATCCGGGGTTACAACAAAGATATTTTTCGTCAATTGCAGCCATTAATGTATATATTTAAATATTAGTACTGATCAAGATAAATCCCTTAAAAAAAAAAGATAAATCCCTTGATCCTTGATCATTGAACTATAACGATATGTTAGAATTTAGAAAATCTGAGTAAAGTGCATAAAGAATTTTAATTATTTTTGAAATTCATTTGAAATCCAAACTTAGTTCAGAATTTCAATTTAAAAATTAACTTCAAAGTAATTCTAAAATATTCCATGCCAACTCATTCAAGAAGATCCATTTATTCATCAGAAATAATTCAACCTGGAATCCTCAAACTAGGGCTGAAAACTGAGAAATCACATCATATTTAAGAGAAACTCTTTTGCGAAAATGTTGTGTTTTCCTTTGCTTCTTTTAAAATCCATGGTTTGAAAGACATCCTGTCTGACAAGGACTTAGAAATGTTTCTGTCCACCTCTATGACTTGGGTGTACATCATTGAATGCCCTGTATATCCATTTCCTTCTCTGAAAAAAAGATTACAATTATTTGCACCCTGAGAACTTGCAATCACAATAATTATAATGAAAATCCTCTGAGATAACCCTTGCTAGCCTCTAGATACTCAATTCCAATATTCCACTTAGAATGTGTAAATTAAAAAGTCTAGTTTTTTTATTTAAAATAATTATTTTGAACCATAAATATTTTAAATATTATTAAGACTATATTTTTAATTGAAAACTTTTTCAATTCTCAAGAAATTTTAATTATGCCCTATGAGACCTAAGGTCCTTTGGATTCTTTGTTTAAATGTTGTTCAGACTAGAATTGATGACTCCTGCTCAGTTTCACTGGTGGCATTCGCTGAGAACTGGAGGGAATTTCTGCTCCTCTTGCCTTAAGGTCATTCATTAGAAACCTCATGTTGTGCTAGATGAGGGAGATTCTGCTGATGTAAAGGTTCACAACAAAGAACAAATTAATTTTTGGTCACAATCAATTGCACCATTCCCTGTACTTTCCTGTTTCCTTTACTTTCTATTACCTTTCTCTTTGTCCCCCAGCTTTCTGATTCTCCTCATGTAGAAAATGTGTTGTACTTTATTTTTGAAGAAGTGCTGTGACTACCTGCTGGTCTTAATTAAAATAAGGACTGTAGCTCATCTACAATCTCTCCATGAACACTCAACCAAGAGGCTCAAAAACACAGTTCAAACACAAAACAAAAGAATGAAAAGCAATCTATTTTTCTTACAGCTAGAAAGCATGGGCCCTCCTGACTCTGAGACAGATTCTTATCCCAGTCACCTTCTTTTCTTTTCCTTTTTTTACATGGACATAGTGCTTGTCTATTTGCTTACACACTCCCCCCCACACACATGCACACATAGAAGTGTGCTTATTCTAGCAAATGCTTTTTTGAGATTCGTTGAATTTTGCTGTGTTGTGTTGTTTCCACAATAAATGGCATATTATGAGTCTGCATGAAATGGCACAATTATTTCTGGGTTTATTGTATACCAACTTTTTCATTGCTATTAATCTTGTTTAGTTCCTAGGAGATTTCCTTTATAGTGTGTGGAGACTGTAGAAATAAAATGCGGCATTATTACAACATTGTTCTGCATCCAATGCAACACCAAGGGCAGCCAAACTGACCTGGAATGGCTAATTTACTCAGCTCAGTTTGTCACAGTGGTTTTGTAGGCAGAAAATGACATATTCAACTCAGGAAGCGTGTACATAGTTGAAATTCCTATATATTTTTAACTATATGCTATATCATATTCTCCTTAAATTGTTACAAGAAAGTCAAATGACTCATTTTGATTAAGAATTTTGGAAGGAAATACACAATTATGAATTCAGATCAACAAGTCTATCATTTACAATAACAAAGAGAAAGAGGTTCCATCCCCAGGACTCCAGTTCTTACAGTTCAAATACTCAAAAGATAGGTCAGTATTCTGTATTCGGTAAACCATGGTTACAAAAATATTTGTATATGTTATATTTTATATTGGTATATGCCAAGACAACACAGTAGGTACAATACTTGTTGCCTGGAAATGTAGCTTATGATTAAACAGTTTTCTATTTTTTTCCAAAAGGGCTAATATCATTCTAAAAATAAAGACTTATATATACATAGTTCTAAAAATTGCTCACTTATCTTGCTGTAGGCTGTTATATAGTGATCTTAAGTGAGGTAGGATTTGAGATGGAGAGGAGAGATTACAAGAAAATAAAAAGAATGAACATGGAGATTCCAAAAATGTGTCTTGTTAAGCCATCAGCAAATTTTAAATTTATCTTGGTCTTTCTTTCACTTCTTGAATGAGGAAACAGAATGATTTTTACTTTACTTATAAATTTCTAAGAGTATAGGTCATCCGTGTAATGGTTTCCATTAGCGTCCTTTCAATATTTCACATAATTTTTCACATAATATTTCACACAATATTTCACATAAGTGTGCTAACATTGTCACAGAAATTTCCACTGAATTAAAATATTGTTATAGCTAAATGTTACAAGTGTTGCATTATAATTCACAATAAGAAAATATTCATTATTTCAAAGTTCTATTAACACAATCTTTCTGTCTTAAGGACTAAGTAACAATGTTTTTTTTTTCTATGAGAATGAGCTAATTGTTCATTTTCCTAAAACTAGCGCTGAAAAAATTGTGTAGACTTTGCAGACACTATCGCTCCTTTTCTAGTTAAATAGTCTTCTTCCTTCTTAGGAAGACAGATTAGTGGACTCGAAATAGTTACAATCACCAGAGCCATTGTTGTGGTAAGGTAGGTTATACCCATGCCTATGATGCTAGCATCCATTATCAGAACACCAGTTCAAGTCTTGGCTACTCCACTTCTGATCTAGCTTCCTGTAATGCAACCAGGAAAGCATCAGAGGGTGGCCCAAGTAGTTAGGCCCCTGCCACCTGTGTGGGAGACCAGGATGGAGAAGATGGAGATTTGGGCTCAAGGATTTGGTCTGGCTTGGCCCTTACCATGTGGCCATTTGCAGAGTGAGCAATGGATGGAAGGCTCGCTCTCCCTTCCTCTCTCTCTTTCTCATCCCCTTTCTGTCACTCTGTCTTTTAAATAAACAAAATAAATATTAAAAATTAGTTACAATCATTGTTAGAATAACTGGGTTTGAGATCCATCTCTGTACCTGGGTATGTCATTAAAATAGCAATTTCTTATTTCTCACTTGTTTGTTAGCTGTAAGATAGGGATAATAAGAATTGAAAATATCCTCTAAGGATAATTTAAGATTCATATGTGACAGTATATGTGATTGTACATGTGTAGCTTTTCTTTTATATGAGAGACAGGAAGACAAAGAGAGCTCTTAGCTGTTGGTTCACTCCCCAAATACCCACAACATGCAGGACTCAACTGGAGCCAGGAGCCAGGAGCTGGGGACACAATGCAGGTCCCCCAACCATGTGGCAGGAGCTTAAGTAGTTGAGCCATCACCACTGTTTCCCAGAGTGCTCATTCGCAAGAATCTGAAATTGAGAGCGAAGCCAAGACTTGATTCCAGGTGCTCAGGTATGGAATTCAGACATCTTAACAAATAGCAGGACAAAATATCAAACACTGTGTGCACATTACATTTTGAAGTGCAAAGCATAATTACCGTTATCTTCTGAAATTATTTAAATAATGGCCTGTGAACATATATAACCAATTTTGCCTTCCCCTTCAAAAAACACCAGAAACTGAGCTGTTGCTCTTCAGATATTCACAGATAATCCCCAATACAAATATTAATCTTTAAATAATCACACATTATATTGATACTGAAAACTATTTGAAATGAGGGAAATACTACAACATAGAGAATTTAAAGTCATTAAATAATGATTTAGGAAAACACCTGCAAGAATTCATTAGACACTGCTTCCTCCTCAGGCAATCCTATGTGTGGGATCCTTTGGCCCCCCAGTAAATCCTAACTATCACAGTTTTGTAAGGTGTCAGAAGAGGCAGAATTCCTTGTTCTAAGAAAGCAGTGAGTGTTTTTAGGAAACATCTGAAGCTGTAGGACCTGGTATTTTTTAAATTTATTTGACAAGTAGAGATATAGATAGTGAGAGAGAGAAACAGATAGAAAGGTCTTCCTTCTGTAGTTCACCCCCCAAATGGCCATTACAGCTGGTGCTGCGCCAATCCGAAGCCAGGAGCCAGGTGCTTCTTCCTGGTCTCCCATGCAGGTGCAGGGGCCCAAGCACCTGGGTCATCCTCCACTGCCCTCCTGGGCCACAGCAGATAGCTGGACTGGAAGAGGAGCAACCGGGACTAGAACCCGGCGCGCATATGGGATGCCTGCACCGCAGGCAGAGGATTAACCAAGTGAGCCACGGCGCTGGCCCCAGGACCTGGTAATTTCAACACAGGTTGTGGAGGAAGAAAATGGGAGCAGAGCAGTCAGTGAGATTTGGAGAGAAAAGCAGCTCTGGGAAAACTTTCACTTGAACAGTCAAGTCTGGAATAACCTCTTCAGGATCCATGAAGCCAAGTACTTTGGAAAGAACTCTTGTACCCTCCTTCCTTCCTCCACATTGTCACAAATGTGCCTGATTCCATATGATTGACAGAATTGTTCAGTTAAGATTGGGTCGAGTTGCAGAGGTAGAGAAGGGACAGGCTTACCTATCTCCTATCTTCACAAGTGAGAGTCCACCCACACCATTTTTTTTTTTTTTTTTTTTTTTTTTTGACAGGCAGAGTGGACAGTGAGAGAGAGAGAGAGAGAGAGAGAGAAAGGTCTTCCTTTGCCGTTGGTTCACCCTCCAATGGCCGCCGTGGCTGGCGCACTGCGGCCTTCGCACCGCGCTAATCCGATGGCAGGAGCCAGGTACTTATCCTGGTCTCCCATGGGGTGCAGGGCCCAAGTACTTGGGCCATCCTCCACTGCACTCCCGGGCCACAGCAGAGAGCTGGCCTCACCCACACCTTTTGATTCTCAACACTGTTACCACCAACTGGTAGAGACTAAAGCATTCTGGATGCTCTGGTCACAGCCATATCCTGGGTTTCACCTTGAACCACTCTCTGCTTGACTTACTGTGCTCCAACTATAACAACCTCCTCTTCATTCCTAATAAATGAACTCTTTCCCATCCCACTCAGGGCTCTTCTGTTTTCTATTTTCTCAGCTGAGTGTACTCCTCTCTCTTCTCTGAATGGTTGTCTATTCCTTGTGTTCAAGTTACAAATAAATAGAATGTTGGACTAAGGCGACATCAATACAAGGCCCACAAAACACACAGTATGGCATAAAATAAATTTGGCATAACCCTTTGAAAAGAAGGAATGGGCTATTATGTAAATGGTATTAGGACTTTAGCTACAAAAATTCACAGAAAAAAATTTAAAGATAATTTTATTGCATTTATTTGAGAGGTAGAGTTACAGACAGAGGGAGAGACCAAGACAAAGGTCTTCCATCTGCTGGTTCACTACCCAAGTGGCTGCCACAGCTGGAGCTGCACCAATCTGCAGTCAGGAGCCAGGAGCTTCTTCCAGGTCTCCCATGTGAGTGGAAGGGCCCAAACACTTGAGCCTTCTTCCACTGCTTTCCCAGGCCATCATCAGGGAGCCAGATCGGAAAAGGAGCAGCCAGGACATAAACCAGTGCCCATATGTGATTCCGATATTGCAGGTGGAGGCTTAGTCTACTATGCACAGTGCTGACCCAGAAAAAAAAAATTGAATAGAAAATAGGAATAGATGTTGGATGGAGAAAATAAGATGACACGTGAAATGTGCACATTCCATATCAGAATGCCTGGTTCATGTGCCAGCTCTTCAATTTTCCATTCTGGCTTCCTGCTAATTTGGACCCTGGGAGTCAGCAAGTGATTCCTCAAATGCTCAAATTCCTGCCACCCACATGGGAGACCCAGATTGAGTTCCAGGCTCTCAGCTTTAGCCTGACCCAGCCCAGGCTGTCACAGGCATTTGGAAAGTGAACCAGAATATGGAAGATACCTCTCTCTCTCATCCACTCTCTCTCTCTCTGCCTTTCTACTAAAATAAAAATAAATGTTTTAAATATCTTAAAAATTAAAAAGTGGAGTTGATTTTAAACTTGGAGCAGTAAGTCTTTTAAAACCACATATCATAAATACCTTACAAATTCTATAAAAATTAAAATTCCTCAATAAACACATAAACTTTTTAAAAGATTTATTTATGTATTTATTTATTTGAAAGAAGTACAGAGAGAAGGAGAGACAGAAAGAGATCTTGCATCTACTTGTTCTCTCCTTAAATGACCACAATGGGCAGGGCTGGATCAGGTCAAAGCCAAGAGCCAGGAGCTCCATTTGGGTCTCCCATTTGGGTTCAGGGGCCCAAGCAATTGGGCCATCCTCCACTGCTTTCACCAGGCCATTAGCAGGGAGATGGATCAGAAGTGTAGCAGTTGGGAAATGAATTGACGTCCATGTGGGATGATGGCTTAACCTGCTGTGCCACAGCATGGACCCCAAACACATAAACTTCTTAAAAGCACATACATAAAGTTAAAATGTAAGTGACAGGCGTGGAAAGATATTTTTATCGTAAAGGAATGCTGTCTTGTGATGAAGACAGCCTTAATATTCCCCTCTGCTGTACTAAACTGTAGGCTGTTCTCCCTGGTCCTATAGGACCTAACAACCCTTCTCCTAAAGCATTTTCTTTATTTCTTGTTAATGTATATTTATTTAAAAATCAGGGCCTTAGAGGAGAGAGGACCCAGAGAATTCCATCAACTGGTTCACTCTCCAAGTGACCACAACAGCCAAGGCCAGGCCAGGCCAAAACCAGAAGCCAGGAGCTTCATCTGGGTCTCCCACATGGGTGGCAGGGGCCCAAGCACTTGAGCCATCTTTGGCTGCTCTTCCCAGGCCATTAGCAGAGAGCTGGGTTGAAAATTGAGCAGCCAGGACACGAACTGGCACCCATGAGGAATGCCAGTGTCACAGGCAGCAGCCTTACCTGCCCCCTGAGAATTTTCTTTAGAAAACCTGTAAATTGTAATTTCGTTCTCTGCTCCTTTGAATATTTGTGAATCTTAAAAACAGAACAACAAAAGCCCATTGTCAGTCTGACCACCCAGGGGTGTCTTTCTTAAGGACCCAGGAGCTTCTCTCTGAAATGTAGTCGCTGGGCGAATTAGCCCTCCTACCTTCCCGTTTCTGTGGCTGGGTAGGAGCTCCCAATCAGGGAGGGCAGGACTGCCTTGCTCCAAGTTGTAGAACTACTTCCTACTTTTACTTTGGGTACAGATTATTATCAAATAGGCTGTCTTGTGCACTGTCCCTGGTGCTAAGAAAATCCCTACCTTTTGTTTCAGCAGAATTGCGTGCTGACTGCGGTCTGGACTCTTGCCTGTTCCCATTGCAACAGCTTCAATATGGTCTTCCTTGCATACTTTATGTAGGTGCAATCTTTATTTTGATACCAGAAAATATAGAGAACTAGCAGAGATGAGAGAAAAGTAGACAGGCGAATTATAAATGATGAAATGAAGGACCCATTTACAACATAGAACTCTAAAAAGAGTAATAAACAAAGGAAAGAATTCTTAAACTAATAACTTTTATCAGTGAATTATAAATCATAGCAATAACAGAATGTCAAACTTTAGCCATAAACATAGTTAACAATTTGGTATTCATCTGTGGCAAGGCCTTGAAGAGTTGGAAGTTCTCATGTACTGCTTTGGGAAGTAGATTTTAGTCTGTGTGTGTGTGTGTGTGTGTGTGTATGTTGTGTTAGGAATTGGTTGTTGTCCATCAAATGTATAACGGACATGCTTTTTTGTCCCAGAAATATAATACCTACTTATCGATGATAAATAATTTCTAATTAATCAGCTAACAAGCAGAATGATAGAGATGACTTGCATTTTAATGATGAAAAGATATGCAAAAGATTCAGAAAAAAATCTACATGAAAAACTGACTCAAAGAAGAGTACATAAAACAATAAGCACAGTGAATTCAAGAAAGTATCTTTTATTATATTCTTGACACTCTCCATAATGTCTACAAAATGTTTATTAGTTTTAAAATAAAAATATTAATAAATTGTTACAACAAAATATAAAATCAAATTTAAAGTTTCTGATCGTGATCCACAACAAAATATAAATGTTTGCTTCAATACAGCCTGCGGTTCCTCTCCCTCTCAGAAAGGAATGAGTTTTCAGAGTCATTTAATACCTTAAATGTGGCACTTGAAAAATGATACATCTAATCCATGTTCTTCACGCTTCTGAGAGAGACAGACGAGAGAGAGAAGCCCTCAAAATAACAATCAGCTTTATTTTAATCAGGGTCATTGCTTGACAAGATCGTCACATGTCACCTTTACTACTCCTTTTGAAGGTCCTTTACTGCAGGCTGCAAAGTTTCTCACCAGCATGTACAGTCTCAAGCCTCTTACTCTGAGCATCTTTCTGAAGATGGCATGTGCATCTGCAGAGCTTGTGCGTTTGTTTCATCCTTGGCAAGTGCTGACTTTTATCTCCTTCTCCCCTCTGTGATGTAGTGATGCCTGTAGCCTGTAAAGCCCCCAACACAATGTGGACACCCTGATAAATATTAAATGATGATGATGGGAATGACAGAGCAGAGCCCTGTCTTTGCAGCTGTATAATTCCTCCCTTACATTGCATGCCTCCTCAGACAGCTGTCACATCCTTGCTTTAAGAAGCAGAGATTCCTTGCCAAATTAAAGCTTGAGAGGAGCACATTACATCCTCATGTCAGTGTGGGAGTGTGAGACGTGAATGCCTACAGCCGTAGACGTCACTCAGAGACACATCCATTTGATAAATACTCTCTTAAGAGCAAATCGGATTGACTACCTGGCCAATCCAATCAGTTTTACATAGATCTGTCCCAGAGAGTTTATAAGATGCCCAAACTGTTGGCCAATTCCACAGGGGGAAAATCCAGTCCATCTGAGAGCTTGTAGTCAGCACATTGCAGCTGAGTTGTGTTAATTGAATAATCATATGCCTTTAGAGACATAATTTAATAAATTCATTTACTGAGATATAATGATCAATATCAACATTGATTTTTGAGGAATTGATAACACTACTGAGACTTAACAATTGGCTAGGCACTGCGCTAAGCACTTTTCATGCATTTTCTTCTTTAATATTCCAAAAAAGCCAAAAGGTGTATATTAATTTTGCACTTTTGTACACTTGGAAAAAATGAAGACCAGAAAAGAGTAAGCAGGCCCTGAAGTGAAAAGGAAGACCATGGTCTTCTCGGGTCAACTCAGGTCCCTTTGATGCCACAGTCTTCACAAGCTTTTTGGGGAACCCTTTTATAACGGAAGGAACACTCTGTAAATAATGCTGTTCAGTTATGTAAGCATTTGAAAAATGTGTACTAAGTAGCTCTTGTTCAAGGTTTAATAAGAAATAAGCATAACAAAAAATTAAGACAAATTTCAAGTTGATTATAAAGTAATAATTCCATTTCCTATAGCCATTTCAAAAATGCTAATTCTATTTAAACTACAAGAAAACCTTCACATAAGAAAATGACTGTGTAATAATACAGGAACAACTGAAAAGTACAGGAAGAAATATTCTTCACCCATTAAAACTGAGTATTATTACAAAGACTAATTAACTCAGAATGCTGACTATGTAACAAAAGAAATGTGTAAACTGGCTGACTGCATGATTTTTTTTTTTTTTTACAAACGCTAAATGGGAATAAAAGAGAAAAAGAAATACAAAGTACTATGGAATTCTAACTTAGGAATTCTAACTAGTTCTAACTTAGAACTAGGGGTTCTCCTTTATGTTTCTGTAATTTCTGAAAACTAGTTTTGTAAATTTTCTAAAAAAAATGTTTTAAAAAGAGATCCACTCTCAATCAAATCAGGACTGCTACTTTATTATAATACAGTGGTCATATCAAACAAGGATTGCTGAATTAAAACTAATTGTGTAATTTTCTTTCTCAAATAGTAGCTAATTAATTTACCAAAAAGAAGGAAAAAAAAAAGAAAAAGAAAAAGAGGATATTTTAATCATGGACTATATTTGTCTAGGTAATATATTTTCTTTTTAAATATTTATTTATTTATTTGAAAGGCAGAGTTACAGAGAGGCAGAGGCGAGAGAGAGAGAGGTCTTCCATCTGTTGGTTCACTCCCCAGATGGCCACAATGGCTATAGCTGGGCCTATGCAAAGTGGGGAACCAGGAGCTTCTTCTGGGTCTCCCATATGGGTACAGGGACCCAAGGACTTGGGGCATCTTCTACTGCTTTCCTAAGCCATAGCAGAGAGATAGATCTGAAGTGGAGTAGCTGGGACTCAAACCAGCCCATATGAGATGCCAGCACTGCAGGTGGAGGCTTTACCCCCTATGCCACAGCACCAGCCCCAATCCTGGTAATATAGTTTATTTAATCACATATTTTCAGTTGCGTGCTTACAATTCAAGGTAAATGTGTGGTTTTTTTTTTTTTTTTTTTTTCTTTTTGAAAGAGAAAGAAACCTTCCATCTTCTGGTTCACTTTCCAAATATCCCCACGGCCAGGGCAGAGCCAAGCCAAAGCCAGTAGCCTGGGACTCCATTTGGGTCTCTCACATGGATGCAGGAACCCAAGCACCTGGACCATCCTCCATTTGCTTTCCCTAGACAAATATAGTCCATGATTAAAATATCCTCTTTTTCTCTTTTTCCTTCTAGTAAGCCATCACACTTCTTTTTGGTACTAGCAAGGAACTGGATCAGAAGTGGGGCTGGGGCTGGGTCTGGTGCTGTGGCATAGTAGGTAAATCCTCTGCCCACATGCCAGCATCCCGTATGGGTGCTGGTTCTAGTCCCAGCTCCTCTTCCGATCCAGCTCTCTGCTGATGGCCTGGGAAAGCAGTAGAAGATGACCCAAATGCTTGGCCCCTGCACCCATGTGGGAGACTCTGAGAAGGCTCCTGGTTCCTGGCTTTAGATTGGCCCAGTTCTGGCCATTGTGGCCATTTGGGGAGTGAACCATTGGATGAAAGACCTTCCTCTCTGTCTCTAACTCTACATGTCAAATAAATAAATAAAATCTTAAAAAAAAAATAAAAAGTAAAGCAGCTGAGACTTGAACCGGCGCCCATATGGGATGCCAGCACTGCAGAAGTTGATGCAACCCACTATGCCACAACACTGGCTCCTGCAAATGTATACTTAAAAATAATTTTTAAAAGGGAAAATTTAGGAATTTGATTATGATTTATGTAATTTCTATTTACATAGTTTACCAGTGCTTTATGTTTTAATTTGCTCAACACCAGCACACTGAAATTGCATTTTAGTTCACTTATTGAAAAAAAAAAAGCTACCAATTTACATTCTTAGTCATGCAGCTGTAAACTTCATTGTCTCCTTCAAGAGATTGAGTATACAATTAAGACAATGATTTTAATCCATTAATTCACGAGACATTTCCTGAACTTCCTTTGGTTTCTACTAAATTGCATAATAAATAGATTGTAAAGGCAAAGTACATGACAAAGAAAAATAATTATCACCTTGTCATGAGAATGGGAAGTGGGGAGGCTTGGTGTTCTGTGAATCTTTGGTGCTCTGTTTTAGGCTTTCGTATAAATGCCTTGAACGTTATAGGATGGGTAACAGTGAATACTAAGGCCTCTGTGGTGGCGAAGAACTGACAAAACTGTCTTTATAATAAATAATTTTAAAGCATTTTAATTTATTTTTCAATTATAGCAACCTCTTTTGCTAATTCCTCTCTAAAACAACATCCAAAGTAAAGATTTTGAAGTACAAATTCTTAGTAATGCACTTGGACTATGCAGGGATGTTGTCTATTACTCAAACAGGAAAGATACTATAATTGGTTCCCCAGGATTAGGTGAACACCACCCACTTATCTGCTCATCTACTGACTGATTCAGTCACCTACTCACCCATCTCTTCCAAAAGCAGACTGCACTGATCTGCAGGTCTCTCTACCACTCTGGTTAGCTGATGTTTCCTCCTGAGTGCTGTGTCACTCTCCTCATTTATATATTGAAAAGGAACATATTCTTTCTTTAAGTATCAGAGAGCCATACTTTTCAATAGGAATTACTTTTTTTTTCAGTCTTCAAGCTACCAATTTCTTAAGCATTCTTTAAAAATTGTCAACATTAACTCCTATGCTTATCCACAAATGTTAAAACAGTGTTTCAAGTTCACTTCAATTATTTCCTCTCATAATCATTCAAATACTCATAAAAAGAAATACTGTATTTTAAGTATAGTTTTGTGCTAAAATAGTCCTGCTTTGCCATGTTAAGGTTTGGTTATTAGCATAAATATTGCTATGCAGACAATTAACAGAGGCTGAATGCTTTACAAATGCTATGGCAGATTTATCACTCTATTCACACACGATAGTTTACACCATCCCCTTGCTGATTTTAAATGCAGTGGTTCAGATGTAGACAAAGATAAAATTGAGTTATATCAAGGTGTTGTGTGTCACTGTGCTGGCCAGTGTATCTAATATAATTTGTCTGTCATAATGCTTGTGAAACATTCCATCTGGTACAATATGCCTCTCAGACAGAAGGTGCTAGCATATTAAAGATGAAAGCATATCACATATGACTATTTACCCATTTATTATTTCAGCAGAAGGGAAGAATGTCTTTACAAAATAGTGAAGAGATTAGCAAACTCAAACATTTAATTCACATAGAAATTTGAAGACTATAATATTCATAATACATCAAGACATTTTAATAGGAAGTGGATTTTGTTTTGAATCTGAAAACAAATAACTCCCAGAGACATTTTTCCTGTCTGTTCATGGAAAATATACCTTTTACTTCACTTGGCTGCTTTTAATTTTTGGAGAAAGGCATTTACAAAGCAAGCATTGCAGCATAGCAACATGATATGTTAAGAGAGCAAATTTCCAGGCAGAGCCTAAGAAAGAAAAACACTCCATTATAAACCCGGATTTCTCATTAAAAACAAAAGAATCACTAGATGGCTGCCAATTGCATTTCATGGCTCTTTTAACAAATTGCGGTGACTGCTACCTTACCACGTACTCCCACGGCTGTTTAGTTTGACACAGTTTTTGTTTTTGTTTCATTTTGGTTTGTTTGTTGCTGTTTGCAACAACCCCAGAGGTGATAAATTATGAAACTGAAAAGAAGGAATGTCATCATTCCATTGATGAAGGGAAGAGCTAAACATTCTATTTTACCTGCTGGGCATACCGGAGATATTAAAACTAAAAGGAGAGTCGCACCCTCGATGATTCTGGTTCTGCATTTGTCATTACATGAGAAGATAGGCCGCTGCCTTGCACACATCATCTCATTTGATCCTCAGAACAAACCTTGTTGGCATGCTGTCTTTGCCGCATTGTGTCCATGAGGAAACTGAGGCTGAGGGAGGCTACACAATTGCTCAGCTTGGCTTCATTCTCCAACAAATTCTGCTTTCTTTCCAAGGAGGGATCCCCAACACGGACTATTACAGCAGAAGTCACACTACAGAAATATTATCATAGAATATGGTTAAATATTCAAAACCTATTAGATGCTCAGAGGCTTCCCTGAGTGGATTACTCAATGGTAATTCCCTGAGTGGCGCTGGGGAGAATTCTTCCTACAAAACCCGGGAACCTCACCCCCAAGAGGCTGCCCTCCACTCACTGCCTCCACCAGCACCAGTTCCGTTGCTGGGCCGAAGTCGTCCTGCTTCCAGCTCTCTTGAAGGCCTAAAATAAAGCTCATCCATTCTGCCAGAGTGTCCTTCCTTTCAAACATTTCCATCATTGACAAAACATCTTGAGGCTACACTGTCTCCTTCTTAGTTTTCCTCCTTCCTTTTTGACTTTTCATGGCTTCTTTGTCATCAACTCTTGTCAGTTCTTATCCACTATATTTGACAGAAAGATAACCTTCTTTTACAAACTTACTGTGGGAAGAAAAAAAGAAAACTTTTAATTTAATATAATTTTTTTTGACAGTCAGAGTGGACAGTGTGTGGGGAGCAATTCGGACTAGACTGGGTTGCTGGAATTGAGACTTGTTCTATGCATCTGCTCTCCCACAATATGGCGCTGGGAGAGGAGAAAACAGCTTCTACGCAGCTGCCTCCAGTTCAACCAATAAACTGTAGGACTTGCTCCTGATTGGAGAGCAGCGTACTCGGCGTGTGGGCAGCCGAGTTGGGATTGGCGGAGGAGGACTATAAAGGAGGAGAGAGACGGCATGCACCAGGAACATCTAAGGGGAACATCTAAGGGGAACACCTGTGCAGCCCCCGAGAGAGCCGGCCGGCGGTGTGCCGCTCCCCTGCGGAAGTGGGGAATGTGGCCAGGGGGAACTGCCCTTCCACGGAGGTGGAAGGGTTAGTAGCCAACCCGGGAAGAACCAGCAGCAAACCCGGGGAGGGCCGAGCAGACAGAAAGAACAGCGCAGGGTGCTGTGTCGTTCCTCCATGAAGAGGGGGAGCGACACAGTGAGAGAGAGAGAGAGAGAGAGAGAGAGAAAGGTCTTCCTTTTGCTGTAGGTTCACCCTCCAATGGCCGCTGCGGCCAGTGCACTGCAGCCGGCGCACTGCACTGATCCGATGGCAGGAGCCAGGTGCTTCTCCTGGTCTCCCATGGGGTGCAGGGCCCAAGGACCTGGGCCATCCTCCACTGCACTCCCTGGCCACAGCAGAGAGCTGGCCTGGAAGAGGGGTAACCGGGACAGAATCCGGCGCCCCGACCGGGCCTAGAACCTGGTGTGCCGGCGCCGCTAGGCGGAGGATTAGCCTGTTGCCTTCTTTACCCCATAAATCTTTCCTTGACATCAACTCTGCTTGTTGTGCTACCTTAACAAAAGATTTCACCCAATAGGAACAATAGCAAAAATCACTTTCTCATCAGAATGATGTTCCTTGGGCACTGTTACCTTCATCTGTTTCTCTGAAATATTCTCAACTACTTCTCAAATCAAATGAAAATCCAGTGTCTCGGACTTTGAATTATATCACAAATCAACACATTAGCACGAATATACCCCACTACAGTTCCACTGGCTGCTTAATATCTCCATGCATAAATTGTTTGGTATGTTGCAAGATAAGCTTAGTCTGCCTCTTCAAACATTATGTATACACACACTCACACATATATGCATATATGCATTTAAATATGTATACCTGTGCACATTAACATATATAAACACACACATATACATAAAAGGTATGTATATACACACATGCGCCACACGTTATAATATGGTATCATTTTATATCAATTTTAATCATTTCTAGTGCATGTATTCAAAGTGTTAAAATCCTTATTACCATAATCCTCAGTAATAGTATAAACTAATAATCATTAACTATGTAGAATTTAAAGTACCTTTTAAACAATATATTATGTAATTTCTAAAACAACCCTTTGAGGACGAAATTACAGAGAAGGAATCAAAGGCATGCCAGGTCCTTGACTAGGAAGGAAGAGGATAGGTTGATGAGTTCTTTATGGCTGTGTTTCCGTCATTTAAAGCACGCAGTATGCACATCTTATATCTGACTCCCCTCATGCAACACGCTTTGAGGTTCATCCATATTTTAGGTACTTTATTGGCACATTACTTTTATTGCTGAGAAGTGGACATACTGTGTAAGTGTGCTACAATTTGTTTATTCATTTACCTGTTTATAAATATCTGGGTTATACCCAGTTAATGTGTATTTTTTTAAAAAATGTTGGTGAATTTATGTTTTTCTCATTGAGTTTTTGGAAACGTGCTGGTAACTTTACACCCCTGTACTCTCCTCCCACTAGGAATGCACAGTCACATTCCCCTCATCTGCTGGGCTACAAACGTCACGAGGGAAAGGACTGTGTCCTTCTCCATCTGTCTCTCTCTGCTCCCAGTATATGGCACAGTAAGATCTTAGAATCTCACTCGGTTAGTGTTCAATGAATTAAATTTTACCAAATTGCTACTTAAGACATTTCCTTCAGTAACCCTATTTTCTTACACAAAACTCACCTCATGAATGCCCTTCTGCCTTCTGTACTTTCTATGATATTTTTGTTTGAGGGTCTCTGTATTTCTATGTCTCTCTTGCCCTCTTTGGATTCTCTTTTATTTCCTGTGTTAGTTCTGTAGAGACATTCCCATGGTCATTGCCCACTACATATTGGTGACTGTTGGTAAGTCAAACACTAAAGCATTATTCACACCCATGCACACACACCATGAACCCTCTGCTTTTCAAACCATGGAAGAAGGCTGGAATAGCACCTTTCATTCAGACTAATCTCTTTACAGGTCTCCCTAAAGGAAGAGGGTAAAGTATGAGAGAGTACAAAAAATTCCAAGAGCCTCACTATTTATATTTATTTGTTTATTTATTTATTTTTATTTGAAAGGCAGAGTTACAGAGAGGCAGAGGCAGAAAGAGATAGAAAGAATATTTTCCACCCACTGGCTCACTCCCCAAATGGACGCAACGGCAGGAGCTATGCAGATCTGAAGGAGTTTTTTCCAGGTTTCCTACGGGAGTGCAGGGACCCAAGGACTTGGGCCATCTTCCACTGCTTTCCCAGGCCATAGCAGAGAGCTGGATCAGAAGTGGTACAGCCAGGACTGTAACTGGCACCCATATGGGATGCCAGCACTGGAGGCAGTGGCTTTGCCCACTAAACCACAGCTCTGGCCCCTTGCCTCACTTTTAACTCAGAGCAAAGACAACAGTGCACCCCCACTTGCTAATAACATATACATCTTTGAATCTCAAAAATTTCCTTACAAAGAAATCCTAAGTTTAGAAAAATATTCCAGCAACCTAAAATACAAAACTTATCAGTACATTAATATAAAGGTTAATATTTGAATTCTCTCACAATGGTACAGTATGACAGAAATGATTGAGCCTTAGAAAACACAAATAATTCTTGTTATTTTTGTGCAAAAAAATCTTGAGATTATCTGGAAAACTTAGATTCCCAGTCTCACGTTTAAGTGTTCTAATTCAGGAAATATGGCGCAGAATTAGTCTTAAGTGCGTATTGTCGGTGAGTCTGAAGCAGGCGTAAGCTTTTGCTGTTCAACCTGTGGTCAGCAAACCAGCATCATCAACATCATCTATGAGCCTTGTGAGAAACACAGTATTTCGTGACCCTGTCCTGACTGCCAACTCATTATCTGCGTTATAAGAAAGCCCCTAGGTAGTTTTTATTACCTTTATGTACTTAGGTTAAATTTCATCTGAGAAGCAGAGAGGGAGGGAGACATGGGAGAGAGAGAGAGAGAGAGCGCGTGAGCGAGCGAGCGAGAGCACGTGCACATATCTGTGGATTTCTGCCCAAGTACCATTAGCATCCAGGGCCAGAATGGGATAAAGCCAGGAGGTGGAACTCATGTCCCCCCATGGTGGTGGGAACCCATTCATCTGAGCCATCGCTGCTACCTCTTTTTTTTTTTTGACAGGAAGAGTGGACAATGAGAGAGAGAAAGACAGAGAGAAAGGTCTTCCTTTGCCATTGGTTCACCTTCCAATGGCCGCCGCAGCCGGCACACTCCCGCGCTGATCCGAAGCCAGGAGCCAGGTGCTTCTCCTGGTCTCCCATGGGGTGCAGGGCCCAAGCACTTGGGCCATCCTCCACTGCACTCCCTGGCCATAGCAGACAGCTGGCCTGGAAGAGGGGCAACCGGGACAGAATCTGGCGCCCCGACAGGGACTAGAACCTGGTGTGCCGGCGCTGCAACGCAGAGGGTTAGCCTAGTGAGCCGGGGCGCTGCTACCTCTTAAGTCCTCATTATGAGGAAGCAGGAGTCAAGCAACCAGATCTAGGTGTTGAACCCAGGCACTCCAGTGTGGGACATAGGCATCTTAACTGGCGTCTTTAATACCTGGACAAACACCTGATCCATATGCACTTTAAATTGCAAAGTACCTCAGTCAGTATATGTGCTCTATACACTGAAATAAAAATTGGATACACAAACTAGCGGTGTATTATTTCCTTTATCTTTGAATATTCTGATTTTATGATAACACAATACAAATGTAACAAAAATGACATTTAATATTTGCTGCGGACTCACATTATGCCAGGCCCTAAGTGAATGTTTCCCATGATAGCTCCATTTCTCAGCCCTAATAAATGAGAAACATGCCAGACTCCAGGAAAAGGGAGCCCTTAGGGATTGGGTAAGTCTGAGTATGAACATTGAATTTTCTTTACCTGTTACGAACTTCACCTTAGACACCTCTTATCGTTAGCATTGCTCCATCCTGCAGAGAGGAAATAATGGGCAGGGTACAGACTGCACATGGAGTTTGCAGATTTCATCTCCTGCGTGAGAAACTTGCCCGTTAGCACCTCAGCTGCCTGACAGTGCCTGGTGACACCAAAGGGAAACTGCAATTAGATAGTCAGGATTACTGGTCTGTGATATCAAAGCTGCCAACTGCCATAGGTAGCAGTTTATAAACACAGTGACACCTGTTAAGCAAAGCCTGGATGGTGTGACATGGTGTGGCTTACCGCTTAACTGTTTTCTTCATACAAAACTTAGCCAGAGATGCTCCTTGACTCATGATGAGGTTACATCCCTGGATTTGGTTTGGAGAGTGAAGCAGTGAATGGGAGCCTATTGTCTGTCTCTCAAAATAAAGATTTGTACATCGCTTTCACACCATTGCAAAACTTAAAAAATGTTTCCTCTTCTTGTGGCACAGGCCTGGGACTTAAAACTTGTCTGGTACAATTAGGAATGACCACTCCATGTCCAAAAAATGTCCACATAAGATACCAAATCTAATGGAAATGGTTGTATCTACAACAATCCCAATAAAAACATTTATTTTGACAACTAGGCAAGTAAATTCTAACATTCATACTGGAAAATAATCTGCTAAATTCGAGTGATAAAGGAATATGAGTATCCACAGATGCTGAAACATTATTTAAACTGATACACTCATGAATGGAACAGACAAGGCATTCCAAGTAGTACTTGAGACATTGGGAAATTTTGATAAAGAGGCAGCATTCTAAGTAAACGTGCAAAATGTTCAGATCAGTATTTGTACAGGTTGGTAGCCATGCAGAAAACAGTGGGTTCTTATTTGACATTTCCAGGAAAACAATTTGCAAATGAACAAAATATTTATGCATAAGAAATTAAATCTGGAAAATAAAAACAAATTTAAAAAAGAAAATTGAAGTAAAAAATTTAAAAGGAATTTAGACATGATTATTGCAATCAGTAAGAGATAGAAAGTTGGGGCTGGCGTTGTGGCATAGCAGGTTAGGCCACCACCTGCAATGCCAGCATCCCAAATTGGGCTCTGGTGGAGGTCCCAGATGATCCACTTCTGATCCAGCGCTTTGCTAATGCACCTGGGAAGGCAGTGGAAGATGGCCCAAGTGCTGGGGCCCCTGCACCAATGTCAGAGCCCTGGAGGAAGATCCTGGCTCCTGGCTTCAGTCTGGCCCAGACCTGGCTGTTACAGCCATTTGAGGAGTGAACCAGAGGTTGGAAGCTCTCTGTCATTGCTCTCTGTCTCTCTTTCTATAACTCTGCCTACCAAATAAATAAATAGAACTTAGAAAAACACATCAGAAGAATAACTCAATCACTAGGACAGGATATCTTAAAAACAAACAGGTAGAAATTTAATTTTTCTTTTTCTTTTTTTAAAGATTTTATTTATTTATTTGAGAGGTAAAGTTATAGACAGTGAGAGGGAAAGACATAGAGAAAGGTCTTCATTCTGTTGGCTCAGTCCCCAGATGGCTGCAATAGCTGGAGCTGTGCCAATCTGAAGCCAGGAGCCAGGTGTTTCTTCTGGGTCTCCCATGTGGGTACAGGAGCCCAAGCACTAGGACCATCTTCTACTGCTTTCCCAGGCCACAGCAGAGAGCTGGATTGCAAAAAGGAGCAGCCGGGAATAGAACCGGCGCCCATATGGTCTGCTGGCGCCGCAGGCAGAGTATTAACCTACTGTGCCATGGCGCTGGCCCCAGAAATTTAATTTTTCAAATGTATAAACTACTTCAATAATTCTTCACAAAAGAAGAAATGTACATCGCCATAAAACATACGGAAAGTTGGACAACCTCATCACCAGTCAGAGAAGTAGAGAAAAATCCGCAATAAATTAGCAAGACAAAAGAGCAAAAGTCAAACAAGCTGAATTCTCAGTGTTCACAAGCTTGTAAAGAAAGCAATGGGAACTTGACTTGAGAATGTGCTCAATCTGATTCACCATGTGTCACGAAGAAGCTACTTTACATAGGCTCTAGGGGATATGTATAAAGCATTTATTATATCACTATTTTTAATAGGAGGAAGAATAAAACTAGAAATATCCTGCTGTGACTTGAATGGATATGACTCCCAAACTCATGTGGGTGGTTAAATCCCAAGGTCCATAGTTTAATGATGCTGAGAGGGTGAAAATTTAATTCAATTGCATTGCCTTAGAAGCGGGACTAGTGGGAGGTACTTAGATCACTGGGACTGTGCCCACAGAAGGCCATTCTCCCAAAAGTGTTGGTTACAAAGCCTGAGTGTGGGCCCATAGCCTCTCTCGGCTTCCCGGCTCACCCTGTGACCTCTGCAGGCACTCTGCCATTGACATACTGAAACTCACCAGGTGGCCAAACCAAAGGGGACCACCTGATTTTGAACAGCAGGCTTTCAAAAGCGTGAGCCCAAATAAACGTCCTTCGTTTCTAAATGCCTTCTTGGGTATTTCGTATAGTGGCGAAAGCTAACTGGTATATAACTGAAGATTCTTCAAGAGTAAAAAGGACACAGTCATGAGAGGAAACCATGGGACAATGAAAATCGACTATACCTGCTTTATGAACAAAAATTTATGTAAGAATATGGAACCATATAGAGCATGATTGTATTAACATGAAGTTTTGAAAAAAGCAAATAAGAAATTTGTTGTTCAGATGTGTGTGTGTGTGTGTTGACAACTATCAAAAGGATTCATTTTTCTCACAAAATTCAGAGATGTAGTCATTTTGGCAGGAATGGTGCAAAAGAAGTAAGACTAGTTTGGAAGGGTTACTCAGAGTCTCTCAAGGTGCTAGTAATGTTCTAATGCATTGCAGATACATTGATGCTGATCTTACTGTTCCTTAAAGCATATACATATATAGTTTATGAACATTATTTTTTAAGTAAAACAGATTTGCATTTTTTCACAATTTCAAAATTTCTTTTGAAAAATAGAGGACAAAAGACAGTATCATGAATGAAACTAGGGGACATTAAGTAAAATAAGTCAAGCACAGAAAGACAAAAACTGCATGTTCTAACATGTGGAAGCAGAAAAGATTGATGTAATAGATGTAGAAATTAGAATACTCATAGTAATGAGTATTGAGGCTAAGATTGGGTAGCAGTACAAAGTACAGTTATTTAGGATGAGTAAATTCTTGTCTTCTAAAGCACATTATGGTGGCTATAACTTATATGAACTTTTATCTATTTTCTCAATAATTAAAAGTCAGGAATTCCAAGTTTCCCCCAACAAAAATGGATAATAGTTTAAGGAGGAGGAAATGGCATGTACTCTAATTTCATCATTATTTATGGTTTACATGTATTATTACACTGTATTCAATAAATATGTACAATTAAAAATAGTTTTGAATAAAAAAAATGCACAAAAGTAAGGTGATATTTGGATGAAAAAGAATACTTGGAAAGTTACTGGAATGTCATAGGGGAGAAATGATGATATCTTATCCTAGTGGAGACAGAAAAGAAGGAATTGTTAGAGAATCATGTAGATTTGGTTTTTCATTGGCAATATTTGCTTGCTGCTTACTATTATTATTAATGAATGAGATGTAGTGTTAAGAATGATTCCGTTTATTACCTTGTCCAACAGCTTACGGATTAAATGTGATTTGTTCCCCAAAGAATCATGTATTAGAAGTTTGCACCCCTCTACCCACAATCTGGCAGTGTTGAGGTAGTGAAACCTTTAAGAGGTAGGGCCAACTGGAAGGTAATCAGGCCTGATGACTTTGCTTTCTGGAATGGATTAATGTAGTTTCACCAGGTCTAATAGGACTAGATTAATTCCTCAAGAATGAGTTGTTATCAGTGAGCATGGCACATCCCTAGTTCCTACATGGGCTGTACCATTTTTGCAGGTGCTTCTGTTATGTGGTATCATCCACAAGAAGGCCTCCACCAGAACTCTATGAGTGTAGCATCGTACCATTGGACCTCTAGAAATGTGAGCTAAATAAACTTCCTTTCTTTATAAATCCTGTTTTCAGGTATTTTATTATAGCAACAAAATATAGACTAAGACACCAATTTAGTGGATATTGGAGCCATTTGTAGAAATAGGGAATAAAGAAATTGGCTTAGCAAGGTTTTATTGTATTTATATAGTTCAGATATCTTGAACTAAATGCAGAATCAGCCTAGGAAATATCTGTTAAATAAATTATTTTAAAGTTTTTGAGCAAATATGACCTTACGTATAGTTAGAATTGACAAAGCACAGTAATTTTAATAACTTTCAGTTCTTTTGCATAGAGTCATCCATAGTGTGAAGTTTTTCACGTGTGTGTGCTCAAATATATAAAAATATATCTCATATTTGAAATAGAGCCAGTTATGGATTTACTTCCTCCCAATTCCAAATCTTCCCTTTTAGTATCCTCCTTTGTGACACTGTCGCTAGATTTCTTCCTTGCATCTGGACAACATTAAGTTTGTTAGAAGATGGCAGTAGTGAGGCACTACAGGAGGAAGCAGATTCACTCCCTGGTCCCAGCGTCCTTTTGTCTTGCTGCTCCTTGAAGCGTTAGGCTCCTGTGCCAGAAACTAAGTCATATACCCTCAGATGATTTTCAGCAGTTTCCAGAGGGTGGTTTCCCAATGAATTTGCTATGGCCCTGAAAACAAACTTCCAGTGACCCTAACTACCACTCTCCAAGGCAGGTTCTGCTGTTCAGTAGGCCTTTCCCAACATCTGGCAGCCTTGGTTAAGTGTGGAGAACGTATTCCCAACGCATCTTTCCCTTGAGTACTCTGAGCCTTACAGGTTCTGTCTCCTAAGTTCCCTGTTCTTGAATTCTTTGGAATTCTTTTTACTCCTTAGTATCTCTGTTATTTAAAAACTCTTCATGTTAACCTTTTCCCATTTAATTTACTGTGTGGTTTCTATCTCCTGACTATAATCAGAGTTAAAAAATTATATTCCTTTTTATGATGGGGACACTATGTTTTTTAAAAATATTCACCCTATCTCCACATTTGTATTCATGTGGCTCTAAGCCTCACTGATTAAGCCCAATCCTAGAATCTAGTTTGAATAGTATTTGTTTTCTGTTATCATTAAGTGATCCATTTCTGCAGTTTCTGCACTTTTCATATGTTAACAGTGACAGTTTTCTCTGATCTTTGCCAACAGGCATATCACCTCTGAAAGTCTGTTCAGAGAGGCAAAATATGCACAATTTCCATTAAATACGCTTTTTGATCAGAAATCATCATTTTTTCTTTGAACAATGAAAACAAATAAATAATGAGAGATAAATTAAAAAAAAAACAAAACACTTTGACAAATGATATATTTGTGTGCCAGAAAGAATAAATGACTTCAACAATCACAAATGAATGCCCCTGGAATCACAATATGTTTTTCCAAATCAGACTTCATTCTAGGAGATAAGTAAACTACTCATCATCCACTGACTTTGCCTTCATTCAACTCTGTATTTGTGTTTCTTGAAAATAAAAGTCCCCTTTTCTTTTACCTAAATGATTAATGGTGCATGCTAATGAGGGCTCTCTTTCTGCATAGTTCACTGCAAGTGTGAGAAATATTGTCAGAAACTAAATGAATCTTTTGGACTTGACTGATTTCTCCCAATTTTGTAATATTATTCAGCTTCTAAATGACAATTTTTTAAAAAAAGAATACTTTTATCAAGTAGTTTAGGATTTCTGATTCTCATTCTCAAAGAAATCAAAACAATCTAAATAAATTGTTCCCAGAATTTTTCTAATAAAATATCTTGCCTCTATAATACTCAGACAAAATACAGTATCAAACATTTAATTGCCTTATTATTATTGCTACATTTTGTAATTGGACCAAATTTTAAGATAACTATATTCTATCCAACTTACTTCTCTTCCAAACTTAATGAACCATTCAAACCACAGAAGGTGTTTGCTGGCAAATACGAAATTTCACATAATTTAAATAAAATGCATTTTTGTATAATTGCTACACAGACAAGATGATGAACATGTTATGAAAACTTGCAGGTCTAATTTGAAAGATTAAACACAGTTAAAAATTTTACAGAATATATGCTCATTAGCAACTCTGATATTTCATCTGTGTCTTATATTTACATGCATATATTTTTATGTTTATATAAACAGTGGCTCACAAAAAGGGTATCCACAGTTTTATTAAAAAAGTCAAATCCATCGGATTCACAAGTGTTTAACACATATTGAAAGTATATTGAAATCTGAAGATCATGGTATTCTGGAGTCCAGTTTAACTGCAATGAATCATGGAATTTTTGTTTTGTTTTGCTTTGCTTTATTCTCTGTCACTAGAAGAATGTTAATTCCATGGAAGGACAGTATTTAAAAGAGACTGTTCTCAGGAATAAGAATCTGAGTCCAAATATTGCTACTAAAGAACTATCAGAACTAAGAAATGAATTCAGTAGTTATAAAAATCAATGTACAAAAATTAATAGTGTTTCCATATGCTAACAGTGAATTAATGATCTGAAAAAGAAATCAGAAAGGCAATCACATTTCCAATAGCTACAAAAATAATTAAATACCTTGGAAACAATTTAAACAAAGTGAAAAATAGCTACCATGAAAACTGCAAAACTTTGATGAACAAAATAGAGGAAATAGCAAAGACATGGAAAGATCTAGTGTTTCTGGACTGGAAAACAAGTATTGTTAAAATGTCAGTGCTACTCAAAACAATTTACAGATTCATTGCAATCCCCTTCAAAATAATAAAGGCAATTTTCACAAAAGTGGGCAAAAAAAGTACTGAAATTCATATGGAAGCCCCTCCCCCCATAGAAAATCCCAACTGGCAGAAAAAATGCTGAGAAAAGAACAAGGCAAGGGACATTACACTACCTGCTCAACTTAACTACAAAGTTACACTAATTAAAACAGCATGGTTCTGGCATAAAAACAGAGACAGAACAATGAAACAGAATGGAGAGCCTAGATACAAATCCATATATCTACAGCCAATCGATCTGTGACGAAGTACTAAGAACACACGTTGAAGAAAAGACAGTCCTTTCAATAAATTGCATTGACAAAATGGGATTTTTCCATACAGAGGCATGAAATTAACCCCTTTCAGTCACCATGAACAATACAACACTCAAAATGGATTAAAGACTTAATGTAAGAAATGACATTATGAAATTACTAGAAGAAAGTAAAGTGATTGCTTCTACACATTAGGATTGGCATGGAATTTTTGAACCCAAAAATACAAAATACCAGAAGTAAAAACAAAAATAGACAAATGGGATGATATCAAACTAAAGAGTTTCTGCACAGCACAGGAAAAATCAACAGGGTGAATAAATAATACAAAGTATGGGGAAAATACTTGTAAGCTATACATCTGACAAGGAATTAATAGCCAGAATATATAAACTTTAAACTGACCAGTAAATACACAATTATCCTACTAAAAATGAAAAGAATGGCACATGAGTAAATGCTGAACAACACTAGTTTTAGGGGAATGCAAATGGAAACCACAATGAGATATCACCTCACTGCAGTTAAATTTGCCATTATCAAAAAGAGCAAAGGTAATAAGTGCTGGTGAGAATGTGCAGAAAAGGAAACCTGTGCATACTGTTGTTGGGAATGTAAATTCTTAGAGCTATTGTGGAAAATAATATGAGATGCCTCAAAAAAATTAAATAGATAACTATCATATGATCAAGCGACCCCATTATTGACTATGGCTCTACAGACAAAATGAAATCATACTATCAGATATCTATTATTGTAACACTATTCACAATAGCCAAGAAATGAAAACAATCTAAGGGTCTATCAGCAGATGAGTGTGTGAAGAAACTGTGCTACATACACACAATAGAAGACTTTTTGGCTTTTAACAAAGGATAAAATCTTGTCATTTGCAGCAACACAGATGGAGCTGGAGCTCATCATTTTAAGTGAAATAAGACAAGCACAGGAAGACTAATAAATTTCATTTATATGTGGAATATATATTTTTTTAATTATCCTATAGAAGTTGAGAGTATAATTGTCATTACTAGTAGGTGGAGAAAGTAGGGAGGAAGTAGGGTTGATTAATAGCTACTAAGCAATACTTAGGAGAAAAAAGTTCTGGTGTTCTATTATACAATTATTGTTATAGATAACAAAAATGTTCCATATAGAAGAAAGGATTTTGTGTGTTTTCACCATTAAAAAATTGGGGGGCCAGCGCCGTGGCTCACTAGGCTAATCCTTCGCCTTGCGGCGCTGGCACACCGGATTCTGTCCCGGTTGCCCCTCTTCCAGGCCAGCTCTCTGCTGTGGCCCGGGAGTACAGTGGAGGATGGCCCAAGTACTTGGGCCCTGCACCCCATGGGAGACCAGGAGAAGCACCTGGCTCCTGCCATAGGATCAGTGCGGAGCGCCGGCTGCAGTGCACCGGCGGCGGCCATTGGAGGGTGAACCAATGGCAAAGGAAGGCCTTTCTCTCTGTCTCTCTCTCTCACTGTCCACTCTGCCTGTCAAAAAATAAATAAATAAATAAATAAATAAATAAATAATAAGAAATTGGGGACACTAGTTTAGCTTAGCAGTTACGATCTCCATTAGGACATCCATGACCCACATCAGAATACCTGAGCGTGATGCTTGGCTCTGGCTCCTGATTCCAGCTTCCTAGTAATATAGACCATGGAAACCCTATGGTGGTTCAAGTGATTGAGTTTCTGCCACCAATGTGGCAGCTCTCAGACAGGTTTCTGGCTACTAGATTGGCTCAGCCCAGTCCCAGTTGTGATGGGTATTTTTGGAGTGGACCAGTACATGGGAGTTCCCCCCACCCTGCTGTTAAATAAACAAATACTTTAAAAAAATACATTGAACTAAATGATAAATGTTTAAAGAGATAAATATTTTACTCTGATTTGAACATTACATAATGTATACACATATTGAAGCATCACATGATTACCCCCTAAATGTGTAAAGTCTTATATATCAATAAAAATAAGAAATAAAATAATAAAAACATCTGAATTCAAATTTCACACTCGCTCTCTGACTTTGGAATAGTTAGTTTAGCCTTTGGACCCTAATATTTCTGTAATAGAAATAGATAATATTACCATACTCAAAATTATTGAATGAACTAAATAGGTGATAAAAGTAAACCACAAAGCTCAATAACAATCAAAATATAGATTACTTCACCATCTACAATCTTGTCTTTGATCCTCAGCTCCAGACACTCAGGAAACAATGATCAGAATACATTTCCAAAGTCGGGGCAAAAATCCCAGATCTAGGTAATGAAGGCACTTCAGTTTCTGTTTAGCGTTGTCTTACTCAAAAGAAAATTTAACCATTAGTGGTGAAGTCTTAATTCTCACGTAGCCATTGGTTGTGGCATATTCAGGATGGGCTGATCAAGTTGAAAAATAGATTGGATTTTTTTGTCTATTGCCCTGGGTATTATTGAAGCATAATAAGCACACAAAAATAGACTGGTGAACTCTCACAAACTTTAGTACACTGATAGAACTGACGCAAAGACCAGGGAACAATCATGATGAAAAACCAGCAAGTCCTCACTCACCCCCTTCCCATCTCAACTCCCCAGTCCACCCCAAAGACAACTGCCATCCTGAGTTCTAATGGCAGATATAAATGCATTGGGTCAGCAAAATCCATTGGATCAAATTTTAACGATCCAGAAGTTATACCAGTTATATTCTAGTGAATAGCATAAAACACTAACCTCCCCTCATGGAGCTTATGATCTTGTAAGAGTTAAAAAATGGGAAAAAAATCATGCTAATGTAATATTATGGACTTGATTCAAAATGCAAATTTATTTCTCCTAGATTAAGAATCCCTATAAATTCTGTAAAACAGCGGTTTTTCCCACAAGAGACAACATCAGGGTATCACTTCTGTAAATATTCAGGACCCATATTAAAATTAAAACTGTTGCTGAACAAAGAACAATCTGAATAAACAATATATTTATTAAGAGCAAGGAAAAAATGTAAGACAATGTTATTTTGCTCTAGCTCATTATGTCAATTAGGTCCAATGCTGTATTAGCTCAATCATAAGTTGATAACATTCTTCAATAAATATTTCAGTCAAAAAAGTAGTTTGGCAGGTCATACAAAGGTAAATAGGTCTGACTTTTCGTAGATTATGAATTTTCTCATAGTTTTTGATATGTTAATTTTATTTCTGATTATCTAAGAGTGAGGGGTTACAAGACATATCAGTTTTCAACATGTTAAATCACAGAAAAACTTTCCTTCATGAAATATCTTACTAACGAAGTTGATAGGAGGAAAATAATGTAGCATAATAGTTGGTGTGGAAAGGCATGACAGGTGTCTTCACTCATAGTAAGGGTCATGGTTGACGCCCCTACAACAAAAGGCAGGTTAATAAGAAAAAAGCAAAGCTTTTATTAAATCAGTCTTTTATGTGACAAGGGCCCTTCACAAAAGCAGACCCAATGACCCAGAGAAAGGTTATGCTTTTATGCTTAGGTTTGGTTAAGAGTGGGCAGTCATGTACCAGTATGATTGGGCAAAAGGGTATGACCTAATAGTGACAGACTTGTGGAGGAGGAGAGAATCCAGTCCCTCCTATTCGAATTTTTCTGGGCATGTCTGTGTAGCATTCTTTTCCTACAGGTATACTTCATAATACCTGGCACAGGGAGCCCTCCAAGAAAGCAGGACAAGGTCAGAAAGTAGCCTTGTTAGGTATCATGGCTTGCTAAGGGGAGTGCTGTGATTTCCATGACTAACCATCATGGAGAGAAATTCTGACTCCAGTGCTTTAACCAGGAGGAGAAAACACAAGAGAAGATCAGGGATGTTTTTCTTCTGAGGCTCTTTCAATCTCCTTCAGGTCAAAATACTCAACATGCCAAAGTGCACACTTTGAAATATGTTGTTAGCCCTGACATGGTTGAGAGAGTGTTTTGGTGGAGAATAATTATGCATTTTAATACCTCTAAGAGAATAAAGACTTAGCATCTCTCAGCTATAATTCTCTCATCTATAAAATGGATTTTATATACACCACACAGGGTGATCATCAAAATCAAATGATGTATCTTGAGTAACATAATTTGTATATTCCTTGTTGCAGAGAAAACACATGTGTTTATATGTGTGCATGCATGTGTGTAAAAACAAATAGAGAAAAGATATTTTAAGAAGATGAAATCTACATTTTGTGCCAAGAAACTTATTTTGACTCAAGAATTAGCATATCTGTTTGAGTAACATAGTATTGAGAAGCGCAGAACCAAAGTGCAGATGTTGAAATGTTGTATTAGGGGGCGCTAGCCTTGTGGCCCCTGACATTCATGTGGGAGACCTGGATGAAATTCCCAGCTCCTGGTTTCAGCCTGGCCCAGCCCTGGCAGTTGTGGATATTAGAGGAGGGAGGGGGGAGGGCGCAGGTATTAAACCAGCAGATGGAACATCTTTCTCTCTGCCTCTTCTTCTGTCTCTGCAACTCTTTCATTTTTTTTTTTTTTTTTTTTTTTTTGGACAGGCAGAGTGGACAGTGAGAGAGAGAGACAGAGAGAAAGGTCTTCCTTTTCCGTTGGTTTACCCTCCAATGGCCGCTGCGGCCAGCACACCCAGCTGATCCGAAGCCAGGAGCCAGGTGCTTCTCCTGGTCTCCCATGCAGGTGCAGGGCCCAAGGACATGGGCCATCCTCCACTGCACTCCCCGGCCACAGCAGAGAGCTGGATTGGAAGAGAAGCAACCGGGACAGAATCCAGTGCCCCGACTGGGGCTAGAACCCGGTGTGCCGGCGCTGCAGGCGGAGGATTAGCCTATTGAGCCACGGCGCCGGCCAACTCTTTCATTTTTTTAAACAACTTATTTATTTGAAAGGTGGAAATACAGAAAGAGAAAGAGGAAGAGGGAGAGATTTTCCATCTGCTGATTCACTCCCCAATTGGCTGCAATGGCAGGGCCTGGTCAGGCCAAAGCTAGGAGCCAGGAGCTTCTTCCAGGTCTCCGTGTAGGGCCCAAAAAAGCCTCTGCTGCTTTTCTAGCTGTATTAACAGGGAGCTGGATCAGAAGTGGAGCATTCAGGAATCCGCAAACCAGTGCCCATATGGGATGCAGGCACTGCAGGAGGAGTCTTAACCTTATATGCCACAGCTCTGGCCCGCAATTATTTCTTTCAAATAAATAACTGAACAGAAAGTGTCTTTGGCTCTCCTCCTTTAATCTACTTTTATGCCAATGACAGAGTATTCTTTGATAGGCTTAGATTGTATTAATCTTAGGAACTTCCAGAATTTTCAATTACCTGGTATGATAGAATACAATGTTTAGAAATTTCCAAGTAATAGGTTATTTTAGTTTTTATATTTTAACATTTTCTCCTTTAAAACCCTAAATTATCATTACATGACAAGGATGGTTCAAATGTTACTAGAAACTGGCATATAATCACAAGGAAATCTGTGAGAGCTGGCAAAATTCCTGAATATGAACAATAATGTTTGCTATTTATAAGTCACTTTTCTTCTGAAAAATTCAAATTCCCTTAATGGTGTTTTCTACTAAATCACTTTGTAGTAAATAGGGGCCATACTACCTATTCATTTATTGAATTAGACTGTGGAAGCCATTTTAGTGCCCTGAAATTCACAAGTGAATAACAGGAATGGCATTAGAATTCAGATACTTGAACTGATTCTGGCTTTTTTGCGAGGTTGAATGGAACTTATTCCACTCACTGACAGCTGCACTTGAACTCTTTATTATTGCATCTGGAGAGGGCATGTTACCCCACAGAGCGTTATTATTTTAAAGCCAAGCATATTATAATAGCAGGACATGGTTTTGCTTTCCAATGTAAATCTTTTTTATTCAGTGTTCAGATTAGAAGGACAATAAAATATTGGTATAAAAATACCATATGTTTCTTCTTTGGAAATACATGGATAAAGGGCGGGCTGCCTCTTTTGGTAGTTAAAATAAATTAGTAGTATTCTCTATTTTAGAGGAAGTCATATGGAATGATTCTGCTGAAATATCAGTAAGGTTGAAACTGCAAAAATATTCAGAGGTTTTAATTCTTTGTTTTGACATATTAAAATAGATGTTATTATTGGGATACTGCTACATGTTTCATAATAGGATCTTAGGGAAATCAAATATCATTATTCATAGCATTTGTCAATCTGTGTTTCAAGTATTTCTACTATGGCCAACTTCAAATTGCCAAATGGAGTCACTGAACAGGAACTTGGAAAAAGATGTATAAGCCACTATGAGCTGATTTGGGGACAATACTGGATGTTACATTCTATGCCAGATTTTTACTTCTATTTGTGGTGGCCCTCTAACTACAGAGATGATAATTAACCAAAAGCCCCTCCACATCTGTGCAAAGGCCATTCCTACCAGGCTGGCTCTGAGTCAGTGGCAGGGTGGTAGGGTTACTGAAGCAGGCCCATTCATGGAAAGGTTGGAACCTCTTTGACGATAGACTTTTGGCTCAAGGACTTCAAAGTGGCTTTACCAAATATTTCTAAGACTATTTGAGTTTGATCTACTTCCATTCAACCATTGTTTTCTCTCCCTCATTTAGATGCAGACCTGCATGAGGGTCTCCCAAACCATCTAATATTCTCTCACAGGTGTATCTCCTAATACTTGCATATGGGATGGATATTCTGGAACAGAAGGCTAATCTCCTGCTTGGGATGCCTGCACGCCATATTAGAGTCCAAGTTCAAGTCCAAGTTGCACCACTTCTGGTCTAACTCCCTGCTAATGCACCTGGGAAGGCAGCAGAAAATGACCCAATTGCTTGAGTTCTGTCATGCATATGGGAGAGCTGAATGGATTTCCTGACCCCTGACTTTAGCCTGGCCCAGCCCCAGCCCCAGCTGTTGAGATCTGAAGCATGAAACAGAGGATGGAATATCTCTCTCATCCCTCTCTGTCTCTGTCTCCGTCTCCCTCTCCCTCCTTCACTCCCTCTCCCTCTCCCTCCTTCTCTCTCTCTCTCTCTCATGTCTCTCCCTCTCTTGTTCTCTCTCAATGTATTTGAAAGGACTTATTTGTCTATTTTGAAAGATTTACAGAGATGGAGAGATGGAGAGAGAGCAAGAGAGAGAGATTCTTCCCTATGCTGGTTCACTCCACAGATGACCACAACAGCCAGAGCTGGATGAAGCTGAAGCCAGAAGCCAAGAACTGGGTTTCCCTCGTGGGTGGCAGGAGCCCAAACAGTTGGTCCGTCTTCTGCTGCTTTCTCAGGCCATTAGCAGGGAGCTGGATCAGAAGTGGAGCAGGCAAGATAAGTACAGGCAGCCATGTGTTTTTTTTTTTTTTTTTTTTTGACAGGTGGAGTGGACAGTGAGAGAGAGAGAGACAGAGAGAAAGGTCTTCCTTTGCCATTGGTTCACCCTCCAATGGCCGTCGCGGCCAGCTGCACTGTGGCCGGCGCACTGCGCTGATCCCGATGGCAGGAGCCAGGTACTTATCCTGGTCTCCCACGGGGTGCAGGGCCCAAGCACTTGGGCCATCCTCCACTGCACTCCCTGGCCACAGCAGAGAGCTGGCCTGGAAGAGGGGCAACTGGGACAGAATCCAGCGCCCCGACCGGGACTAGAACCTGGTGTGCCGGCGCCACAAGGCGGAGGATTAGCCTAGTGAGTCGCAGCGCCGGCCGCCATGTGCTGTTTTTACACAACCACCCTTTCTTTGCTCCAGCATCCTGGGGAAGGCTGGACACGGGAAGAAGAGTCAGTAGCTCCCTGAAGACTCTGATCCAAGGAAGACATGGTGGACCGATGCTCCTCCAGGAGGACCATTCTAAATTATGTCATCCAAAGTCTTATAGAAGACTCTTGGTGGCTCATTCAGTTTCCAATTAACCCATCTTCTCTTCCTGCCCTCCTTTCCATATGAAAGGTTCCTCAGATCACCTCTTAAAGTACTTGTACCCAAATCTATGTCTTTGGTCCTATATGTGGGTAATCCCCAAATAAACCATAGCAACAAACTCTAATGAGTTACATTTTAAGTTACATAATTTATATAAAAATAATAAATTATAAGTCTCTCGGGGCCAGGAGAGAGGAAAGTAAATTAGGGCATGTAGCCAGAAGGAAGGAAAGAGAGAGGAACAGAGAACTAGTCAACTGAAGAGCATGGCTTCCACACCATGGATTTGGTTGCTTCTCACTCTGTTCATTGTCATTCAGAAATATGGACCCAAAAAGCAAGGTCATGTGATTTTTACAAAGATGCAATAAATTTAAATAATATACACAGATAAAGCCTCAAAATGGGGCAGGCACTGTGGCACAGTGGGTTGAGCTGCTGCTTGGGGTGACCACATCCCATATCAGAGTACTTGTGTGCCTGGGAGGCAGGAGGGCATTTGGAGAATGAAGCAGTGAATAGAAAAATCTTTGTTATCTGTCCTCCTCTTCTCTCTGTCACTCTGCCTCTCAAATAAGTAAATAACCTCAAGATTTATAAAAAGCTGGATGGACAAAATGAACACATCTATCTCCTGCATACAGAAGTGGGCCTTGAATTTGTGATCAGTGATTAGAGATTCTGAACAAGGCGCCTAGTGGATTTAACATGTGCAAGCGCAAGAATACATGCCACTCCTTTCATGCCATTCACTTTCAACAGTAACTTCTTGATCTTCCCCTGCTCTGCTTTTTTGTAATCTTGAGAGAATTCCAGGATTTGTGGCCTATCAGATACAATAAGAAAGTAAGTGAGTAAATACGGCTTCAAGTGCCTTGCAAGGTCTATTTATGTTGAGGAATCAAGAGACAAAAGAGATATATTCTCCTCTCTCAGGCATAAAGCGTCTGATGTTTCAAGAAAAGAGGCAAGTAGAGGGAATTCTTGTTCCTAAATAAAATGTTATTGCTAACTTAAAAAGAATCACTTGAAGACCAAATTTCCTTATGATAACTTAAAACACATCAGATTTCACCTTGCTTTCAAATTCTATTTGCCATATTTGCTTTCTTTCTCTCTTTTTGCTGGATTTTTTGCTCTTAGTACATTATAAACTGCTGTTGACACTTCGAATCTTTGATCCTGTAAACTGTCCTCCCCACCTTCCCAGCATTCAGTTCTCCCTTATCCTTCTTTTCTTACCTCCTGCTCATCTTCTATGACTAAGCTTGAACATGATCGCCTCAGTGAAATCTACCTTTGTAGGGCGCCCAGAGTGCTACCTCCCCAAAATGTTTACATCTCCCTGACAACATTCATATTGTACATCTGTTTCACTATCTGTCCCTACACACAGGAGTCCTGCTGAGAAGTGGGCCATATATCTTGTGTTTCAATGTCTAGTGCAGAGCCTGGTGTCTAATGAATTATTAACACTTATTTTGTGAATGGAAGTTCCAGTCTTAATGTCCATTCCCACTTCCCATTTCCATGTTCCTCATCCCATTCCACCCTTATGCCAACAGAGAGAAGGAAAACTTCCATCACAAGGCCTGTTCCATTACACTCTGTGAATTCTAGCATGTCTTTATTTCTCTGCTTCCTTTTAATGTTCTAAAGGGTGGAAGATGGGAATTCAATAAAGAAACAGATTGGATAAAGCATACAGTAATTTCCATTACTTGAGCCTCACAAACATTTTTAGGAATAAAGAGACTAAATATGAATGCAACTTACAGATGAGAATACTAAACAATCAGTATATTATCTGTTAGGTTAAATTAAGGTTTCCCAGCTCTTATATATTGCCACTAGCAATTTGTTCCCAATGAAAGGTCAAGGAACCATTTTTTCCCCCTCTCAAGTTTCCTTTGATTGACAGACTCCAAATCACTTCCTTATTTTAATTTTGTTTCCTTTGCTGTTGTCTCTATTAGTCAGCTGCATGAAAATCAAATCCAATGACAACTCAGTCAGAATAAATGAGTAGCCTACTAAGCAGTGTTGCATGGCTTCTTTTGTAAAAGGACTTTAGACTGTCTTGTCACCCATCTATCAGGGCTGGTTAGAAGGTAATAAAATCAGACCTCCCACAGTGCAGGTGGAGGAGCTGGCTGACCTTGCATCTAAAATGATTCATGCTAATTTGTCGTTTCTTGTGATAATTTGAAATCCTGGGGGAAGACAAAGGTAAATAAATCCCTCCCAGTGATGGATACTGTCAGGAAATAGCCCTTATGTATATTAATTTCCCTGCACTTCTCTAATCAAGTTTATGGAATAACTTGTTTTAGAGGGCAATGTCTAGTTTCAGAATTACAAAGTATATATCAGATGGAGGAAAGCTAGCAGGAAACAGTGCAGGCCGTGGGTTCCACATCTGTGCTTGACTCTGCATGTGGGAACATATACATTTGTCCACAAGCCAAACTTAGTGTAACACCCTAACAACTTCCCAGAACCTACTACCTTCAATGTGCTCTGCTCTGCTTGCCAGGCGGGGTTGGGAAAATTACACAGTGCATATGCTTCAGGGAAGATGGGTGTACATGACTTCCCCACTCCTCTCACTAGGTACCAAATCAAAAGTCAAAAAACCAAATCGAAAATCTTACATATTACATAGAAGAGAAACACAGGACATGTTTCTCTCCACAAAAGTGTGGAGAAGGCAGACTGGCAAGGGGCACTGGGACAGAAGGAGTGACACAGTTGTTCATCCTCTGGATTCTCTTTTTGATTAATGGATGCCAGATTTGGAGCTGAAGAAGATGAAAACCCAGAAATGCCAAAGAACAAAGGTAATGTCAACCAAAATGGCCACCCAAAGGATCAGAAAACAGGAAGCCTAGCAAAATAGAAAACTTTGAACATCATTATTCTCAAATCAAACATCATGGAGCATAATTAGCCTTGCCCCATTCACTCTGCAAAGACAGAGTGGACAGCCCCATATTTCACCTTTGCCAGGCTGCAATTGGCTGGGTCAGCACCCCACAATAATGATTTCAGGGAGGCCAGAGCAGCGTGATTAGGATATTTATCTCTACCAGTCTGTAACTCCTCCTCGCAGGGTCAATAGCAATCATGTAGGAAGCTTGATTCCCACCTACACCTGGCAGTAGTGGAATGCTAGGGTATTCAGCACCAGACTGTGGGAACAAGATCTGTCTCCCATGATGTCAGTGGAAGCAAGAAAATCCTACTTCTCCCAGCAGGGGCAGTGTTAATGGAGACTTACAGGAGAATGCAAACACACGCTCAGTGTGAGCAAACTTCCCTCTTACTACACTATGTTAATGAGGACAAATGAGGAAACTGAAGTTTGGCTTTCACCTGGCTGTAACAAGATGGTACAACCTCTGTTTCTTTCCCTGAAGGATAACAAGAAGTAGATTAAAATAGATGCTTTACACATAAAATGTCCAAGATTTAATAAAAAAGGACTTATGAAACAAAAAATGAGGAAGACCTAGTATTGAATGAAAAATGATAATCTATAGACAGCCTCCAAGATAACAGGAATATTAGAATTAATTAATAAAACTTTAATACAGATATCATAAACACATCAACAAAAAAATCCCAGCTTGAACAAAACCATAAAAATCCTAGCCAAGAATGAAATTCACAGCAATGAAATAGAAGACACAAATAATAAAATGAACAGTTTAGAACTGAAAAATAGAAAAGCCAAATAAAAATATTAGTGTATGGGCTTCAAAGCAAAATGGAAGAGGCAGAAGGAAGAATTAAAACAACATAAATTATGTAATCTAAACAATGGAAAGAAAACAGGTTAAAAAATGAAGGGATTGAGGGAATTATGGGACTGTATTCAAAAACCAACATTGGTGTCATTGGAGTGGAGAGGATAAAATGCTGAAGAAATATTGACTTATCAAGCTGGCAAGAAACATGAAGCTATGTATTCAAGAATCTGAATGAAACCTATATAGGAAAGGAAAGAAATTCAAATCATGACACATCATAGTCAAACTTCCGGAAATTACAGGAAAATAAAAGACCTCAATAGCAACAGGAAAAAAAAAAAAAAGCTTAACTTGATGGAAAAAAGAATGAATGAGAGTGAATTTTTCATCATAAATCATGAAGGCCAGAAGGAAGTGTCACAGAACTTATCAAGTGTTGAATGAAATAAACCCTCAATACAGAATATTATAACCAGAAAAAATGGTGTTTCAAGGATAAAGTAAAAATCAAGACATTGCAGAAAAGGAAAAACAAGAAAATGTTTTTACGCTAAAAACATCCAGATATTACACAGAAAAGTAGGAAAGAGAAAATAAAAACAACAAGTAAAGAATAATCAGTATTCAGCAAAAACATTGGCAGACTGAAGACCTAGAATATCAATAATTACATTAAATATACACAATGTAAAACACCAATTAAATGCAGAGAATGAGTTAAAAAACGTGGTCTAACTCTGATATTCATAGGAATCTCATGCCATATATTATGATACAGAGAAGTTGAAAGCAAAAGGATGGTACAAAGATATATAATGCCATTTAAAAAATAGGAATAAGTATCTTCTATTAAGTAAACTCCAGAGCAATGAAAGTTAGCAATGACAGAGAGTAATTATATATGATGATGAAATTGTTAATCTATCAGACAATACAGTAATTTTAAATATGTGTCTACTCGGCCGGCGCCGCAGCTCACTAGGCTAATCCTCCACCTTGCGGCGCCGGCACACCGGGTTCTAGTCCCGGTCGGGGCACCGGATTCTGTCCCGGTTGCCCCTCTTCCAGGCCAGCTCTCTGCTGTGGCCAGGGAGTGCAGTGGAGGATGGCCCAGGTACTTGGGCCCTGCACCCCATGGGAGACCAGGATAAGTACCTGGCTCCTGCCATCGGATCAGCGCGGTGCGCCGGCGGCAGCGTGCCGACTGCGGTGGCCATTGGAGGGTGAACCAACGGCAAAGGAAGACCTTTCTCTCTGTCTCTCTCTCTCACTATCCACTCTGCCTGTCAAAAAAAAAAAAAAAAAAAATGTGTCTACTCAAAACTGTGTTACAAAATATGTGAAAAAAAAAAAAAACACTGAAAGAACTTAAAGGAGAAATAGACAAATCCATCATTATCGTTAGATATTTTAATAACCATTGCAAGAATTTATAGAAAAACTCAAAAAAAAGTATGCAAGTATAGAAAAGAATTCAAAAAATATGATCAGGCACTGACATTGTGCTAAAGGGCTAAGTCACCACCTGTGAAGCTAGCACCCAATGTAAGCACCAGGTAAACTGGCTGCTGCTGGCTGCTCCACTTCCAATCTATCCCCCTGCTAACTTGCCTGGGGAAGCAGCCAAAGATGGCCTAGCTCTTTGGGAGCCTGCCACCCACAGGGAAATTCCGGATTCCTGGCTTCTGCCTGACAGAACTCGCCATTTGGGGAGTGAACTAATGAATGGAAGATTCACTCTCTTTCTCTCTCTCTCTCTGTAACTCCACCTTTCATATAAATAAATATTTTAATGAAATATCATCAAGTAACTGAATATGATCAAAAATTGCAGAAAATTCTACCTAATGACAACGGAATGGACATTCATTTCAAGTATCCATCAAATATATACCAAGAAAATCATGCCCTTCATCATCAATTTTTTTTTTTTTTTTTTGACAGGCAGAGTAGACAGTGAGAGAGAGAGACAGAGAGAAAGGTCTTCCTTTTGCCATTGGTTCACCCTCCAATGGCCGCCACTGCCAGCGCGCTGCAGCCTGCACATCGCACTGATCCGAAGGCAGGAGCCAGATGCTTCTCTTGGTCTCCCATGCAGGTGCAGTGCCCAAGGTCTTGGGCCATCCTCCACTGCACTCCCTGGCCACAGCAGGGAGCTGGCCTGGAAGAGGGGCAACTGGGACAGAATCCGGCACCCTGACCGGGACTAGAACCTGGTGTGCCGGCGCCGCAGGTGGAGGATTAGCCTAGTGAGCCATGGCGCTGGCCGATCATTAATTTTTTTAAAAAATCAAAGAGTGTGTTCTTAAAGCAATATTTAATCAAACTAACAAAAAATCAATAGCAGCAAAAATAATTCCAAACACTTAGAAATTAAGTACATTTCTAAATGATACAACATCAAAAAAGTTAAAATTTACATTTCACAGAAGAAAAATGAAAGAAAACCTTTAAAGATTATTTGACTCAGCAAAAGTGGTACCAAGAGAGAAATCTTATAAAACAGTAAAAATTTCATATATTTAAAATCCTATCTTCAAAAATGTTTGAAACAAGAAGCAACATAAATTCAAAGTAAAAATAAATGGGGAAATAACAAAGATAACAAGGAAATAAGTTAAACTGAACAAGACAATATAAAATATAAGTGAAACAAATAGCTAGTTCTCTCAAAAGGCAATAAATACCAAACTTCCAGCAGAAATGACAAAGATAAATATAAAGTTCTTTATCAAGAACAAAATCCCGGATTTCACAAGTCCCTTATAAACATAAAAAAGTGAAATTACAATACTAACAGCTCTACAAAGATGGAATTATAAGTGTAGATGAAATTATCTAAACCCTCAACAAACACAACTGCAAACTCACATACAATAAAGTAGATAATTTGAATGGACTTGTAACTGTTAGGGAATTGAATTCATAATTTCAGAATTCCAAAAGGGAAACCTCCTGACAGAGATCACTGCACTGAGGAATAATAATCCTCCTCCTCTTTCTTCTTTGTCTTCTTCAAGATTTATTTATTTATTTGAAAGTCAAAATCACAGACAGAGGGATGCAGAGACAGAAAGGGATCCTCCATCTGGTGGTTCATTCCCCCGGTGGCCCCACAGCTTGGGCTGTGGCAAGCTGACACCAGGAGTCAGGAGCTCCTTCTAGGTCTCCCATGTGGGTGGCAGGGGCCCAAGTATTTAGGCTGTCTTCCTTTGGTTTTCTCAGACCATTGGCAGTGAGCCAGATTGAAAGTGGAGCAACTGGGATACAACCAAGCAGAACCTTTAACCACTACACCACAACACCAGCCCTTGCCCTGGAGAATTCTATCAAATATTTTAAGAATTTATATTGATTCTAAAGCAAAGAAAGAAAGAAAAGCTTTATGCATATTATGGAATTTGTATTAGTATGATAGCAAAACCACACAAAAATAAAAAATGAGAAAAAAGTGTAGCCCAATTCCCTTCATCATTATAGATGTAAAACATCCTTTGAAAATATTAGCAAATCAAATTCAGCAATATAGTGGAAGAATCCAGCATGATTAAGGGGGTTTTATTCCACAGCTGCAAGTCTAGTTCAATACTCAAGAATCAAACAATTTATTTCTCTGTAATAACAAACTAAAAAAAATCATGATCATATCAATCTATGCAGTAAAGAATTCGGGGGCTGGCACTGTGGCACAGTAGGAAGCCTCTCCCTGAGGCGTCACCATCCCACATGGATGCTGGTTTGAGTCGGGCTACTCCTTTTCCCATCCAGCTCTCTGCTTATGGCCTGAAAAAGCAGAGGATAGCACAACTGTTTAGGCCCCTCAACTCTTGTCGGAGACCAGGAAGAAGCTCCTGGTTCCTGGCTTCTGGTCGGCCCAGCTTTAGCCATTGTGGCCATTTGGAGAGTGAATCAGCATATGGACTCTCTGTCTCTCCCTCTCTATGTCTGTAACTCTACCTCTCAACTAATACATAAAAATCTATAAAAAAAAAGAATTTGACAAAATGCAGCAGCCACGTTGGTGGTATAGTGGTGCGCATAGCTGCCTTCCAAAACGCAGCAGCCTTCATTATAGAGCTTTATGAAATGTCAGAAATAGAGGACTAGCCTGAACTTGAGAAAGGACACTACAGAAACATACGACCAATATTATCTCCAGTAGTCAAAGACTGAATGCTTTCCCCTGAAAATCAGGAATAAGGAAAAAGTGTCCTCACTTTGAGTTCTGGAAATTGTAGCTAGGGCTGGGCCAGGCTGAAGTCAAGAGTCAAAGACTCAATTTGGATCACTCATCTGGGTGGCAGGGACTCAAGTTCTTGAACCACCATCTGCTGCCTCTCTTTCTCTCTCTCTTTCTCTCTCTCTCTCTCTCTCATTGCTCTGCCTTTCAAATGGGTAAGAATAAATAAATTTACATTATTTATTGTAAAGCTTATTATAATATTTATTATTTAGTAAGACTGATTTAACAGAATAGAGAACCAAGAATACTCACAAATATGCTTATCTGATTTTTGACAACTTTACTAAAAAACACAGTAAAAGAAATTCACAGTTTCGTGTCATGGACACCACAGTTTTAAAAAAATATGAGATGTAAGACAAATCTTTAATGAAAAATTCACTCCAAAACTACCTACAGAAGTTTACTTTTTATTTTTAATTTAACAAATAATAAGTGTGTCAATTCATAGAGTAAAATGTCATATTTTAATATATGTATACATTGTGGAATGATTACATCAAACTAATTAAAATTTCTATCAACCCACCTACTTATCCTTTTTTATGTGAAAAAATTTAAATCTACTAACTTGGCAATTTTTGAAATATACATCATTTTAAATTACATTTTTAATTTTGGATTATAGGGCTTTATTAAGCATATCCAAAATTAATAATCATACAAAGAATATTTAATTAAAGTAAAAATTGACACAGCAAATGAAAACTAAATAGCATAAGTAAGTTTGAGTTCATATATACAACATTGGTTTAAGATTTATTTAGAATTTGAGGAATTAGTGTTTACATAATTCAGAACTCTCTTTTGTACTCTCCATAATTACCAATATTTTAAACTATAGTGTGATTTTTGCCTAGGCACAAAAGCTAAGAGTGATCAGTGTGTTTTTAATTATCATTTTTAATGACAATGACTACCAAATGAAAACTAGAACATAATTACCTTTTTCAAAGTCTGTGATGGGAAGGTTAGTTACAGCTTAACTGCTTACATAAATTTATTATCTCTGATGTGCAGAAATTTGTTTCATTAGCATTAGCAATTATCTACTTTAAAGGAAGGGGTTGGAGGGAGAAATATACTTACAAATATGTCACAGTTTTCCCATTGCATTCTGTCTACTTTCCTCTCCTTTACAAGAACAGGCTCTTATTATTCACTTTAAAGTCAAGGAAACTTTTAAAGATGACCGTAAAAAAGAGAGTATTTGAAACCTTTGCTTCTTGGTTTATACCTGTAAGGAATATCCGGGAGAAATACAACAAGAGCCACAACTTTGAGCCACAATTGTAATTTTAAATTCTAGCAATTTTTTATAATTAAAATATAAAATGAATTGTTTAAATTCATTTTAAATACCTGTAAACATATCCTATTAATTATTATTTCAACAACATGTAATCAATATAAAAATACTAGTGTGATATTTTAGATACTTTTCATGGATGATGTTTTTGAAACCTGGTATGTATTTTGCATCACATTCGATTCAGACTAGCCACAAGTCAAGGGTTCAGTAGCTACTAGCTACTGACTCTTTTTTTTTAACTTTGTTATGCAAGTTTCATTTAATTCATGTCTACAGATTTAGGAACATAGTGACACTTCCTCCACTACCCTCCTTCCACCCCATGCTCCAACTCTTCCTCCTCCTCCCTCTCACATTCCCACTCTTAATTATTACAAAAATCTTTTTTTTTCAGTTCACTTTATGCTTGTATAGTTAACCCTACACTAAGTAAAACAAGTGGTATGAAGAAAAAAACAAACAAACAAAAAATACTGTTCCTCAACTGAAGAGACAAGGGCTATAAGCAATCATTGAATCTCAAAATGTCTATTCCAATACATTACATTTCAGGTACTCTGTTAGTTACCTCGGATCAGGGAAAACATATGATATCTGCCTTTTTGGACGAGCTTATTTCACTAAGTATAATGGTTTCTAGTTGCATCCATCTTGTTGCAAAAGATAGTATTTTTTTAATAGCTGAGTAATACCCCACAGTGTATATAGACCACAATTTATTTATCCAGTCAACAGTTGATGGACATCTGGGTTGATTCCATATCTTAACTGTTGTGAATTGTATTGCAGTGGACATGGGGGTACAGATGACTCTTTCATATGCTGATTTCTTTTGGTTTGCTACTGTCTCTTATATTGCACAGTGAAGTTGAGATAATAAATAAATGACAAAGACTTTAGTTGTTTTTTTTTTTTTTAAATACTGTATGTGGTGGTTACAGCCACAATATTTGTAGTGTGCCAGAGATCTTGATTTGTTTATGCTGTTATATTAATCTTATAGATTAGAGTGGACATTTTTAATAGTAGCACTCAATTGCATATTCAAGCTTTGTTTATTTCTTGTCATGTATTTATTTCTTTTTGTGAACTGAGACTTGATTATAATATGTGGCAAATCAAGAACAAACTGCAACATTTCACAGTAGCTCTGTAGTAGTGAGGTAATAATCAGTCACATTCATTAACAGGAAAAGATAGGCTGTTAAGTTTGTGTGCGTGTTCCAAAGGACCCGGAAGTAGACAAGTTCTGTAATTGAAATAACAAATCATGAATGGTCATTTGTTTTACAAATAAACTATCTAATTGCATGTAGCAGAGATTCCAAGATAATGGGATCATGTATTGGTGGCCACTAAATATCCAGGAAATGTTATCATTTTGAATATGACAATAGAACAAATAGCTAAATAGTATACCATGTTGAATTTTTCTCCTCTGTTCTTTCATAACTTCATTTTAATTATCTCTTGGCATATGTCATTGATATTCTAAGAATTCAATCACTTTCTCCTACCTTCCTACCTCTGTGGCTACCACCCTCTTCCAGGTCACCACATGCCCTGTTTGGATTGCTGTAATAGCCCTGAAACACTCCATCTGTTCCCCTACTGTCTATTCTGAACACAACAGCTAAGAAAACTACTTAAAACATGTCATATGTAATTCCTCTGATAAAACTTTTCAGCAGTTTTCATTTTATGCTTAAAGAACACACAACAATGGCCCTCCAATCAAAAACATGGCCAGACACCCATGTTTGGCTTCCACTCAATCACCCAGGCCTCACTGATGTTCTGAACAAACCGACAAACTCTGCTTTTGAGTTCTTCACCTGGCCTGATCCTTTTAACTGGAAAACTCTCCCAAATACTTACAAGAGTACTTTCTCACCTCCCTCAACTTTTTGCCAACTTACATTTCCATTGAAGTCTACCCTGACTATAATATTTTAAATTGTAACATGACTGTGTCCTCAACCCATTCATCTCCTAATCCTGCTTTATCCTACCCACTATGCCACTCTCTAAATACTTCTCATCTTCTAACCTACTACATAACTTACTTATTGATATTGTCAGTTTTGTTTTGGGTTGTCACACTACAGAAGGTAAACTCTGCTAGGGTAAGCATCTTTGTTTCTCTTAGAATCACTTTGAAATTAATGGATGAAAAAATTTTGATATTTATGGCTACATGTGGTAGAAATATGAAATTTTAGCCTTTTTCCTTTATACTTCCTTTTCCTTTAACTCACTTTATGAGTATCATTCATTCATCTATCATCTATCGCCATCTGGGGATTAGCCATTTTATTTAAAGTCCTCTATCATAGTTAAAAATATACATTCCTGATAATAAGGAAGCTATCTGTTTTGTTCCCTGCCACATCCCTATATCTAACCGAAAGCAGAACTGCTATGGATAGTCAAAAATACTCATTAAATATATTTTTAAATGGGGATTACAATACTGCATTTCAGCGAGCTATCTGGTGCATTTGAACTACAGAGTAATATCAGAATTTTCACTTCTGTGTGAAATCCAGATTTCCACTTATTTGTGATTAATTCCACTTCACTGGTCATACTCTTCTCAGTGAGTATTTGACCTTTAACAATGGCCCTATATGCATAAATTTGGTAATGAAATGGATGGTAAAATATCCAAATTTGGCATCTTTGATTTGTAAACTGAAGAGGTTTTCATTTTCCTTCAGGCAGAATTCATTCAGCAAGGTGAAGGTGTAACCAGGTATAAAATAACATAAACAAACAATTTTAACTTTTTATAGCTGATTTAGAGCTGGAATGCAGGCTTCCCACTCTGCTCATATTCTAAGGTGAAAAATGTCTTGTTCCTTGTCTCAAATTTTGTGCAGCAGGAAGACCTGGTCAGGCTAAGTCTAATCTCACAACCTGTGGACCCTCAAGGATCACCAAGATGAAAGAGGGAAGGAATGCATTGCCATCTATCTAGTGACAAGTCTTGGTGCCTGACACCAGAGAACAGTGGCTCTTTTGTGATTTTTGCCACAACAGCACCCTTTTCTTGTAGCCTCTCTTAAAACCTCAAAACATCCTTTTATAGCAAAGCGGTAGCTTGAGACCCAGAGGTCTGCTACCCCATGATGTAACAGCAAATAAATGTTTTCTTCCCTTCACACCAAAACCTTGTCATTATCATTTTGATTTGGTGCTAGAGAGAAGGACCAAGCTTTCGGTTGTGGGGAGCAACTCGGACTAGACTAAGTTACTGGAATTAAGATTTATTCTATGCATCTGCTCTCCCACAATAGGGTGCTGGGAGAGGAGTAAACAACTTTTACACAGCTGCCTCCAGTTCGACCAATAACCTGCAGGAGCTGATCCTGCTCCTGATTGGAGGAGAGCAGCGTACTCGGCGTGTGGGTAGCAGAGTTGGGATTGGTGGAAGAGGACTATAAAGGAGGAGAGAGACAACATGCACCAGGAACATCTAAGGGGAACATCCGGATAACATCTGAGCAGCCCCCAAGAGAGCCGGCCGGCAGTGTGCCGCTCCCCCGCGGAAGTGGGGAAAGTGGCAGGGGGAACCGCCCTTCCACAGAGGTGGAAGGGATCGGCAGCCAACCTGGGAAGGACCAGCAGCAAACCCGGGAAGGGCCAAGCAGACAAAAGAACAGCGCAGGGTCCTGTGTCGTTCCTCCACGAAGAGGGGGAGCGACATTCGGTAATATGCACAATCACTTCATTAAATTAAGATAATCTATAAAATTGAAGACATACAAGTTAGGTAGGCTAACAAGAATTAACAAAGGGGAAACTAATCATCCAAATGCAGAAATAATTCTTTTCTTAAATCCTCCCTGGATTATGGTTTATCCACACTAACGGTATTATTTAGTTAGGTAACCGAATAATTGGATTATGGTTTGTTGACACTAGTAACTGTATAATTTAGTTAGATAACTAAATGGCAATGATTCATATGTACTGGAAGCCAAAGCTTTTCAGCACATTGTGAGGTTTTGGCACATACAGCTTGTGAGGAGAAACAGGCTGCCCCAGCATATCCATGCTTAACGGACACAATAATTTCCCCTGACCCCTTGTGATATTTTAGAAAAATAGCAGCAGATCTGAAAAAGTAAACCTGCGATCATCATGTGGAATCTCCTTCGGAACATTTATTTCATGCTTGTTGTTTTGGCTTTTTCTATTTTTATGTATAGCTAGAAAGTTCCTTCCTATACTCTCAAATTGGCTGGGAGCACATTAGTACATGCATTTGACTGTTTTATTTTAAATGTCAACAGCCACGCACTGTGTGAGAGATAATTAGCCAGAAGATTAAGAGGATGTAGGTTTTGCTGAAAACTTCATCATGCTTTCAAAATTAAATATGTACAATGTTTAATTTGTTACTAAGTACATCACTTTCAAAGCATTCTCCAAAAATAAATATCCTTAAATCAAACATATGCTACCCAAGAAATCTATTTCCTGCACATATTAGAACCCTGTATGCAAAAGCTGAACTTAGACACAAAGAACAACATAAAGTCAGTTATATGAGTAATGGAAATGAAATTTATCAAAATATTAATTCTAAAATGTACAATTTGATTGGCTGAAAACTTCTTATAACAGGTGCTTTGATTTGAATATTTAGATTATTTCTTCTTGTCCAGTTCACCATCTGTGTTACTGAGAGTCAAAGAAGCAAGAGTATGACAATGCCATGGCTCACTAGGCTAATCCTCCACCTGCGGCGCCGGCACCTGGGTTCTAGTCCTGGTTGGGGCACCAGATTCTGTCCCGGTTGCTCCTCTTCCAGTCCAGCTCTCTGCTGTGGCCCGGGAGTGCAGTGGAGGATGGCCCAAGTACTTGGGCCCTGCACCCGCATGGGAGACCAGGAGGAAGCACCTGGCTCCTGGCTTCCGATCCGCACAGTGCGCCGACCGCCACGCGCCGGCCGTAGCGGCCACTTGGGGGGTAAACCAATGGAAAAAGGAAGACCTTTCTCTCTGTCTCTCTCTCTCTTTCTCTCTTTCACTGTCTTAACTCTGCCTGTCCAAAAAAAAAAAAAAAAAAGAAGAAGAAGAAGCAAGAGTACAACAAGTACAAGAAAGGGAATTTGTGGGTTTTGGCTAACATTATTAAATATAGTGAACCCTATGAACCAGAATGGCTTTCTGATGACGAAAATATTGTAATGTCAATATTTGTTGATGGACTTGGTTGCCATCACAAAGGATGTTATCCTCTGTGTGCTTGAAATACATGCACTCTAATTGTCTAGGATAAGTTTGAGTATAATACCAAGAGGAGATGCAACATCATATGTGTACACCTCTCACATACAACTTGATTCTACACATGGTTTCCAGACCAGATAACACACAGGATAGAAACAGGAACCAAGGTCTTTTTGTCTTAAAAAAAAAAAAAAAAACGGTTTATTCATTTTATTTGGAAGGCACAGTTACAGAGAAGAGGGAGAAGTAGAAGGAGAGAGAGAAGAAAGGGAGAGAGAGAATAACAGCTTTCCAACTTCTGGTTCACTCCCCAGATGGCAGCAATGGCCAGGGCTGTGCCAGGTTGAAACCAGGAGCCAGGAGCTTCTTCTGGGTCTCCCACATGGGTGCAGGGGCCCAAGAACTGGGATCATCTGCCGCTTTCTCAGGCACGTACTCCAGAAGATGGATCAGAAGCAGAGACACAGGGACTCTGAGCCAGTGTCCATACAGGATGCCTGTATTTCAGGTGTTGACTTAACCCACTACACCACAACGCTGACCCAGATTTATCTTTTAATTCAACTTTCCTTGAACATTTTCATGTACTTTTGTATAGATTTAACCTTACCATATTATTTCTCATCTTTTCTCCTGAATAAAAATTTTAAGATTCTGTTTTTCTACCTGAATTTGTCATTTATTTTCTCTTTAATTCTCTTATCAGCAGAACAATTAAAAACTATTAGAAAGTTATTTAACAATAAACCGATCATCATAATGACATGTATCATCATCATCATCTCCCATAATAGTATTTTGTATTCTACAAATTGCATGGAAGTTACAAAGTTATAATGTAACATAGTCTGATGTCTTTCCCAGAGACTTCCAAGACGAATTTGAAGAGAGAGCATATTGCAATTTTAAGCATCCTGGATGTGCTATATCTTTGTTTGAGATAAGAAGTTCTAACCACAGTTCCTTTGCAATTAATTATTCAGTGACTGCTTATACATTTCATGGGTGATCCAAGTTCCTTGCTTTTTGTGTCATTAATGCAAGGCTCATTAGTTCTTCTTTCATTACACAGATAAAGAAAGAATGAGGAGATAAAGCTCAAAGTAGCCTTGGAGGCATTTTGTTGTAGGAGAAACAAAACTGTTAGCCAAGAGGAAATTTGAAAGGATCTGAGATCTGGAGACAAGGTCAGCCAGACATTAAAGACATTATAGACTTTGTATGGGGTAAATTAAAAAGAAATCTATCTAAATATCATTCCAGTGACTCCATATATTATTTTCCTATCGCTGTCTTGACAAAGTTCCAGACACTTAGTGACTTAACACAAATCTGTTTTGTAGGTTACAAGTCTAAACGTTTTTCTCACTGAGCTAACATCAAGGTGTCAGTAGGTATGCATCCTTTTCAGGAGCCTGGAGGGTCATTCCATTGTTTTGAATGTTCCAGTTGCAAGACACTGCCCGTCATTCCTTGGCTCTTTCCCTCCCTCATGTAGCATGTCTCTGACCCTTCATTCATTATCTCATTTCGTTCTAACCACAACTGGGAAGGTTTGTCTACTCTTAGGATTCATGTGTTGGCGCCCACGCTGTGTTACAACAGGTTAAGCCCCGGCTTGCAGTGCTGGCAAACCATATGAACACAAGTTCGATTACTGGCAGACCATACAGGCACCAGTTTGAGACATGGCTGCCCCTTTTCTGAACAAGCTCCCTGCTAATGTTCCTGGGAAAGTAGCAGAAGAAAGCCCAAGTGCTTGTGCCCCTGCACCCACATGGAAGACCCGGAAGAAGCTCCTGGCTTCAGTATGGCACGACTCTGGCTATTGCTGCCATTTGGGGAGTGAATGAGCAGAGGGAAGATCTCTGTCCTTCTGCCTCTCTCTCTCTCTCTCTCTCTCTCTCTCTCAACTCTACCTTTCAAATAAATAAATCTTTAAAAAAAATTCATGTGCTAAAATTCGCCTTTGAAGACAGATAATCTAAGATAATCTTACCATCTCAATGGTTGTACTGTTAACTTCATCTGCAAAGTATATTTTACTCAATAAACCAATGTATTCACTCATTTCTGAAGATGTGAAGCACAACTATCATTGAGGGGTCTTTATTCTGCCTATAAGACTCAGTGAATCCCATAGTTTCACATTGCTCGTCTTTTTATTTTTAAGGTGAAACAGTAATGAACACTACTAAAATTCCTAAGTAACCCGAGAGTAACAGCTCTCATTTATTGAGGGCTTATTTTTTTTTTTTTTTTTGACAGGCAGAGCAGACAGTGAGAGAGAGAGAGACAGAGAGAAAGGTCTTCCTTTTTCCATTGGTTCACCCCCAATGGCTGCTGTGGCCAGCGCCCTGTGGCCAGTGCACCGCGCTGATCCGAAGCCAGGAGTCAGGTGCTTCTCCTGGTCTCCCGTGCAGGTGCAGGGCCCAAGCACTTGGGCCATCCTCCACTGCCCTCCCAGGCCACAGCAGAGAGCTGGCCTGGAAGAGGGGCAACCAGGACAGAATCTGGTGCCCCGACCGGGACTAGAACCCAGGTGCTGGTGCCGCAAGGTGGAGGATTAGCCTATTGAGCTCGAGGGCTTATTTCTTATTCAGATATAAAAAATATCCTATGTAATTCTCACTCAGTCCTGTGAAAATAGGCATTTTTACTAGCACCATTTGGCAGATTAAGGGAGGGAGAATAGTGAGTTTAATAATGTTTTATTCTGGATCCTCCTGGCTCCACATTCTATTCATCAAATTCTGTCATTTGTAAGTAAATTTTTTCTGAGATATGTACACGTTGGCTGAAGAGTTTTACTAACTGTAGTCTGAGCAGGTCTGGGTGGAGCGTGAGAACTGCTATTCAACAGCATGGATGTGCTGCTGCTGCTGCTGCTGCTGCTGCTGCTGCTGAACCACACTTCAAGAACCACTGACCGTGAGAATGGAAACCCTGAACTGGGTAAGGACTTGTCCCAAATGTTCTTAGCAGAAAGTAACCCTGAAGGAGAGGAGAGAGAGACAGAGGGCTTAAAGTCATCAATTACTATAGAGCAGAAGATTTGGAGAGAAAATCAGCTGATTTAACCCTTTTGAGGTAGAAAAACTTGATCAGGCTCATTTGTTTAGTTAGTGGCAGGACGAGTACTAAAACCCAAGTCTTCACTGGCACAGATGTATTGTTAAGGGCAATCACCTACCTGCAGCCTCTCCTGCATCTCCTTCTGTAAGTGGATTTAGCCATCTACACCATCTCCATTTCCATTGCAGCTGATAAGTGAAAGGCTGGGACTCCAAGCCTTTTGGGCTTTTTGCTTTGGGGGAAAATATCTGGAACACTCAGGGATATAAATGAAGTATAAAATCTGTTTTTTGTTCCCATCAATTTATCAGTTTTGTTATGTATAAAATACCTGTGCTTGAACATCATAAGGATTTGGGTAATTTTCCCCTAGAACACCATTTATGAGCAAGGGCTTGATACATGTTCCTCAGGTTTCTCTCCAGTGTTCCCTGGCAAGGCACATGCTAACAACCTGGCTCTCCGAGCATCTGGCTGGCTCTGGAACAATGCTGACACAGACAGGAGAACCTGCTCCTCATCATCTTCTAAGAAAGGATTTCAATGCTCTGAAGCTTGGCAGGAAGTCCCATTTTTGCTTCATCATTTTCTAATGTTGGCATCCTCTTTGAAAGCCTATTTATTGAGGTTTCTGGAATGCCTTCTCCGACACCAAGTATGGTCATCTGGCCAGAAGAATATCAAAAGAACCTGTAAAGCATTTGGAGTGAAATGTATGGCATGCCTTGGAATTGAGGTGAAGTAAGAAAGTGAGATGAGGCAGATGTAAAGCTACAGCTTTATGCACTACATTTCTAGATGTCAGCAATGTTGAAATATGTAACTTAAAACAAATGTGGATCAGCAAAGTCTTAGAATAGAAATAACACTCAATTTCCTAGGATGATTCATTCAACAAGGCTATTTATTGCATACATAGTTTCAAGATCATGTGCCCATTTTCTTTTAAGATTTCATACATAAATATACTTTACTGGTTATAAAATTAGCTTGCCATTCCCTCTAAAAGGATGGCAAGTTTGAAGAGCATGCAATGTTTTAAGCATGCTAAGATTATCCTGGAATGATCAATGTCTTTAGTATGAGGTCATCAAAGGATGATATTTGGTCCTTGAATCTTGATGTTAGTTTAAGTAGCACACAACTCCCCAGGCCAAAGCTTCATTGGAAAAGACAAGTGCATTGAGAATGTCTTTTAATCACATGGAGAGGTTGGCACCTTTGGCTTCACCACAGGAAATTTTCCAATTCATTTGGGTGACAGTAATCTTCCTATGAACTTTCTGGGTTCGGTCTGTTGTTGTATATGTGTGATTTACCTAAAACACAACTTTATTTTGTGGCTGGGGGAATGAATTTTGGCCAATTTACAGCTCGCTGACTGGGAGGCAGACAGCCATGGGGTACAGGAACTTCTGGGAAGCTGTGAAAGATCATGCATCTCCAATCTGTATCTCAAGCCTTCACTAAGGAATCAAATCAATCCTCCTGGCAACATTCAGACTCACTCTTCATTTCCTTGGCAAGTTCTACCTCTCTCCTTTTTTGTCAATTGCATCTCTCCATTCATCCAGCAATAATTCCAGCAGTTCACTCAGGATATTTGTACCGGAAGGATGTACAACAATTGTGTCCTATCCTTTCTCCCATACCCCACTTGAGGTAGTCTCTTTCCCTCTCATATTACTACAGTTGATCATTGTCAGAAACAGGACATTTGAACAACTCCCTGGTGACCTTTCATTTCATTAACCAGCAATGGGCATAACAAACAATTTGCATGTCATCTGCAAATTTCATCTCTGAGGAGCCACAGCATTCTAAAACTGCATCCTGAGCAGGAGTAGTAGGTATAATAGGGAAGACACAAGAGTAAGAGTTGCTCAGGTAAAAGTAAATTTGAAATAAAATTCAATATTATAAGGTATACTTTCTAGAGAACAATTCATAGAGTACGAAAGAAACAACTCCTTCACTGCAGTGCTTTATGGAGGTCACAGTAAGCATGTTCTACATAATGTTTTCTAAGACTTTTGGGTTGACAGAGTTGTTTATCATCATCATCATCATCCTCATCATCATCATTAATTATTTTAGATTTCTCTAAATCAAACCATTTAACATACTGAGTAGCCCTGTTGAAGAGTCAAGTGTTAGAATGGCTAACAATTATATGGAACTTTAGAGCTTGCAAACATATTGCTGTGCACCATCAAATGAGTTTTCTGAAATAACTCTGCATTTTACTATGATTACATCGCACTTTTTTAGGAAATGATGCGGTTTGCCTAGAATCAGACAACTGGTGACAGTGCTGCCTTAAATCAAATAGATGCTTATTTCACTATACCAGCAGTTCAAAATCCTACCTCAAAAGCTCTGTGTTACAAACACTTGGGGAATTGGGAGGAAGAGTTGTATCAATGCCCAGGACAGAAAAATTAAATCAGGATCTCTGGGTACAGGGTCCAAGAATGAGTAGTTTCTAGAAACTCCACTAGAGGAAACAAATTTACATGCTGATCGCAGTGGGACCCTTGGCAGGAATCTGAATGGAGTCCTTTACCATAGCTGATATCATAGCAGAATTTGCTTACTTCACTCTACATCTTGCTTCACAGGCCTCCCAATCTTTCTCTCCCATTCCTCTTTGGAGAGTGTTTCAGGTAAATTTTTGAGGAGTGAGAATATAAGTGTAATGTAAACATGAAGTGTTTAGTATTAATAACTAAAATAATTCTTGCAATAGCAGGAACAGCAAACAAAGAATGTAAGTAGGTGAGTTTAACTAGTAGATTCCATGAATGACCCAGTTTCACTATTCGCTTTACCTGAACCCCAATCTACCATCTTCTCGTTGAACCAGCCATGAACTCAAGGGAGAGGACTCAGGGTGGTAGAGACAAGTAGGACAGCCATGATAAAATCTGTGTCAATCATTTTTTCCCTAGAGAAATTTCTGATGATCTATGAATTATATTCAAAGCAGTCCTAACCTTTTTATTTTTGGTCTTTTCAAATATTCCTGTAATGCTTATAGAAAAAAATAATAATAATTTGAAATGATTAAATTTATGTATTTATTCTGCCCTCCTATATCTTCCACAGAGATTGAGTCTAGAAGCTTATCTCTTGAAAGACATGATGGACTGATTTGATATAGATCTGGCATAACCTTATACAACAAACAAGTTGTAGGGAAGGAGGAAATTCAGAAAATTTTATGATCCCTTCTTTAGCTGATCCAGAGGTAGGATACTTAAGCAGGTTTAGAAAGTTTGAGATTTCCTATAGTAGAGGGAAGAAGCAAGAAAACACATTATAAGTAGGAAGATCTCTGATTGTGTTCTTATAGCCCTGTTCATATCCAGGGCTTTGATGGATCGTGATAGAATGAAGAGAAACAGGGGTGGTTATTTAGCTGAGTAATTAGGATGTTCATGTTCTTGTCCCACATTGGAACGCCTGCATTCATGCCCAACTCTGCCTCCCCACTCCAGATTCTTGCTAAAGTAGACCTTGGGAGGTACTAGTGATGGCTCATTTGATTGAGTTCCTGCCACTCACGTGGAGACCTGATTTGAGTTCTCAGCTCCTGACTTTGACCTGGGTAAGCCCTGCACCTCCTGGGCATTTGCAGAGTGAGCTAGTGGTTGAGATTTCTGACTCTGTTTGGTCTCTGTCTCTCTGCCTTTAACATAAATAAATAAATTAATATTTTAAGAGAAAAGAATGAAAGGAATCAGAAGAGATATGGCTTTTTAAGGAGAATCTGTGTTTTCATTCATTCATTCTAGGAACAAATCTTTATTGAATGTCTACTGCTTGTCAATCACTGAAGACAACATGAACAGAAATCCTTTCAATGTGGCTGCCCAGCTTAACTTCCTGAGCTAGGTTTGCATTTCAGTCTTCAGTCTCCCTCAGTTTCCATGAAGCACCAGTGGTGATTGAGAGGAGCTCTACAGGAGGCTGGACTCAACTATGAAAGAAAGATGCATCCATTGAGTTACCAAAACAGACTAAGTATTCAGAGTGTCTACACTGTAGTAAATCAGATTACTCAACAGCACTAATGGAACAGAGGTCATTCCCTTCTCAAAAAAGGCAGTGTTCCAACACAGATCAATTCATTCTAACAATGAATTAACAAACAGGCAAATAAAATTATGTTTCTCCACATACATTATTAGTAATTTTGCAGTTCATTAAGAAAGAAGGTGATAGAGGAAGACAACAGAATTTCTGGAAACAGGGCTGTCTAGAATAAACTGGTATCATTGGTCATTGTCAATACTGTAAACCTAGAAGCCTCAGAAAGTCAGGATCATCAAGAAATGGATGGTTTGAAAAGAGAAAATATCGCTTATTTTTGATGATGTATTTTTAAACAACCATATAGGCTGAGATTTAAAACTGTGTCATTTATTACAGAGATCAACTTTTAAGGATGAGAAGAGGATAATAAGTTGGTTTGGTCACTGGTATTAGGGAATGATATGGTCAAAGGAGGTGTGTGTGTATGTGTGTGTGTGTGTGTGTGTGTGAATAAATAAAATAAATTATTGACCTAGTTGTTACAAACTGCTACAGGCTTGCAGAACCTCTCATGATTATATGCAACCCTCTTACAAATACTTAGGTCCCCTGTCTCAGCCTCACAGAGCCTCATCTCCATTTCCCTCTTTGTTCAATATCCGTTTAACTGCCTTTCTTTCTTTTTACTTTCACTAAATTTCCATTCTACTTTTCTATAGTGTCTCTAAATACATAATTATCAATTCTATAAATCAAGGAGTTACATAGAGCCTGATTTCAATTCTAAAAACCTTGATGCAACATAATCACTTCTAAGAAGAATCTAGCATGGCAGGATGACCATTTTTAGAATTTCCTTTTGCTCATTAAGTGTTAGCTACATGTCTACAGTGTTTGGCATGTTTCTCCTAAGTATAGAAACACACAGTGAAATACTCGGTGGCATCCAACCATGGCTACTTAATTGTCTCCTTATATATTCCAGAAAGTACCTAAAGTGTGAGGCAATGGGTACACAGCATGCAATTCAGTGGTAATGATGATGAAAGTAAGCAATTCGCCTCCAAGGAAGGATCATCTTCCTTGGTTCATTAACTGGTTAAAGACCTTAGATCAGCATAAAATACCTTTAGCTGGTAATTAGCATGCAAATAAACACTGGCCCATAGGCCCAGGGTTTAAAAGAGATGAGGCTAGGCTTAAAAGGGACACTGGAGGCAAGCATATTTTAATAAGGATAAAAATAATTCCCAAAGCACCAGCAATATTTGTTTCATGACGCTTTCCTTTATAAATCTGTGGACCCCAATTTGAGCATTGATTCTGTTATTAAGATCCAGCACTGGGGCACTGCGATTAATTCTGCACCTAATAGCAATTAGAAGAGAACAGCTTGCTTCTGGGGAAGACCTGTAGATTTTCAAATAGGAAGTTTTTTAAAAACATTTGTATGTGTTAAACAAACCTGGGGCTTTGCACAACCGTGTGTTTTACAACGACTGTAACTTGCCACAGGGTTAATAAATTTGGAACCCAAATATATACTCTACGTTTCCAGACCAGTGATCACATTTGCATTTTTCAGGGTGGACTAGACTATGAATTTGTAACCAGTATACCCCAGGATTTCAGTGACTTCACACAGCCAAAGTTGATTTCTTACCCAGACAGTATTTTCAATGCGGGTAGGCAGGGACCACTTCTTCCTGTTGTAGCACAGGGCCCCGGGTGAAGGAAGGCTTTGCACCAGGTGGAAATCATGACCTTCTGCTCCTGCGTGGAAGTGAGGGTTGTTAACTAGGCTCTGATTTCAGCTCCATCAGCTCCAGTTGTCCAGCCTGATCTCAAAGAAAAGGATCTGAGAATCAGGGCCAACGTTATGGCACATTGGATAAAGCTGCTGCCTGTGATGTCCGCATCCCATATAGGCACCCATTCAAGACCAGGCAGCTCCACTTCTGATCCACTGCCCTGCTAGTAACCTAGAAAAAGCAACAGGAGATGACCTAAGTACTGGGGCCCCTGCTACCCACTTGAGAGACCTAGAATAAGCTCCTGGCTTTGGCCTGACCCAGCCCCAGCCATTGCGACCATTTGGGGAGTGAACCAATGGTTGGAAAATCTGTCTCTCCCTTTCCCTCTGCATCTCAGACTTTCAAATAAATAACAAAATACTGTTTCAAAAAGGAAGGGGGCTGATAATCCTTGTGGAACATATTTATAACACATGGACAGCTCCAGTGTCCTGCTTTGCTATTACAAGCTTCATCAGTTTTGGATCACATGAATGCATTTTCAGAACAAGGCTGAGAAGAAAATGTACTTTGTCAGGAGTGTTGTAACCAAAAGATTACGGAGGAGGGGAGTGAGTATGATTCACTAACAATTTTCATGCGATATTTAAAATGTAACCTCCATTAAAATTTACCAAAGTAGTCGTAGCTTTACTTTTTAAAAATTGTTTATCTAGTTTGATATGTCTCACTCTTTTCCCTAAGGAGCTTTTTTAGACATTTGTTTTCCTTAATGGTCTCTGATGAAATATTAATACCAAGGATACAGTAGATTTCTGTTTGTGTTCTGTGTGTGATAGACTTTTATACCTAAATACCAAGGTTCTTTTGTCTTCCTAGGAACCAATTCTCACCCCCTAGGAGGTGATCTCACCCTAGTTAGCAGGATACCAAGTAGAAACTTGATATATAGTCAAGGATTCATGTAGCTGATTTCATGTACTTTGGATGGCACTGTCATATTTTTACAGCTGCAAGTATTTGTTTTTCCTCTTGACCCATTAGAAGTTAAGTGTTCCCAGTCTTATTTCCATATTTTCCCACAATAATGTGAAGACAGCAGAATTTTCTGTACAGAATCCAGGCTCTGGAGTCAGACAGCATGCTCCCAAATCCCACCAATCTCACTTGGGAAGATCTTTGATCTTGGACACGTTACTAAGTACCTCTCGACCCCAGGGTGTTTTCTGCTTAAATCCAGACACAGATACTTGCAGAAACTGTGCTAACTATAAAATTGTTTGAAGATAATAGACATCAATGTTTATGTACACTTCATAGAGTGTAGTTTATAGTAGTTATTCTTTTCCTTGTTAATGCTCCACTGCCTATGTAGATGCCTATCTGCTTATTCTTAGTCCCTAAATCCCATAATTTCTTCGTAGAAATGCAGAGAGCAAAAATTTCTCTATCCCATGTCTCACTCCTTGTTACCACATGCCTTAATCCCAAACTTCTGGCAGCCAGTGCTGCTTTCTGGCTTCCGGACCTCAGGGCTACCTGTGGCTATCGGTGTAGTTTACCTTTTGCATCTTTAGTTTCTGCATCGGTGGATTTGAACAATTGTAGATGAAAAATACCCCCTAAAAAGAATTGTACTTTTGCTTAGCACATTCAGATTTTTTCCCTTGCCACTATTCCCGAAATAATACAATATCACATCTTATATTTTATCAGGAGTCATAATGCTAATATACTGCAATAATTTTATCACCATTCCAATTATGTTAGAAATTAAAAGTTACCTAGCAATGTTTTCAATAAAAAGGGGAATGTTCATTGATTATATGCAAATACTACTTCATTTTATGTAAGGGACTCCAGAATCCACAAATCTTAGTATCCACAGGTTGTTCTAGAACCATTTTCCTCACAGATACTGAGGGACAACTGTATGAGGCTCTGAACAAGGAACTACAACAATCCCTATGGTAGGAGAAGGGCGTAAGTCTGTATGGAAAGTCAAATGTCCTTTTGTATTTTGTTAACACAGATGCTCTGGCAGTATGAAGCCTAAAGTTTGGGATGTACACCCAGGATTCAATTGAATACCCTCTTAAGAAAAAGAACAACATGAAACTGGCATTGTGATGCAGTGGGTTAAGCCAGTGCTTGGGAAGTGGACATTCAATATCTAAGTGAAAATTCTAGTCCCATATGCTAATCTAGCTCCCTGCTAATGCACCTGGGAAAGCAGCAGATGGCGCAAGTTCTCAGCCCCCTGCCACCCATTTGGGAGACCCTGATTGAGTTCATGTCTCCTGGCTTCAGCCTGGCTCAACCCTGGCTGTTGTGGCCATGTGGCAAGTGGACCAGCAGAGGAAGATCACTTTCTCTCTCCCTCTCCCTCTTTCTCTCTGTTGCTCTGCCTATCAAATCAATAAATAAACCTTTAGAAAAAGAAGTAGTAATCAAAGGAAAAACAAATTTTGTTCTCTTTTGTTGCAATTTCTATAAATCTGTTTTAAGACTCATCTAGGGGAGTTGGTGAGGGTACAGTGGAAAGAACACTAAGTTGGTTTGCAGTTCCAAGCTCTGAATTCAGCATCTGGGAAAACAGTCCAGCCATTTAACCTGTTGAATGTTGTGTTCCTCATCTATGAAGTGTATGTCATGGGTAAGTGCTGTGCTGCAGCGTTGTTAACAATTGCTTGGTACTCCAACATTCCATATCTGGCACCCGCTTTGAGTCACGGTTACTCCATGCTTCTGATCCAGCTTCCTGTGTCTGGTAGGCAGTGAGTGATGGCCAAAGTAATTGATTTCCTTACAGCCATGTGGGAGACTCATACGCAGTTTCTGGGTCCCGACTTTGACCTGGCCTAACCCCTAACCCAGGCTATACAGGCACTTAGGGGGTAACTAGTGGACGGAAGATCTCTCTGTCTCTGTTTCTGTCTCTCTCTCATTCTCTCTCACTTTCATTATTGCTTTCATGTTCTCTCTGTCACTCTGCCTTTCAAATTAATGAATGAATTTAAAAATAAAATAAAATTGAAATTATAATGCAGAATTATAATTGCAGAATTCTGTTGGGCTCAAATGAGGTGATATTGATGTATTAATGAAACTATTTGATAGAGACTAAGGCTGTACGTAAATTTAAAAGATTATTAGAATGGGATTTTGTGCAGTGGTTAGGATGCGGGTCGGGAAACCCTCATCTCATGTTAGAATGCTGAGGTTCAAGTCCCAGCTTCATTCCATTTCTACCTTTCTGCTAATGCACACCTTGCAAGGCAGCAGATGACAGCACAAGTAGTTGAGATCCTGCAGCTCAGTTGGAGACCTGTGTTGCATTTCTAGCTCCTAACTTCAGCTTGGCCCAGACCTGATTATTGCAGGCATCTGAGTAGTGGACTAGTGTATAAATGATTGCCAGGTCCACCTGTGTCTCTTTATTTCTGTCATTCAAATAAAGAAATACTTTAAAAATATTATTTCTACCTACTTTCTTGCATCTTTTAATTTAGGGATTTTTCTAATTGCTTCAGAAGAGGGATGATGATTTTCTGATTTCTAATTTGTTTTAATGTATTTATCTCACATACTATGAGTTCAGTCAATTAGTAAAACCAATGCTATCAAATGATGAAATGAATACTGACCAAAAGGCCTGACAGTAATTTTTAAATGTCTAAGATATCAGAGGCCGGTGCTGTGGCTCAGCTGGCTGACACCCTGGCCTGAAGCGCCGGCATCCCATATGGGTGCCGGTTCTAGTCCTGGCTGCTCCTCTTCCGACCCAGCTCTCTGCTATGGCCTGGGAAGGCAGTGGAGGATGGCCCAAGTCCTTGGGCCCCTGCACCCACATGGAAGACCCGGAAGAAGCTCCTGGCTCCTGGCCTCAGATCTGCGAAGCTCCAGCCGTTGCTGCCATCTGGGGAGTGAACCAGCAGAAGGAAGACCTCTCTCTCTCTCTGTCTCTACCACTCTTTGTAACTCTGTCTTTCAAATAAATAAAATAAATCTTTAAAAAAAATGTCTAAAATGTCAAATGTAAAACCATAAATCTGCCATATTTTCCCAACTCCCAGTACCTGTCAAATATCTTAAAGACTGCACACTTGCACCTCTTTTTCTATTCTTTCTTAGATAATAGATTGTAAATTTGTTAGAAAGAATCTGATGTGTTCAATGATTTATAGAGAATTAATAGGACCCTCGGTTGCTTTTAAGACTGATGATCAAGTGACTATTACAGATACTCTTTATAGAAATGACGCTTTGCTGAGAGATAAAGCAAGTTTCATAATGTAATTAAATTAAGCAAAAATTAAGCTGTGGAAAATTCATGATGATATTCTTATTAATATGTTAACTTTGTAAAGACTATTTGCATATTGCAGGCACTGAGCAAGATAACTTAGGCAAGTTAATTAGATTTCAAGTGAATTGCCACAATGTTAATTCATATTTTATAAGAATAGTAATTAAAATCTAGCATGTTATATCTACAGTATGTTATTTTATTATATTCCATACTAACATTTTGGTCTAAGTAATTTTAAAACACTCGCTTAATGAATTAGTAAAAGTATAATAGTGTAACTGGGCATTTACTGTTAATAGAATTCATATTATGAAGTGAATTTTTATAATTGTTAAACTCACAACTTAATTTAAATGTTACAATACTTATATTTTATCAACAGTTCTGTTATTTTCACTTTCCGTTGCAAATGACTTTCTCCATGTCTATTTAAATTAATATAGGCTTTACATCAGTTTTATATTTATATAAGAAAATATGGCCCATGGATTTGAAAACCAAGCAGCACTGATTAAATTACCATTAAGTTTCACGGGTTGAGATTTTATTCAATTGGACAACCACACCAGTGTGTCAAATATTTCTCAAGTTTGAACAAGGGTAAGGATATAATGGGTGATCTGCCTCCTTTGTAGAAGAATGATCATGAAAAGTATGAGGTGATAAAGACCTACTAAATGTATGGAATTATGTCTTTCCCCTGGCAGATAAAATATCTTCTTGATCATCTGTCACTTAGAAAAGAGACATTTCATTGCTCTGCTGACAGACTCTCACGGGGGCCAGTGTGTGTCCCCAGAAAAATGTGGACTGGGAACCAGTGTAAATTATTCATATAAACAGGTTGTTGTTCAGGTCAGTCTGACATGATCACTTGCTTGCTTGGACTCTTTTGTCTGAAGCTCCTCTGCTGGTGACTGGGGGGACTCCTTCCTCCTTTCCCTCAGTGCTTAAGATCAATGTGGAGAAATGGTTCACATGGCCAAGGAAGGGTCTAAGTCTTATTTCCAATAACATTGAAAGTAATGTATTGTTTCAACTTTCCAAATGAAGAGATAAAAGTCTAGATATGCAGTGTGCCTTGCCTCCTATTTCCAAATTTTACCAGTGAGAGATGCTGGTAGCATCTTCCTTGTATTTATCTGACAACACCACTCTCAACTATTGCTCTTAACACATATTTCAACCACTTATTTCCAGTTTCTGTTGGTGATTAGACTCTCTACACCACTTTACCCAAGTAGAGTTAGAACCCTCTGATGGATGCTGAGTTGCAACGAAGGATTCAAACTCCTGGTTTCTGAAGCCTCAACAGTCAGCACCCTCCATGTACCATGTTGAATGCAGAGATTTGCCTTATCCAAACACATGTCACCTCCATGGAATGGCCTACAATCAGTGACAAAATCTAAGGGCCTAAGGCCCAGCAGACCCATTCCCAAGGTGGAAAAATGTAAACGGGGTATAAAATTGTTATGATTATCTACAGAGTCATCTGTGGCTTCCCTTGCAACTACTTTGTATCTCAATTTTCTCTTTTGCTCCATCCTGCCTTCTTTCTTACTATTCCATAGTTGGACCCTTATGCACTTTCTGACAGACTTCATGAACACTAAATTCAATCTGAGTTTGTTTCCTAGGGAAATCAATGACAGCATGCTTTGTGCTTCTTCTAGAGCTTGGGTTTCCTGTTATTTTGTGGCAATCATAGAGTTAATTCTAAGCAGTATTATTTTGTGTCTGGATTTTGAATACACACTTACTAAATGTTCAATAAATAAAAATGAAAATTTAATCTAGATGGCAGGATTGATTAAAGAGATTGAATTTAAAGGACACAAGCACCCTAGTCTTAGTAAGCAATAGATAAGAGAATTTTACTCATAATACAGATAATTAGATCTAGATCTTGAATACATGAATTAGAAATCAGGGATTTAAATTTAAGTGATTGTTTGAAAGAAGGAAGAGCCATTTTCCTCTACAATTTTAGTATGTGTGATAATTAGAGGAAGTTCCCAAGGGAAAGTCTATTTTTTGCCTGTGAAGGTTCAGTTGTTAGATGACTGCTGGCATAAAGGCATCAAGTTTTCTTCAGGGAAAGTGGTTTGAGCAAGTGAGAGAAATTTTCTTGCAAATACTACCAGTGTAGAACACTTCAGCTCCTTATCCATTATACATAATGAAGTCATTCACTGAACTTCTTAAGTGCCCCTTGGCTGAACACATCCTGGGACAGCCAGCATGGAGCCAAGAAAAAAACAAGATTCTTTCATATTAATAACACTTTTGGAAATATTTCATGGAGGTTTTCCAAATACTTGAAAGAATCCTAAATATATTTTCATAAGGAGTTTTATTTTAACACTCAGGTACTTTCTAGATAGTTCTGAAACTACAAATCTCTAAGAGCTCTTAGCTTTCCCCAGTGACTTTCCACATCCTCATTCAATACAATATCTATGTTGTAAAAACTATAGCTATAAAAGTTTCCAATTTTCTCTGAGTTATTTCAGTCTGCAACTCAGGCTATTTCTGTGTTTTTATTTTTCATGTCTTTCTGATACCATTAAAGCATTACATTCTCTGATTTTTTCCCCGAGATAACACTTACTGAGACTTAGAAATTAAGGATTAGCTAGGATTATGTGTATAAGAGAAGTCTCATTAACAACTTACATTAGGTAATCTTATTGCACCCCATGCCCATGCAGAAGTATCTGAATGTGGTACTTAATCACTTATTCGCCTTAAATAGTAGTATTAATTATGTGCTGTCCCCAAAATTACGGAAGATGGCCTTTGAAGTGGGGATGGTATGCTGCAGGGTCCAGTGGATTTCCCTTCTTTCCCTTTTCCCTGTTAATTTCTACTCCTTACTTTCTACCTTCCACGTGTATTTGTTGTTTGGGGTCTGTTGTCATCCCCGATAATTACTGGTAAGACGTATTCGAAATTTAGTATATGTTTGTTAGATAAGCATGCATTTCCTTGCCCTGAAGGAACTTAATAACCTAAGTGATCCCTGCTTTCAAATAGGTCACTGTAGAATGGGAGACTCAGACTTGGAGCAACCTTGTTTCAAATGTCTTATGTGTATTAGTTGTCCCACAAAGATAAGTTTGAGAATTTCCTAGTTTGATAACTGCCTCTGAGATGCATGAAACTATCAAGGACAGGAAAATACAGACAAACGAACAGATTTGTAGAGATCTGGGAGGTGAAAATTGAAATTTTGGAATTGCGCCTTTAGGGGGCGCCAAGATGTATGAACTGCAAAAGGCATGAGAAAAGAGGCTGGAATGTTAGCGGGAAGGTCAGGGACTTGCATTTCTTACAAAGAAGTCTGGTAACAGAAATAACGTAAAAGCAAACAAACTGATCAACGATTTGGGGTCCATTTCCACAATGCTAGCAGGTGGTTTCAACGTCCAAGACTACATGATCCAGTCTTTGGTCAATCTATATGGTAACTAGATGTAAGCAATTACTATTTGTCACTCCCAGGTCAAGTTGATGAAAAACAATTAGTCTTCCCCACTGACTCTCAATTCCTGTTTGAGTAGTGACACCTGTGCTAACCTCCTGAGGCCCAGAGAGATGATGGTGGAGACTCTGAGTACTCGAGTTCTTTAGTGATGGGGAATCAGAATCCCCATTCTATCAAACAAAATGCTTATATTTGATGTGCATAAGTTTTAAAAAAATCACTAGTGTTACTTGATGTTTTTAAAGTCTTTCTTATTACAGCATCCTGCTAGCTTTGCCCTAATTAACTCAAGAAACAATTAAAAGATTTTCATGTGGGTATGACATGAACAACTCAGAAAGTGAAACTATCTTAGTATTAGTAGGAAAGATGTGGGTTGTGATTTTGCAATAAGTCACTATAAGGACAGGGCCGTATCAGGACTTCTGGAGCAGAATGAGAGAGGATATATTTGGGAGCGATGTGGATGGTCAATTCTGCAGGAGTTGCTCCAGTCGTAGTTAGGGATAAAAGTGGATGCTGTCAGGTTTTGAAATCTTAGAGGCAAATTAAAATAAATAAATAATAATAATTGCCATCATATTATAATTAATAATTAAACTTATGGTATAGTAACTATAAATTAGATTTGGAACACTCAAAATTTAATTAGGGTGATTTTGCTGAATGGATATGAAAGATCCTATTTTTAATGGAAAATGCACACATCATGATAAAAAGGAATTTCCTTGGCTTAGCTCCTATTCATAGAAAATGATTCTTTGTTCCTATGGATGCTACTCACCTCACAGAGACAAGACTTCTATGATATATTTCAGGCAAGAGCACCTAGGGACTCATAAATGCATGGAGAGTAGAGCTGGGAGAGAGAAATCCCTTCTGCCAGGGTGCAGAATGTCAGAAAATGAATCTTTATGGAGGCGACATTACAAATTGGAGTCTAGAATGAGAAAAGAAATCATGGAAATAAGAGCCATTATAGAATGAATGATTGTAGTAATTAAGGTTATGGGTAAAGAAGGGTTTAGTTATTGCGATGCAAGTAAATCAGAAGTGGATTTCAAGCAAGGATACAGTGTGCCTCTTAGAATTGCCTAAGTATTGTCAAGTATTGCCTTTTTTGTTTAGTCAGAAACTATCTTATTTTTGTTGTCAGAAACTATCTTATTCTTTTAAGATAAATAGCAAAATGTAATTGAATAGAGCATTATGTACACACCTAACTGCCTTGAACCATTCCAGATGAAGGCAAAAAAATCACTCATATTTCTCGATCAGTATTTCACTTACCATCGCCAACTCTGGTAGGGAGAAATCATGTGTGGTAGGTGATGCTAATGAAGATGACATTTTAAATTCTGATCAACAAAACTCAAAGCTTCTCTCTGTAAAATAATCTCCAAGTGTGGCACTGAATCTCTCAGGCAGTATTTTAATCAAGAAGTCAGAACAGTGTGTTGTTTAAATTTCACTTATACATTGATTAAAATTTATTTATTTGTGATAACTATTCTATCAATGAAGCATTTTGCATGTTTTTTGAATGTTATTCATTAGTTGTCTGTTTCCCTTCTCTTCCTTTTTTCCCTCCTTCTCTCCCTCCCTCCATCCTGCCTGCCTGCCTAACTTCTTCTCTTTTTGTTGCTGTTAATTATTCTGTTATTTCACTGGTAGAAATCTGCTGGTACAATAAAATACCCACAGAATTGCCTCAAAATTTGAGTTTTCAAATTCTTTCACATAAATACAGCCAAATTTACATTTACACAAAAAGAATATTTGTTGTGAACTATAAATTTATTATTTGCTTAGCCTAGAAAGCTTAGAAATTGTAGCAAATATCAGCAATTAAAATATTTTTAAATATAACTAAATGCCTTTTCTTCTCTATCTCCTTTGCCATAAATTAATTTGGCATGTTTTTTCTTTCAATGTTTTATTATATGTTTTTATGCCAAAGTATATTCTTTAATGTGATTTAATAGTACAGGGTGGGGAACATGCACTGTGGCGCAATAGGTTAATCCTCTGCCTGCAGCACCGGTGTTCTACATAGGCCCTGGTGCTAGTCTAGCTGCTCCACTTCCGATCCAGCTCTCTGCTATGGTCTGGGAAAGCAGTAGAAGATGGTCCAAGTCCTTGGGCCCCCACACCCTCATGGGAAAGAAGCTCCTGGCTCCTGGATTTGAATCGGATCAGCTCCACTGTGGCCATCTGGGGAGGGAACCAGCAGGTGGAAGACCTTTCTCTCTGTCTCTCCCTCTCACAGTCTATAACTCTACCTCTCAAATAAATAAATAAAATTTTCAAAAAAATAGTACAGGGTGATACACACAGAGGTGTATCGATTCTGATAATTACCTTCTTTCTGAACTTAAGAAATGTTCCTGAAATTTTGCTATTTTAAAATACACACATACATATAAGCACAATACAGAATGGGGGAAAATCTCACTTTAAACTCTCCTTATAATATATCTATATCTCCACATACTATTTTCCCACCAAATATTCCTATAAATGAAATTACCACATCAAAGAGTACAAGCCCTTTTGAAGGCTCTTGAAACTCATTGCTAAATTGCCCTCCAGGTTGCCTGTAGCAATTTACATTCTCATCAGTGGCTATTGTTAACTTGGCTTAGCTAGCTTTGATTAGCATTTCTGTTTCTCACCTGCATCAATTTGATAGATGAAAAATAGGATTTCATATTTTCATGTTTTTTCATTTCTCTGTCTACAAGTGAGAATGAATTTCTTTCATTTGTTCATTAGTCATTCATATTCTTTTTTCTAGAATTGATTTTTTAGCGGCCGGCACCGTGGCTCACTTGGTTAATCCTCCGCCTTCGGCGCCGGCATCCCATATGGGCGCTGGGTTCTAGTCCCGGTTGTTCCTCTTCCAGTCCAGCTCTCTGCTGTGGCCCGGGAGGGCAGTGGAGGATGGCCCAGGTGCTTGAGCTCCTGCACCCGCATGGGAGACCAGGAGGAAGCACCTGGCTCCTGGCTTCGGATCGGTGCAGTGCCGGCCGTAGTGGCCATTTGGGGGGGGTGAACCAATGGAAGGAAGGCCTTTCTCCCTGTCTCTCTCACTGTCTATATCTCTACCTGTCAAATAAATAAAAAATAAAAAAAAAGAATTGACTTTTTAAACCCTTGGATATTATTGTTTTCATGATAACTAATTTATAATTTACAGCCATATATTTTTAGAGATAAATTTATTAAGATTTCTCTTTCAAATTAAATTTTTTTCTTTGCATGTATATGTTTTTATTATTCTACAATAATGAATCTGCTTTTTGACTTCTTATATCCTTAAAAGCTTTACTAATGGCATAATAATTTTAAATTTTACTTTCATTTTCTTCTAGTTATCTTTAAACTTTTATATACCTTATTCTCTAGTTCCCAGATTTACTTTGGTATATTTTACTTGATGAGCATCTAAATAATTTAGTAAAGTTACAGGATACAAAATCCATTTACACAAATCAGTTGCCATTCTATACAATGATAATGGAATATGAAGAAAGAAATTTAAAAAATACCATTTACCATAACATTAAAAAAATAGGAATACTTTTTTTTTTTAGCAATTTAAAGTCTTTCTTTACTGCAAGTTTAGATAGTTGTACAGATAGTTTATAAGCACAATATTTTAAGAAAAAAAAAAGTGGCTGGTCTACCAGACAGCCTTTGTGCCACTTCAGTGCTAGAAAGTTAAAGAAAAACAAACCTTTTGTGATTTAATAACACCATTTCTGTGGAAGAATTCTACAAGTCTGACCTTTTTAAATCAACATTCTCTGGATGCATCTGAACCAGCAGAGCTGTGTCACATTTTCTATCTTTGCTAGAACTTCCTCACTCAAGGACAGCTAACTCTCAAAGTGGTTACAATTCCTAAGGAACACACACACACGCCCTCGGGGTGGAGGCTGCAGCCTGGGACAGCCCGTGTCCCCAGCCTCCCCCGACCCGGTCCCCCGAATACGCCAGTGCTGGGGCGCCGGGCATCCACGCCCCTCCCTCCATAGCCGCTCTAGAGCAAGTTCATGCCCAGCAAAGAAGTAAAAGATCTCTACTCTGAGTACTATTAAACATTAGTGAAAGAAGCTGAAAGATACCCCAGGTTCACAGATGGGAAGAATTAATTTTGCTAAAATGTTTATATTAAAAAAATGATACACAGATTCACTGCAAGCCCTATCAAATTTCCAATGCCATTTTTCACAGAAATAGAGAAAAATGATCTTAAATTCATGTGGAAGCACAAAAGACCTCAAGTAGCCCAAGAAATCTTGAGCAGGAAGAAAAAAATAAAAACCAGAAGCATCATACTACTTTAAATTATATTACCAAGTTAACCATAATCAAAACAGCATGGTTATGATGTAAAAGTAGATACACTGACCAATGAAACAGAATCGAAAGACAAGAAGTAAATCTTTCATACACAGTAATCCTCAACAAAGCTGCAAGAATATACAATGGCGGAAATGATACTGTCAACAACAAACAGCATCGGGATGATAAATCTGTAACTTTATCTTGTACCACACTGGAAAATCAGTGTAGTAGCTGAAATGTTTAAACATCAAACCTGAAGTCATAAAACTCCTAGAGCATTTAAGAGAATAGGGCCATGGCATTGGTTTTTATAAACTTATTTTGGACATGACTCCAAAAGTCTAAGCATTAAAAAAAAAAAAAAAAGTGGGACTTCTTGGAACAACTTTGTTGTTCTTATACAACAAAGCCAATATTCAACAAAGTGAAAAACAAACCTATGGAAATGGAGAAAATATTTGTGAACTACATAATACTGTCAAGGACAAATGGGGAGGTATTGGCCAAAGGGTACGTTTTCTCAGGCGTAAGACAACTAAGATACTAAGATGTAATGTAGAATATGATGACTAAAGGTTAGTAATGTACTATATATTGAAAATTTGCTGAGAATAATTTTCACTGATCTCACCACAACAGGAAACTATGTGACATAGTGGAGACATTGATTAACTTGATTGTGGTAATCATTGCAAAATGTAAACATATACCAAAACATTTCTTTATATACTTGAAGTGTAAATATTTTTATTAATCAATTATACTCTAAGAAAAGTGGAAAAAATAGTCTAAGTTATAATTGTCTGTGTGCGTTATACCTTTCAAAGTTGTTGAAGAGAGAGACTATATAGATGAACTGTCTAATGTATTAGCTACATTGTAAATGCCTTACTAGACTGTCATTTTTCTTTACCACCTTCTGAAGATATTTATAATAATCTGAGTATAACACATCTTTATATATAGGTGTTATACCTATATAATTATAGAGCTACACAAGTTATATTATAATTATATAATAAATATGATGTGTGTGTGTGTGTGTGTGTGTGTGTATGCTTTGGTCAGATTTTATAGACCAACAAAGACTGTAGCTGTTAGCTATCACAAAACAAACCAAACGCCGGAGTAAGGGAAAGGGTTTATTGGGGAAAACCCAGCAGACCAGAGGAAAGGGGCAAAGAGGGAAAAGGAGAGTAAGAGAGAAAGAGGAGAGAGGAGAGAAGGCTAGAGAGAGTGAGCAGGAGAGAAGAGAGAAGCCAATAGAGACAAGAGGAGGAGAGGAGAGCAGACGGGAGGAGCCAAGAGAGCCACCCGTTCAGGAACAGGCCCTTTTAAAACTTTGCCCGAGGGCGGGCAGGGAAGCAGGAGCAGTGAATCCCATTAGGATGGGGGTGGAGCTTGACAATAGCAGTTGGGCCATGTGGCCACCTGGCTTTCAGCAATGGCGGCGGGGGCTAGAGCCTAGGATGTAAATCAGGGTGTAGATCCCGCCATAGATAAAACTGTGCCAGTCTCCTAACAGTAGCCTTTCTTGAAATATCTCTATTCCTTCAATATGCAGTTTTGTAATGTTTACTATATCATATCTATTATACTCTGTCCTGTCTTATAACTAGTTATATTAACTCATTGATCTGTCCAATGCTATAACTATAAATCACCAATTTAACTGTTGTCCATTTATAATGGATATGCTTTGTATACATATGATTATGCAAGATCTTTATTTTTCAAAGTAGTTGTCCATATATTTCCAAGTAACAAAATTGTGGGGAGCAACCCGGACTGGACTGAGTTACTGGAATTAAGATTTATTCTATGCATCTGCTCTCCCACAATGTGGCACTGGGAGAGGAGCGTACAGCTTCTACCCAGCTGCCTCTCACCAACTTGACAAGCTGCAGGAGCCGCTCCTGATTGGAGGAGAGCAGCGTACTCGGCGTGTGGGCAGCCGAGTTGGGATTGGCGGAGGAGGACTATAAAGGAGGAGAGAGACAACATGCACCAGGAACATCTAAGGGGAACATCTATCTGAAGGAACACCTGTGCAGCCCCCGAGAGAGCCGGCCGGCGGTGTGCTGCTCCCCCGCGGAAGTGGGGAAAGTGGCCAGGGGGAACCGCCCTTCCACGGAGGTGGAAGGGACAGTAGCCAACCCGGGAAGAACCAGCAGCAAACCCGGGGAGGGCCGAGCAGACGAAAGAACAGCGCAGGGTCCTGTGTCGTTCCCCCACGAAGACGGGGAGCGACAAAAATGATATACGAAGTTTGAAATAATTTCCCATCAGAATTTTTACTGAGATAGCTACCTGTATAAAATGTTATGGAGCTTAAGTAACACCTTTTTTCAGTATTCAGTTTTGCCATTCTGGGAAATGCTGTTTATTTATTTAAATTTATTAAGTTCTCAATTCTTATAACATGTTGTAGCTTTGTTTGTATGAATCCCAGATATTTCCCATTAGAACTTGTTATTTCTATGTACTTTTATATTTGTATTGCTTTCATTTGAGGATTCTTCAGCACATTATAATTTCTAACTGGTCTTCTGCGATATTCAGAAAGTCAGGTGCTTTTTAGTTAGCTGTGTTACTGGACTTTGTTATTAACTCTATTAAGTAATCATCGGTAGGCTTTCAAAAACATAGCTATATCATCACAATAATTCCATTTCGTTCTTTCTACTAGGTTTATTTTTTTTAAAAAAAAATGTTAATTTTTAATGCAGAGGGAGAGACAGAGATCTTCCATTCTTGATTCACTCCAAAAATGCCTGCAGCAGCAAGGCCAGGACCAGGTGGAAGCCAGGAATCCAGACGATCTTCCAGGCCTCCCAGGTGGCTGGCAGGGATGCATGTACTTGAGCCATCACCACCTGTCTTCCCAGGCACATTACCTGGGAGCTGGGTTGGAAGCAAAGCATCTAGGACTTGTCCTGGCACTCCCACGTGGTACACCGTCATCTCAAGCAGCTGTTCAGCCAGCTATACCCTAATGCAGATCCTAGGCTCAATTTTTTTGACAGGCAGAGTGGATAGTGAGAGAGAGAGACAGAGGTCTTCCTTTTGCCATTGGTTCACCCTCCAATTGCCGCCACGGCTGATGCGCTGCTGCCGGCGCACCACGCTGATCCGAAACCAGGAGCCAGGTGCTTCTCCTGGTCTCCCATGGGGTGCAGGGCCCAAGCACTTGGGCCATCCTCCACTGCCTTCCTGTGCCACAGCAGAGAGCTGGCCTGGAAGAGGGGCAACCGGGACAGAATCTGGCGCCCCGACCGGGACTAGAACCCGGTGGGCCGGCACCACTAGGTGGAAGAGTAGCCTATTGAACCGCGGCGCTGGCCAGGCTTAATTCTAATGTGTGTCCATTCCTCCTTTCTATCTCTGTATTATTTTATTGAACTTATTAATTGACTTTGAGTAGAACCTATAGAAAATATTAAATGGCAATGATACTAGCATACTTCATTGTATTATTTTTAAACTGGATGGAGTTCCACAACAGCTGTGTTTTCCCAAGTTGTATCTTTGGGACATTAGCCTCAACAGATGCTCTGGGAAAAAAGATTTCATGTTTTTTTTTCCAAGTGTGTGAAACTTTTCACTGAAGTGTTATAATGTAGTTTTACTTGTTAAAGATCTGAGAAATCCTATAGTAAAATAAATTAATAAAAAAATATTTTGTGGCCGGCGCCGCGGCTCACTAGGCTAATCCTCCGCCTTGCGGCACCAGCACACCGGGTTCTAGTCCCGGTCGGGGCACCAGATTCTGTCCCGGTTGCCCCTCTTCCAGGCCAGCTCTCTGCTGTGGCCCGGGAGTGCAGCGGAGGATGGCCCAAGTGCTTGGGCCCTGCACCCGCATGGGAGACCAGGATAAGTACCTGGTTCTTGCCTTCAGATCAGCACGGTGCGCCAGCCGCAGCGCGCCGGCCGTGGCGGCCATTGGAGGGTGAACCAACGGCAAAAGGAAGACCTTTCTCTCTGTCTCTCTCTCTCACTGTCCACTCTGCCTGTCAAAAAAAGAAAAAAAAAAGATTTTGTTTTACTCCATCTTCCTCTAACAGAGAAGACTCTTTCATGGTTTTGTAACTAAAAAATAAAGATTCATGTTTCTCTGAACAAGATCATCTGTAAGTTGATAGGACAAAATTCTTTGTTCTAGCTGATCAGTTGAGGAAAGACCAAGAATGTGAGTGAGGTTGGAGAGGGGCATCATGCCTTGTAGTACTGAACAATTAAAGCAATTACCAAGTCAACTAAAGATCTGCATTATGACTATTCACCTGTAATTCTCATCTCTCTGGTCTAAGTTCTAAATTTAGATAATTGTTTCAGTTTCTGTTGAATCTCCCATGCATATATAAGCTTCAAATTTATAAATATTTATTAATAAATTTTAACAAGCATTTATTTCACATAGAATCTGAAATATTTCCATTTACATAGCAATTGTCAACACATATAGAATCAACCACATGTGTTTGTTTTGAGAGCTGGATGTAAAAAATAGAATTGTCTGTATGTTCATCAAATTTTTGTCATGGTGGGTCCACATAAACTTGCATTTAAGCAACAAGTTTGAAATACATAGTAATAGCACAGTGGTAGTAAAACAAATAAATAGAAGTTTAATTATTTCAATTATATAATTTAATGTGATTGAAGTTTTTATTTGTGTTTACAATTTTAATTAGTAAAAAATAAAAAGGTGGGCTGTAATATTTGTGTTTGCCTATACAGATTTTGGTTCAAGAGAGAACTCTTGATAAATTTGTGTGATATATTTCAGTTGACAATTTTTTTCCATGATTTGACAGCAGCGCTAACCTTTGGTTCCCTGTATCAGTTAGTCATTGCATCAAACTGGAAGGCGTCTCCTAATAGCAGAAGATAATTCTTCGGAGCAGGTAGCTGTGAGCAATTAACACCCATCTCTCACAGCAGCTGGGGAAAGTTCACTGTCCTGGTTAGGGGCTCGCTGAGTATAGAACCAGCAGAATCCATGGAAAATTCACACCTTTTCCTATTTACTCTGTCATAGAGATATTTGCAGGCATAAAAATACTCCCATAGGGTGGCATTTGGCCTGGAGGTTAAGTCGCTGGTTGGGAAGTGCATATGCCATATGTGGGTGCATGGGTTCAACTCCCAGCTGTGTTCCTGAGTCCTTCTTCCTGTTAATGTACACCCTGTGATGGCTTAATTTGTTGGGCCCCTGCCAGCCACCTGGGGGACCTGAATTGAGTCCCTGCTTCAGTCCCAGCCCGGGGCCATTGTGGATGTTTGAGAGAGTAAATGCAGTGGGGAACGCACTCTCTTCTCTCTCCCTCCTAAATAAAATAGATATTTTTAAATGTTCTCAATGCTCCCTCCTCCCCAGAATAATCCACCCATATTTTATCTAATATGGAAGGGAGGAAGATGAGGTCTACATAGATGTGAGTAGGGGAGATCATCCTAGAATACTCAAAGTAGCTCTTAATGTAATCTCATGTATCCTTTATTTTCACCATATTTTTATCATTATTTTATTTTTAACTTTAATAAATATAAATTTCCCAAGTACAACTTTTGGATTATAGTGGCTTTTCCCCCCATAACCTCACTCCCACCCACAGCCATCTCATCTCCCACTCCCTCTCCCATCCCATTCTTCATCAAGATTCATTTTCAATTATCTTTATATATAGAAGATCAGCTTAGTATATACTAAGTAAAGATTTCAATAGTTTGCACCCACAGCAGAAGGCAGATGTTCACAAGAGACACTACAGAGAAGGTGATGGGACCACAGAGGTAGCGCTTGGAGTGATGTAGTCACAAGTCAAGGAATGCAGGCAGCCACTAGAAACCAGAGGAACAAGAAAGGGATTCTCGGCCAGCGCCGTGGCTCACTAGGCTAATCCTCCAACTGTGGTGCCAGCACCCCGGGTTCTAGTCCCGGTTGGGGCGCCAGATTCTGTCCCGGTTGCCCCTCTTCCAGTCCAGCTCTCTGCTGTGGCCCGGGAGTACAGTGGAGGGTGGCCCAAGTGCTTGGGCCCTGCACCCGCGTGGGAGACCAGGAAGAAGCACCTGGCTCCTGGCTTCGGACCGGTGCAGCGCAGGCTGTGGCGGCCATTTGTGGGTGAACCAACGGAAGGAAGGAAGACCTTTCTCTCTGTCTCTCTCTTTCACTGTCTAACTCTGCCTGTCCAAAACAAAACAAAACAAAAAAAAAAAGGGATTCTCCCCTGGAGCCCTTTGATGGAGTAATGGCTTGACCCAACTTTTAAGAATAAATTTCATTTGTTTTATGTCAAAAAATTTGTAAACATGTCTTAGAATAGACATAAAAACAACTAATGCAACGCTGTAGTCACCCTCACAGATATAAATTTCAAATAGTATCCCACATTCATGCTAGATCTGTGAATAACACTTTTCCCCCATATTTGTAGAGTTTTCCCTTAACCTGATTTTTTACATTTACTGTCAGTTCTGCACAAATTACTCTTATGATGTACTCCTTTTTCATTGTTTCACATGTATTTACTCTCTTTTATTCATCAGTTAATATAATCCTCTTCAGCAGAACCTCCCTTACAAAGTACAAAGAAGTGGTGAAGCCAGCTCATCCTGGTTTTGAATTCTAAGAGCTTGGTAAGTTACTCAGAGGATTAAAGTTGCAGGTTTCTAATGTAACACATTGATGATAATACCTATGGAATAAAACCCAAGTGCATGGATGAAATGAGACGTAAAGGCAGAGTGCCTGTTTCAGAGTGTGAATCAGATGAAGTGAAACCTCCCTGTCTCTCTTAAAACTAGTACACCCCTTGGCACCATAATACATTCTTATAGTGTATTTCTTGCTGAATAATGAAACTTCAAGTTAATACTTTTTAAACTATTGATATTTACCAAAAATGTTAATTTGACAATACTTTAAAAACCTCATAGAAAGTACAATTAAAAGATGTGATTATTCTGGCAGAAAAACCTGTGTAAAATGTGCATGGTCTATTCATAATACACCTTTCCATGAACTTAATATCATTCTTAATATCTTAATATCATTCTTACTTATATACAGACAGCATACACTGGACAGAAATATTATTTGGGGATGTATTTAGTACTATGAGAGCCAAATATTCTTTTATTCATAGAATAACTGTATACTGGATTTGTACAAACCATTTTAGAAACACTTCTAGATGGAGCACTATATTTGTACTCTAAACACAAAAAATCAATGAGTAATAGCTTGGCTCCTTTGAATGATCCTGGAATGTGACATCTTATTGGTGTGATCTGGGTTCTGGGGGTTGCCATTTCATTTTGTCCATGTGAGAAAAATTAATGTGTGCAGTGATAGATGTGTTAATTTCCTCTTTACATGAGGTAGACAAGTTTCAGAATAACATATTCTACCACATAAATTTGTACCTTATTATGGTCCCATTAAAAATAAAGATAAATCATTAATATGAGTTAGAAATATAACTGGCATTCCCAGGAGGGAAGACTCTTTCTGGGACTCATATTGAGCCACATTGACAGGAAAAAGACCGTGACAAAAATCAAAGGTAATCAGTCCCTAAAAGATCAGAAATAATTAGAGGAAATAGAATGATTTCTAATAGGTATTTGATTAACCACAGAGGCCAAAACATTTTGGTTAGGTAAAAGTGGCGAAATATCTCAAAATATAATATAAGTGTGTATTATTTTAGGCTGAATAGCAAGTGACAGCATGTGCTCAGTGTTGCTGTACTGAACTGGCTTGGGGGTTTGATAACTCATCTGATTTGGCTGTGCACCCACTACAGTGTGTACCCCAGCACTGCCCATGAGGGTTTCCAGGTCTTGTTTGCCTACAAATTCTGACCAACAGCAAACATGGCTCAGTGTATGCATAATATTTATAGTATGTTTATATATGTTTTCATGGTTATATTCCATGAATAACCAATGGCCTATACCAAGAGTGCCAACATGACTGACTTATTGAATAGTTTATAAGAGAAAATGTTAATTTTTAAAGTTATTAAATATATAACACACATATATATACATATATTTTCTGCAAACACAAAAGATTTTCAAAAAGTTCATGGCAAATGTTATTATGAAGGAATTATATATGAATTACAAAGACTTCTGTACCAAAATAAATTTATTTTTAAATCCACTTTCCATAATCTTTTGAAGTAAATATATATATATGTGTGTGTGTGTATGTGTATCCAAAAACTTACTTCGCTATATTATGGTGTTGCATTCAATAATTCTGGAAAGTGAATATATTCCTGACATGTTCTTAATCTCGTGTTGTGACATCTCTCCATGTCATGAAAGCAGTGAATGTGAGCATTGTGACTCAGATCCAGAGAGTTGCTGGAAAGGGAGCTATGTGGAATTACTTCCCTTCTGAATAAAATATATATATATATATAGAGAGAGAGAGAGAGAGAGAGAGAGAGAGATTTACCACACCTAACCTGGGTGTGTCACCTTTGACACACCTTTAACCCTGAAGAACCCAACAGAGTTCTCTGGCCTTACCCATCACAAGCCTCTAAGGATCCATAAAAGCAGATAGTCCACTTAATCTAGAGTCATAATATAACAAGAAAAACCACCACAGCAGAGAAGAAGAAGAAGAAGAAGAAGAAGAAGAAGAAGAAGAAGAAGAAGATCTCCACAATGCCAAGCAACAAATGCAAAAACCAAGGAAACAAGAACAAGGAAGACATTAACGCCCCCAAATGAACAAGACACTCCAATTCAAGATTATGAAGATGAAGAGATAGAAGAAATGCAAGATACAGGTTTCAAAAAATTTATGATAAGAATAAAATTCAAAAACAAATTCTTGAACTTCAGAAATCCTTACTGGACAGGATAGAAAATCTCTCTCGTGAAAATGAAATCTTAAGGAGGAATCAAAATGAAACTCAGAAACTGGTATAACAGGAACGTGTGATAGTGAAGAAACATCAGAATGAAGTGAATAATTCAATAGATTAAATGACAAATGCATTTGAGAGCCTTAAAAACAGAATCAGTGAAGCAGAAGAGAGAATGTCAGACTTAGAAGACAGAGCACAGGAAAGCATATAGTCAAACCAAAGAAAAGAATAGGAAATTAGAAATCTAAAAAATATTGTCTGGAATCTACAGGATACTATTAAAAAACCCAACATTCTGGTTCTAGGAGTTCCTGAAGGCATGGAGAGAGAGAAAGGATTAGAAGGCCTTTTTAGTGAGATGCAAGCAGAGAACTTCCCAGGTTTGGAGAAGGACAGAGACATCCTAGTACAGGAAGCTCATAGAACCCCTAATAAACATGACTAAAAGAGATCCTCACCACAACACGTTGTAATCAAACTCACCACAGTGAAATATAAAGAAAAGATTCTAAAATGTGCAAGAGAGAAACGTCAGATCACTCTCAGAGGATCTCCAAGTAGACTCACAGAAGACTTCTCTTCAGAAACCCTACAAGCTAGGAGGGAATGGCAAGACATAGCCCAGGTACTAAGAGAGAAAAACTGCCAGCCCAGAATATTATATCCTGCAAAGCTATCATTTGTGAATGAAGGTGAAATGAAGACCTTTCATAGCAAACAGAAATTGAAAGAATTTGTCTCCACTCATCCAGCCCTGCAAAAGATGCTTAAAGATGTGTTACACACAGAAACACTGAAACACAGCCATCAATATGAAAGAAGGTAAAGGAAGAAAACCTCCCAGTAAAAGATCACAGGAAGTTCAAAGCATATATTAGAAATATCTTTGGGGAAAATGGCAGGGCAATCCTTTGTCCTGGAGGAGAAGGGGAGGTGGGTAAAGAATGGAGAGTCCTGGCAGAAGGGTTTTTGGATGAAAATTAACAAATTCCTTCCCAGATTTGCTGGCATCTGGGCAGAGTAGGGGGGTTTCCCCTAGGGTGGCTGAGAAGGTTTTATTGCCCCATGTTATCAGGTCAGGAACCCATTTGGTCCTGAGGAGAGAGAATTCTCCTGGGAGCTTTCCTTGGGGGAAGGGCTGGGACCACCTGGGAGGGTATCAGGGTCTGGGCAGGACTTTGAAGTACAAGATGCTGGCTTCTGGAGCTTCCCCAGTAGGTGCTGGTCTTCAGGCTTTTCTCATACACACATAGGCTCAATTTCTGACTTCCTACTTAACATATCCAGCTTCTTGATTTCTATTGAAATTAATTTCTTTCCTGTAGTGTGGGGAGAAAAATCATGGAAGTGGCTTCCTTTTCCATTCATTTGTGGGACTCAGGTGGGTACTTAGATGTATTCTAGAACTATGGTTGAGATGACCCAGAAAAGATGAAACACATAGTTGGACTCTTCACAAATCTGCTGAGAGTTGTACTTGCCAATCTGATTTCTTGTTTTGATTATATTGACATGCACAGCAAAAAAAAAAAAAAAAAAAAAAAAAATTAAAATTAGTCCCAATAGAGAAATTTGTGTTTGAGATCATGTATAAAAAGGACTATAAGACCTTAAACTATGTGACCTTAACATAATTATGCAGATGTGAAACTCTACCCAGTTGTTTGGCGAACATTACCTCTACTCTATTACTAGTACAACTTCCACAGATAGGACATGTCCTAGGACACTCTTGTCATCATTATATTGCATACATAATTAGAGGACATAAAGGAAATAATCCTCTTTTCAACAAATTCCAAAGGGAATGGTAATGACCAATGTTAGCTTTGAAGTTAATCATTCATGGGACACTTTTGTTTGCAATATCACATTCAATATTTTATGCAATGCTGTGAGTCGGGTATTAATTTTATTTCCATTGTAATTCTCAGGCTTAGTAAGGATAAGTTATTTGGAACTCATGTTTAGGAAATGGTATATGTGGTACTGTTAGGTAGGAAGTCAGATATGAGCTTATGTGTGTGTGACAAAGGCCTAAAGAAAAGACATCTATGTCCAGCATATGCATCTGCATCTCAAAGTCCTCCAGATAATGTTTCAGGGGCAGCCTGGTATTCGCATCCTGTCCTGCCTCCTTCTACCTGATAACCTACCAGGTGGAGGTCCCCTCCCCTTCTGCCTGACAATCTTCCACAATCTTCCAGATGCAGCCCAGTATCTGCATTTCAAATACCCTTCTCCAGATCCTAATTCTCCAGGGGGTCTTCTCACCCTTCCTCTAAACTCAGGATGGCACTAACTAGGCTTCCTCCTGTCTGATACCTTTAGGGGAAAACTCAGATAGGAGCTTTTTAATATTTACATCCATAAAATCCTTTGTTTCAGGAGGAGATGTGTGAAGACAAAGACCCATCTCCTTAAAAACACCCGGCCTCAACAGGACTGCACACTCAGCCCTCTGCCTCTATGCTGAGTTGCCCACCAGCCTGTCCAGGTGTAATCTCTCCATTCAACCATGTAACCTCGCTTTCCCCCAGTCTGAGCGTCTGGGCACTCTCTCCCAGGTTGTCTGGAGAGGTGCCTATCTGCTCTTATGGTTGTCCTTTCCCTAATAAACTTTGCTACTTTATTTTCCGCTACTCTGTCTCATGCCTGAATTCTTTCTTGCGCGAAGACAAGAACCCTGCCATTCACCAGTAACAGTACCAAATATACATATATATCTGCATTTAATTCTTTTTCTTTCCAATTATAGAAAATTTTGTATTTAATCTTATATTATAAATTTTGCTTGTGTAAATAAAAGCTTTAAAATTATTGTAGAAGAAACATATCTACTGTAGTGAATAAAGCTCTTCAACTCCTTAGAATCCATGCACATTTATAGAGTATCTATTATCTAGATCTGAGAAGAATTCGAAAAAGCTGCTTTAATTTTCTCCTAAAATGCTGGTCCACGTGAGGTGGTTTGTAGACATTGGGTATAGGTTAACTATCTAGCAGAAATGATGATGTGAAGACTTGAACTAAGGCAGTGGTATTGATGAACAAGGATATTTTCAGGAGAGAAAATGAAATAATCTGGCTGCAAAATAAAGGTAGGACACAAAAGAGGAGGAGCCAATTGTAAGGATTTTGAATGCTAGAATATGTATACGTATGAACTCATTTAATCTGCACTAGAATCCCTGAATTTACTATATTATACTATACTACACTATACTATACTATACTATATATTCTCCTTTTACATGTAAGGAAATTGAGGCAGTGAGAGGTAAAGTTATTCAAAGTCAGGCAAAGATGAAGTCATACTATAACCTCTGCTCTGCTATAGCCTGTCTCAGAATTACTGTTTAGGTTACTGGATATTTTGAGATAGATTAATTTGGATTAGTATTACAGGAAGATAACGGTTTGCAGGATGGACTGATTACTGATAATTTCAGCTTTGTACACTCCATAGATGGTATTTCCAAAACTGATTACAGGGCAAAGTTGAAAATGTGAGTGTAAAGTTAAAAACAGGGGTCATTTAGTTAAAGCCAAATATTTATTGAGTACCAATTCAAGGAACAGGTACAGCTAAAGAAGTCATAAAATTGATGATATAGACCTGTTAGTTGGGTCCTTGGAAGCTTAGAAATCATTGATAGGAAAGGAAGTTGACTTGGTCATGCAGTTAACAAAAGCTGGTAATGATACTTGTCTGGTGTGGGTACTGATCTGATTTCTTTCTTCAGCTGATTTCATTATAATTTATTTTAGCTTCTTTTAACAACCACTCTTGAAATTTTATATAGAAATACATTGAATACATGATTGAGGCAAGATTTGGATTTCCTAAGCTGTAGCCTAGTTTAAGGCTAAAAATATTTTTAGATGACCTTAAGATTAAATATATTTATAGACTGAGACTGAGTCAAACTCACTCATCCTATCTTCATCACTGGCTTAGAGAGCAATGTGAACAAGTTCTTGTAATACCATAGGTCTCAATTTTTCTTGCGGAAAATGAGTATTATAAAACCAGCTTTGAGAAATTTTTCAGATGGGTTATTCAGCATGAAATAATACAAGTGGTGATTTTGATTTTTTTTTTTTGGTGAAAGTAGATGTATTTGTTATCGCCACTCTCTGATCCAGTGTATTTTAAAACTCATAAGCTTATCTTTAGATCTGTTTTTAAGAAAGTCACATTTTCTTTATCACTGTTGAATCTGATGCATCTGCCTCATAAATCATACATAAAGTTGATAAAAGCAGAGAGCACAGCCTTAGGAAAATCCAACAGGTCAGCAGCTATTTATAATTGGACAATTCATGAGAACAAATGTCTCCATTACATAAATAACTCACTTGCAATTCATTTGCTTGCACACCACTGTTTTTGTATGTTTGTCACAAAAAGAATGGCAATCGGTTACCTTCTTAGCTGCCAATATGGGTAAACCCGAGTCCAATGCCTCCCTTTCGGTTCCGCTCACTAGAAAGGTAACACTGATCTTTGCTTTATGAAGGTACACCTGAATTTTAGCCAAAGGCCGATGACCCACAGAAACATAAAAAGCCCTATGAGTAATTCAGCCTTGAGCTTTTTTGTGTACTCCAGTGATCATTTGGCTGGTTCCACCTGCCCACTGTCTTTGAATGGAAATGTAAGCTGTCCTTGGAAGATATTCGGCACTTTATCCTCTCATCAGCATCAGAGTCAAAGCCATGGAATTGCTTCAGGGAATCTCTGCCAGCTTGTGGTAGAGTTAGAAAAAGCCCTCCGTGTAGTGATGATCAGACAACTTTTGTTTTAATCATGACCTTTCATGAGGTGTTCTGGAGGAAGGGATTATCATCACCTTCTCAGAATTGTATCTACAAATCACACTGAATATACTAATACTAATATACTAATACTGAATATGCTAAAATCCAATTAAAATTTAAAAAATGAAAACATGTTCTGAAACTCACTTATAAAATAGCAAGAATAGGTTAGATATGTTTAATTATTTTTAAAATATTTGTAATATTAAAAAATCATTATGTAAACTTGATAAAAATCAAAATCATTTATAAATTAAGAAGGCTGTAGTGGGCATGTGACATATTGATTAAGTCACGACTTGGGGTGCCTGTTTCCAGCGCTGCCTGCTCTGCTTCCCAGCTGCTCCCTGCTAATGTCTCTCTGGGAGACTTCCAGTGTTGCCTCCAGTACTTAGGTCCTTGACACCCACGTGGAGACCCAGATGGAGTTCCAGACTCCAGACTTCAGCCTGGCCTAGCCCTGACTGGTGCAGGCATTTGGATGAGGAAACAATAGATGGAAGAACTTTCTCCATCTGTTTCTATCTCTCTTCGGTGAGTGTGTGTCTCTGCCTTTCAAATAAAGTGAAAATAAATAAATAAATATTTCTTTAAAACAAGAAGCCTGAACCATGTCCTTGAACATGTTTTATAAATGCACTTAAGCTTGTATTTCCCAGATTATTCTTTGCCTATGCAGGGTGAAAGGAACAGATACAAGACCTGCAAGATAGAAATGAATCTAGAGACATTACTCTGGAGGAACTTGGTGGTCAGACACCAGGACAGCTAATAAGGAGTTTCCACTGAAGTCCAGTTTGTCTTCACTCTTATCCCACTCTGAGTTCATCTGGTCTTCCTAATTGATGGTTCTGTTAACCAACAGAAACCCCAAGCCTACCACAGGGTACTTGATCAGAAATGTAGAGACACCATTATATATAGGTACCAGCTTCCCCAGAAGGGGCGGTCGCTACAAGTCTCTCAACAAGTTCTACCTTCATGGCTCCTCTTAGATTTGCTTAGTTTCTAGAATTTTCCTTCAAGTTCTAATCAAATATGCCAGTGCTTCGGCCTACATAATTAGTGACTATTTCTCTAATCATTCCATTTTCCTTCTCGACTCTCATTGTTCACCTCCTCCCATTTTCACACAAACTTCAATTCTTGTCATAAATACCCATTTCTTATAATGTATATAATATATATTATATATATTCTTATATACATGTGTATATATATATATATTTAAAACTCTGATATCCTGACTGAGCCCTTGCAGATGCAGACCAAGTCATAAAGTCTATTTACTTACAATAAGAGATGATTCTATAATTTATTTCATAGGCTCAATTATTAACCTAAGAGTGATAATAAAGTTTTTGTTTAATTTTCACACATCTCTAAAGTAAGGACTATTACAGGCCAATTTTACAGATGATGGGATGTAGCTTAAGGATATTACTTAACTTGTAATTGACCACAACATAAACTCAGTGTGTCTCACTCCAAAATATAAGTCCTGAAAGTGCACAGACAATTTGTGATTGATCCATAGGTGTATCTCAGAATATCTGTGAACATTTGAGAAGTTTGTTTTGTATTCAGCATTTTTCTTGGCAGAAAGGATACATAGTTTTCACACTTATTCATAGACGTGTAAATCCAAATATATTAAAATCAATGTGAAATGCTATACTAATAAATATGGTGATCACTGGTTAATATGGCTATTTAAATTAATTTACATTTAAGAAAATTTAAAATTCAGTTCTTTTGTCACACTAGTCACAATTCAAGTGCTCTAGCAGCTACATGTGGCTTGTTGGTTACCAGTGAAGATAGAAAATATTCCCATCATTGCAGAAATGTCTATTGGTCCACACTTCTTGAGAGAATAGCTGATGTTTTGTGGAAATGCATAGGGCCTATTATTCTGTTACCGGTGAATGGCAGGGTTCTTGTCTTCCCGCAAGAAAGAATTCAGGCATGAGACAGAGAGTAGTGGAAAAGTAAAATAGCAAAGTTTATTAGGGAAGGGACATCCGTAAGAATGGATGGCACCTCTCCAGACAGGACCTGAGAGAGTGCCCAGTTCCTCGGACTGGGTCAGGGGGAGCGAGGTTACATGGTTGAGTGGAGAGATTACACCTGAGCAGGTCAGGCAGGCGGCTTAGCAGAGAGGCAGAGGGCTGAGCACACAGTTTGGATGATGCCTGGGGTTTTTTAAGGAGGTGGGTCTTGCTTCCCCACCTCTGCTCCTCTTGGAACAAAGGGCTTTTTGGATGTAAATAAAAAACTTCTGAGTTTTCCCCTGAAGGTATCAGACAGGAGGAAGGCTAGCTGGCTCCATCCTCCTGAGTTTAGAGGAAAGGTGAGCAAGATTCCCTGGAGAATTAGGATCTGGAGAAGGGTATTTGAAGTGCAGATACTGGGCTGCACCTGGAAGGTTCTCAGGCAGAAGGGGCAGGGACCCCCACCTGGCAGATTCCTGGGTAGGAGGGGGCAGGGCAGGATTCAGATACTGGGCTGCCCCTGAAAGGTTATCAGGATGACTTTGAGATGCAGATGCATATGCTGGACATAGATGTCTTCTCTTTAGGCCTTTGTCACACACACATTAGCTCATATCTGACTTCCTACCTAATAATTCTCTGTATATTATTAAGAGCTAGCCCCATCTTACCATTCCCCTACTCCCCATTCTGTTCCCCAAACATGAAATCCCTATTCAAACAGAACATCAAATTCATTAACCAGCTCAGTACAAACTCGGTTTTTCCTTTATAAAGTCGGTATTTTTTGTATAATGTGATTGTATACAGTGTTGAAAACAGATTCAATTCACCCATCGAGCCACATAAATATTTTAAGACTGTGTTTTATAAACTGTAAACTTTATTATAGGCTTCGGTTCCTGAGCAGGTGAAGTTCATATATCATTAAGTCCCACCACTCATAGCTATTGTTTTAGTAACCCGCTTCTTTGTTTATGCGATATACTACCCAGCAGATTGGATTAACAGCTCTCTGGGCTCCTTTTCTACCTTCCAGAAGAAATACTGATTAAGCCAGAAGGAAATTTCTCCTATTCTGACTTTTGTGCATAAAAGGAAAACCTAAGATTTACCAACAGCACAACAAACTACAGACAGGAAACCAATCACTCTCTTTAGGGAAAGCACTAAAGCATATTTATATTCCTTTCAGGCCAGAAAGGTTTTCAATGGTGAACATAGACTTTCAGCTGCAGCAGAATTCTTTACATTTTTAAGGAGCAACATAATAGCATCCCTCATTAGGAACTAATTAGAGAAATAAGTAGCAGTTCTAGAATTTTGGCAGCTGTCCCTCCTAACCTGAAAGCAATCAAAAACACTTAAAATTCACCTGCATGAAGAAAGACTGGAGAGGGTATCTCTATCAGCTCTGTCAAAAGGGAAGTCTAGGCAATTACTTGCTTTAGTATCTCTAACATGTTCCTGTGCAGCCTTTTAGGAGTAAATTCTCTGCTTCCGTATGAAAGGCAGCAAGTATAATGCAGAGTACCGACAGAATTTTCTAGTACACTGTTTCTTAAACTGGCACATCTGTGTAAGTCTGAAACATTTTGAGTCTTTCACCATTGAGTGTAATGTCAGCTGAAGGCTTTTCATATATGGCCTTGATTATGTTGAGGTACTCCCCTACTTCCTCTGGTTTGTGTAGGTTTTATCATGGAAGGACAATGAATTTTGTCAAATACTTTTTCTGGGTCAGCTGAGATACATGATGATGCGGTTTTTAGTCCTGTGTTTTTAGGTATTTATTTAAGGTTTATTAAGTGTCTCAAATGTGAAATCTTGTATCCATGTCTCTCTGTGAAATTCCTATCTAGTATGTTTTAACATAGGGTCAGATATTTAAAGACAGCCGAGGAGATTTCTGAGAATGGCAGTTCTATGGACTCTGGATTCCAAGATTTGGATTCCAGGCTTTTGTGTATAGCTTTAAAGACGCCCTGACACAGTCTCCGTACTGAAAAGGGTAGCTGCAAACATTGTTCCAGAGAACTAAGGAGCTTCTAACTAGGAGTTCCGGTACTGGGAATTACTGATGACAGGATTCTGTGGAACTTGAATTCCAGGATTTGGATTCCAAACTTTTGTATATAGCTCTAAAGAGGCCCTGACGCAGACCCCGTACTGAAAAGGGTAGTTACAAGAGTTACGGATTCCAGGTTCTGGATTCTAAGCCTCGTGTTTGCTTAAAAGCCTCTGAAACAGACCCTGTGCTGGACAGGGGAGCTGCAAAGGTGTTCCAAGGAATCAAGGAGTTTTTAACAAAGACTCCAACATTGGAAATTCCTGAGCAAGCCATTCAGAAGAAGGTCCTCTTCAGATCAGTTTCAGCTTAGATAAAAGGGATCTGACCAGGTGCTAGTGAACATGACTACTTCCGTGAAATTAGGACTAAACTTCTACCTCTTAAGTCTTCACAGGTGAATGTGAAAGACAGTCCTGACTGTTCCTATAAGCCAATCAGAAACCTTAGAACTCGACTTCTGGGAGTAACTGACTTCGCAGGGACACAGATCTTGGCAATGATCAGGACTGCTCCAACCCACAAAGCAAATTTGTTAGATAGGATAGACAGAGACTTACAGACACTGGACAGGCAGGGCCTGCACTACACCCTTCATGAGCAGGAAGCAGTTACAGAAGAGATGATTCGATGGCCATCAGCTCCCCTTAGGATTGAGGGGATGGAGTCTCTGAGAGGGGAATGAATTAGGCAGATGTACCCTAGTAGGCCAGACCTTCGAGATGAGCCCCTGGAAAACCCAGATGCTGAATGGTTTACTGATGGCAACAGCTATCTGAAGGAAGGGGTTAGAAAGGCAGATGATAGAAGCCCAAGCATTGCCACACAATACTTTAGCCCAAAAGGCACAACTTATTGCATTGACCAGGGCTTTACAACTGGGAAAAGGCCAGCGAGTTCATATATATATATATACACACATATATGTAGATAGATAGATAGATTCCAGATATGCTTTCCTTGTGTTGCATGCACACGCAGCAATCTGGAAAGAGAGGGGCTTACTGACTGCAAAGAGTTCCCCTGTTAAATATGGAAAAGAGATACTGGCTCTACTTCAGGCAGTACTGGAGCCTTTAGAAGTGCCCGTCATCCACTGCAAGGGATATCAGAAGGGAGATAATTATATTAACCAGGGAAATATGTTAGCAGATAGAGCAGCTACACAGGAAAGTTTGGAAATGGCTCTTACATGTCAATCTGTGGAAGCATCTAAGGAATCTCACTATACAGAGCCTGAAAATGAATGGGCCCAACAGCGAGGCTATACTAAAAAGGCAAATGGATAGTGGATGCTAAATCACAGAATTATGCTACCAATGGCCACTTAATGGAAAATTACACAACTCTACCCACTTGGGAAGAGATGCCTTAGTACAACTGGTCTCCTGAGCTTTTTGTTCATAAAGGAAGTGACTTGCTCTTGGCCACTATGTTTACAGAACAACCCACACCATGTAAGGCCACCTCCCCTGTTGACTACTGTGCAGAGGAGGGGAACATAAACAGGTGTAGATTGGCAGGTTGATTTTACCAATATGCTCCCTACAAGTAATTATAGGTACCTTCTAGTCTTTATTGACACTTTTACAGGATGGATAGAGACCTTTTCGACCCAAACAGAGAAAGCACACGAGGTGCTTAGAGCATTGTTGAAATACATCGTGCCACGCTATGGACTCCCACGGTCACTCCAGAGTGAAAATGGACCTTCATTTGTATCTGAAATAACCCAGCAGAACCCAGCAGATTCTGAGAATAATTACGACCATGCAGGAGACACTGAGGATGGCAGTGACTGAAGCAGATCCAGCTCGTGAAGTGAAATCATTAGATGAGATAGGCAGAGACTTCCAGACCAAGAACAGGCAGGGTCTACGCCCCTAATCAGCAGGAAGTAGCTACAGAAGATGGTGACTCGACGCCCATCAACATCCCCTTAAGATTAAGGTCTGGAGTCTCTGAGGGGGGAATGAAGTAGGCAGGCATACAGGTTAAAATTTATCAGATTTGTGAACTGGAAGACCACGCCCCTGTGTGACCCCATGCTCCTACCTGACGCCTTTGCCACGCCCCTGTGTGGCCTCATTCCCCTACCTGGCCACACTGGGGTGCCCACCAGCCAATCAGGTTAATTAACCACTCCCCTTTGGAAGTGGGTTAAAAGCCTAGGGCATAGTGTGCCCGGGCCTCTGCTCTTTTTCCCTGACCTCTTGCCAGGACAGGGCTTGCTGTAGCCCTGTGCCTCCAGGGCGCATGGCCTTCAGGCCATGTGCTCTAGGCTTTCTGGCCTAGAAGCTCATCCACGTGGCTGGTTCCTGGTGCTTGGTATGAACCCCTATTCACCTCTTTCCCCCAAATAAAGCTCTCACTCTCTTATGCACCTTTCTTACTAAATAAAAGCTTAAAACGTACCATGCTGCCTCGTTTATCTGTGCCGGTATTAAGAATTCTTCTCTAAATATTAGGCAAGAACCCTCTCGGGCTTATTAATATCGGGGATTTAATAATAAGCCCGTGGTGAAATCATATGGCACCCCAAATTCAGGTAGTACATGTGGCTCCCCGGATAGCATTTCTAGGAAACTTCAAGGGGCTACATTTTAGTGTAAATTTTAGGGGGTCTTGTCCGATTTCATTTTGTTAATGCGATGATTTACATTGTTTGAATTCTATGTATTGACAATTTTCTTGAATCTAAGAAATAGATCCGATTTGATCATGACCTCTTTTTGAGGTTTTTTGCATGAATACTCATCAGGAATATAGTCTTCTTATTTTGTAGTATCTTTGACGTTATTATCATGGTAATGCTGGCCCCACAAAGTGAGTTTAGAAATGTTATGGACCACCACCAAGGCTGAATTATGTTAAAGGCCTAGATTTCAGAGGTCACCACAGGGCCTGAATTCTGCTGAAGGCATACTTGGCTGGATTGAAAGGTGACTAGTCAAGTTATGTTAACAATGTCCACTGTCAGTAAGGAAATGCCATGGGCTTCAGAAGGGACATTCGCCTGCATTAGTAATTCATTCTCTTCAGGATTCCTTGATAGTGTCTTTGTTCTGTTAATCCTAACTTCCTGAAAAACTAAAACACCAAAAACTCTCTATTGTTCCCTGTTTTATGTTTTTAAACTCCCTCATCATAAAATTATCTTTTCATGAAACTACACATTTTTTTATGATTAAGTGGTCATGTCACCATTAATAATAAACATTTGGAGTAACCAGGCACCTGGGCCTCTGCTTCTGCCTCCATCTTGGCAGTGCACAGAGGGTCCCCTGTTTTCCACACATTAAAATCTTTAATCTGAGTCCACCTCCTTATTCTATGTGACACTGTTCCTCTTTTAGGTTAACCTGACACCCTGCTTTGCTGGATGCAGTGTGGAATTGTTCCCTTTTCTTCAATTTTTAGAAAAATGTGAAGAAAAATTGCCATTAGTTTTTCTTTAAATGTTCAGTAGAATTCACCAGAGAAGCCATCTGATTGTGAACTTTCGTTTATTTCAGTGCATCGGATTCACTTATCACTAGTCAGAGGTTTGTTCAGTTTTTGTTTTTGTTTTTGTTTTTGTTTGACTTGTTTGTGATTTTGTCTTGGTAGGTTATTTTTACAAATAAGTCCATTTACTTATTATGTATCCTTCTAAATAGCCAATTAGTGCATGATTATTCATGGTAATTTTCTATAATTCTTTTCATTTCATGGCAGTTATAATGTCTTCTCTTTTCTGCTTTTAGTTCAGCATTTTTTCTGTCTTAATCTTGATAAGAGGTTGTTAATTTTGTATCCTTTCAAAGAAAACTTAAGTTTTCTTGACTTGTTTCATCATTTCTCTGTTTTCTATTTCATTTATTTTTGCTCCAAGTTTTGTTTCTTTCATTTGAGATTTGTTATTCATTTGAGATATGTTATTATTTATCTAGTTCCTTGAAGTAATGGTTAATTGGCTTGAAACCTTTCTTTTACAATGCAGGTGTTTACACTATGAACTCCTCTCTTAGTACTACTTTTGTTGCATCCCATAAATTTTGGCATGTTGAGGTTTCTCTTATTTTGTCTCAAGATATTTTCTAATCTCCTTTGTGATTGCTCCTTTTGAAATAGGACATGACCCCTAAAATTTACATCAAAATGTGGCCCTTTAGAGCTCCCCAGAAGTGCTATCTGGGGTGCTACATGTGCTACCGGAATTTGGGGTGCCATACAATTTCACCATGGGCATATTACTAAATCCCCAATATTAATAAGCCTGAGAGGGTTCTTGCCTAATATTTAGAGAAGAATTCTAAATACCGGCACAGACAAACAAGACAGCATGGTACGTTTTAAGCTTTTATTTAGTGCGAGAGGTATCTAGAAAAGTGAGGGTTTAGTTCAGGTTGGAAAGAGGGGAAAGTCTAGAAACTAGGGTGGCGTCCATACCACTCAGAGAGCAGGCCAAAAGCAAGCACCTTGAGCTGCTATCCATTTTAAGCTTTTATTTAGTGAGAAAGATGCATAGGAGAGTGAGAGCTTTATTAAGAAAGAGAGGTAAATCTGGGTTCATACTGAGCACCAGGAACCAGCCATGTGGATGAGCATCTGGGCCAGGAAGCCTAGAGCACATGGCCTGAATGCCATGTGCCCTGGAGGCACAGGGCTACGGCAAGGCCCCTCCTGGCAAGAGGTCAGAGAAGTAGAGAAGGGGCCCGGGCCACACCGTGTCCCGGTTTTAACCCACTTCCAAAGGGGAGTGGTTAATTAACCTGACTGGCTGGTGGGCACCCCAGTGTGGCCAGGTAGGGGATGAGGTCACACAGGGGCGTGGTGAAGGCGTGGTCTTCCAGTTTCACAAATCTAATCAATTTTAGCCTGTATGCCTGCCTTCATCACTTTGACTCTTGTTTAATTGTGTGTTGTTCAACTTTCACAATCGGCTTTCAAAAAGTTCATGGAAAATACATATTATGATAAAACTATACATTAATTTCAAATTTTTTTGCACCACAGTAAACTTACCTTTTAATCCCATTTTCCATGAATTTACCAAAGTACCTCGTATTTGAAGTACCTTGTATTTTCTAGTTTTCTTTACATTCTTGATTTCTAGTGTCATTCCATAGAACTCAAACACTTTTTATTACTTCAACCCTAGAAAATTTGTTAGGACTCATTTTATAATCTAACAGGATCCATCCTGGAGAATGTTGATGCATGCTTGAAAATAATGTATGTTCTACTACTATTGAGTGCAATATTCTGTCTACATATTTTTACACTCAATGGTCAATAGGGTTCTTCAAGTATACCTTATTAAAATGAGGGTATTGGGGATGGCAATGTGGTACAATACTGTCTTCATATTTGCTGATTTTTTCCTGCTTGATCATTTGCTGTTGAATTAATTTTTCAACTTATTTTATTTTTTAATTTAGTTGCATTTTTCACCTAAAATTTCTTTACACTTCCTTTTATTTACTGATACTTTCATTACGTACATGCACCATTTTTCATGTTCTATGTAGTTGCCCATCTATGTTCTCTTTTATCACTTTTAATATCTTTAAGATGGCAATTTTGATTCCTACATGAAGGATCTTTGTGAGTGAGATCCCAGTGGAAAGAAGGGGCCATCAAAGAAGAAGGTACTTTTCTCTGAAGGGAGGAGAGAACTTCCACTTTGCTTATGGCATTGTGTAAATACTGACAGATTTTGTGTTCACAAAAGGCTTCCATGGCCTTTGAAGTTCATGGCAAGAGCCTCAGATAATCACTGACGTCATAAATAAGAGTGCTAATTGTTAAATTCATAACAGAAATCACTATGCACTTACTCCCCATGTAGGACTTCTGTTCTTAATGAGTTGTACTATGAAAATTAACAGCAAAACTTGTTCTCAAATAGTACTTAATATGTTGTGTGTGGGGGGGTGCAAACTGTTGAAATCTTTACTTAGCATAGAATGGGACTACTGTACATAAAGTTAATTAAAAATAAATCTTTACGAAGAATGGGATGGGTGAGGGAGTAGGAGGTGGGGTAGGGATGAGGGTGGGAGGGCAGGTATGGGGGGAAGAAGTGCTATATTCCTAAAGTTGTACCTATGAAATTTGCATTTATTAAATAAAAGCCTTAAAAAGGTATAATGTATAACTATTATACAGGACTTCTTAATTATTAGAATCTTGTTATGAGTGTGATTATAAAGTTAATTGAATAATTAACTTAGTTCCTATTGTCCTTTGCAGTATTGTGGAAAAATAAAATTAAGCGAATGAAAAAAAGAGATGGCAATTTTGAATTCTTCCTTAGGAAATTCATAGTCTTTATTTCCCTGTTTCTTTATATCTTGTGATCTGTAGCTGAGATTTGAGAATCTTAACCAAAAGAAAGTCTACCTCTTTTCAGTATTACAGGTTGGTTATGTATAGAGAAAGACCTTCACTAATCAGCCTGTCTACAGATTCTGGAGTCCTGTCAATCCTTTCAGGGAAAATATCTGCTTAAGTGTAGGTGTGTGATTTACCAGCTAAAAAAATAAGTGTGTCTCTGTTTCTTCTAGACTTTGTTATATCTTCCTAGTGTAAGCTCCTTGGTGCTATGATAAGCCACAGCACACACCTTTCTTCTTAGCAGCCCCTGGTATCCAAAGCATACCACTGTTACCTTCAGTGCTATAACTCACACAAGAGACACCAGGCCCTTTGATAGCCCTTGAAAAGACATAATGTTGGATATGTGTTCTACTATTTTCTGTCTCTTCCAAGAGAAAAGGTTGAAGTTGGGAGTTTTGTCATGATCACACTTCACTCCTGAGGAGTAGGAGGATCAAGAGAAAATAAATACACTTGGCTTTTGTTCCCACTTCTATGCAGCTCTTCTTGGCTTTCTACTAATCTGGGGTGCTATAGCCTCTAACAGATTTCTGGAGTTCTTATATAAATGCAATTTGATCTGACATTGTCAACAAATCATTCTCCATTGGGGAACAAAGGCTTAGGGTTTCCTTTCTGCCATCATATATACTAGAGTATAAATTAATAATTAAGAAAGACTACTGTCTACTGTGATATATATATATATATATATATATATATATCTTCCTATATGTGTGTGTGTGTGTGTGTGTGTGTGTGTGTATAGTTGATCAAGATTCTTTATTTGGACTCATACAAAAGGAGGGCAAAGGCCTCTCTGCCTTTTGAGTATTTTCTAACCCCTAGGCTATGTGCTCTGGGAGAATGGGAATTGAGCATTTTTTCTTAGTTTTCGTGGTGGCATTCATTCTCTCATTCATCCAGTAATCAATCCTTTTACTGAGTGAATGTTTACAGCAGTATTTATTGCTAGATGCACAAGGTAAGCAAATACAATCCAGTTCTTGTCCTCATGGGATTTGGAGTCTAGTAAAAGTTACTCAGGTATAAGCAGACTATCAAAATCCAGTAAGATAAGCACTCAGAGAAGGTTAATCACAGAATATTGAGGGAAATAAGAGTGAGCTTTATATTACTAATTTAACAAAATTAATAAATATAGTTTACTGAACTAAATTATACTCAGATTGTGCCAAAGGTGGTGAGCACTCATATGACGATCTAATGAAACTAAAATAGTCTGCTAGGTCCCAAGAAAAGCAACTGGCAAAAAATCGATACTTCTTCAATAATCTTTTTTTAAAGATTTATTTATTTATTTGAAAGTCATAGAGAGAGGAGAGAGAGAGAGAGAGAGAGAGAGGTCTTCCTTCCAATGGTTCACTCCCCAAATGGCTGCAATGGCCAGAGCTATGCTGATCTGAAGCCAGGAGCCAGGAGCCAAGAGTGAGGAACTTCCTTTAGGTCTCCCATGCGGGTGCAGGGGCCCAAGGGCTTTGGTCATCTTCTACTGCTTCCCCAGGCCATAGCAGAGAGCTGGAATGGAAGTGGAGCAGCCAGGTCTTAAACCAGTGCCCATATGGGATGCCGGTGCTTCAGGCCTGGGCGTTAACCCACTGCACCAGAGCGCCGGCCCCTGTTTAAAAATCTTATAGACAGAGCTTTCTATTTAGCTCACAACACCCCAAATCTTCATCCTTTTGGAGTGAGCTCTCCATTAGCCAGCTAAACATCTGTGATGTAAAGACAGAGCTAGAGGAACCTGATCAATAGGGTGGCAATTGTAGGACACATAAAATGGATGGCTTTAAGGGACAATAGGTGGGCAGCCTTCGATTTGTCATGTGCCTCCAGTTTCATTTCAAAAGCTTTCTTGCCTTGACTCTGATATTTAAGGTGTGAACAGCAGAATCAGCGATTTCTCTTAATGAATATTAAAAAGCAAAGCTGGACAACTAGGAAGTGAAAAGTCCAAGCAATAAGCAGATGACCACAGGAAAATGGGCAAGAGAATTCTTAATCAAGGGAAAGGAAAGTGCATCCAACATTATGACATGAGTGGATAATATTCAGGAACATGTAGTTTTTGTTTTTCATTTTGTGTGTTTTTTTTATTTAAGCTGTACAAATTTCATATATTTCATATACACAGATTTAGGAACAAAGTGGGGCTTCCCCTCCCTCCCGCCCACATTTCAACCCTTCCCTCGCCCCCCCCTCATATTCCCATTATTAATTTTTATAATTATCTATTATCAGTTACTTAGTGATCTTCTTTAAAAACAAATGAAACGATGGGGCTGGCACTGTGGCATAGCGGGTAAAGTTGCCTCCTGCAGTTTCAGCATCCCATGTGGGCAATGGTTCAAGTCCTGGCTGCTCTACTTCCGATCCAGCTCTCTACTATGGCCTGGGAAAGCTGTAGAAGATGGCCCAAGTTCTTGGGCCTCTGCACCTGTGTGTAAGACCTGGAAGAAGCTCCTGGTTCCTGGCTTCGCATAGACTCCACTCAGGTCATTGCGGCCATTTGGGGGTGAACCAGCGGATGGAAGACTTGTCTCTCTACCTCTGCTTCCCTGTAACTCTGCCTTTCAAATAAATAATAATAGAATAATAAAAATATATAAAAATGAAGTGATAGAAAATGGAATGATGTGACTTGTTTTAAAGGAGATTCTTTCTATTTGTGAGAAAATATGTTTATGAAATTCAGAGTCAATGGCAAGAATTTAATCCTTGAAGTAAATTGTGCTGCAAAGGATTTTGCTACCTATAAAGAGACTTCAAAAAGTTTACAGAAAGTGCATCGTATTAATTTCATTTTCCTTGAACTTTCTGAGCCTACCTCATGCTTTAGCTTCCCTCTCAACTATTGGATCCCACTTACATGTCTTATATTGAGTATTTTGCAGCTATCAACTTTGATCTTTTAAAACATTAGAATCAAGTACATAGGAATGGGGACTCTAGGTGGAAGATAAACTAACTTCCTAGCTTTAAAAGAATGATCTCTTAACAGCGGCATTTCTGGCACTGTGGTCGGTGATATGTCTTATAGACAAGCTCTTTCAGCGTGAGGCCGGCTTTCCAAGGCTCCCTGAGTCCTGACATTTTGGCAGCTCCCTCCTACACTATTGCATCAGGATTTTTTTTCTACAAACCTTGATAGAGAGCTGGTGGATTCTCTCATCACACAAATCCCGGAGAAAGCTGTCAACTAAGTGGTCCTATGTACATAATAAATTCCTAGGATGTATCTAATGTTATACAGCCTTGCTCAATCAGCTCCTAAAGTTTTGTGCCAATAAATATCCTACATTGTCTATTTTTTTTTATCTTTTATTTAATGAATATAAATTTCCAAAGTACGACTCATGGGTTACAATGGCTTTCCCCCCCATACCGTCCCTCCCACCCACAACCCTCCCCTTTCCCACTCCCTCTCCCCTTCCATTCACATCAAGATTCATTTTCGATTATCTTAATATACAGAAGATCAGCTTAGTATACCTTAAGTAAGGATTTCAACAGTTTGTTCCCACACAGAAACATAAAGTGAAAAATAATAGATGATTTTTTTTTAAATCATGATGAAATCATATCAGACCTATTATCATGTTTAATCCCAGTGAGAGTCAAGTTGGGAATTGATAATTTCTTTTTTTTTTTTTTTACAGAATATCAGTTTAGTGTACATTAAGTAAAGATTTCAATCGTTTGCACCCCCATAGAAACACAAAGTGAAATATACTGTTTGAGTACTCGTTATAGCATTAAGCCTCAGTGTACAGCACATTAAGGACAGAGATCCTACATGAGGAGTAAGTGCACAGTGACTCCTGTTGTTGACTTTACCAATTGACACTCCTGTTTATGGCATCAATAATCTCCCTATGCACCAGTCATGAGTTTCCAAGGCTATGGAAGCCCCTTGAGTTCTCCAACTCTTATCTTGTTTAGACAAGGTCATAGTCAAAGTGGAGGTTCTCTCCTCCCTTCAGAGAAAGGTACCTCCCTCTTTGAAGACCTGTTCTTTCCACTGGGATCTCACTCACAGAGATCTTTTTGCCAGAGTGCCTTGGCTTTCCATGCCTGAAATACTCTCATGGGCTTTTCAGCCAGATCCGAGTGCCTTTAGGGCTGATTCTGAGGCCAGAGTGCTATTTAGGACATCCGCCATTCTATGAGTCTGCTGAGTATCTCACTTCCCATGTTGGATCACTCTCCCCTTTATTTATTCTATCGGTTAGTGTTAGCAGATACTAGACTTGTTTATGTGCTCCCTTTGACTCTTAGTCCTTTCATTATGATCAATTGTGAACTGAAATTGATCACTTGGAATAGTGAGATGGCATTGGCACATGCCACCTTGATGGGATTGAATTGGAATCCCCTGGTATGTTTCCAACTCTACCAATTGGGGCAAGTCAGCCCGAGCATGCCCCAAATTATACATCTCTTCCCTCTCTTATTCCCACTTTTATGTTTAACAGGGATCACATTTCAGTTAATTTTCAACACTTAAGAATAACTGTGTGATAATTACAGAATTAAACCAGTCATATTAAGTAGAACAGACAAAAAAAATACTATGAGGGATAATATATTAAGTTGTCCATTAGCAGTCAGGGCTATGCTGATCAAGTCACCATTTCCCATAGTGTCCATTTCACTTCAGGGGGTTTCCTTTTTGGTGTTCAGTCAGTTGTCACCGATCAGGGAGAACATATGGTATTTGTCCCTTTGGGACTGGCTTACTTCACTCAGCATGATGTGTTCCAGATTCCTCCATTTTGTTGCAAATGACTGGATTTCGTTGTTTCTTACTGCGGTATAGTATTCTAAAGAATACATATCCCATAATTTCTTTATCCAGTCTACCATTGATGGACATTTAGGTTGGTTCCAGGTCTTGGCTATTGTGAACTGTGCTGCAATAAACATTAGGGTGCAGACCGCTTTTTTGTTTATCAATTTAAACTCCTTTGGGTAAATTCCAAGGAGTGGGATGGCTGGGTCGAACGGTAGGGTTATATTCAGGTTTCTGAGGAATCTCCAGACTGATTTCCATAGTGGCTTGACCAGTTTGCATTCCCACCAACAGTGGGTTAGTGTCCCTTTTTCCCCACATCCTCGCCAGCATCTGTTGTTGGTAGATTTCTGTATGTGAGCCATTCTAACCGGGGTGAGGTGAAACCTCATTGTGCTTTTGATTTGCATTTCCCTGATTGCTAGTGACCTTGAACATTTTTTCATGTGCCTGTTGGCCATTTGGATTTCCTCTTTTGAAAAATGTCTATTGAGGTCCTTGGCCCATCTCTTAAGTGGGTTGTTGGTTTTGTTTTTGTGGAGTTTCTTGATCTCTTTGTAGATTCTGGTTATTAACCCTTTATCTGTTGCATAGTTTGCAAATATTTTTTCCCATTCTGTTGGTTGTCTCTTCACTCTCCTGACTGTTTCTTTTGCAGTACAGAAACTTCTCAATTTGATGCAATCCCAATAGTTGATTTTGGCTTTGACTGTCTGTGCCTCCCGGGTCTTTTCCAGAAATTCTTTGCCTATGCCAATATCTTGAAGGGTTTCTCCAATGTTCTCTAATAACTTAATGGTGTCAGGACGTAGATTTAGGTCTTTAATCCACGTTGAGTGGATTTTTGTGTAAGGTGTAAGGTAGGGGTCTTGCTTCATGCTTCTGCATGTGGAAATCCAGTTTTCTCAGCACCATTTATTGAATAGACTGTCCTTGCTCCAGGAATTAGTTTTAGATCCTTGATCAAATATAAGTTGGCTGTAGATGTTTGGGTTGATTTCTGGTGTTTCAATTCTGTTCCATTGGTGTATCCATCTGTTTCTGTACCAGTACCATGCTGTTTTGATTACAACTGCCCTGTAGTATGTCCTGAAGTCTGGTATTGTGATGCCTCCGGCTTTGTTTTTGTTGTACAAGATTGCTTTAGCTATTCGAGGTCTCTTGTGCCTCCATATGAATTTCAGCATTATTTTTTCTAGATCTGCGAAGAATGTCTTTGGTATCTTGATTGGGATTGCATTGAATCTATAAATTGCTTTTGGGAGAATGGACATTTTGATGATGTTGATTCTTCCAATCCATGAGCATGGAAGATTTCTCCATTTTTTGGTATCCTCTTCTATTTCTTTCTTTAAGGTTTTGTAATTTTCATCGTAGAGATCTTTAACGTCCTTGGTTAAGTTTATTCCAAGGTATTTGATTGTTTTTGTAGCTATTGTGAATGGGATTGATCTTAGCAGTTCTTTCTCAGTCATGGCATTGCTTGTGTATACAAAGGCTGTTGATTTTTGTGCATTGATTTTATATCCTGCCACTTTGCCAAACTCCTCTATGAGTTCCAATAGTCTCTTAGTAGAGTTCTTTGGATCCTCTAAGTACAGAATCATATCGTCTGCAAAGAGGGATAGTTTGACTTCTTCCTTCTTGATTTGTATTCCTTTGATTTCTTTTTTTTGTCTGATGGCTCTGGCTAAAACTTCCAGAACTATGTTAAATAGCAGTGGTGAGAGTGGGCATCCCTGCCTGGTGCCAGATTTCAGTGGAAATGATTCCAACTTTTCCCCATTCAATAGGATGCTGGCTGTGGGTTTTTTATAAATTGCTTTGATTATATTGAGGAATGTTCCTTCTATACCCAATTTGCTTAGAGTTTTCATCATGAAAGGGTGTTGAATTTTATCAAATGCTTTCTCTGCATCAATTGAGATAACCATATGGTTTTTCTTCTGCAGTCTGTTAATGTGGTGAATCACATTGATTGATTTGCGAATGTTGAACCATCCCTGCATACCAGGGATGAATCCCACTTGGTCTGGGTGGATGATTTTCCTGATGTGTTGTTGTATTCTATTGGCGAGAATTTTATTGAGGATTTTTGCATCTATGTTCATCAGGGATATTGGTCTGTAATTTTCTTTCAGTGCTGCATCTTTCTCTGGCTTAGGGATTAAGGTGATGCTGGCTTCATAGAAAGAATTTGGGAGGATTCCCTCTTCTTCGATTGTTCTGAATAGTTTGAGAAGAAATGGGATTAGTTCTTCTTTAAATGTCTGGTAGAATTCAGCAGTGAATCCATCTGGTCCTGGGCTTTTCTTTGTTGGGAGGGCCTTTATTACTGTTTCAATTTCTGTTTCAGTTATGGGTCTATTTAGGTTTTCGATGTCTTCCTGGTTCAATTTAGGTAGGTTGCATGTGTCCAGGAATCTATCCATTTCTGATAGGTTTTCCTGTTTGCTGGCATACAGGTCCTTGTAGTAATTTCTGATGATTCTTTTTATTTCTGTGGTGTCTGTTGTTACGTTTCCTTTTTCATCTCTGATTTTATTGATTTGGGTCTTTTCTCTTCTTTTTTTAGTTAGTTGGGCCAATGGGGTGTCAATTTTGTTTATTTTTTCAAAAAACCAGCTTCTCGCTTGGCTGATTTTTTGTAATGTTTTTTTGGATTCAATCCTGTTAATTTCTTCTCTGGTTTTAATTATTTCTCTTCTCCTACTAGATTTGGGTTTGTTTTGCTGCAGTTTTTCTAGGTCCTTGAGGTGCACTGAAAGCTCATTTATTTGGTACCTTTCCAATTTCTTGATATAGGCACCTATTGCTATAAATTTGCCTCTCAATACTGCTTTTGCTGTATCCCATAAGTTTTGATATGTTGTGTTGTTGTCTTCATTTACTTCCAGAAAGTTTTTGATTTCTCTTTTGATTTCTTGAATGACCCAGTGTTCATTCAGGAGCATGTTGTTCAGTCTCCATGTGTTTGCATACTTTCTGGGGTTTCCTGAGTTGCTAATTTCCAGCTTCATCACGCTGTGGTCTGAGAAGCTGCATGGTATGATTCTAATTCTTTTAAATTTGCTGAGACTTGCTTTATGGCCTAGTATGTGATCAATCCTAGAGAAGGTTCCATGCGCTGCTGAGAAGAATGTGAAGTCTGTAGATGTAGGGTTGAAAGTTCTGTAGATATCTGTTAGATCCATTTGGGCAATAGTGTCAATTAAATCTGCTGTTTCCTTGTTGATCTTCTGTCCGGATGATCTGTCTATTTCTGAGAGTGGAGTATTGAAGTCCCCCAGTACTATTGTATTGGAATCTAAATCTCCCTTTAAGTCCCTTAACATATCTTTTAAATAGACCGGTGCCCTGTAATTAGGTGCATATACATTTATAATAGTTACATCTTCCTGTTGAATTGAACCCTTAATCATTATATAGTGTCCCTCTTTGTCTCTCTTAACAGTTTTTGTATTAAAGTTTATTTTGTCTGATATTAATATGGCTACACCTGCTTTTTTTTGGTTTCTGTTGGCATGGAATATCTTTTTCCAACCTTTCACTTTCAGTCTGCATGCCTCTTTGTTAGAGAGATGTGTTTCTTGTAGGCAACAAATAGTTGGGTTGTGTTCTGTGAGCCAGTCAGCCAAACGGTGTCTTTTAACTGAAGAATTCAGACCATTAATGTTCAATGTGACAATTGATACGTAGTGACTTTGCCCTGCCATTTTCCCGGAAATATTTTCTAGTAAATGCTTTGAGCTTCCAATGCTCTTTTACTGGTAGGTGTTCTTCCTTTCCCTTCTTTCATATTGATGACCGTGTTTCTGTGTTTCTGAGTGTAGCACATCTTTAAGTATCTTTTGCAGGGCTGGACGAGTGGCCACAAAGTCCTTCAATTTCTGTTTGCTATGAAAGGTCTTTATTTCACCTTCATTCACAAATGAGAGCTTGGCAGGATATAATATTCTGGGCTGGCAATTTTTCTCTCTTAGCACCTGTGCTATGTCTCGCCATTCCCTCCTGGCTTGTAGGGTTTCTGATGAGAAGTCAGCTGTGAGTCTGATTGGAGATCCTCTGAGAGTAATCTGACGTTTCTCTCTTGCACATTTTAGGATCTTTTCTTTATGTTTCACTGTGGTAAGTTTAATTACCACGTGTCGTGGTGAGGATCTCTTTTGGTCATGTTTATTGGGGGTTCTATGAGCTTCCTGTACTAGGATATCTCTGTCCTTCTCCAAACCTGGAAAGTTCTCTGCTAGTATCTCACTAAAAAGGCCTTCCAATCCTTTCTCTCTCTCCATGCCTTCAGGAACTCCTAGAACTCGAATGTTGGTTTTTTTAATAGTATCCTGTAGATTCCCAACAATATTTTTTAGGTTTCTAATTTCCTCTTCTTTTCTTTGGTTTGACTGTATGTTTTCCTGTGCTCTATCTTCTAAGTCCGATATTCTCTCTTCTGCTTCACCCATTCTGTTTTTAAGGCTTTCTAATGTGTTTGTCATTTGATCTATTGAGCTCTTCATTTCATTTTGATTTCTCTTGACTATTACACTTTCCTGTTCTACTAGTTTCTGAGTTTCATTTTGACTCTTCCTTAAAATTTCATTTTCACGAGAGAGATTTTCAATCTTGTCCATTAAGGATTTCTGTAGTTCAAGGATTTGCTTTTGAAAACTTCTAAATGTTCTTATCATAAATTTTTTGAAATCCGTATCTTGCATTTCTTCTATCTCATCATCTTCATACTCTTGGCTTGGGGTGTTTTGCTTATTTGGAGGCATCATAGTGTCATCGTTGATCTTGCTCCCTCTATTTCTGTGTTTGTTACTCGGCATAGTTAATTCTTCTTGCGTCACTGTGCGTTTTTTTTTCTTTTCTTCTTTTTTTTTTTTATACTGTGTCCCTGTTAAGTGGACTGCCTGCTGTTGGAAGAGCCTTGGAGGCTTGAGATGGGTGCGGCCTGAGAGCTCTGCCTGGTTCTTCCTGGTTAAGGGTGTGCAAAGGTGACACCCTCAGGTTATGCGTGGTAAATCTCTCTCTTTTTATTTATTTATTTATTTTATTTATTCAGGGGGTAAGTAACACCGCAGGGCAGGGCTGTGCAGCATTGATGGTATTTAGCTTCCAGTCTTTGGCTCCTCTGGACTCCCACTGGGTTGCCTAGGCTACTGAATTGTAGTGACTCAGTTCCTTAACTCTCCCCCATTGATATGTAAATCCAAAGAGGAGGCCTGCTCTTTGTCTCTTGGGAATTCTTCAAGAGTTGCAGCCTTGTAACCTTTGCAAGGGTAGGGGGAAGAGAAACCCCGAAGCTTTTTTTTTTCCTTCTTTCCGGTAGTGAGTTTGCTGCACTTTCCGGCCCCCCTCTAGATTCTGACCCCCGTTTCCCCACCAATGTCTCGGGTTATTGAGCTCACCTCCCCTTCCAGCGCCGATGTGTGGACTCGGAGCCCTGAGGGTCCCAAGTCTCCCCGCTATTGTCTGTGTGGCATGCCCTACATTGTCTATTTTTGTAAGAAGATGCTCATATACGTGTTATCATGCTGCTTCCTCATCAGTCCTGTGAATCCCACAGACCAAGACCTGTGTTTCACTGAAAGGGTCTCTGAATATCCCAACCATCAGATACTTTCCTCTGCATTCATCTCCTATAAATCTTTTTATTTATACATTTTAGCACTAATTGTGTGGTCTCTCTAATTTCAGTTTTAAGGGATATATTCTGTTGTTCCCCCTAAGGTTTAATATCCTTTAAAACAAAAGACATAAAAATCAATACCATATATTATATAATTTTTTTCTTCTGTCTGTGCATTTGCTCATGTCTCAGTCTAATGTTTGTCTTCTTGGATTATATTCAGTCCACATTAATGAAAATATAATGAATATGTGTTATATGTTAAATAATAGAATTTCAGAGGCAGGTGTTGTCTTGTAGGAGGTTAAGCTGGAGCTAGTGACATGGGCATACAGTATCAGAGTGCCAGTGTGAGTCCTGATTCCTCTGTTTCTGATCCAGTTTCCTGCTAATGTGCCTAGGGAGGCAGCAGAAGATGATCCAACTGCTTGGGGCCCTGTCACACAAGTGAGATCAGGATGGAGTTCCCGGCTCCTGGGTTTCAAATGGGCCCAGCTCTGCCTGTTGCAGCCATGAACCAGTAGATGGAAGATCACTCTCCATCTGTTCTTCTCTCTGTTGCTCTGCTTTTGAAATAAATAAATCCTTTTTTTAAATAGTGGAATTTCAGAAATAGATAAAATAAGCTCCTTGCTCTCATGGAAATAACTGACTAGTGAAGAAAGAAACAAGAACTTGATTTGCAGCAGCCAAGATAATTTTCAATGTAGCACATTAGATTCTGAGGCCTTTGAGACAGAAGCTGTGCTTTTTCATGTTTTTGTCGTCAGCACTTAGTATGAGCACTCCTTACTTCCTATATGGGTAGCATCTATGTCCCCTGGCCTGTGTTACGTTTTCTCTGTAATGCACCTCTCCTTCGCATGGCTCACAGAGACATGTTGATCTCCTCCATTCCATTGGAAGCCTGATCTTCCTGCTAGCAAATGACACTGGATGCAAAAAACTAGAATTACTTTAAATTCACATCATTGCCCAATACATCGATTTTAGAACTGGAAAATCTGCTCATATCTCACCATTTCTGATGCCATAGTTGAAGACATCAGGTGTCTCTCTTTAATTAGTAGAACCACCTAATTCATCTCCTTGCTTCTAACCTTACCTCCTTTCCCTTCTATTTCATTCCACCTCAAAGTCCATGGCTTTGCTGTCACCATTAACTGGAATTCTCTTCTTAAATAGTTATTTTGTCTAGTTTACCACAAAACCCTCATGCAGAGGTCTCCCTGACACAAAATAAGAACTCAATGTTTACTTAAAAAAATGAGCTGAATATTGGTTGTTGTTGAATAGATGTAGGAATAAATGAACAATTTCAGCACCAACTGTTCGTGTGGCTAGAAGCTGACTTAGTTTCATACCTCAAGAAGATTACTGCTTAAATATATTTGATTATATGGTCCACCTGAATAAATAAATGAGCAATCCTCCATTATGCATTAGATGACTGATTGAATTAGCATGTACTGGGTAAATCCAGGAAACCTGAGTGAGCACATGATCACAACCATTAGGTTCTGGTTTCATCTTCAGTACCTGGTCTTATGTTAATAGATATGCCTATGCATCACTGGACAGGACTTCCTTCAGACCATTATATGACTGAAAAGTTTATAAATAAGCAAGCATCAATTACATAATTTATCTTAACTGACCAAATAAATCAGTAATTTTCTGGAAGCTGGAATGAGTTGAAAAGAGGTCTGGATTAGCTCTCCTGCCTAACAACTCTTATCTTGTTTTAATCCTTCCCTGAGTCTTAGACTTTTGTTTTTATCTGAAAATTAGCAATAATAATTGTAACTGATCAAGGAGTGGTTGGTGGCTTTGGGAGTCATGCTCATAGATAATTAGAAGAGGACCTTGTATAACTAAGTCCTCATCAATGATGATTCAGTAATGATGATGCTATATTCAAGTAGCTTTTAAGCTGTGGAGTGCTTCATGAACACAAAGGAATCAGGGCCTTGAAAATAGAAAATGTGTTTCTGTTGTAGGCAAACAACTTAGATCATTGCATATCTTACATAGCTCTCGTGTTTTCACTTATTCCACATATTTTACTAAATTCATATTTCACATGTTCCTCTTCCTGGTTAATTGTTATAAATAAGGTATCATAGGTATCATATGATTAATTAATTTTCATTAAACTTTAATTATTATGAATAAATGTGATATAGTCATGTTATAAATAACAGTATTTCACATTTTCATGCGATGTTACAATAAACTGCTTTTTAATAAACTACTTTTTAATAAAAAAGGAAATTTGCTTGAATTTTTCTGACCCACCTATTCTCAGGCACTTACTTTCAAAATAAGTTTCATTGAGGAGTGTGCATTATGGAATAATAGGTTAAGCTGCTGCCTGCGAAGCCAGCATTCCATAAGGGGCTAGTTCCAGTCCTAGCTACTTCACTTCAGATCCAACTCCCTGCTAATATGCCTGGGAAAGCAACAGAAGAGGGGAAAAAGTCTTTGGGCCCTGCACCCATGTGGGAGACCCAGTTGCAACTCTTGGCTCCTGGCTCTGGCCTGCACCAGACCCAGTTGTTGCTCTCATTTGAGGAGTAGGTTAAGATCTCTATAATTCCCCCTCCCACTCTATAACTCTGCCTTGCAAATAAAATAATTCTTTACACTGAGCAATTTTTTGAAAAACTATGTCCAGGGTTCAAGAGGAGGAGAATCGAAAAATTTCATAAAGGTTCCTTTCCTACTAAAAAAACTCGACATCATATTTAAATTTTCTGGATCATTACTAACTTCTAGGGGTATCTGAATAGTCCTTGGAGTAGTTGAAGTGAAATCAACATTGACTGCGAAAATACAAGATTAAAGGCCCAAATGTTGTTGCAATCAAGTTGAAACTTTACTCACAAAATAAGAGAAAATTTAAGGCATAAAGGAGGATTCTCATCAATCTCTGGGAAAAGCTTTTTATTTTGTCTGAATTTGACCTTGAGTACTCTCCCCATTTTCTAAAGGTCTTATTAATTCTTTTTTTTTTTAAATTTTATTTATTTGAGAAGAAGAGTTCAGACAGAGAGAGGGAGAGACAGAGAGAAAAGTCTTCCATCCGCTGGCTCGCTCTCCAAATGGCTGCAATGACCAAGATTGTACCAGGCTGAAGCCAGGAGCCAGGAGTTTCTTCCAGGTTTCCCACATGGGTGCAGGGGCCCATGCACTTAGGCGAAATTCTATGCTTTACCAGGCCATAAGTAGAGAGCTGGATTGGAAGAGAAGCGGCCAGAACATGAACTGGCATCCATATGGGATGCTGGCTCTGCAGGTGGAGTTTTAGCCACAACGCCAGCCCCTTTATTCATTCTTTTTTTTTTTTTTTTTTTTTTTTTTTTTTTTTTGACAGGCAGAGTGGACAGTGAGAGAGAGAGACAGACAGAAAGGTCTTCCTTTTTGCTGTTGGTTCACCCTCCAATGGCCGCCGCTGCCAGCGCACCGCGCTGATCCGATGGCAGGAGCCAGGTACTTATCCTGGTCTCCCATGGGGTGCAGGGCCCAAGCACTTGGGCCATCCTCCACTGCACTCCCTGGCCACAGCAGAGAGCTGGCCTGGAAGAGGGGCAACTGGGACAGAATCTGGCACCCCAACCGGGACTAGAACCCGGGGTGCCGGTGCCGCAAGGCGGAGGATTAGCCTAGTGAGCTGCAGTACCAGCTTATTCATTCTTATAAGGAATTTATTATTGTATTATATTCTCAGGTACAGAGCAAATGCATGATAATTGCTACAACATAATTCTCATGTTAACGTGGTATTAATGCAAACAAAACATATGCAATGTTGTTCATAAATACAAGTCCAAGAATACTATGCTTCTTCCCTTCTTTGCTCCCTCTCCCCCTACCTCTTCCTTTCTTTCTCACTTGCACTTTTTCTCATTTCCTCTTTTTTCTACTTCTTTCTTTCATAATTATTGGGAAAGCATTTTAATTTACATTATAGTAAAAAGCTTAATGGTCCAGTAAATAAAGAGTTCATCAAGTAAACGTAGAAAAGATAATATTTTAGCAGGAATTAGGGCAAGGGCTATAAGTAATAATCAAATGAAGGAGCCAGAGCTGTGGCGCAGCAGGTTGAGGCCCTGGCCTGAAGCGCCGGCATCCATATGGGTGCCGGTTCTAGTCCCGGCTGCACCTCTTCCGATCTAGCTCTCTGCTATGGCCTGGGAAAGCAGTGGAAGATGGCTCTGGTCCTTGGGCCCCTGCAATCAGGTGGGAGATCCGGAGGAAGCTCCTGGCTCCTGGCTTTGGATGGGCGCAGCTCCAGCCGTTGCGGCCATCTGGGGAGTGAACCAGCAGATGGAAGACCTCTTCCTCTGTCTGTACTTCTGTCTGTAACTCTGTCTTTCAAATAAATAAAATTTAAAAAAATCTAATGAAAAGATGTACATTTCACTCAAATATAATAAATTGGAAAATAATCACAGATGATTAAAGCTACAGTAGTATATAAATCATAACCATTGATTTGACAAAGATATAAAACAAAGTTTGACAAAATTGTATTTGCTATAATACTGATACACACAGGCATTTCTTTCTTTTTCGTTTTTGCTGTTTACTTTTTTTCTTTTTTAATTTTTTCTGCCACATATAAGAGAGAACATGCAGTGGCCAATTCTGTGGCATAGTAGGTTAAGCCTCTGCCTGCAAAACCAGCATCCCACATGGGCACCGGTTCAAGTCTCTGCTGCTCCACTTCCAATTCAGCTTCCTGCTGACAGCCTGGGAAAGCAGCGGAAGATGACTCAAGTCCTTGGGCCCCTGTACCCATGTAGGAGACCTGGAAGAAGCTCCTGGCTCCTGGCTTCTGCTGGCACAGCCTGGCTGGTTGCAGCCATTTGGGGAGTGAACCAGCAGATGGAAGACCTCTCTTCATGTCTCTCCCTCTTTTGCTCTGTAACTCTGACTTTCAAATAAACAAATCTTGAGGGTGGGGGAGGGAGGGAGTGTGAGGAAGAGAGAGAATGCAGTGTGTTTGTCTTTCTGTCTCTGGCTTATTTTACACAACATGGTGCCCTCCAGTTACATTAATTTTGATGCAAATGGTAGAATTTCATCTTTTTATAGCTGAATAATATTCCTCTATGTGTGTGTGTCATACTTTGTTTATCATGCATCTGATGATGATGGTTGATTTACTCTGTGTTTCCAATACTTTAAGCAGGTTAACTTAATGCCCAATAAGCAACCTTGGAATAGGTGTATTTAGGAATGGTTTATGTTCATGTGCCTCTGAGACAGATATATGTTGTCTCAACCTTTAATCTTTTGTGACAAAGGTTATTTGTCATGCTTGGTGTCTTCAATGGCATGAGCTCTTCAACTTTTTGAAGTAAAACTTCCCTACTTCCATGAGTTGAACCACAGCCTACTTGGCACGCACTACTGTTTTTCAAGCCCCAACTGTAGGCTTCCCAATGGCAAGCAAGGTTGTCCTGCACTCTTTTAGCCTACAGTGGGTGACTTCCTTCAAGCTCTCTGGTACCTACTGCCTTCTGTCTGATATTCTGCCCCCCCCCCCATCTACCATTAGCTGGCCACAAGGGGGCCTGACTGTTCAGGCTCATCCCATAGGGAAAGCCCAGTCATCCTCAAGGCTGTTGGGGTAGGCAGGCTGAGGGCTGGATTTCCCTTCAGTGACTGCAGGGCTCGATGCAGTAACTTCCAACTCTGTCTGACTCAATGTGGAGGGTACACAGGCTGTATTTTAGGGGACTCTAAAATGTTCATAGACAATGGAACTGAAATATATGTTTATTTTGGTGTAAAAATTTTGAAATCATAATTCATAATAGGCATTTTCCATGAATGTTTTGAAGACCCCCTCATACAGTATCATTCGTGAGAAGCATCTGTCCTTCTTGTTCCTCTTCTGTTAACTAGAATCTCCATGAGGATACCTGACTACGTTCTCAAAGTTTGTTTTTAGATTGGGTCTCAAAGCCAATTATAGAACTGAAAATACTTAACCAAATTTCTAAATGGAAAAATTCACACGCTTCTCCTTTGATTTTTTTCTAAACAGAATAAAACTGGGATTCATAAGAAAAAAATGAAATATACTTTTGACTACAAAATAGGTCCCCTGCTCTACCCATATCTACCAACATTAAAAAATGAGATTGATAACATTCCTTTAATCTAGCATTTAGTGAGATTTTTTTTCTTTATGATTTTCAGGAAATATTAACCTAGATGTATGCATGTATCATATGTGTGCATGTGTGCTAACTGCTTGCGGATTTAGCTATTCCGGGCCTAGAGATAGAGATTTCTGGTAGAATTCCCCTAAGCTGACGTAGGGTTTTGTAAGGGTCTGTTGTCTTTACAACAGGCATCAAACGAGTGAACCTGGATGGAGTGTATGACAAACACCAGGGATATGCCCTCCTCATTTATTCTTCGCCTGAGGTGTCCAGCAAGCTCTGCTCCAGCTTATACTCTCTTTTCCAGTTTCCCCTCTGCACTCCCTCTGATTCAGAACACGAGCAGGTCTTTCTACCCCTGCTAGTTCCTGTCCCTGCCCTAGGCCTGGATCATACCTTCATAAATCTTTCATCAATATAGACAATTATCTCTTTGACAGGACCTTAAAATGCAGTCTGATCATAAGAGAAGTCCCAAACAATATGCCTCGCCCCGCTAGAATTCTGACCTCTATTGTACTCAAGTTGGTTAAGATCTCTTTTCTGGCTATTTTGCTTCTGGGTCCTCCGTCTGCTGTACCTCCAGCTCTCAGGAACAGATCCTGACATTTCGTATTGCTTAGGTGACACAATGTAAAACAGTAGAGCTGGGGATTATATCACACTGTTAAAAACACAGGTGCCTGTTTGAGTGATGGTTAAAGTAACATAACAACTCTAATTAATCCTGAAGTAACTCAATTTTCCGACTTTAGGGAAGCAGAAAGATTTTGTTTACTCTGGCCTACATGAATCGTTCATGCAAAAACCAGGGTCTTTAAGGAAAAGGAATACAGCCAAGGAAAGCAAAATGAAACAAGAAAAAGGCTGGAGACACAAACAGAAAAAGCATCCATTGCTGGTTCATTCCCCAAATGCATGTAACATCAAGGACTGGGCTGGGCTGAAGCCAGGAACTGGGAACTCAATCCAGGTCTCCCACCTGTGTGGCAGGAACCCAACTACTTGATCCATCACTGACTGCCTCCCTGTGTCTGTATTAGCAGGAAGCTGCATCAGAAACCGGAACCAAAAATCAAAGCAGAGTTTTAACTGCTAAACCAACAGTCTGCCCCAAGCATTGTTGGTTTTCTCCTGCATCCTGCCCTCCACAATGCTTACAAGAAGCTCCTAAGGATAACAAGACTGCTTGCTCCCCAGTGGCCAGTCTGAACCCCAGAGGTCAGTGCCAAGGATAAACTCTTCTTCATGCCTCTGACAAAAGACTTCCCATCATGACAAATGACGCCATTTGATTTTATAGTTTGTTTGATTTTGGTCACTGAATTCATCTGGTTAGAATAAAACCTGAGGAAACATAAAAGGATACAAAAAAGAATTTTTTTTTCCTTTTCAGTCAAGTGAAGAATTTTTAGCCAATTTAATTCCCATGGTTTCCAGACTGTTTTGAATGAAAACCAACCTTCCAGCTAACTCTTGTGAGCACAATATCTATCAAATAAAAGAGCTCGTGAAACAGTTGGTGAGGAGCCAAGTGAAAAGTACGCGACAAGTTTCCCACAGTTTCCTTCCCCAATGGAAAATAGACGTGAGTTCCCTGAGAAGCAACAAGGCATTTAAGGAGACCCCTCAAACAGCGCCTGCTCAAGGAGTTCACAAGAACTCCTCCTCTAGCCCTAGGCTTCCTGTTGTGACTATGAAAGGTTTCTGATCATGTCATTTCAATTTGTCGACAAAATATGCCTCTAAGAGAGAGAGAAGGAGAAGTATTTACCTCACGAACACCAGTCGTTAGCCCAAACTCCTTTTCTTTTTATGCTTTCTTCTCCTGAGGCTTCATTTTTGCTCTCACCTAAGTGTCTTCTGTACCACAGCAGGAAGCAAAATTACAGTTAAAGAGAGAGGAAAATAGAAAACAATAATGCGCTGCCTGGTAGGAACTCATGCTCTCAAGTCTTCTATTACTTCTGTATGCAGGCCTGCAAATTCAGATGCATCTACCCCCAGCTGCCTATCTAAGAAGTGCCAAATAAATTGTTTGTCCATCAGTTCTAATAGGAGAAGAGTTGCAGAAATATTTCATAGGGCTGCTAATGAAGAAAAGGCAAATCAGAGCTCTGATGTGTTCTACGAAAGTTTGTCAGCTCTGTTCCTTCTGGTGAATAAGAAGCCTAATTGATCTCATTGTCTAAGCAAGTGGTTCTTTGTACTTCTGAATAATGTGCATTTTTATACCTGTATTAATTTTTCTTTTCTGTAGCTAACGTACTAGAGAGGACTTACTTCAGCTCACCGGTTTGGGGTTTCACAGTCCAAGAGCGGGTGGGCCCACTGCTCTGGCATCTGATGAGAGTGGCAGACTGCATGAGGAGGGGGGATGTGGTGGTGAGCCAGGAAGCAGAGAGAGGCAGGAAACACCTCTGCTGGGGAACCAGCCCTCTCATGAGATTCCAGGGGCACGTTCCCATGACACAGAGATTCCCCCGCTGCTGGGCCCACCTCCTGCAAGTCATGTTAGATCAAGTTCCATCCTTCATCTGTTCACCGTGAACATTAGTATGGTAATCATTAGCATGAGACTTGAGGGAACATGCACCCAATACGTGAGCCTTAAGGGTACATCCAAACTATTAAACCATGACTGCAACCCATGGACCTTGTACTTAACTGAGAATAAAAAAAATGTAATTGAGTGATAATGTTTTAAAGAGCAATAATTGTTATGATTGTAAAGAGGTGTTTTTGCTTCCTAAATCCTATGTGTATATGTTTTCTATCTTTTAAAAATTGCAGAATCTAAAATGGAAAACCATGATTCTACTTCTTTCTTTTAAAGATTTATTTATTTATTTGTAAGTCAGAGTTACACAGAGAGAGAAGGAGAGGCAGAGAGAGAGAGAGAGAGAGAGAGAGAGAGAGAGAGAGATCTTCCATCCAATGGTTTCCTCCCCAACAGCTGGAGCTGTGCCAATCCGAAGCCAAGAGTCGGATCGGAAGTGGAGCAGCCAGGACTTAAACCGGCGCCCATATGGGATGCCGGCACTGCAGGCGTTGGCTTTACCAGCTATGCCACAGTGCCGGCACCCTACTTTTTTTTAAGATTTATTTACTTATTTGAAAGTCAGTTACACAGAGAGAGAAGGAGAGGGAGGGAGGGAGGAGAGAGAGAGAGAGAGAGAGAGAGAGAGAGAGAATATCTTCCATCCACTGGTTCACTCACCAATTTGCTGCAACGGCTGGAGCTGCACCTATCCGGAGCCAGGAGCTTCTTCCAGGTCTTCCAAGTGGGTGCAGGGGCCCAAAGACCTGGGCCATCTTCTGCTGCTTTCCCAGGCCATAACAGAGAGCTGGATAAAAAGTGGAACAGCTGGGACTCAAATGAGCGCCCATATGGGATGCTGGCACTGCAGGTGGCAGCTTTTAACAGCTACGCCATAGGGCCTGCTCTGTCTACTTCTTAATTTTTCTGATTTCATGTGTCTTTGATAAATTTGTTCCTCACTGGAGGTGGGTGGCTTTGGGGAAGTTATATAATCTCTCTGTATCTCAGTATCCTCATCTGTCAAAAGAGTTGACAGTGGTAACTACTTCCATCAATTGTGCAAAATACTAAGTGAGATAATTTACAGGTATGTGGTAAATTCCAGTTGCAATAGCATGGTGAAATATACATTTAAAATAATCCCTTGGAGCCAGTATTTGATGCAGCAGCTAAAGTGTCACTTAGGATACTCATAGCTCCTTGGTTCAAGTGCTGGCTCTGCTTTCTATTCTAGCTATGTAAGCAGGTGATAGTTGAAGTACACAGGTCCTTGCCACCCATGAGGAATACCCAGATAAAGTTCTGGACTCCTGACTTAAGCCTGACCCAGCCCTGGTCATTGTAAACATTTAGGGAGTAAATGAGATTACGAAGATCTCTGTCTCCCAATATCTTTCTTTCTTTCTTTCTTTCTTTCTTTCTTTCTTTCTTTCTTTCTTTCTTTCTTTCTTTCTTTCTTTCTATCTTTTTCTCTCTTTCTTTCTTTCTATCTCTATCTATCTATCTACCTATTTCTACCTTTCAAATAAAAATAAATAAACAAATGAAATAAGCCAATAACATATCAGCTTTCTGCATGCCAAGCTCTATTTTGTTTCCCATAGAAACAACCTGTGCATTTTTAAATCAATTTTTTTCAGATACAAAAATGAGGTACAGAGAGCCTAAGTAACCGACACAATCTCACATGGTTAGTAAGTATCAGTGCCAGGGTTCAAACCCACTGAACTGACTTCAAATCCATTGAAAGCATTGTGTCTTTTGGTGAATTAACACTCTCCTGGTTTGTCTGCCTCTACTTCTGCCCTTCCACTTTTTGTTCAAATGTACTGCTGGAATGATTTTCCTTAAAGAAATTCTGACTCCTTATTTCATTCTGATGCTCCAGAAACTTTCTATCACTGAATATAGTTACAAGACCCTTTTTTATTCCATCTATGTCTAACTCCCCATCTGCCAAAGCCTTGGCTTTGTATCCCATAACTACTGTGTGTGTGTGTGTGTGTGTGTGTGTGAGAGAGAGAGAGAGAGAGAGAGAACTGAAGATTGATTCATATAGTTCATGGAAAAATAGAATTTAAAATACATTTAATTCTATTATTGAAAAAGAGTTTTTTGAAAACTATGCCTAGTTTTGTTTGTAATACACACTTGCATGGACGTTTGAAGATGGACTTGTATTCATACTTGCATATCCTTGATAATATGTATCCCCTCATAACTGGACTCTCCCCAATACTCAACATGCATTTTTCTTTTTTAAAATTGTTTTTATTTTTATTTTTAAGATGTTTATATTTATTTATTTAGAAGGCAGACTTAGAGAAAGAGAGAGAGAGAGGGAGGCAGAGAGATCTTCCAACCTCTGGTTCATTCCCCAATTGACTGCAACAGCCAAGGCTGGGCCAGGCTGAAACAAGGAGCCAGAGCTCTTCTGGGTCTCCCACATGGGTTCAGAGGCCCAAGCACTTGGGCCATCCTCTGCTCCTTTCCCAGGTGCATTAGCAGGGAGCTGGATTCGAAGAGGAGCAGCCAGGATTCCAACTAGAACCCTCATGGAATGCCAGAACCACAGGTAGCAGCTTTGCCTGCTAAGCCACAGTGCTGGCCCAGCATTTTCAGACTTGTATGTATTTGGACATCTCTACTCTGTCTGTCTAGAACTTGCTCCACCTGACCTACTTCTCATATTTTCCAACTTTGAAACTTTGATTTTTCAAAACTTGATTCAGAAATTGCCTTGCTTATGGTGTCTGCTGCCTATTTCCAAGCACTGAGTTACTCCATTCCTATTATTACTTGCTGCAGATTGTGTTTTCAAAAAGAGCTGCAGCAATATCTCTCATTATATGCTCTTTTGCATTTGTACGTTACCATTGTTACTTTCCTGCCAAGAGGTAGAATTTATTTCTTCATTCTCTTGTATATGGTCAGGCCCTATGGCTCCTTTGACCAATGGGAAACAGCAGAAATTATACCATAATGTTTATAGGCACAGCCCTTAATGACCATGGCAATTCAGCTGCCTATCACCGCATTGAGCTGCCATATAAAAAGTGAAGACTACTCTGGTGGGAAGAGATGCAGAATAGAAGGTCTCTCAAGTACCAGCCTATGAGTGAAGATGCCATCTGAGATGCCCGCCCTAGTGAGTCTTCAGACAACTTTCATTCCAGCTGGTATTGATAGCAACTACACAGAAGACTCACAGCACAGTCTCTGCAACTACGCCCAATCAAACCATGAAACTGTGAAATATCATGATAGTTATTTAAAGCCACTGACTTTTCAGTGACTTATTATGTAGCAATAGATAGCCAAAATAGTGTTTCTCTGGTTTCAAAGGATATTTATTGTTGCACATGTATACCACATTTACTGCATTCATTTCCCTGTGTGTTTGTCCCTTCTAAACTAAGAACATCTTTGAGATTGAGATCATATTTTATTGGTATTTGTACTATCAGCACCTGGATCATTGTAGTCTCTTAATAAATATTTGCTGAATTAAAATAAGTGTTCAGGGTGTATTTGTTTGTTTGATTACAGTTCTTAAACTTTGTTGGAAGACAAAGAGGAATACCAATTGTGGAAAAATGATTACTTATATTCTTATATACTATTTTTAGTATTTTGTTCCCCTTTTCACTTCTCTACCCACAGAAAGAGGAATGAGAAGACTGTATCCAACTCTGGCATCAAGAGGATTCCAAAAAGGATAAATTCTAAAGGGAGCAAATATTGAAAAAGATATAAAAGACATGTGAAGCTATACTCTAAACAGTTATTATTAGTTATCTCTAAGGAAGGAATAGAAATTGGCTGGGGGCAGGGTAGTACAGTGATATATAAGAGCTTTAAGCATATACTCTATGTATTTCTACAATGCTTGAATTGTGAGATTTTTGTGCATATTTTGCTTTTATATTTTAGTACATAAGGATTTCAAAAAAGGAAGATAGGAATGATCACTAATTGTACACTCCAAGATAATATAGTTCAGAAAAGTAAAAACTTTCTCTCTACCTTCTGAGGGTTCAATAATTGAGTCTATGAAATAAAATGACAAATAAAATGATAAATAAGTGAAATGGTCTACAAGTGTATTATGTGCTTGAGGACAGCATATAAAAGCAAGCTGAATGCCCCAGTAAGATCTAGAAGCTTAATAGACCCTCTTCATGGGGTTAAGGGAAGTGGATATAAATAACTAAGGGGAGAGTAAATGAAGGTGAAGAACAATAAATGGGATGGCAGGAGAATAGGCAATGTCTGTGCATAGTGTCAACCTCCCATCTCTTCTCCTGTGCTTAGAGTTAATTTTCCCTCAACGATAAGATTCCCTGGAAGAGAATTCATGACAACTAAATGTTTTCAGATGTTTTGGTCTATAGGCACATAAAAGAAGCTCAGAGAAAGACTCTCCCTGCATTTTTTGTCCTCCAATGCCCTCAGTTTGAAATAACCAGCATGTCAAAGCAGAATATTTTGGGGTGGTATTTCAGGAGCTCCTTTTGTAAGATGTTAGATATGATGACGATTAATCAGTTTGTTCACTTGGGCTTCAGTGTTAGGCAGACATAGATTGGAATTCTGATTCCACTCCTAACCAGGTACTTATCTTAAGTTTCAGAGGGCTCTTAAGTTTCTAGGGGCTCACTCTGTGGCATAGCAGTTAAAGTGGCTGCCTGTTTTCCCCTGCATCCTATATGGGCACCAGTTCAAGACTGGCTGCCCCACTTCTGATCCAGCGCTCTGCTAATATTCCTGAGAAAGCAGCAGAGGGTAGCCCAAGTTATTAGGCCCCTGCACTCATGTGGAGACCCAGAAGCAGTCCCTGGCTCCTGGATTCAGACTGGTCCAGCTCTGGCTATTGCAGCCATTTGGGAGTAAACCAGTGGATGGAGTATCTCTCTCTGTCTATCCCTCTCACTTTCTCTGTCTGTAACTCTGCCTTTCAAATAAATACATAAATCTTTTGTAAAAAAGTAACTCATCTAAACAACAGGTAGGAAAAAATCACCAAAAAACTATGTAAGAATCAAGAAGCAACATATACAAAGATATTAGCATTGTTTTGATATGAATTATGTGCTTAATTTTTGGAGTATTATGGATTAGATGTGATTTATTTCCCTTGGGTTCATGTACTGGACACTGTGTCCTCAGTGTGACCGTAGGAGGTGGTGGACTGTTAAGAGTGTAGTAGGAGGTGCTCAGGTCACTGACAGTGTCTCAAAGGACTGTGAGACCCCCAGTTTTTGAAATTACTGTGTGGTGATGTGATCCCTTGCTCTCATGTGTGGTCCTGCAATTGCATGCCATCTGCCATGAAATTATCAAGAGAAGTCAAACAATTAGGAACACTCAATCAGAAACCTTCAAACTTCAATATTAACTTATTTTCTTAATAAAGTTAGCTTGCCTCTGCAATTTCATTATAGTAATGGAATATGAAATTATATATGGAGTAAAGACAGAAAAGGTGAAGAGAACAAAGAGAGACAAATGAGAAAAAAGAGGAGGAAGACAAGACAGTGGCAATGGCTATCTTTCCTAGTACAAAAAGTAGGCTTCTTTTTTTTTTTAACTTTTATTTAATGAATATAAATTTCCAAAGTACGACTTATGGATTACAATGGCTTCCCCCCCATACCGTCCCTCCCACCTACAACCCTCCCCTTTCTCACTCCCTCTCCCCTTCCATTCACATCAAGATTCATTTTCGATTATCTTAATATACAGAAGATCAGCTTAGTATACATTAAGTAAGGATTTCAACAGTTTGCTCCCACACAGAAACATAAAGTGAAAAATAATAGATGATTTTTGTTAAATGATGATGAAATCAGATCAGACCTATTGTCATGTTTAATCCCAGTGAGAGTCAAGTTGGGAATTGATAATTTCTTTTTTTTTTACAGAAGATCAGTTAAGTATGCATTAAGTAAAGATTTCAACAGTTTGCACCCCCATAGAAACACAAAGTGAAATATATTGTTTGAATACTCGTTATAGCATTAAATCTCAATGCACAGCACATTAAGGACAGAGATCCCACATGAGGAGTAAGTGCACAGTGACTCCTGTTGTTGACTTTACCAATTGACACTCCTGTCTATGGCATCAGTAATATCCCTATGCTCCAGTCATGAGTTTCCAAGGCTATGGAAGCCCTCTGAGTTCTCCGACTCTTATCTTGTTTAGACAAGGTCATAGTCAAAGTGGAGGTTCTCTCCTCCCTTCAGAGAAAGGTACCTCCTTCTTTGAAGACCTGTTCTTTCCACTGGGATCTCACTCACAGAGATCTTTTTCCAGAGTATCTTGGCTTTCCATGCCTGAAATACTCTCATGGGCTTTTCAGCCAGATCCGAATGCCTTTAGGGCTGATTCTGAGGCCAGAGTGCTATTTAGGACATCTGCCATTCTATGAGTCTGCTGAGTATCTCACTTCCCATGTTGGATCACTCTCCCCTTTATTTATTCTATCGGTTAGTATTAGCAGGTACTAGACTTGTTTATGTGCTCCCTTTGACTCTTAGTCCTTTCATTATGATCAATTGTGAACTGAAATTGATCACTTGGAATAGTGAGATGGCATTGGTACATGACACCTTGATGGGATTGAATTGGAATCCCCTGGTATGTTTCTAACTCTACCATTTGGGGCAAGTCAGCTTGAGCATGTCCCAAATTGTACATCTCTTCCCTCTCTTATTCCCACTCTTATGTTTAACAGGGATCACATTTCAGTTAATTTTCAACACTTAAGAATAACTGTGTATTAATTACAGAATTAAACCAGTCATATTAAGTAGAACAGACAAAAAAATACTAAGAGGGATAATGTATTAAGTTGTTCATTAACAGTCAGGGCTATGCTGATCAAGTCACCATTTCTCATAGTGTCCATTTCACTTCAACAGGTTTCCTTTTTGGTGTTCAGTCAGTTGTCACCGATCAGGGAGAACATATGGTATTTGTCCCTTTGGGACTGGCTTACTTCACTCAGCATGATGTGTTCCAGATTCCTCCATTTTGTTGCAAATGACTGGATTTCATTGTTTCTTACTGCGGTATAGTATTCTAAAGAGTACATATCCCATAATTTCTTTATCCAGTCTACCGTTGATGAGCATTTAGGCTGCTTCCAGGTCTTAGCTATTGTGAATTGAGCTGCAATAAACATTAGGGTGCAGACCACTTTTTTGTTTGCCAATTTAAATTCCTTTGGGTAAATTCCAAGGAGTGGGATGGCTGGGTCGAACGGTAGGGTTATCTTCAGGTTTCTCAGGAATCTCCAGACTGCCTTCCATAGTGGCTTAACCAGTTTGCATTCCCACCAACAGTGGGTTAGTGTCCCTTTTTCCCCACATCCTCGCCAGCATCTGTTGTTGGTAGATTTCTGCATGTGAGCCATTCTAACCGAGGTGAGGTGAAACCTCATTGTGGTTTTGATTTGCATTTCCCTGATTGCTAATGACCTTGAACATTTTTTCATGTGTCTGTTGGCCATTTGGATTTCCTCTTTTGAAAAATGTCTATTGAGGTCCTTGGCCCATCTCTTAAGTGGGTTGTTGGTTTTGTTTTTGTGGAGTTTCTTGATTTCTTTGTAGATTCTGGTTATTAACACTTTATCTGTTGCATAGTTTGCAAATATTTTTTTCCATTCTGTCGGTTGTCTCTTCACTCTCCTGACTTTTTCTTTTGCAGTACAGAAACTTCTCAATTTGATGCAATCCCAATAGTTGATTTTGGCTTTGACTGCCTGTGCCTCCTGGGTCTTTTCCAGAAACTCTTTGGCTGTGCCAATATCTTGAAGGGTTTCTCCAATGTTCTCTAATAACTTGATGGTGTCAGGTCGTAGATTTAGGTCTTTAATCCATGTTGAGTGGATTTTTGTGTAAGGTGTAAGGTAGGGGTCTTGCTTCATGCTTCTGCACGTGGAAATCCAGTTTTCCCAGCACCATTTATTGAATAGACTGCTCCAGGAATTAGTTTTAGATCCTTGATCAAATATAAGTTGGCTGTAGATGTTTGGGTTGATTTCTGGTGTTTCAATTCTGTTCCATTGGTCTATCCATCTGTTTCTGTACCAGTACCATGCTGTTTTGATTACAACTGCCCTGTAGTATGTCCTGAAATCTGGTATTGTGATGCCTCCGGCTTCGTTTTTGTTGTACAAGATTGCTTTAGCTATTCGAGGTCTCTTGTGCCTCCATATGAATTTCAGCACCATTTTTTCCAGATCTGAGAAGAAGGTCTTCGGTATCTTGATTGGTATTGCATTGAATCTATAAATTGCTTTTGGGAGAATGGACATTTTGATGATATTGATTCTTCCAATCCATGAGCATGGAAGATTTTTCCATTTCTTGGTATCCTCTTCTATTTCTTTCTTTAAGGTTCTGTAATTTTCATCATAGAGATCTTTAACGTCCTTGGTTAAGTTTATTCCAAGGTATTTGATTGTTTTTGTAGCTATTGTGAATGGGATTGATCTTAGAAGTTCTTCCTCAGCCATGACATTGTCTGTGTATACAAAGTCTGTTGATTTTTGTGCATTGATTTTATACCCTGCTACTTTGCCAAACTCTTCTATGAGTTCCAATAGTCTCTTAGTAGAGTTCTTTGGGTCCCCTAAATAAAGAATCATGTCATCTGCAGAGAGGGATAGTTTGAGTTCTTCCTTCCCAATTTGTATCCCTTTAATTTCTTTTTCTTGCCTAATAGCTCTGGCTAGAACCTCCAGAACTATATTGAATAGCAGTGGTGAGAGTGGACAACCCTGTCTGGTACCAGATCTCAGTGGAAATGCTTCCAACTTTTCCCCATTCAATAGGATGCTGGCTGTGGGTTTTTCATAGAATGCTTTGATTGTATTGAGGAATGTTCCTTCCAAACCCAGTTTGCTTAGAGTTTTCATCATGAACGGGTGTTGTATTTTATCAAATGCTTTCTCGGCATCTATTGAGATAATCATATGGTTTTTCTTCTGCAGTCTGTTAATGTGGTGTATCACATTGATTGTCTTGCGCACATTAAACCATCCCTGCATACCAGGGATAAATCCCACTTGGTCTGGGTGGATGATCTTTCTGATGTGTTGTTGCATTCTATTGGCGAGAATTTTATTGAGGATTTTTGCATCTATGTTCATCAGGGATATTGGTCTGTAATTCTCTTTCAGTGCTGCATCTTTTTCCGGCTTAGGAATTAAGGTGATGCTGGCTTCATAGAAAGAATTTGGGAGGATTCCCTCTTCTTCGATTGTTCTGAATAGTTTGAGAAGAATTGGAGTTAGTTCTTCTTTAAATGTCTGGTAGAATTCAGCAGTGAATGCATCTGGTCCTGGGCTTTTCTTTGTTGGGAGGGCCTTTATTACTGTTTCAATTTCTGTCTCAGTTATGGGTCTCTTTAAGTTTTCGATGTCTTCCTGGTTCAATTTAGGTAGGTTGCATGTGTCCAGGAATCTCTCCATTTCTGATAGGTTTCCCTGTTTGCTGGCATACAAGTCCTTGTAGTAATTTCTGATGATTCTTTTTATTTCTGTGGTGTCTGTTGTTACATTTCCTTTTTCATCTCTGATTTTATTGATTTGGGTCTTTTTTCTTCTTTTTTTAGTTAGTTGGGCCAATGGGGTGTCAATTTTGTTTATTTTTTCAAAAAACCAGCTCCTCGTTTGGCTGATTTTTTGTAATGTTTTTCTTGATTCAATCCTGTTGATTTCTTCTCTGATTTTAATTATTTCTCTTCTCCTACTAGATTTGGGTCTGGTTTGCTGTAGGTTTTCTAGGTCCTTGAGGTGAATTGAAAGCTCATCTATTTGGTGCCTTTCCAATTTCTTGATGTAGGCACCTATTGATATAAACTTTCCTCTTAACACTGCTTTTGCTGCATCCCATAAGTTTTGGTATGTTGTGCTATTATCCTCATTTACTTCCAGAAAGTTTTTGATTTCTCTTTTAATTTCTTCTATGACCCATTGTTCATTCAGGAGCATGTTGTTCAATCTCCATGTGTTTGCGTATGCTCTAGGGATTCCTGAGTTGCTAATTTCCAACTTCATTCCTTTATGATCTGAGAAGCTGCATGGTATGATTCTAATTCTTTTGAATTTGCTGAGACTTGCTTTATGGCCTAGTATGTGGTCAATCCTAGAGAAGGTTCCATGTACTGCTGAGAAGAATGTAAAATCTTTAGCTGTAGGATTGAAAGTTCTGTATATATCTGTTAGATCCATTCGGGCTAGAGTGTCGTTTAAATCTACTGTATCCTTGTTGATCTTCTGTCCTATTGATCCGTCTGTTTCTGAGAGTGGAGTATTGAAGTCCCCCAGTACTATTGTATTGGGGTCTAAGTCTCCCTTTAAGTCCGTTAATAAATCTTTTAGATAAACTGGTGCCCTGTAGTTAGGTGCATATACATTGATAATTGTTATATCTTCTTGTTGTATTGATCCCTTAATCATGATATAGTGCCCCTCTTTGTCTCTCTTAACAGTTTTTGTGGTAAAGTTTATGTTGTCCGATATTAAGATGGCTACGCCTGCTCTTTTTTCATTTCTGTTGGCATGGTATATCTTTTTCCAGCCTTTCACTTTCAGTCTGTATGGATCTTTGTTGGAAAGATGTGTTTCTTGTAAGCAGCAAATAGATGGGTTTTGTTCCTTAACCCAGTCAGCCAATCGGTGTCTTTAACTGGACAGTTCAGGCCATTAACGTTCAATGTGACTAATGAAAAGTGGTAACTTTGCCCTGCCATTTGCCAAAGATAAGTTCTAATATATGCTTTGAATTCCCTGTGATCTTTTGCTGTGAGCTTTCCTTCCTTGGTTTCCTTCCTTTACCTTCTTTCATATTGATGACCGTGTTTCTGTGTTTCTTTGTGTAACACATCTTTAAGCATCTTTTGCAGGGCTGGACCAGTGGCGACAAATTCTTTCAATTTCTGTTTGCTATGAAAAGTCTTTATTTCACCTTCATTCACAAATGATAGCTTTGCAGGATATAATATTCTGGGCTGGCAGTTGTTCTCTCTTAGTACCTGGGCTATATCTCGCCATTCCCTCCTAACTTGTAGAGTTTCTGATGAGAAGTCAGCTGTGAGTCTGATTGGAGATCCTCTGAGAGTAATCTGACGTTTCTCTCTTGCACATTTTAGGATCTTTTCTTTATGTTTCACTGTGGAGAGTTTAATTACAACGTGTCATGGTGAGGATCTCTTTTGGTCATGTTTATTAGGGGTTCTGTCAGCTTCCTGTACTAGGATTTCTCTGTCCTTCTCCAAACCTGGGAAATTTTCTGCTAATATCTCACTAAAAAGGCCTTCTAATCCTTTCTCCTTCTCCATGCCTTCAGGAACTCCTAGAACCCGAATGTTGGGTTTTTTAATAGTATCCTGAAGATTCCCGACAATATGTTTTAGATTTCTAATTTCCTCTTCTTTTCTTTGGTCTGACTGTATCCTTTCCTGTTCTCTGTCTTCTAAGTCCGATATTCTCTCTTCTGCTTCACCCATTCTGTTTGTAAGGCTCTCTATTGTGTTTTTCATTTGATCTATTGAATTCTTCACTTCAGTCACTATCACAGTTTCCTGTTGTGCTAGTTGTTTCGTTTCATTTTGATTCCTCCTTAATATTTCATTTTCACGAGAGAGATTTTCTATCTTGTCCATTAAGGATTTCTGTAGTTCAAGAATTTGTTTTTGAGAACTTCTTAATGTTCTTATCAAGTTTTTGAGATCTGCTTCTTGCATTTCTTCTATGTCATCATCTTCATAATCTTGAATTGGGGTGTCTTTTTCATTTGAGGGCGTCATGGTGACTTCCTTGTTTTTATTACCTCGGTTTTTGCGTTTGTTATTTGGCATATTGGAGATATTTGGTTTCTTCACTGTGGTGCTTTTTCTTGTTATCCTATGACTCTAGATTAAGTGGACTATCTGTTTTTGATGGAGCCTTAGGGCTTGAGATGGGTGTGGCCTGAGAGCTCTGTTTGGTGTGCCAAAGGTGACACTCCCAGGTTAGGCGTGATAAATCTCTCTTTCTCTTTCTTTTTTTGATTCAAAAGGGAAGTAATTCTGCACAGCTGAACTAAGTTGGAGGTAGTTAGCAGGCAAATGATATACCCACAGGAGCCAGAGATCTGAAGCTCTTTCCCAAGGACCACACAGGAATCTGTTCGACCCTCAGAGTGGGCTCAAATTCTGCTTCAGTCTCCCACTGGGTTGCCAGAGTTACAGAATTGTAGCGTCTCTGGAGAGTACTCACGTGAATTCCATGAGTTCTCTCCCCCACCGTCTCTTTTTTCACAGTCTCAGTTCAGTAGCACCACAAATTTACTAGGTCCTAATCTCCTGTTAATTCGCCCCGCCCAGAGTCAGGTTTTTCTGCTAGGCTCAGGGCCTGTGCAGACCTGAGGTCGCTCTGCTTATGACGTATGTCCAAGATGGCGCCTGCTCTTTGTCTTGCTCGCCCTTGAGAGGTGAGCAGAGAGAGAGAAACCCGTGTCCGTACCAGTCACCTTTTCTCTCTCTCTCTCTCTCTCTCTCTCTCTCCCAGTTAGCCTGGTGAACTCCCCCCCGCCGGGGGGCCGTTCCCTCTAGTCTCCTCTCTCCGCTTGCCTGCTGGTGTCTCGGGCTATTGAGGTTCGGCTCACCTCGTGTTCCAGTGCTGGTGTGTTGAGTCTGCCGCTGGTGTCCCGAACTGTGGGCTCCCATGCTCTCCACGCAGGTCCGCTGTGAATCATGCATTCTGGAAGAGTTTCTTCTGCTGTTTCCTCCCCTGCTCTTCCTTGAACCTGCAGTATCTCCACTTTTATTAAACTATCTCTCCCCGGAATATCAGTGTGCTCCCTTCCTATTCCGCCATCTTGTCTCCTCCCCCAAAAAGTAGGCTTCTTTATTCCACTCATTCTTTAAATTCTGGTCTTACCTTTGTCCAGGTTCTCAATATGACTACTTCACTTACTGTGGTGGAATGAGAAGGTCATGCCACGATAGCTGCTGACAACAGAAACTGCCTGGCAACAGGCCATGACTGGATGGCTTCGGAAACCACATGACAACAGAGCCTGACTGGCAACAGGCTGTGATTGGATGGCTTTGGAAACTACCTGGCAACAGGCTGTGATTGGTTATGGCATAGACCACCCCTTGACCAGATTGGCTGCCTTGGCTATATAAGCAGCTGTAGCAACTGAAATAAACGAGTCTGCAGGCTGCTTGCCTCAGGCCTGCTCTCACCCAACGCCTGGGGGTCTGTGTGTTGACTCCATGCCTCTTGCCCCCACCATGCTGTTCCTCTCAGAAACGAATCCACAGCAACAACTTACCAAATGTATTCTTCTTTGTCTCCCCAACTCTAGTCGTTTTTTGTTTGTTTTTTGCCTTTAGATTTTACTGGGCATTGTTGAAATTTAATCTGGTCTCCTTTCCACTGATCTCTGAGTAAGCAGCAGCATGGTTTTCCAGTGTCTACCCATCAATTTGCATTTCTTTTATTACTAAATTCCTTAGGAGAGAAGGTTTCCAGATGACGTTAACAAGAAAAAAAAAAGAACCTCCAGACAACTGACCTGGTAACACCAGCATTCTTGGGGCCACTCACAGAAAGTCTAATTTCAGCCTTTTCACGTTGGCGCTTCCTGTTCTATGCCTTCCAGCACTCTTTGGATATTTATCATATTCTTTACCTCTTTAATCACTCTGGGAGAGATTCTGACAATGATTGGTAGTAGAATCCACTAGTTTTTACTAAATGATACAGAACTTCTTATGTATATAAAATTTGTATTTACAATCATTCTATTTGTAAATATTGACTCTCTAACCCCTGGGTTATTATTTAGATATTTAGCTGCTCTTAAAAAACATTCTAGTAACTATTGTGCTGAATATGTGAATGGATAATTTGGTCGATTTACTTTAAAAAAGGGAATAATCTTGCCAATTATATATTGTTTTCAAACCATGCCAATATTTTTATTACATGTAATGGTTTTTGCCACAATTTTTTCCCAAAGAAACCATTTATTTAATGACTACAAATTTCATAATATAACTTTAGGAATATAGTGATTCTTTCCATCATACCTGCCCTCCCACCCTGACTCCTACCCCACCTCCACCTCCCTCTCCCATTCCCAGTCCCATTTTCCTTTAAGAAAACAACAACAACAACAAATCTAGTTCCTCCACACACAAGACAAGATCTGTTCAAATCATTGCCTCTCAAAGTGCCATTTTTTTCACTTCTACAAATTTCCATCTAGGTATCACAGATCATGGAGAAGATATAGTATTTGTCCCTTTGAGACCGACTTATTTCACTAAATGTGATTTTTTCTAGTATCATCCATTTTGTTGAATATGACTGGATTTCATTTTTTAACCACTGTGTAGTATTCCATAGAATATATATCCCATAATTTCTTTTTCTAGTCTTCAGCTGATGGTCATTTAGGTTGATTCCATATCTTAACTACTGTGAATTGAGCTACAATAAACATGGGGTTGCAGATGACTCTTTTATTTGCTAATTTCATTTCCCTTGGGTGAATTCCCAGGAATGGGTTGGCTAGGTCATATGATAGATCTATATTCAGATTTCTGAGGTATCTCCAAACTGATTTCCATAGTGGTTTTACCAGTTTACATTTCCACCAATGGTGGATTAGGGTAATTTTTCCCCACATTCTTGCCAGCATTTGTCATTTGTTGATTTCTGTATGAAAGCCATCCCAACTGGGGTGAAATGAAACCTCCTGTGGTTTTGATTTGCTTTTCTGATGTCAAGTGATCCTGAGAACTTTTTCATGTTTCAGTTGGCCATTTGGATTTCCTCTTTTGAAAAATATCTTGGTCCTTTTCCATTTCTTAACTGGGTTGTTTGTTTTGTTGTTGTGGAGTTTCTTGATCTCTTTATATATTCAGGTTATTAATCCTTTATGAGCTGCATTGTTTGCAAATAATTTCTCCCATTCTGTTGATTGCCTCTTCACTTTCCTGAGTGTTTATTTTGCAGTACAGAAGCTTCTCAATTTGATGTAATCCCATTTGTTGATTTTGGCTTTGATTGTCTGAGCCTCTGGGATCTTTTTTAAGAACTCTGCCTGCACTAATGTCTTGCTGTGTTTCCTCAATGTTCTCTAGTAGTTTGATGGTATCAGGTTGTAGATTTAGGTCTAATCCATTTTGAATGGGTTTTCATGTAAGTTATAAAGTAGGAGTCCTGCTTGATACTCCTGCATGTGGAAATCCAGTTTTCCCAGCACCATTTGTTGAAGAGACTGTCCTTGCTCCAGGGATTGGTTTTAGCTCCTCAGTCAAATATAAGTTGGTTGTAGATGCTTAGATTGAATTCTGGAGTATATATTCTGTTTCATTGGTCTATCCATCTGTTTTTGTACCAGTACCAGGCTATTTTGATTATAACTGCCTCTAGCATGTCTTCAAACCTGGTATTGGGATGCCTCTGGCTTTGTTTTTGTTGTATAAGATTATTTTAGATATTTGAGGTTTCCTGTGTTTCCATATGAATTTCAGCTATATTTTTTCTAGATCTGATAATAATGGCTTTGGTATTTTGATTGGTATCCCATTGTATCTGTAAATTGCTTTCAGAAGAATGGACATTTTGATGATATTGATTCTTCCAATCCATGAACATGGAAGATTTTTCCTTTTTTTTGTATCTTCTTACATTTCTTTCTTTAATGTTTTGTAATTCTCATTGTAGAGAACTTTGACATCCTTGGTTAAGTTTATCCCAAGGTATTTCTTTTTTTGTAGATACCATGAATGGGATCAATCTTAGAAGTTCTTTTTTTCAGCCATGGCATTGTGTATACAAAGGCTGTAGATTTTTGTGTACTGATTTTATATCCTGCTACTTTACCAAACTCTCTTATGAGTTCCAATAACCTCTTGGTGGAGTTCTTTGGATCCCCTATTTATATAGAATAATGTCATCTGCAAATAGGGATAGTTTGACTTCTCATTCCCAAATTGAATCCCTCTGATTTCTTTTTCTTCTCTAACAGCTTTGGCTAAAACTTTCAGGATTATATTGAATAGCTCTGGTGAGAGTGAACATCCCTCTCTGGTTCTAGATCTCAGTGGGAATGCGTCTAACTTTTCTCCATTCAATAAGATGCTGGCTATGCATTTGTCATAAATTACCTTGATTTTGAGGAGGAATGTTCCTTCTATACTCATTTTCCTTAGAGTTTTCATCATGAAATGGTGTTCTATTTTATCAAATGCTTTCTCTGCATCTATCGAGATAATCATATGGATTTCTTCTTCAGTTTGTTAATGTGGTTTATCACATTGATTGATTTCCGAATGTTGATGCAACATCCTTGCATTCCAGGGATAAATCCCACTTGGTCTGGTGAATCTTTCTGATGTTGTTGGATTTGATTGGCCAGAATTTTGTTAAGGATATGTGCATCTATGTTCATCAGGGAAATTTGTCTGTAGTTCTCTTTCTTTGTTGTATCTTTTTCTGGTTTAGGAATTAAGGTGATCCTGGCTTCTTAGAAAGAATTTGGAAGGATTTCCTCTCTTTCATTTGTTTTGAATGACTTGAGAAGAAGTGGAGTTTGTTCATCTTTCAATGTCTGGTAGAATTCAGCAGTGAAGCCATCTGTTCCTGGGCTTTTCTTTGTTGGGAGGATCTTTATTATTGTTGATTCAATTTTCATCTTGGAAATGGGTCTGCTTAGGTTTTATTTGTCTTCATGGCTCAATATAGGTAAGTTGTATGTGTCCAGGAATCTATCCATTTCTTCTAGGTTTCTCAGTTTATTGGCATATAGCTCTTTGTAGTAATTTCTGATGACTCTTTTTATTTCTGTGTTGTCTGTTGTTACATTTCCTTTTTTGTCTCTAATTTTACTGATTTAGGTCTTCTTCCTCCTTTTTTTTTTTTTTTTGGTTAGTTGGGTGAATAGTGTGTCAATTTTGTTTATTTTTTTCAAAAACCAGCTCTTCATTTTGCTGATCTTTCATATTTTTTGCTTCAATTTTGTTGATTTCTTCTCTAATTTTAATTATTTCTTTCTCCTGCTAGTTTTGGGTTTGGTTTGCTATTGTTTTCCTAGATCCTTGAGATGCATTGATAGCTCATTTATTTGGTGCCTTTCCAATCTCTTGATGTAGGCACCAATTGCTATAAACTTTACTCTTAACACTGTCTTTGCTGTATCTCATAAGTTTTGATATGTTGTATGTTATCTTCATTTTTTTCCAGAAATTTTTTGATTTCTCTTATTTCTTCTATGACCCACTGTTCATTGCAGAGCATGTTATTCAGTCTCCATGTGTTTGGGTATGTTCTAGAGATTCTAGAGTTGCTGATTTCCAGTTTCATTGCATTGTGGTCTGAGAAGATGCATGGTATTATTTTGATTTTTTTTTAATTTGCTGAGACTTGCTGTTTGGCCCAGCATGTGGTCAATACTGGAGAAGGTTCCATGCACAAGTGAGAAGAATGTATATTATCCAACTGTAGGATGAATAGTGCTGTAGATATATTAGGTCCATTTGGTCTATAGTTTTCTTTAACTCTACTGTTTCCTTGCTGATTTTTCTGCCTGGTTGATCTGTCCATTGCTTAGAGTGGAGTATTGAAATCCCCTAATATGATTGTATTTGAGTCTATGTCTCCCTTTAGATCCTTTAAAATTTCTTTTAAATAGCCAGGTGCCCTGTAATTAGGTGCATATGCAGTTAGTATAGTCACATCTTCCTGTCAAATTGATTCCTTAATTATTACATAGTGTTCTTCTTTGTCTCTTTTAACAATTTTTGTGTTCAAATCTATTTTTTTATGTTAGGATGGCCATTCCAGCTCTTTTTTGGTTTCTGTTAGCATGGAATATCTTTTTCTATCCTTTCACTTTCAGTCTGTGTACATCTTTGATGGTGAGATATGTTATTGTAAGCAGCAAATAGATAGGCTTTGTTTTTTAATCCACATAGCTAACCTGTGTCTTTAACTGGAGAGTTAAGGTCATTTACGTTTAAGGTGTCTATTGATAAGTAACAACTTTGCCCTGTCATTTTGTCATAAATATTACTATTTTTTTTACTTTGGATTTTCTTTGTATTTTCCTTTTACTGGGAGCTTTCCTTCCCCTACCTTTTTACATAGTGATGACAATGTTTCTATGTTTCTGTGTGCAGCACATCCTTAAGCATCTTCTTCAAGGCTGGATAGGTGGTGAGAAATTCTTTCAGTTTCTGTTTGTCATAGAAGGTCTTTATTTCACCTTCCTTCATAAATGAGAGCTTTTTGGGGTATAGTATTCTAAGTCAACAGTTTTTTTCTTTTAAGTCTTGAGATATATCTCACCATTCTCTCCCAGCCTTTAGGGTTCTGATGAGAAGTCCACAGTGAGTCTAACCAGAGATCTTCTGAAAGTAATCTGGAATTTCTATTGTGCATATTATAGAATATTTTCTTTATGCTTTATTGTAGAGAGTTTGATTACAATGTATCATGGTTAAGATCTTTGCTGGTCATATCTATTAGAAGTTCTATTCCTATACTTGGAATGTTCTTTTTTTCTCCAAATTGGAGAAATTTTCTGTTATTATTTCACTAAAAAGCCTTCTAATCCTTTCTCTCTTTCCATGACTTCAGGAACTCCTAGATCCCTTATGTTGAGTCTTTTGATAGTATCCTGTAGATTCTTAATAGTGTTTTTTATTTTTCTAATTTCTTCTTCTTGTGTTTGTTCTGGCTGTATAATTTCTTGTGCTTTGTTTTCTACATCAGATATTTTTACTTCTGATTCACTGATTCTGTTTTTAAGGCTCTACATTATATTTTTTATTTGTTCTATTGAATTATTCATTCCCAAGATTTCATTTTAATTCCTCTTTAAGAAAGATCTCAATTTTGTGGGAGAAATTTTCTTTCATGTCCTGTATGATTTCATTAGTGCATGCATTTGTTTCTGGTTACTTCTAAGTAACATTACGATAAATTTTTTGAATTCCATTTCTGACATTTCTTCAATAGCATCTTCACAATCTAGTATTGAGGTGTTGTGTTCTTTTGGGGGTATCATGTTTTCTTCCTTGTTCTTGCTTATTGGATTGGTGTATTTGTTATTCAGCATTTGTGGGGATATTCCTTGGTTTGTTCTTTGATTTTTTTTGCTGTGGCGGTTTTTATCTTTGGACTACGTCTGATTCAATTAGTGGAGTGTTTGCTTTCAGTGAAAATCTGGAGTCCTGGTGCAGGAGTGGCTAGGGAGCTCTGCTCAGTGCTCCAGGGTGAAGGGCATGTCTGAGGTGACACACCCAGGTTTGGTGTGGTAAATATCATTTTTTTTTCTATCAGAGGGAAGTTTCTTCTTATTTTTTTTTAACTTTTATTTAATGAATATAAATTTCCAAAGTACAGCTTATGGATTACAATGGCTTCCCCCCCATAACGTCCCTCCCACCCGCAACCCTCCCCTTTCCCACTCCCTCTCCCCTTCCATTCACATCAAGCTTCACTTTCAATTCTCCTTGTATACAGAAGATCAGTTTAGCATACATTAAGTAAAGATTTCAACAGTTTGCTCCCACACAGAAACATAAAGTGAAAAATAATAGATGATTTTTTAAATGATGATGAAATCAGATCAGACCTATTGTCATGTTTAATCCCAGTGAGAGTCAAGTTGGGAATTGATAATTTCTTTTTTCTTTTTTTTACAGAAGATCAGTTTAGTATACATTAAGTAAAGATTTCAACAGTTTGCACCCCCATAGAAACACAAAGTGAAATATACTGTTTGAGTACTCGTTATAGCATTAAGTCTCAATGTACAGCACATTAAGGACAGAGATCCTACATGAGGAATAAGTGCACAGTGACTCCTGTTGTTGACTTTACCAATTGACACTCCTGTCTATGGCATCAGTAGTCTCCCTATGCTCCAGTCATGAGTTTCCAAGGCTATGGAAGCCCCCTGAGTTCTCCGACTCTTACCTTGTTTAGACAAGGTCATAGTCAAAGTGGAGGTTCTCTCCTCCCTTCAGAGAAAGGTACCTCCTTCTTTGAAGACTTGTTCTTTCCACTGGGATCTCACTCACAGGGATCTTTCATTTAGGTGTTTTTTTTTTTTTTTTTTTTTTTTTTTTTTTTTTTTTTTTTTTTTTTTTTTTGCCAGAGTATCTTGGCTTTCCATGCCTGAAATACTCTTGTGGGCTTTTCAGCCAGATCCGAATGCCTTTAGGGCTGATTCTGAGGCCAGAGTGCTATTTAGGACATCTGCCATTCTATGAGTCTGCTGTGTATCTCGCTTCCCATGTTGGATCACTCTCCCCTTTATTTATTCTATCGGTTAGTATTAGCAGGTACTAGACTTGTTTATGTGATCCCTTTGACTCTTAGTCCTTTCATTATGATCAATTGTGAATTGAAATTGATCACTTGGAATAGTGAGATGGCATTGGTACATGACACCTTGATGGGATTGAATTGGAATCCCCTGGTATGTTTCTAACTCTACCATTTGGGGCAAGTCAGCTTGAGCATGTCCCAAATTGTACATCTCTTCCCTCTCTTATTCCCACTCTTATGTTTACCAGGGATCACATTTCAGTTAAATTTCAACACTTAAGAATAACTGTGGGCCGGCGCCGCGGCTCACTAGGCTAATCCTCCGCCTTGTGGCGCCGGCACACCGGGTTCTAGTCCCGGTCGGGGCGCCGGATTCTGTCCCGGTTGCCCCTCTTCCAGGCCAGCCCTCTGCTGTGGCCAGGGAGTGCAGTGGAGGATGGCCCAGGTGCTTGGGCCCTGCACCCCATGGGAGACCAGGAAAAGCACCTGGCTCCTGGCTCCTGCCATCGGATCAGCGCGGTGCGCCGGCCGCAGCGCGCCGGCCGCGGCGGCCATTGGAGGGTGAACCAACGGCAAAGGAAGACCTTTCTCTCTGTCTCTGTCTCTCACTGTCCACTCTGACTGTCAAAAAACAAAAAAAAAGAATAACTGTGTATTAATTACAGAATTAAACCAGTCATATTAAGTAGAACAGACAAAAAAATACTAAGAGGGATAATGTATTAAGTTGTTCATTAACAGTCAGGGCTATGCTGATCAAGTCACCATTTCTCATAGTGTCCATTTCACTTCAACAGGTTTCCTTTTTGGTGTTCAGTCAGTTGTCACCAATCAGGGAGAACATATGGTATTTGTCCCTTTGGGACTGGCTTACTTCACTCAGCATGATGTGTTCCAGATTCCTCCATTTTGTTGCAAATGACTGGATTTCATTGTTTCTTACTGCGGTATAGTATTCTAAAGAGTACATATCCCATAATTTCTTTATCCAGTCTACCGTTGATGGGCATTTAGGTTGGTTCCAGGTCTTGGCTATTGTGAATTATGCTGCAATAAACATTAGGGTGTAGACCGCTTTTTTGTTTGCCAATTTAAATTCCTTTGGGTAAATTCCAAGGAGTGGGATGGCTGGGTCAAACGGTAGGGTTATCTTCAGGTTTCTGAGGAATCTCCAGACTGCCTTCCATAGTGGCTTAACCAGTTTGCATTCCCACCAACAGTGGGTTAGTGTCCCTTTTTCCCCACATCCTCGCCAGCATCTATTGTTGGTAGATTTCTGTATGTGAGCCATTCTAACCGGGGTGAGGTGAAACCTCATTGTGGTTTTGATTTGCATTTCCCTGATTGCTAGTGACCTTGAACATTTTTTCATGTGCCTGTTGGCCATTTGGATTTCCTCTTTTGAAAAATGTCTATTGAGGTCCTTGGCCCATCTCTTAAGTGGGTTGTTGGTTTTGTTTTTGTGGAGTTTCTTGATTTCTTTGTAGATTCTGGTTATTAACACTTTATCTGTTGCATAGTTTGCAAATATTTTTTCCCATTCTGTCAGTTGTCTCTTCACTCTCCTGACTGTTTCTTTTGCAGTACAGAAACTTCTCAATTTGAGGCAATCCCAATAGTTGATTTTGGCTTTGACTGCCTGTGCCTCCCGGGTCTTTTCCAGAAACTCTTTGGCTGTGCCCATATCTTGAAGGGTTTCTCCAATGTTCTCTAATAACTTGATGGTGTCAGGTCGTAGATTTAGGTCTTTAATCCATGTTGAGCGGATTTTTGTGTAAGGTGTAAGGTAGGGGTCTTGCTTCGTGATTCTGCACATGGAAATCCAGTTTTCACAGCACTATTTATTGAATAGATTGTCCTTGCTCCAGGAATTAGTTTTAGATCCTTGATCCAGTATAAGTTGGCTGTAGATGTTTGGGTTGATTTCTGGTGTTTCTATTCTGTTCCATTCGTTCATCCATCTGTTTCTGTACCAGTACCATGCTGTTTTGATTACAACTGCCCTGTAGTATGTCCTGAAATCTGGTATTGTGATGCCTCCGGCTTCGTTTTTGTTGTACAAGATTGCTTTAGCTATTCGAGGTCTCTTTTGCCTCCATATGAATTTCAGCATCATATTTTCTAGATCTGAGGAGAATGTCTTTGGTATCCTGATTGGAATTGCATTGAATCTATAAATTGCTTTTGGGAGAATGGACATTTTGATGATGTTGATTCTTCCAATCCATGAGCATGGAAGATTTTCTTCTTATTTGTTGACACAGACTCAGCTGAATTCTTCTCTCAAAGGATACAGTGCCTGGGCACTAGTCCCTGTGAGTATACTATTCATCTGCTCTGCCAAAAAGACTACACAAAGGATCTCTGCAGTCCTCAGTATAAGCTCAGATTCCCCATCAATGTTTCTTGCCAGGTAACCAGGGAGCCCTGATCATGTGGAACCTCCAGCAATGACTGCCCAATGTCCCAGCCACACCCCGAGACCTCCCACACAGCCTCAAAGTTTTCACAGTCCTGGCACACAAGTCTCCCACAGTCACGAGCACCCAGCCTGTCTATTCTCCTCACCAGTTTCAGGAATCTCCACTTGGCTGGTTGCTGAGCATGGACACAAGCTGGTGTAGCTGTTATGTATGTGCAAAATTGCGCCTGCTTTCTGTCAGCTTATTAAAGGGTGGCTTTGCAGGATGATCGGGAAGAGAGAAAACATCTCCTCTACACTTTGTTTTTTCTGCTCTAGTTTGGCAAGTACACTATCCTCCACAGGGTTCCAAGCAGATTCCCTCTAGGCTCTTTCTGCAGTGTTTTCACCAGTAGCTTGGGCTGCTGCAGTCTGGTCTCACCTCCACTGGTCAGAGGCTCTTGGCTGCTGGGGCCCTAAGTTGTGCTCATCTTGGCCCTCCACATAGGTCCACTGTGTTCCTTCAATTTACCTAAGAATTTCCTCTGCTGTTTTCTCCTAACTATTCCCTGGGACTACACTGTTTTTTTAAAGAAAGATTTTATTTAATAAATACAAATTTCATAGGTACAGTTTTAGGATTGTAGAAGTTCTTCCTCCTATACCCACCCTCCATCCCACCTCCTACTCCCTCTCCTATCTCATTCTTCATTAAGAAACATTTTTAATTATCTTTATTTAACAGAAGACTAATAATAGTAAAGATTTTTAACAATTTGCACCCACATAATACACAAAGTATAAAGTACTGTGTGAAGACAAGTTTTACTGTTAATTCACATAGTACAACTCATTAAGGACAGAGGTCCTACATGGGGAGTGATTGCACAGTGATTCCTTTTGTTGTTTTAACAATTGACATTCTTACTTATGACATCAGTGATTATATAAGGCTCTTGTCATGAGTTGTCAAGGCTATGGAAGTGTTTTGAGTCCACAAACTCCATTGAGACTGCACTCTTTCCACTTTCTTTAACCTGTCTTCCCCTAGACTCAAGCAGCAAGCTCCCTCCCTACTCTGACATTTTAATCCTCATCAATTATATATCCAGGATAGAGCCTCATGTATCAGATGGCTGGTAGGGTTTTATGAGAAAGAGTGAATGTCATAGGGGAATAACACTCAAAACTTAGATAATACTAAGTACACCTACAACAATCTACTTTCTTTCATTTTTTAAAAAAAAAGTATTTATTTATTTGTAAGTCAGAGTTACACATAGAGAAGGAGAGGCAGAGAGAGAGAGAGAAGTCTTCTGTTCGATGGTTCACTCCCCAATTGGCCACAATGGCCGGAACTGTGCCGATCTGAAGCCAGGAGCCAGGAGCTTCTTCTGGGTCTCCCACATGGGTGCCAGGGCCCAAGGACTTGGACCATCTTCTACTGCTTTCCCAGGCCATAGCAGAGAGCTGGATCAGAAGTGGAGCAGCCAGGTCTCCAACTGGCGCACATATGGGATGCCAGCACTGCAGGCGGTGGCTTTACCCGCTATGCCACAGCACCAGCCCCAACACTCTACTTTCCATCACTGTTTAAAGAAGGTGTGAATTAACAGATATTCATGAAATTTGAAGTGTCCAAGATTTAAACATTTTTTGATTCTCCTGCCTTATTCAGGAATGCAAAATATAAATGAGCCAAACACTCTGTCAATAAGAGGCTTGCACGTAGTTCAGCCATTGTTTTAGATCTGAGTCATGTGCATTTGGTACAAGTTGAAGCATCGTATGTCAAAGCATATGCCTGCTGCTGAAGCCAAATGCAGATAACATATGCTTGGAAATAAAATATTTCTAAGTCTTATTGCTTATCAAAAATTAATGAGAGCAACTGTCTGTGTTTATACTATTTTGGGTTTCTAAACAGATCAGCAGGGTTAATTGTAGAAATTGTTTTTGCAAAACAGTCAAGTGTAGCTTTTTCAAGCTGTGAAACAGTCTTTCTACACCTCAATTCTGAAACACACATGCGCAGTCTCTTCTCTCTCCATACAGGAAGGCAAACCACAACACATATTTACAATAGGGATGAGTATAAGAAGACAAATTAATATATCCGTTAGCTCGGAGTTCCATTTTACTAATTAAGAGTTACTAATTAAGAGTCCACTTCTGGATATATTCATTTTCTACCGAAAAAAAATGCATGTAAAATTTAAGTAGAAGCTGTCAAAAATGTGCTATATACGTATTTACATAACACTTCCTTGTATATAAAGTTCATTAATTTACATGAACCTGTGTACTTTTCAAGTAACCTGGTGACAAGTGTTGTCATCTTTATTTGACGTGTGAAGGAATTGCAGTTCTGCTAGGTTAGGTCACTCTCTTTGTTGGTTTGGATGAAGCCAGACCTTGAGTCCTTTGCTGCTTCCACCTACAGGATAGTTTCCACTCCATGTAGCTATGCAGCATCATTAGAGAGTTATAATATTAGGCACCAATGGATGCTTCAATCTATATGTTTGATTGGGTGTGAGAGCTATGACAGTTGTGTCTAATATCATGACCGATAAATATGCTATTTTTGGATTTTTAGGAAAATTTTTGGAATAGGAGGTTTGGCTGCATCATCAGGGGATATCTTTAGTTCTTAGGAAATCAACAATACAAATAAACATTTTTGGAAAGGTGATGATATTTCCTTTTTCTAGAAATGCTTGTTAGAAACCTGAGTGCCAAATCTAATCCACAGTATACTAAAAACTTTTGGTGATGTGACTCCAACTTAAATCTCCTTATTTTATCATTTTTCAAATCCTGACAATTCTATTCCCACAATATCAATCACAGCATCCTCTCCTCTGAGTCCCACATATTCTGCCTAAATTTGGGTGTTCCTCACCTCTCTCTTTCTCTGAAACTCTAGCTAAAGTCTAACTGGTCTCTTGCCTTCAATCTCTCCCTTCTCAATTCTACCTTGCAACTTTTTTTTTTTATTATAGTTACTTTTCTACTATAAATCTGATCATGTCAACTACCAATCCTGAACTGTTCTCAAGAGGCTTTTGAGCACATTTGTTTTAAATTACAGAATCAGGAAAAATAGCATTTTCCCCCTTTTACCTATGCCTGTTTTGGTGCAAGAGTGTTTTATGCACATATTGTATGTTTTGCATCCTAACTGTAAACCGAGTATCATGCAATGTCTACTGCTGTTGACTACTGCAATCATAGTCCAGAAAATCACTGTCCAAATCACATATGTAATTTTAAATTTTCCAGCCCCTTGAATGCTAAAGACTGTATATTTATCCAAAGCAATAGCCTCCAATATGATGGTATTAAAAGTGTGGCCTTTGGGAGGTGATTAAGAAGCAAGGTTTGACCCTTAAAGAAGACACTTTAGAGAGCTGCCTGCCCTTTCTGTCATGTGAGGACACATCATGGAGACAACCATTTACAAACCAGGAAACAGGCCATCACCAGACCCTGGATCTGCCTGCATGTTTATCTTGGTCTTCCCTGCTTCCAGAACTATGAGAAAATGACTTTCTGTTGTTTTTAAGCCACACAGATTATAGTATTTTATAATAGTTGCCTCAATGGACTAAGGTACTACAAAGACTATTTACTCATCTATTTTTAAGGCAATAGAAGGAATATTATGAAATTATATGATGATTACACTGATAGGTATAAATTTAGGAGATAATAGAAATAGCTATAAAATATTCTCCTCAAAGAAAAAACAAAACACTCAATGTCACTAAACATATTAAACATTAAGATTATTTGAATTCCTATAGTAGGTTCTGTTCTCAGTGACTGATTTCATAAACTTCAGCTGGAGCCACCTGTCCTGTCTTCAGTTATTTATATTGATAATTTCAAATATAAATTAAACTATTTCTCCTGAGTTTTGGATTCAAACCAAAAGAAATTGTCCACTGTAGAACTCCACTTGGATATATTGTGTGACTTTAAAATTCAGAACGTTAAAAATAGAAGTCCTCTTCTCCCTCCTCAGTAACTCTTTATTCTCCCCCAGTTATCCCATGTTGGACAATGAACAACATTATAATTTAGGCAGAAGCTGTCCAACTTCTCTTTCCTTTCTAAATCATGTCTATTCTCCACTTAATAATTTTTTTATTTAATAAACATGAATTTACAAAGTGCAACTTTTGCATTGTTGTGGCTTTCCCCCCCAACCTCCCTCCCACCCGCAGCCATCCCATCTCCCATTCCCTCTCCCATCCCACTCTTCATCAAGTTTCATTTTCAATTATCTTTATATGCAGAAGATCAAGTTAGTATATACTAAGCAAAGATTTCAACAGACTGCACCCACACAACCGCACAAGATATACAGTACTGTTCAACTAGTAGTGTTATTGTTAACTCTCACAGTAAAACACATTAAGGACAGAGCTCCTACATGGGGAGCAGGTGCCCAGTGACTCCCATTGTTGATTTAACAATTGACGCTCTTATTTATGACTTCAGTAATCACCCGAGGCTCTTGCCATGAGCTGTCTAGGCTATGGAAGCCCCTTAAGTTCACCAACTCTGAACTTGTTTAGTCAAGGCCATATCACAGTGGAAGTTCCTTCCTCCCTTCAGAGAAAAGTGCCTCCTTTATGGCCCGTTCTTTCTGCTGGGATCTTGCTTACCAAAATCTTTCATTCAGGTTGTTTTTGCCATAGAGTCTTGGCTTCCCATGCATGTGAGACTCTCATGGGCCTTTTAGCCAGATCTGAATGCCTCAAGGGTTGATTCTGAGGCCGGAGTGTTATTCAGGGCATTTGCCATTCTATGAGTCTGCCTTGTGTCCACTTCCCCCACAGGATCATTCTCTCCCTTTTAATTCTATCCTTCATTATTTGCAGACACTGGTCTTATTTGTGAAATCTCTTCGGCACTTACCTATCTTTCTGATCAATTATGTACTTAAACTTATCACTTTAACAAGTGAGATGGCCCGGAACCCACTGAAGTCATCCTAGTTCAAGTCATTATGTCCCTGTAGTAACAGTTGGGTCACTAAACACCAGTAACCACAAGTATCAATTAAGTTACTACATCATTCCATCTGTTAATTGCTCTCAATGTATTCAATATATATTTTCCACACTGCAGTGTAAGTGCTTTAATATCCAAATCCAGACATCATTTTTCCATCTACCCCCACTGAGCCCCATGATGGCTTTCTCTCTGCTTACACAACTAGCCCTATTTTATGCCATTTCCTGTTCTCCTTTGAGGCCATTATTTTGGTAAAACTTGGTTCATTCCATTCTTGCTTTCTCCTCTGTCTTGATCTTGGTTTATGCTGTTCCTTTCTTTTGCATAGCATACATGTCTCCTGCTGCAGTCCTCATTATGCAACTTAATTAAGTATTCCTGCTTGTAGTCCATTTCTTAGAATACAGTGTTTTTCTTCTTCTCACAAAATGTATTTTACTTTCTGTACTTCTAAATCTCAATATATCATAACATAAAATGATCTCCATATTAAGTCCTGGCTCTTATCATTGAACAATAAAGGGTCAACTCTTAGAGGGAAAAATTGTCCCTTTTCTTCCCAGCCTCAATATGAGCACTTGGCACATAACAGAGGTTCCATGTGTATTTTTTAAAAAAAATGAATAAATGATTAAATGCAGACATTTGGCTGAGTGAGACACAAATTATTTCTGTAGCATCTTTTAATGTCTTTGTCTTTTTCACTCTGATATATTGCTTCAACACCGGTTACTCATCACATTTTAGCCCATCTTATATTGGACAATAATGCATGAACTAGAAAGGGTATGTTCATTACAAGTTGTTTTCTGCATGTTCTTTCCTTCAGTAATCAATGGAGAAATGGAATAAACATGGGGTTTATTATGACTTCTTTGATAACTCTGTCTCCCTGTGTCTCTCTCTTGGCTTCTTTCAGATTACAAATTATTCAGGAGAGATTTTATTGTTTGCAGATTGCACAATGCCCAGAACTTGGTTATGCCCCACAATTGTTTGGTAAATAAAATAAGCTAATGCATAATCAATAAAACTCTGTTCTCCACAAAATAATATTTGGATGTAAATTTCATTCAAGGGCCACTTTTTTAAAGGGAAGAGGACCAACATCAACCTACCAGGTCAATGGAAACTCATCTGCAGATAGGTACAATCGCCTTGTAAAAGCATGAGAACACTGGACTTGTGCAATTGTCATGAAAAACCAATGACTCTTTGCAAATGTTCATGAACTCAGAAAACCATTGTTGTTGCAAGTTAAATATTTAAAGCCAAACAAATTAACAAAAGAAGAATCTATGAAAGAATTCTACTTTTAATATTCATTCCATTCTTCAAAATGATTTGAAATCATCATTCAACAATTAGGCACATCTCTTCCCATAAACCATTAAATGTAAAATAGGAAAGGGGCCTTGAAATTTCTCCTTTTCAACCCACCCCATAATTCATAGTTTTATAATACAGTTAAGTAAATTGGAGCTCAGAATAATCAGGGAACTTGCCCAAAACCACACAGTTCTTAGAACTCTACTGGGATTACAACTTAAGTCTCTGTGAATAAAATAAAGTCAGTCAGTACTCTGAGAACAGGCAAGGAATTTGAAAATAATGATGCAATGTAACATTTGGGATGCCTTTCAACAAGTGTAATTAGTCATATAAAGACTGACATTAAAATAAATATCTGCTAGGATGTATTGGCATACACCGAGTGCAGAGCACAATTTTAGTCTTGAGATTTAAGTGAAAATGGTAAACTAAAAATAGTGTATTAAATAAACTGCTAGAGCTCCAAATCTTAGTGACACATCTCATCTGATGATCATTGTTGTTGTGTGCCTAGTGAGGAAAACAAACAACTAAAATACACACACCAAAACACTCACTTTGAAACCAACAATTGCTTTGGATTAAAATCATCTGGGGGCCAGCGCTATGATATAGTGGGTAAAGTTGCTGCCTGCAGTGCCAACATCCCCTATGGGCACCTGTTCAAGTCCTGGCTGCTCCACTTCCAATCCAGCTCTCTGCTATGGCCTAGGCAAGCAGTGGAAGAAGGTCCAAGTGATTGGACCCCTGCACCGTGTGAAAGAAACAGAAGTTCCTGGCTCCCGGCTTTGGATGGGCCCAGCTCTCCGGCCATTGCAGCCATCTGGGGGGTGAACCAGCAGATAGAAGATTCTCTCTCTCTCTCTCTCTCTCTCTCTCTCTATCTCTCTCCCCCACCCCACCTCTGCCTCCCTGTAACTCTACCTTTTAAATAATAAGTAAATAAATCTTAAAAAAAAATCTAACATGGGGATGCAGTTGGGGCGGGGGTGGGGGTTGTAGAGCAGAAGGATAAGCTACCACTTGGAAAACCCACATCTTATTTCAGAGTGCTAATTTCAGTCCCAGTTACTCTGCTTCTCATCCACCTTCCTGCTAATGCATCCTTGGAGGCAGCAGATGGTGACTCAAGTGCCTGGATCCCTACCATCCACATGGAAAATCTGGATGGAGTGTAGTCTCCTGAGTTAGGCCTGGCTGTTGTGGGTATTTGGGTAGTGAACCAGTAGACAGACAACTTATGTCTTCATGTTTCTCCATTTCTCTCTGTCACTATGCCTTTCAAATAAATAAACTTTAAAAATATGAAGGAATAGGAAAGAGGCGACCCAGGAAAGTAAATCCGCAGATGAGCGTCCAATGAAGTATATACGTATTCTACTCTTCCTAAGTCTCTCCAGTTTTTCTGTAAGGATTGGTGCATGGTATCTGCAGTTGACCCACAGAGCGCTCCAACAGATGCTAAACTGTCAACTGGATAGCCACAAAGCTGCAGTCAAGTCAGGAATAAATGTGTTTATTAGCATCCCCGTTTGCTGTCATCCAAATCATTCTCATGAAAACACTCACCAGGCTCTTTCCCCACCTCTCCATCTGCACACTGGTTGGCAAAAGGAAATTCAAGCTGAAAATCCTCTTTGAGGCCTGTGTATTCAGGCAGATATCTGAGTAAAGAAGCTGATTGCTGTGCTGTGGTCTGAATGTTTGTGCTTCCCCCAACTTCATATGTTGACGCTTAATCCCTAATGTGACGGTATCAGCAGGTGGGGTGTTTTGGAAAATGTCTGGATCATAAGTGCCAAGCCCTCATTCATGGGATTCATGCCCATAAGAAAGAAGCCTAAGAGTTTTTGTTTGCCTCTTCTCCCATAGGAGAACACAAGAAGAGGGCATTCTCCAGGCAACTGGCCCTTGCCAGACACTAAATCTGTTGGCACTCTTACCTTGGACAGTATGAAGCAAATTTCTGTTGTTTCTAAGCCACCCAGTTGACAATATTTTGTTTAGCAACCAAGAGAGCAAAGCCATTCCCAGAAGAATGTCTCCATTCTACAGAGAGTTTACATGGCGTCAAACACTGTAACTTGACTTCAAGGCAGAAGCATGCAGCCCTGCACTCCTCCAGGGAGGGGGGACGTGCTCCCTAATGAAGTGCAGCTGATGGGGCTAATGCAATGGAGCAGCTGCTGTGAGTGGGTCCCAGCCTGCAGTCATATGGGCCCCAGTCTAGTGCAGGCTGGATGTTTTTAATTCACCCGCTCTAATCATAATGGATTGGAAGAAGATGCCAAGCGCTCTACTGTTATCCGTAAAGCCTTGGTGGTCATAATCGGTTATAACCATTGCAAGAAAATAGAAATCTTGGGCAATTCCTACCGAGGACAAGCCGTGAGCCTTGTGTTTGGTGAAAGAGCTTGTATATTTAAGTAAAATATTCAGATCTCAAGCACTCTTCATTTTCTGATCAAAAGAAAGAGTTCATGGATCAGATATGTTTTATTAAGCAGCATCTGAATGAGTAATTACAGAGGATAATAAAAATTATATGCGTTGTCCACTGCAGAGACAGTATTTTCTAGGGAAAATAGTTCAGTGTGTAATATTTGGCCACATTGATTAACTGAATACGCCTCTAGTCTCTCACAAAAGGGCTTTCTAGGAACTTTATTTTTGAGAGGCAGAGAGAGAGAAAGAGACACACACTCACACACACACACACTCACACACACAGATGTACAGACACTGATACATGCAGAGACGGAAAGTGAGCTCATCCGTTGGTTCACTCCACAAATACCGGGGTTGTAAAGCAGGGAGCTAGAAACACAATCCAGATCTCTCACATGGATGGCAACGAATCAACAACTTAAGCCATTACTGCCTTCCAGGGTCTGCATTAGCAGGAAGCTTAAATCAGAAAGTGGAATTAGAAATCAAACTATATGGATGTACTACTATATGGGACATGAATATCTTAACTGGTAGGCCAAATGCTTGCCCCTCTCACAGAAATTGTGGATGTTCAAAATATACAAATTGTTTTTCAGCACCAGTAACTTCAGTAAGTCACTTTGTCTTAGTAGTCAGTTACAACCTACTACATGAACCTGGGAAGCTTCCCCTTCATGTTTTGTGGGTATGTGTTTGTCCTCTAGACATATTGGAATCTCAGGGAAAAAAATCTGATCACACAGACCCAGCAGCAGAAACATGTAGAAGAGAGATGGCCCTCTGTCTTTTTCCTTCAGTAATCATAAACTACTAGTTTTGTAATGATTTTTTTCTTTAGCTATACAATTATTGAATTAGAATGATCAATTCAATGTCATCCATTTCAACAAATGTTTACTAAACATCAATTATGTTTTACTATCATGCATAAGACAGGAATCTTTCTCAGGCTACTTGGTAATTTAAAATACTTACAAAATGATATGAGACAGTTGTAAGTGATATAAACAGGAAGTACACAAAGCCATAGGTTGAAAGAGTTTCTGAGAAAGGGTTACATCTATTTAGAAAGAGAATAGACCTGGGACCTAGATGAATGGATGAATTATTTTTTGAGAAAGAGAGATAAAATTCAGTGGAGAAAACAGTGCTGTCAAATGAATTGGGCTTAAGGTGGATAGAGAGCTGTCATCTATGGAGAACTTTGTTAGCAAGTCAAGTAGAGTTTGGCAGGTAATACAGGGCCTGTTCAAAGAGAGGCAAGTGTGGAATCTTAAGTAGCTGAGCAGTAAAAACTATTACCATGGAAATAATTGCTCTAGAATGTCTTCACAGCTGTTCCTAGTAATTGCCCTTCTCTGGCCATATTCTTTCTTAGAGCCACAAGAAGGCCCTTTCTGCTACTTTCCTGAGGTAGAGCGGTGTAGAAAACTTTCTAAACTTGTATTGAAAAGTAGTTCAAAGTTGGTCCTCTTGGACTTATCATAATGTCCTTTCTCTGCCTGTTTTCCATCCCTAATTTGACCCTAAAGATTTTCTTTCATATAGGCTACAGCATATTGAGATAAAATTTGGCTGTATGCTTGATGCATAACTGAAAATTCAGTGTTTCAATTCTAGTTCCATTTCCTACTTGAAGCAGGATGAGAAGCCATAGTCTGAATTAAAGCCAGATATAAACTTCAAGAATAGCTAGTTATTCTCCAGGATTAAGGCACTCTTTCCACAGGATGTTGGTTTCAAAGCACATATGCTTCTTCATTCAATGCACATTCATTGGATGCCTTCTCTTCTATTAAATCAGCTAAAGTATAAACCCATTAGCAACCAACAGTAACTCACATGACTTTTTTTTCCTCAGAGTGCATGAAGCCTAAACAAACACTAGCTTCATAGAATAAGATTGAAATGTGGATATTGACAAAGATCTCTTGCCAAGAAGCTACAAGTAGGAAGGAATTCAAGGGCTAGTGGATATAGTGGGTACAGGTTGGAATGCAAGGAATGTGGGGTAGGACAGTAGAGTCACCTGAAAAGAACTGTTGCTAGCTTTGTGTTTGGCTTGAAATGATCTCTTCTCTGGACCATCAGGGATTGATATATTCTTTCTTGCATTTGATTCAAGGCTCAGGTGCATTGGGTGTAGTGCATGTACATCTCAAATCCCCCAGAAGATCTTATCCGCCTGTAGTATCTGTAAATGTTATATTTATAGAGATTATTCTGTTCTAAAATTGCAAGCAGCTGGTGGAAAATTTGGGAAGACAGTTTCTGTGTGTGGTCAAGACAATGTACACTTCTCTGGAAGAACAAAAATTAGGCAAAGGGAGGTATGGGAAAAAGAGAAATGGAAAATGTCCTTTTCCTTCTGGATTTTTTCCTTGCCAAAAAGGGAGTATCAAAATAATTGCAGCTGGCTGATGAATGGTGAAAGATTCCAGACAGGGAGCTGCACAGCTAGAAGAGAATTAATTTTAGAGTTTTCTGCCAATTTTTCCTTCTCTACCTCTCCCCCACGGAAATGCTTGTGTTAGTCACATACTGGATGAATACAACAAGCATATAGCCTACTATCTGCTGCTAGGTTGTGGTCATCTTATGCTTTGGAAGACTGTCAAGGACTAATTAGGCATGTGTCTCTTCCCATTAAATTTTGACAATCTGAAAATTTGGTGGCAGCACAAGGAGAGGCCTGCTGACAGGGACTCTGGGGTGGACAGCCTTGAAAAATCATCATCTGATACTATTTACCCTATGACTTGTTTCCTGAATCTCTGATCAATGCTATTAAAATCTGGCTAATGATGAGGTTATTGGGGAAAATGTTTTCTTAAAGTATATATTCTTGACTTCTACGTTTGACGTTGGAAAAGGATTCCTTGATGTATCACTAATGCATATTTTCAAAAATGTTTCCTGGGTAACTCCAATGGTTGCCCAAGTTTTGCATTCACAATTTGAGGTGGAGATAATGTTTTAACTGGAGGGAGGCAACTATTTAAGAGGAGGTCCAAGGTAGAAGAAATACTCCCCTGTTGTTGAATGCACACTTAGAGAGCTATGGAAAAGGTAAGAAAATGAGTCTTCCACTTATTGTTGATGAGCATCTATTAAGAAATCAGAGTTTAACATTAAACAGAACAGATTAAGATGCAATTATCTCCTTAAAGTTGGAATGGCTTCAATGTGCAGACAGAGGCACAGTGTCTTTCTTTTTGCTTGTTTCTTGCAACTAATTCAACGAGTTCCAAACTTCACTCTGCATTAAGAACATACCCATAAAATCATGTATACTACAATCAGGGAATATTTTAAAATTAATTGCAACTATGTTCAATGATAGCCTCAGGAGTGGATTTTAGAACCTAATCCTTCCTTGAGATACTACTCTAAATCTCACCTTCAAAACATCTGATTTCTGATGTCTTTACGTTTGAAGATATATTCTTCATTAGTTAACATTGTTAAAGTGTTCAAAAACTTGTTATTTGATATTTTATTTCATCAGCCTCTAATTAGTAGAGTTCACCTCCAATGATTATGGCTAGTTGGCCAGGGAGAACAAAAAATATGGGTATAGGTTTTTGCAAATATGTACAGATGTGATGGGAGGAGGCCATGCATAAGTATTCTGTTGCTTTGCCATTTTCCATAGCAGAATATATCCAGCATCCACATTCAGCACATGGGACCACTTTACAGGAATGATGAGAGCAACAAAGGGTATTATTTAGGCAAGTCTCCAGAGCTCAGCCTCTGCGCTTCTGAAGTGACGGATGACTTTTAAGGTCACACTCAAGCTGAGTTTTGGCAGTCTATGCTTCTATTAGCTCAAAAGTTGACTGAGTCAGAATAGGATATTAAAGACAAATTGCCATTTACCAAGATAAGAATTTCACTATATTTTGCTGTGCTTAAAAAACAATATTGCATTCCTCTTGGTGCAAAGACTATATATTTCAAGAGACTTCCTGCTCTTGCCATTAATCCTTATCACAACTAATCATCCCTCAACCCCCACCCCAAGGATTCAACAATACAATCATATTCAGTGTGTCATGAGTATATGCATAAGGAGGATCGGAACAGGAGCAGCAGAGACACGACCTGGGGTCCAAATGGGATTCTGGTGCGGCAGGCAGAGGCTCAGGCCACTAAGTCACAGCATTGGCTCCAAAATTGACAATTCTGAAAGAGGGAAAACTATGAAGGAAACGTCAGTTACAAGAATTACTCCCTTGTCTTTATAAGGACTGGGTTAATAAAAAAATTGGCATTAAATGTATTAAGTAAGGAGCATAGCAGAAACATTTATTTCTCAGTCAATATCCAAATTCTTCCCCATCTTCCTTGTAAATGTGAGAGACTGCATCATTATTTCTGGACAGTGAATTGTGGTTTGCTGAGTTCTACTACCAGGTTGATTCACTGACAGACCATAATTCCCCAGCTCTTTCTTTGTCTTGGTGATTCTGAAGGCTTATGTTGAGATGGCAGCAGTCACATGACTGCAACAGCTTGAATTTCTAGGTTACATTTGGTTGCTACACTGGAGAGGTCACCATAACAGTCATTGCAGGAGTGACAAGCAATATTACAGGTCACGTGTTTGAGATTAGAGGGCTGTTACCACAGCATAAATTATTGCAGTGATTTCATATATATATATATATATATATACACACACACATACAGATTTCATATATATACATTCAAGAGCCTAAGAATTCTTCCCATGTATCATCTCTCTTGCCCATGCTACTACTCTTCCTTCTCCTTTTTTGCTTTCTTTTAATTGGTACAATGACATACTTTCAGTTTATATTATAATCACAAGCTTAATCTGCCAACAAATAAACAATTCAACAATTAACAAGTAGAAAAGCCACTGTTCTTCAAGAATAGACAAGGGCTGTAATCAATAATCAAATATTAAAATGTCAATTTTGCTCATATATATACATTACATTTTTTGAAAACCTGGTATATATATATATACTCTATAGAATACTACTCAGCCAAAAAATAACTAAATCCCATCCTTTTTGACAAAATGATTGCAAGTGGAAACCATTATGTTTAGTGAAATAAGCCAGTCCTAGAAAGGTAAATATCAAATATTAAATGTTTCAGTGATTCTTAAACGTGGGTGTTCAGTGAAATTACCTAGAAGACTTGCTGAAACACTCATTTCCAGATTTTCTGTGTCAATCTGCAATTTAGTTGGGAAATTGTTCATTTCTAGTAAGTGCTCAAAAGAGACTTTCTGTGCAGTCGATGGAACACACTTTGAGACTCACTGGCCTAGCATCATAGGGAAGTTAGGTCTCTCCTGCAAAGAGGTTATTCCTACATTAGAGTACTAACAATGGAAATGTTTTAAAAAGAATAAACATAAGGGATGTTAAAAAGAATAAGTTACATATCTCATAGGAAAATATTATATTGAGTAACTCAAAAAAGTACAATCTGTGATACCATGGATATCGGAGCCTCATTAAACTTGATGGTCTCTCTTTTTGTTTCAGTGTCTGCTCTTGTCTGTTTCTTCATTCTGCTTTTGGAAATTCATTTTCTTCTCTACAGTCTTCTCTCTTAGCATCAATCTACAGAGCAAATGATATTAGATTACACATTTACATAAACTACAGTGATACTATGATGTCAGTCTATCCCATTATTATTCAAGGCCTTGTTGTTTATTTTCAGGCACATTTATGTATGGCTTGTTTACTCTGTTATGTGGTAACTAATATATGCAGTACAAAAAAAGTAATGTATGAGTGAAATTGACATCTTGAGATTCGATCATTGTTTATAACCTCTGTCTATACTCCTGCTGAATAATGGTCTTTGTACTTGTTGAATTCTTTATTTAGTGCAGTATTAAGCCTGTGATTACAAAGTAAATTGAAAGATGCCACTGTAAAAATTGAAAGGAAAAAATAAAGAAATGAAGGAAGAAGGAAGGGAGGAGAATGTGTCATCTCATTATATATAAAATACATTAAATCAGTTCACTTTATATAAATAAATAAATAAGTAATTACTCATGCACTGACACTTTCATAGAAGCTACAGAAGCCATGTGAGGTCAGTGCCTAGGTTTAGTATAATAATAATAAAGGATGCACTGAGAAAGCAAGAAACACAGAGTTGTCTGTGTTGATACTCCCATAACTCCAAGTAGTACAGCCCAGGGAGAGATACCTCACCTCTTTATTGAGGGAGGTACTGGGAATTAAGTGTAGACCCTAGACTTGAAATCTAGTGTCAGGCCTGACATGACAAAAACCAGTGCCTGACAGAGCTCCAAGGCACCTGTCCCCAGGGCCTTACCTACAGATTGAGATTTTGAACCCTACTGAGACAGGAAGCTAAGTGTCTGCTTTCACCACCCATTCCCTGACCTCTGGTAGATGGTAGAGCAAGAATCTAGCTGTGGAGAAACGTAGGACTTATTCTAGAGCTTGGATCTGGGCTGCAACAGCAGACCCAGTGCTTGACAAAGCCCAGAGTCCTCTACCCCCAGGCCAGTATTCTCAGAGCCTCTAGCGTTACTCACAGCAGAGATCTGTGCCCCAGTGGCACTGATTTGTTTTGACAGCTATCACTGCCAGCCTTACATGAGCCTAGGACGTATCCCCACAATTACACACTGCCTGGTGACTAACAGCAGGTGTAACCCAGCTTAGTGACTCCCTTAGTTAAGGCCAAGGGACTGCTTTTAACACCACTTCTTGCAACCTTGAGCAGATAGCAAGGGAGTACAGTTCTGTTGGAACCCACTACCAGCCAGGCTACTACAACTCAGTACTGGACAGATCCCAAAGCTCAAGCCAGTATTGGTAGACAGAGCATATGAACCTACCGTGGTACCAAGTGCAGTCCTGTGGCCCAAGCTGATCAGATTTATATTATAGCTAGCATCACTTATAGCTAGTGGCAGTGACCTTGGACTGTGATAGAGCATAGGACCATCAGTAGATAGACCATGGAAACTACGGGCTTTTGTCCTACCCATTTGCAGCATTGGTCCTTGTGGGATGTGGACTCCAACTACGACATAACATTGCACATTTGTGGCCAAAAAACTGGGCATCCCATCCTACCTTGGCCAAAGAGGGAGGCTTGTAAGGACAGACTACCCTCTTTGGATGCCTCTGATTAGCACACCAGTTGAAGATTTGCGGCAAATCTGTACTCAGGGCATCACTGAGGCAGTGATGGCACACTGGCAGCTACTTTGTAGGAAACTTCAACTTAGAGCACCACCTAGTGCTGAAGTGGTAGACGTGGCCACATCCTCAAGGAAATTGACTGCTTAGAATTTCTGGAATGACAGACACAAATGGAGCCAGATTACCAACCCTGGGGACAAAATAGCTAATTCTTCAATGCAGAGGTGACATGATATGCCAACAAGCATCAAGAACACCCAGACAAGAATGAACCTCACCTAACAAACAAAATACGGTGCCAGGAATGAATCACTTTGGGTCTCTTATAGTCAAATGCTCAAATGAAAAATTTTAATTAACCATTTTAAGGAAACTCAGTGAAGTTAAGTAGAGCACAAAGAAACAATTTTAAACTCTAAAATAGAAGTTTGGCAGAAATGAAAATAATAATAAAAAACAGAAATCTTTCAACTGAAAACTACATGAAGCAAAATTAAAAGCACAGTGGAAAGCAACAATAACAGAGTGAATCAAACAGAAGAAACAGTTCGTGAGAAGATGGGTTATTTGAAGTACAAATTTGGAGGAGACAAAAAATATCAAGGGGGATAAATAAAGCTTTTTTGGAATTTTGGGACAGCATGAAAAGAGCAAATACCAAGTAATTCAAAAGGAACTTGAGAATACCAAAGACAAAATGGCAGTAGTAAGGCCTTACCTATCAATAATGTCCTTAAATGTAAGCGTAAATGTAATTCTCCAAATAAAAGAAACAGGGTTAATAAATGGATAAAAAAAAACTAATTATATTCTGCTGACCAAAACTCATACATAGGGGAAAAAAGTGAAAGGGTGGAGTAAGTTATTCCACAAAAATATAACTCAAAAGCAATCAGTAGTAGCTATAAATATATCAGACAAAATAGATTTTAAGTTAAAAGGAATATAAAGACATTAGAAAGGTCATAATATAATGAAGAAGGTTTCAAGTCAGCTAACAGGAAAAAACATTTTATACATATATGTGCCAAATATTAGCACATCCAATTTTATAAAACAATATTAATAACCATAAAGAGAGATATAGATTCAAATACAATTATAGCAGAAGACTTCAACTCCCCACTTTCAGCAATGGATAGGTCATCTAAACAGAAAATTACAAAGAAAGACCAGAGTTCTATTGAACCCTGCATTAATTAGACCTAATAGACAAACTGAACCAGACAGCTTCAATGTTGAATTCTACCCAACACTTAAATGTATATTTAAATGCTTATATATATTCATATATATTTAAATTATTCTTCAAATACATAAAGATATATAATATATAAATTCTTCTTAAATTAATTCCAAAAAGTAGAAGGGGAAGGAATATTTCCAAACTCAATATAGAAGGTCACCATTACCTTGATAGCAACACCAGACAAGGACATAAGGGTAAGATAAAACTGAAGCTAATATCCTTGATAAACACAGATGCAGAATCTCTCAATAAAACATTAGCAAACCAAATCCAGCTGCACTTTGAAAACACTGTTCACCATGATCAAGTGAGTTTTATCCCAGGACTATAAGCATGGTTCAACATACCAAAATCAATAAATATGAAACTCTACATCAACATAAAAAGGCTAAAAATCATAGGCTCATCTCAACAGATACAGAAAACGCATTTAATAAAATCCAACATCTCTTCAAGATAAGAATCTCTGGACAAATTAGATATAGAAGGAATATACCTGTGACGACCATAAGTAACAAGATGACAGCTAACATCACAATTAATGTGGAAAAGCTGAAAGCTTTTTTCAGCTGAAAGTTGAAAGTTCTCTGATATCTGGAACAAGATAAGGACACCATATTCATTCAATATGGTACTAAAAGCCCTAATCAGAGCAATTAGACAAGAAACAGAAATACAGGACATTTAAACTGAAAAAGAGGAAGTCAAATTGTCACTGATTGAAATGACATGATCTTATGAATAGAAAAATCCTAAAATTTCCAACAAAAAGCCATTAGAACTGATCAATTAATTAAACAAAGATGCAGGATACAAAGTCAACATACAAGTAGCCAGCGTCATGGTGCAACAGGTTAAGCCACTGCTTACAATGCCAAAATCTCATATGAGCACTGGTTCATGTCCCAGTTGCTCCACTTCCAATCCAACTCACTTGGAAAAGCAGTAGAAGATGATCTGAATGCTAGGGTCCCTGCCAGTCATGTGGAAGACCCAGATGGAGTTCCAGGATTCTGGCTTTGGACTGGCCCAAACATGCCATTTGGCCATTTGAGGAATAAACCAGTGAATAGAAGATTCTCTCTCTCTCTTTCTCTCTCCCCCACCCTCCCTCCCTCTTTCTCTCTTTGTCTTTCAAATAAATAAGTAAATACTTATCTTTAAAATGTCAACATACAAAACTCAGTAGGTTGTTATACACCAATAGTAAATAATCTGAAGAAGAAATCAAGGAAGCATTTCTACTTCAAATAGCTACAAAAATAATAACAATACTTAGAATTAAATTTAACCAAGGAAATGAAGTATCTCTACAATGAAAACTATAAAACATAGATGAAAGAATTTGAAAAGGACACAAAGAAATGGAAAAATATCCCTTGTACATGGATTAGAAGAGTCAACATAATTAAAATGTCCATAGTAGGAGCAGGAATTTGGTGTACTGTTTAAGAAACCTGCATCCTGCATCGGGATGTCAGAGTTCAAATCTCTGTTTGGCTCCTGAATCCAACTTCTTGCTAAGGAGAGGCAGTGGTGATGATTCAAGTAATTTGGTTCCTGCCAACCTAATTCCTAGTTCCCAAATTTGGCCCCAAGCCAGTCCCAACCATTACAGCCATCTGGGATTGAAACCAGCTGATGAAATATTTCTCTATCTCTGTCTCTCTCTGCCTGTTTTTGCAAACTCTCAAATACATAACTTAAAACTAGATTCTATACCATTCAATTTATAGATTCAGTGCAACCTCTATCAAAATACCAATGACATTTTCATAGAACTAGAAAAAAAAAGCTAGTAAAATTTGTATGGTGCCACAAAAGACACTGAATAGAAAAGCAATCTCAAACAAAAGGGGCAAAGTGGAGGTGGTGGTGTGGTGTAGCAGGTAAAGCTGCCACCTATGACTCCAGCATCCCATATGTGCACTGGTTTGAGGCTTCACTTCTGATCCAGCTCCCTGCTAGACCTGAGAAAGCAACAGAAAATGGCCCAAGTGCTTGAGCCCCTGCACCTGGAAGAAGCTCTGGGCTCCTGGCTTCAGACTGGCCCATCCATCGCCATTGTGACAATTAGAGAGTGACCCAACAGAGAGAAGATCTCTCTGTCTCTCCCTCTCTCTCTGTAACCCTGTCTTTCAAATAAATAAATAAATAAATAAATCTTTTTTAAAAAAAGCAGAAAGTATTACATTTCCTTATGTTAACATATATTACGAAGCTATAATAATTAAAATAGCATGGGATTGGCATAATCACAGCCACATGGATCAATGGAAGAGCATAGAGACCTGAAAAGTAAAATGTTTCTATAGCCAATCACTATTTGACAAAGGTGCTAACAAAATGCTTTGGAAAAAGGACAGCATTTCTATAAATGGTGCCATCCATATGTGGAGAATGGAACTAACCCATGTGCCCATCTCTCACCATGTATTAAAAAGGAGTCCAAAATGGATTAAAGATTTCAATGGAATACCTGAAGCTTTGACAGTACTAGAAGATGGAGTGGGCATTGTACAGTGGGTTAAGCCACTGCTTAGGACACCCGCATCCCATAATAAAGTACTGGTTTTGAGTCCTGGCTACTCCACTTCTGATTCAGCTTCCTGCTAATGTGCCTAGGAGGCAGCAGATAGTGGCAGAAGTAGTTGGGTTCCTGCCATCCATTTGGGAGACCAGGATGGTGTTCTTGGCTCCTGGCCTTCATCTGGCCCAGTCCTGGCTGTTGTGGGCATTTGGGGAGTAAACAGAGTATTTTTCTCTCTGTCTCACCCTTTCTCTGTCACTCTGCCTTTCAAACAAACAAGGCATTTAGAAAAAAAAATGCACTAGAGAGTCACTGCAGTACATCGAGCTCTATAGAGACAGTGTCAAGGCAAGTGAGAGCTGCACACACACTGGAGACTGTGTTTAAGTGAGGAAGAATGACTAAACATCAGCAAAGGAACTCTAAGGAACCAGAAAGCAATCATATGCACTCTCTGTGCAAACTTGCCAGCAGGAGCACAGAAAAGTACATGTATGCTTGCATCAACTTCATAGAGTTTTCTAGAAAGTGCTCAGAGAGGTGGAAGACCATGTGTGCTGGAGAGGGGAAAATCTGAAGACCACAAAGGCGGACAAGGCTCATTATAAAGAGAAATGGAAACCTATATCCCACCTAAAGCAGAAACCAAAAGTTCGAGGATCCCAATGCACTGCATCCCAGAGGCCTCCTTTGACATTTTTCTTGTTTGGAATATGGCTCCAAAATCAAAGAATATCACAGCCTGTCCATTGGCAATGTTGCAAAGAAACTGGGAAAGATGTGGAATGATAACACTGTTACAAACTGCAAGTAGCCTAATGGAGGCTGCTACACAGAAGGAAAAAAAAATATGAAACAGATAATGTGGCAGACTGTGCTAAAGGAAAGCCTGAGTCACAGAAAACACTCACTGAGGCTGATAAGAGCAAGAAAAGAAAGGAAGAGGAGGGGATGGGGACGATTACAAAGAAGATGATGATGATGAGTAAGTTGGTTCTAGCAGGTGTTGTTCTTGCCTATAACGGATTTAAGTCACCTGTATACAACTTACTCGTTTTAAAGAAAAAACATGTTGAAATATAAGCTTTGTAAGATTTGTTTTTAAACTGTATGGAATCTGTGTGTGTGTGTATGTGTGTGTGTGTGAGATTGTTCTGATATGGGTCTCTAGATAGCCCGTTTTTGTTGTATCTTCAGTCTACTAACCTTATCTGGTATAGTATGGGAGTCATAAATTCACATGGAAATTTAAGGTTGGTTCTCTTTGGTGCACATGATATATTGCTTATTTATGGAGATGGTAGTTTTTCCATCTTCAGTTGTTTCTGATGCAGCTTCTTTAAATAGTGGTTGTTCTGTCAACTGAATATCACTCTGTAATTGCAAAGAGAAGTTTCAACTGTTTTCTTGACACTCCAAATGCATCTAAGTAAATAAAATTTTTATTAAAAGTTTTTAAAAGAAAATAATAAAAGAATACATAATGGATACCCTTCTGGATATTGGAATGGGCAATGATTTCTCTTGGATTAGATCTCACAAAAATAGGAAACAAAAGTAAAAACAGACAGATGGGATGCCATCAAACTACAGAGCTTCTACACAGCATAGGAAGCAATCACTAGAGTAGAGAGACAAGCTATGGGATAGGATGATATATTTGAAAGTAATACACCTGACAAAGAGTTTATAACCAGAATATATAAGTAACTCAGACAACTTAATAGCAAAATAAAAGATAATTCAATGAAAATTGGACAGCAACTAGAACATACATTTCTAAAAGGAAGACATACAAATCATACAAATGACCAATGTGTAAATGAAAAATGTTCGACACCACTAATCATCAGGGGGATTGCAAGGAGATACCACCTCACTCCAGTTAGACTGGCTGCTATCAGAAAGAAAAGGGGTGACTTGTGTTGATGAGAATATGGAAAAAAAGGAAATCCTTGCACACCGTGTATTTATGTGTAGAAGTATCACATGGAACTCCATAAATGTGAACAATTTTATACGACATTTAAAAATAAAATTAAATAAGATAAGGAAATATGGTTTATGCACACAATGCAATATTTTTTAGGCATGAAGTCCTGACACTTGCCATTAAGTCCATGGAACAGGAGAACATTATGTTAAGTGAAATAAGGCAGACACAAAATTTCAAGTACCATATGTTCTCTGTTATATGTGGAAGCTAAAGTCCTATCTGAACTTAGAATAGCTACTACTATTCTAAGGAAGGGAGGATAAAAGTAGGTTGAATAATGTGTACCCATATACAATCAGACAGAAATAGTAAGTTCTATTCCGCTGGATAGTGTGGGAACTCTATTTCACAATAACGTATTACACACATAAAAAGAACTGGAGAAGAGGGGCTGGTAGGCTCCAAATCCAAAGAAAAGATATGGAGATGGAAAAGGCTGGTCTCCCGGCTTGATCAGATTACGCTGCATATACACGCCATAAAAATGTATAAGGATCACATGCTAATCAAGTATCTTAAATAATAAATTAATTTATGGAAAACATAATAAATGAAATGGAAACATAATGATTCTAGCATTGACTTACTAGACACAATGAAATCTTCCTAAGTATTATCTGCTAGCTCCCCAGTTAGGGAAAATAGAATTAAAAACAAAATAAAGTGCTTAATTATTTCCCTGAGTTTAACAAAAACAACCATTTCAAAACAGATTCTCTAGTTTCCATCATAAAAACAATTCCTTTGATTAGAATTTGCTGTGCCATGCCCTCTACTTGTTATTCCATTATTTACACCTGAAATTTCAGAAGCGAGTTAATCCACTAGGTGTTTTAATGAGTTTCCAAAATGGGATTAGATAGAGATAATTCTCTTAGGTTAAATAACTAAAATAGTGATTGACCTTGTTTTCTTCTCAGATTCAAGTATAATTAATTCCTCAACTGCCTGTGTCTAGGTGTTCTATGGATGTTCCCGTATTTCTGACCTTGGTCCAGACTTTAAATCGTTTGCATTAATTGACTAAAAACATTGCCCACATAGGGAACACCATCACCCCATGTGAGGTCAATTAGCATATCCTTACGTTAGAAACTTCCAAAACACTAGATCGGAATAAATTCAAGGTTATGTGTACAAAGAAATTATCTCTATTATCTACAAAGTTAATCATATAGCATAATTTTATTAACTTTTTAATGCATAATTTAATTATTTAAATGACTTTACAGGTTTTTTGGTTTAATTTCTCTACATTCATAATTTTAAGTTTTCAGTGTTCCAAAAATCTTGATTATGTCTCTATGTATTACAAAATAAAAATAAATTATAGTGTTTTTAACTGATAATGAGAAAATTATTTTCCCCTAATATTCACAGAAAATTCAATTATTATAGCTGGATATTGAACATAAACTGTTAAAAGAAAAATGTGTTTAAAAATTGCTTGTTTTTGTGTTTGAATTATAGTTTTGTTTTTTTTTTAAAGATTTATTTATTTGAAAGGCAGAGTTACAGAGAGGCAGAGGCAGAGAAAGAGAGATCTTCCATCCACTGATTCACTCCCCAAATGGCCACAACAGCTGGAGATGAACTGATCTGAAGCCAGGAGCCAAGAGCTTCTTCCGGATCTCCCACGCAGGTGCAGGGGCCCAAGGACTTGGGCCATCTTCCACTGCTTTCCCAGGTCATAACAGAGAGCTAGATCGGAAGTAGAGCAACCAGGACTTGAACTGGTGCCCCTATGGGATGCCGGCATTGCAGGTCTCAGCTTTACCCTCTACGCTACAGCACCAAACCCCCTTGATTTATATTTTTAAACAGAAAAATAAAATGAAAAGAATCAGAGTGCAGAAAATGTACAAAGTAGTGACTAAAGGAAAACTGTCCATACTTATTTAAATGTCTTCCTACTAAGATTATCAGGGGGCTGGCACTGTGGTGCAGTGGGTAAAAGCCCTGGCCTGAAGTGCCAGCATCCCATATTGGCGCCTGTTCTGATCCCGGCTACTCCACTTCCAATCCAGCTCTCTGCTATGGCCTGGGAAAGCAGTGGAAGATGGCCCAAGTCCTTAGGCCCCTGCACCCACTTGGGAGACCCAGAAGAAGCTCCTGGCTCCTGGCCTCGGACTGGCGCAGCTCCAGCCATTGTGGCCCTCTGGAGAGTGAACCATCGGATAGAAGACCTCTCTCTCTGTCTCTCTCTCTCTGCCTCTCCTGTCTCTGTGTAACTCTGACTTTCAAATAAATAAATAAATCTTAAAAAATTATCAGTTTAAAATGATTCTCTCCAGTATATCCCACCCCTGGATGTATTTTTTAAATGGCCATAAGACCATATGTGACAGTTAACCATTTTCTATTATTTGTAATATAAAATATTGATGCTTTTAATTATGTCATTTCATTTTAATTGATATTTTAATTGATATTATGGCACCATAATTAATAATAATTCATTGAGCATTTATATTGTCTTTTGTTTTTACTGTTACAACATTGAAATCAAGTTCTATGCAGATGCTGGATTTAATTATGTCTGGGGCCAGCGCTGTGGCATAGTGGGTAAAGCCGCCACCTGCAGTGCCTGCATCCCATAGGGGCACCAGTTCATGTCCCAGCTGCTCCACTTCTGATCCAGCTCTCTGCTATAGCCTGGGAAAACAGTAGAAGATGGCCCAAGTCCTTGGGCCCCTGCACCCGCATGGGAGACCTGGAAGAAGCTTCTGGCTCCTGGCTTAGTATCAGCGCATCTCTGGCCATTGTGGCCAACTGGGGAGTGAAACAACAGATGAAAGACCTCTCTCTGCCTCTTCTTCTCTCTCTGTGTAACTCTGACTTTCAAATAAATAAATAAATCTTAAAAAAAATTATGTCTTATAATAAAATGCAGAAGTACTACTATAGGATCAGAAGTTAAAAACTTTTTTTCCAGTGGACATATTTTGTAGAGCAGTTTTAGGTTCAGAATAAAATTAAGCACAGGCTGTAGATAGTTCCCATATGATCCTTTCCTAACACATGGGTCAGTATTTTCATCTCCCATCAGTTTCAATCAGTGAACTCACACTGATACATCATTATTGTTCAAAGTCCATAATTTACATTAGGGTTCGTTCACTCTTGGTATTATGCTTCTCATGGGTTTGGCTAAGTGTATAACCACATATACCCACCAGTATGGTGTCATGCTTGGTCGTTCTCTTGCTCTCAAAGTAACTTATGATCTGCCTAATCATCCCGTCCTCTTCACAACTCATGCCAATCACTGATCTTCACAGTTATATCTTTTCCAGAGTATCTGAATCATACAGTAGGTAGCGTTTCACGCTGTTTTCTTGGTTATTTGAATTTTTTCAAAAAAAAAAAAAAGAATTTAATTTCAGGGAGTGCTAATGTGAATGCTATTTTTTTTTTTTTTGGACAGGCAGAGTGGACAGTGAGAGAGAGAGAGAGACAGAGAGAAAGGTCTTCCTTTGCCGTTGGTTCAGCCTCCAATGGCTGCTATGGCCGGCGCGCTGAGGCCGGCGCACCGCGCTGATCCGATGGCAGGAGCCAGGTGCTTCTCCTGGTCTCCCATGGGGTGCAGGGCCCAAGCACTTGGGCCATCCTCCACTGCACTCCCGGGCCACAGCAGAGAGCTGGCCTGGAAGAGGAGCAACCGGGACAGAATGCGGCACCCCGACCGGGACTAGAACCTGGTGTGCCAGCACAGCAAGGAGGAGGATTAGCCTACTGAGCCGTAGCACCGGCCTATTTTGTTTTTCATTTCAAATTCCACACCCTTCTTTTATAAACATGTATTTATTTAATTGAAAGGCAGAACGACAGAGACAGAAGAGGGGGAGAGATAGGGGAAGAGAATACATCTGCTTATTTATTCCCCAAATGGCTGCAACCGTAAAATCTGGACCAAACCATAGCCAGGAGCCAGGAACTCTACCCTGGTCTCCCACATGGTTGTCAGGGCCCTAAATACTTGAGTCATCTTCTATTGCCTTCCCAGACGTATTAACAGGAAGCTGAAACTGACATGGAGTAGCCAGGACTTGAACCAGCACTCAGATATAGGATGTTAGAATCGAACGTGGTGGCTTAACTCACTCGTACCACAATGCCCATTCCTCCACTTCTTCGTTTCTAGTATATGGGAAAATAATTGACTTTAGTATTAACTTTGTATCCAAAAAGTTGCTATAATTGCTTATTAATTGCAGAAATTGTTCTGTAGACCCTTCTAGGTTTTCTACTTAGATGACAATGTTATCAGCAAATAAAAACATTTTTCTTTCTTACTTTCCAATCTATTTACCTTTTGTTTTCATTTCTTGTCTTATATCATTAGCAAGAACTCCTGAGATGATCTTAGAAACAGTGGTGAGAAGGGGAATGGAAAAGTTTGAAGTTTCCAACAATTGAGTATGCTTTTACATGTAGGCTTTGTGTGTGTGTGTGTGTGTGTGTGTGTATATATATATACACACACATATATATTTTTTTAAGTTGAGGAAAGTGTCCAGTATTCCTAGTGCATGAGGAATTTTTATCATGAACAAGAGTTAGATTTTTAAGTGCTTTTTCTGTATGTATTTATATGAATATCTGATTTTTCAATTTCAGCCTGTTGATGTGATAAGTTACGTGATTCAAATACTACTTGATGATGGGGGTCTAAGTAATTATATACTGCTGGATTCAAAAAACTCTGAATAAATGACTTAGAAGACTTCATGGAAAATGGAATTAAATAAAAAAATAGAAACTTTATTTCTCAACATCAGTTTCAGTTCAAGACACTCTTATAAATAAATTATAAATGCCATTTAGTCTATCCATAAAAAAACTGAGTCCTGGGAATTTACCCATGTGAATGTAGTTTTATTTAACAGTGTTAACTGAAGAAAATGGGTATGCTTAAAATATTTTTTAAGATTAGAAAACAAAGGGTAGCCTTTGGCCTAGTGGTTGAGCCACTGGGTGGGACCCTTTGGCCTGATTCCTGAATCCAGGTTTATATAATAAAGCATGCAGTGGGAGATAGCAGGTGGCAGCTAAAGTTGCTGGATCCCTACAAGCAACAAGGAGACCTGGACTGAGCTGTTCATTCTTGGTGTTAGCTTGGCCCAGAATAAGTTATAAAGAATTCTAGTGGCCAACACCACGGCTCACTGAGCTAATCCTCCACCTGCGGCACTGACACCCCGGGTTCCAGTTCCGGTCGGGGCGCCAGATTCTGTCCCGGTTGCCCCTCTTCCAGGCCAGCTCTCTGCTGTGGCCAGGGAAGTGCAGTAGAGGATGGCCCAAGTGCTTGGGCCCTGCACCCCATGGGAGACCAGGAGAAGTACCTGGCTCCTGGTTTTGGATCATCGCAGCGCGCCAGCAGCGCGTCGGCCGTGACAGCCATTTGGGGGGTGAACCAACGGCAAAGGAAGACCTTTCTCTCTGTCTCTCTCTCTCTCTCACTGTCTAACTCTGCCTGTCAAAAAAAAAAAAAAAAGAATTCTAGTATGATTTTGCCTTTTTTTTTCTTTTGGTGGATTAAAAGAATTACAGATGCATTTAACTTCTAAAAAAATCAAATATGGCCATGAATTTTAAAAATTTTATGTGCTTTCATCATTCTCATTTTCCCCTCCCATATTTTCCCATAAATAAACTATTTTCTTTTTTTTTTAAAGATTTATTTATTTATTTGAAGGACAGAATTACAGAGACAGGTAGTGACAGAGAGAGAGGTTTTCCATCTGATGATTCACTGCCCAGATGGCCACAATGGCTGGAGCTGAGCCAATCCGAAGCTAAGAGCCAGGAGCTTCTTCCAGGTCTCCCACGTGGATGCAGGGGCCCAAGCACTTGGGCCATCTTCTACTGCTTTCCCAGGTGATAGCAGAGAGCTGGATTGGAAGAGGAGCAGCCAGGACTAGATCCAGAGCCCATATGGGCTGCCAGCGCTTCAGGCCAGGGCTTTAACCTGCTGTGCCACAGCGCCAGCCCCTAAGTTAACTATTTTCAATGACAAGTTTCTTTCTGTGATATGTGTGTGTGCACACACTTGTGTGTATGGAATATATGCATATGTATTCCATGTTATGTTAGTGCTCCTATGTTAGTTCTCCAGAGACATTGAATCAGTAGGATTTATATGTATGTGTCCATAAGTTATGTGTGCCTGTGTATGTATGGCATATAGAGAGAGACAGAGGGACTGATGTTGTAAAGACTTGTCTCAGTTAATTGTGGATGCCATAAGTCATAAATCTTCAGAGCAATTTGGCAAGGCAAGACATTCTGTCAAGAGTGCAGACTGCAGTCTCGAGTGCAGAAACTGTAAACTCAGGCTGAATTTTTATGTTTCAATCCAAAGAGATCCATTCCTCCTTAAGAACCTCTTTCTTATATTATTATTATTTTTATTATTATTATTTAAGATTTATTTATTTGAAAGAGTGACAGAGAAGGGGGGGGGGATTTCTCATTTGCTGGTTTACTCTCCAAATTGTTCCAATGAACAGGACTGGGCCAGGCAAAAGCCAGGAACCAGGAAATCCACCTGACTCTCCCACATTGGGGAAGAGGCCCAAACTCTTGCGCCATCTTCCACTGCTTTCCCAGACACATTAACACTGAACCAACACCCTGTTAGGGGATGCTAGTGTCACAAACAGCGGCTTAACACACTAGCGCAATGCTGGCCCTGAGACTCTCAGTATTTGCTCTTAGGTTTTCAATTGATTGACTAACAGAATTTACATTATAAGGGTAACCTACTTTTTCAAATTTTACCGACTTAAAAGGTAACTTCATTCAAAAGTATTTTGACAGTGATATCTACTGTATTTTTTTACCAAACTGGGCACTACAGCCTCATCAGGATGATATATAAAACTAAGCAACACAACAGTGTTCACAACATATTTCAGGTAAGAGTTAATGTTCAATGTTTTTCCAAATTAGCAAGCAACTCATTATTCATACAACATCCATAACTTTGCACATTTTAACAACACTTTCTAATTATTTTGTGTACATTATAGATCATTTAAAGCTACTTGTTCTCAGACATTGTTCTATTTGTTATTCTAGTTGCATCTAATAATTATTTTGAGTATGTCATAGAAAAGAGAAATAACTTTTACAAGTAATCCATGGTGAGATGACTTATAAAATATGTTGTGTTTAATTATCCTAAGAACCCAGTAAAGAAAACATTACTGATATTTTACAAAGTAGGAAACTAAAGTTTTGAATGTTCAAATGAATAGATGAGCATTAATTCTAAGCCCAAATTTTTGAATTATAAAACTCCTGTTTTTTTCTATTAGTTTACACTTCATACTTTTTTTCCAAGTTTTTAAGCTTATTTATAATATTTATTTGAAATTCAGAGAGACACAGAAAGAGACACACAGAGAGAGAGAAAAAGGGAGAGAGAGAGAGAGAGAGAGAGAGCACTGTTTCACTCCCCAGATCTGCAAGAGCTTGGTCTAGGCCAGGCTGAAGCAAGGAGATGAGAACTCTATCGGGAGGACCCCTGTGAATGGCAGTGATGCGAGTACTTGTGTCATGACCTGCTGCCTTCCAGGGTGCAAAGCAGCAGGAAGCTGCTATGGTATCCCATAGGTCTTAAACACTGTTTTTGGTTTTCCTATTTTTTTTTCGATCTGGTTGAGATATTCCCAAAATTAGTCTTCTAATCACATATCCTTTCTTCTTCCTCTCTGAGGCTGTTGTTAAGGTTTCCCATTGTATTTTTTTATTTGACAAACTGAATTCTTCATTTCTAATATTTCAGGTTGATTTTTCTTTACTATCTCTATCTCCTGGGAGAATTTCTCATCCATGTGATGTATGGATTTCTTTTACTTACTTAATTGCTTCTTTGTGTTTTAAGTAATCTTACAATCCTTATTTTTGAATTCATTTTCAGGAATTTTGTTGATATCCTTGCCTTCACAATATATATTGAAACATTATATTCCTTTTGAGGAGTCAAATTAGCTTCCTTATTCATGTTTCTTGTGTTTCTACATTTATTTTTATGTGTCTGGGGGAATACTTTCCTATCAAGGCTTTGTTCTTGGAAGTGTGCCTTTATGGCTTACTGGAATTTCTGTACCTTTAATGAGTCTCCAGAGGTTTGTGCTGGGTGGGACCAGGGATCTCCGGTCAGTGTTTGTGGGTGAGGCAAGAGTCCAGAGTTACACCCAAGTTTGGTATAATAGATCTCCTCTATGGTCAGTGTGTGTGTTGCGGAGGGGTAGTATTCATGCTGGTGTGTTCACAGTCAGCTCTTTGTGCAAAAGTGACCCAACTGCCTAGGACGAATTCACAGTGCCTGCACACCCCTCAATTAAGTGCATGGGCCATACAAAGGATCTATGCACTCTGTAGTGTGGGTACAGAGGTCTTCCAAGATGACCCTCCCCAGCACTTAGGGAGATCTGAGTTTCTGGAGTCAGACCCAGTGAATGTGCAAAGACTTAGTCATACCCCATGTCCTTCACAGCTTCCTGGTCTGTTGCACAGTAACAGAATTCCTACAGTCACAGGGTGCAGGGGAGCCACTCTCGGTCCATGCAGGGAGCTGTGCCACCCCTAGAACCAGCTTCCTGCCCAACAGAGATCAGTTACCACTCTGCCTCAGGAAACTCATTTGGGCACTTTGATGGGGTTGGGGGGGAGGGGAGTAGTGTGGCCTCCACTCGTGGTATTTAGTGGGCACCTTGCCCCCATCAACTCTCCTGGTCAGACTCAAAGTCAGTGGCGACCGTAGATTTCTCCCTCAAAGTCCACTAGTGGTGTATTGGTGAAACAGCCTCCACTCTCCTTATTCCCCTGCCTGCCAGTTGCTGGGCTGTTTGGTAGGGGAAGGGAAGAAAACTGATGCACCCTGTCTTTATAGACTTAAATGGATGCCCCGCTTCTCATCAGTGCTTCAGGCTGCACTCAAAATCAGTGGGACTGTGGGGCTCTCCCTCAGGCAAGATCCCCAGCGGCACATAGGTCGCTGCAATCTCCCCTAACCTTGCTCTGAGACATGGCTTCCCCACCAGCCACCAGCATGTTGCTGTTGCATGTTTATACCGTCTGCGGTTCCATAGAGTCTCTCTCTTTTTTTTTTTTTTTTTTTTTTTTTTTTGACAGGCAGAGTGGACAGTGAGAGAGAGAGACAGAGAGAAAGGTCTTCCTTTGCCGTTGGTTCACCCTCCAATGGCCGCCGCGGCCCGCGCGTTGCAGCAGGTGCACCGCGCTGATCCGATGGCAGGAGCCAGGAGCCAGGTGCTTTTCCTGGTCTCCCATGGGGTGCAGGGCCCAAGCACCTGCGCCATCCTCCACTGCACTCCCTGGCCACAGCAGAGGGCTGGCCTGGAAGAGGGGCAACCGGGACAGAATCCGGCGCCCCGACCGGGACTAGAACCCGGTGTGCCGGCGCCACTAGGCGGAGGATTAGCCTAGTGAGCCGCGGCGCCGGCCTTAGAGTCTCTCTTCTTGCTGTCCACTTTCTACTGGAAACTTCTCTCCAACTGTCCCCTGGGGATGCAATTCCTTCCCCTCTCCTTTATTGGGTTTCCTTGGTAGTACTTGCTCAGGAATCATTTTCACATGAACACTTGTCTTTAGTTCTGCTTCCTGGAAATCCAACTGAAGTCATCACCCACGTTCATTCTTTCTATCTATCTTTTATTACATTCAAAAAGCAAAATAGGCAGACAATTGAGGCTTATAAATAAAGGCATGTTATTTTCAGTATAAAAGACGTTGTATGCTTATGTTATGCCTTTGGCCATTGTTTCTGCCTAGGAGAACTGAGAGCAAATTGGCCATAAGGCTACCAGATTGTTTAGAGTATTTTATTCAAGAAGCTATTTAAAGCCTGTGGCTGTTTGACACCTGAAGCAACCCTAGGACTCCACTAACTTCAACAAAGGAAGACTTTCCAAAGCCTGTCACAGAAGTGGTTTTGCAGGTTAAATTACAGCAGGGTACACCAGGAGAGAAAGTCCATGGAAGGAAATAGATGCAGAAAGCAAACCAGCAACTGCTAGATGTGCCGAGTCAGGACCTTCATCTATGGGAGTACTGAGGATCTTCACAGTCCTTGCGAGAAAGATGCAAGAATTCTTCCCCCATTCCTACTTCTCTAAAGAGGAACTTTTCTGGCAAACATTCTGTTCATACTCTGTCACTCCATCACTATGTTGGGGGTGGGAGAGTGTTCAAAGGGAAACACAGGACTTATATGTATGGCTATGGGTTACCAGGCAACGAAGACACACTCAGAGCTAATGGAAGGCACCTCACGCAACCCAGACCTCGGGCCTTGAGCTGAAGTCAGTAACTACGTAAGACATTGGCTGCTTAGGGGGAGGAGTGAGTGTTTCTCTCTCTATGGAGAAAGCTGCAAGTGGATATGAGAAGCATGGACTCTTTAATTTGCTCCTAAAATGCATTCTTCTATTAGTCCACCTATAGAGCCTTTAAATTTTAGGTGAAGCATAGATTTAGCATGGCCACCCATCTAATCTAAATTCTCAACCTCCTTTGCTGATGGATGTGGGTTTTCCATTGTTCCTTTTGCCAGCTGGTATGTATTTATGATAGTAAGAACTGAATAGCTTAATTGTATCATAGCTGAACTACTGAAGATTGGAAGGTTATGGGAAAGGAAAATGAGTATCTCTCTGTTAAATCACTTTTACCTCGATCTGCAATTTGGCTGTTTGTCTGGTATCCTAAGGAGTACTCTGATAAGCAGACTGGATTTGCATACCCTCATACAAACTGGGACTCCTAGTACTGCATATATCACCTGATTCTTCTCCTTGCATTTATCCAGGCAAAATATGAGTTGTAAATGGATTTTCAGTTGTTCTTGATTTCCAGATCCAATATTAGAAAGTATATGCTTACTTCTAGCTCTGTTTATGCTAGAAAAATCAAAAACCCAAGACCAGCATTAATTCCTTTAGGCTACTGGAATAAGTCTTGATAGAACTACTTATCATACTGTATTATTGTAGTATATTTTATAATGATAAAAACATTTAACATTTCCAATGTATTTACATGCTTTCAGTTTTAGTCTTTTATAAAGTATTTATTTATTTTATTTGCAAGTCAGAGATACAGAAAGAAGGGAGAGACACACATAGAGATAGACCTTCTTTCAGATCTCCCCTGTGGTGGCCAAAGGTCCAGATACTCGGGTCATCTTTCCCTGCTTTCTGAAGCCGTTAGCAGAGAGCTAGAATAGAAGTGGAGCAGTGGAACAGCTGGGGCACAAACTGGCACCCAAGTGGGATGCCAACATCACAGGGGCAGCTTTACTTGCTATGCCACAACACCAACCCCCATTTTTAATCTATATAATCCTATAAGGCTTGTATTATTATTATTATTATTATTCCCCTTTTACAGATAAGAAAAAAAGCAGAGATCTGACATAACAACTGGGATTGGAATCAAGGAAATCTGAATCAACAGTCTGGACTTTTAGAGACTATTCTCTGCCTTGCTGTGATATGAAGTGTATTCTGAGGGTTGCAGGAGAAGTCTCATTTTCAGATAATGGCTATATTGAAAGTATCAGACAAAACTGCTGATGTTCACAAGAGTTGTGAAGTGACACCTTAACAACTATGCTATCAGCCTTTTTTTTTTTTTTTTTTTTGTGGAAAACATTTACAGGTGAACAAAGGGGTGTAGGTTTGGAACTATATACATTTGTTTGAATTTGTTGTTAGGTTGAATTTAAGAGTCATTTTGCCTGGCTTCTGTTCTGAAGTGATGGAAAACAGAATCAGCAGACCCCAGTAATAACATGGGCTTAAGCCTGCTTCTATCAGTCCACAGAAAGTAAGTCATCCTCTAACAGGATTGTCTTCTGAAGTTCAGATCTCTAGTGTCCTATAGGGAATGGCTCCCACTCCATCACATTGCTGGCCATTTCCAGTGCAGAGTCTTCATCGTAACCTAGTCAGCAGAGAGTACAATGATGTATTAGACGGAGTGGCCTACTTAAAGGTCAGTGATGGCCCAATGTAAAATCAATAGAGCATCAGGAAAAGAGGCAAAGAAGGGTGAATGGAGGAAAGCAAATATGAGAAATTCAATTTAACCAGAGTGAAAACACTATCATTAGTCCTAAAGGATTGGAAAGAGTATCTGAAAAACATTGCAAGCAAAGCTGGATAGGGGTACACATTTACAACAACTGTCTTTTAATTCAGAAACACATTGAAATGTCAGATTTACATTGCTTACATAGGAATCGCTCTGATGATGTTGTATTGTTAATTTATTTGTCAGACAACGAAAGTCAGCAATCCCCAGAAGGAAGTCATCAAATGTGTAGCAGGGCGAGTTGGCAGGCAGGCAGGAAGGAAGACTTTGGACAAGTCAATACTAAACCACTTAAGGAAATGCAAAATGTGAGACTGTCCTGAGTAAGTCCCAGAATTTAAGACCTGGCAGATTCAGGCCCCAAGGACACAGTAGATATTTATTTACATACCCATGAATATGATTCTTCAGGAAATGACTTAACTTAATGCAAGTTTATATACTTGGCAGTTTAACTTTTCTTCACATACATCCTTTATTTAATAGTAGAAAAAAGTTCTGGCTCGTGATATACATCACAAACATTTTTACATACATTCTCATTTTCCTTCTTACTCAACTCATATTACTTCAGCTCTAGAGACCATTGCCTAAAGAAAACACACCTGCAAAAGATCACCTCTTCCCAGAGTGTTTGGGAAGCAGGAAGGGACCTGGAAATTTCAAGGAGCAAAACTGAGATCGTTCAGGGTTATTTTGAGTTGTATTTTTCTAAGGGCATTAACGTCTCTTTTCCTGACCCCTGGAGAAGCACAGACATATCTGTGTTCGGCATTAGGACATTGGAAATGATACTGGAAAAATTTCCCGATTCATAAGAGGAGAGAAAGACTGAGTTCATGAAAGCTCTGCTTTTAATATCTTTAGTCAATATAATGCTACAAAAATGAACATGTCCTGTCGAAAAAAGACAGCTGTTTAGATGGAAACTTCAGGAGACAAGTTGCTCTGAGGTTATTTGTACAAGTAATTGAGCCATGTGTCCTAAAAATGTGACATACACTTTCCAAGCAAGTCTGTTGTCTGTAAAGTGAATATCACCAGTCACAAAAGCTACTTAGGAAACTAATAATCTGGGGCCGGTACTGTGGCATAGTGGCTAAAGCAGCTACCTGTAGTGCCGGCATCACATATGGGCACCATTTTTAGTCCCAGTTGCTTCACTTCCAATCCAGCTCTCTGCGATGGCCTAGGAAAACAGTAGAAGATGACCCAAGTCCTTGGGCCCCTGCACCCATGTGGGAGACTTGAAGGAAGCTCCTGGCTCCCGACTTCTGATCGGCACAGCTCCGGTCATTGTGGCCATCTGGGGAGTGAACCAGCAGATGGAAGACCTTTTTCTCTCTGCCTCTGCTTCTCTGTAACTCTGCCTTTCAAATAAATAAATAAATCTTTAAAAAAAGAAACTAATAATCTATAGTTTATAACTCAGTGTATTAATCTCCAAAGGAAAACTAAAGATCCTGAATGTTAGTTTTTACACATGCTCATTGCCAAAGCCCTGTTCCTATCCTTCATGTAGCTTTTTTTTCCTTGATTCATTTTGAGTTTTTCTTTTCTAATTCTTACTAAAGACATTTAATCTCCGTCCTTCAAATAATAATTCTTTTCATGCTACACAACTCATTCCACTTTTACTCAATAACCTTCTGTGGGAATTGTTTCAACTTTTATGGAGTATTTTCACCACGTATTCTGGAAGCTCCTCACACCTGCACTGTCAAATAAAACTCTCTGTGATGACGAAAACGTTCTTTCTTTGTGTTGTACAATAAGTAGGTGCTAACCAAATGTAGCTATTGAGCATTTGCAATTTGGCTGGTGCAAATAAGAAAGTCTATTTTAGTTTAATTTTAATATAATTCAACAAATGTGCCTAGTGGCTACCATACTGGATCCTATAACATAAAAGATCAGAAAACATGCTTGCAGAAATTAAACAAGTGACTCTTGACCTCACATTTAGATTGAAAAAAAAAAAAAGTGTCCAAAGTGTTAGAATAGATATTAGGACACAAGGAGTGGTCAGATGAGGGTGATTTATAGGGACTATAGCTGTAACTTTTGACCTGACCCATCCTCAGTGTTTGGCAGAAACTGTGTGGTTAAGCAGAGAGGAATGTGTGTGAAAGTGGTACAGAATAAGGTTCTTAGGCATGGAGGACACAGTCCATCAACTCCTTCATGCTGCGGATGAGGAACCTGAGTCTAGCATTGCCTTGCCCATTGTGAGGGTCCTGAGCCACTTGTGGCTACTGAGCACTTGGAATGTGCTATTCTGAATAAGAACCAGTATAATTGTAAAATATCTCAATAATTTTAAGTTGATTATTTGTAAACATGACCGTATTTTATGTATTTAGGGTTAAGTAAAAGTATTTTAAAATTCATTTATCTCTTTTTAATTTTTTAACACGACTAATAAAAACTCCAGAGACTTTTGTCACTTGGATTATATTTAATTGGTCAGTGCTAATCTAGAAGGTTGAATGACTTAACAAGTGCTTATAGTTAACCAGAGGCAAGATGGGAATCAAACCTAGCTTGATTATAATCTTCCCCTACTCTAAGACTGAAGCTGCAATCATGGCTTAACAAGTTTTATCACACCCTAATATTTTTTCTCATTTTTAAGGCCATGTTGGTCTTCTATATAACATCTTTCTGTCTCCTTTAAAATACTGAACTTCAGAAGTAAGCAAATGTGATTAGCTGTCGATTTATTATAATTAACAAACCACAGCCCAATAAGAAGCATGGGACAAAGAGAAATTATATCAATTTTTTTTTCAAATCCAAATCAAGTAAGCATCCACGGACATGTGAGGCTAAAATATTTGTGAACCAGTTTCAAAATATTGTCCCCACAAACACTAGATTTTGCACCATCCCACTTCTCAACTTGAAGACTGTGAGTAAAACGGGTTCACATCAACTTTTCAAGTTGGTATTTGCTAGTGTTATTTTTTAAATAAGCCTTCTTCCATTTTCCCTCTCTCTTTCTCTGCATAGGTATTGAATAATATTTGTTAAAATCTTATTTATTTGAAAGATAAGGAAAGGGACACAGAGAAAGAGAGAAAGAGAAGGAGAGAGGGATATCTTCCATCCAATAGATCACTCCCAAATGCCCACAACAACCAGGCTGGGCCAGTTCAAAGACTCCATCTGGGCCCCTATATGGGTGGCAGGGACCCATGGACTTCAGCCAAGATCTGCTGCCTCCACATTAGCAGGAAGCCAGAATTGAAAGTGGAGTCAGAATTCATTTACAGGTACTCCAATACAGAGTGCACAGGTCCCAAGCTAAATCTTACATTACCCATTTCCCCAAATGCCTGTCCCAGCATTGGAGAATCATTAAATGTTACTCCCATTCCTTATACACGGCAACAGATGGTTTCCACTTCAGCCTGTGACCTGCCTTCCAGGTGGGCTTTCACACAGCAATCTGCAATTCAGCCGCACTACAAGCTACCTTCTACCTTCTATGAGCAGGGGGGAACAGCATCATGAAGGGAAGAGGTGGCGTTCAATGATTCCTCCAACATGGAAACTTGGGAAGTCTCCATAAAAATTGGGAATAATGAAACATAGAACTAGAGCTTTCCAATTTTAAGCTGCTGGAGCTCACAGAGATGAGGAGAAACATTGGGCCTATGTTTGCCTGCCTGTGTTTTACTTGGCTTTTTTTTTTTTTTAAGATGTATTTATTTATTGGAAAGGCAGAGTTACAGAGAGGCAGAGAGAGACAGAGAGAGAGAGAGAGAGAGAGAGAGAGAGGTCTTTCATCTACTAGTTCACTCCCCAAATGACTGACACAGATGGAGCTGGGCAGATCCAAAGCCAGGAGCCAGGAGCCAGGAGCCAGGAGCTTTTTTTTTTTTTTTTTTTTTTTTTTTTTTTTTTTTTTTTTGACAGGCAGAGTGGACAGTGAGAGAGAGAGAGACAGAGAGAAAGGTCTTCCTTTGCCATTGGTTCACCCTCCAATGGCCGCCGTGGCTGGCGCGGCCGCCAGGAGCTTCTTCTAGGTCGCCCATGTGGGTGTAGGGGCCCAAGGACTTGGGCCATCTTCCATTTCTTTCCCAGACCATAGTAGACAGCTGGATTGGAAGTGGAGCAGCCAGGACTTGAACTGGTGCCCATATGGGATGCCGGCACTGCAGGCGGTGGCTTTACCTGCTACTCCACAGTGCCGGCCCCACAGTTTTTCAGTTATATTCTTAGACCCTAGCAAATTGGTATGTCCATGTTCCAGGGAACATTTGTATTATTCTAAATGACTCCATTTGACCAGGTCTTAGAAACACAGTTCGGCTGGTGCCGCGGCTCACTAGGCTAATTCTCCGCCTTGCGGCCCGGCACACCGGGTTCTAGTCCCGGTCGGGGCACCGGATTCTGTCCCGGTTGCCCCTCTTCCAGGCCAGCTCTCTGCTGTGACCAGGGAGTGCAATGGAGGATGGCCCAAGTGCTTGGGCCCTGCACCCCATGGGAGACCAGGATAAGTACCTGGCTCCTGCCATTGGATCAGCGTGGTGCGCCAGCCGCAGCGCACTGGCCGCGGCGGCCATTGGAGGGTGAACCAACGGCAAAAGGAAGACCTTTCTCTCTGTCTCTCTCTCTCTCACTGTCCACTCTGTCAAAAAAACAAAAAAAATAAAAAATAAAAAAATAAAATAAAAAAACTGATGTGCCAGCACCAAGGCTCACTAGGCTAATCCTCCACCTGTGGCGCCGGCACCCAGGTTTCTGGTCCCGTTTGGGGCGTCGGGTACTAGTCCTGGTTGCTCCTCTTCCAGTCCAACTCTCTGCTGTAGCCCAGGAAGGCAGTGGAGGATGGCCCAAGTGCTTGGGCCTGCATCCCATGGGAGCCCAGGAGGAAGCACCTGGCTCCAGCGTGCCAGTCGTGGCAGCCATTTGGGAAGTGAACCAATGGAAGGAAAACCTTTCTGTCTCTCTCTCTCACTGTCTATAACTCTATCAAAAAAAAAAAAAAACTGATGAAAATTTATCATATAGATTACTCTATTTAAATGTATTTCATCAATTGAATTGATTTGTTAGAAAATGTTTGAGTGATATATTTCTAGAGTTTTAACTGAATAATGTTCATTAAAATTAATTATGCATTGGTTACTATTTGTTTCTCTCATGTAATGATTCCAACAAGTCTGGGAAACAAGTTAATTTTCTTTTTTGATAATAAAAACACTTAAAATCAGAGAAACAAAGTGTCTTCCAAGGTTATAAAACTACTTAACACTAGACCCGAAATTTTAAAAATTGCCATTTGAAACAAGAAACCTATGTTTAGAGTGAACAACACTGTAAGAGCTTTGTTTCACATTTTGACTCTGAAAAGTCAAGTTGAGGATCAAGTTGAGTTGTCAATGCATAAAATTCAGCAGGAAGCAAAGAGAGACTGGAACAGATACAGTGACATCGCCCAGTTCCCCTATAAATGACAAAGTAACATTACAGATAGGATTGTCCTAGGATGTATTGGGGCTGCTGAGCAGGGGGCACATAAGCTAAACGAGCCGAAATAAGACAACAGCTCCGACCATGTAAATAGGCAAAAACAAATGTGTTGTTTCTTCTAGCCACTCACTGGCAAAATAAATTTTAATGTGGCAATTAATGCCAATATTGACAGTTTATATCTGAGAGTATACTGTCAAATAGCACCCGAGGTTGAGAAGGGAAGAATTTACATGCAATTAGAATAGGATTTAATGAACTAATGGATAGTTGTATCATTTTTATAATTAATTCAATCTGTAAATTTAAATTTATATTGTCCTTTTGTTTTTTGCTCTACTTGGGTTTTGCAATGTAGAATATTTAGGTGAAGTTTTACAATTATCATTTGAAATACAAATTTTTAAAATTTTAAAATCAATCAATATGTCATATGTCATTGTGCATATATGTGGGATGCATCATAATATTTGAATAAATATATACAATGGTTAATAATTAGATCAATATAATTGTCATATCCATCATCTCACACATTTATCATTTCGTTGTATCAGGAACATTCAAAACCCTTTGAACTACTGGTTTGAAAAAATACAATTGTCAACCATAGCTATTCTAAGCTTTCTCAGCAAAAATAAGGAAATAGAAATAACATATGCTCCAGCATTTCCTCTGTTGGTTATACAGTCAATGGAAAGGAAATTAATCGTTGGAAGATATTTACACTCTCATGTTTACTGAAGCAGTAGTTAAAATAGCCATGATATGGAATCAATCTGAGTGTCCATCCATGAATGTATTGGGAAAGAAACTATTGATCATACAGTAATGAGATAGAAAAGAACAAAATCCTATCATCTACAGCAACGTAGATGGTCCTGGAAGATACTATGTCAAGGGAAATAAGCTATACACAAAAGGACAAATGCTGCATGTTCGCACTTGCATGTGGAAACTGAAAAGGATGATGATCTCATAGAGGCAGAGAGTAGAATAGTGATTACCAGAGGTTAGGAAAGGTTAGAAGAGATGGGATGCAGAAAGGTTGATTAATGGGCACAGGGGTACAGTTACACTGAGGGAAAAATTTATAATGATCTTTACAACTATGAGTTATATTATAGTATATTATATTATAGTATATTATATTATATTAAAACAATGAGTAGGGGCCAGCGCTGTGGCACAGCCAGTTAATGCCCTGGCCTGAAGAGCCGACATCTAATATGGGCGCCGGTTCGAGTCCCAGCTGCTCCACTTCCAATCCAGCTCTCAGCTATGGCCTGGGAAAACAGTAGATGGCCCAAGTCCTTGGGCCCATGCACCCGAATGGGAGACCCAGATGAAGCTCCTGGCTTCAGATTGGTGCAGCCCTTGCTGTTGCAACCACTTGGGGAGTGAACCATCGGATGGAAGACCTCTCTCTCTGCCTCTTCTCTCTCTGTGTGACTCTGACTTTCAAATAAATAAATAAATAAATCTTTTTAAAAAACGAATAACTTCAAAAATGTATTTGGTGTTATATTTTTAGATAAATTTAAGTTTCTTTGCCACAGCTCTGTTTCCTTTACGTGAGCTATTAGTGCATAAACTTCTCCATGTCATACCAAATATTGGCATCTAATCGATACTTATCACGGGTAATAAAGTATCTAATTGATACTTATCATAGGTAATAAAATCAGTAGGGGGAGCTCCCCAACCTTGTAATCCATCAACGACAGAAGTACATTGAGAAAATCTATTTATTGTGATGTCCATCTCTTACACAAAACTGTAAGTGGAAGGCAAAAGCCAGAATGTGACAGCAAGAGCAAGACAGAGCAAATGAGAGCGAAAGAAAAACGAACACACTCAGTGCTAACGAGTGACAAACTTGTACCTCCTGTCTCAAGTTCCCCACTCCCTGCCTTCCAGCACGAGGGTCCAATCAAGGCAATGTGTCAATCAGAGGAAAGGCCTATCAGAGGCAATGATGTGGACATGGCATTGATTCACGGTGGGACATTTTGTGACTGAAAATTTCCCTACCAGGAGGTGCATACGCATCATTATATAAGTTATCTAAAATGTTCCTGACAGAAAGCTCAGCATAGAGTTCTATGGGGATCCATTCTTCTCTGACAAGGGGTGGCTGAAAGGGAGGCATGAGAATTTTGATAAATAATTCACATTAATTCATGATCATTACTCATTCAGCACAATCAAATTGAAGTCAGTTGGGGGATATCAATGTTCATTGCCAAGAATACATCTTTGCTGTAGTTCCATTATTTAAAACTTTTTTCTCTCATTCTGATTTTCTTTAAATGACAGAATTTTGAAATGTTTCTTTGGAGAACCACCCCTGAAATTCTCTAAACTGTGTTCTAAAGTTGGTTTTTGTATGTATTGTCTTTTCTCAAAACTCATCAGTAAAATTTAGTCAGCCCCAAATCACAATGCTTTTTACATTTTCTCTTCATCTTTCCTGTCTCATCACTATCTTGCTAGCTACTGGAAAACAGTTTTTGAGTTGGGGATCTTAACCTGATTATATCTATCTACAGAGTAAGATCACTTAACCTGCTCTTTGGTGTCCATGGAGAACCTTGTTTAGGTATGTCTCTTTTCTCTAATTAAGATGGACAACACTATCATTTCATATGACAGGAAATCAAATCTAAACACAGATTTTGGTCTAAGCTCACTGGACTATTTTCAAAATTTTTGCTTGCCAAGCATCATTCCAGATCTGATGTCAAGCAGCCTAAAGACAGTTTAATTTCCTTTTTCCTTTCCATGCATTTCCTATAAGAATGCAGTTTAGGCCGGCGCCGCTGCTCACTAGGCTAATCCTCCGCCTAGCGGCGCCGGCACACCGGGTTCTAGTCCCGGTCGGGGCGCCGGATTCTGTCCTGGCTGCCCCTCTTACAGGCCAGCCCTCTGCTGTGGCCCGGGAGTGCAGTGGAGGATGGCCCAGGTGCTTGGGCCCTGCACCCCATGGGAGACCAGGAAAAGCACCTGGCTCCTGGCTCCTGCCATCGGATCAGCGCGGTGCGCCGGTCGCATCGCGCTGGCCGCTGCGGCCATTGGAGGGTGAACCAACGGCAAAGGAAGGCCTTTCTCTCTGTCTCTCTCTCTCTCACTGTCCACTCTGCCTGTCAAAAAAAAAAAAAAAAAAAAAGAATGCAGTTTAGCTCATATCTTTATTGAGGCCAATGCCAAAAAATAAAAAGAGACTTAGTTCAGCTTGGAGAAATCCAAAACAGAAGAATTTCTAAATACATGAAATTTCCCAAGTCAGAAGACCAGAGACCTTTGAACACATCCACAGATACCCTCGATGTTTAAGTGTCAGAGGTGTGGTAAGAAGACCTGTTAACATATTTAGGTGATCTAAACCTACTGTGCATTTCTTAATATGTTTTTAAAAAGATAGGAGTATTTTCAGTTAAGAATAAGAGCAGAGATGTTATCCAAAATGAGATTTCACCCATTTTCAATGCTTGCATTAATATCTCTTCCTGGCCTTAACCGGGACAGTCACAGTGCAAGCTGGCAGAGCCAAGGCAGGGATTTCCTTACAGTATCAGGGTACACCAACTAGTGGGAGTGAAAAATTTACAAAATATTTAGCTTTTTGATAAATTTGCAGTTTCAAGAAAGTAATTTAAGAATTTCTACCACGATAGCTGGCGTAGTGGCATAGTAACAACACTTTCTAATTATTTTGTGTACATTATAGATCATTTAAAGCTACTTGTTCTCGGAGACACAGGAGACCTCGAATAGCTAAAGCAATCTTGTACAACAAAAACAAAGCTGGAGGCATCACAATACCAGATTTCAGGACATACTACAGGGCAGTTGTAATCCAAACAGCATGGTACTGGTACAGAAACAGATGGATAGACCAATGGAACAGAATTGAAACACCAGAAATCAATTCAAACATCTACAGCCAACTCATATTTGATCAAGGATCCAAAACCAATCCCTGGAGTAAGGACAGTCTGTTCAATAAATGGTGCTCAGAAAACTGGATTTCCACGTGCAGAATCATGAAGCAAGACCCCTTCCTTTCACCTTACACAAAAATCCACTCAACATGGATTAAAGACTTAAATCTACGACCTGACACCATCAAGTTATTAGAGAGCATTGGAAAAACCCTGCAAGATATAGGTACCGGCAATGACTTCTTGGAAAACACCCCAGAAGCATAGGTAGTCAAAGCCAAAATTAACATTTGGGATTGCATCAAATTGAGAAGTTTCTGTACTGCAAAAGAAACAGTCAAGAAAGTGAAGAGACAACCGACAGAATGGGAAAATATATTTGCAAACTATGCAACAGATAAAGGGTTGATAACCATAATCTACAAAGAAATCAAGAAACTCCACAAGATCAAAACAAACAACCCACTTAAGAGATGGGCCAAGGACCTCAATAGACATTTTACAAAAGAGGAAATCCAAATGGCCAACAGACACATGAAAAAATGTTCAAGATCACTAGCAATCAGGGAAATGCAAATCAAAACCACAATGAGGTTCCACCTCACCCCAGTTAGAATGGCTCACATTCAGAAATCTACCAACAATAGATGCTGGAGAGGATGTGGGGGAAAAGGGACACTAACCCACTGTTGGTGGGAATGCAAACTGGTCAAGCCACTATGGAAGTCAGTCTGGAGATTCCTCAGAAACCTGAATATAACCCTACCGTTCGACCCAGCCATCCCACTCCTTGGAATTTACCCAAAGGAAATGAAATTGGCAAACAAAAAAGCGGTCTGCACATTAATGTTTATTGCAGCTCAATTCACAATAGCTAAGACCTGGAACCAACCCAAATGCCCATCAACAGTAGACTGGATAAAGAAATTATGGGACATGTACTCTATAGAATACTATACAGCAGTCAAAAACAACGAAACCCAGTCATTTGCAACAAGATGGAGGAATTTGGAAAACATCATGCTGAGTGATGGAATCTCTCTCTCTCTCTCTCTCTCTCTCAACTCAGCCTCTCAAAAATAAGATAAATATATATTTTTAAATGTGATTTTCAACTAGTACGCAAACAGTACTTTACACTTTGTGTTTCTGTGTGGGTGCAAACTGTTGAAATCTTTACTTAGTATATACTAAATTGATCTTCTGTATATAAAGATAATTGAAAATGAATCTTGATGTGAATGGGATGGGAGAGGGAGCAGGAGATGGCATGGTTTGCGGGTGGGAGGGAGGTTATGGGGGGAAAAGGCTACTGTAGTCCAAGAGCTATACTTTGGAGGGAAGTTATGGGGGGGGGAAGCCATTGTAATCCATAAACTATACTTTGGAAATTTATATTTACTAAATAAAAGTTTAAAAAAAGGAAATTTATATTTATTAAATGAAAGTTTAGAAAATGTGATTTTTCAAAAAAATTTTTTTAATTCTACCACCAAACATGCCATTAGATGAAATCTACATATACACTATATTTACAGTTTAGCTGCTGACACTACTTGATCTTCATGTTTTACGTATTTTGTTGCGGACACCTTATAAATGTGCACTGATACATTTCCTAGTTCCATGCTCATAACCTGAAGAATAGATAATCCAGTCCCTAGGAAACCACAACTCTGAACTTCTCCCAGGGAGATAGATTTTGTAAATTTCTTTTTTTTTAAGATTCTTTATTTATTTGAGAGGCAGAGTTACAGATGAGAGAAGCAGAGACAGAGAGAAAAGGCTTCCATCTGCTGGTTCACTCCCCAGTGGCTGCAATTGCTCGAGCTGGGCCAATCCAAAGCCAGGAGCCAGAAGCTTCCTCCAGGTCTCCCACATGTGTGCAGGGGCCCAAGCACTTGGGCCATCTTCTACTACTTTCCTGGGCCATAGCAGAGAGCTGGATCAGAAGAGGAGCAGCCATGACACGAACAGGTGCCCATATGGAATTCTGGCACCACAGGCAGAGCCTTAGCCTACTATACCACAGCACCAGACCCAGATTTTGTAAATTTCAAGCTATAGTTTCAACCTTCATATCTCATCACCAAAAGGAAATAGAAAAAAGAAAAAAAGCTCACACTTTTCCCATTCTAAATGTCTGAATACTTTTTGGAATTTTTACCCTGGCCACTGACTTTGTCGGATCTTCCTGCCATGCTCATTACTGACAGGGAAGGACAAAGGACATTTCAATGGTCTAGTAAGATTCAGAGACTACATCATTTAAGTCTAAAGATACACTCAATAGGCCTAGAATGATGGATGCCATCTGATCCTGGGTGATCCTCCTGAATGTATCATTGTGTCTAATCAGAGCCCAGGAGAGCCTGAAATGAATCAGCTCCTCCGTTGGCTGAGGATAATGTATGGCATCATCCACTATGAGATTCAGAGGGAGATTGCTGTCTGTGCAAATGAGGAGGAGCCAGGAGGGACACTCAATACTGAAGATTATTGGTATTGATCCATCTCAAAAGGAGAGAGCTCGTGTTCTTATGTGTCAGAAGGAACACTGCTTCTATTTAATCACAGAAGAGAAATGTGCTTACACACTGGTCTTCAGAATAAATCTTCAGCCTTGCAAAATCTAAACATGCCAACTAATTCTGATGATTACATTGGTAACGTTGGAGGAAACAGCAGTAAAGAAAGAATGGAAGTAGGGAGAGAGAGAAGAAGAAAGAGGAAGAGGAAGAAGAGAAGAGGAGGAGGAGAGAGAAAAGGCTACTTTTGAAAAATATTAAAATTTGGTACAGAATTTTGAGTTCCAGAATTTACATGTGGAGAAAGAAGTTTTACGTCGAGGCTGAATGATTTTATTTTTAAATATGTCTTTACTACCAAAATAAGGTCATTGAAAAGAGGCAGAGATACTGTTCCCTGTCCACAGAGGTTGCTTTAGAAAGGTTATCATGAGATGATCTTGCATGATGAATCGCATCATGCCTTTGGCTCAACCTCCCCCAGGTTTCTCGAGGCCCTGTGGGAGAATGTGTGACTTGCCTTCCCCCTAACTTTTCAGTGTGGTATGGCCCAGTAAGGTAGCAAGGATGCTCAAAGGGGGAAACTGAGGCAAGTTCTTAACGACACCTCAATTTGTGACTGCTCTTGAGCAGGCCGCACATTGCCACTGTCCTGTGCTGCTTTAAGCCTTCACAAGTCCTTTAGTAGATCTTTACACCTTTAAAGTTAAATCACTTGGGGCCGGCGCTGTGGCGCAGCAGGTTAACACCTTGGCCTGAGGCGCCAGCATTCCATTTGGGCGCCGGTTCAAGACTTGGCTGCTCCACTTCCAATCCAGCTCTCTGCTGTGGCCTGGGAAAGCAGTAGAAGATAGCCCAAGTCCTTGGGACCCTGCACCCGTGTAGGAGACCTGGAAGAAGCTCCTTGCTCTTGGCTTTGGGTCTACGCAGCTCCAGTCATTGCTGCCAATTGGGGAGTGAACCAGCAGATGGAAGACCTCTGCCTCTCCTGTCACTGTGTAAATCTTACTTTCAAATAAATAAATAAAATATTTTTTAAAAAAGTTAATTCACTGGGTTTTGTTCTTTCACTGTCGTTTGTCTTTAACTTTTCTGCAAAATTTCCCTCTACACTAACTCTCAGGTGTTTCTCTTTGGCTCTGAAGTCAGACTTTTTCAAATAATGAAAAAAGCACTTAATGCTCTCTGCCTCCCGATCTTCATTCTGGATTCAGGCAGTGTCTTCAGAACCACCTTCAAACTCACCCATAGAGAGCCACTTAGCACATACCTCCACGGCCTCCACATTACACCTGCATGGCTGGATATTTACTACGCCTGGAATATGTCTCTTCCTTTCTGAGCCTGTGACCTCACTGCCATATGGTTTCCTTCTACAGTTTTTACTCAAACTTTGTATATTTCGTTCACTGCTTATTTCTGTTTTCCATCCAGATTCCTCTCTTTTCTTCCAGATTTTCTTCTACTTTTGTGCTCTAAGCAATCACATGAGTGCCATTGATCCCTCTCTTGAGTTCTACATCTCTGCTGGCAAGGCCTGAATGTTTTACATTAACTTCAACTTAAAATCTGCAAAATTTAATTCTCTAAGTTCTCTCTAAATCTGCTGCTCCTCTAACACTTAAAGTCAAGGCTCCTCAAACAGATGTCCCAGCTACAATTCTGTGTCATGCATAAATCTTATTTCCCTCCCTTAATCTCCACACTTAACACCTCTGGGAGCTTCTGGATGGTAGCATCCATCACCAACGTGTCTATCATCTATTGGCCTGGACTCAGGATTATCACAAAATCTTCCTAACTTATTTCAGTGTTACTCCTCCCCTTGCTACCCTTAACCTAACACTGCTTCCAGAGCTTTGTCTGCCGTGTTCGTAACTAGGACAAAAGATGTTACCTTACCCAAACACCATTCCTTCCCATGTCAGCCATTGTACATTTTTAGATTTGATTATGGCAGATTTCTAGTAGACAACAGTAAAGTGCTTCCTCCTACAAAATTAATGTGTTAAAACAATCTTTCTAATGTTTGGAAAATAAGCGACTTATGAAAGAATGTCTCTTCCTAGTTTGCACGTAGGTACCAGGGGGACCTGAATAAAAGGGGTTTTCTAGAATAAAGATAGAGACTTGATTGTTCTTTGGTTGTGTTCTCTGGCTGTCATGTTGCTTGTAGGATAAACCCTAAACTCTTTAGTAATACACAGGGCACTGGACAGGCTGTCCCAGCTTCACCCATTCCATCTTCCTTGCATACTCTGTGCCTCAATCTCACTGTGGGGATTTATTACCACAACTCTGTTGTAATTACTTGTATTATATTTTTTTTCTACCCACTCTTCGCTATTTGCTCATCAAAATGTAAACAAAAATTCATCTTTCAGATGAGATACACTTAAATGTCATTAATGAATTTTTTCACCTACACATTTATACTCAACAAGAAAACAAGCATATGATTATCCAGGATTTATACTAAGTTGGAGCATATGAAAGTGCCATCAAGAATTAGAAATGCCATATAGCTCAAACTATTGCTTTTTTCGTTTATACACTTATATCTATATATTATTTATTTATCCATTAAACCAGAAGTCTTCTTTGGATGACCCATATACCAAGAATGATTTGTATGCTGTTACTTTTTGTAACAATAAGAAAGAAGAACATGTGGTAGAGACTATATGTGGCCCACAAAACATTAAATATTTATATCTGGCCACTGTATAAAAGTTTGCAGACTCTTACACTAAGTAGACCTTGTCACCATAAAGTACAGTGGTTAGAACTCTATGTGTTTAACAAATGCTTTTCAAACTGAACTAAATGGTTAATTTCCTAAGAAAGAACAAGGTAAAAACAGCCCTAATTTTTCTTTTTTCTTCAGGTTCCTTGTTTTCCCAATGAAGCTTGTTTGAAAAATAGGGAACACAAATATTATTTTGAGCACACTTTGCAGCTCACCCAAACTCAACAATCCGTGACCAAGAACATTATAGTCAAATGATCTAAAGCAAGGTTTTCTTCTATTGCAAACAACAAGGTCATTAGGTCAGAGTTATCTGTCAGTAATGCGAATAAATCCTGGTGTAAACTAGGGGTGAGGGTGTGTGTGACATGGGGCTGCTATTAGCTTTAACATTTGTTGACATTGGAAGTCTTTAAAAAAATCTTTCCCTGAACTGAATCATTGCAGAGTGCTTAAGAACCTTGTCCAAGAGCCCAGGCACTTCATCACTGGCCACAGGCCCGCAGAAGAAGTGATCCCTGGAAGATTGCTCTTAAATCAAAAAATGTGAAATTGTACTTGGCAGATGCAGCACAGGAAAGGAAAATTCTGCTTGGAACAGCGGCCTTTTCCTCTATTTTTGTACACTCGCTTTGTTTTTTCTCTCACTTTTTACTTTTCTTATTGTTGGTATATCCTAAAGGCTTAGGGAAAAGGGAACTTTCTCAGAATGTTTTTGAAAATAGGATTTCCTGAAATAGCTGGATGAATTAAAACCAGATCTTCACAGTCAATCTCAGAAGATATTGTTGTTGGTATTTTCACCAGGACTTTTAAGTGCTTTGGAAATGTAGCATTATCGAAACACTCATTTCCTGTTTTAGGTCCATGCCATATCACAGCTGTGCTCAATTAAAGCTTTGGAAAAGCAACAGAGAAGAAAACAATGTGTTTTCCCGTATAGTCTTCATAATTCTTTCAAGTAAATAATAAATCAATGACTAGATAAATAAATAAGCAAATTCAACACAATTGGAACCCCTTGCCCCCCGTGGTTTTAGAGTTAATATACAGACATATTAGAGTATGATTTCTAAGGATTTCTAACAAAAGAGAATAGTTTAAGGAAGCTCTTACTCAGACTTGCTGAAAGCTCTTGTTGAAATTCCTAACTGCCACACTAAACCAGTTTCAAATTCACCATGCTAAACTTTTCACGCTGCAAATACAACAGTGATTCTGGGAGTAGTAGCCCTAAAGCAGAATCGCCCTCAAGTAAGTAAAAGAAAAAAGCATGAGACATTCAGAGTGGCTATGCTCTGCAGCCACGTGCCGAAAATGTCCCAGCAACAGCCTCTCCAGATCTCTGTCCTCCTCCATGCTGTGCACAACCATCAAAGAAATATTTCTAAGACATCTGTGAGACAAATATCATTATCCCATGTGATCAGTGAGTTCCCAGTGACTAAAAGGGCTGATTACAGATGTTGGAAAGGCTTCATTTTCTGCAGAGCAGTAGTTGTGTGCTTGTATACACGCTCTTCTCCATCTGAGAGTTTCTAGGTCGTTGGGTCTGGGTTGGAGGTACAGGGCTTCTGCATACCTGAAACACATCCAACGGATGCTGATGCACAGAACCCAGGAAGACGAGCACTAGACCAGAGAACAAAAATAAAACCCTGCTGATGGACAAAAAAGACTTTGACATTAGGGCTCATGAGACATTTGGTGCCCAATGAGCACGTTTTAGGACTGATGATTGACTTCTAAGCAGACTCTGACAGTACAGACTACTCCATGTGACTTGGAGAATGGTTGTTCTTCATACTGTGATAACATAGATATTCTTTTTCTCCTGACTCTCTGTCATCTTCTCTATAGTTCTTGTCTCCTTTGTGTCTTGCTGTGCTTTACATGTGGTTTTATCCCCTGAGAGTTCATGTGCTGGGGCTTAGTCCCCAGTGTGGCAGCTTTAAGAGGTGGTGGAACCTCTAAGGGGTGGGGTCTAGTGGGAGGTAGTTGCGTCCTGGGGGCACTGCCCTCAGAAGATCAGATGGGACTCTGATTTGTTCCCGTAGGAGTGGGTTGTTATTTAAAAAATAAAAGCAAGTTTGGCCCCTCCCTAGTCTCCCTGGCTTCCTGTCACTCCTTCTCACACACACACACACACACACAAGCACACACACACACACACACTCATAATCAAGGTGTGTTCTGCCATGTAATCCAGCCAAGAAGGCCACCAGAACTGAGCACAAGCAAGATCCATGCTCTCAAACCCCCAGAACTGTAAGCTAAATAAAATTATTTTTAAAAATAATATCATTCATTCTTGGGCATTTTGTTACAGCAACAGAGAATGGACTAAATGCATGCTTTCTTTCACTCTCTGGAATAATGATGTTCTCCAGGGGTGTCTCTGAAGCTACTTCTATCACCATTGTATGCATTTTCCTACAGTCACATATCAGGCCTCCTATGACATTGATTGCATTGTTGGTTAAGAGCATGAACTCTGGACCAGGGTTCCAGGATTCAGTCCTGGCTGTGTTAGCTACTTGCCTTCCCATGCATTGGTTAATATCAAAACATTATCATGAGAACTTTGAATTAATATGGATAAAGCACCTGGAATGGCAACTAGAACATTGTAAGTCCTAAATAAACATTTAGTGTCCTTCTCATTATTGTCTCAATATTAAAGATTTACCAGTCTTTTTTTCTTAAGATTTTATTTATTTATTTGAGAGGCAGAGTTACAGACAAGAGAGGGAGGGACAGAGAAAGGGCTTGCATCTGCTAGTTCAATCTCCAAATGGCTGCAACAGCCAGAACTGGGCTGATCAGGAACCAGGAGCTTCCTTGGGGTCTCCCACGTGGATGCAGGAGCTCAAGCACTTGGGCCATCTTCCCCTGCTTTCCTAGGCCATAAGTAGAGAGCTAGATCAGAAGAGGTACAACTGGGACACGAACTGGTGACCATCTGGGATGTGGGCACTGCAGGCGGAAATGTAGCCTACTATGCCACAGTGCCAGCCCCCAGTCTTTCTTTTTTAAGGTTCATACCTCTCTCTCGAGTCCTAGAACTGCTACACCCAGCTGCTTACTAGACACTTCCAAGAGGGGTCACACAAATCCAAAAACCTAAGCCATTTATGAAACTAAACTCTTGTTTTCATCTACCAATTTCAACGTGCTCATTTTTCCTGGACTCTTATCTCAGTGAGAAACTCCACTATCACCCCGGGTGTTTAAGATGGAAAATGGGGGATCAAACCTGATAACTTACTCCTTCATCCCACATCAAATCCATCACAAAGTCCAGCTGAATCTAGTTCCTCCTGTGACTCCAAGCCTTCAACATCTCTTCAATGCCGTTTTCTCAAAGTTATATTGAACCATCTTAGCTTAGTATATCCATTCCTTTCTAAATGTGCTTCATTTGACATTTTAAGTATTTTCTCATTTCTATCCTATATCTTATGCTTTAGCAATAGTACAAATACCAAGCTATCTCAGTGAACAACTAATTACTTAGAAATGCCTTGCAGTTTTTTCAGAAGGAATGAAATGTCCTTCATATGGCAAGCCAAGTCTTTCTGGGTCTTCCTTCTTGAAAACTCCAAACCAGCTCTGTATTATCTTCAAGTTATACTGTGTATAGCTTGGGCTGAAATATGCCTACTCCTTAGAATCATCCCCTTAGTCTCTAAAAATGTGTCTGCCTGGGAACACTATACTATCCACCAGTTTTCCTCAGCTAAGATGTCCTTTTTCCAGGCAGCTTGCTGAACAGTTCAGGTCTCAGTTTAGAGTGTTCTCTAGGTGCCCCTCTGACCTGTTGGCTTATCACATTATTCTGCAATTACTGTAACTGCTCCTAGAGTGTTATTACTTCTAAGGTAGGAACTTCATTATGTTTCTATTGGTAGTAATTAACACTTTGCCTGGCACATTGTAAGCATTCAATAAATGAGTAGTATATAGAGGAAGGAATGAAGATATGAATAAATAAATCCTTTATCACACATTTTGTGTTTCATGCATGCCGAACATTGGTTCTACTATGATTTGCTGTGATTACTTCTAATGTACAGAAACACAAATAAATTTTAAACTTATTAAAAACTCTGAAAAGTACTATATGTAATACTATTCTTTGATATACAGAGACCTATTATGGAAAATTTATTTAGAATAGTAAGGATTCCAAACCCTGTAAGTATTAGCCTCTTGGGTATTCTTCCAAAACATTTCCTGCTTGTGGGTTACCACAGAATCTTTGACATTAATCTAAGAATCTTAAGAGATTTTCGACTCTTCCTGATTTCTGACTCTATTAGTTCATGAAATCTGGATTTTATTGAGTCCACTGCCAAGAAGACAAGAACTTTATTTTAGAGAAGTGAATCAAAATTCATGAAATGAACACATGGGACAGACATGATTTAAGTTTCCAAGAACGTTCAATGCTTACAAAAGCTATCATATCAAATCTGAAGATTTAAAATCTCAAGTAAATCTATTCATTCCATACAAGAAGAAAGCTACTGCTTGGCCAGAGAGGTTAGATATTAGATAACTGGCCACAAATCACCCAGGTTCTTATTAGCAGTTCATTCAATACTGAGCACTTTCTGCTCATTCATACAGTAAAGGAACACTTTTATATAAACTTTATGAAACTATAAATTCTTTTTTACATACACTAGTGATTGATTATTAAGCAGGATTCACAGATAATGCTGACTTTAAAAATGTTGAAGAAATAGTATTCTGATCATTTTTCATACATCCTACTTTAAAGAACTTCTCAGGCTTGAGGTCAATCTGTGTTTTCTTGACCCAGGTAGAAGTGATAAGGGGCATCTTAGCGGGTTATACAATCTTTTTTTTTTTTTTTTTTTTTTTTTGACAGGCAGAGTGGACAGTGAGAGAGAGAAAGGTCTTCCTTTTGCTGTCGGTTCACCCTCCAATTGCCGCCGCAGCCAGCGCACCACGCTGATCCGAAGGCAGGAGCCAGATGCTTCTCCTGGTCTCCCATGGGGTGCAGGGCCCAAGCACTTGGGCCATCCTCCACTGCACCCCCTGGCCACAGCAGAGAGCTGGCCTGGAAGAAGAGCAACTGGGGCAGAATCCGGCGCCCCGACTGGGACTAGAACCCGGTGTGCCGGCGCCGCTAGGCAGAGGATTAGCCTATTGAGCCACGGCACCAGCCGGGTTATACAATCTTAACAAAGATGTGGCAAAGTAAACTGAAGCAGCAATCAAATAATAAATAAAACTCATAATATTTTTGGAAAAATTTATTTGCTTTTATTTTTATTTATCTATTTTCATTTTATTTGAAAGACAGAGAAATCTTCCATTTGTTTGTTCGGTTCCCAGATGTCCATGCCTTCCTGGGCTGGTCCAAGCTGAAGTCAAGAACCTGGTGCTCAAAGTCCCCAATGTGGTTGTCAGGGATTCATGTACTTAAGCTATAATTTTCTGCCTCCCATGGGACACATTAACAGGAAGCTGGACTGACAGTAGAGTAGCAAGGACTTGAACTAGGCGTTCCATTATGGGATGCTAGAATCCCAAACACCAACTTAACTGCTGTACCACAGATCCACCCCAGTTTTGGAGAAATTAAAAGATTCAATATGTAAAATATTTTGTTCATCTATATCTATTTCTCTTTGTAATCCTTAGTATTTGTACATACTAGGGATAGTTAATGAGAGATGTGTTGGTACCTATGGTCCAAAAGAAGCATACTTTTGCTATCGCTTTTCTCATCTGGTAAGATTCTTTCAAAACTGTACTTGTCAATCAATGTTTAGAATTCCTATGCAAATTTCTGCCTGTGCATTATGTGCCTGGGTTTCCCACATTCAGGTCTCTCTCTGACTCCATTCATTCTTCATCCTGCCATCAGAATTCTTTCTAAACCAGAGGATCAGTTACAGTAACAGGTTTTGATGGTGCCAATGAACATAGTCCCCACAATGTATGTCTTTTGATTAGGGCCAGAGATTTATAATGTCTATCATCCAGCAACAGTTAACTGAAGCACTACTATTAACTGTAGAACATACTATTCCTAAGCGTCAGCTTCCCTTGAGGAGTTCCATGTTCATATCCCATTGCCTGACAAGTAACCTCCTTAATTTTCTGGCCTCAGTCTACTTTCCAGCTTCACTTTCTGTCAATATTCTACCCTTACCCTGTTCTTCCTTCCCTATCACACCTCAGCAAATTTAAACCTTCACACTCCTTTCCTAGGTAGGAAAACACCCCATGAAAATGTCTCACACTCTTCATCCACTCCTGTTTGAAAACTCTTGCCTCCTGGGCTAGCTCTTCAAGGCGTTCATGTAAGAGACCTCAAAGAGTAATTTTTGCTTATGGAATTTTCACAGAAATTTCTTAGTCTTTGAAATTTTAGTTCTTGATATTCCAACACCATCTCCACCCCTTAAGAGCAGGTACATCTTAAACAATGCATGATACTAATGAATATGCTTTGAATGTAGATTTTCTATTGATTTCTTTCCTTTGAAGGAAACGTATAATTCAGCTCTCCAAATCAGCACACTTTTTCTCTTTCAGAAGAATCCTGGGGACCCAATCTACAATCAGAAGATGGTTAGGCACAGTGAGTTTAGGACAATGTATTAAGACACTCATAAGTTTAATGTCACCATGTCAACTCCGATTAATCATCTGCCACAAGATGTCACAGAGGAAATCCTTGTGTCTAACATGCTCTCCTTGGGCAGAGTTTGCAGGGGCTCTGCCAACATCCTCTCTGAATGCTCACGTCCTTTACTTCCACAGTAAGTAGCTTTTCTTTTCAGCATATTTGCCCTTTCATCCACATGAAATACTAGTGCCACAGACCAAGGAATGAACCTCTTCATGGTGATTTTACAGACTTATGAATTAACCTATAATGTGCCTATTATTCAAAGAGAATAGTGTTATTTTTCTATTTTTTCAATGAAAATTTATCTGTCTTACACAATGCCCTTATTACATTAATATATATGTATATATATTTAATAATGTATATTATATCATATATAAATATATAATATATAATTATATACATAATATATACACATATATATATAAAGCTCTCTTACAGCTGTTTCTGTGTTCCAAGAAATGATTTACTTCATTTTGGATATCAATATATATTTTACATAACAAGTGCTGGTAACTAGTTGAGTGAGTTAGTCAATGAGAGAATGAGGGATCTTAAAATAACCACCATACCAAGTTCCCAGAGAATCTGAAATTACCATCATGCCACATCTGGCTGGTTAAATTTAAGTAAATTAAAATTCCTAAAAATATAGGAGGAAAAAAATGCTAAGATTTTTGGAATGTTTACTGTATATCAGACATTTTTACATCAGTTTGTCTTCAGTATTCAAAACTATCTTTAAAAGAGAATTATCCCTTAGGAAGATGAATATCAGAAGGAATAAATAGTCCCAGTTAAATAGCTGGTTAGTGTCATAACAAGGTTTTTGTTTTTATTTTTAGTTTTCATTGATAAAAATTTTCTTTTTTTGTGTTAGGTGACATAAATATTGTATTATTTATGAGGAACCATATGATGTTTCAATACATGCAAACATTTTGAAATGTTCAATCATGGTGAACATATGTCTCCTGAAACATTTTTCCTTTCTTGATGGTGGAAACATTAAAAATTATTTCTTCAACTTAGTCAAATATGCAGCATATTATCATTACCTATAGACACCCTACTGGACAGTATAGCACCAGAACGTCTTACTCCACTGGAACTGTAAAACTTAATATTCATTAATCAACCTTCTTCAAAACGTCCCTCCATCTTCTCAGCCTTTGATAACTATAATTATATTTTTACGTTTCTATGAGATCAATTTTTCAGATTCCAAATATGAGTGAGATCATGTAATACTTATCTTTGTATTACTGGCCTATTTCACTTAATGTAATAACCTCCAGTTCTTTCTACATTATTACCAGTAACAAGATTTCAGACTTTTTCATAGTAGAATAGTACTCTATTGTGTATATGTATCACATTTTCTCTGTCCATTTATCAGTGGATGGACACTTAGGTTCCTTACTTGGATATTTTTAATAATGCTGCCATAAACATGGGAGTACAAATGTCTCTTCACCAGATGAACTTTAATTCCCAAATATTCAGGAGCAGCATTGCTGGATCATATAGTGGTTCTATTTTAAGTTTTTTGAGGAACATCCTACAGTTTTCCATAATGGATGTAATAAATTACATTCCCTCCAAGAGTGTGTAGTGTTTTCCTTTCCTCCACAACTCTGCCTGCACTTGCTATTTTTTGTCTTTTTGATTATAACCAATCTAACTGAAATGAGATTATAGTTCATTGTCGTTTTGATTTGCATCTCCCTGATGATTAGCGATATGCAGAATTATTCACATATCTATTCATCATTTGTGTGTCTTCTTTGAGAGATATATATCTAGATCTTCTGCCCATTTTCAGTTGGACAATAAGAATTATTATTATTCTAATTGAGTTGCTTGAGCTCCTCATATATTCTGGTTAGTAACACCTGTCAGGGCCAGCACCGCGGCTCAATAGGCTAATCCTCCACCTAGTGGCGCCAGCACACTGGGTTCTAGTCCCGGTCGGGGCGCCAGATTCTGTCCCGGTTGCCCCTCTTCCAGGCCAGCTCTCTGCTGTGGCCAGGGAGTGCAGTGGAGGGTGGCCCAAATGTTTGGGCCCTGCACCCCATGGGAGACCAGGAGAAGTACCTGGCTCCTGCCTTCGGATCAGTGCGGTGCGCCAGCCCCAGCGCGCCGGCCGTGGCGGCCATTGGAGGGTGAACCAACGGCAAAGGAAGACCTTTCTCTCTGTCTCTCTCTCACTGTCCACTCTGCCTGTAAAAAAAAAAAAACAAAAAACAAAAAACTGTCAGTTACACAACCTGAAAATATTTTTCAATTCTGCAGGTACTCTTCACTCTTTTATTGTTTTCTGTGCAGAAGCTATTTAGTTTGATGAAATATTGTTTGTGTACGTTGGCCTTGTTTCTTTTGCCTTGGGGTCTGTCCCCAAAAAATTCTTCCCCATTCCAGTGAACATAATGATCCCCTCTTATGTTTTCCTCTATTAGTTTTAAAGTTTCAGTTCTCACCTGAAGGTTTTAATCCACATCGAGTTGATATTTGTACACAGAAAGAGACAGGGGTCTGTTTTATTCTTCTCCACATGGATATCCAGTCATCACAGCACTATTTATTGAAAAGATTGTCATTTTCCCAGTGGATGTTCTTGGCACCCTTGTCAAAAGTCAGTCTTCTTTAGATGCATGGATTTATTTTTAGGGTCCAAATTCAGTTCTGTTTGACGGGTCTATGTGTCCATTTTTATGCCAACACCATGCTGTTTTAATTAGTGCAATGCCTCCTGTTTCATTCTTTCTTCTTAAGATTACCTTATTTATACAGAGTCTTCTGTGGTTCCACATTATTTTCAGTAATACTTTTTTCCTGCTCTTTGAAAAAAATATCATTTGTTTTGTGATAGAGTAAGAATTGAGTAGAATTGGCATGCTAACCACATTGATTCTTCATTCATGTACATGGAATGTCTGTCCATTTATTTGTGTTCTGTTCATTTTTTTACCAGGCTTTCATGGTTTTCATGGTAGATGTATTTTACTCCTTTGGCAAAATTTATTCCTATGGTTTTTTTTTCCTAGCAATTTTGAAAGGGATTGCTCTCTTGATATCTTTTTCAGACAATTCACTATTGATGTACCACAATGCTGATTTATGTATGTTAACTTTGTATCTGCAAATTTTTGAATCCATTTATTTCCAATAGACTCTTTGGCAGAGTTTGGGGGGTGACAATGAGTTTTTAGATACAAATATAAAAATAAACCTATGAAAAAGAAATTGATAAGCTGGATATTATTGAAGTTAAAAACTTATGTCCTATACCAAGCTTCTGCCCCAAAATATACACAAATCACAAAACACAATAATAAAGCACAACCTAGTTTTTAAAATTGGTAATATGTCTGAATAGAATATAAACGTATGAGAAGAAAGTCTATCAAAAGATGTTCACATTGCTTATCATTAAGATATTACAAATTAAAACCTAAATTCCATTGCATACCTACTAGAAAGGCTAACATGCCCAAATCTGAGGTTAAGATACAGTACACCAGGAATATTCATTCACAGCTGGTGGGGATGCAAAATATTACAGCTATTTTGGGAGACAAGCAGTTTACTAGAAGGCTAAGATGATATGACTAAACAATGCATCAGTCCCTCTCATAGGTATCTAACCAACTAATCTGAGAATTTAAAAATACAGAGAAACATGCATGTGAATGTTTACAGGAACTTTAATTATCACCCAGAGTGGAAGCAAGCAAAATACACTTAAAATAGGTTAATGGATAAATAGTGGTACATCCATATAATGGGATATTATTCTGTAATAAAAATAAATGAGCTGTCAAAGCACAAGTATGAAACTAAATTGCATGTTACTAAAGAAATAAGCCAGACTGAAGAAAACTACATAAGATTACAAATATATAAAGGACATTCTAGCAAAAGCAAAATATGGAGTTGTAGTTCCACAGATGAGGGTGAATATGTGGTATCTGACTTTCTGGGTCTGGTTTATTTCACTTAACATGATGTCTTCCAGTTTTATCCATTTTTCTGCAAGTGATAGGTATTCCTTCTATTCTATACTTAAATAGTATTCCATTGTGTACATGTACCAGATTGTCTTTATCCATGCATCTGATGATGGACTCCTTGGTTGATTTTGTATCTTGGCTATTATAAACAGTACTGTAATACAAATGATGGAACAGGTGTATCTTTGATTTCATGTTTCTTATATTTTGTATATATACCAAGTAGTGGGGTAGCTGCATCTTAGGGCAGTCTCATTCCTGGTTTTTTTAAGAAATCTCCATATTATTGTTCCATTGTGACTGTATTAATTTACATTCCTATCAATAGTGTATAAAGGGTTCTACTTTCTCCACATCCTCACCAGAAAATTTTTTTCTGTCTTTTTGATAATAGTCATTCTGTTGGCCATTTTATTTCTTCTTTTTTTTTTTTTTTTTTTTTTTTTTGACAGGCAGAGTGGACAGTGAGAGAGAGAGACAGAGAGAAAGGTCTTCCTTTTCCATTGGTTCACCCCCTAAGTGGCCGCTACGGCTGGCATTTTGCTGCAGCCAGCATTCTGCGCCAATCCGAAGCCAGGAACCAAGTACTTCCTCCTGGTCTCCCATGCGAGTGCAGGGCCCAAGCACTTGGGCCATCCTCCACTGCACTCCCTGGCCACAGCAGAGAGCTGGACTGGAAGAGAAGCAACTGGGACAGAATCCGGCACCCCGACTGGGACTAGAACCTGGGGTGCCGGCGCCACTAGCTTATTGAGCCGCAGCGCCGGCCCTGTATTTCTTCTTTTGAGAACTATCTACTCATCCTTTGTTCATTTCTTTACCAGATTAGATTGTTGTTGCTGTTGAACTTTCTGAATTCCCAATATATTTTGAATATTAATTCTCAGAAAAGTATCTTGCAAAAATCTTCTCTCATTCTATTGTATTTCTCTTCACTCTATTGATTATTCAGAAGCTTCTGAATTTTATAATCCCACTTGTGTCTCATTTTGCTTGTGGATTCTCCTGCAAATATCATGGCTGACACCAATATCTTGAAGTCTTTTCCCTACATTTTCTTATAGCAATATGATAATTTTAATTCTTACAATTAGGTCTTTGCTCCATCTTGAGTTAATACGTGTATAGGATAAGGGATAAAGATCTAATTCAATTCTTCCAAATATGTTTAATCAATTTTTCCAGTAGCATTTACTGAAATGAATATCCAGTGCATGTACTTGGAACCTTTGTCAAAAGTCAGTTGGCTATATGTAAATGGATTAATTTCTGTACTTTGTCTTGTTCCATTGACATATATGTGGATTTTTGTGCTAACACTGTGCTGTTTTAATGACTAGAGCTTTGCCGTATGCTTTGAAATCAAGTCTTTTTTGGCTCTAAGTTTATTTATTTATTTTATTTCTCAGCATCACTTTGGCTATTCTGGGTCTTTCATGGTTTCATTCAAATTTTAAGATTTTTTTTTCTAATTCTATAAGGAATAACACTGGCATTTTAATAGAGACTGATTTAGGTAGTAAGGACTTTTTTAAGGATTTATTTATTCATTGGAAACTCAGAATTAGAGAGAGAGCCATCTTCCATCTGCTGGTTCACTTCCCAAATGACTGCAATGGCCAGGGCTGGGCCAAGCCAAAGCCAAGAGCCAAGAGCCAAGAGCCAAGAGCTACTTCTGGGTTTCCCATGTAGGTGGCAGGGGCCCAAATACTTGGGACATCTTCTGCTGCTTTTTCCCAGACAGTAGAGAGCTGTTATTGGAAGTGGAACAGTCAGGACTTGAACCAGCACCTGTGTGGTGACAACTTTACCAACTATGTCAAAATGCCAGCCCCTAGTCTGGACATTTTAATGGTATTAATTGTCCCATCTATAAAGAAGGAATGTCTTTCTATTTCTCATGTCCTTGATGATTTCTAAAGAAGTTGATAATTTCCATTATAGAAATCTTTCACTTCTATGGTTAAATTGATTCCTAAATGTTTAATTTTGAGGGGATAACTTTTGTGAGTGTGACTTCTTTCTTCATTTCCCTTTTAGCCAAGGCATTCTTGGTGTATAAAAAATTATAGAGTTTTTATATATTCATTTTGAATCCTCAGACTTTACTGAATTGTTTTATCAGTTCTAACAGGTTTTGATGAAGTGTTTAGGATTCTCCACATGCAAAATCATGTCATCTCCACACATGAATATTTTAGCTTCCTTATTTCCTGCTTCTATGCCTTTAACTTCTTTCTCTTCCCTTATTTCTTTCCCTAGTATTTCCAATATGATGTAGAATATGCGTGATGAAAGGATATGCCAATTTTTAAAAATCAGTTAGGAGCTCAGGGAATCCATGGCAGCTGTTGACTATGACAGGAGAATCCAACTCTATTCTAGGTTTTTGAAGCTACCTTGCTAAAGGATGCAGGAAAAGTGGTGCTGATCTAAGTGTCCTGGTACTTGAGTGAAATCTATTTGACCAAAGACAGAAAGAACTGCCCTGTACTCTCATTGGCATAGGTTTTCCCAGTGGGTGTAAGGATCAACAACTCTGATTTATTCTGTAATTGAATAGCTAAGGAAATGGATGATGGGAGGAAAACCCAGGTTTCCTCCAACTGGAATGTGAGGTGACAGATAAGCAAGTGGAAGAGTCTGGAATGATCCATATGATCATATGGTTGGAGACATCTGAATTTGAATTCTTGGTTAGCTACATGATGGCTGCATACAGAAATATTTGAGATATGTGCACATACACATCTTAGTATATAAATGTGTTTTCTTCTTTATTAGGTGAAAGAACGTAAAAGTAATGACTCTCCAAAACACCTCTTACCAGATCATAATTTCTACTTACAATGACCACAGCTGCTCTTTTTTTTAACATTTATTTTATTTATTTGAAAGACAGAGTTACAGAGAGAGGCAGAGACAGAGAGCGAGGTCTTCCATCTGCTGGTTCACTCCCCACAATGGCAAGAGCTTAGCTGATCCAAAGCCAGGAGCCAGGAGCATCCTCCAGGTCTCCCATGTGGGTGCAGGCCCAAGTACTTGGGCCGTCTTCTACTGCTTTCCCAGGCCACAGCAGAGAGCTGGATCAGAAGAGAAGCAGCTGGGACTTGAATCAGCGCCCATATGGGATGCTGGCACTTCAGGCCAGGGCTTTAACCTGCTGTGCCACAGTGCTGGCCCTGACAGCTGTTCTTCAGGGATATGTGAAATGAAAATCAAGAAACTACAATGATGGAATATGTCAAAAGGTCACATGGGCCAGATTCTGTTTCAGGACTTTTAGTATTCCCAGTAGTCAAAGGTGGGATGATTTGAGCACAGAATAACAGTGTATTATAACTAAAAATAAAAAATAAATACTTATTTTCTATATTGCATAAATAAAAAACATAATAAATAAATGATGAAGAAGAGATCAATTTTCCACAGAAGAATTCTAAATAACGTAGGTAAGTACTTTGCTCTCAAAGAAGAGCAGTATGAAAAGGGAGAAAAGAAAAAGTAGATCCATAGTGGAGAAATCTGCCGATTACCACCTCATGCAGGCAATCAAGGTTAGCATCAGTAGTAGTAATGAAGAGGAAATATGGCCACAACTAGAGACAATAAAAATGTAGAGGCTTTCAAAGAGGGGCTTTCTGGGAACAGGGCGGTGGAGGGGGCTTTCTGAGAAATACCAACCTGCAGTGATTCAGGTGTACACAGGTATGACTTTGTGTGACTGTTGTGTAAGTAGGCTGCAGGTAAACCTACCAGTGCTGTAATGGCTAAGGCAACTTACAAATAGTATCAGAAACCTGGGTTCAATGCTCAGTCTTGGGAAGCCCGGCAAGATTAATAAACTGCTTCAGATCCTCCACCCAGTCTCTGGTGCCTGTTTGAACTAATGGAATTTCCCCAATTCAGTTTCCTGTAACAGTAGTCAATGTTAATGATAGGTATTTTTGATATGATATGAAATGGAGCTTTTCTCTTCCCACATCTCATAAGTACACTCTAATCACGAGAAACACATCAGGCAAATGCCCAAGAAGGACATCCTACAAAATACCTGGCAAATACTCCTAAAAAATGGCAAGGTCATCCAAACCAAGGGATGTCTGGGGAAATACAACATCACAAATGTAATGTTTTATCCTAAATGGGATCTTGGAATAGAAAAAGACAGTTAGTAAAAACTAAAGGAATTTGAACAAACTACGAACATTATAATAATGCATCAGTATTGGTTCATTAATTGTAACAAATGTACCACACCAATATAAGATACATATCAGGGAAAACTAGGAGTACATGAGAACTCTATATTACATTTTAAATTTTTCTGTAAATCTTAAAACTAGCCTTGAAAATAAGTTTTATTTAAAACAACAAAAACAAAGATCAAAACACCTAATTGTCAGAGCTGGAACAATTTTAAGGAACAAGGAAAATGATGATAAAATTGTATTAAAAATCCTCATGTGAATGGAAGGGGAAAGGGAGTGGGAAACGGGAGGGTTGCGGGTGGGAGGGACGTTATGGGGGGGAAGCCATTGTAATCCATAAGCCGTACTTTGGAAATTTATATTCATTAAATAAAAGTTAAAAAAAATAAGTTAAAAAAATCCTAAGAATAAAGTAAAAATCCTTGAGCCCATAGCAGTAGACATTAATTAATTAATTAATTAATGTCTAATTGATGCACAGTTATTCTTAAGTGTTGAAAATTAACTGAAATGTGATCCCTGTTGAACATGGTGGTGGGAATGGGAGAGGGAAGAGATGTATAATTTGGGACATGCTCAGGCTGACTTGCCCCAAGTGGTGGAGTTGGAAGCATACCAGGGGATTCCAATTCAATCCTATCGAGGTGGCATGTACCAATGCCATCTCACTGTTCCAGGTGATCAGTTTCAGTTCACAGTTGGTCATGGTGGAGGGACTGGGAGTCAAAGGGAGCACATAGACAAGTCTAGTACCTGCTAACGCTAACCGATGGAGTAAATAAAGGGGAGAGTGATCCAACATGGGAAGTGAGATACTCAGCAGACTCATAGAATGGCAGATGTCCTAAATAGCACTCTGGCCTCAGAATCAGCCCTAAAGGCATTCGGAGCTGGCTGAAAAGCTCATGAGAGTATTTCAGGCATGGAAAGCCAAGACACTCTGGCAAAAGATCTCTGCGAGTGAGATCCCAGTGGAAAGAACAGGTCATCAAAGAAGGAGGTACCTTTCTCTGAAGGGAGGAGAGAACCTCCACTTTGACTATGACCTTGTCTAAACAAGATAAGAGTCGGAGAACTCAGAGGGCTTCCATAGCCTTGGAAACTCATGACTGGAGCATAGGGAGATTACTGATGCCATAGACAGGAGTGTCAATTGGTAAAGTCAACAACAGCAGTCACTGTGCACTTACTCCTCATGTAGGATCTCTGTCCTTAATGTGCTGTACATTGAGATTTAATGCTATAACGAGTACTCAAACAATATATTTCACTTTGTGTTTCTATGGGGGTGCAAACTGTTGAAATCCTTACTTAATGCATACTAAACTGATCCTCTGTAAAAAAAAAAAAAAAAAAAAAAGAAAGAAATTATCAATTCCCAACTTGACTCTCACTGGGATTAAACATGACAATAGGTCTGCTCTGATTTCATCATCATTTAAAAAAAACCATCTATTATTTTTCACTTTATGTTTCTGTGTGGGAGCAAACTGTTGAAATCCATACTTGATGTATACTAAGCTGATCTTCTGTATATTAAGATAATCAAAAATGAATCTTGATGTGAATGGAAGGAGAGAGGGAGTGGGAAAGGGGAGGGTTGTGGGTGGGAGGGACGGTATGGGGGGGAAGCCATTGTAATCCATAAGTCGTACTTTGGAAATTTATATGCATTAAATAAAAGTTAAAAAAATGACTAAAAAATAAAATAAAATAAAAAAAGGAAAACCAATGCCATAAAGCTAAAAAAAATTAATTAATTAATTAAATGTGAAAGTAACAAGGGAAACAGAAAGCAGCTAATAAAACACAACAGAAACAGGTGCTGCTGTTATGAACTTTTGAGAGTCACTGAAATCAGTAGATCTCAACTAAATATTTATTAACTGCAATGAGAAAAAAAAATGTAACTTTTCTGTGAAGAAACACTGGCAGGATAAAGATTAACTAACATCACCAGCACCAAGACATTGTAACCGCATGATGCTCTAAGAAAAGTGCATCACCTCTGATATGCTTCCCAATAATGCATAACCCAACTACAGTCATGAGAAAATGTCAGACACAGCCACAGGGACTTTGTAGAGAATGACTCCTCAGTTCTCTTCAGAAGTCCCAACACCTTGAAACTGAGGCTCCATTGGTGATAAGAAGACATGAAAGAGACGTGAAAATCAAGTGCACCGTTAGATCCTATGATAAATCCTGGAACAGAAAACCAGCAGTAGTAGAAAGATCAGTGATACATGAAAAAGACATAGAGTTTGGTTGATTACAGCATGGAATCAATGTTAATGTCTTAGTTTGGTGAGCACACTAAGTTTACGCAAGACATTAATACACCGAAGGAGCCAGCATGAACGGAATGCAAGAGCCATAGTATTTTTTTTTTTCAATTCTACTGCATTTGTAAAACTATCTCAGAATAAGAATTTAAAAGAAAAGCACAAAGTGAAACAAAATTTCTTTTACAAAACACCTCACACTGCTAAGACTTCTCCTATTTTGTTTGACACTTAATCTGAGGCAGTACCTTTTTCAGCTAAGCAGTGGTTTTCGATAAGAACTAAACTAATCTTTGGGTTTAGTTAAGTGAGAAATATTCTCTGAGCGCTCAATTAAATGATAAGGTCACGTTTCTTCCTGTAAGAATGTAATGACTCTGGGCCGGCACTGTGACCTACAAGGTTAAGCCTCCGAGTGGCAGCATCACGTATGAGTCCCAGCTGTTCCACTTCAGATCCAGATCCCTGCTAATGCACCTCGAAAAGCAGTGGAAGATGGCCCAAGGACTTGGGCCCCTGCACGCACATTGGGAGACCCAGAGGAAGCTCCTAGCTCCTGGCTTAAGATCAGCCCAGCTCTGCTATAGAGGTTATTTGGGGAGTGAACCAGCAGATGGAAGACTTCTCTCTCTCTCTCTCTCTCTCTCTCTCTCTCTCTCTCTCTCTCTCAGATATATATATCTGTCCGTCTCTCTGTCTGTGTGTGACTCTGCCTGTCAAATAAGTAAATAATTTTTTTAAAAAAAAAGAATGTAAAAGAATGTAATGACCCTTTCAAAAAGTTTCTCGCTCTTTCATTTTTAAACAAGAAATCTCTTGTTTATTTGCTGTTGTCTGTTTTAGTATCCTATAATTCTTTCAGTTTGAAAGGAGATTTGGTTCAGTGTCAGATGAATTTCAATTATTAAAAAAAACAAAACTGTATTTAACTATGACTCTAAGTCAGGTGGAGAATAGATGCCATAAGAAGAAATAACTCACCCAGCTGGCTCAGACATCCAAAGACTTTCTTTAGCCCAATAAGCTGTTTATCTGCTGTACGTCAATACAGGTTCCCCAACCAATCTACAACGAAATCTCCTTAGATACAGTGTGACTTGGAGGATTTCATAAATTCATCCATCCCAACACTAATTTTACTCACAAATTACCTTTGTCTGTGTAGCCTTATTTAGCTCCATAAACCAAATACAATCTGGGTATTACAGGTAGAAAACCAGAGGTTTTAAACTTCTAGTCACATTACATGGTGGTTGAATTAGAACTCAGGTCTTTTTGTTTTCCCAATATAAAAAATTAAATAAAAAGAAAGAACCCATACCTCTGGACATTTTTCCTGAATTTTTCTATTTATTTTGAGGGCCAACTCTTAATGTACTGTCCATAGGCAATAAGAAATTAACATTTTTCTTCAAGGGATATTGTCCATTCCCTGCCCCAAGACCACTGTAAGACCTTTCTCTGTTTTCTTGAACCATCTACCTTTATTCTTTGTTCTTTCATTAATTCATTTACATACTCAAAATGCATTTTTTTTTCATTTTTCAGGACCACTTTTGTCCTAAGTCCTCAGGGTAAAACCTGGAAAACAAGTTACATATTCCTGAGAGTGGCATCCAAGTTAACACATCATAAAATTGTATTAACAGTTGAACAGTTGCTGCCTTTTAGGACGACTGAGAAGGGATGGAATGGAGATGAAGACCCATGGGGAGAGGGGTGGGAGTGCTTTTAGGAGGACGTATAGGAGTTTATGTGGGGCAACTTGCAGCTCTTCACACTGGGCTTGCATATTGTGGAAGATCACGTTTCCCCCTTATGCTCCTTTACCCTTTAGGTAAAGAAATGAAATGAATGAATGAATGAGTTTTATTTTGTTCTCTCCAATACCAACTCTAATATAAATACCAGATGACATTCACAACACTGTCCTTTTTTTTGGGCAATGTGGAGGAATATTCCTAAGCCGCATTTTCTGTCCATTCATTTTAATCGAGTTATTCTGAAGCTTTTATCTATGTTAATTTGTTACTAAGCCCACAGGGAATTTGACTTCATAATGCACCTCAGAGTTAGGCTCAAATTACCCCAGAAGCATCAGAGGTTTTTTGTTCTACTTCAAATGTAAATAGCTAAAAATAACAGGTCATCAATCATTTATGGAAGCATTTTTGGAGATTATTTTTATTTAGTCTGTGTCTAATGGTGTTACACTTATTAACCTTGAGATAGTGTGCATTGTGAGTAATTATTCTTTAGGTTCTAATATAAAACTTCCAACCTGAAACTCAGATTCAGAGATCAGTGTCTTCATTTTCCATTCTGTTATATTGAGCCATATAAAATTGCCAGTGTTTGAGTGTTTTACTCCAAAATTGCTATTTCATGTTTTTTGAAAGATTGCAAATTTAAAAAATAATTAAAATAATAAAAATAACTAAATAATTAAATAAAATCAATGAATGATGTTGTTACAGCAAATAAGACAAATTCCATAAAGACAATATAGAGAATATAATAATTTTGGTTAGAAATAAGGATTATCACGTATTTTATAGAGGGCTTGCCATTTGAGATAAAATTTGATTTATGTTGATGAAAGTGGCATTGCAATTGGAAAAAAAACAGAATTAAATTAGAAATTCAACTATATAAAGAAATGGGAAACAGCTACCAGCCAAGTCTTATGGAAAAAAAAAAAACTGAATGTGCATGATGTAATAGTTATCTTCACAGAACTTATAATGTAATAAGGTATGCCTAAAAACTCACTGATAGATTCACCTATGGAGTCAAGCTAGGAATATCCTGTCCAGACCTTTCTAGGATTATTCTAAGTCACCATGACATGGGAAGCTACTGAAGATTTAAGCACCCAGAAAATTAGGTACTCAGAAGTAGCACATTTTAACTCCTAAGAGTTATCTAGTGCAAACTGGAGTGTGAAGGAACGAGACAAGGTGACAAGTTATATGAGTCTTACAAAAAAAGTCATTTTAGTAAGATAGATTTTATTCTTAAATTTTTCAAGTGTGTGCTTCTGGATCACAGATTGTAAACGCGTTCCTCCCCATCATATTCTCAGTGTGTAGTTTAAGGTCAGAATTTATTTATTCAATTAATTAATATCATCCAAAATAAGATTAAATACTGTGGTTATAAAGAGATACATTTATAAACAACCTTATGAGTCAATATAATGTCAATGTAATTAATAACAAGAGAGAAAGAGAGGAGAGAGATGAGGGAGGGAAAAAAGCAGAGAAACAGAGAGAGACATATATATATTAAGTGAGAAAATTAAAGAATATACAACCAGGAGGAGAGGGCAATTATGCCCTGCAGCGAGTACAGAAAGGTTTCAATGAATAATTAAGCACATCTGAAATAAAACATAAGAAGCACCTTACCAAGCAAGAAGGAGAAATTCTGTGTGCGGTTGAAGTATGGACATTAGAGAATACTTTGAGGTACAAGTGAATTTATATGATATGGCCACATGAGCAATGGTCTTAGATAACACAACATGAATTGTGTGATTTCATCTGAGAGCTATGTTAGTTCACTAAACAGTGGTAACAGCATGAACTTGAGAGGACATTGAGTTGGTCAAATGCTTTAAAGGAGAATGTGATGGCGGTCAGAGTCAGTTTGGAAACTAACGCACAGATCTAAATGAGAGATTAAAATCTCTGGACCCTAAACAGTGCCATTGTTAATGAAAAGGGGAAAAATACACAATGCTTTAAAACTGAATTGGTACAAATGGCAAACCCACCAACCTGTACTTTGTTCTTCCCATATTACCCAAAATATTTATATTGAGTATTCCTATTCCAAAGAAAATCAATATTTTAAATGACTGAGAGAAGCTTACCTCAGGCCAAGAAATAGGATCACTTATTTTTTGGAGAATTGCTTTCTTGGTTCAAAGAATTTAAAAATACTGGAAATTTGTTTTTTGAGAAAAGAATATGAATCAAATTTGTGCTAAGTGCATATATTTGAAATTCAAGTTGCTCATTCCACATTTTTAAGATGTTACAGTTTTGTTATCAGAAATATCAGGGTACTTCAAAAACTTCATGGAAAATCAAATTTAAAGATAAATGTATTTGGGTATATTTTTTGAAATCTCTGCACAGATTTTCTATAACAATTTTTTTCAGGGATTTTCAGAAGACTCCTTCTATAGTTTGCACATTTTCTAATAGAGCTATTTGTTTTCTAACTATTAAGTTGTTTCAGTTTCTTGTATATTTTATTTTATTTTTTAAAGAATTATTTTATTTATTTGAAAGAGTTGCAGAGAGAGGCAGAGAATGAGAGAGGAGTCCTTCATTCTGCTGGTTCACTCCCCAAATGGCCACAATGGCCAGGGCTGAGCTGACCGGAAGCCAGGAGTCAGAAGCTTCCTCCAGGTCTCCCACATGCGTGCAGGGCCCAAGCACCTGGGCCATCTTCTACTGCTTTTCGAGGCCATAGCAGAGAGCTGAATTGGCTGAGTTTGTTTGTTTGTTTGTTTGTTTTTGACAGGCAGAGTTAGACAGGAGAGAGAGAGAGAGAGAGAGGTCTTCCTTCCGTTGGTTCACCCCCGCCCCAAATAGCCACCACTACGGCTGACGCACTGTGCCGATCTGAAGCCAGGAGCCAGGTGCTTGGTCTCCCATGTGGGTGCAGGGCCCAAGGACCTGGGCCATCCTCCACTGCCTTCCTGGACCACAGCAGAGATCTGGACTGGAAGAGGAGCAACCGGGACTAGAATCCAGCACCTATATGGCATGCCAGCACCTATATGGGATGCCAGCACCGCAGGCGGAGGATTAGCCAAGTGAGCCACGGCACTGGCCCCCACAAAGAGCTGAATTGGAAGAGGAGCAACCGGACCTCAAACCAGTGCCCATATGGGACATTGGCGCTCCAGGCTGGGGCTTTAACCTGCTTTGCCACAGTGCCAGGCCTTATATATTTTAGATATTAACACCTTATCAGTTGCATAGTTGGCAAAAGCTTTATCACATTAAGTAAGTTGTCTGCAAGTTTGTGGATTCGTTTTTTGATTAGTCAAGTTTGTTGATTGTTTTGCTGTGTAGAAGCTTTCCAATTGATGCAATCCCATTTATCCATTTTTTGCTTTAGTTGCTTGCGCTTTTTAGGTCATATCCTAAAATTTTTTGTCAGGATTGCAGTCAAGTAACGTTTTCCCCTTTTACTCAAGAAGTTTTAATTTCATGTCTTAAGTTTATGTCTTTGATCTAGTTTATGGAGTGTTTTTTTTTTTTTTTGTATGCTGGGAAGTAGCTGTCTAATATCCTTTTTTTATATGTGAATATTCAGTTTTCCCAACACCACTTATTAAATAAATTATCCTTGTCCTATTATGCAGCATGGTATTTTTGTCAAAGAGCAGTCAACTGTAAATGTGTGATTATATTTTTGGGTCCATATGTGTATTTTTATGCCAGAACCATACTGTGTGATCATATCTTTGTAGTGTATTTTGAAATTTGATAATGGATGTCTCCAGCTATGCTCTTTGTGCACAAGATTTTGTGACTATTCAGGGTCTTTTGTGGCTCCATGTGAATTTTAAGACTTATTTTTTTATCTCTGTGAAATATGTCATTGAATTTAGGTTGGGATTGCATTGCCTCTACAGATCCCATTGGGTAAAACCTATAAACACTTAAACATTAATTCTTCCAATCCTAGAACATGAGATACACACTTGAGTGTACTGTGAAAGCCAAGTTCCTTCTCTATCTTCCCCGAAGCGTAATTCATATAATACTCCTACTCATCTGCCTAACTTCAGATTCTACTGAAACAGGGAAGAGCACTGTGGCACAGCGGGCTAAGCCATCACCTGCAATGCCAACATCCCATGTGAATGCCAACTGAACTCTCAGCTGCTCCACTTCCAAACCAACTCCATGCTACTGGGCCTGGGAAAGCAGCAGATGATGGCTCCAGTGCTTGGGCCCCTGTGTGGGAGACCTGGATGGAGTTCAAGGATCCTGATTTCGGCATGGTCCAGCCCTGGCCATTGTGGTCATCTGGGGAGTGAACCAGTGAATGGAAGATTTTTCTTTCTATCTCTCTCTGTAACTCTGCCTTTCAAATAAATAAAATAAAGCTTAAAAGTAATTTTTTGCCTGCGCCACGGCTCAATAGGCTAATCCTCCACCTAGCGGCGTCAGCATACCGGGTTCTAGTCCCGGTCGGGGTGCCGGATTCTGTCCAGGTTGCCCCTCTTCCAGCCCAGCTCTCTGCTGTGGCCAGGGAAGGCAGTGGAGGATGGCCCAAATGTTTGGGCCCTGCACCCCATGGGAGACCAGGAGAAGTACCTGGCTCCTGCTATCGGATCAGCGCGGTGCGCCGGCCGCAGCGCGCCGGCCGCAGTGGCCATTGGAGGGTGAACCAACGGCAAAGGAAGACCTTTCTCTCTGTCTCTCTCTCACTATCCACTCTGCCTGTCAAAAATTTTTTTAAAAAGTAATTTTTTTAGAAGATTTATTTATTAATTTGAAAGTCTGAGTTACACAGAGAGAAATGGAGAGGCAGAGAGAGAGAGAGAGAGAGAGAGGTCTTCCATCTGTTGATTCACTCCCAAATCCAAATTGCCCGCAATGGCAGGAGCTGCGCCAATCCGAAACCAGGAGCCAGGATCTTCTTCTGGGTCTCCCATGTGGGTGCAGGGTCTCAAGGACTTGGGCCATCTTCTACTGCTTTGCAAGCCAGAGCAAAGAGCTGGATCTGAAGTGGAGCAGCTGGGACTTAGCGGTTGCCCATATAGGTTGCTGGAGCTACAGGCGGCGGCTTTACCAGCTACACCACAGCACCGGCCTCAAAAAAAAAATTTTGGTGAAACAATTTACTTTGGCACTAGCACAAAAATAGACACAGCAATAAATGCTTATTTAGTTTTTTGTAGATATACAGTTTCATTTCTTTTTGCAAGATACTTCTAAATAGAATTTCTAATAAATTATATGTTTACTAGAAACTGCCAAATTGCTTTCCAAAGCATTGTACTAGTTTTTTGATTCCCACCAGCAGCTATGTGTCCAGTCATTCCATATTAACCATCTGTATTTCTTCCAATGTACAGTGACAGAAGTCAGATGGCAGTTGCCCAAGATTGCTGTTGGGAGTTTGAATCTAAAAGGAACTAGGAAGCTATTAGGATTGATAAAATATTCTATATTTTGATTATAGCAGAGGATATATCCTTGTATGCATCATCTAAACGTCAAACAACATTTAAGATGGATACAGAATATTTTATTTTTTTAAGGGTTCATTGATTTATTTACAAAGCAGAGCAACAGAGAAGGAGGGACATATACAGAGAGAAAGAGAGACTAATGGAGAAATACATTTTCCATCTACTTTGTTCTGTGTTCAAATAGCACAACAACCAGTCTGAGCAGAAGCCAAGAGCCAGGAACTCCATTCTGGTCTCTCACAAGGATGGCAGGGACCCAAGAATTTGGGCTACCGTTGCTGCCTTCCCAGTCAGATCAGCAGAAAGCTGGATCAGAAGCAGAGCAGCCAGGGCTGGAGTCAGGGCACTCTGCTCTAGCATCACTGGAGGTGGCTTAAACTGCTGTACCACAACACCAACCCCAGAAATGGCTTTAAATGAATTATTTCTAAAAGATGCTTGGACAAATGATGTTGATCAGAAAGTGACACTATTCATTATTGTGGTGTTGTGGGTTTTTTTGTTTGTTTGTTTTGAGAGAGAGAGACAGAGAGAAAAGTCTTCCTTTTGCTGTTGGTTCACCCTCCAATGGCTGCCACGGCTGGCGCGCTGTGGCCAGTGCACCATGCTGATCCAATGGCAGGAGCCAGGTGCTTCTCCAGGTCTCCCATGGGGTGCAGGGCCCTAGCACTTGGGCCATCCTCCACTGCCTTCCTGGACCACAGCAGAGAGCTGGCCTGGAAGAGGGGCAACCAGGACAGAATCCGGCGCCCCGACCGGGACTAGAACCCGGTGTCCCAGCGCCGCTAGGTGGAGGATTAGCCTATTGAGCTGCGGCGCCGGCCTGGTGTTGCATTTTTTTAAACACTAGAAAAAGAAGTGAATTATTGGAATAGATTTTGAACCAACATTCTTTAAATTATTGGATTCAGAGTTCAAGTGTCATCTGAAATAGAGCATAGAACTACTTTAAAATAATTATCGATATATTTTGTTATGGAAATACTAATATTTATCTCTTTATTTGTGCAGTTCAATTATATTTACTATATTCACAGTTATCCAGATGCCACAACTGTCTAAATTTATAATATTTGTACTTCTTAAGAATACAACTCATTAGTACTAACTCCCCATGTATCTCTCTATCTCCGATCATAGGCAGCCATCAATCTTTCTTTATAGATTCTCTATTTTGGACATTTCATATACACAGAAGGGTAGAGTCTATGTTTTTACAACTGACTGTTTTCAGGAAACATTTTGAAAGTTTATCCATGTGTTAGCATGTATCAATATTTCATTTATTTTATTTTCAAGCAGTATTTCATTGTACAGATACATCATATTTCATTAATTCATTCATTAGATAGTGGACATTTGGCCTGTTTCCACATTCTGTCTATTATGAGTAATGCTTTTGCATTAGTCTTCTTCCATCTTCTCAGAAACAAAACACAATAGACTGGGTAACCTAATCAATAGAATTGCTTTTCTCACATTCTTGAATGAGGAAATCCAAGATCAAAGTACTTGCTATGTCTCCACGTAGATAGAAATTGGATGTTCCTTCTTCTTATGAGGACATCAGGCCTTTTGAATATAAAAACCTCATTCTTATTTCTTCATTCAACCTTTTTTTTTAGATTTTTATTTTATTTTATTTATTTGACAGGTAGAGTTACAGACAGTGAGAGGGAGAGGCAGAGAAAAGGTCTTCCTTCCATTGGTTCACCCCCGAAATGGCCGCTACAGCCGGCGCACCGCGCTGATCCGAAGGCAGGAGCCAGGTGCTTCTCCTGGTCTCCCATGGGGTGCAGGGCCCAAGCACTTGGGCCATCCTCCACTGCCTTCCCGGGCCACAGCAGAGAGCTGGCCTGAAAGAGGAGCAACCGGGACTAGAACCCAGGGCCCATATGGGATTCCAGTGCCTCGGGTGGAGGATTAGCCAAGTGAGCCACGGCACCGGCCCCTTCATTCAACCTTATTTACCATCCTGAAACCCCTATGTTCAAATAAGTAACATAGGATGTAGGTTAGGGCTTAAGCACATAGCATTTTTATGGAAAACGTATATAATTAAGTTCATAACTGCTATGAGCATTCATGTACAATTTAGAGAGAAAGTACGCTTTAATTTTTCTTAGGAAGATTCATTTTAGTAAAATTTGTGGGTTATACGCTAACTATACTTTTAACAGTTTGAGTAACTGCCAAACTTCTAGGAAAAGCCCAAGTTACCATAGTATAGCATTATAGGAGATCTGGTGAGTTCTCGCGAGGCCCCCTAAGAGGAAAGGTGTAGAGAAAGTTTTTTTTTTTCTTTAAGATTTATTTATTTAGTTTAAAAGTCAGAGTTACACAGAGAGAGGAGAGGCAGAGAGAGAGAGAGAGAGAGAGAGAGAGAGAGAAAGAGAGAGTTCTTCCACTCCCCAATTGGCCACAATGGCCAAAGCTGCGCCGATCTGAAGCCAGGAGCCAGGAGCTTCCTCTGGGTCTCCCACGCAGGTGCAGTAAGTGGTCATGATAAGTATGTTGGTAGAAATACGGATAATAATGGCAAGTTTGATGAAGTCTTAGATGGAAATGTAAAACAACCTTGCTATAAAATGACAAAGAACTTGGCTGATTTCCATTTGTTTTCTAGTGCTATACGGAGGGCATAACTTAACAGTGATGAAGTAGGATAATTGGTGGGAAGAAAATCTCTAAGCCATGTGCTCAAGGTGTGCATAGTGTCTTGATTGCTTATAGTAAAATGAAAGAAGAGAGAACTAAAGATAGAATTTATAATCAAAAGGGATATAGATCTCAGATTTGGAAAATTTCAGCTTGGTCATGTAAAGAATGAAAAAGTATGTTGAGAAGAGACTACCGAAGATGTGACTAAGTGGACATTTGATAAAGAGATCAGTACGAGTATAGGAAGCCACACAATATTCATCAGACAAACAAACAAACGTATTTCGGAGATCTCTGAGGTGTCCACTCTCATCACCAGGCCAGATTGCCAGGGCCTCAGGAGTGGAAGTGTGGAAGAAATGCTGATAGTGAGCTCACTGCCCACCATTGCTGCCGGTTTCTGCTTCCTGCATCTCTCCTTAGCTGCCCCAGCTGTGGCTCAAGCAAGCCCAAAGGCAGCTCAAAGCATCCTTCTGGAGGGCATGAATGTTAAGTCTGGGCTACATCCATGACATGCTAATTCTGCAGACAGCGTGCTAGAGCTGCGGAGGCCTGGCTACCTCTATCTAGATTTTAAAGAATGCTTTGGAGACCCTTGGGGCTCAGACAGATAATTGTTGCTGGAGAGTAGTTGCTGCAGACTGCTCCCAGTTGAGTAGCATTCAACAGAGTCATGGGGTCGAGACCACAGCAGAGAGATGCACCCTGAGGCCCCAGAACTGGAGCCACCAGTGTGAGGTTCCAACCTTACCCAACTCCAGTTCCTAAGAGCTGCTGCATGAGTTGAGTCCAGCAAAGAAAGGGAGTAAGGCTACCCTGGAGCCTTGAAGGCTGAATCCCACCCTGGTTTGTCCAGAAGATGAAATAGGGTCGAATAACATTATTCTCAAGACTCAAGATTCAATGTCATTTGCTTTGTTGTGTTGTGGGCTCACTTGAGATCTGTTACCCCATATTTCTTGCCTATTTTTTTTTTTTTTTGGAATGGGAATAACTAGTTACTCAATCTCATCATTGTATCTTGGAATTGCATAACTTGTTTGATTTCACAGGCTCACAAATGAAGGGAAATTTGCTTTGGGATAAAGCCCTGTATTGCATCTCACTCTTTTAGGGATATGCTAGACTTTTTAATTTCAAAATAGATTTTAGGGGCCGGCGATGTGGCGCAGTGGGTAAAAGCCCCAGTCAGCAGCATCAGCATCCCACTGGGGGCTCGTTTGAGAGCTGGCTGCTCTACTTCCAATCCAGCTCTCTGCTATGGCCTAGGAAGGCAGTGGAAGATGGCCCAGGTGCTTGGGCCCCTGCACTTGTGTGGGAGACCAGGAAGAAGCTCCTGGCTCCTGGCTTTGGATCAGTTCAGTGCTGGATGTTACAGTCATTTGTGGAGTGAACCAGCAGATGGAAGACCTCTCTCTCGCTCCCTCTCTCTGCCTCTGCCTCTCTATAACTCTACCTTTCAGATAGATAATGAATAAATCTTAAAAAAATAGATTTTATTGCAGCCAAAACAGTTGAATTAACTTTACATAATAATCTCTCTATCTATAATATATACTTTGAGTCATAAATAATAAAGTCTATTTTATCATATAGTGTTAAACAAAATTAAAGTTTCATACATTAGTGACATATTTCAGCATCCTTAATTTGGTGAGAGATTTTCATGCTTTCCAGTGTTCTGCTAAATCACCATACCTACACTGTTGTATAAAACTGAAACACTGAAATTTAACTTTGTACACTTTCCGCTTATGCTCAGATTCCAAACAAAACTTCTCATAAGCTTCTTCTATTTCTGGACCCATCTCATCGTCAATATCATCCCAGTATGGATCACTAGCCCTGGATAAATCTGTTCCATCTTCTTCATAATCTGGGGAAAATCCTCTCTTTCAAGAAATTATTGATATTTTTCTTGGTAATCTGGATCAGCTGCAGTGACAGGAACACTCTCAGGTGTATAAAATATTGGTTCATTCATAAAGTAGTTAGGATCATTTTCAGGTGTTGCTTAATTAATTGTATGTTGAAATTGCATGGACTGTACTCCAGTTATTCAAATGGAGTTCTCCAAGTTTCAATAGTATCTGTTCTACACCTTTTCTGCGGTTAGCATCTAGGACTAGAAAAGGATTAGAAAACAGGGTATTTGATATCCAATCATTTTGTGATGATTGAGATGGAATACATGCATTTCTATTGCTGAAGTTATTGATCCTGCAAGAGTAATGAACTCAAATCATAGGTGTAGTTCCTGGAACTTCCACAGTATTTGTGTCATCTTGGACATTTGTTATGAAGATCAGACACCTGTTAAGCAGAGTTGTGTATGTTTGATCCTGTCCAAACTTCCTTTGGGGCTATTATTTAAACTCATTTGTATATTATTCAAAACTTCATTTTACACAAACATACTAATTTACTAAAAGTTCAACTTTTAAGTAACTTCTATAACTCACTAGGAATACAAAACACCTTTTTCAAATAAGACTTTTTTTAATATCATAAACATTCCTGTCTTTACATCACCTCTATTACAGTGTGTTTTTTTAAAAGATTTATTTATTTATTTTGAAATGCATGGTTACAGAGAGAGGGAGAGACAGAGAGAGAAAGAGATCTTCCATTCACCAGATGGTTACAATGGCTAGCATTGAGCCAAGCCAAAGCCAGGGGCCAGGAGCTTCATCTGGGTCTCCCACTTGGTAGCAGGGGCCCAAACACGTGGACCATCTTCTGCTGCCTTTCCTAGGCCATTATCAGGGAGCTGGATCATAAGTGGAGTGGCCAAGACACGAACCAGCATTCCTATGGGACGTTGGCATGGCAGGTGGCAGCTTAGCACCCTTCCACCACAATGCCAGCACCTATATTGTGCTTTTCTCTTTCCCCTACTTTTGTGACTCCTATCATTCTCCCAGAGCTCAGCTAAAATTTTTCTTTTTGAAGATCTTCTTTCTATTATTTTTTCTATATTATTTCCTGCTGCCTGGCACATTAAGTCTTACTTTGCTTTTTATATAATTACTTGGTATCCATGCCTAATTTCATTAATTTTGTTTTATGTATATGTCATATCTACCCCAATAGGAAGTGGTATTTTATTGCTTGCTTGCTTGTTTGTTTTACCACTGACATGTTTCCCTTTTCCTAAGATATAAGATAAATAAATGAATGAAAGAATACATTAATGACAACTGTGGCTATTTTCTTTTCTTTTCTTCTCATTTTTTTTTTTTTTTTTTTTGACAGGCAGGGTGGACAGTGAGAGAGAGACAGAGAGAAAGGTCTTCCTTTTTGCCATTGGTTCACCCCTCAATGGCCACTGCAGCCAGCACACCGCGCTGATCCGAAGCCAAGAGCCAGGTGCTTCTCCTGGTCTCCCATGCGGGTGCAGGGCCCAAGCACTTGGGCCAGCCTCCATTGCCCTCCTGGGCCACAGCAGAGAGCTGGACAGGAAGAGGAGTGACTGGGACAGAATCCGGCGCCCCGACCAGGACTAGAACCCAGAGCTATTTTTAAACTATACATAATCTTCAGGATTCATTTGCATTTTTTTTTCTATTTTTAAAGGATTTTTTTAGGGTTTGTTTTCATCTACTTGAAAGACATACACGGGGGTTGGGGAGAGAGAGAGAGATCAGCTAGATCACTCAAATGCCCGCAACAGCCAGGACTAGACCAAACAAAGCTAAGAACTGTGAACTCCGCCCAGGTCTACCACGTGATTGGCAAGAACACGATCACTTCAGCTATCATTATCACTTCATTATCCTTATCATTATCACTATCATTATCACTTCAGAATGCATTAGCAGAAAGCTGGATCAGAAGAGAGGGCTTAACTCTCTGCACCACAACGTCCATTCCAGGCTTTTGTATCCCTTTGGTATCCCAGCCACTCCTCTTATTTACCTAAGGCAATATAGGAGAATGCATTGATTGTATTTATATATTCTGTTTCCCAGAACTAAAGTACTTCCCTGTACATAGTGATAGCTACCTAAGTGTGTGTGTTTTGATGATGAATTTATTGCAGTTCATGTTAAATGTCTTTTCCTTATTCAAGTAGTTGAGTGTAATTTTTCTTCAACACTCAGCACTTCTTTTATTATTATTTTACATTTTACTGTGAAATAGATATACCAAAGAACACATGGTAATAAATTTGTACAGGTTAAAGACAACAATGGGTTATCCATTTGTATAGGTATTATTGTTGAGGGCAGTTTTAAATTTATATGTTCAAATGCTGTACAATCCACCTGGCATCGTGGCCTAGTAGGCAAAGTCACTACTTGCAATGTCGGCATCACGTATGGGCACCAGTTCTTGTCCAGGCTGCTCTACTTCCAATCCAGCTCTGTGTGCTCGCTCTCTCTTTCCTCTCTGTTACTCTGACTTTGAAGGAAATAAATCTTTTTTAAAAAATGCTGTATAATCATAATGATCAATACAGCAAAATGTGACTAACTACCAGAAAAGTATCCAAGAAACATATAAGAAACATTATCTGTGAAATACTGTTTTCCTTCAAGATATGATTATCATGACTCATTTATATACGTGAGAGAAATCCAACAACTATTCAAACTATTACAGAGGTACTAGACAAAAACTATATTCTTGATTCTCAAGGCCATATTATAGAATTAACTTCTTTAATCAGTATATTTGTATCTTTATTATCTGTTAAAACCATGAGTTGGTGATTCAAAGATCCTTCCACTGCCCTTTCCAGCTTTTCTCAAATAATAGTGTGTGATTTGGCAAAATAGCTGAAAGACTGGTTAATAATTTACAGTCTTTGATAAGACATTAATGTTCAGCCAACTCATTGTGGTTCAAATGTTTCAGCAATGATAATCCCAAATTGAAGCCAAACACATAAATCATTGAAGAGTTTTGTTTGCAAGATGACAGCTTGTTTTCCTTGGCTTTTCACAATTTGCATGGATTCCAAATTTGCATTCTCAAGGAAAATTCCAGGAAATCTTCATGTTAATGCTCAAAACCTCAAACTTTTGCTAAAACAAAAGAAACCGATTCATAAAGTTTGCGCTTAAAGCATTAGAATAGTTTCTACTCTCAAAGTGTACTTAGTTTTATAACTTGAAGGGTAAAATAATTAGCATGATCTCCTTACAGCTGTATCTTGATGCTTTCTCAACAAAATTTCTGTAAATAGCTGTCAAAATGTCAGTCTGAAAGAATGGAAAATCATGTCCCTGTTGATGAATCTGTGCATGTTAAAAGTATGGCAGCCACCAGGAAGTTCAACCGAATACCTGCTCTGGTAACTGCTCTGCACCTGATCAGAGGACTTGCTGGAGCGTACGGATGAGACTGATGTAGTACTGAAATATACTGACAAATACCAAACATGCTACATTCATTCATTTTACACTGAGTCCACAGAAACTGACTACAGCAAAGCTCTTGCCTACGTGAGATGTCTATGATCCTAGACTGAGTTAGAATGGTACTCTTCTCTTCCCTAGGAGGAAATACTTTATAAAATCCAATTTTTATGGAGACAGAGGATAAGCCCTTATTGGTAGTTTCAAAGACTTATCATGAACCCAGAATTTGAATTCAACTTAGGAAAACAGAGACAAATTTTGAAAAACTCGTGACTTAAACTTTATCTTCTCTCCTTTCCTCAATGGCAACCTAGCAAGCTTCTAGTGTTTTCATCCCCTCCCTTAATCTTGCTCTACACTTCACTGCTAATCCTTAATGATTTATATGACAAAATCCCCTGATTTTATAAAAAATTATCTGAAGTACATCTACACTTAATATTATGTACATAAATCTCTTTAAGCCATTATTTTCTTCCAAGGATATTTTCATATTAACTAAGACAAAAAACAAATGGAAGTCCACTGTAGAAATATTAAATAGTAGTGTGTAGGCCAACCACACTTTAAAAGTGGTTGTATGTGGAGCTTTTGCAGTGCAGAACACAGCCCTTAGGATGCCCACATCCCATTAACAGTGTGTTGGATTTGTGTCCTGGCTCCAATCCTGATTCCATCTTCCTGTTGTGTTCTCTGTGAGACGGGGTGATGGTTCAGATGATGGTTCAGGTGATGGGGTTCCTGTCTCCCATGTTGGGGAACTTGACTGAGTTCCTATCTCCTGGATTCTGCAAAGCCTTACTCTAGCTGTTGTAGGCATTTGGAGGAGTGAACCAGAGCATACTAGGAATGTCTGTCTGTCTGTCTCTCTCTCTCCCCACCCCACCTTTAAAGTAAACAAAACAAAGACAGAAAGGTGATTGCTTACACAGTACTTAGATCTAAACTCCCTGTCGGAGTGTTGAAACAGAAGTGATAACTAAAATAGTGCAGAGCTTGGATTGAATATCAGGTCTAATAAAAGATACAACATGCTATTAACAAACATGAATTCCTCCTACATAAGTTAACTGTCTTGAAATTGATAAGCCATTGTATTGAACCTTACCTGGGGGTATTCTGAACCCCAGGAGGAATGGGCAGTATGAGTTCAAAGCCTTCTTTGGCAGTTCTGTTAAAACTATCCTTGGCACTCTGATTTCTATTTGGCATATGATATAAATTGATTTTTATATCACTGGCATTTGTGACTTTCCTACCAGTAATGGTTAAAAAAAAGCCCATAATCATTCTTGTTTCTTCTACATTCATTTTGGGGTACTCAAAGGGTTATGATAAGGTCTAAATATGCTGAGAATTCTCTTCTGCTCAGAAAAATTGTCATATTAGAATTCAAGGTAGTGTTATAATGCTTATTGCAGCTGTTTAGATGCAAAATATCTGCAACATTGAGTTTGAATTTAGTTGTTATAATTGTATCTACAATCTAATGCTATGGGCATTTTTAGGAGTGGTTCATTGCTGAAAATTTAAGCTTACAATAGGTTAAGTGGCTATTTAGATTGTGTTGTTCCTACCATGTAATTCACATTTACTTCTCTATAAGATTCTTAAACTGCTTGAACTGAAAGTTGAAGGCTTCCTCCATAGATGGCTATGAACTCTCATTCTTACTCTGAAAAAATAAAAAGATAATTTGTTTTATCTTCCTTTTTTGTCCATTCATTTTCTTTTGCCATACTTGGTAATGCAACATCCTCTTTTGCTGATGAAGTTGGTCTACACAGAGTGCTAAATTCCAGGTGAGAATTGTTTACTGTGCTAAGGTTTCGAAACATGAGAAAATTTGCCCAAAATAGGCAGGAGGAGGGTGAAATGCTATATTTGAATAACAGGAACACATTTTTCTTCATCAAAGAGAAAACACTTACAAAAAGAAGCCTAAAATTTGGTCCACAACAGATATTAATTTTAATTAAGACTCACGAAAAAGATGACAAGTCTACTGATGAATGACTCTTTTTCCATGCTTTTCTTTCCATTTCGCTTCATGGTCTTGCTTGAAGTTACATTTTCAAGGCTTCAGTAGAGGCTCATTACAGAGTAAAGAATCATGGCAGTTTCTGGTTCTCCAAATGAAGAATCCCCAGTGTTGGGGAAGGTAGCACTCTTATAGCCGAGACTTCATAATTTGTTTAGTCTAAAGTCTTCTCTGGAGGCTCACTAATTAAAAGACATGGATCTAAGGACTTTGGGGAAAACAGAGATGGATAAATGTAAAAAATAATCTGTTGGACTACTGGCATATATGCACAGGCACTACATAGGGAACCAATTGTAGGCAGTGAATTGAAGTTCACATCGCATAATGAGGTGAATCAGGCTTCAATGCAGTAGGGGATGTTGTTCAATATGGTTTCTGTGCAACCAGTGAGGCTCTAAGTGAAAAATAAGAAACAGCTGGTTAGTTGAATATTTCATGTGTTTATGATGCAGACATTGCTTCACTCTAATATTATACTCTTAAGCAAGGTCTTTCCAACCCTTAATATATCACAAGATACAAGATAGGTCATATTCAGAGTTAATAGTATTACCTATATGTCCATCTGTATCTTCGTTTTTTTCTAGTTTAGCTAGTTGTCTTGTAAAATTTTCTACAATTACAGTTTGCATGATTATTTCCTCATGACTAGATTTAGTACAAATGTTCTTGGGAAGAGTACTGTAGAGATATTATTTACTTCCTTCACATCACATTACCTTTAAAGGTGATGAGGAGTGCATGGCACAAAACTTAAAGTCAAGCACATATTCTACGTTTCCCAATAATCTTTTACCTGAATATTTTAGTATTTATCAGATGCCCCTTTAACCAAACCAATAAAATATTATACTGCACTTTTACATTGGTGATTTTAAAATTTTAAAATTCCTACCATGTATTTAAGTTGGCATGATACCATGTAGCATGGAATTTATAACACATGTGAAAGCAAAGTGTATGAAAATCACAATCCATATGTCAAGAAGGAAAAAAATGAAGCTATATGGCTGTAATTTTTCTGCACTATGCACAGTGGTATATTACATAACTGTGTACTTGAGTAAATTAAAAAATATATACTATAAATCCTAAAGTTTGTTAAAAAGATAACATAATAGTTACAACTAATAGATCAAAGAGTGGATTAGCAGAAATCATATAAAAATTTTGTTAATCCAAAAAAAGGCCACAAACACAGGAAAAATTAAAACAAAATGTAAATGAAACAAATATAAATTCAATGGCAAGATGATAGATTTAAATCTCATCTTATGAAAACTCAAATGGAAATTATGTAAGTACCCCCATTTAAATGCCAGAGATAATCATATTAGATAAAACATCAAGATACAACTATATGGATAGTTTGAAGCACTCATGGCAAAATGAACTTAAAAGATAAGTTGGGAGAGGGAAAAATATTATTATATTAAATAATGCAAGTTTATTTTTTTCAAAGTTGTAGAGACTGAGAATCTAAGGTCAAGAGGCCAGTGCTGTCAGTTTCTGATGAGGGCTCATTCACTGGCTTCTAGATAAGTCTCATTGTGTCTTCACATGCCTGTCAGAGTAGAGAGAGGAGGGAGGGATGGAAGAAAGGAATACAAAGTCTTGGCTGTTCCTTCTTAGTCTCATCAATGGGCTCATTCTGCTATGGCCTGGGAAAGCAGTGGAAAATGGTCCAAGTGCTTGAGCCCCTGCACCCAGGCGGGAGACCCAGAAAAAGCTCCTGTCTCCTGGCTTAGGATCAGCCTAGCTCTGGCCATTACAGCCATTTGGGGAGTGAACCAGCAGATGGAAGACCTTTCTTTCTGTCTCTCCTTCTCTCTGTAACTCTACCTCTCAAAAAAATAAATGTCTTTAAAAAAAAGAAAATAAATCAATAAAGATAATATTTGTAACTATCTAGATACAAAATATCCTTTGATATCCTTTGTTCATTTCTTAAATGAGTTGTTTGTTTTGTTGCTGTGGAATTTCTTGATCTTCTTATATATTCTAGATGTTAATCATTTAATATTTCCTCCCATTCTGTCAGTTGCCTCTTCAATTTGTGAATTGTTTCTTTCGCTGCACAGAAGCTTCAGAGTTTGATATCCCATATTTCTATGTTTGCTCTTAATGCCTGCAATTTCGGAGTCTTATTCAAAAAAATCATTGCCTCAATGTCTTGGAGCGTTTCCTATGTTTACTTCTAGTAATTTGGTAGTTTCAGGTCTTACATGTAGATCTTTGATGCATTTTGAGTTGATTTTTGTATAGGGTGTTAAGTAGGGGTCTTGTTTCAAACCTCCACATGAGAAAACCAATTTTCCAAACATCATCCAAGGAAGAGTTTGTCCTTTCCCAAGGGAATACTATTAGAACATTTGTCAAAAATAAGTTGGTTGTAGATGTATGAATTTATTCCTGGCAATTCTCTTCTGTCCCCTTGATGTCTGTGTCTATTTTTATGCCACTGTCATGCTGTTTTGGATACAACAGCCCTTTAGTACCTCAGGAAATCTGGTATTATGATGCCTCTGACTTTATTTTTATTGTTCAAGATTCACTTTGGCTATTTGAGACCTTTTGTGTTTCCATATGAATTTTAGGATTTTTTTAAAATATCTACTTATTTGAAAGAGTGACTGACAGGAAGGAAGAGAGAAAGAGAAAGAGAGAGAGAGAGAGAGAGAATCATCTATTTGCTGGTTCATTCCCAAAATGGCCAAAACAGCCCGGTCTGTACCAGGCTGAAGCCAGGAGCCAAGAAATCTATCTGGTCGTCCACATGCATGGCAGGGTCCCAAGTACTTGGGCACATTAACAGGGAGCAGGATTGAAAACAGAGCAACTAGGACTAAAATTGCTCTCTGATACAGGGTGCCATAGTTTTAGGTCATGGCTGTTTGACCCACTGAAACCCCAGGAAATTTTTTTCTTTTTTTTTCTTTTGTTTTATTTTTGGCAGATAGAGTTAGACAGTGAGAGAGAGAAACAGAGAGAAAGGTCTTCCTTCTGTTGGTTCACCCCCCAAATGGCCACTATAGCCGGCGCTACGCCGATCTGAAGCCAGGAGCCAGGTGCTTCCTCCTGGTCTCCCATGCGGGTCAGGGGCCCAAGCACTTGGGCCATCCTCCACTGCCCTCCCGGGCCACAGCAGAGAGCTGGACTGGAAGAGGAGCAACCAGGACTAGAACCCGGTGCCCATATGGGATGCCAGCACCGCAGGCGGAGGATTAACCAAGTGAGCCACGGCGCCGGCCCCAAGAATTTTTTTTCTTAATTAAAGATATTCGAAATACAATTTTATTATGAGTCTAAATCAAAAGGAATGGGAATGGCAATAACAAGCAATATTCCACCTCTGAATATTGTAGTGACTGTTAGAAGTGTTATATTTGACATCCAAGAAGGAAACAGCTGTGTTCCAAAACAGCTAACTATGCAGATCCAAAAACTGAAGGCATTTTTTTTAACTGCTACATTCACTCTGAAGCTCATTCATCTCCTTCAGCATCCCACAGCTGAAGCACATGTTCTCCTTAGCTGGTGGTAGATTGACACACATGCTACATCACTGACAGCACAGGAAAGTTGCTTATAAAACTAGACTTCTAACAGGGCTCCAGCTTCACTTACTCATGGGTCATCATCCTCATCTGAGAGAGCAGTTGTCTGGGCACCGTCTAAACCATCCATGCTCATACTATGCAGTCAATGTTGAGTCCAGGATCACCTCTGGTGAGGCAAGCAGGCATGGCAGCAAACTCCAAATTAGGGTCTCCAGTAAGCTTTCTAGCAAGCCACACACACACACACACACACACACACACGGAATGAGAGAGCCTAGCCAGCTACGTCTCAGACATTGAACTTCATGGGCTCCTAGTCAGTGTGGAACATGAGCAAGTGGACCTTATTTATTTATTTATTTATTTATTTTTGACAGGCAGAGAAGACAGTGAGAGAGAGAGACAGAAAGAAAGGTCTCCCTTTTGCCGTTGGTTCACCCTCCAATGGCCACCACGGCTGGCGCACCGCGCTGATCCCATGGCAGGAGCAAGGTACTTATCCTGGTCTCCCATGGGGTGCAGGGCCCAAGCACTTGGGCCATCCTCCACTGCACTCCCGGGCCACAGCAGAGAGCTGGCCTGGAAGAGGGGCAACCAGGACAGAATCCGGCGCCCCAACCGGGACTAGAACCCGGTGTGCCGGCGCTGCAAGGCGGAGGATTAGCCTAGTGAGCCGTGGCGGCCGAGCAAGTGGGCCTTAAATGGTAGCATGGCTCCATACTTCCCAAACTCCCCAGTCAGATGACAATTAACAAAGGTCATAATTCCAGGTACTGCCATTGCCCAGTTTGCACAGTTTGAACTGTGCTTAAGGCTCTTCCTGCACTTCCATGGTGGTGTTATCTTCCAAAAACCTCTCCCTGGGCCTCCGACTGAAATTGGAACAGTGTACCTTAGGACTATTCTTTGCAGTTCTGTGAAGAACGTCATTTGTATTTCGATGAGGATTGCATTGAAACTGTACATAGCTTTGAGCAGTATGGGCATTTCAATACTATTAATGCTTTCAATCCCTTTACATGGACTAATGTTCTTTCTATTCTCAATTTCTTCTCCTTCTTTCATTAATGAGTTGTAATTTTTATTGGAGATGTCTTTCACATCCTTGTTTATCTCAGTATTTTATTTTTTGTAGCTATTGTGAAGCAGATAATTCTTTCAATTTTTTCAGCCAGCCAATATTTATATATAAAAATGCTTATTTTGTGCTTTGATTTTGCATCCTTCAACTTTGCTGAATTCTATGGTCAGGCATAACAGCCCTTGGTGCAGAATATTGGTTCGCCTCTCTATGAAATGATGTCATCTGCAGAAAGGAATAATCTAACTTCCTCTTTCTGATTTGAATGCATGCATTTTTCCCTTCTCTTATTTAATGGCTCTGACTAAAACTTTGAGAACTGTGTTGAGTAAGGGTGGCAAGATCCTAAGCATGATATATAACATCAACAAAAATCAATGATCATCTCGGCAGATACAGAGAAAGCATTTGATAAAATATAAACTCCTTTCATGATAGAAACCTTAAACAAATTAAGTATAGTAGAAGATGGGAAAAATTTAAATTCATGCATATAGGAGTTTCAAAAAGATGGAAAATGCACATTACAATGAAAACTGTGTATTCATTTTAAAATCATTTTTAACCAGTTGAAACATTATCTTTTAATTCATTTTCTCACAGACTTTTTGAAATACATTCCTAGATGCCACATAAAAGAAAAAAAGTTAAATATAAAGGCATAGAGATTAAATATAAAAAGATGAGAGAAGACATAGGATGCCAACACTGTTCAAAGGAAAATTAGGATAGCTTTATCTTATCAGATAAAGTGGATTTCACAGTAAAGAATATTAGCAGGGGTGAATCACACAACCTCAGATTTATAAAGAGATCAATTACTCAATAGAACATAGCAATCCTAAATATTTATGTACATAGTAAAACAGCTTCAAATACATGAACTAAAAAAAAAAAAGCCCTAACAGAGCCATAAAGACAAGCAGAAAACTAAGGTTGGAAATTTCCAGCACCACTCTCTCTGAATGACAGAACAATAGAAAGAAAATCATCAAGGATTTAGTAAACTTGAAAACCCATTATTTCCATGACTTGTCACGTTTTTAAGCACTCTACAAAGCACACACTTCTTTTTCAAGTATACATGGAACATTTATATAGATAGACTAAATTCTGAGCCATCAAATAAATATCAATAGATTAAAAATGATTAAGGTAGGGGCTGGCACTGTGGCAGAGCAGATAAAGCTGCTACCTGCAGTGCGTGCATCCCATATGGGTGCCGATTTGAGTCCCAGCTGCTCCACTTCCAATCCAGCTCCCGGCTATGGCCTGGGAAAGCAGTAGAAGGTGGCCCAAGTCTTTGGGCCCCTGCACCCGCATGGGAGACCCAGAAGAAGCTCCTGGTGAAGAACTCCAGGCTACCGGCTTCGGACTGGCCCGGCTCTGGCCGTTGCAGCCATTTGGGAGTGAAGCAGCAAATGGAAGACTTTTCAGCTTAATTATGCTGATTGAAATAAGTTCAAAAAAAGTATCTAGTTAGTTTGATCCCATTCATTTACAATTCCAGAAAAAGCAAACTAATCCAGAATGACAGTCAAAACTCATCAAACTGTTTTAAAAATGCACATTTTTTTCATCTGAACTATATCTTCACAAAGCTGTTAAAAACTTAATAATGCTATTAAGAAATAAATAAGACTGAAGAGAGAGAAATGGAGTATGAAGCAAGTTTATATGTCAGAGAAATTTCACCTCTACCTGTATGTTTCAGTGTGATCACATACTGAAACTAGAATGAAATACTAATTCATAAGATAGAGGAAAAAGAAACATGCATGTCCTAAAGGTATTTATGATACCTCTCTCCGGGTTACTATGTTTAACATAGGAGGACCTTGGTTTGGGCTATTTTAACTTAATATTTTATCCCTTTCTTATTTCTTTTATCATTTGTGTTAGCTCTATAATGAATTGTCCTGGGTATATGCAAAAGAGACTCCTTTTCTAATTCTTACACCTCTATTTAATACGCTAACCACATTTTCATGTCAAAAGACATATGCTTTATATTAAATACCAATATATTCATAAAACCCCCACACAAGCAAAATTTAATATATTTCTTTTTCTTATTAGATATCAAGAAATAAAATCTTCTAACTGAAAAAAATGCTTATGAATACATGAGCATCCATATAACTGGTTCTTAAAGGAGGTGGTAAAATTGAAAATAAGTCATTTATCCCTGCGAGTTGAATACATATCCTGTTTTTATGCATTGATGAAATTCTTAGGATTGAAAAAATAACATGGCAGAAAAATATTTCCCACTCATTTCCTCATGTAATTCTCAAAATAGTCCCAAAGGTTACATAATATCACTATTGTCATTTTATTGATAAGATCTGTGAGGCTCAAAGAGTATTAACAGCTCTACCACAGTCACACAGTATCTAACTGTGGGTACTATTTAAATCCCAGTATGTCCAGTTTCTAAGTTAATGATCTGATCATTTTATTTGGCTAATTTCAGACTACATAGATGTTAGAAATTCTGTGAGTTTTCCATTAGAGTACAATAAACCACCCCAAAACTCAGGGTCTTAAAACAACAAGAATCATCTATGTAACTTGAAGGCATAATATTTGGCAGAAATCAGCAAGGAATCTTTCTTGCTTCACACAACTTCCTGTAAGATGGTTTGACTGGGGCTGGAAGGTCTCTTTACAAGATTTTCTCTCCTGATTGGCAGGTTGGTTCTGACAGCAGAGAGCTTCCCTGGAACTGTTGGCAGAACACCTACACGTGGCCTCTTCAAATGGCTGTGGCTTCTTCACAAGTGTGGAATCTGGCTTCCAAAAGAAAGCAGGTTTTGGAAAGTACTAGAAAAAACTAAAAGACTATATTATTCTGTATAACCTAGCACCAGAAGTCACTCAGCAGTTATAGCTCATCCAGACTCAAAGTTACATAAACCACCACTTGAGGGAGGATATGACTATCATAAGAGAACACGTGGGATAGGGTCTAATGTGGAAACTATCTTTAAAAAATACAATCTACCATAGAAATCATCCAGATTATTATTTCTCAAACTGTATTCAATTGCAATGACCTAGCACAGGTTTTAATTCATTTGTGCCACTATAAAAGAATGTCTGAGGCTGGATGATTTATCAAGAATGGGATTTCTCACAGTTCTAGTGGCCTTGAAGTAGGCAGGCATTCAGGTTAAAACTGATCAGATTTGTGAACTGGAAGACCACGCCCCTGTGTGACCTCATGCTCTTACCTGATGCCTTTGTCATGGCCCTGTGTGGCCTCATTCCCCTACCTGTCCACACTGGGGTGCCAACCAGCCAATCAGGTTAATTAACCACTCCCCTTTGGAGTGGGTTAAAAGCCTGGGACACAGTGTGCCCGGGGCCCCTGCTCTTCTTCCCTGGCCTCTTGCCAGGACAGGGCTTGCTGTAGCCCTGTGCCTCCAGGGTGCATGGCCTTCAGGCCATGTGCTCTAGGCTTCCTGGCCTAGATGCTCATCCACATGGCTGGTTCCTGGTGCTTGGTATGAACCCCCAATTCACTTCTCTCCCCTAAATAAAGCTCTCACTCTCTTGTGCACCTTTCTTACTAAATAAAAGCTTAAAACGTACCAAGCTGCCTCGTTTATCTGTGCCAGTATTTAGAATTCTTCTCTAAATATTAGGCAAGAACACTCTCGGGCTTATTAATATTGGGAATTTAGTAATAAGCCCATGGTGAAATCGTAAGGCACCCCAAATTCCAGTAGTGCATGCAGCACTAAGGAACTTTAAGGGGCCACATTTCAGGGTAAATTTTAGGGGGTCTTTTCCGATTTCAGCCGTAAAGTCCAGCATTAAGGCAACAGCAACTAATGAAGGCCTGCTTCCTCCTCATCACACACTGGAAGGTGGAAATGCAAAAGAAAGAAACAGGATGGATCTATCACCTTCCCCCAAGGTCCCACCTCCTTTCCACTGCAAAAATGGCAGAACCCAGTCATTAGTTATCAATAATAACTTTGAGTGTAAATGACCTAAATTCTCCAATTAAACAATACAGACTGCTGAATGGATTAAAAAACAAGACCACATATTTGCTGCCTACAAGAAACATACCTTGCCTTGCCAACAAAGATATACACAAACTAAAAGTGAAAGGATGGAAAAATATATCCCATACAAACAGGAAGGAAAAATGGGAAGGTGAGTCATCCTAATATCAGACAAAATAGACTTTAACACAAAAGCTGTTAAAAGAGACAAAGAAGGGCATTAGGTGGTGATTAAGGGATTAATTCAACAGAAAGATCCCACTAAATGTATATGCACAGAAAGCCACCTGGCTATTTAAAACAAATGTTAATGGATCTAAAGAAAGACATAGGCTCCAATACAATAACAGTGGGGGACTTCAAAACCCACTGTTATCAATGGACAGTTCAACTAGCCAAAAAATAAAGAAACAACAAGGCTCATCTACACTGTAGACGAAATGTACCTAATTGATATCTATAGAACATTTCCCAGCACAGCTGCAGAACACACATTCTTTTCATCAGCATGAAACTTTCTTTAAGATAGTCATAGGCCATAAAGCAAGCCACAACAAATACAAAAAATCTGAAATCATACCATGTGTCTTTTCTGACCACAATGGATGGAAGCTGCAAATTAACAACTCAAGAAGCTCTAGAAAATACAGAAATACATGTAAACTGAGCAACATGCTCCTGAATGAAAAGTGGTTCATAGAAGAAATCAAAAGGGAACAAAAAAATTCCTAGAAATGAATGAAGATGACAACACAACTTATCAAAACTAATGTAATAACAGCAAAAGCAGTGTTAAGAGGAAAGTTTATAGCAATTAGTGCCTACATCAAGAAACTGGAAAGGTATCAAATAAATGATCTGACAATATATCTCAAGGATCTAAAAAAAAAAAAAAAAAAGAAGAAACCAAACCCAAAATTAGTAGGAAGAAAGAAATAATAAAAATTAGAGGAGAAATACTACATACTACATTTGCCTGTAGTAAGATGGTGGTGGTGTCTTTTTCAGTGGCACAGAGGCAGGCACTACTGGGGAGAAGGGCAGCGCTAGTAGCTGCATTTCCATTTCCAAGTTCCAACCAATTTCAATGTGATCCCAGTCAAAATACCAAACAAAATAGCAAAGATATTCTTTTCAGATCTGGAAAAAAAAATGATCATGATCTTAAAATTCATATGGCCTTGCAAGAAACCCTAAATAGCTGAGCTACTCTAGACAATAAAAATAAAGCTGGAAGCATAACAATATTAGATTTCAAGACCTATTACAGGGCAGTTATAATCAAAAGAATTTGATACTTGCACAAGAATAGGCATGTCAACCAATGGAACAGACTATAGACTCCAGAAATTAATCCATGCACCTACAACAAACTAATTTTTGACAAATGATCTAAAATCATCCCTGGGTAATGAACAGTCTCTTCAACAAATGGTGTTGGGAAATTGGATTTCTGCATGCAGAAGCATATATATATATATATATATATACACATATATTCAATTCACAGTGCATCAGGGATCTAAGTCTAAAACTGGAAACCAAATAAATGTCAAAATTAGTTTTTGAGTGAACAAACATTCAAACCATGTCAACATAAATGTGAAAGAAAAAAAAGATTTTTAGATACCAGCTGAGAATTGCATAATTGAAATATTTGAGATCAAGTCTTAGGAATACACACTGTAGTCTGGCACCACGGCTCAATACGCTAATCCTCTGCCTGCGGCGCCAGCACACGGGGTTCTAGTCCCGGTCAGGGCGCCGGATTCTTTTCCGGTTGCCCCTCTTCCTGTCCAGCTCTCTGCTGTGGCCTGGGAGTGCAGTGGAGGATGGCCCAAGTGCTTGGGCCCTGCACCTCATGGGAGACCAGGAGAAGCACCTGGCTCCTGCCTTCGGATCAGCGTGGTGTGCCGGCCGCAGCGTGCCGGCCACAGCGTGCCAGCCGCAGCGGCCATTGGGGGTTGAACCAATGGAAAAGGAAGACCTTTCTCTCTGTCTCTCTCTCTCTCTCACTATCCACTCTGCCTGTCAAAAAGAAAAAAAAAAAAAGAAATACACATTGTAAATAAATTATTTGGGTGGATTTTATGCATTCTTAAACTTGAGATCCACTTATCCAACAATCTGATTTGAGAGAAAAAGAAAATAACACCTAGATAATTTTAAATTATTTTTCAGGAACACAGAGTTAAGTATGTTATTATTAACTTCTTTATTGGAGCATATTACTTTTGAATCATTAAGAACAAGTTCATTTATTAATCCTGTAATAAAGGCAATAAAGAGTAAACTTAAGGGAAAACACTAAAAATGCAAATGCCTACTGGGGCAAGGAGTTGATATATGAGTGTGGCAGACCTGGTGTGATGAAGTGGAAACAGAAAGATCAAAGAGCCCTGAAGAGATGGAGCTTTCTTGGAGGGCCAAGTAACGGCCTGAGTAACAAGGCCACTACAGTAAAAGGCTATACATCACAACAGGGACGTGAACGTTCCTACAGCGGTCTTAAAATGCTTTTGGTCAAAATTGTCTCCAGTGCCTCATTCTGTTCAGTGTGGGCAAGAGATACATGCTGAATGCTTGTTGAGTAAGCAATAGGATTGAGTGAAAAACTTAAGGTTCCATCTTCTCCAGAAAGTAGCTAAAACGGAGTAAGTGATGTGCACTGGCCTGTTTTCCCTAGATTTCAAGATAAATGCACTTTAATTTTCCCCATATAAATACAAACCTACACAGATATACATACAAATATATAAAACTACACTTTACTCCTAAAACCCTCTCTCACCATATTGTACAGAAACAATTCCTGCAGAATGCATTCATTTATGAATACTTCTTGTTTCTTTTGGAGAGAATGAAGTCAAGCAGGAGTTTATTGTTCTCACCAAACATTATAAGTGCTCCGAGGAGCAGGATCCCTGTTAACACATGCTCATCATGACCTTTCAAAGAGCTTGCCCTCTCCAGGCCAGCTGGATCCACGGCCACTTCTCAGATACTCTAATTTCTTGCAAGAAGAGAAGGAAAAATATTCTTAAATCCTGATGAAGAAGCTAACTTTAATACATCAGTGTACTTTTTTTTTTTTTTTAAGATTTTTTTACTTGCTTATTTGAGATGTAGAGTTACAGACCCAGAGAGGGAGAGACAGAGAGAAAGGTTTTCCATCTGCTGGTTCACACCCCAAATGGCCAAACAGTTGGAGTTGGACTGATCCTGGAGCCATTCTAAAGCCAGGAGTAGAAGCTTCTCCCAGGTCTCCCAAGTGTGTATAGGAACCCACGCACTTGGGCCATCTTCCGTTGCTTTCCCAGGCCCTAGAAGAGAGCCATATCAGAAGTGGAGCAGCTGGGACTAGAACCAGTGCCCATATGGAATGCAAGCACTACAGATGGAGGCTTAGCCCACTATGCCTTATTGCCAGCTCCTCATCAGTGTGCTTCTAAAGAAAGCAGAAAGAGCCTCACTTTTGGGGAAAGAAAAAGAAAAAGAAAAACTCCAAGGAAAATAGCTAGAGACACCAGCAAAAATAAGACCTTTCACCCTTCTATGATGCTGGATCCGGTGCATCTAAACTGTCTGCACCAGCTAAAAAGAAACAGGGCAGCTGTTGTGCAAGTCTCTCACTGGCCTTTGCCCGCCAGAGGTGGCTGCGATTCATTCGTCCACGTGCCCGTTTTATCCTTCTGCTATTGCTGATTGCTAATTTCCTGGGTATTAATTACAAAGTTCAGTCCTTCCCCTATTGAGTCTGAAATAGAGAAGGAGGGCTAAGTTTAGAACAAAGGCTGTCAAATTCCCCTATCAACTCAGTATATTTAAGGCCAAGGACATGCAAAGCAAAGAGACACATTCCTTCCCTTTCAAGAAAATTTCTGTGAAATTAGAATGACTCAAACATTCCTTCCAGGTCCTTAAAATAAAGGACGAATGCTAAAGGCATTCCATTTTTGAATGGCTCTAAGAAATCTTTTTCTGGAAGATATGGAAAGAGGGGTAAAATTATCTCAGCTCATTGAACACAAATAAATGTTCCGGTCATCCTTTCCTGCATGATTAAACCATTGTCTTAGGCACAGCCTGGCCTCTAATTCCCAAATGGGTTCATTACTTCATTGAGCATTTCAAGAGTGGAGGAGAAGAAAAAGAATTTTGATATAGTTAACATTTTTACTTTTATCTCAGGAACAAATTCCATACTTTAATACTGCAAAATGTTTGTTTCAGCCACAAGGTTTAATTTGTGGTACATCCTCATGTCTCCTTCACAAGAAGTCATTTCCTGCTTTACAATCTCCACGTGGAACAGAAAGGAGAGACAGAGAAAGACAAACTGAAACCATATAAAATTGGATTTTGCATGTGGCAGTGATTTAACTTTGTCTCTGCTAGCCAAGAAGATTATTCACCTCAAGTGTATTGTCAAGAAAAGTACATCCTCCACTTAAAGAAAGCAAACAACATCATAGCAAACTATGTCATCCATTTTAAAACAATTCTCAAGCAATTTTGATCAACTGAATGGGAATTCTGGGTGCAAGTAAAATCTGGACCAAGGACTTGCATTCACTTGGTAAGAACTGAGACATCTCTCAGAAGAAAAGCATAGGGGCTGGTGCTGTGGCATAGCATAGTAGGTAAAGCTACCACCAGCAGTGCTGGCATCCCAGATGGGTGCTGGTTCAAGTCCCAAGAAAAGCAGTGGAAGATGGTCCAAGTGTTTTGGCCCCTGCACCCATATGAGAGATTTGCAAGAAGACCTGGTTCCTGGCTTCAGATCAGCACAGCTCCAGCTGTTGTGGCCAATTGGGGAGTGAACCAGTGGATGGAAGGCCTCTCTCTCTGCCTCTCCTTTCTGTGTAACTCTAAGTTTCAAATAAATAAATAGATTTTTTTTTAAAAAAAGTATAAAAAATCACAAAGTTAATGAAAAACCCTTAAGCCTAAAAATACAGTCTAAAAACCTAAAAAAAACTCATCAGAATTGTTTAGTGACTAAACTTCAGGTCAAAGAAACTGACATTCTTAGGCCCTCTATTTTTCTCATCTTATCTCATAAGATAAGACTAGATGAATTGTTCCCAGTCTACACTCTCTAGCTTTCTAGGGATTTGCCATATTTCAAAAGCCTAAGGAAATTATCTCTTTTTTTAAATTTATTTGACAGGTAGAGTTACAGAGAGAGAGAGAGAGAGAGAGAGAGAGAGAGAGAGAGAAAGGTCTTCCTTTTCCGTTGGTTCACCCCCCAAATGGCCACTACAGCTGGCGCTGCGCCAACCTGAAGCCAGGAGCCAGGTGCTTTCTCCTGGTCTCCCATGCGGGTGCAGGGGTCCAAGCACTTGGGCCATCCTCCACTGCCTTCCCGGGCCACAGCAGAGAGCTGGACTGGAAGAGGAGCAACCGGGACAGAACCTGGCATCCGCATGGGATGTTGGTGCTGCAGGTGGAGGATTAACCAAGTGAGCCATGGCACCAACCAGGAAATTATCTTTATACTTGGAATAAATACCTAAAACTAGCTAATCATCCTTTCTTTGTTTTTATATTTATTCTAGGTTTTACTTACTTGAATTGTAGAATGAGGGGCAGGGAGGAGATTCCGTCTGCTGGTTCACTCCTCAGATGCAAACAAGAGCCATGGCAGGATCGGGCCAAAGCCAGAATCCAAGAACTCAATCCAGTTCTCTCACATGGATAGCAGGAACCTAGTGACTGAAGCCAACACCTGATTCCTCTCAGGATCTGTATCAGCAGGAAATTGGAACTGGAATCAGAGCTGGACCTCAAACACAGGCACTTCAGTGTCGGGTATGGGTGTCCCAAGTAATGACTTAACCAGTGCACTTAACATCCACCACCTCAAGTATGATAATATTTTGTTTTTCGGAAGAAAAGGATCTTTTTTTTGCTTTTTTGAGAATTTTTTATTTTTTATATTAATGTTTTATTAATTTTTTTACATTTGGTATGATTTTTAGATATAATTCTAATGACATAATATTATTCTCTTCCTCCCTCTCTCCCTCTCTTTCTTTCCCTCCCATTCTCCTTCCTTCTCCCTTTGAATTTTTCTTTTTAGTTTTTGAGATAACATTTTAAATTTACATTACAATAAAAAGGCTCATTGAATAAGAAATTTAAATAAAAAGCAAAAAGACCCTAGCAGGAACATAGGCAATGACTGTAACCAATAATTGAATGGAAAAATTAAATTATTTATATATACAATAAATTTTATAATAATCATAGATCATTAAAAGAATAGTAGTGGTGTAGTGGGTAAAGCTGCCACCTGCAATGCCCTAGCATCCCATATGGGCACCAGTTCAAGCCCTGGTTGCTGCACTTCCAATCCTGCTCTCTGTTATGGCCTGGGAAAGTAGTGAAAGATGACCCAAGTCATTGGGCTCCTGCACCCACATGGGAGTCCTAAAAGAAGCTCCTGATTGGGGCCAGCACCGTGGCTCACTTGGCTAATCCTCTGTCTGCGGTTCTGGCATCCCATATGGGTGCCAGGTTCTAGTCCTGGTTGCTCCTCTTCCAGGCCAGCTCTCTGCTGTGGCCCGGGAGGGCAGTGGAGGATGGCCCAGCTGCTTGGGCCCCTACGCCTGCGTGGGAGACCAGGAGAAAGCACCTGGCTCCTGGCTTCGGATCGGCGCAGCACCGGCCATGGCGGCCATTTGGGGGTGAACCAGCAGAAGGAAGACCTTTCTCTCTGTCTCTTTCACCGTCTAACTCTGTCTGTCAAATAAATTTTAAAAAAATTAAAAAAAAAAAAAAAAAGAAGAAGAAGCTCCTGGCTCCAGGCTTCAGATCAGCCCAGCTCCAGCCACTGCAGCCATCTGGGGAGTGAACCGCAGATGGAAGACCTCTCTCTCTGCCTCTACCTCTCTGTAACTCTGCCTTTCAAATAAATAAATAAATCTTAAAAAAAAAAAAAAAAAACTTATAGTAGTGTAACATTCTTAACCATTGGTTAGACAAAGGTATAAAATAAAGTTTTGCAAAACTATATTTGCAACAACACTGATACACACTGACATTTCCTTTTTTATTTGTTTTTAACATTTTAGCACCTACATATGAGGGAGAACATGTGGTATTTGTCTTTCTGGGTCCAGCTTATTTCACTTAACACGATGTCCTTCAGTTGCATCCATTTTGCTGCAAATGGTAGAATTTTGTTGACTTATTGAAAGCCACAACCTGACTGTCTTATCCTCTAACCCTACCCAGTCCAATAATTCCTTCCATATAAAAATGCTGGTGATTTAAGATATTTAAGATAATATGTTGACATATTCATAGAAGCTCTTTCCTCCCTTTTCTTCTCTCTTTTCCTCTCTCTCTCTCTCTCTCTCTCTCTCTCTCTGTATTGCCTGATGTCCATCTTTGGAGCAAACTGTATATCATGGAGAGCTGTTGAATTATTACTTTTTGCAAACTTCTTAGGCTCTAGAGTTCTCACTTTCCACCCTACATTAAGTGTTTTTTCTTCTCAAACAAATATAGACATTGTTAAAAATAGATTCTCCCCACCTCCTAACATATATATCTTAGATATATTATGTCATTTGATAGGCAAAAATGGTAAAATGATAAAAATCCAGGAGTTAAGGTTCTCCAAACTAGCATTTGAGAAAATATCTGGACATCATGGCCTAGTTAACACTTAAAGCTAACAATCACAACTATTTTTCATGATTGAATATAATTTCATAAATAAAATTATTTCAAAAATATGAATTCTAGATGCTGAAACATTTGAAGACTGCAGGAGAAGTTTTCAGAGGACCTTCTCAAATCCAAAAAATCCTAACTCAACAGACTTTTTGACTGGCTTTTTGAGAGAAAGAGGGAGTACAGAAAGAGATCTTCCATCCACTTGTTCACTCCCCAAATGGCTACAATGGCCAAGGGTAGGCCAGGGCAAAGCCAGGAGCCGGGAACAAGGATCTCCTTCCAGGACTCCGGTATGGGTGGCAAAGACTCCAATGTGGGTGTCAGGCACTTGGGCCATCTTTTGCTGTTTCTCTAGGCATATCAACAGAGAGCTAGATTGGAAGTAGAACAAGCAGGACTCGAACCTGTGCAAATATGGGATGCTGGATTTGCAGGCCAGTGTTTTACCAGCTGCACTACAATGCTGGTCCAGAGTTCAAGGTCTTTTATCTCTTTCCCTTGGACGTACCGTGTTGATAGTTTCTTTTTATCTTAGAACCCCCAAGAACAGCTTTCCCTTGCTTATCTTGCTTTTTTGTTTTGTTGTTTTAGTTTGTTTGCTTTTGCTAGGAGTAGATAAATGCTAATGTTCCCAGATGCTGTCTTCTACAATTGCTTAAGGATGTGCAGATACAAAAGTAGATAGATAAATATATACAGATATAAATGGGGAAATGAAAACTAAGAAAAAACAGAAATGTAATACAATAATTACCTTTGGATTTTCATTACATGAACCTAATTAAACCTTAAGGTTACTGTATCAACTTTTGAATAAGTCCTAGGAATTCAGTATTCTCTTCATTCTTTTCTTTGTTTGCTTTCCAAATCTGGACAATTTATAAAGAGTGACACTTTTCCCCACATCTTTCCTGTATTAGGATTCCTGTCTCCTCTTTTATTTACATCTCTGTAAACTTTGCTACCTGAAGGATTCTTCTTTAATGGATGAATTAAACTTATTTTATTATATTTTGTTTTTAAATATACATGAAATATGATCTACATACGCATTTAAGTACAATACAAAAGCTCCCTACAAAATATGTTCCTGGAAAAAAATAAAAGCCCATACATACTACAGGTCCCAACTTGAAAAATCAGTATTTATCTTTGAAAATACTTCTTAGAATTAATGTGCTTTGATGGAGATGTATAAATGGAAAAATAATTAGGATCTTCATTTGCATTCTTTAGATCCATTCCTGATTAAATCAAATTAGGAGAGTATGGTTTTTTCCACTGATGGAATTTTCTGTGAAGTGGCAATTAAGTTTTAGCCATGATGAGTGACCCACCAGCACCATAGGAAACCCATTTCAAAGACCCAGATCTCAACCAGCTTTTCTAATGGGCAATTATTTGTGAAATGAGAATATTAGTGAAAAGGCAGAAAGGACTGTGCAACATTAGAACTAATACTTGTTAGCTCCAAAAGGGAGAGTTGAACCTGGATTCTCCTTTGGAAACTGCTGAAATCCAGCCCTATTGTCCTGATGTGCACAGGGGTACGTGCTGGGACTTAAAGGGAAATATTCAAAACTCTGTAAACTTGCAAACACAATGTGCAAATCACTGGACCCAGCTAAAATGTCTGTTGCGTGGAATTGGCAAGAAGCCAGAGCTGAAAGTAATGGTGTGGACAGCCTCACCTCATTACGTTCAAAGCAATTGATTCTGTGGTAGCCATTATATCACTCTCAATTTAAAGAGAAAAAAATGGAGGTGGTTTATCATCTCTCATTCTAATAGATAAAAATATGAATTTTCTCTCAATGTGGGTAAGTGAACTAAATATAAGGGGTTCAACTTGTCTGTTCCTGCAGCAATGATGAGATGACATACGCTCAGCTCAGTTGCCAGCATTCATATTTGCTTCCTATATGAGCAAGTTGCTGGATATGTATTTTCTAAATAGCTGCTGAGAGTCATACCAGATTAAAGGAAAAACAAATACTTGTCAAAATCTGTCATCCCTTAATGTCTGACTCCAACATATGAGGTAATGGTAAGTTAGGAGGAGGGATTTAAGGGTGTGGCATCACTCCCATTGTCTGCCTTTGGACATCTGATTTCTGTCATGTATTATACTATTAGTTACAAAGAGAAAGATTATTGATTAAGAGTGCATATATTGCCCTATGAAGCAGATCCTACAAAGCATGGTTTTGAAAGTCAATAAATCTCCCTAATGGTAAAGGAAGTTAGAGAAAACATCACTCGGTACAAAACACAGTTATTCAAATATCTGTGACATATTTATTGTTCAAAAGTTATTCTGCTAACATTGAAGTATTAGTCCATTTTCTGTTACTATAACAGAATATTTGGGGCTGAAGACTTAATAAAGAAAGAAAGTGTATTTAGCGTAAAGGTTTGGAGACTGAAAATCCAAAAAGCACAGTACTGGCTCCTTTAAGAACACCCTCGGCTGCCTCACATTACTGAGAGCAGGAGATCACAGGATGAGACAAGAGGCCCAGAGTAAGGAGGTGGCACAGTAGCACAGAGGATAAAGCCACCTCCTATAGAGCAGGCATCTCATACGGGTGCCAGTTTGAGTCCTGGCTGCTCCACTTCCGATCGAGCTCCCTGCTAGCATGCCTGGGAAATTGCAGAGGATGGCCCAAGTCCTTGGGGCTTGAATCCAACTGGGAGACCCAGATGAAGCTCTTGACTCCTGCCTTCTGCCTGATCCACCCCTGAACATCGTGGCCATTTGGAAAGTGAACCAGCAGATGGAAGCTTCTTTCTTTCTCTCTCTCTCACTGCTCCTTCTCCTCCTCCTCCTCTCCACCTCTCCTCTTTAATTCTGATTTTCAAATAAATAAATACATCTTTAAAAAAAAAAAGAGGCCTAGAGTAGGGAGAGGCTAGCCTTGCTCGATTATAATAACATTCCTGTGAAAAATAATCAAATTTCCATGAGAACTACATTAATTCCTTATGGGAGCAGTAACCTGAATGTTCCACTCGCCTCTCACTTGACTCCATCACTTAAAGGCTCCACCAGCTCCCAGCCCCACTGCACAAGTGACCTAACTTCCAACACGTGAACCCTTGGGGGACAAACTCCAAACAAATCCAACCATAGCAACTGGTTTGAAAACATGCAAGCCTTCAAATCCCTCCATCCCCCAAAATAATTTTTACCATAATGGCAAGTTAAAACAGTAAATGAAGAATCTTAATGTATTTTTGCAAGTACACAGGTATTTACTAATTGTCTGTGTGAATCGATCTATGCCAGTTGGTATGCTTGCTGAGTAAGAAAGGAGAAAACTAGACATCCTTGGAAAGAGAATTGCAGCATTGCTTCAACTTGGCAAAAATAGCAATCGGTGCACGTCTCTGTGTTTGATGCAACGCTTCTCAATCTTGGCTGTACATTGGAATCACCTTGGAATTTTAAAACACAGTGATACCTGTGTCCTATTACTGGAGATTCCATTTAACTCTCTGGCTTTTAAAATCCCCCAGAATGCAAGATCAGATTCTCATCATGTCCATCCTTTTCATAAATGTAGGTATTTGAGCTATAGTTGGTTTGGTTCCTGGGAAATCCCTGCTACCATTAATGTAAGAGTTGGCCCCAGCTATTGAATAATAAAGCACAAGGACATCTTAGAGGAGTGCAATTATTCTGTACGACACAATTATACTGGATACATGATATTGCATATTTGTCAAACCCATTGAATTTTATAATATACAGACTGAACCTTAATGTGCACAAATTTAAAAACTAATTTTTAAATAAATATATATATTCTGAAATAAAGTCATTTCAGTATAGAATGCAGACTATGACAAAAAGAATATGTCTATGTTACAGATGTGTGAAATTACCTCATGTGAGAGATGGGGGGAGCAGAATGTTGACCCAAGTAACTGGAAATTAATGAAGGTAATAAAACCAAAGATAAAAGGAACTTAAATACTATACTCTAGTTGATAGATTGTGTTACAAGAATATAGGTTAAGAATTCTGAAGCCATTGGATTTACATATTCAAATTGAATAACTACAGAAATGTAGAACAGACAATGGGAGATACTTTCTCAATGGTGGAGTGAATATACACAAACAACAAATAGGAGGAGGATGGAACATTCTATGTGTTAACAAAGATGAAAATGTGAAAGCTCCTGTTTAGCTTAATGTACATAACATGGATAGGGATAAAATATTTATAGATGTGTGTACATAAGCACACAAAAATATAGAGACATATATACACATATGCATTTCCTTTTTTGTCAGCTGCAAAATGCTACACCAATGGAAATGTGCACATTTAGCACTTAATTGTAATTTCTAATGTCATTCTACAATGAAATATAGTGCTCTTTGGAAAAATGCTGATTCTAGGGCAGGAAATACACAAGATAAGCCTGTACTATTTGACAGTGCCAAAAAAATAAGTACTGGATCCTACAATGGGAAAATTGAATTAGAGATGTATATTCAGCTTAATTATAACTCTGAGACTCTTCATGAGAGGCTCACTCTTGTCTCATCCCATGAGAAATGTTGGGAGTATTAGTGGGGTTAGATGATTAGATAACTTGGTATCAGTTAGAAGCAAAGCATAAGTATGGATTCACAACATCTTGCCAGTAGATCTTGGCCATTGCTTTGCATTCTGGCCAATGGAGATTCCACCGCAGAGACATTTGCCAAAAATATCATGCTGCAGGAAGCATAGTCCACAATTCTACTGGGTTGAAGTCCCTAGCTAGCATTCCCACACAGCTCTGGTGCTTTCATGAAGTCTTCCCCAGAGCAGGAGGCTACTCTAAGCCAGCAATTACCCGGGGAAGGATCATCTGGCAGTAGATACTGAGCCATGATTCCACAAAGCCTCAGTGCTCTGCTTAAACCTACCCTAATCTGGAAAGAAAGCTCCAGATCACTTGCTTTTGCAGAACACAGTATCTCTACTTGTCTATTCCATGTGGCTTATCAGCAACTCCAGAGACCTCACCCAGGCTGAGCGCCCACTGCATGGCACTGTCCAGCTTCAGATTTCAAACAATGATACTGCCCAGTCAGGGGAGAAAAATTCACAACTCTGCTCAGAGATAATCACAGAGCCCAGGTAGCAGCTTTGCCTGATGGCAGAGCCCACTCAGTGGCTTCACTGGACCACTGAGAATAGACAGCAGTGTTATTTTACCTCAGAGTACAGAAAATAACACACACCATCTAGGGACTCCAACATCAAGATCTCCCTGTTCACTGTTACTACCAGCCAGCCCCTCCTGAATCTTAAGTTAGACTCAACAGTAAGAGTCTATCACTTGCCGGCGCCGCGCCTCAATAGGCTAATCCTCCGCCTGCAGCACCAGCACACTGGGTTCTAGTTCTGTCCCAGTCGCTCCTCTTCCTGTCCAGCTCTCTGCTGTGGCCCGGGAGTGGCCCTGCACCCGCATGGGAGACCAAGAGAAGTGCCTGGCTCCTGGCTTCGGATCAGCGCAGCGCACCAGCCGCAGCGGCCATTGAGGGGTGAACCAACGGATAAAGGAAGACCTACTTTCTGTCTCTCTCTCTCTCACTGTCCACTCTACCTGTCAAAAAAAAAAAAAAAAAAAAAAAAGTCTATCACCACACAGGAATACACACAAAGGCCAGGAGAAGAGACCTTCTCCTCAAATGTGTACGCATCACTGAGCGGGCATAAGGATTAAGAAAAAAATCAGTGAAATGTGACACCACCAGAATAAACTGACGAATCTCTCATAATAGACCCAAAAGAAATGGAGATCTATGAAATGATTGAAAAAGAGTTTGGAACAATCTTGAAAGAACGTTAAGGAACTTCAAGAAAATAAACATAGGAAATTAAGTGAAATTTGGAAAACAAAAATGAAAACTTTGACAAAGAACTAGAAAGAAAAAAATAAAATAGAAAACCCAGGGGCTGGTGCTGTGGAGCAGCGGCTTAGCGCCTAGCCTGAAGCGCCAGCATCCCATAAGGGCGCCGGTTCGAGACCTGGCTGCTCCACTTCCCATCCAGCTCTCTGCTATGGCCTGGGAAAGCAGTAGAAGATGGCCCAAGTCCTTGGGCCCCTGTACCCACATGGGAGACCCAGAAGAAGCTCCTGGCTCCTGGCTTCGGATCAGCGCAGCTCCAGCTGTTGTGGCCAATTGGGGAGTGAACCATCGGATAGAACACCTCTCTCTCTCTCTATCCCTCTCTCTCTGCCTCTCCTCTGTGTAACTTTGACTCTTTGACTTTCCAATAAATAAATAAATCTTAAAAAAAAGAAACAACCCTAAGATGAGGTATATAAAATTTCCAGAGAAGGAAAATAAAAATGAATGAAAAGCAATGAATAAGTTCTATGAGAATTATGGGATAGCATCTAGTGAACTAACATTTCATATTAGGCATTTGAGATAGGCCTAGAAAGCATACTTACATAAATGAGATGATAATTACTGAAATTTTCCTAATTTGGGAAGGATGATACATCAAAGCTTAGAGGTCACTAATCAAATTCAATTCAAGAAAGAGTCCATTGAGGAATATTCTAATCAAAGGATACACATAGACTGAAATTGAAGAGATGGTAAAATCTACAAAGAAAGAATTCTGAAAGCAGCAAAAATATAGGAAACATATCAATATTACACTAGGGGTGGGCATCTGACACAGCAATCAAGACACCCATGTCCTATATCAAAATGCTTGGATTTGAGTATCAGTTCTGCTCCTGATTCCAGTTCCCTGCTAATGCACACTCTGGAAGGTAGTAGGAGATGATTCAAGTACTTGGTTCCCTGCTACACATTTGAGTTTCTGGCTCCCAGCTACAGCCACCCATTCCTAGCTGTTGTAGGCATTGGGATATGAACTAGAAAACAGGAAATCTCTCTCGCCCTGACCACAGCCATGCAAATAAATTTTTAAATTATATTAAAACTAAGTTTTAAAAAGAAACATCGTGTTGAAGGGAACCTAGATATGGTTTCAGTGGATTTCTCAGCAGAAATCCTGCAGGTCAGAAGAAAATGAGGTCACATATTTATAGTGCATAGGGGAAAAAAAGAAAAGAAAAAAAAAAGCAAAAACCAAAGGAAAAGAAAGAAAGAAAGAAAGAAAGAAAGAAAGAAAGAAAGAAAGAAAGAAAGAAACCCTGCCAATAAAGACTAAATTACCTGGCAAAGCCATCTTTGGAGATGAAGGAAAATAAAAATTTTCCCAGACAAACAAAAAACTGAAGCAGCTAATAACTATGAGAGCTACTTTATAGGAATTGCTAAAGGGATCTATTTAGACTGAAATGAAAGATTCTACTTAATAAGAAAAAATAAATTATCAAAGTTGAAAATCTTCAATGCTATAAGTAATATCTAGTCATACTCAGAATTCTCTGATACTGTAAGTGTTGAAGTATTGTAAATAAAGCAATTTTCCTTTATTGTTTTAATAGAGATAAAATTATTATAAACAACTGAAGCTATAATAAATTGTTGAGACACAAAACATAGAAACAAGTAAATCTTGGCAACAAATATATAAAAGCTGGGAAACAGGAAATGAAAATATAAAGTTTTAATATGAGATTATGGTTAAGTTTTTATTAGCCTAAAGTAGACTGTTATAAGGTTTAGAAGCCTTTTATAAGCCTCATAGCATCGCAAAGCAAAATTCTAGCTAGTTGTACAAAAGAGATAAATAGAAAAGATTCAAAACATACCATCACAGAAAACCATCAAACCATCAAAAATGACAGCAAAGGAGGAAGGAATAAACAAAGAACCTACAGAACAAAGAGAAAGCAAATTGAAAAAATGACAGTACCTAGTTTTAATTATCAATAATTACCTTGATGTAAAGTGATTTTTTTAATAAAAATACAAATTGAATGGATAGAAAACCAAGATCTAACCATATGCTGTCTACAAGAGATACACTTAACTAGCAAGGATGCATATAGATGGACAGCAGAGAGATGGAAAACCATATTTTGTACAAATGGAAACCATAAGAGAGCAGAGGTACTTGGTACTGCATTTTTTCAATTTGTTTTCTCGTCGTTCTGTAGGTCTTTTGTTTATTCCTTCCTCCTTTGCTGTCTTTTTGGTGGTTTGATAATTTAAATTCATTTGATCCTTTTAAGTGTGTAACTGATCATAAAGATAGGAATAAGTGTCAAAGGGATCACATAAATAAGACCAAGTGTCTGCTAATAACAATAGATAGAATTAAAAAGGAGATAACAATCCAACATGCGAAGCAGGCCACACAGCAGACTCATAGAATGACAAATGCCCTAAGCAATACTCTGACCTCAGAATCAGCCCTTAAGTCCTTTGGATCTGGTTAAAAAGTCCATGAGAGCATTTAAGGCATGGAAAGCCAAGACACGGTGGCAAAAAAAAAAATGGCCTATGTGAAAGATGTCTGTGAGTGAGATCCCAGTGGAAAGAAGGGGTCATCAAAGAAGGAGGTATATTTCTCTGAAGGGAGAGAACTTCCACTTTGCTTATGGCTCTGTCTAAATAATGCAGGAGTTTGCGGGCTCAAAAGGCTTCCACAGCCTTGGCAGCTCCTGACAAGAGCCTCGGGTAATCACTGATGTCATAAATAAGAGTGTTGATTATTAAATCAACAACAAGAGTCACTGTGCACTTGATCGACATGTAGAACCTCTGTCCTTAAGGAGTTGTACTATGAAAATTAACAGTAAAACTAGTCTTCAAACAATACTTTGTACTTTGTGCATCTGTGTGCGTGCAAACTGTTGAAATATTTACTCAATGTAGAGTTGGTCTTCTGTATATAAAGATAATTAAAAATGAAACTTAAGAATGGGATGGGAGATGGAGTAGGAGGTGGGATGGGAGTAGTGGTAGGAGGGCGGGTATAGGTGGAAGAACCACTATATTCCAAAAGCTGTACCTATGAAACATATTTATTAAATAAAAGCTTTCTAAAAAAATTCATGTGATCCTGAATAGCACAGTCTTTAGTAAAAAGGACAAAGCTGGAGGCATCAAATACCCTGATTTCCAAACATATTATAAACTGATTGATTATAATCAGTACAGAATAGTATGGCCTAGAAATGCATACATTAACTAAAGGAATAGAATAGAGATTCTCAAAATATACCCCATGTTTGTTTTCATTAATATTTGACAATAGCACCAGTAGCACACAATTAAGGAAATGTCAGTCCCTTAAATAAATGGTGTTGGGAAAACTGAATATCCACTTAAAGAAGAATAAATTGGACATTTGTCTCATACTAACTACAAAAAAATTTCAACTCAAAATGGTTTAAAGATTGCAGTGTAAGGCCTGAAACTATAAAACTATTAGAATTAAACAAAGGAATAAAGTATTACATTGTACATCAACAGTCAGGACAAGGGCTGATCAAGTCACTGTTTCTCATAGTGTCCATTTCACTTCAACAGGTTTCCTTTTTGGTGTTCAGTCAGTTGTCACAGGTCAGGGAGAACATATGGTATTTGTCCCTTTGGGACTGGCTTAATTCACTCAGCATAATGTTTTCCAGATTCCTCCATCTTGTTGCAAATGACCGGATTTCATTGTTTTTGACTGCTGTATAGTATTCGATAGAGTACATGTCCCATAATTTCTTTATCCAATCTACTGTTGATGGGCATTTGGGTTGGTTCCAGGTCTTAGCTATTGTGAATTGAGCTGCAATAAACATTAATGTGCAGACAGCTTGTTTGTTTGCCAATTTCATTTCCTTTGGGTAAATTCCAAGGAGTGCTATGGCTGGGTTGAATGGTAGGGTTATCTTCAGGTTTCTGAGGAATCTCCAGACTGACTTCCATACTGGCCTAACCAGTTTGCATTCCCACCAACAGTGGATTAGTGTCCCTTTTTCCCCACATCCTTGCCAGCATCTATTGTTGGTAGACTTCTGCATGTGAGCCATTCTAACTGGGGTGAGGTGAAACCTCATTGTGGTTTTGATTTGCATTTCCCTGAATGCTAGTGATCTTGAACATTTTTTCATGTGCCTGTTGGCCATTTGGATTTCCTCTTTTGAAAAATGTCTATTGAGGTCCTTGGCCCATCTCTTAAGTGGGTTGTTTGTTTTGATCTTGTGGAGTTTCTTGATTTCTTTGTAGATTCTGGTTATCAACCCTTTATCTGTTGCATAGTTTGCAAATATTTTTTTCCTTTTAGTATTTTTTTGTTCTAGTACTATTGGTTGAATTATGTAATTAACACATAATTATTCTTAGGTGTTTAAATTTTAACTGAAAAGTGACCCCTGTTAAATATAAGAGTGGGAATAAGAGAGGGAGGAGATATACAATTTGGGACATGCTCAATCGGACTTGCCCCAAATGGTGGAGTTAGAAATGTGCCAGGAGATCCCAATACAATCCCATCAAGGTGGCATGTACCAATGCCATCTCACTAGTCCAAGTGATCAATTTCAGTTCACAATTGATCACACTGTTAGATATAAGAGTCAAAGGGATCACACAAACAAGACTAGTGTCTGCTAATACTAACTGATAGAATCCAAAAGGGAGAAAACGATCCATCATGGGAAGCAGGATGCACAGCAGACTCATAGAATGGCAGATGTCCTAAATAGCACTCTGGCCTCAGAATCAGCCCTTAAGGCATTCAGATATGGCTGAAGAGCCCATGAGAGTATTTTAGGCATGGAAAGCCAAGACACTCTGAAAAAAAAATAAGACCTAAATGAAAGATCTCTGCAAGTGAGATCCCAGTGGAAAGAATGGGGCCATCAAAGAAGGAGGTACCTTTCTCTGAAGGGAGGAGAGAACTTCCACTTTGACTATGACCCTGTCGGAAGAAGATCGAAGTCGGCGAACTCAAAAGGCTTCCATAGCCTTGGCAACTCATGACTAGAGCCTAGGGAGATTACTGACGCCATAAACAAGAGTGTCAAGGTGTTAAGTCAACAACAAGAGTCACTGTGTACTTACTTCTCATGTGGGATCTGTCCTTAATGTGTTGTCCAATGTGAAGTAATGCTATAACTAGTACTGAAACAGTATTTTACACTTTGTGTTTTTTTGTGGGTGCAAACTGATGAAACCTTTACTTAATATATACTAAATTGCTCTTCTGTATATAAAGAGAATTGAAAATGAATCTTGATGTGAATGGAATGGGAGAGGGAGCGAGAGATGGGAGGGGTGCGAGTGGGAGGGAAATTATGGGGGGGGGGGTGCTATTGTAATCCATAAATTGTACTTTGAAATTCTTATATTTACTAAATAAAAGTTTAAAAAAAAGAATTAAACAAAGGAAGATGACTCATGACAGTAGCCTTTGTAACAATGTTGTATATAAGACCCAAAAGGTCCAGGTAACAAAAGCAAAAATAGACAAGTGGACAATAAACTTTAGCATAGCAGATGAAATAATAAACAAAGTGAAGACAACCCATAGAATAAGAGAGAATCTTTAAATCATGCAGCTGATAAGGAGTTATCATCCAGTATGTAAAAGGAGCTCACGTTAGTAGGATGAAATCAAATAACCTGATTGAAGAATAGGCCAAAAGCCCAGACAGACAGTTCTTAATGGAAAACATACAATGGTCAACAACACATGGCAAAATGCTCTGCATAACTAATCGTTAGTGAAATTCAAATTAAAACTACAGTGAGCTACTGCCTCATACCTCTTAGGGTAGGTTTTATCAAAAAGATTAAAGTCTGGTGGTGATGCAGAGAAAAGAGAACTGTTGTACATTCTTGGTGGAAATGTAAATTAATACAGCCATTTTGGAAAATGGTATAGAAATGTTTCAAAATGCAAAAAATAGAATTATGTGACACAGGAACTCTGATTCTCCATGGTGTTTCCATATCTATATATATAAGTTATATATATTATGCATATCCAAGGGAACTAAAATTGAAATTTCAAATGAATATCCACACAAATGTATTCATTATAACACCATTTACAACGACAAAGATATGGAATCAACAACTTAAGTGTCCATCAATGGGTGTATGGGAAAAGAAAATGTACTACATATACACAATGGAATACTTGTCAGATTTATAAAATGGGGACATCCTGCCATTTGTGTAAACATGGATGAATCTGGATGATATTATACTAAGTGATAATAGCTGGACACAGAAGAATGTTCAGTATATAATCTCAGTTAAATGTGGGATCTAATATATCTAAAACTCATAGACATAGTATATAATGATGATTACTAGAAGCTGGGGGTTGAGGGAAGGAGAAATGGGGAGATAACATTCAAAGCATACAAAGTTCCAGATAGACAAGAGGAATAGGTTTTGAGATATATTGCACAAAAGGTGACTGCAGCCATTAACAATCTAATATGTATTTCAAAATAACTAAAGACAAAATTTTAAGTGTCTCATCAAAATTGATAGGTAATGGATATATTAATTAGCATGATTTCATCATTTCGCATGGTATACCTACATCACAATATCATATTGTACATATGTATAATTATATTGTATATAATTTTGATTGTTACATTCAAAACTAATGCTGGGAGTAGAAGTTATCCAGCTACCTAGGTTCCATTTCAATTCCCAGCTCCTGATTACAGCTGCCTGCTAATGCAGAATCTGGAAGGCTGTAGTGATGTAATTAGGTTCCTGCCACCCATGTGGGAGACCTCAGTGGTGTTTCCAGTGCCTAATTTGGCCCAGTCCAGGCCCAGCCATTGCAGGCATTTGGGTAGTGAACCAATGAATGGAAGCTTTCTTTCTGTTTCTCTGTGTCTCTATCTCGCTTCCTTTCAAATAACTCCATGCCTTAAAATTGTGTTAATAATAAAAATGGGGGGAGGAGGCAAGATGGCGGAATAGGAAGAGAGCACACTGATAGTCCGGGGAGAGATAGTTTAATAAAAGTGGAGATACTGCAGGTTCAAGGAAGAGTAGGGGAGGAAACAGCAGAAGAAACTCTTCCGGAACGCGTGATTCACAGTGGACCTGCGTGGAGAGTGTGGGAGCCCACAGTTCGGGACACCAGCTGCAGACTCAACACACCAGTGCTGGAACGCAAGGTGAGCCGAACCTCAATAGCCCGAGACACCGGCAGGCAAGCGGAGAGAGGAGACTAGAGGGAACGACCCCTGGGCGGGAAAAGTTCACCAGGCAAACTGGAAGAGAGAGAGAGAGAAAAAAAAAAAAGGTGACTGGTATGGACACGGGTTTCTCTCTCTCCAATCACCTCTCAAGGGCGAGCAAGACAAAGAGCAGGCACCATCTTGGACATACGTCATAAGCAGAGCCACCTAAGGTCTGCACCGGCCCTGAGCCTAGCAGAAAAACCTGACTCTGGGCGGGGCGAATTAACAGGAGATTAGGACCTAGTAAATTTGTGGTGCTACTGAACTGAGACTGTGAAAAAAGAGACGGTGGGGGAGAGAACTCACGGAATTCACGTGAGTACTCTCCAGAGACGCTACAATTCCGTAACTTTGGCAACCCAGTGTGAGACTGAAGGAGAATTTGAGCCCACTCTGAGGGCCGAACAGATTCCCTGTGTGGTCCTTGGGAAAGAGCTTCAGATCTCTGGCTCCTGTGGGTATATCATTTGCCTGCTAACTACCTCCAACTTCGTTCAGCTGTGCAGAATTACTTCCCTTTTGAATCAAAAAAAAAAAAAAGAGAGGGAGAGATTTACCACGCCTAACCTGGGAGTGTCACCTTTGGCACACCAAACAGAGCTCTCAGGCCACACCCATCTCAAGCCCTAAGACTCCATCAAAAACAGATAGTCCACTTAATCTAGAGTCATAGTATAACAAGAAAAAGCACCACAGTGAAGAAACCAAATATCTCTAATATGCCAAATAACAAATGCAAAAACCGAGGTAATAAAAACAAGGAAGTCACCATGACGCCCTCAAATGAAAAAGACACCCCAATTCAAGATTATGAGGATGATGACATAGAAGAAATGCAAGAAGCAGATCTCAAAAAATTGATAAGAACATTAAGAAGTTCTTAAAAACAAATTCTTGAACTACAGAAATCCTTAATGGACAAGATAGAACATCTCTCTCGTGAAAATGAAATATTAAGGAGGAATCAAAATGAAACGAAACAACTAGTACAACAGGAAACTGTGATAGTGACTGAAGTGAAGAATTCAATAGATCAAATGAAAAACACAATAGAGAGCCTTACAAACAGAATGGGTGAAGCAGAAGAGAGAATATCGGACTTAGAAGACAGAGAACAGGAAAGGATACAGTCAGACCAAAGAAAAGAAGAGGAAATTAGAAATCTAAAACATATTGTCAGGAATCTTCAGGATACTATTAAAAAACCCAACATTCGGGTTCTAGGAGTTCCTGAAGGCATGGAGAGGGAGAAAGGATTAGAAGGCCTTTTTAGTGAGATATTAGCAGAAAATTTCCCAGGTTTGGAGAAGGACAGAGAAATCCTAGTACAGGAAGCTCACAGAACCCCTAATAAACACGACCAAAAGAGATCCTCACCACAACACGTTGTAATTAAACTCTCCACAGTGAAACATAAAGAAAAGATCCTAAAATGTGCAAGAGAGAAACGTCAGATTACTCTCAGAGGATCTCCAATCAGACTCACAGCTGATTTCTCATCAGAAACCCTACACGCTAGGAGGGAATGGCGAGATATAGCCCAGGTACTAAGAGAGAAAAACTGCCAGCCCAGAATATTATATCCTGCAAAGCTATCATTTGTGAATGAAGGTGAAATAAAGACTTTTCATAGCAAACAGAAATTGAAAGAATTTGTCGCCACTCGTCCAGCCCTGCCACAGATGCTTAAAGATGTGTTACACACAGAAACACAGAAACACGGTCATCAATATGAAAGAAGATAACGGAAGGAAACCTCACAGCAAAAGATCACAGGGAATTCAAAGCATATATTAGAACTTATCTTTGGCAAATGGCAGGGCAAAGTTACCACTTATCATTAGTCACATTGAACGTGAATGGCCTGAACTGTCCAGTTAAAAGACACCGATTGGCTGATTGTGTTAAGGAACAAAACCCATCTATTTGCTGCTTACAAGAAACACATCTTTCCAACAAAGATGCATACAGACTGAAAGTGAAAGGCTGGAAAAAGATATACCATGCCAACAGAAATGAAAAAAGAGCAGGCGTAGCCATCTTAATATCAGACATCATAAACTTTACCACAAAAACCATTAAGAGAGACAAAGAGGGGCACTATATAATGATTAAGGGATCAATACAACAAGAAGATATAACAATTATCAATGTATATGCACCTAACTACAGGGCACCAGTTTATCTAAAAGATTTGTTAACGGACTTAAAGGGAGACTTAGACCCCAATACAATAGTACTGGGGGACTTCAATACTCCACTCTCAGAAATAGACAGATCAACAGGACAGAAGATCAACAAGGATACAGTAGATTTAAACGACACTATAGCCCAAATGGATCTAACAGATATCTACAGAACTTTCAATCCTACAGCTAAAGATTTTAAATTCTTCTCAGCAGTACATGGAACCTTCTCTAGGATTGACCACATACTAGGCCATAAAGCAAGTCTCAGCAAATTCAAAAGAATTAGAATCATACCATGCAGCTTCTCAGACCATAAAGGAATGAAGTTGGAAATTAGCAACTCAGGAATCCCTAGAGCATACACAAACACATGGAGATTGAACAACATGCTCCTGAATGAACAATGGGTCATAGAAGAAATTAAAAGAGAAATCAAAAATTTTCTGGAAGTAAATGAAGATAACAGCACAACATACCAAAACTTATGGGACGCAGCAAAAGCAGTGTTAAGAGGAAAGTTTATATCAATAGGTGCCTACATCAAGAAATTGGAAAGGCACCAACTAGATGAGCTTTCAATTCACCTCAAGGATTTAGAAAACCTACAGCAAACCAGACCTAAATCTAGTAGGAGAAGAGAAATAATTAAAATCAGAGAAGAAATCAACAGGATTGAATCAAGAAAAACATTACAAAAAATCAGCCAAATGAGGAGCTGGTTTTTTGAAAAAATAAACAAAATTGACACCCCATTGGCCCAACTAACTAAAAAAAGAAGAGAAAAGACCCAAATCAATAAAATCAGAGATGAAAAAGGAAACGTAACAACAGACACCACAGAAATAAAAAGAATCATCAGAAATTACTACAAGGACTTGTATGCCAGCAAACAGGGAAACCTATCAGAAATGGATAGATTCCTGGACACATGCAACCTACCTAAATTGAACCAGGAAGACATCGAAAACCTAAACAGACCCATAACTGAGACAGAAATTGAAACAGTAATAAAGGCCCTCCCAACAAAGAAAAGCCCAGGACCAGATGGATTCACTGCTGAATTCTACCAGACATTTAAAGAAGAACTAACTCCAATTCTTCTCAAACTATTCAGAACAATCGAAGAAGAGGGAATCCTCCCAAATTCTTTCTATGAAGCCAGCATCCCCTTAATTCCTAAGCCGGAAAAAGATGCAGCACTGAAAGAGAATTACAGACCAATATCCCTGATGAACATAGATGCAAAAATCCTCAATAAAATTCTCGCCAATAGAATGCAACAACACATCAGAAAGATCATCCACCCAGACCAAGTGGGATTTATCCCTGGTATGCAGGGATGGTTTAATGTGCGCAAGACAATCAATGTGATACACCACATTAACAGACTGCAGAAGAAAAACCATATGATTATCTCAATAGACGCCAAGAAAGCATTTGATAAAATACAACACCCGTTCATGATGAAAACTCTAAGCAAACTGGGTTTGGAAGGAACATTCCTCAATACAATGAAAGCAATCTATGAAAAACCCACAGCCAACATCCTATTGAATGGGGAAAAGTTGGAAGCATTTCCACTGAGATCTGGGACCAGACAGGGATGTCCACTCTCACCACTGCTATTCAATATAGTTCTGGAGGTTCTAGCCAGAGCTATTAGGCAAGAAAAAGAAATTAAAGGGATACAAATTGGGAAGGAAGAACTCAAACTATCCCTCTTTGCAGATGACATGATTCTTTATTTAGGGGACCCAAAGAACTCTACTAAGAGACTATTGGAACTCATAGAAGAGTTTGGCAAAGTAGCAGGGTATAAAATCAATGCACAAAAATCAACAGCCTTTGTATACACAGACAATGTCATGGCTGAGGAAGAACTTCTAAGATCAATCCCATTCACAATAGCTACAAAAACAATCAAATACCTTGGAATAAACTTAACCAAGGACGTTAAAGATCTCTACGATGAAAATTACAAAACCTTAAAGAAAGAAATAGAAGAGGATACCAAGAAATGGAAAAATCTTCCATGCTCATGGATTGGAAGAATCAATATCATCAAAATGTCCATTCTCTCAAAAGCAATTTATAGATTCAATGCAATACCAATCAAGATACTGAAGACCTTCTTCTCAGATCTGGAAAAAATGGTGCTGAAATTTATATGGAGGCACAAGAAACTTCGAATAGCTAAAGCAATCTTGTACAACAAAAACAAAGCCGGAGGCATCACAATACCAGATTTCAGGACATACTACAGGGAAGTTGTAATCAAAACAGCATGGTACTGGTACAGAAACAGATGGATAGACCAATGGAACAGAATAGAAACACCAGAAATCAACCCAAACATCTACAGCCAACTTATATTTGATCAAGGATCTAAAACTAATTCCTGGAGCAAGGACAGTCTATTCAATAAATGGTGCTGGGAAAATTGGATTTCCATGTGCAGAATCATGAAGCAAGACCCCTACCTTACACCTTCCACAAAAATCCACTCAACATGGATTAAAGACCTAAATCTACGACCTGACACCATCAAGTTACTAGAGAACATTGGAGAAACCCTTCAAGATATTGGCACAGGCAAAGAATTTCTGGAAAAGACCCGGGAGGCACAGGCAGTCAAAGCCAAAATCAACTATTGGGATTGCATCAAATTGAGAAGTTTCTGTACTGCAAAAGAAACAGTCAGGAGAGTGAAGAGACAACCGACAGAATGGGAAAAAATATTTGCAAACTATGCAACAGATAAAGGGTTAATAACCAGAATCTACAAAGAGATCAAGAAACTCCACAACATCAAAATAAACAACCCAATTAAGAGATGGGCCAAGGACCTCAATAGACATTTTTCAAAAGAGGAAATCCAAATGGCCAACAGGCACATGAAAAAATGTTCAAGGTCATTAGCAATCAGGGAAATGGAAATCAAAACCACAATGAGGTTTCACCTCACCCCGGTTAGAATGGCTCACATTCAGAAATCTACCAACAATAGATGCTGGCGAGGATGTGGGGAAAAAGGGAAACTAATCCACTGTTGGTGGGAATGCAAACTGGTTAGGCCAGTATGGAAGTCAGTCTGGAGATTCCTCAGAAACCTGAAGATAACCCTACCATTCGAGCCAGCCATCCCACTCCTTGGAATTTACCCAAAGGAGTTTAAATTGGCAAACAAAAAAGCGGTCTGCACCCTAATGTTTACTGCAGCTCAGTTCACAATAGCTAAGACCTGGAACCAACCTAAATGCCCATCAACGGTAGACTGGATAAAGAAATTATGGGATATGTACTCTTTAGAATACTATACTGCAGTAAGAAACAATGAAATCCAGTCATTTGCAACAAAATGGAGGAGTCTGGAACACATCATGCTGAGTGAAATAAGCCAGTCCCAAAGGGACAAATACCATATGTTCTCCCTGATCAGTGACAACTGACTGAACACCAAAAAGGAAACCTGTTGAAGTGAAATGGACACTATGAGAAACGGTGACTTGATCAGCATAGCCCTGACTGTTAATGAACAACTTAATACATTATCCCTCTTAGTAGTTTTTTTGTCTGTTCTACTTAATATGACTGGTTTAATTCTGTAATTATCACACAGTTATTCTTAAGTGTTGAAATTTGACTGAAATGTGATCCCTGTTAAACATAAGAGTAGGAATAAGAGAGGGAAGAGATGTACAATTTGGGACATGCTCAAGCTGACTTGCCCCAAATGGTAGAGTTAGAAACATACCAGGGGACTCCAATTTAATCCCATCAAGGTGGCATGTACCAATGCCATCTCACCAGTCCAAGTGATCAATTTCAGTTCACAATTGATCATAATGAAAGGAATAAGAGTCAAAGGAAGCACATAAACAAGTCTAGTACCTGCTAATACTAACTGATAGAATAAATAAAGGGGAGAGTGATCCAACATGGGAAGCGAGATACTCAGCAGACTCATAGAATGGTGGATGTCCTAAACAGCACTCTGGCCTCAGAATCAGCCCTAAAGGCATTCGGATCTGGCTGAAAAGCCCATGAGAGTCTTTTAGGCATGGAAATCCAAGACACTCTGGCAAAAAAAAAAAAAAAAAAACAAAACAAAACAAAAAAAACCCTAAATGAAAGATCTCTGTGAGTGAGATCCCAGTGGAAAGAACAGGTCTTCAAAGAAGGAGGTACCTTCTCTGAAGGGAGGAGAGAACCTCCACTTTGAATATGACCTTGTCTAAACAAGATAAGAGTCGGTGAACTCAAAAGGCTTCCATAGCCTTGGAAACTCATGACTGGTGCATAGGGAGATTACTGATGCCATAAACAGGAGTGTCAATTTGTAAAGTCAACAACAGGAGTCACTGTACACTTACTCCTCATATAGGATCTCTGTCCTTAATGTGCTGTACATTGAGACTTAATGCTATAATGAGTACTCAAACAGTATATTTCGCTTTGTGTTTCTATGGGGGTGCAAACTGTTGAGATCTTTACTTAATGTATACTAAATTGATCTTCTGTAAAAAAAAAAAAAAGAAGAAATTATCAATTCAACTTGACTCTCACTGGGATTAAACATGATAATAGGTCTGATCTGATTTCATCATCATTTAAAAAAATCATCTATTATTTTTTACTTTATGTTTGTGTGGGAGCAAACTGTTGAAATCTTTACTTAATGTATGCTAAACTGATCTTCTGTATATAAAGAGAATCGAAAATGAATCTTGATGTGAATGGAAGGGGAGAGGGAGTGGGAAAGGGGAGGGATGCGGGTGGGAGAGACAATATGGGGGAGAAGCCATTGTAATCCATAAGCCGTACTTTGGAAATTTATATTCATTAAATAAAAGTTAAAAAAAATAAAAAAAATAAAAATGAGAAAATTAGGAAAAGAACACTTGGCATTATCAAAACCAAGGAAAATCTGAGAAGCTATACAGCCAAAAGGAGAATTAAGAGACATGACAACTAAATATAACATCATTTGCTATATGGGATCTTGGGACAGAAGAACAACACTGTATAAACACTCAGGGAAATTGAATAAAATATAGGCTTAATAATATTATGTCAACTGGTGCACCAATAGTAAAAAATAGACCTTACTAGTATAAAGCTTAATAATAAGGAAAAGTCAATGTGGAATACATGGGAAACTTTACTTTCCTGTAAAATTTTTGGTAAATCTAAAAGTACTGTAAAATACAATGTTGACTTCAAAACTTTTCACATGGGGCTTCTTATTTGCAAAAATCTAACATTTCAAAGAAATACTCTATCCTTGGCAAGAACATTATATTACTGGAAGACTTTCCATAGGCTCCTATGCACCTAATTTTTTCTTTTATTAGTCTCTCTCTCTCTTTCTCTCTCTCTCTCTCTCTGTGTGTGTGTGTGTGTGTGTGCGCGCATGTGTGTGTGTGTAAGAGGTATTCAAAAAGTGTATGGATATAATGTAAATGTTATGCATGGATTTCAAATAATTTTTGCACCAAAATGACCATCTGCTAATTCCATTTTTCATGACCTTTTTAGAGTAGCCTAGTATATATACACACACAGTGTATACGGGAGTCTGTTGGTATAAGTGCCAAAGCCCTAAATCTACTGCATGGATGCAAAAACCACTGAGTGCTCAAGTACTTATATAAAATTATGTAATCTTTACATATAAACAGTACATGTCCTCCCATGTAATTTAAATTATTGCTAGATTACTTATAATACTTAATTCAATGTAAATGATAATATGTGAATATAATTTATCATTTATCAATATAATTTATCATTTATCAATTTATCAGTATCATTTATTTCTTATCATTTAGGAAATAAAGACAAGAAAAAACTGTATATGTTCTGTATAGACATAATTTTAAACTAATATTTTAAATATTTATTTGTTTATTTGAAATATAGAGTAACAGAGACGAGAGAGAGACAGTGAGATCTTCCATCCACTGATTCACTCCCCAAATGGCTGAGCCATACTGAAACCAGGAATCAAGAACTCCATCTGTATTCCACGTAAGTGGCAGGAACCTGAATTATTTGGACCACCCTTTGCTTCCTCCCAAGTGCATTGGCAGGAAGCTGGATTGGAAGCAGAGGAGGTAGAACTCAAACCAACACTCTAACATGGGCGGCAGGCATCCCAAGCAACAGCTTGACCTTCTGTGCCACAACACCTACCCCTGAAGTATTTTTTTTATTTGAAGTTGGTTGAATCCCCAGACATAGAATCTACTAATATAAAGTCTTCTTAAAAAAAAAAAAAAGATTTTATGACCAGTGCCGTGACTCACTGGCTAATCCTCCGCCTGCAGTGCCAGCACCCCAGGGTTCTAGTCCCGGTTGGGGAGTCGGGTACTAGTTACCGTTGCTCCTCTTCCTGTCCAGCTCTCTGCTGTGGCCCGGGAAGGCAGCAGAGGATGGCCCAAGTGCTTGGGTCCTGCACCTGCATGGGAAGCCGGGAGGAAGTACCAGGTTCCTGGCTTCAGATCAGCTCAGCGCCAGCTGTAGCAGCCATTATGGGAGTGAACCAACGGAAGGAAGACCTTTCTCTCTGTCTCTGTCTCTCTCTCACTGTCTAATTCTGCCTGGCAAAAAAAAAAAAATAAATAAAGATTTTATTTATTTATTTGAGAGCTAGAGTTGCAGACAGTGAGAAGGAAAGTCAGAGAGAAAGACGGATAGGTCTTCTGAAAAATCTTGGGCCGGCGCCGTGGCTCACTTGGTTAATCCTCCGCCTGCAGCTCCAGCATCCCAAATGGGCGCTGGATTCTGTCCCGGCTGCTCCTCTTCCAGTCCAGCTCTCTGCTGTGGCCCGGGAAGGCAGTGGAGGATGGCCCAGGTGCTTGGACCCTGCACCCGTGTGGGAGACCAGGAAGAACCACCTGGCTCCTGGCTTCAGATCTGCGCAATGTGCTGGCCGTAGAGACCATTTTGGGGGGTGAACCAACGGAAGGAAGACCTTTATCTCTGTCTCTCTCTCTGTCTATAACTCTACCTTTCAAATAAATGAATAATAATAATTATTATTATTATAAAGAAAGGTAGGTCTTCCATCCACTGGTTCACTCCCCAAATGGCCAAAATGGCCGGAGCTGGGCCAATCCAAAGCCAGGAGCCAGGAATTTCTTCCAGGTCTCCAACACGGGTACAGAGACCCAAATGCTTGGGTCATCTTCCACTGCTTCCCCAAGCCGTAGCAGAGAGCTGAATTGGAAGAGGAGCAGCCAGGACTAGAACAGGAGCTGCAGGCAGAGGATTAACCTACTGCGCCACAGACCTGGCTCCTGTTACAAAATCTTCTAACAAGGAGTGTTATCTTACAAAATGACTGTTTTTTAGTCTGCTTTGCTAAGACCGTTTGCACGTCTTTAGATACAGGTACACTATTTAAATTATTTCTGAGATTTTTTTTAATCTGGAGAAGCTACATTTTTTGGTTCTGACAAATGTAAGTTAGATTCAAACTACGGTCTCTTGAACTGTTTTTAATCCATTGCTAACTTTAAAAAAAAAACCTTGGGAAATGTTACTAAGACTTTAAAACAGAATTATGAATAGTTTCAATAGACAGATGTATCATGTTTGATGTTTAAATAGTCAACAGAAGGAGCCAGTGCTGAGGCACAGCAGGATAACCTGCTGTCTGCAGTGCCAGCATCCACTATGTGCACCATTTTGAGTCATGGCTGCTCCACTTCCAATCCAGTTCCCTGCTAACTAGCAACAGGGAAAGCAGCAGCGGATGGTCCAAATGTTTGGTCCCCTGTACCCACATGGGAGACCCAGATGAAGCTCCTGCCTTCAGCTTGGCCCAGTCCTGGTCATTGCGGCATCTGGGGTAGGAACCAGCATATGGAAGATCCTCTCTTCTCTCCCCTCCCCTCCCCGCACCTTCTCTCTCCTCCTTTTCTCTCCTTACCATTTATATCATTGTCAGAAGTGGAACAGTATCTTGAGCATTGCTTATCAATAGTTGCACAATATTCCATTATACATATGTACAAAATCATCCCTTCTTGTAACTATTGTAACATACAATCACGGCCAGCACCACAGCTCAATAGGCTAATCCTCCGCCTGCAGTGCCGGCACACCGGGTTCTAGTCCCGGTCGGGGCACCGGATTATGTCCCAGTTGCCCCTCTTCCAGGTCAGCTCTCTGCTGTGGCCCAGGAAGGCAGTGGAGGATGGCCCAAGTGCTTGGGCCCTGCACCCCATGGGAGACCAGGAGAAGCACCTGGCTCCTGCCTTCGGATCAGTGCGGTGCACCGGCTGCGGCGGCCATTGGAGGGTGAACCATGGCAAAGGAAGACCTTTCTCTCTGTCTCTCTCTCACTGTCCACTCTGCCTGTCAAAAAGAAAAAGAAAAAAAAAAAAAGAAAAAACACGCAATCACAAGATTTTGGAGATCAATTTCATCAAGACAGTTATTTTTGTAAGAATGGCAGTTTCATAAAGTCACACATAGGCTCATTCAGATATCCACTCTCAGAAGGTCATGCCTTCTAACCCCATGTGTCTGAAACTTGAGAGAAACTCTAGCACAAACTATTCCACAGCTTCTCCCATTACAGGAGATAGTCATTTCATTCCACTTCTTATGTATAAATTCAGGCCAAAAAATGTTTCAAGAAACTTTTATGAGAAAGTCACTGATTACGTTATGTGAAGGAGCCAAATAGACATGTTCCTTGGCCTTTTTGGGGTTTATAGTCCTGTAAAAAGCTAGATTTGGATCAAATAATCATACAGAGAAGTACAAACTTTGTAAGTTGCTACAGTATAAGGCACAATGAGGGTATGTAACTATGGAAGCTGATCTGTGGGAGAATAAGGGAAAGCATACCAGTGAATGTGATATTTGAACTGAAAATGGAACGAATCAGAGAGTGAGGAGAGATTTAGGGCTGGAGGAAGTAGCAGGGGCATTCCCTTAGGAAGAGCAGAGGAAGGCACAGTTAAAGAAGTAGAAGGGGCTGCTGCTGCGGCATAGCAGCTCAAGCCACCATGTATGGTGCCAGCATCCCATATGGGCACTGGTTTGAGTCCCTGCTGCTCCACTTCTGATCCAGCTCTCTGCTAATGCCCCTGGGAAAGCAGAAGAGCGTGGCCCAAGTGTTTGGGCTCCTGTACCCAGGTGGAGACCTGGATGGGGCTCCTGGCTCCTGGCTTCGGTCTGGCCCAGCCCTGGTCACTGCTGCCATTTGGGGAGTGAGCCAATGGATGGAAAAATCTCTCTCTTCTCTCTGTCTCTCCCTCTCTTGCTGTGGCATTGACAAGAAAAGAAGGAAGGAAGGAAGGGAGGGAGGGAGGGAGGGAGGGAGGGAGGGAGGGAGAGAGGGAGGAAGGAAGGAAAAGAAATAGTAGAAGCCTAGTGCAGCAGCCATTCAGAGATACATTGGAAGTAGCAATTGAAGAAGCCAAAGATCTTGAATAGATTTGAGAGGTGATTTTTCATCAAATTAATGATACATTGATATGGGGGGACAGCAAGAAGGATGTTAAGAGCATTTATGAGAGGACTGAGCGTCTGAATAAATCTGGGGATTTTCATTAGAATATGGAATATTGCAAAAACTGAGACAATTTCCAGTTGAAACACTGATTTCATTGTTCCTGTGAGATTTATCATGTGATATATTGAGTTGTCAGTTGAATATGTTTGTCTTGAGATATGTCTATATATTAATATCTGTATATATGTACTAAAAAATGGAAAATGGAATTGTGAATTATCAACTTATTTTGCTGCAAAAAGTTTAAAGATCCATTCATGTGTGCGATCTTTCTTGTAACTTTGTGGGAGGGACCTGCATTGTGATGTAGCAGGTTGAGTAGCTGCCTGTGACACCAGAATCCCATTAGGGCACCAGTTCACGTCCTGGCTGCTCCACTTCCAATCCTCCTAATGGCCTGGGAAAAGCAGGAAGATGGCTCAAGCTGATGGGTCCCTGCCACCCATGTGGGAGACCCAAAAGAAGCTCCTAGCTCCGGGCTTTGGCCTGGCTTAGCCCTGGACATTGCAACCATCTGGGAGTGAACAATGGATGGATAATCTCCCTCTGACTCTCCCTCTCTCTCTGTAACTCTGACTTTCAAATAAATAATAAATCTTTTAAAAATTATGAGAAATTTGTATTCTGAAAAAATATGCATGGATTTCAAAAATTTTGCAGCAAAATAAGCTTATCTTTATTTCAATTTTCCTTGAACTTCATATGTGTGCATATGTATCTATGTAAATAGGTATAGTTATCATTATATTAATATATTTGCATATATATTAGTGTACTTTCTTATATAGAGTATTTTTGTAATTTAGCAATAAATCAGAGCATACATTCATAATAAATTGATAGAGAATGTCATATATAATAATAATTATACCCATCAAGCAAAAAGCTATTTCAGAATTCATAGTTGTTTTTTGAATTGTATTTGATGAAAAAGAGGTTTGTAATGGAGGCAATTTCTCTGTTGATCATTTTCATGCTTCTGATTTCCCTGGCTGGATTCTGAAGCCGAGGAAACATGAGGCAGGCACAACAGAAGAATGCCTTTCTGCAGTTGCAACAGTTTATGCTTCAGTCCCTGGCTAATTCTAAAATTACCTTGAATAGGCTCACTTTGTGGCCCAGTGGTTCGAGTCCCCATTGCTATACTTCCTGTTCAGCTCCCTGTAATGCTCCTGGGAAAGCAGCAGAAGATGGCCTGAGTGCTTGGGCCACTTTCATCCACAGGGGAGACCTAACTGGAGTCCCTGGCTCTTGGCTTCTGGCCCAACCCTGGCTGTTGTGGCTGTCTGGGGAGAGAATCTGTGATAGAAAATCTCTCTCTCTCTCTCTCTTCCTCTTTCTCTCCATCTCTGTCTGTCTCTAATTCTAAAAAAAAAAAAAAAAAGAAGAAGAAATTAAAAAATAAAACAGTGCTTATCTGAGAAATATCTAAAAGGATGGGTCAGAATATAATATAAGAATTTATATGAAAAGTGCAAAATCAGAGTCTGTGGACATTGGAACTGAAGGTGAAGTTTGAACAAAGCATGTTAGATGGAAGCCAGCGATCATAGGCTCTTGGTCAAGAAGTGGTAAATCAAGAGCCAAGGAAATAGTCTCACATCAAACATGGGTACTAACAATGAGTTTTTGAAACAGTTGTTTTTTTACTTATTTGAGAATTTTTCCCTAGGTTAGGAGCCATGAAAATGCATAGTTCATTCCAGATAGAGGCAAAGAGGGCACACTTGAATCTGATCATTTGAGTAGCCTGTAAATTTTACAAGGTCCTCTGGTAACAATATTCCATTTATATAGTGATACTAACAGGGTTTTTTCTTAAATAAAAGATGTAAACTAACAAAGAGAGGCCAGAGCTGTAGAGTAGCAGGTTAAGCAGCTGCCTGCTATGCTGGCATCCCATATGGAAGCCAGTTCAAGTCTCGGCTGCTCCATTTCCAATATAGTTCTCTGTTGTAGCCTGGGAAAGCAGTAGAAGATGGTCCAAGTCCTTGCGCCCCTGCAATCAGGTGGGGGAGTTGGAAGAAGCTCCTGGTTCCTGGCTTCGGATTAGCCCAGCTCCAGCTGTTACAGCCATTTGCAGAGTGATCCAGTGAAAGGAGGACTTTCTCTCTCTCTCTCTCTCTCTCTCTCTCTCTCCCCCTCTGCTTCTCTGTAACTCTGCCTTTCACATAAATAAATAAATAGTTTTAAAAAATTAAAGAAAACTAACAAAATATTATGATACTATGCTGTCTATGAATATTTATCAAAATATTTATCATTAGTTATACATAGCAGACACTATGTTACACAAACCAGAAGCTCAATTTAGGGTAAAAGAGCTATTCTACCACTTTGTTGGAGTGTTGCAATCGCCAGTCCTCTACAAGAATTGCCCTCATCTCAGAGTTGCCTTTCTCAAGGTTACAGGCTTTATCCCATATTCCTATAGCCACTGATTGGCTCAGGTTGAGATTTAAAGATCAGCTTCTTGGCCTGTCCTGGAGGCAACGCTGAAAGGCTGTCTCGGTGTTAGAGCTCCACACCACAGGAATCCTCTGCGTTCTTTGTCGTGAGAGCATTGTACATCATACTCAGAAATCTCACTTCTTTACCTTTGCAGGTCAATGCTTCCTTTCCTTGCCTCAGCCATACTTTCAGGATGGCTAATACAGTGTTCAGAATGCAAGGTTCATAAATCCAAGAATGAACACAGGGACAGCGATACACTCCCTCATATTTAGTAGTTCTCTTGAAAAATTGGTGTTCCCTTTCCCCATGAATCCAGGCTTTGTGGATTTTCAGAACCTATTTCTCCAACAGGAGTTCTTCCACCAGGGCACAGAAAACTTACCATGGATCTTTAACACTTCAGACTCTTTGTGTTAAGGAAACATTAGACATTAGCAGGAATTTTTTTAAAGCCTATTCAGCAAAATAGGGCTGCTCTGGCTGAGTGTGGTTAGCATTCCAATGATTTTCTTTAGGGAATTCTTGGGCACCCCTGCCAAGTTTTGATAGTATGTGCACAAGTCCAACTATCCCAAGCTGAGATGGATATGGTGTGGGAGATTCAAATACTAAGGGGATGCAGATCTGAGTCAAACCACAGGGAGGGTATCTAAGGGTAAGGAGAAACTGGAATGCTTAATAGAGAAGGAAATACAGAATGTTAGTTGTGAAGTTCCAACTTCAGTGGAAGGAACTCTCATTTATTCTAATTAGCTCCCTACTATATACTTGGGGAAGAGGAACACCATAATCCTGATGGAGCTGCTTCCAGAATATACACAAAGAAGTTTAGGCAATGCAGAATGGAGTACAGGAAACTGTGACATGTCACCCATGTATACCATCACAATGGGTCAATGTCCTTCCCCAGCTACCAAGAGCACTTCTGGCTGGTAGATTGGTGCTGCTCTAATCGTAGGCATGAACTATCTGGCCATTTTTTTTTATTTATTTTTTATTTAAATATAAAATTTCCAAAGTACAGTTAATGGATTACAATGGCTTATCCCCCCATAATTTCCCTCCCACTCACACCCCTCCCATCTCCCGCTCCCTCTCCCATTCCATTCACATCAAGATTCATTTTCAATTCTCTTTATATACAGGAGATCAATTTAGTATATATTAAGTAAAGGTTTCATCAGTTTGCACCCACAAAAAAACACAAAGTGTAAAATACTGTTTCAGTACTAGTTATAGCATTACTTCACATTGGACAACACACTAAGGACAGATCCCACATGAGAAGTAAGTACACAGTGACTCTTGTTGTTGACTTAACACCTTGACACTCTTGTTTATGGCGTCAGTAATCTCCCTAGGCTCTAGTCATGAGTTGCCAAGGCTATGGAAGCCTTTTGAGTTCGCCGACTTTGATCTTATTCCGACAGGGTCATAGTCAAAGTGGAAGTTCTCTCCTCCCTTCAGAGAAAGGTACCTCCTTCTTTGATGGCCCCGTTCTTTCCACTGGGATCTCACTTGCAGAGATCTTTCATTTAGGTCTTTTTTTTTTTTTTTTCCAGAGTGTCTTGGCTTTCCATGCCTAAAATACTCTCATGGGCTCTTCAGCCATATCTGAATGCTTTAAAGGCTGATTCTGAGGCCAGAGTGCTATTTAGGACATCTGCCATTCTATGAGTCTGCTGTGTATCCTGCTTCCCATGTTGGATCATTTTCTCCCTTTTGGATTCTATCAGTTAGTATTAGCAGACACTAGCCTTGTTTGTGGGATCCCTTTGACTCTTAGACCTATCAGTGTGATCAATTGTGAACTGAAATTGATCACTTGGACTAGTGAGATGGCATTGGTACATGCCACCTTGATGGGATTGTATTGGGATCTCCTGGCACGTTTCTAACTCCACCATTTGGGGCAAGTCCGATTGAGCATGTCCCAAATTGTACATCTCCTCCCTCTCTTATTCCCACTGTTATATTTAACAGGAATCACCTTTCAGTTAAAATTTAAACACCTAAGAATAATTGTGTGTTAATCACAGAGTTCAACCAATAGTACTAGAACAAAACAAAGAAAAAATACTAAAATGGATAAAGTATTACTTTGTACATCAACAGTCAGGACAAGAGCTGATAAGTCACTGTTTCTCATAGTGTCCATTTCACTTCAACAGGTTTCCCCTTTGCTGCTCAGTTAGTTGTCACAGGTCAGGGAGAACATATGATATTTGTCCCTTTGGGACTGGCTTAATTCACTCAGCATAATGTTTTCCAGATTCCTCCATCTTGTTGCAAATGACCGGATTTCGTTGTTTTTGACTGCTGTATAGTATTCTATAGAGTACATGTCCCATAATTTCTTTATCCAGTCTACTGTTGATGGGCATTTGGGTTGATTCCAGGTCTTAGCTATTGTGAATTGAGCTGCAATAACCATTGAGGTACAGACAGCTTGTTTGTTTGCCAATTTCATTTCCTTTGGGTAAATTCCAAGGAGTGGGATGGCTGGGTTGAACGGTAGGGTTGTATTCAGGTTTCTGAGGAATCTCCAGACTGACTTCCATAGTGGCTTGACCACTATCTGGCCGTTTTAACATGGGCTTCCTAAAGTTGTATATAAGGAATGCTGTCTAGTCCTCTGGTAGAGTTGCTTCACTCACAGCCTCACAACCTCTCGGGTTAGCCTAGCTCTGGGGAAATGCAGGTAGAAAGGCCTAGACTATATGGCTAACATTAAGTTACAAGCAGCTTCCCAGCACAACCCTATGCTCATCTGAGGCCTTCGTTATGACTATATCATAGACCAGATTTTTGCTCTTCCCAATCCTACTTCATTTCCTTCCCATACCAGAGTAAATAGAGAATATTCTCCAATGAGCATACAGAATGCTAATCTCTATCCCAGGGTTGGTATTCCAGGGAGTCTTACCTGCAATGTTATCCAAAGATAAAAGGTGACTGAGAGATTTCCACACTTATAATAGAGTGAATATTGCACAGTTATATACTATTATGATTTTTAAACATGCTTCATACTGTGTCTAAAGTTTCCCAATGCTATGTTGAATAAAACAGAAACAAGTTCATGAAGAAATGTGAGAGGCAGAGAGAGAAATGGAGAGAGAGAGAATGAGCACTGAAAGGAAATTTTCCTAAATATTTATATAGATTCTCAGCTTAATAAATTAAGATTTTTAAAAAAGGTTGGGGCAGACTCTGTGGTGTAACATTTAATGTGCTCCTTCAGGGGCCAGCATTGTGGCATAACAGGCAAAGCCACCGCCTGTGACAACAGTAAGCCATTTGGGAGCCAGTTCAGATCCAGGCTACTCCACAGCTGATCCAGCTGCCTGCTGATGGTCTGGGAAAAGCAGTGGAAGATGGCCCAGGTGACTGGGCCCCTGCCACTCACATGGGAGACCCAGATGAAGCTTCTGCCCCCTGGCTTTGGCATGGGTCCATTGTGACCATCTTGGGAGTGAACCATCAGATGGAAGATCTCTCTCTCTCTCTATGTGTCACACTTTCAAATACATAAAAAACATTTTTACAAAACAAAATATAAAATGTTTTAAAAGATGTATTTTTTATTTGAAAAGCAAGTGAGTGGGGGAGAGAGAGAGAGAATCTTCCATCCACTGCTTCACTCCCAAAATGGTCAGAACATCCAGGGCTGGGCTAGGTTGAAGCCAAAAAACAAGAACTCCATTTAGGTTTACGTATAGGAGGCAGGGACCCAAGCACTTGAGCCATCATCGTCTGCTGATTTCCCAGGCAGAACGGCAGGATAGGAAGCAGAGCAGCTGGGAGTTAAACTGACACCCTGTTATGGGATGATGGTGTTATAAGCAGCTGTTTAACCTACTATGCTACAATGCTTACCACACACACACACACACAAAAAAAAAATTTTGATTTTCCCCTTTGCGCTTGTCTGTTTGCTGCATATGCTACAATTAATATGCACCACTTTTTTAACCAGGAAGCAATGCTTTAATGAACATACCAAAGCTTGGTCTGATGGCCTAGAATGGCACATGGAGTTTTGTTGCCAGTGTGATGATTTCCACACACAAGTAGCATTCTTTTTGCATTTATCATTTAAAGGGGACTGTGGACTTCCTCATGCTATCCTTGCAGTAATTTTTTATAACAAAACTACATTTTAAAATGTACTTTAAGAGAAAATGCTAAATAATTGTTATTTTTAGTTGTGTACCCCCAATGACATCTTCCCAGTTTCAGGTATAACTAGTCTGTCTTAGGGCAAGAGGCATGGTGTACATGTTGTGTTTCTTGCAGTAGTCAAATGCAGAAAAATGAGGAATGAGAATTGCAGGCTGCTGTATTTGGGCACTGGGAAAACATGGAATCCATAGGCATCTACTGTTTTGAGTGTTAGGAACCAGCGTTCTAAAGATGCTTACCAGGAATTCTATCTACTTACCAATTTCAAGCAACACCCTTTCATACTCATGACTCATTTCCCATCTGATGAAATGATTATCCCCTCTCATTCCTCCAACACTGCTATTTAACCTCAAGCCCAAGAGAAATTGTGGCAGCTGAAAAACAAGCATGGGGGCAGGGTGTGCGTGTGTGTTTAAAGGACAGAGTGCTGCCTTTTAAAAAAGCCAATTCCCTGCAGAATAGATTTCTCCTAAATTGGAAAGATCCTTTCTTTTGACTGACTGGCTAATGTGTTATCTGGTTAAGTGATTGCCTTCTGAGTGTTGGTGCTAGTGACTGATACAGGTTGACAGGCCCAGGTAACCGAAATAGGCATCCACTGCCAGCTGTTGTTAAACGAACCAAGGAAAGAAGAGGATTAAAATATCCTACAACTGTGATCCCAGGAATGAGAATATATAGCAACAGGAACAGGGAGATAGGGGTATTAACTAGCTTTCTATTCTTGTTACTGTTTTAAGATGAGATGGCTGTGCATTGGGGAGGCAAATCTCACTCCCACTATAAATTTTCTAAAACTCATGTGATTTCTGCAACTGTCATGCTACCCTGAATCAGCCATATGCATTACATTTTTTGTTCATTTTCCTTTTTTTATATTCTTCCTAGGAAAATCATTTTTTCACAGCAAATACAAAATAAGATATGAGACATTTTTTATCAGCAATGAAAATATTCTTATCTTGCTTTTGGTAATTCATTTCTACCTTTATGTATATACACATTTAATTTTAGTTATTATTTTGAAGCAACTTGAACCTTTAAAACTGGCCAAATAATTTGCATGGCAAATATAGATATCAAAGAAACCTGAATCTTGGGACAAAGCTTGCCAACAATTCAAGGAAGTGGATTATTACCCAACTGATGTCACCATAACCTGAGGTTACACATTATAAAATCATTTCCAAGGTCTAATCAGCAGCTCATCTATTTTCAGAAATATTTGACACAGCATAATGCCACTACATCAAAGGCATGTGGGCAGTTGTATGCATTCCTGACAGTGATGGATTTGACTAAGTGGAGCAGGCATGGATTATTCTGGAATCTTTGCTTCAAGTGTAAACAATGTAGAGCTCAGTGTGCTGCAAATAGGCAACTGCTTTCTTCCCTATGGCCAAACTTGGGTGCATCTTCACACAGAAGCAATGTGCCCAGAATAGAAACCGAAGATTCAACACAAATATAATCATTACTTGGCAAAACAGACAAATTAGACATCTTGATTGAGCATAATGGAACTCACTGAACAATGAAAAGTTGATAAGTACTTGGAAATGTGTGTGTGCATGTGTGTGTGTGTGTGTGTGCTTAACTTTAAAAAAGAGAATACAAGATAACCAAGAGTCGAATGTCTGATTTTATTTCATGGTTAAACACAATAAAAATTGAGAGAATTGTCTTGATAGTTGCCTTTACAGTAATTGAGGCCAAAGTTGTTCCGAAATATGCAAATACCTGCTTTACTTACCCATCTCATTTTCCAATCTTTAAAATAGAGATTTTGAATGATGATTAGGACAAATAGATTTAGATCTGGGTAAAGATTCTGACTGTGTCATTTATTAGCTGTATGAAAGAGATTGCTCAGTGACTACCTAAAATCTACCTTTGACTTTTTCTGTAGATGCAGAGGCTTTTATACCTATGTACTATAGTATCTATTCCTACGACACTAATAGTACATATGAGAGTTATATGTCAAAAGTGTCCAGACTCAGTATCTGATAACTCCAAAATATGGCACCCTGACAATTGGGAAAGCGGTAGAAGAAAGGCCGCTCTGACCTTTTTCTGCCTTTTTCCACTAACGCATGTCCACCCAGAAATTTTCTGAATGACCTTGGTTGAAAGTGATCCTGAGGCCGGCTCCGCGGCTCAATAGGCTAATCCTCCACCTACCGGCGCCGGCACACCGGGTTCTAGTCCCGGTCGGGGCGCCAGATTCTGTCCCGGTTGCCCCTCTTCCAGGACAGCTCTTTGCTGTGGCCAGGGAGTGCAGTGGAGGATGGCCCAGGTGCTTGGGCCCTGCACACCTTGGGAGACCAGGATAAGCACCTGGCTCCTGCCATTGGATCAGCGCGGTGCGCCAGCCGCGGCGGCCATTGGAGGGTGAACCAACGGCAAAGGAAGACCTTTCTCTCTGTCTCTCTCTCTCACTGTCCACTCTGCCTGTCAAAAAAATTAAAAAAAAAAAAAGTGATCCATGAGACCATCATTCCAGAACAGTCCTTCCCTACAACTGGAGGGCAATGGAAATATGAACAAGTAGGCTTTGCTAAGTTTTCTCCACGTTATTACCTTTAGGTCACACCCACTTTCTCTTCAACCACACTCCATATGCTTGTCCTTCACATATGTGTTCTCTGAGTCTTTGGGTCTTCAGAAAACTTTGAATGAATACATTTTTTATGATTTTTTTCTCATTAATCTCTCTTATGTTTATGCATGTCAGTCATGACCCTTGCAATGGGTGAGGAAAAGTTTTTACAGTGATCACCTATAGGAGGCTTAACTGTCATTGAAATTAATTTCTATTGTACTTGAATTTATAATCTGTTAACAATTCCTAATTAATAAAATGTGTAACCTTGCTCAGTTTATTATTTGCACTAAGCCTTCTTCTCTTCAGCTTTAAAGCAATGACAACTTTTTAAAATTTTCAAGTAAAAGTTTTAATGTTTATAAAACAGCCAGTATTTAGTAAGGGAAGAAACAGCAGATGTTTGCTGGAAAACTCTGACACATTCTTATTGCTTTATTAGAGTAAGTTCAGTTTTGATTGGTTAAAATCTATCTCACACTAGGAATTGATCTAATTTTGAATACCATCCTAGAAAATGCAACAGAAATTAGCTCCTTTTATCTAAGCCAAAGGGAAAACTTACATAAAAACTGAAATCAGAATAAGACTTGCACAAGCGCACAAGCGAGAAAACCAATAGAGATGTCAGTAATACCAGTGAGGGATGGATCAGCTATTTGGAGCTACTCGTAAGTGTTTTTGCTTCTTGAGTTCTATGAATTGATGGAGTTCCTGGGAAGAGCAGAATAACAATGAGGAATATGAACTCATATCCAGAGCGTTTGACATTCATTTGAGATGAGGCCATCAGAAAATTTTAAGATGTAAACCAGGTGCCAGGAGATATTGAAAATAGGAAAATACCATATGAAAAAGCCATAACTTTGTAAACAATTTAATACAGTTTTCAAGTTGCTATTAGATCAATCAAGTGCAGATTCTGTTCATAATTTAAAGTCTAGTTCTTACTTAATCATTTCAAGAATTTTCCAAATACTTGGGTCTATTTTAAATTATATCAAATGTGTTTAGAAAATAAATGAATATTTAGTAAACAGTTTTATGTAATAAGTTCATTGCTAAATAGTTGCAAAAGAATTGTGTGGAAATGAGCAATGGTTAGTTTTGTATTTGCTTGGCTTTATATAAGAAGTATTTATTATTTCAACCTACTCATATTAGTAAGTTCATTTTATGCCTGGATGTTTAATCTAATTAACACAGTAAAGGAAATGATAATTAATAAGTGCCAGTCTTGACATGACATTTATGGCCCTCAGTGTGATGAATGAAAAGAAATTCCTGATATTTTGAATGATAAAATTTTTTGTTTTACTCATTTTTTTGCATTGATTATATAGAAAAAAGAAGAACATTTCCCACAATCATAATGAAAGAAGTGACAACTTTTTAAAACACAGACTGTCTGTAGGCCATTTATAAATTCTGCTCATGGCCAGCGGGAATAGCTGGACCTCTTTGTAGTTTGTCCTTATAGAACTGTCAAGGGTTAATTTTGAACCTTGAAAATACTTCCCTTAATTACTCTGCCATAGAATAATTTAACAAGTGCACAGCTTTATACTCCATAGTTGAAGAGGAAGGAAAAATAGTATTCTAGTATTCACAGTAATATAGATAGAAGTAGGAGAATCTTGAAGGTCCAAACTTTCATTTTTGAAATGAAACATCCAAAGCCAAGAACAGTAATTTAAAAATTTTTTCTTAAACAAGAAAATGTGAGAGGAGAATTTCAGGGTCAAAGTACACAATAGATATATGAAAAAGTAAAATATCAATCAATTTCTATTGAGTTTGAATGAATTTGAGCATTTGCATTGAATGAATTGAGCATTTGCAAGTAAACAAACATCAAAAAACTTGGTTTTCATAAACTCTCCATTTTTAGCAACCAATAATAGTAATAATCATAATGTAATAATAATGATATTTATGCAAAATTGATTTCTGCTGAGAGGACAGGTTGGCAGCTTAATATATATCAATAACATAAGAAAAATATACTCTATTTGTGTTTTTTCCAATATCAAGGGTAACTATGAGTGCTTGATGAATACAGAATGAAATCCAGAAGGAATAAATGGCTATGTACAGACGTGATTGGAAAAGCAGTGTTGGGGTAAGTTCCAGAGTGGGGCAAAGTCTTCTCTATGTGACAATGAGTTTTTGTTGGGATTTTTTTTTTTATTTCTTTGTCTCTTAACCTCTGAAAATGGAGGGATGGCATAAGACTGAATGACAGAGCAACTTGGTGAGATACATAAAAATATTCAAAATCAGATTTTAAATACTTACCTGGCAGGGGAGAAACCATGATCACAAAGGTAGTTTTCCCAGAGTGAGGCTTATCCACTGCACTGCGGTGTGCTGACCCCTGCGATTGCCCTAAATGTGGGAAACTCCACTGCATGATTTCTGGTGTGGGGCATTCATGCTCTCCCCTGGGGGGAAAACCCTCAGTTTTAAAATACTGCATTTTTTCAATATAAATCATTTCTGCTTCCAAATTTATCATTAAAATCTGGCATTCACTCAAACATCCTGGTGTGAGTGGTGTGTGTGTGCTTCTGAATAAAAAATGTGGCTAAGCTCATGGCAACCACAAAGAAAAATCCTGCAGTGATTTACAAAAGATAAAGAAAAAGGAATAGGAATCAAAACATTATAAAGTGTTTGTAACAAAAAGACCATAGCAGTGGCATAAAGGTATATCAACCAGTGAATCAGAATAGAAATCTCAGAAATAAATACATGAAATTTATAATCAGTTAATATTCAATTAAGGTGACGAGAATGCACAATGGTGAAAGGGCTGTCTCTTCAATAAATGTTGGGAAATCTGGAGATCCATAGGGAAGCATGGAATTGTGCAATCGTAGCATTATCTCACACCACATACAAATTCAACGCAAAACAGATTAAAGATTGATATATAAGACTTGGATTGAAGATTTAATGGATGACTTAAAGTCATAAACTATTAGAGGAAAACATTAGAGAAATTCTTGACAGTGGATATGACTTCCAAATCACAGCCAAGAAAAGCAAACCTAGGAAATGTGACTACACTGAACTAAAAGCCTTCTGCACAGCAAATGAAACAATTAACAGAGTGAAGACAACTCACGGAATGGGAGAAAATAGTTATAATGCATGCAACTGACAAGGGGTTAATATATGAAACATGAAGAATTCGATAGCAAGGAAAAAAATTACCTGATTGAAAAATGAGCAAAGCACCTATAGGACATTTCTTTCTTTTCTTTTTCTTTTTCTTTTTTTTTTTTTTTTTTTTTTTTTTTTTTTTTTGACAGGCAGAGTGGACAGTGAGACAGTGAGAGAGACAGAGAGAAACGTCTTCCTTTGCCGTTGGTTCATCCTCCAATGGCCCCTACAGCCGGCACGCTGCAGCCGGCGCACCGTGCTGATCTGAAGCCATGAGCCAGGTGCTTCTCCTGGTCTCCCATGGGGTGCAGGGCCCAAGCACTTGAGCCATCCTCCACTGCCTTCCGGGGCCACAGCAGAGAGCTGGCCTGGAAGAGGGGCAACCAGGACAGAATCCGGAGCCCCGACTGGGACTAGAACCCGGGGTGCCATGGCCATAGGCGGAGGATTAGCCAATTGAGCCACGGCTCTGGCTTATAGAACATTTCTGAAAGATGACAAACAAACCACTAACAGGTGTATATATATATATATATATATATATATATATATATATAAAAGAAACAACATCACTAGCCACCAGGAAAATCATCACCACAATGAGATATCACCTCACATCTTTTGGGACAGCTGTTCTCCAAAAGACAAAAGATAAGTGTTGGCATAGATGTGGAGAAAAGAGAACCCTTAAAAACTGTTATAGGTAAGGTAATTTGGTGCAGTTAATACATAAAAAAAAAGTATGGAGGTCCCTTTAAAAAGTAAAAAGAGAACAACCATGTGATTTAGCAATCCCATTTCTAGGTACATATCTGTATTAAAGGTATCTGCATCCCGTAGTTTACTGCAGCATTGCTTGCAATAGCCAAGATATAGAAACAATCTAAGTGTCTATCAATGAATGAAGACACAAAGAACACACACACACACACACACACACACACACTGGAAAGGATGGGAGAAAAAAGGGGGCCGGTATTGTGGGCAGAGGGTTGGCTGCTTGCAGCCCCTGCATCCCATATTAGTCCTGGCTACTCCACTATTGATCCAGCACCCTGCTAATATGCCTGGGAAAGCAGTGGAAGATGGCCTGAGTGCTTGGGCCCCTGCACCCACATGACAGACCCAGATGAAGTTCCTGACTCCTGCTTTCCGCCTAGCCTAGTCCCAGCCGTTGAAGCCATTAAAGTGTGAACCAGCACATGGAAGATCTCTTTGTCTCTCCCTCTCTCTCTCTCTCTGCAACTCTGCTTTTCAAATATACAAATATTTTTAGAAGAGGTTTGGGGTTGGGGTAAATCTTCCATTTGCCATAGTATGTATGAACTTGGAGGACACGACCCTAAGGGAAGCATGCCAAAACTAGAGAGATATTACCATGAAATTCAGCAGAAAACTGTAGGTGGGCCTGGACTTTCCAAGGGACGTGGCAGGGTGATGTAGGTTTTGTGCATCATGTTTGACAAACATGGTACCCCTATAGTAAAGAAGACACAAACTTATATAAAACATAGGTTCATGGGCTATCTCAGTGAAGATTAGTAGACAACACAAATATTTTATTGAAGTAAAGGCCCTCAGATTCCACACAAAAATTCATTTTTGCAAACCTGTTATAAACAGAACAAACTTAAAGATGCTCAAATATGAACATGTTTTATTTTTCAAAACTGACTTCAGTTATGTTGTTTTGCACTTCCATTTCCTAATACTAAATCTTTCCAATCTACCTTTCCTCTGTTCTTTGATTCAAGCCTCCATTCCCTCCTGTCATTGATGGAATACCCTATGACCTCTCAGTCCCCATGCACAGTAAGGCATGGCTACATTCTAGGGAGTCATCTCACAGGAAACTCATGAACTTTTGCCATGCCCAGAAGCAAAATTATAAATCACTCCATTACAGAGAGAGAAAAATCAGTATTTCTGTCTAGACAGATGATTCAAATCCTCAGAATGTGTTCAGATTCATTCTCCTTTACTTTGGTCTCCTTACAGTAAGGATGGTTATAGTGACAGAGCAAGGTAACCAGCTTGTATCAGCCCTGGGGAGCTGTATGCCCCAAGTAATATACAACTCATATCATCTTTTCTTCTTTTTTTTTCAGTATTTCTATGAAAGGTATGAAGTGACGTGAAAATAACGAATGTATTTTATAAATAAGTAAATTAAAATAACCATTGTTTTGATATAGAAAGTCAAAGTGTTTAAGATGGCCTTCTATCATGCAGTCATTCTTTCCCTGGTAAAGTAAAGGTTAATTACCTTCTGAAGTCTTCTGATAGGGGTATGTACATTTTAAGATGGCATAAGTTTTATGAGAGGAATTGAGCGTTAGCTAAAATACGAAAGATTTGGGATGGACATAATTAAGAAATTCTTATCAAAGTATGATTAAACACGGAAATAGGATTCTTAATAAACAGTTACAGGATTTCAAATGAAAGTTTACCTTGTTGAGTCTATCCTGTTTATACATTTGCTTATCCCTGGATTGAGATATTGGCATAAATGTCAATGGAAGATTTGTCTCTCCAGGAACTGGTTTAGACAGTCCAAAACACATGTCTTCATCTCAAGCTAAACTAAGACTCCCTTGTAAACAGCAACCTGGATCTAGATAGGTGATTTGCAGTGGGAGAGACACCTCCCTCTGGAGGCCAATTTGAGTATTTTTTTCATGTGTTGAGTGATACCTACTAAAAGATATTTACTGAGAAGGAGACTGGAATGATGGACATCTGACAATTCTTGCAACCCTGGCATAATAAAGAAATACCCTGAACTGTGTAAACATTGCTAAAGGACTTCACTTCTCAGCTAAATATTTAAAAAGCCACTGTCATTTATCTGTAACTACTTTTCATAATAAATACAAAGTAGTTTGATACATGCTAAATGTAATAAAACACTAGAAATCCAACTACTGCATTTATAACGTGAATTTTCAGAGCTTTATGTAGAGTTGTTAACTATTTCAGAAAAACACAACCCTGTAACAGTGTTGTTCACGAGAGTTGGGGATTCAGTATACACTCCTATAAAAATCTCCATGTATAGCTGTCAAATTTCAACTATTTTTCAACTTGATTGATTAATCTATTTAAACTGCAATCCAGTACAACAGTGCCATAGGAACTTTCATATTAAAAATCTATTATTTTGGGGACAGCGCTGTGGCATAATGGGTCAAGCCACCACCTGCAGTGCCAACATCCCATATGGGCACTGGTTCAAATCCTGCTGCTCCACTTCCAATCCAGCTCTCTTTATTCAATTATATGGGCTTTGCTACTTATATAAATGGTTGAAAATTAATACCATGAAAGTTGGCATGCTCTAAAAGTATTTTTATGCATCTGCTAAGTCTCTTAAACAAATGTCCATTGTCCAGACTGCAGCTTGGTGGAAAAGCCTAAGGGCCCAAAGAGGGTGGATAGTAGAAACAGCTTCTGAGATCTGGAAAGTGGAGAGCAGATGTCTGGATTGGGATAGTGGACAACTGTTCTCTGAGGCTGGAAGACAATGATCAAAGGCAAAGATAGAATGATTTTCTTTTTAAATGCAATATATAATGGGGCCAGCATTGTGGCGCAGCAGGTAACGCCACCATTGGCGACACTGGCATTCCACACGGGCGACGGTTAGTGTTCTGGCTGTTCCACTTCTGATTCACCTTCCTGCAGGTGGCCTGGGAGAGCAGCAGAGGATGACCCATGTTCTTGGGCCCCTGCCACCCATGTGGGAGACCCGGGTGAAACTTCTGGCTCCTGGTTTTGGCCTGGGCCAACCCTGGCTGTTGCACCATTTGGGGAGTGAATCAGCAGATGGAAGATCTTTCTCTTTGTAAGTCTGACTTTCAAATAAATAAATAATCTTTTTTAAAAGAATACAATACCAGAATACTCTAGAGATTTTCCATATTAAGAGGGAAAAAGACAAAGTGTCGAAGTTCAGTTACAGAGATACAGAATCCTCCAAGTATAAAATGGCAATTGAAACTGTGGGGGAGGCACTGTGGCGCAGCGGGTTAAGGCACTGCCTGTGATACTAGTATCCCATATGAGCTTCACTTGTGGTCCTGACACTTCTGCTCCATCTCCCCGCGAATGTACCTGGGAAAGCAATGGAAGACGGCACAAGCACTTCCAGCCCTGCCACCCATGTGGGAGACCCAGTTAGAGTTGCTGGCTCCTGGCTTAGGCTTGACCCAGCCCAGGCTATTGTGGCCATTTGGGGAGCACAGCAGGAGATAGAAGATTTCTCTCTGTGTTTCTCTGTCTCTCTGTCTCTCTCATGTGTGTGCTTTTGTTACTGCCTTTCAAATAAATAATTGAATCAAAAATAAAATAAATAAAATCAGGAGTAATTGATTATCTGCATTGTGCTGAATATATTTTTTTTAATTTTTATTTATTTATTTATTTATCTATTTATTTTTGACAGGCAGAGTTAGAGAGAGAGAGAGGAACAGAGAGAAAGGTCTTCCTTTTCCGTTGGTTCACCCCCCCAAGTGGCCGCCACGGCCCGTGTGCTGCGCCTATCCGAAGCCAGGAGCCAGGTGCCTCCTCCTGGTCTCCCATGTGGGTGCAGGGCCCAAGCACTTGGGCCATCCTCCACTGCACTCCCGGGCCACAGCAGAGAGCTGGACTGGACGAGGAGCAACCAGGACAGAATCTGGCACCCCAACCAGGACTAGAACCTGGGGTGCCAGCACTGCAGGTGGAAGATTAGCCAAGTGAGCCATGGCACCAGCCTGTCCTGAATATATTATATCCACCCTTGTTCTTCAGCTCTGGGACTTCATTAAGTTACACCTGTAATATACTTACCAAGGTGTACTAGGGAGAAGATGGGAGGTCCCTATGGGCCTTCCAACCTCTGTTTTCTTCATCTTACAGAATCAGCCCTCCAGTGCCCAGATCTGTATGTTAGGATTCCAAGCAAACTCTATTGTGGCGCTGTCTTTTAATAAATGAAAAAAGTTCTGTGGCTTTAGGGATTAAGCGCCTCTGTTCTAACTCAAAGCTGGAGGTTTTAACATTTCTGGTTTTGGGATGGGGGGCAGACATGATATGAATTGAGACGGTCTGTTACATTGGTGGCACTCAGGCCTTGCCTTCCACACTCAAGTATTCTATTTCCTGTCCTCTTCCACACTCACTTAATTCGACCTGTGATTGACAAATAGGACTTCAGCAAGTGTGACACAAGCAGAAGTCTGATTCCTATGTGCATTGTTTATTTCCTGCCTAGAACATTCCCTGGTGAGATGATCATACTGTGAGGAAGTTTAATTTAGTCATGGAGAGGACTGATGGAACAGTAGGAGGGTTTATTTATTTATTTAACAGGAAGAACGATGGCAGTAGAGTGGGGGTGGGGAGAAAAAGAGACAGAGACAGAGAGATCCTTCTTCCAAGGATCCACTCCTGAAATGACTGCAACCACTAGGGCTGCGACACGTGGAAGCCAGGAGCTTAGAACTCCAAACGGGTATCTCACATGCGTGGCAGGGGCACAGTACTTGAGACAGCCTCCTCTGCTTCCCCAGGACATTGGCACGGAGCTGTATCAGAAGCAGAGCAGCTGACACACGAATCAACGTTCCTCTAGGGGCTGCAAAGCACTGACTTACCATGGAGAAGCCCAGGGAAAAAGAAGGAAGAAAACAAGCCAACAGCCAGAACTAAGGCTCAAGACTCATGACCCAGGTGCACAGTGACAGTCAGCTTCTGACTGTTTGAGTTTCACCAGCTAAAACCCTAAGAGGATGGAAAGAAAAAAATCCATGTTTCTGCCCTGCCCCAATTGGTAACTCATGGAAGGATGAAAAACACCACTACCAATAAAGGATTTTTTTAAGATTTATTTATTTATTTAAAGTTAGAATTACACAGAGTGAGTAGAGGCAGAGAGAGAGAGAGAGAGAGAGAGGTCTTCCAACAGTTAGTTCAGTCCCCAGTTGGCCACAATGGTTGGAGCTGGGCCGATCCGAAGTCAGGAGCCAGGAGCTTCCTCCAGGTCTCCCACATGGGTGCAGGGGTCCAAGCACTTGGGCCATCTTCTACTGCTTTCCCAGGACATAGCAGAGAGCTGGATCGGAAGTGGAGCAGCTGGGACCCGAACTGGTGCCCATATGGGATGCCGGCACTGCAAGCAGTGGCTTTACCCGCTATGCCACAGTGCTGGCGCCGATGTTAAAGTCTCTCAGTGATGTCAGATAAATGAAATAAGCTTTTATGCTCACTCAGCTAAAGCACAAAGGTTTCTCTGTGTCAAAGCAAAGGTGATGTGCTTCAATTCTAGTTTACCATAGAAATACTTCTAAAAGTCCCTGTTCCTCTTCATATGGGAATTGATCCCCTAAAATATCTGCAAAAATGTGGCCCCTGAAAGTTACCCAGAAGCGCCATCTGGGCTGCCAAATTTGTTACCGGCATTCTGGGGTGCCATGCGATATCACCATACGCTTATTAATAAATCCTCAATATTAATAAGCCCGAGAGGGTTCTTGCCTAGTATTTAGAGAAGAATTCTAAATACTGGCATAAATAAACAAGGCAGCATGGTACATGTTGAGCTTTTTTTTTAGTGAGAAGGATGCTTAGGAGAGTGAGAGCTTTATCTAAGAGAGAGAGGTAAATCTGGGTTCACACCGAGTACCAGGAACCAGCCACGTGGAGAAGCATCTAGGCCAGGAAGCCTAGGGTGGGTGGTCTGAAGGCCACGTGTCCTGGAGGCAGCAGCCCCCTCCTGGCAAGAAAGGGCGGACACACTGCGTCCCAGGCTTTTAACCCACTTCCAAAGGGGAGTGGTTAATTAACCTGATTGGCTGGTGGGCACCCAGGTGTGGCCAGGTGGGACATGAGGTCACACAGGGGCATGGTAAAGGCCTGGTGAAGGTGTGGTCTTCCAGCTAACAAATCTAATCTTTTATTCCCTTTTTTTTTTTCTTTTTTTCTTTCTTTTTTTTTTTTTTTTACAGGCAGAGTTAGACAGTGAGAGAGAGAGAGACAGAGAGAAAGGTCTTCCTTTTCCGTTGGTTCAACCCCCAAGTGGCCACTATAGACGGCGTGCTGTGCCGATCCGAAACCAGGAGCCAGGTATCTCCTTCTGGTCTCCCATGTGGGTGCAGGGCCCAAGGACCTGGGCCATCCTCCACTGCACTCCTGGGCCACAACAGAGAGCTGGCCTGGAAGAGGAGCAACCAGGACAGAATCCGGTGCCCCAACCGGGACTAGAACCCGGTGTGCCGGCGCCGCAAGGCAGAGGATTAGCCTAGTGTGCCACAGCGTCACCCAAATCTAATCAATTTTAACCTGTATGCCTGCCTACTTCATTCTTGTCTAGGGAAAAATTCAAAGTGTCTCTAGATGTAATACATAATATTTTCCAATACAAAATTTAAAAATTTTGGCATAATTTGAACTAAATTACTTTCTATTTACTTATGCTAAATGTCAGTGTCATGCCATTTCTGGTATTGATAGAGATTCTTCAACAGAAAGCCATGTGAACACTTTAAAGTTTGGCTCTTTCTAAAACATGACAGTTCACTAAATAAAAAATTCTACTGAGAGAGTGAGATTCACAGTCTACAGTTTACTGTATTCAGACAAAAATATCATTGATAGTCATTTGCTGATATCTAGCTTACCATGCAATTTTAACATCCATGTACTGCAAAACATTTAGGAAGCTTCAAGTATTTTTTTTTCTTTTTTAAGATTTATTTATTTATTTATTTGAAATCCAGAGTTACAGAGCAAGAGGGAGAGACAGAGAGAAAGAAATCTGCATTTTGCTGGTTTACTCCCCAGAAGCCAGGAGCCAGGAGCTTCTTCCAGGTCTCCCATGTGGGTAGCAGGGGCCCAAGCACTTGGGCCATCCTCCGAAGCTTTTCCCAGGCCATTAGCAAGGAGTTGCATTGGACTTGGAGAAAAGAGAACACGAAGCAGCACTGATAAAGGCTGGGAAAGTCAGAGGCAGCAGCTTCACCTGCGATGCCACAGCACCAGCCCCTCAAGTGTCTTTTTCATTCTCAGATTCAGCTCCACATCCTATTGACTGTTTTTAAAAATTTCAGTGGAACATGAGAGCCATGCTATTCTAGCTTGTTCATCAGCCGTTTGAGGAACACTTGCACTCTACTCTGTAAGATCTGTAAGCTAGCCACTGAAGCCAGCAAGACCACCTCCCTCCCTTCCCTAAGGCCATACTCATCCAGCCCTTGCTTCTAAGGTGGAGGAACCATTTTCTCTGAAAAAAATTAACACAAGTACTCAGCTTGGCATAAAGGGTAGCTGTGTGGAAAGTATTTTTAAGGAATTTATTTAATACATAAGATTCTCAGGGTCACAGCAAGTGCATGATAATTACTACAACACAGTTCTCATCAATTCTCATGTTAATATGATATTAACACAAAAACAGCAGATGCAATGTAGTTTATACATACAATTCTAACAAGATAATGATGCTTCACCTCTCTGTCCCTCTTCCTTCCTTCCCTCCCTCCCTCCCTCCCACCTTCTTTCCTTCCTTCCTTCCTTCCTTCCTTCCTTCCTTCCTTCCTTCCTGTTTCCTTTCTTTCATTCCCTCTCTTTCTCTTTTTTCCTTTTTTAATTTTTGAGAAAACATTTTTAATGAAGGGAAATCTTGCTTCAGTATGCTACCAACTTGAAAGGATGTGATGTCTCTAAGTGTACATCATTTGATAACACATAAGGGAACTTCCAAAGTCTCAGAAACACAAAGGTAAAAAGTCATAAAGTCATAAAATCTCAGCTATTTTCTTTCTTTCTTTTCTTTTTCTTTTTCTTTTTTTTTTTTTTTTTTACAGGCAGAGTAGACAGTGAGAGAGAGAGACAGAGAGAAAGGTCTTCCTTTTTTTGCCGTTGGTTCACCCTCCAATGGCTGCCGCGGCTGGTGCACTGTGGCCGGTGCACCGCTCTGATCTGATGGCAGGAGCCAGGTGCTTCTCCTGGCCTCCCATGGGGTGCAGGGCCCAAGGACTTGGGCCATCCTCCACTGCACTCCCTGGCCACAGCAGAGAGCTGGCCTGGAAGAGGGGCAACCGAGACAGAATCCGGCGCCCTGACCGGGACTAGAACCCGGTGTGCCGGCGCCGCAAGGCGGAGGATTAGCCTAGTGAGCCGCGGAGCCAGCTCTTTCTGTTCTAATAAGTGGCTTTGACCATAAAACTTATTTGAGTATCAGTTTCCTGAGTTAACTGGGATTTCTGAACCAGGTCCTTGTTGAGAGAATAACATCAGAAGACAAAATTATATTCAAATATGTTTTGATTTGTTATTAGTTCCAACAGATGGAAAGAGTTGTGTGAAAATGCATATCATTGTGTAATTCCAAAACAATATTTTTGTAAACATTGGTACTGGAAGTATTTGAAGTTTATAACAAATAAAAATCTATACCAATCATCTACAAAATTGGCAAAGGAAAACGGTTGAAGTCATGAGTGGGTTTTTTGTAAGTGGTAGATATAGAGTATATTTTCACATTGTGTTAAACTAAAAGCTTTTTTTTTTTAGATTTAAAAGTATTTATTAGAATCAAGGACCTCCAGCCAGAGTGGCATGGAGGGAGGGTTCCACCACAAAGGGGACTGGTGGCTGTCCTCTTTAAATACAACTTAAGTACAAATTCGAAGGAAAAAAAAAAAAAACTTGCCAATTAGATTGGAATTCAGTTACCAGGAGGGCACAAAAGCATCAAAAGACCTCATTTATAATTCCCTGACCTGTCTAGCCTCCTAAGGGTGGGAGCTCAGGGAGAGCTCCCTTGCTATTCTCATGGTAAATTAGGAGAGGCCAAAGGAAGGAGGGCAGCTATTTGTTCTTGCTAAAGATAAAGTTTTGGGGAAGGAAGCAAATATTTTACACCCCAAATTCCACTGGAATCCCCTGACTATCTATTAACCCATCTGACTCCTCACACTCCCTCCTCCAGATGGAAGCCCTAACATCTGTTAGGGGAACCGGGCGATGGTCGCTCTGGCTGCTTCATGCAGAAAAGGGAGGTCTTTGGGAAGTGTCTAAACCATGAGCAAGTTTTTTTTTCATGGAGAGGCAAATACAGACTGACAAAAAGGGCTTGCAGATAATCAGGTGGGATTAAGGCCTTGTCAGTTATGAGGCTCAGACCTATCTATATCTCTTTACGTGTGGTACACCATAAGGGAGGCACCCTGTTGACTTCCATTACCTAGCAGGCCTGGGAGGAGAGCTGGCTTGAAAAGAAGGTAGGTGGCATTTCTAAAAGGAAAACAGTTATTAGTTAATATACAGTTCTGCCTGCAATGGACAACTGAAAGTTTTAACTGAAAATTTTTAAAGTTGCCTTATTTTTCTCATAATAAAATTAATTTCCAAAACCAATGAAAATGGCTACATCTCAAAGGAGAATATTTCAGCAGCTAAATTATTTTAGCCTTAAGCTATCATTTAATGCTTTTTCAGAATAAATTTTAAAGGACATCTTTTCTGACTTATTTTCAGCTATACACTACCTGTGTAATTTTTTTCCCCTGATTCTTCAAGCATGAACCTAATCCAATCGGAGCTATCATACAGAAAATATTATTTCTGGGTTGCTGTTGATGAAAACATAGATTGAAAAATGTAACCATAATTGCAGGATGGAATGGGGACTTTTAAAGTAAGAAGTTGGAAACCACCCTATCATTGTAGTTTACATAAATTCCCAGGCAGCATTAAGGGAAAGAGATAGTGTAGGAGGAGTGTAGGAGAATGAAGGACTTGTTGGGGATGAGACAGGAAGGAACTGGAGAATTTCTAGGCTTATGTCAATTTAATTCCAGTAAATTTATTCTGCTCCCACATAATAGTAGTACTCCACTCCCTAACCTACTGTCTTGCATTATTTCTTTTTGATTTTTCCTAAGCACTCCGAAACACCATGAGGCTTTTTTGTTTTAGATTTCTTTTGTTTGTTTGTTGATTTTTATTTATATAAAGTGAACAAATTTCAAGTATTTCATATATGCGGTTTTAGGAACAGAATGATGCTTCCTACCCTACCCCCACTCCCTCCTTGTTCCCACTTTCAGTCCTCCTTCTTTTCTTATTTTTCTTTTAATTTTCGCAATGGCATGCTTTCAATTTACTTTATAATCACAAGCTCAATCTACCACTAAATAAAGAATTCAACAAGTAGTAAGAAGAGAAACCACTGTTCCTCAGGAATACAGAAGAACCATTTCCATACATGAGGAAGTATCCTGATTACAATGCCCTTCAGATCTCCCAAATGTCAAGGTAAATTCCAACAGTAAATTCCATGGAGTAACAGAAAATGCATCAGACTAAATCCCAGAAACCACTTAACCTTTCAAAGCCTCTATCCCTTTTTCATGTTGAAGTGGCATAAGGATGCCTCCCTCCCAAAGTTTGTATCCATATTAAAACTAAATTAAAATGTAAATGAACTCTGCATACTGGAAGAGCTTCTTCTTCCATACCAATCAGATATTGATGAAATAAGGACAGTAAGTATCAGGTCTTCGTTTTCATCTCTGAAAGTCAAACACATAAACACCAAACAAAATGTGTACATATGGATGTCTCTCTGGACTTTATACTCTGTATTATTTTGATCATATGCTCTCGTCGAGTGTTTTCTTTTAAAATATAATTTTATAAGTTTATAAAATTAATGTACAACAGAGTTGTGGCAGATAGCTGATAAACTGAAGTGGGTATGATACTAAATGTTTCTGTATGTATATATCTCACTAAGTAAGAAAGTTCATCATTGTCATTTAGTCTGGAATATAACTGGATGTGGAGAATTATACACTGTCAGCTGATTCCTTTTTAAAATGATTTGTATGATAAAACACCTACTGTACACAGTAATGGAACAATTTTTCAAATGGAGCTGTACTCAGTTTGTACTTGGATGACATTTTTTTTTATACGAAGTAGGCGGTGTAACTCATATAGAATTACATATCACTGTAGCAAGCACTCTGTGGGCTTAACAGATGTCATTTAATCTTCACAAACTCTCCAGTGCAGTAAACATGCTGCCTTTGCTAATTCAGTATTTTATTAGCTTCATTACATTGAATTCTCTCTCTCTCACACACACACAAAACCTCAAGCATGGATCTCAGCATTCCCTTGCTTTGGAAATGAGAAAGCAGATGTTGAGAAAAACTGAATTCATTGAATGAGATCCCTTATGTGGTAAATGTTGGAGATCAAAGTCAGACTAAGGCATTCCTGATCTTATGGTGACACTGAATGGCATAATTTTGGCAGAAATAAGTATGTAGATATTTTAGGATAGATGGTTTAAGCTGAAGCTCCAGACTGGAATTTGGTAAATTCAAATAATTTGGTAAATTCAATAGAATCTCAATCAGTCAACTTGCATTTATCATTGAACAACATTTGTTCTTGTCTTCTGAAATTTTATACTGTGAAAGTACAATTATAGTAGTACACAAAGAGGAAAGTAAGGGAGTTTGGAAAGCTGAAAAAAGCAGAATATGAAGGAGGAGGAACTTAGGAGTAAGAAGAAAAACAAGATGAGAAAAAAGAATAAATACTCATTTCTAAATGATGTAGCAGCAGGAATGCAGAATGATAACTGGGCATATAACCCACATAAAGATAACTAGTGTCTGCTCTTACTAGAGAAGGTCAAGTATACATGTTAGTGAAATTCTGGTAAAACACCATCAAAATGGTGGAACCAGGTTAATATTTGAATATTTTACAATATAAATACTAAACTTTACACAAAACAAATAGTAATGAGAACAAAAATAGACTGCATTTATAAAAAAAATCTGAGGCATAGCATTCCAGATAATAAAAATTTCCTCTCCAAATCAACCAGAAAATATAAGGTGCCTACATATCATTGTATTATTTTTCTGGCTTCTGTAATGAATTAACACAATTTTAATGAGTTAAAATATATTTATACTTATTATATTATATTGTAGTTCTGAAATCAATACCACTGGGTTAACTTCAAGGCTCCACTAGGGTTGATTATTTCTGAAGACTTTGAATGAGAATCCATTTCCTTGTCTCTAATGGTTCCTTGAGAATACCTGCATTCCAAGGCTTGTGAGTTCTTCTCACCACTTTCCAATGTGTTTCCAACATCCTCCTTCCTAGTGTCTCTTCTGAAGTCAAATCTTCCCCTGCTTCTATATGTGAGTGCCTGTGATTACAATTAAGGTCTACCCAGGAAATCCAGGAATCTCCTTGCTAGGTCTTTAATTAACTACATCTACAGGGGCCTTTTGCCAGACAAGTTTATATGTTCAAGTTCTAGGATTCAAGTTCTAGATCACAGATATCTTTTGGGAACATTATTCACTTTACTACCACCATTTTCTGAGCTGAATGTTCTAAAACAGGTGCATGGGACATATGATGCAGTTTCAAGCTGTTATTCAAAACTTCAACTCCGAAATGGTTAAAAAAGATCAGATGTGTTGATTAAATTTAGAAAGGTATAGAAAGGTATAGGTCAAAATCTAAAATCATATATGAAATGAAGAGAAAATTGTAAGGTGCTAGAAATGAGTAAATATAAAGAAAATTAAATAAGGATCATTATAACAAGAAAAGATAAAGAAAAGAGTATAAAGAGAGAGGAAGTAGTTGACATTGAAAAATGGAAAGTGGTACCATGATAAATCCTGAAAAAAAAAAGGAAACATTGGAACAGAAACAATATGTGAAACTATTGTACAACAAATTGTTTTAGACATTAACTGAAGAACTTGCAGGAAAGGATCCTCCAAGCTATTGGAAAAAGTGACTAACAATAACAAAGTTTGAGATGCATCTTAATGATTAGAATTCAAAGATAAAGAAAATGTCTTCCATGTCTGCTAGCAAAAAAAAAAAAAAAATGAAGTAAAGTATAAGAAAAGATAAGATAATTATGGTGATATTAAGTCAACTATAGTGTAGTGTAGTATTTTTTTAAAGAAAGAAAGCAAGATGAAACCAAAAAAGCAATGATTAAAATCCTGATAACCGGAAAGTGTGAAATACACATTCCCCCATCCCTGTAAAAAACAAGTGTTAAATTAAACCAAAAACAAATACCACAGGGGCAGATATTTGATGCAGTCCTTACGATGTCACTTGGGGTCCTAACGTCCCATATCAGAGTGCCTGGTTTGAGCCAGCTAATGTGTTTTCTATCCAGCTTCCTGCCAGCATAAACTCTGAGAGGCAGTAGGTGATGGCTCAAGTACTTGAGTCCCTGCCATCCCCATGGGCGACCAAGTTGGAGTTCCAGGCTCCTTGCTTCTGCCTGATCCAGGCCTGATTGTTGTGGGCACTTGGGGAGTGAATAAACAGATGGTAGATATCTCTCCTTCTTTCTTTCTCTTTCTTTTTCTCTCTCTCTTTCTTTCACATAAAGTGAAAATAAATAATTTAAAATTTTTAAACACACAAGCACTCTAAGAGTATACTTAAAACAGATTTGAGTTCTACTTCTCTCTATAAATTTGATGTCTTAGGCACGTTCACTATCCTGAACTTCAACTACCTTACACACGAAATGGTAATAATAATTTTTCCACACAGAGTGCATTCCTTTTGTGATAATTATGATCCTTATTCTCACAATGGGGGGAAAATACCTGTCCCTACCCATGTTGAGTCGAATTTATATGCTCTTTCATGGCTTCTCTGTCCAGAATACTATTAGGTGCTCTGTTAGATACTTTTTGAACTATATAATTCAAACTTAGTAACAGCATTTTCCTTTCAATTTTCCAAGATGACCAAACCATATTTTGCATGTGATATGCCAAAGGAAGTATCCCTGTGTTCTGTGTCATAAACATACAGAGAAATAATTGCCCAGAGCTCATTTAGAACCTCTTGCTTTTTTACTTCCTTTGTGATTAGAACCCGTTTCTTGTATCCCACTATGTACAAAGCACAGATGACTCTCTTTTGTGTTTATGGTTCACTTTAATTCTACAAACTTTTGCTGAGGGACTGTTATGCCAAGTATTAAGTGCTGCCAGGGTTGCAGGCAAACACAAATACACAAGGTAGAAACAGGGACCTCACGAGGTGGCCTGCATTTCTCATTTCCTTAATCCAGTCAACATTCATACTCCTCCTTGTAGATCCTGAAAATTGTGACTTGTCCTCAAATCAGGCTAAACTGTGGTAGATGAAGGACACACAGAACCCATAGGACTTTCCAATGTAGATCCAGAATTAACCTCCAACTTGACTTTCACAGAACACATTGGGTTTCCATAGATGTTGGGTAGTTAAAATCAGAACTCTTTAACTGACTGTAGCCATATCAGCAAGAAATTTCTCATTAGGGCACTAAATAGAATAGGAAGAAAGGAAGAAAGGAAGAAAGGAAGAAAGGAAGAAAGGAAGGAAGGAAGGAGGGAAGGAGGGAAGGAGGGAAGGAAGGAAGGAGGGAAGGAGGAAGGAGAGAGAAAGGGAAGGTAGAGGGAAGGGAGAGAAGAATAAAAGAAAAAGGAAGAAGAAAGAGTACACACCTTGTGTGTATTTATAGATCTTCAAATGCCACATAATTTGGCCTTTGAATATCACTAGCATGTGCCTGCTTTTGACTTCAGCTTTTGCATTATGTATTTATGCAAAATGCATTTAGCCAAGAGGAGCCTTTGAAATTCTCATTACTATTCCATGGGGAGAAATTATAAAGTTGTTCCTGCTCAAACAAACTCAGAGAGAGTTCGGTGAGATCCCCTGCAATTCAATTACTTAAACTGAATCTAACTTTAACATGTCTCTCTTCCATGTCTTGCCACCTGATTGATTGACATGAAATTATCTCCCTACTATTGCAATTAATAGCTTTGGATCCTATGTTCTCTTTTTGATTGTGCCATCATTGGTTTTAAATGTAATAGATGTGAATGGTGTAATTCCAGCTATAGTGTATCTAATAATTTGCCACCCACAAAATTATCAGGGGTATTTTTGGTTTGCAGAATAGAGATTTTTGGACCTCAGGCTTGAATGAAAGGAACTGATGTTTAAAGTCATGATTTGTTTTATCTTTGTATAAAATGAAGATTTGAATATAACTTTCAGCAAATAGTTTGCCAGACATTAAATAAAAACACTTCATGAACAATTTATTAAAAATAAAGTCTTTTAATAAAAGTTCAGACACAGGGATATTATTGACTAGCAGACCTAAACAATGAGATAATATAAAAGTTTAACTTAAGTGAGTTGTATCTGTAAAATTTCAAAATATTTTTATTTTTATTTATTGATCTTCATATTTTGAAAGGCAGAGAGACACACAGAGAAAAAGAAACAATTAGACAAGAGGAGACAAATTTTCCATCTTCATATTCACTCCCCAAATACCTGCAAAAGCTTTACGGACAGAGGCCCAAGTCAAGGACCCAGATTAAATTCCAGTTTCCCACTCGAAAGATAGAGACTCAAGTACTTCTGCCATCATGACTGTTTCCCAGTGTAACATTACCAGGGAGTTAGAATTGGACTTGGAGGAGTCAAGACTTGAACCAGGCATTCTGATATCAGATGTGGCCACCAAACGATTTAACGACTATGCTAAAGGCCCAACTCTAATTGTGAATTTTAAAATCCATCATTGATGTCCTTCATGGACTAGTTTCTGTGCCTTCAGTCAAAACAGTGCCATTGGGTCGGCACTGCGGCTCACAGGCTAATCTTCCTCCGGTGGCGCCAGCACCTCGGGTTCTAGTTCTGGTTGGGGCGCAGGATTCTGTCCCGGTTGCTCCTCTTGCAGTCCAGCTCTCTGCTGTGGCCCAGGAAGGCAGTGGAGGATGGCCGAGGTCCTTGGGCCCTGCACCCCCATGGGAGACCAGGAGGAAGCACCTGGCTCCTGGCTTTGGATCGGCACAGCACGCTGGCCGTGGTGGCCATCTGGAGGGTGAACCAACGGAAAAAGGAAGACCTTTCTCTCTGTCTCTCTCTCTCTCTCTCTCACTGTCTAACTCTGCTTGTCAACAAACAAACAAACAAACAAACAAAAACAGTGCCATTGGAGGAGCAGACAGTGTAGGTCAATAGGTTAAGCCAGTGCTTGGGATACCTATATCCATACTGGTGTGCTGGTTCATTTTCTGGCTGCTCCAATTCCAATCCATCTGCCTGCTAATGAGTCCTGGGAGGCAGTTGATGATAGCTTAACTGTTTGGGTCCCTGCCACCCTTGTGGGAGACCCCAGATGGATTTCTGAGCTCCTGGCTTCAGATTGGCTCAATTCTGGCTGTTGGGTGCATTTGTCGAGTGAACTATCAAATTGGAGATTCTCTCTCTCTCTTGTTCTCACTGTCTTGAAAATCTCTTTCTCTGTCTCTCACTCTGTCTGTAGTTCGGCCTTTCAAGTAGTTGATAATGAGCATTTAGAAAAAATAGCATCATGTCACTTTTCAATACTGTGACTATCATGATTGTTTTCTAACAGCTTAGATAATTAAAATGAGGATGATTGTAAAACAAATACTATCTTGATCCAGATATCATCAAAAAAGATGGCTAAATATCTGTGATTCTTTAATGATGGGTGGAAATACATATGAAACTGGATTAAGAAAGTAAATAATCAAAACAATGTATTACACAAAATACTGGAAAGAACATTGGAGTGAGTGGGGTTGAAAAGGAAATATAGCAAACAGGAAGAGTAACTCACAAGTTTAGGATAATATATATATATTTTTTTTAATTCTCAAAAACAGCAGCCACTGAATTTGGGTGTTTCTCACAAACCCACAGTATTGTCTCTTTCTCTTTATTGTCCTATGAAACTGAGCAAAAAAAGGTTCTGATTGAGAGCTTACAACTAAAATGCCTTGTTGGTGAACAAAAGGGGAATTTCTTTTAATTTATTGATTTGAAAGGCAGAGTGACCAAGAGAAGGGAGCGTGTACACATACATACACACACACAGAGAGAGAGAGAGAGAGAGAGAGAGAGAGAGAGAGAGATTCCCATCCTCTGGTTCACTCCCCAAATGGCCAGGAGCCAGGAGCATCATCTGGCTCTCCCACATGGATGGCAGAGGCCCAAACACTTGGGCCTGGGCCATTTTCCTCTGCTTTTCCCAGGCCATTAGCGGGAAGCTGGATCAGAAGTGGAGCACCGGGACTTGAACTGGTATCCCCATGGGATGCCAATGTAGCAGGCAAGGGTTTTACCCATTATACCACAAAACCAGTCCCTAAGGAATGCTTCAATTCCTACAATATTGATGTTTTTAATGAAAATATTTATCACTTGGTGATTTTCTCAAAAGTTATAGAAACATTTCATGATGGTCTTCACTTTGGTGAAATAAAGGAAGTAGACTTTCACGTGCTACAAGAACCTGTCATTGATGTCAGCTTTAGGGAAGAGTAGAATGCTGTCCTATTGTTTAATGATATTTTAGAGTTTGAGAAAAGAAAAGCATTGTCGTTTTATTCCCTTTGGAATCACCCTTTCCATGTGGTTGGGTGAGACTGATCTTGCTGTACCCGCAGAGTTAAGCATGTGTCTTGGTCATAGCCAATTAGTGTTCTCATTACTGTCACAGAAATTGAGTCACAGAAGCTTACTGCATGCAATGACAGGTAAACACAGCCACACAAGAGTTGTTAAGAATGATAAGGTCCGGGGCCGGCGCCGCGGCTCACTAGGCTAATCCTCCGCCTAGCGGCACCGGCACACCAGGTTCTAGTCCCAGTCGGGGAGCCGGATTCTGTCCCGGTTGCCCCTCTTCCAGGCCAGCTCTCTGCTGTGGCCCGGGAGTGCAGTGGAGGATGGCCCAAGTGCTTGGGCCCTGCACCCCATGGGAGACCAGGATAAGCACCTGGCTCCTGCCATCGGATCAGCGCGGTGCGCCAGCCGCAGCGCGCCAGCCATGGTGGCCATTGGAGGGTGAACCAACGGCAAAGGAAGTTCTCTCTCTCTGTCTCTCTCTCTCTCACTGTCCACTCTGCCTGGCAAAAAATTAAAAAAAAAAAAAAAGAAAAAGAATGATAAGATCCGGGCGAGCACTGTGGCATAGCAGGTAAAGCCACCACCTGCAGTGCCGGCATCCCATATGGGCACTGGTTCAGGTTTGGGTGCTCCACTTTCAATCCAGCTCTATGCTATGGCTGGGAAAAATGGAAGAGGCCCAAGTGCTTGGACCCCTGCACCCGAGTCGGAGACCTGGAAGAAACTTCTGGCTCTTGGCTTCGAATCAGCCCAGCTCCAGCCTTTGCGGCCATTTGGGGAGTGAACCAGTGGATGGAAGACTTCTCTCTCTCTCTGCCTCTCTCTATAACTCTACCTTTCAAGTAAATAAATCTTTAAAAATAAAAAGAAAGACAAGGTCTTTGTAAATTTATATTGTAGACACATGGGTGATATAAACATGAAGCTACTTGAAGAGAGTGAAAGACAAAATATAGGAATGCAGAAGGTTAAAAGTGAAGAAAGAAAAGAGAGAGAGTGAGAGCAAGAGTTTGGGATGGGGAAGCAATGGGGGTGAGTGACTCAGTAATGATAAAATCATCTCTAAAATAGTGCCTAAATACCATCCCCAATTTCTAGCAAAAGATCATTTATGTAAGTTTTACTTTAAGTTCCATCTTGTTGAGCTAATTTAGTTTTCATTTATATCCATAAGACTTGTAACATAATCCTCTCTATTTACTTTGCCTAATCAAAGTAATAAAATTCAAATCTTGTAATAGTTTTGTTGTTGTTTCAATGTTACTATGTTTTAAAATGTTTTCCCTTCATATTTGAGTGTTTGACTTTATTGTGACTAAACATTCATGAGTAATAACTTTTTGCTACATATCCTTTAATTGCTACAATCTGGAACACTATCTAATGCTACTGGGAATTTATGTTTCTTTTGCATTTTAATATGATAAGTTTTTCCTATGACAATACTGAGCCTTTTGTGAATAGCCCAGGACTGAGTTTTGTTGTAAAATGTAAACTCAGATTGTGGTATGGATTGCATTCTTCTACTTTCAGTCATTTCATGACTTATTCATTGTCTTACTCTTTATCATTGTCTTCTGTTTTTGGTTCCCACTTGATCACAACATAAAATACTTCTAAAAAATGTGGGTTCTTTTTTAATTGCATTGAAAAAGTGAGAAAGATAAAGGGAGAGATGCCCCTGGCCCTGTTTCCTTCACCAAACGCCTACAAAAGCCAGGGCTGTACTGAGCAGAAGCCAAGAGCCTGCAATTCAATTCCAGTCTCTCACAGGGGTGACAAAGACCCAACTATCCAATCCATCCCCTGCTGCCCCAAGGTGTGCATTAGCAGGAAGCTGGAATTGGTAGCAGAGCCAAGACAAGAATCCATGCACTTTGATATGGGGTGTGAGTGTTCCAAACAGTTGTCCTAACCACTGGGCCAAGTGCCTGCCCAGGTTTGATAATTTTATTGTTTTGAAGAATCAGCACTTTATTTCATTGAATTTCTCTTTTTTTTTCCATTTTCAATTTCTTTGATTTCTGCTATTTCCTTCCTTCCTTTCTTTTTATTCCCCCCCCCCCCCATTGGTCCTTAAGATCTGAGATTTGAAACATTCCTTATTTAATGTTATACATTTTCTTCTTAGGGTTGCTATAGTTTGTTCAAATTTTTTAATGCTGTTTTTTAATTTAACCTCAAATTCAAAGTTTTTTTTTTCTGGAATTTGACTCAGGGGTAATTTAGAAGTCCTTGTTTAGTTTTCAAATGTTTGGAGATTTCTCAACTATATTCTTTTGATTTCTATTTATTTTAATGTGTCCAGAAAGCAAGTTTTATGAGCACAAGTCTTTTAAATTTGTTGAGGCTTCTTTGTTGTTGCAAACTATGCCCTATCTTGTTAGGTATTCGTAGACACTTGAGAAGAATGTATACTCTGTTGGTGTCAAGTAGAGTTTTTACAGATGTAATTTAGGTGCTTGCAGTTGATTACTTTGATATCTTCTGTAGCTTATTTTCTGTTCAGTAGTCCTAATAATTGATATGAAAAACATTAAAATGCCCACATAAAACTTTGGATTTCCCTGTATCTCTTTCCACTTTTTTCAGTTTTTGTTTCACATTTTTGACAGCTCTCTTACTAGCACACATGTGTCTGGGTTTGCTATGACTTCATGTTGTATTGACCTTTTATCACTGCACAATGTGCTTCTTTCTCTCTAATGATTTCCTTTTTCCTAAACACCAATGGGAAAAAAAGGAAGACCTTTCTCTCTGTCTCTCTCTCTCACTGTCCACTCTGCCTGTCAAAAAAAATATTAATATAGCCAGCCTTACTTTCCATTGACAAATGTTTGCACTATACTCTCTTTTTCCATCTTGTCTTCAAAATAAGTTTCTTACAATATAAAGTCTGATTGGTTTTAATTTTTAAAAATTTTTATAATTTAAAATTTAAGTATTCACTTATTTTTCTTTGTTTGAAAGGCATAAACAGATAGTGAAAATATTATTTTTTAAAGATCTGTTTATTTATTTGAAAGGCAGAGTCACAGAGAGGCAGAGGCAGAGAGACAGAGAGAGAGAAAGAGAGGGAGGGGCCTTACATTATCTGGCTCACTCCCCAAATGTCTGCAACAGGCTGGAGGTGTGCTAATCTGAAGCCAGGAGCCAGGAGCTTCTTCTGAGTCTCCCACATAGGTGCAAAGGCCCAAGGACTTGGGCCTGCTTTCCCAGGCCATAGCAGAGAGCTGGATTGGAAATGGGGCAGCTGGGAGTAGAACTGGCACCCAAATGGGATGCCGGCACTGCAGCATCCACCTCCTCTTCACTTCTGAAATACTCTCAAAAATGAAGTCGGGGCCATACTGAAACCAGGAGCCAAGAACTCACATGGGTGACAGGGATCCAAGTACATTAGCCATCACCTGTTGCCTCCCATTAGCAGGAGGCAGGAATCAGCAGCAGAGCTTGGAGCTGAACCAAGGTTCTCCAACAGGGGGTGTCGGCATCCCTAGTGGCATCTTAATGGCTTCATCAAATGCACTTTCTTGTAGCACACGGGGAACTTGCTTTTGCTCCTGGAGTTTGTTGCTCTGATCAAGGTGGTGATGTTATTTGCTGGATCACTGTTATGATTTGTAGACTTTTGGTTTGGTGAGGCTTCACATATTTCATCCAATATTGTTACTATACAACTATTAGAACGTAAGTACGAGACTGGCTGTATTTTCCCTTGGTCTTTTCTAATCTCTCCAACATTCATGTTCTTCTGGATTAGGAATTACATAACTTATAATTAAGAAGGGGAATTCTAGAGAAACCACACGAAGTTATACTACCTCTTCTAATTCTGCAAATACAAACTTGAAGTGTATTTATCTGTAGCTGCATCAAGCACATTTCAGCTTCGCTGCCTTTGCTCTTGCTGTTCTTACAAATGTACTTCAAAATATTTGTGGAAAATAGAATTAACATGTGTTTATTTAGATACATAAAATTGAAATCCATGCATGAGAGCTCTCTGAAAAGTTCATGAAACTATGTATTATGACAAACTCTGTATTGATTTCAGAAAGTTTTGCACCAAAATAAACTTACTTTTAATTCCATTGTTCCATGAAATGTTGCAAATATCCTTGTATTATCAGGACTTTTCTTCCCTCTGATATTTGTATGGTTTATTCACACATTTTCTACGGAGAGGATGAACTATCACGTTCTTGGAAACTATTTCCCCGGTACCTATCTGTGAAATCTTCTCTCCTCTTGGGTCATTTTATTTTGCTTCATTGTAGAAAGCACTACCTGGCATTCTAGGCAGCACCTGTACACATGTATTTATCTCTTTTTTTCTGTCTCCCTATCTACAATATAAGTCTCTTACAGCTAGGATTTGGTCTGCCTGGGTCACTGAAATATCACCAGCACCTTAAATAAGTGACTGATTCATAAGAGACACTTAACAAATATTTGTTAGAATTTGGCCAAAGGGGCATTCAAAATAGTTGTATCCTTGCTTCTGTATAAGCTTTGAGCATGCATGCTAAAACTGTCTTCAGTTCAATTTGTGTTTATTGGGACTGGCATTGTGCTGCAGTGGGTTAAACCACCACTTGCCACACCAGCATCCCATAACAGAGCACCAGTTTGAGTCCCAGCTGTGCTGCTTCTGATCCAGTTCCCTGATAATGTGCCTGGCAAGCCAGTAGAAGATGACCCATCTAGTTGGGTCCTTGCTGCCACATGGGAGATGTGGTCTCTGGCTTCTGCCTGGCCCAGCCTCAGCCATTGTAGATATTTGGGAAGTGAAACCGCAGATGGAAGACCTCTCTCTCTCCAGTCTTTCTCTCTCTCTCTCTCTCTCTCTCTCTCTCTCTCTCTCTCATATCTCTGGCTCTTCCCCCTCTCTGTCACTCTGTCTTTAAAATAAATACATAATTAATTTTTGTAAAACCTGTGTTTATTAACTGACTTCTAGTTACTAGAGCTAAATGTTTAAGGCAGCCTAACTTTTAAAGAAGAGATTTATTTTGTCTGGTGGTTCAGTTGTTCACAGTTCAAGATATGGTGGTCCTCCATGGGACTGGATTTGGTGGCATTTTTCTTGCCAGTGTAGACTCAGAGTGTCACATGGCAAGAAAAGGAATCCTGCTGGTCTGTCTATAACTCTTTATCCCTATGTAATCTTTCATAAAAGCACCAGAATTCAATCAGTGGAGCTCCACTCTAATTCAATCTGACCACTCCCCATAAACACCTTAACTGGATTGTCTCCACCCTTGTAGTATCATTAACATAAGACATTGGAAACTAATCTCCTGAACACAGAGCGACAGCTATTACCACAGCACCCACTATGCAGTTGTGGCACTTCCTTATCATGCTTGTGTGGATGCTGTGGCTTGGATGTGTCCTCTAAAAGTTCTTGGGCTAGAACTGAACCCCCATATTGTATGTACAATATTTGGAAATAAGGTTTTGGGGGGATAATGAGGGAGCTGAGATCATAAAGGTGGAGCACATATGATGAAAGCAGTGACTTTGAAAGAACAGACCTGAGTTTATACACTCTCACTTCTTATCATGCGATCTTCACCATGCTTGAAACAGCAAGAAAGCCCTCCCTGATGCCAGCGACATGTTCTTGGACTTGCCATCCTCCAAATCTGAGTCTCCATTCAGAAATAAATCTTTGTTCTATGTTACCCAAGCTCATTTGCTCTGTTATAGCAGGAAAAAAATAATAGAGTGTAACAGAGTACAAACCCTGATTAATTTCTTGATGCCTACTTTCAAAACAATCTAATCAGTATGATAGATGGCAGAAATTTCACTACATTTCTGGTAAAGCGTTTTCACCACTTCTCAAACAAAGTAATGATTAAATATGTTTCTCTCCATTTCTATTTCTTGTATTGTGGTCAAATGCTATAAGGTAGTAAAAGGGGAAACAATTGGAAACTTGTTTTTTCCTTCCAGTTTTCCAGGGAGTCATGAACGCATTATTTTCTGTAATAGAATATGATACGTACAATATAGAACAAAGAACACCTGTTATGTGAGGTGTTGAAGCTATTGTGAAATTTTCTCAAAAGCACATGGATATCAAACAGTGCAATAACTTGAATTACCAGACCACATCTACCACTCAAATCCATATGGAGACAGTGTTGGAAGGACAAAGAAACAATTAAGTTTTTAAAATTGCTGAATCAATCATAGATGTTTAAATTATAAATATGTACATTTTCCAATTAAAAAAAAAAACAAAATAGAGCTCTTGTGTGAAGACTGTAAATATTTTCAAGCTGTTTTCATAAAACATTTTAAAGTCACTACCATATCTGCCAGTGTGATAGACTTGACATGAGGTGTGAGTCTTTCAGTCCATTAATTTTGAGAATTTAAGCATATAACTTCTTAAAAAGTAAACAGCTTTTTTCCCCAAATATAAAATTCAGTTAAGAATGTCTACCATTTGTACACTATTTAGAAATATTAGATAAAATGTGTATAAAATTCCTCAGTGCACACATTTTTATTATTTATTATTTGTATCATTAAAGACAAATTAACCACATGATTAATTGTATTCATTTCGAGGTTTTTTTGTGTAAATAAATTCATAATTAGGAAAACTAAAGACTTGTTTTTCTCTATGTATTGATTTTTAGTTTGATGTTTTGAGTAGAATGTCTTCTGGAACATTATTTTTACATTGGAATATTAAAATTATTTGACAGTCAGCTATTAGGCAGTAATTTCCTTATAATGCTATTGGGCTGCATAGAAAAAAGTTGAGCCAGTAATGGTAGAGGTCTTGGCAGAAAAGAAAAGGAGAAAGTTGAAAGAATTAAAATGCCAAGAGGAAACTGTATTAAGAGAGAAAAGGGGGCTGGCGCCGCAGCTCACTAGGCTAATCCTCCGCCTAGCGGTGCCGCCACACCGGGTTCTAGTCCCGGTCGGGGCGCCGGATTCTGTCCCGGTTGCCCCTCTTCCAGGCCAGCCCTTTGCTGTGGCCAGGGAGTGCAGTGGAGGATGGCCCAAGTACTTGGGCCCTGCACCCCATGGGAGACCAAGATAAGTACCTGGCTCCTGCCTTCGGATCAGTGCGGTGTGCCGGCTACATCGCGCCGGCCGCGGTGGCCATTGGAGGGTGAACCAATGGCAAAGGAAGACCTTTCTCTCTGTCTCTCTCTCTCTCACTATCCACTCTGCCTGTCAAAAAAATAAAAAATAAAAAAAATTTAAAAAAGAGAGAAATGGAACTCCAGAACTGAAACCAGAAATTTTATTTAAGATTTTATTTCTCCTAGTTACTTACTGAGGCCCAAGTCCTGAGCAGGAAGCTCATAATTTTATAACTTCTGTTGTTTCAGGTAAGGGTGAGAAATTTTCCTAAAGCTTAAAAGTCAATAAATACACACTGGAAGTGGGTTAGCTGGGTCACATAGAAGATCTGTTTGAGTTTTTATTAGGAACCTCAATACTGTTCTCCATAATGGCTGTCCTATTTTGAATTCTCACCAACAGTGTTTAAGGGTTTCCATTTCTTCATATTTGTTAAATTTTTGTCTTTTTATTAATGGCTGTTCCAACTGGAATGAGATAATATTTCATCGTGGTTTTGATTTGTATTTCACTAATGACCAGTACACCAAACAACTTTTCATATATTTTTGGGTTTAGATTTCTTCTTTTGAGGAATGTCTATTCAGATTAGGTAGCCTTGAGCATTTATTTATTTGAAAGGCGAGTTATGGGGTGGGAGGGTAGAGAAAGAAAGAGCTCTTTCAACTGCTGATTCACACTCTCCATGATTCACTCCAAATGGTAGCAACAGCTGAGACTGGGCCAGACCCAGGTCTCCCATGCTACCGGTCAGGGAGGGGAGTGCGGTTGCAGAAGCAAGGTTCCTGGGTTCTTTTCCTCAGCTTAGTGTAGAAATAGAAAGCTGGGAAACAATTTGCAGAGGCAAAAACTTTTATTTGACAGAAAAGTGTCTGGCCCAAGAGGAGAGCAGGCAGAGTGCCCGAGCGGAACACTGGCTTTGAGGAAGTGTCCAGGGATTTTAAGGCATTACTGTCTGTTCATTGGGTCATTCTATTGGGGGTGCCCATTGGACGGGGCTCTCACATACGTATGTGAGACATACGTTGATTAGCTTGGAGCTCATGGAGATAGAAGGGGTCTCCTGGAGGTGGCCTGTCTCCTGCTTAGGGGTTTAGCCTCCTCCTCTGCCAACTCTGGGTGAAAGATTGCGACCAACCTGGAGGTGTGATTTAAAGCTACAAGGCCATACAAAATAGCCTGGATCTCCTGGAGCCAGTCCAACTCCCCAGGCGCTCAGGCCCTTCCTCTGCCAGCTCTGGGTGAAAGATGGCAAATGCCCTGAAAGTATGATTTAAAGCCACAAGGTCACCCATGCAGCACAAGAAACTATTAGTGAGGGAGATGCTGCTCGGTCTGGAGACAGGTTTTCCAGCCACAGCTGGCAGCCTGCTTGAGAAAACAGACATTCTGCCTATGTCTGAGGGGCCCATAGAACCCGCAGCCCCACTGGACAACCTCATCCCACATGAATGGAGACGGCCCAAGCTTCACCAATAGCAGGGGGTAGGAAGTGGAGCAGGAGGGATCTGAACTGACACTCCTATGGGATGCAAGCACTGCAAGCATTGTTGTGCCACAACACCGCCCATAATAAAAGTTTTAAAGTCAATACAGCATTTGTTGTACAAAGTCCTAATGTAAGAATATACAATCTGGGCCAGCGCCGTGGCTCACTAGGCTAATCCTCCGCCTTGCGGCGCTGGCACACCGGGTTCTAGTCCTGGTCAGAGCGCCGGATTCTGTCCCGGTTGCCCCTCTTCCAGGCCAGCTCTCTGCTGTGGCCAGGGAGTGCAGTGGAGGATGGCCCAAGTGCTTGGGCCCTGCACCCCATGGGAGACCAGGAGAAGTACCTGGCTCCTGCCATTGGATCAGCGCTATGCGCCGGCCGCGGCGGCCATTGGAGGGTGAACCAACGGCAAAAGGAAGACCTTTCTCTCTGTCTCTCTCTCTCACTGTCCACTCTGCCTGTCAAAAATTAAAAAAAAAAGAATATACAATCTGTTAATAAGATGGATAATAATAGCTAGGATATATCTGTTTCAGTTGCAACAAGCTTTTTATAATGGAAAGTATCAAACACAAATGAGATAGAATAGTGCTCTCATCATTTTTATTACCTTGTATCCAATGTAAGTTCTTTTTTAAAGATTTTTTTTTATTTGAAAGGCAGAGTTATAGAGAGAGCGAGAGAGACACACACACACACACATACACACACACACAGAGACTGTTGGGCCAGGCCAAATCCAGGAGCCAGGAGCTTCACAGGGGTCTGCCACATGGGTGCAGGGGCCCAAGCACTTGGGCCATCTTCCACTGTCTTCCCAGGTACATTAGCAGGGAGCTGGATTGGAAGTGGAGCAGCCGGAACTCGAACAGGCACCCAGATGGGATGCTGGCGCTCTAAGCCACAGTTTAATCCACTGTGCTGTAGCCCTGTCCCCTTTAATCTGTTTTTAACCTATAGAACAAAACCCACTTAACTTTATTAAATTACTTTTAAGAAAAATCTCATATCATTTCAACCAAAAAGTTTCAAAAATAAGAGATTTTTTTAGCATAGATAGAATTATCCCACCAGAAAACAAATTTATTATAATCCCCTGATATCAAATATCTCGCAGTGTCCTAATTTCTCACAATATATATGGAGAATGAAGGGGGAAAAATGATAAAAATAAAAAAATAACAAAATTAGTCTTTAAACAGTTAATTCTCATAGTACAACTCATTAAAGACAGAGGTCCTACATGGGGAGTAAGTGCAGAGTGACTTTTGTTGTTCCTTTAACAATTAACACTCTGATTTATGACATCAGTGATCACCCTAGGCTCTTGCCATGGGCTGCTATTTTGTAGAAATTGGTAATCTGAATGTAAAATACATCAGAACATGCAGAATATTTTTTAAATAAACTAAATTTAATGCCATTTTCTTTTATTTTAAAATGTATTTATTTATTTGAAAGGCAGAGTAACACAGAGAGAGAGGTGGAGAGAGATAAAAAGAGATCTTCCAACCGCTGGTTCACTCCCCAGATGGCTGCAAATAGCTATGGCTGGGCAAGGCTGAAGCCAGGAGCTTCTTCCGGGTCTCTCACATGGGTGCAGAGGCCCTGGCACTTGTACCTTATTCTACTGCTTTCCCAGCTGCAGTAGGAGGTAGCTGCATCAGAAGTGGAGCAGCTGGGAGTTGAACTGGTGCCCATGAGTGATCTGGTGGCAGCTTAACCCACTGCACCACCACACCAGTCCCAGATGCAGGGACTTTTACAAAGATCTAAGTTGTGGAGTGGGCCTTTGGGCCATGTGGGACACCCGCATCCCATGTTGAGTTATCTGGTTACAGCCTTGGCTCCACTCCTGACTCCAGTTTCATGCTAATGAGTACCCTGAGAGGCAGCAAGTGATAACTCAAGTACTTGAGTCCCTGCCACTCAGATGGGAGGCCTGGATTAAGTTTCTAGCTCCTGACTTTGGCCTGGCCCAACCCTGGCATATGCGGAATGAACTAGCACATAGATAATCAATCTCTCTCTGTCTCCCTCTCTCTCCCCCCTCTCATTTCTTGATTTCCAAATAAATAAAATTTAGAGCATTATAACATGATATTCATCCAAATGGTACTGACATCAAGATAGATGGCTAAAGTGACAGAATACAGTATACGGCCCAGAAGTAGACTCACACATGTAGTAAATGGATAAATCATCATATTTTATTTTTTTAAAATTTTAAATTTTTATTTTTTATTTGACAGAGTTAGACAGTGAGAGAGAGAGACAGAGAGAAAGGTCTTCCTTCTGTTGGTTCACCCCTCAAATAGCCGCTACAGCTGGTGCTGCGCCGACCCGAAGCCAGGAGCCAGGTGTTTCTTCCCGATATCCCATATGGGTGTAGGGTCCAAGCACTTGGGCCATCCTCCACTGCACTCCCGGGCCACAGCAGAGAGCCGGACTGGAAGAAGAGCAACCGGGACTAGAACCCAGCACCCATATGGGATGCCAGCACCACAGGCGGAGGATTAACCAAGTGAGCCACAGCGCCGGCCCTAAATCATCATATTTTCAACAAATTGTCTCCAAACAATTGGATATTCACAAACAAAATAAATGCACAAAAGCTATTTTGCATTCATACCTTGTACTATACACATTTACACAACTGGTTAACAGATCTAAATGTAAAACTTAAAATTATAACATTCCTAGAAGAGATTATTGATAAACAAAGACCTCTTAGAATGGCACAGATATCAATACACCTAAAAGAAAATATATTCATAACTCTAGATGTTACTAAAGTAATAACTTCTGCTTTTGAATGACACTTTCAGGAAATTGAAAATAAAAGCCACTAATTAAGAAAGATCATTTTTTAAAAGCCTATAATTGGTAAGAGACTTGATTTCAGAATATAACATTATTCAAAAAGTTTATGAAAATTCATATTATGAAAAATACTGTTCACAGATTTCATGATTTGTTACACCAACTTATCATCTAATTTCATTTTCCCTTGAGCACTTTGAAAGATCCTGAAATACAAGGGACTCTCAAATGTTAATAACAAAAATATAAAAATCCCAGTTACCAAAAGGAGGCATTAAAATATTGAGAGAGACACTTCACCAAAGATTTACAGATGAAAAATAAGCACAAAAATTTTTGCATCTTTAGTCTTTCAAAGAAGTCAACTAAACCACAACAAGGTAAGACTATATTCTTACTAAGATGACTAAAAATAACAGATTGTAGCTGGCCATGGTGAGAAAACAAAGTGACTGGACACTCTCATAAATGGCTGTTGGCACAACTAATTTGGAAACCAGTTTGGCAGTTTCTTAAAAAGTAAAATATTTATCTACTATTGATATAGCCATTTCCCTCCTAGGTATATATCCAAGAGGATTGAAATTCTGTCTATACAATGAACTCTATATAAATGTTCATACCAGATTTATTTGTAGTAGCCAAGCTATAAATAACTCAAGCATGTATCCTTCAAAAAGTGAATAGATAAGCAAACTGTAGGAATACAATACATTGAAATATTACTCAGAAATACAAAGGAATGATTCATGGATACATGCAATAAAACAATCGAGTCTCAAAATAGTCACTTCAGGTGAAAGAAGGCAAAATAATAGTAAATACTGAATGATTCCATTTAAATAAAATCTTGAAAATACAAATCAATTTATAGTGACAGCACAATCTAAGTGATTGTGAGGAGACAGGGAAAAAGGGAGGAAGAGATTACAGATGAAACCTTTAAGGATGATGGATATGCTAATCATCATGATTGCGGTGATGGTTTTATAGATGTATACCTAGTAAATATTTAGTAAATTATTTGCTTTTTATAGTTTAATGATACAATTATATCCCCCAAAAGTTTAAAGATATATCAACTGTATTTTCATAAACATATTTTATCTCTGTTATTTTTTTTTCTTTTAAAGCTTTTAATTAGTGCGAAAGATGCATAGGAGAGAGATTTGTTGAGAGAGAGGTAGATCTGGGTTCATACCAAGCACTAGGATCCAGCCACGTGGAGGAGCATCTAGGCCAGGAAGCCGAGGGCACAAAGCCAGAAGGCCACATGCCCTGGAGGCGCAGGGCTACAGCCAGCCCCCTCCTGGCAAGAGGCCAGGGCCAAAGAGAAGGGCAGGACACACCGTGTCCCAGGCTTTTAACCCACTTCCAAAGGGGAGTGGTTAATTAACCAGATTGGCTGGTGGGCACCGAGGTGTGGCCAGTAGGGAGATGAGGTCACACAGGGGCGTGGTGAAGGCGTGGTCTTCCAGCTCACAAACCTAATCGATTTTAACCTGTATGCCTGCCTACTTCATTCCCCCCTCAGAGACTCCATCCCTTAATCCTAAGGGGAGTTGATGAATGTCGAATCATCTCTTCTTTAACTGCTTCCTGCTTATGAGGGGCGTAGTGCAGGCCCTGCCTGTCCAGGGTCTGGAGGTCTCTGTGTATCCTATCTAACAAATTTGCTTTGTGAGCTGGAGCAGTCTCAGTCATTGCCAACATCTGTCCCCTGCATGGTTAGTAGTTCCCAGAAGTTGAGTTCTGAAACATATAAGTTGTTAATTAGTATAAGCAAAACTGGAGTAACACTGATTATAAGTGGGGTGCCCCTTTAGATGAAAACAACATATCTTACAGATTCCCAGATAGTGGGTAGTGATAGGCTACCCTTATGTAGATTATAAATCCATTCAGTGTGAGTATAGAGAATTATAATAGAAGAGCCCATCAGATAGCTTTATCATCAATAACAGTTCCCAGAGATAATCAAGGAAGGCAGGTTCAGTATGTTTGCTTTAAGGAGACAAAGGCAAAAGTTTGACTTATCCTTTTTGCTTTGAAGCACTGAAGGTTTCTGATTGGCTTATGGGAACAGTGTGGCAAGTCTTTTGCATTCACCTGTGAAGACGTAAGAGGTAGAAGTTTAATCCTAATTTCACGGAGGTAGTTGTGCTCAATAGCACCTGGTAAGGTCCCTTTAATTTACTCTGAAATTGATCTGAAGAGGACCCTCTTATGAATGGCTTGCTCAGGAATTTCCAATGTTGGAGTCTTTGTTAAAAACTCCTCGATTCCTTGGAACACCTTTGCAGCTCCCCTGTCCAGCACAGGGTCTGTTTCAGAGGCTTTTAAGCAAACACAAAGCTCAGAATCAAAATCCTGGAATCCATAACAACTTTTGTAGCTACCCTTTTCAGTACGGAGTCTGCGTCAGGGCCTCTTTACAAAAGTTTGGATTTTATCTCTTTATTTCATTATATTTCTCCCTCTTCTATAGATAACAAGTTTCTCTTTTATGTAATTTATACAATTTCTTAAACAAGCTGTAACATTATACACAGAATTGTATCCAACTTGCATCTTCACATAATTACATATCCTGAGACATAGTAATAATTGTGTGAATACACCATGTTCATTGAGCTGTTTCATGTTAATATTTTTGAGTAGTTTTCAGTATTTTAGAATAGTACTATTAAAATAAGTGTATTAAAAGGTAGATACCATGGTTACTCTTGATCATTATTTTCATATTTTTGGTAGTATAGTTTTGAAAGATATTCCTAGAAGTGATACTTCTCTGTGAAATAAAAAAATATGTTTTCTGGGGTTTATGAAATTCTCCTTCATAGGGATTGTACCATTAACACTCTCACTATGTATCAAGTTCCTATTTTAACACTATCTGACCAACATACAATGTTTGGACTTTTGCAGAGCTGAAAGTTCAGAACATTTATCTTAGCTATTTAGTCATTTCATCAAACACTATTATCAGTGGCAACTGTGCACTTGGCAAAGTTAAAGTACCTTCAGGTCACTACAATCATATCCCCCAAATTTAACACTTTAATATCTTTAATCAGTAAATGGTGAGGTTGGCGATATGGCGAAGCAGATGAAGCTGCTGCCAGCAGGGCCAGTATCCCAGGTGTGCCAGTTTGTGTCCTGGCTACTCCACTTCTAATCCAGCTCCCTGCTAATATGCCTAGGAAAGTAATGGATGACGGCCCAAGTGCTTGGGCCCCTGCACCCACCTGGGAGATCCGGAAGAATCTCCTGGCTCCTGGCTTTGGATCAGCACAGCTCTGGCCATTGCAGCCACTTGGGGAGTAAACCAGCCAATGGAAGACCCTCCATCTCTTTCCCTCTCTCTCTGCCTCTGCCTCTCTGCAAACCTGCCTTTTAAATTAAAAAAGAAAAAAAATCTTAAAAAAAATTAGTAAATGGTGTTTTAAGCGGAATTGTGCACCACCTACCCACCTACAAATTCACATGTTGAAGTCTCATCTCTTAGTATCTCAGGATTGTATTTGAAAATTGGACTTTTTAAAATATTCAGTTATTTATTTATAAAAGATATTGACAGGTAGAGGAAAAAGACACGGGGAGAGGGAAAGAGAGCAAGAGAGAGAGAGAGAGAGAGTGCTCCAACTTGCTAGTTCAGTCTCCAAATATTCAGGAGGCAAAACCCAATCTAGATCTCAAACTTGAGCCATCATCTGCTGCCTCCCAGGGTACACACTAGCAGGAAATTAGAATTGGTAGTAGAGGCTGGTGCCATGGCTCAATAGGCTAATCCTCCACCTTGCGGCGCCAGCACACGGGGTTCTAGTCCTGGTCGGGGCGCCGGATTCTGTCCCAGTTGCCCTTCTTCCAGGCCAGCTCTCTGCTGTGGCCCGGGAGTGCAGTGGAGGATGGCCCAAGTGCTTGGGCCCTGCACCCCATGGGAGACCAGGAGAAGTACCTGGCTCCTGGCTTCGGATCAGCGCGGTGCACCAGCTGCAGCGCGCCAGCCGTGGCGGCCATTGGAGGGTGAACCAACGGCAGAAAGGTAGACCTTTCTCTCTCGCTGACTCTCTCTCTCACTATCCACTCTGCCTGTAAAAAAAAAAAAAAAAAAAAAAAAAAAAAAAAAAAAAAAAAAAAAAAAAAGAGTTGGTAGTAGAGACAGACCCCTGGAAACAAGACTTTTAAAGGGATAATTAAGGTAAAAAGAGATCACATGAATAGGATCTAATCCTTGTGAGCTAAAATAAGGCCCTAATCCAATATGACTGGCATTCTTACACACAGGGAGACACCAAGCATGTTTCTGCACAGAATCAGGGCTATATGATGACACAGCAAGAAGGCAACATCGTGTTGACTAAAGGCAAGGAGTCCAGAAAACATCAAACCTCCTGACTCCTTCATCTTGAATGTTTAGCTTCAAGAAGAGTGACACATTAAATATCTATTTCTTAAGCACCTAATTTGTTGTATTTTGCTATTACAGTCAATAAAGCTAATATCATGGATTTTATCATGTAGTTAATACTTAAGTCTGACAGAAAAAAAATTGGTAGTTAAAACTAATCAACAAGGGTCTCATAGACATCTTTGTAATTCAGAAAATGTAAAAATACTGAACTTCTGGCAGTGGGGCAACACACTTACTGTGTTCTGCTAAACATCTTCACTCCTGCTGACTTAAAAAAAATATCTTACTCTGTTCTGAGACAATAAATTTCAAAACGGGAGCCCAGGATCTCAGGAAACTTGCTAGAAATGCATGCCTACCCCAGGACAGTTAGGCATAAATCTTGGTTGTACACCCCAGCTGTTTGTGTTTCAAATAAGTTCTCCAGGTGATTACAATGCACAGTCATGTTTGAAAACCACTAGATTCACCAACCACCAGACTCACTTACAGATGTAAAATATAAACTTTCTTAGTGTGACTCCTCTTGCTTGTTCAACACAATTCAAGAAGAACAATTTGATTTTCACTGAGACCCTAAACTAGGAAAAGTAGTCATTGGTGCAGATTAGGATTTAGGATTTTGGTTTCATACCTTAGGTGTGAATCCAACTGTACTGTATGTTCACTCTATATTCACAGAAAGCACAATTAACTTCCTTACCCATGTAATATGGCTAAGGACTCCTCATAGAATTGCTAGAAAGATCAAAATTAGTGAATATATACACAGACAATGCATAGCGCAGGGCCCACTGAACAGTAAGTGACCACATATATTAGCTACTAGTAGTAATATAAGTATACCACGTCTTCCTCATTACCCATCTCATTTCAGTTTATGTTTTTAATCCAATATTATTGAATTACTCATAACAAGGTACATATATTATGCTCTTTATTCAATCGCTTTACTTCTTCTGTGACTACATTATTTCCATTACTTCAAATGCTTTCCTCATATTCTTTGCTGTATTTTTCAACAAGATGCAATTGCTCTCTCGTGCAGAAAGTCTTCTTTCATACCTCCTTCACCGCTCACCCTAGACTGAACTTGGAGTTCTTGCTCTGTGTTTCCTTTGTGTCTGCACTCAACTCTGGGTGCAGAGCCAGAATACATTGGAATACAAATGAAAGCATCAGGTGACTTTTCCAGTTCTGACATAGGAGAATCTTGTTTGCCTTATCCTTCAACCTTTGCGTCTACTGCACTTTAGATTAAAGAACTATTTTCAGGGAAGGGTAGTATCATAAAATAAAACTGTAGCACATTTTCATTTCTTTTCTTTCTTTCTTTCTTTTTTTTTTTTTTTTTTTTTGGACAGGCACAGTGGACAGTGAGAGAGAGAGACAGAGAGAAAGGTCTTCCTTTTTCCGTTGGTTCACCCCTCAATGGTTGTTGCAGCTGGCACGCTGCGGCCAGTGCACCACGCTGATCCGAAGCCAGGAGCCAGGTGCTTCTCCTGGTCTCCCACGTGGGTGCAGGGCCCAAGGACTTGGGCCATCCCCCTCTGCACTCCCAGGCCACAGCAGAGAGCTGAACTAGAAGAGGGGCAACCAGGACAGAATCCGGTGCCCCAACTGGGACTAGAACCCCGTGTGCTGGCGCCGCAGGCGGAGGATTAGCCTAGTGAGCCTCCACTGTGGTCCCATTTTCATTTCTTCAATGACAGTGGGGAAGCCACTGACTTACCTATCAGCAATACATATGCTGAAAATATGAAAAACATTAAATCACTGAGATTTGGGGATTTATGTTACAGTATTAGCACTGTCTCAAAAATACACTTCATGATCACACTGAAAATATTGTTTGAAATAATATTTACATAGCTGAACTACTTATGAGACTGCTATAACAGTTTTGAAGTTAGAGAGTATGTCATATTTTGTTCAAGTTCTTATCTCTAAGTAAACACATGTATTCAATAAATGCTTGAGTTCAATGAATGGTGACCTGATATATTGGGTAAGGCATACATCGAACTAACATATTTTTAGTTTTTTTTTTTTAACAAATATTATCTCATTTCAATATCACAATTCTCATGGCACAAATTTTCTCTATTTTATAAGCAAGGAAAAGAATATGAGTAGGCAAGTAATCTGGGCAAGGTAGACAGCCAACATTTGGAGAGCCACTTCTGGCTAACTTAAAAGCCTCTGGAAATACATGTCACAAAGCTATGAAAATCTATAATTTGTCTCCATAATCTCGCATCAGGTCTTTTCAGAAACATTTGCGCTATTTTCACTCTGTGGTTTTCTGATGGAAATAAAGATTTACAAAATCCCCAGAAAGAACTATTTCTATGGAAGTTTTACTATGTTATTTCCTAAAATGCTTTAGGTCTATCATGTTCATCTATTCAATTTCTGAAAAGCCTATAGGTATATCTGTTAAGAAGGGCCTTGAGTTTTTTTTGAAAGGTAGAGGTGATTTTTCTTCAAACAATGAGGTAGTTTATGATTTAATTGAAAATAAAATTCCAGTGACTTATTATCTTCCAACAATAACTCTACAGTTCTTTGCTTGCACACTCCTTATTAGTCTCCTTGGCAACGGGTAATCACTTGTTTCCTTTAAATAGATGAGATGCCAACAAATATGTAATAGTGGTTTGATACATCTGCAAAGAAAAGTGCTATAACGACAGCATAATAAATCTGAACATGAAAAGTTAATAGCCACATTAGTGACAGTCTAACTATAGTGTGAGCAGCACATGGAGACGGAATTTTCTGCTTCCGCTTCATTCTCTTTGCGATTTCACTTCTTACCTCCTTTGCATAACCTGAAGCATGTAAAGGGAAAGAAACTCTTCAGAATGAAAATAGACCTGTTAATAATTCCTTCTTTTCCTCTTGTAAGAAAGGGTGCAACAAAGATCGGGCTCCAGGAAAACACGATATATATTATATATGTGATTTGAACCCAATGTGCTTACTTAACTATGTTACATTTCAGAGAATTTCCCTTGATTTATCCCAGTCAGGGTCACTAACCTGCACCTGGGTACTACTTCTGCTCTCTGCACGGCACAGTTCTATCATCATAGCAAAGCGGAATTTACCATGGTCTTTTTTTTTAAAAGATTTATTTATTTGAAAGTCAGAAGAGAGAAGAAGACACACACACACACACACACCCCACACACACAGAGCGGGATAGAGAGAGAGAGAGAGAGAGAGGGATAGAGAGAGAGAGGTCTTCCATCTGCTGGTTCACTCCCCAGCTGGCCACAACAGCTGGAGCTATGCCAATCCCAAGCCAGGAGCCAGGAGCTTCTTTTGGGTCTCCCATGTGGGTGCAGGGGCTCAAGGACTTGGGCCATCTTCTACTGCTTTCGGCCATAGCAGAGAGCTGGATCAGAAGTGGAGCAGCCAGATCTTGAACCGGCACCCATATGGGATGCCGGTGCTTCAGGTCAGGGTTTTAACCTGCTGCGCCACAGCGCCAGCCCCTACGATGGTCTTTTCACAATGGAGGCCCAAATGCCTGGAGTAGGATTAGAGGGGCTGCTCCTGAATATAAGAGTAGATATGGTAACCCTGTTTGATACCTGGATAGCTCTCATCCCTCTCATTGTTGCTGGGTATATACACACACTTTACATAGCCAATAGAGAGTCATTGCTTTAATATTCATCCTCAGAATTCACCATGCTCATCAACACACCAGATTTAGGCAAAAAAGGAGAAGTTGATCATATAGGTTTCCTACATCTTCTCTCTCATTTGCTTCTAGTTCTACCTCCTCCACCTCCAATGGTTCCTTCTAGTCTTCTTCACCTTCCATTAAACTAATTTTCTAAACCCAATTTTGTTTTTGCTTTTCAAATTTTCTGTTTTTAACTCACTTTTATTTTTAATATTTAACAATCTTAACATTTTTCCATATTCAATTCTCATGTAAATATTTACATACACACATATGTATCATTTTTCCTTGAAAACAGGGATATTAACATCACAAAATGTGTGATTCATACCAGAGATTATAAAGTGAGGAAAGAGGAATATATGGCCATGAACGTGGTATAATTCAGTGAAGACAATATCTATACTATCTACATAACAAATAGTATGATATTCATGTAATCTTTACACTCTCCTTATATTAACTTCCACATATAATAGAAAACGTGACATTTGTTTTTCTGTGTTTGGCTTATTTCACTCAACAGAAAAACCTCCAGTTGCATCCATTTGTTGCAAGTGTCAACTTCATTCTTTTTTATTTTTATGGCTGAGTAATATTCCATTGTATGAATGATTATTTTCTTTATCCAATCATCAGTTGATGGACATCTAGGTTGAATTGTGAATTTGGCTGCTATAACATGGAAGGGCAGATAACTTTTTCATATGCTGATTTCACTTCATTTGGATATATTCCCAGAAGTAGGATAGCTCTGTCATATGGAAGTCCCACTTTTCTTTTTTTGAGGAATCTCTATATTGCTTTCCATTATGGTTGTAATACTTTGCATTCCTACCACAGTTTACTAGGGTTCCCTTTTCTCCACAACCTAGTCACTCTTTGTTATTTTTCTGATTTGGGGGTAATAGCCTTTCTAAATAGAGTGAGATGATACCTCTTTGTAATATTCTTTTCCACTTTCCTGAAGACTATTGATTATGAGATATTTTTCACGTATATATTAGCCATTTACAATCTTTTTTTTCTGATATTTTCCCTTGACAGAGTAGAAGAGTGATCTGAAAAATATGTCTTCTTTGAGACAACACGTCTCAACATAAAAAGATGAGAATAGAAAATAAAACAAATTAGAGAAGTAAAAATCCAAATAAATATAAATTCTATAGTAATATTAACAATTTTGGGTATCATTTGCCAAGTACTTACCATTTATCAATTGGTGAGATAAATTTTATGTACACAGTTTCCATTGAATCCTTGCAAAATGGTTATTATTGTCTTAATTTTACAGGCAATTGGAGTTCCTGTAGATGCTAAACATCTTGTCCAGAGTCAGGTAACTAGAAATTGACAGAATCAGAACTTGAATACACATTCACTTGTAGAGTTGAAAGGGTCATTTTAAGCCAGTGAAAAATTTACTACACAATGTAAGAATCCTTCATGCAGAATTCCTGGAGTGTAATTAACCACTCTCTGTTGCTTTTTCCAGGTTCCTGTCTTTCAAAAAGTCTACTCTGTTATACTAATAAGATGAAGAATAGTTACTATCTGCATCCTACTTGCAATTAATGTTTCAAGAACATTGCCTAACCCAGAATATAATCAAAAGTTGTAACCATGGCCACTGAAATCAGACAACCTAAGTCTTGAGTGGTCACTCCACCATTGTGAGACTTTGGGCTTGTGTACCTCAACATGTCAGTTATCTGATTTATAAAGTGAGAAATAATATTCCACATAATAAACAGTTATGAGAATTAGATAAGGAAATATGCATTCTTATTGAGATTATGACAGCCCCTGAGAGCTATTCACAAATCTTAACTAGATTCTTAGTTTTTTTAATTGTATTCAGTGTGCTAAGTAATTTACATATATTACATAATCTACTTCTCTTAGTAAGTTAATGAGGGGTGCATTGTTAGTGTCCTTTCCTTATGTAATGTAGGCATTGTTACTCAAAAGCCTGCCTTCTCAGCAGAGTTTGTGTCATTGTTGGGTAGTCTGCATGGTCAGAAAACATATTTCAATTTTTAAGCCAATAAGATGTTGGTTGTATTTATTGATGCTTGACATGCATCACTAAGCCATGAGGATTTTCATTTTCTGTTTCTCTTACCTCCCATCGATGCTCTAAAATTTCTCCTTATCCATCCTAACCCAGCAGTCCTACTTCAACGTAATTTGTTAAAGATAACTGGGGGAAATGTACAAAGAAAATACATGTAACCCAAAGCAAGGGAACAGATTTTTCATAATGTATTTGACCAAAAGCTTGTCTCAAATTTGGACAAAACAGATCTACTTAGACATCAATGTTTTTCTTATGATGGGAAATAATTTCCGAAAAGCAGCATGTTGACTCTGGAAATTTCTCAAGCAATTATCATAGAGATGACAGTTCTGTATTATTTGCCATCAGAAGAAGGGACATTTGTGTCCAGATTTCACTGTTTTGCATTGGAGACTTTGAAGTGTATTGGCCTGGCAATACAGGATACCAGATAATCACAACACGTGGAGACTACCTTTCAAGGATCTGCAACTTAGAGAAGTTATGTGCCTGTTGCAAATTTGTATCATAGCAACATGCACATCCTTGATAAATAAATGGTTCTCCAAATAACTTTATTCACTGAGGAGAGATTTCAGGTTCTTGTCTCTCAGTGTGAATAGCACTCAATGTTCTGTTCTTCCTGTGTTGAATCTAAAAACCACACAATTTTTTCTTCCCCTCTGTAAATTATTTTCACAAGTGGAAAACGCTTTGCTTTTCAGAGGATAGTGAAACACGGCTTTTCAGATTTCTCCAGAGTTATTAGAGAAACAATGTCAGGGATGAGAGTTTGATTTAAAAGGATGAATGTTTGTCAGATATCATTTCTACATCCCCTGCTAGGACACTGAATTGGCTAAGGACATGTTCTGATTTAATTTCCAGGTGACTCAGATCTTGAATGTTCTTAAAAATCTTGCAACTAAGCGGGAGAGGGCTGATGGCAGTTTGGAGTAACAGGAAAAAGATGATACAAGATAGGATATTAAATAAATTTTACCACATAATTATGTGAGAAATTGTTCGGCTGAAACAATGGCTCAAAGTTGAGTTCAGAGTATCCTTGACTGAAATGCCTATTGTATCTATCCCCCTCACACCCCATCTTCCCCTACTTCTGTAAGACTCCTCTCATGGAATTGTCTCTGTGTTCCTGGAAATATTTGTCCAGGCTGTGTAAACCAGAACTGCTTCCTGCAGAAAGATCATGACATCCTAATGTGTGCGACTCAACACAATTCAGCTCCTCCTTCCACTTTCTGCAGTGTGCACTCATAGGGAGAGTGCTCCCTGAATTCCCTTCTCTCCTTCCACCCAAAAGCTAGGAACTCTCTTAGGTCTCATAGTGTCTTGAGTATCTCCCTAGTACAACGCATATATATTTGTTTGGCTTTCCGTTTACCTTCTTTGTCGCTCCCCCTCTTCATGGAGGAACGACACTAAACCCTGCCTAGGTTTCCTATCCGAGTCACGGCACCATTATGTCGCTCCCCGTCTTCGTGGAGGAACGACACAGGACCCTGTGCTGTTCTTTTGTCTGCTCGGCCCTCCCCGGGTTTGCTGCTGGTTCTTCCGGGTTGGCTACCGATCCTTCCACCTCCGTGGAAGGGCGGTTCCCCCTGCCACTTTCCCCACTTCTGCGGGGGAGCGGCACACTGTCGGCCGGCTCTCTCGGGGGCTGCTCAGGTGTTCCTTCAGATACATGTTCCTCTTAGATGTTCCTGGTGCATGTTGTCTCTCTCCTCCTTTATAGTCCTCTTCCACCAATCCCAACTCTGCTACCCACATGCCGAGTACACTGCTCTCCTCCAATCAGGAGCAGGTCCTACAGTTTATTGGTTGAACTGGAGGCAGCTGTGTAGAAGCTGTTTCCTCCTCTCCCAGCGCCATATTGTGGGAGAGCAGATGCATAGAATAAGTCTTAATTCCAGTAACTTAGTCTAGTCCGAGTTGCTCCCAGTTGCTCCCCACACTTCTTTTTTTTTTTTTTTTTTTTTTTTTTTTTGACAGGCAGAGTGGAGAGTGAGAGAGACAGAGACAGAGAGAAAGGTCTTCCTTTGCTGTTGGTTCACCCTCCAATGGCCTCTGTGGCCAGTGCACTTCGGCCAGCGCGTCACATTGATCTGAAGCCAGGAGCCAGGTGCCTCTCCTGGTCTCCCATATGGGTGCAAGGCCCAAGCACTTGGGCCATCCTCCACTGTACTCCCAGGCCACAGTAGAGAGCTGGCGTGGAAGAGGGGCAACTGGGACAGAATCCGGCGCCCCGACCGGGACTAGAACCTGGTGTGCCGGCGCCATAGGCGGAGGATTAGCCTATTGAGCCGCGGCACCAGCCCCGTTTACCTTCTGAAGTATGAATATTTTAATACAGGAACTGTCTGTAGCTTTTATTTGTTTGTTTGTTTTGTTAATCCCAGTTGACTACCAAAGTGCTGTTTTAAGACATGTTTGTTGAATGGCTGGATGAATGAAAAGATTTGATCTACTAGTAGAAATATTGACTAATTGAGTATTCATTAACTTGAGATGATTAAATGGAGTGGAAATAACAGCTGGCTTTGAGGCAAGAAGACATGGGTTTAAATACCTACTGTACTACTCATTTCTTGCTGTTTGGCCTTACTTTGACTTTCTAAATTCTTACACTATCAGCTATTTCCTTCAAAACCTGAATCTAATAAAGTTTGCCTCCTAGGAATTTCATAAAACTCAACTAAGTTCATATCTATATAATATATATATATATAAACGTATATGAAATAGTTCTATGTTCTCAAATTGAATGCTATTGTTATGTCTAAACCTTATTAAGAACCTCCCTATATTTTAGAAGATTTTTTTTTCTAAATAATAAATAGTTTCCAGCACACACACAAATAAACACATAGACATTTCTATCTTAATATTTTTAAGCCAATAGATGGTATATCTCACACACACACACAAATTAATGAGTACCAATATTACCTTGAACATATAAATTTTGGCCTAAAAACGCTCATCTGTGCAAGGCTTCCGAGGAAGGAAAATGATCATAGTAATATCACATAATATTCATGTAGCACTTACTACATGCCAGGTGTGGTTTTAAGTGCTTCAGGTTCATTACATTAGTAAATTGACACCAGAGCACTATGATGTAGCTACAGTGTTACTATCCTAATGTAACAGATAAGGTAACAAAAGCAGAGAGTAATTAAATGGCCCAAACCCATACAATTAGTAAATATCATAAGAATTGGACACATTAAGATAGCAGTGTAATGAAACAAGTGGCTTGATGGGAGCTGCATGATATATGCAGAACAAGTCCAACGTTGTATCCTAAGAATCAGGAGAAATAAGGCTAACTCACAGAAGGATATTCTCCTAGTCAGAGATGTGCATGGCTGAAACAGAAGTCTTTAGATTCCCATCTAGTGAAAAGTGTCCTTTTGGGGCTGGTGCCCTGGCTCACTTGGCTAATCCTCCGCCTGTGGCGCCAGAATCCCATATGGGCACCAGGTTCTAGTCCCTGTTGCTCCTCTTCCAGTCCAGCTCTCTGCTGTGGCCTGGGAGGGCAGTGGAGGATGGCCCAAGTGCTTGGGCCCCGCACGTACATGGGAGACCAGGAGGAAACACCTGGCTCCTGGTTTCAGATCAGCACAGTGTGCCGGCCCTAGCGGCCATTTGGGGGAATGAACCAATGAAGGAAAACCTCTCTCTGTTTCTCTCTCTCTGTCTAACTCTGCCTGTCAAATAAAAAAAATTTTAAAAATGTCCTTTTATTGCTTGAGTCTAGTGTCATCCAACATTATAAAACTTCCAAACATGGTGGGTGACAGACGGGGGCCCCCAATAGAAATACTCGGGGTGACATTTGGCTTCTTGTGTTTTTTGAACCTGTAGTTGAAATACAGAGATCTCTAAGGCATATAAACTCCTTAGAGTCTACCTCATCTATGTAATCTTATAAACTTCTATCTAAACCCATAAACTTTTATTCTTTTTTTTCCTGTGTGATGTTTTTTATCTATGAAACACGATATATAAGTCCTTTGTTGCAGATTTATGGAGTGATCATTGATAATGAATGAATGAATATACAGTCCTGTATTCCAGGTTGTTTTCTTTACCTATGGGAGATATATGGTATAAAAGAATATCAAATTTCAAAACAATACAGAAGATTTATACTAAAATGGAAAAATCTCTTTTGTGGAAAAGTCAACATTAATGACAGAATCCGAGTTTTGTGTATCACATCAAAGGTTATGAAAGAAAATTATTTAAAAATATCAGGAATAGGATCTCCTTTAGGCAGGTGTTTTGTGTACATAAGAATCACCAAGAGTTGGAAACAGAAAAATTCTTTGGCATTAAAAGTCTTGATTTAAGTTTATCTCCAGAGCTCATTTATTGTTTATCTTCCAGCAGCTGCTTTATATCTGTGCTATCATTTAACATTTGGGACACATGATAATAATATTTTCTTCATAATTGAGAAGATGAAATAAAATGTTCATTTGTCATAGGAGATGTGGCACTGAATATATCTTGGTTCCCTTCATTTCATTTAACCAATATAGCAGAGGATGCATTATAACTTCATTCTAATAGAAGGTGTAGGTTCACTGGACAAAGAGAAAATTTAATAACTTTATTTGTGATTTAAATATCAACCTCTGTTGTAGGAGGAACATCTGTCTCATTGCCAGTTGAGTTTCCCCAAAGACTAGTATGCTTTATTCAATACGGAATACTATGCAGTAAATTTCATCATTGGAAAGGTCCTTAATATCACCTATTCCAACCCATCCATTTTACTAATTGGGAAAATGAGAGGCAACACAAAGTCACATACTATTTGCCAATCAAACCATTCATAGTGCTGCTTGGAGTGCACATAGTGTTAGGAATGCGGCACTATGAATGACTACACTGGTGCAACAAGTATACATTGGAACAATTCCAGGAAAACCAGGATGACTAATCAACTTGCCTAAAGAATGACGGCTTGCCAATGGTCCCAAGACTATTATCCATATCCTTTTTCAAACTACATCTTCTCTTTTAATACATTGTCCTTGGATTATATGAAGGATCACAAATTATTTTAGAAAAATATCAGCACTGTTCAGACTAGCCTTTAGCTTTCTTCTCTGGCCTTATTCTGCTTGCCTTCTTCCTTTACTCGTGAGAGCACTCCTAGTAACAGGACTTCCATGAGAAATCCAGTTCAGGCTCTGCTTCCAGAGGACCTAATCTAAGAATTTGGTGTGGATAATTAAGGACAGGGCAGAACTTTTAAGAAATCGAAAAGATGGGAGAAACGGCCCCATTCTGTCTGCCTGATGCCCCAAACTGCAATGATGAATGTTGGTGGCCATGATTGTACTGGTTTACCTAAAAACTAACCAAGTCTCAAGATTGTAAAAATATCCTAAAAGGGCAGGGTGCAAATCTCAAGTGTAAGTTATCAGGGGAAAGTGAGGTAGTTTATGTGGGTTGATTTTTCTCTCCCAAAGAGATATACTGAAGTCCTATATCTAGAAGCTGGGATTGCGAACTTAGAAACAGGGTCTTTGCAGATGTAAAGAACTAAGTTAAAATGAAACTCCAGAGGAGTAGGATGGGTCCTGAACCCAATATGAGCGGCACCCTTATCAGAAGAGAAGAGAGGCTTGCAGGGGGAAGATGATGTGAAGACGGAGAGGAAAAACCCTGGTGTGAAGACCAAAGCCAAGATTGGAGCAAGTGTCTACAACTCACAGAATGCTAAGGCCTGCCAGCAGCTATGGAAAGCTAAGAGAAAGGCATGGAACAGATTTTTCCTCAGAGCCACTAAGAAAGAACTGATCTTGCCAGATTTTTCAGAAAGAGACAGAGGGGCCGGTGCTGTGGTGCAGTAAGCTAAGCCTCCACCCGTAGTGCCAGCATCCCATTGGGCACACTTTCATTTCCCAGTTGCTGCTCTTCTGATCCAGCTCTCTGCCTATGGCCTGGGAAAGCAGGAAAAGATGGCCCAAGTGCTTGGGCACCTGTACCCACGTAGGAGACCTGGAAGAACCTCCTGGCTCCTGGCTCCTGGCCAGCTCCAGCCATTGCAGCCATTTGGGGAGTGAACCAGTGGATGGAGGACCTTTCTGTCTGTCTCACCTTCTCCGTTTGTAACTCACCTTTTAAATAAATGATCTTTTAGAAAAAGAATTATTTAAAAAAAAAAGAACTGAGGCAGAGTAAATTTATATTGCTTTAAGCCACCAAGTTTATGACCCTTTGTTTAAGCAGCCCTAGTTCAAATAGTATACAACAGAGATAAACTGTGCTTTTCTTCATAAATCAGAACCATATTTGCACCAAGTATCCCTGGAGACTGTGTTCCTTGCTTCTCCATAGCCTACCTAGAAGGAATCCAGAGAAAGGAAGAAAGTGGCCAAAATAAACTTAAATGTCCCCTATTCTGTATAGCATTTGTTTCTACTGCATTCTGCATCTTTGGCTAAACAAATCACAAATTTTCAAAGGACATGTTATGTACGTTTATGTCATAAAACAACCCACCAGAACTGTTCTGGGACTCTTGAAAATAATTCTGATTAATGAACAAAGCATGATAAACTGATAATCAGTTTTTGAAAGAGAACTATTTAACAAGAGGTTAATTCAGTAATGTTCTAATTGTTCCTTCGGCAGCAGACCTTAGATGACATTTGGTTTTAGCTTCATCATAATTCCCAGGCTATGTTTAGAAAGATCATGAACAGTTTCCTAGGCCCTGTCCAGAAATTATTCACAACGTCTGGATCACACTCTTTGAAAAATGTGAAGTTGTGTGTTATTCAAAAACTACCTCTGGCATGGGCCCCTGGCTTGGAATACTCAAAAAACTATGAACAGCCCTGATTCTAAGAAAAACAATGTGAAAGAAACATTTGTTGTTAGATAATCAGTAATTTTGAAATTACGTGTGCTAATAACAATGCAATTGAGTCAGTTTATTGACCAGGCAGATGAAAATGATAGCTCTTTAGTGTGCAATGGACAATCTTATATTTTAAATGTTGTTCCTCAATGTGAGGAGTAATGGGGATTATTTCAAAAGTTAATATCTTTACTTGGATGGTATTCAAACTGTTAAGTTAGTGGGGTCTACGTATTTGGGGAAGAATATCAGTGGCCCTTTAATCAGCAAATGAATGTTCACAAACATTATTCCTGAATTTTTCTTCATATTTTATTTACTTAAAGCATAAACGAAAAAAGGACTTGTTTTGTATGAAATAAGCTTGTGATTCTTCCTCAAATCCAAGTTGTGCTGTTAGCAGAAGTAGAGCCCTCCTATAGAAAATCCCAAATAAAATGAGAGAATCCCTTTCTTGATGCCTCAAATAAATATTTCCTGAGTGTTGACTCCAGGAAATCCCATACATATTTCAGTCATTAATTTGTCACAGGTCAGTTCCTCACGAAGGAAACTTGTATGGAAGTTGATGCTTGCAAAACATTTCTTCTTATGGAAATTGTCTCTCTAAAATGAAGTAAAAGGCATGCCAAGATGAATCCGGCACTAATGAATTGGGAGAGAGGTAGAGCGATACCTGGCTGGCAAAAGAGCATGTGATGGTTAAGAACCAACAATTCACGCTGAGGCTTTTAGCGCCAAATGATTACAGAGACGTGGCAGGAAGCAGGGGCTTGGAGTCTATCAGCACAGACTGTAGAAAAATGTAAAACAGCTTTGTCCAAAGGGGAAGACACAGTTGAAGTGCAGCTAATAATTGCTTTGTGGGAATGTAGTCCTGGAACAATCAGGTGTCTTAATTGAAATAAGAAATTCTCAAAAAACATATTTCTTAAAATGTTTGAGCTACTTCAAATTTTTTCAACACTGTGAAAACAGACTATTATATTGCCACCTGTTGTCTACACTGCAATTTTATCTAAGCAAAAGCTAACCACAAGGCTTCAGTTTTAAGCAAAGTGATTGCCTTCCTCATACTTAATTGAAATACACAAAATTGTCACTTTAAAGATGAGAACGTTTGTCTAACAAATGAGCAAGGAGGGACAAATGAATAGGCATAGTTCGAATTAAATAAGAACAAAATATTTTAGTTTTTTCCTCCAAACAACATACTTCTCTAACATTCATGACACACATCTGTGAATCACTAAAATCTTACTTGGCACTTGGAGCGATTGTGATGTGCAGGTTCACTACACTTCTTAGAATACGAAGATATTAAAAACAAAAAACACTAAAATGCATAATTTGTTCTAACATTCCTCTTTTCAGAAGCCTACCACTTAAACCATGAAGGAAAAATGCTTCCCAAATTAGACACAACGCCTATAGATTATCTGTGAAAGAGAAGAAAATAAGCAATGGTCTTTATTTTGTGAACTCAGTGGAGAAAAACAACATAAACCTATGTTTCCTGAAACTATTGGCAACATTACATTTACTTGGACAATTCTGCTGTTTTTTTTTTTTTTTTTTTTTTTTTTTGAAGAAAGGAGATAATGGCTAAGGATGCTTCTAGAGCATCTGAGAGAATCAGAGCGCTTTCATTACATAAAAACACCACTAGTGTCTTTTATTGAAATGTCAAAGTTCTTAAAGAATTCCTGCTGAAAAATGAAGATTAATTTGTTCACAGCCGCAAGTTTAGCTTAGTACAGGTCCAAAGATGAGATAAAATATGCTGTATTTTACATTTCTGAGTCAATATAATTGACAGCAGCTTACTTCCTACTGGGGGAATTATTGACAGGGGTGGGGGTTTACTACTTTGACTTAAAACAGAAGAATGGCAGGAAGCTGAATTGCCTTGATCATTATTAATTTTTTTTATTTTAACACTTTACTGACATGTCAGTATCTGTAATTAAAATTAATATAATAATACCATCATCATTCAACTATCATAATTAAAACACACAAAAAAATCACTTCTCTTTTGGTCAAGTTTATTTGGAGACAAGTAGAATCTCTGCTGAAAGGTTACTTGGCAGCATTTGATAAGATGTAAGGAGAATGTTCCTTTATTGAACCATAGACTGATAAGAGAGCGGTAATATTCATCCTGAGCATTTTGGCTTCTGGTGCTCACATCAAGCTCCTTATATGCAGATGAGTATGGCACATGGAAGTTCTACAGCAAGGTGGCGTCATTGTGGTTGATGAAGCAGAATGGGTGATGAGTGACTATAGTCAAGTCAATTTCTTTGATTCTCAGGTTTGTAGTTTGTTTTTTTATAAAATCAAGATATCCATCTCTATTGTACCTCTCTCCAATATTTATGGTAATGTTCTTTCAAATATGAAGCAGCATTGTTATCTGGTTAAACTTTATCAAGCCTTTTGCCAAAAAGACAAAGATATTGGACAAAGACATATCTTCTAGGCCATGAAAATGTAAGGAGAGAAAAATCACATGAATATACCCTCCTGTTTTTTGCAGAGTTCCAAATAAGTAGAATAAGCTACAGTCTCTTTTTATATAAAATAGTAATCCAGTTCTGTGTGCTAATAAGTAATTTGGATTTTAAAAAAAGGCTTCAGCTTTTAGTTGTTAAATGAATGTGTGTTAAACTACCTTTTTAGGGACTGAAACTGAAGTCCAAATTGGCTTATGTCAGGGCATTTGCATTGTTATTACTCAATTAATTTAGTAGGATTGGTCTGCAGCTCTATTGTTAGCAATAATTATACTAAAATAGCCAAATATCCAGTTTTTGTGAGAGTTAAACATTTCATCACACATTGGCTGATATTAAATTTTCTTCAAACTGACAACTCTTTGGAGTCAGTTTAAAATTAATTGTTATATTCTAGTAAATGAAGTATTACTAGCAGAATTGACTGCTACAAATGAGTACGGAAATGCTAGCTGAAACTAACCTGTGATTTCAGCTGATAAAAGAAATGGAAAAAACATGACTAGTAAATTTCCCAAGAAAAACCATGCCCTTAGTGTATAACTAAAGGAGTATTTACTCCATGAAGTTTCTTCCTAGGAGAAAACCAAGTACCTAATGTAGCTACAGATGACTGTAAGAACAAGTTGCACTATAAGAGGATTTTATTAAACCTTATAGGAAAATGCTTATACTTTGTAGCTTTTACTAAATTCAGCTCTTTTAATGCACATGTCTATAATGTAATCAATGTTATCCCTATTTTTTTCAAGAAGAGAATTATCAAAATGTCAAATGAGTTGACCCAGTTTCCTCAGGGATTATTCATGGTGAAGACAGCGACTGTGCTCACTGTTCCGCGATGCTCAATCTTTTGCCCAGATCTCTTGGCCATAGGCTTTCCCCCACTATTTGACACTTTTACCATTTTCCAATAATCTCTTTTAAAACCAGATGTCATTATTTGAATTCTTTTCAACTAGCTGATAAAAGTTAAAATTTCCAGCATCTCAAACATTTGCTTCCTTTTCCATTACTAATAACATGAACTCAAAGTCACAACAGAAGCAATAGACACGAAACAGTTCATCAAGGATCTTTATCTAATAGTAGACCTGTTGTCTGTAGCACTAGTGTCCCTTACTGAAACTATTTCCACAATAAAGTGTTTTATTTTGATAAGTGTCCAATAAACCACACTTTGCTATTTTTAATTTCATAAACCCTCCCCAGGGATTGAAAATACCATAACTTAATTTCAAAATGAATGTGTGTATGACAAGGCTACACCTGAGACTTCAACTATTGCTTATAGGGCAAATGCTTTCTGGGCCTATGGTAGCTTTTTATTAGCTTTTGGCCAATTGATGTTATTTCTATTTTATCATGTCCTGCACACTCCCTTGATTTAAAGAAAATTTTATACAGGGTCAAATTGTTTACTCAGGGGCCAGTGCTGTAGTGCCGTGGTAAAGCCGCCACCTGCAACGCTGGTACCCGATATGGGCACTGGTTTGAGTCCCAGCTTCTCCACTTCTGATACAGCTATGTGCTATGGCCCTAGAAGGCAGTGGAGGATGGCCCAAGTGGTTGGGCACCTGCACCCATGTGGGAGACCCAGAGGAGGCTCCTGGCTTCCAATCGACCCAGCTCTGGCAGTTGCGGCTATTTGCAGAGTAAACCAGCAGATGGAGGACCTCTCTCTCTGGCTCTGCCTCTCTCTAACTCTTTCAAATAAAAAGAAAAATAAATCTTTTAAAAAGTTCTTTACTCAAATTTCTTAGCTTGTATGAAATTATACAATTGCAGCAATCACCTCAAACCACTGGCATACTAAGCTTGCTAGAGAGCATAGTATTCTGATATATCTACCTGTCCACCCTTCAAATGCCCTTGAATGGTAAAGATTCCCAAGTAAGAAATTAGACTTTCTCTCTTTAAAGCAAATCCACCCTAATCATTGAAAATAAAATGATTTATCATGCCTTTGTAAAAACAAGATGACAATTTATTAAATACATGAAGTGTATATATCTTAAATAAGAGGTTTCGGGGAAAAAAAAAACAAAAGGACAGGTATTAACGACAGGCCAATATATTTTAATTCTGTACACACACACACACACACACACAAACACTAACCTTAGAATTTGTCACTGTAGGTTTATTTTATGTTTCTTTGCTCACAAACCCTTTTAGCCCTTCTCTTTGGAGACTGCTTTTAGAACAGAGTTGATAGTTAAGAAAAGCACATGATCCCATTCTCTATAATCTTAGTAAACTTGATCAAAGTCTCACTCAATCAGATAATACATATTAATGATAGGATTTGACTTTAGATGGGTTTTGGCAGCTTCTAGAGCGAACTCAGCCATCTAGGAAGGAAAAATTTCCATCACTGAGAAGCAGGGAAACTCTTATATTGAAGAAATCTCTGAGTGCATTCACAACTGAACATTTATGACTCAACAAGACTTAACTTTTTTTTTTTTTTTTTTGACAGGCAGAGTGGACAGTGAGAGAGAGAGACAGAGAAAGGTCTTCCCATTTGCCGTTGGTTCACCCTCCAATGGCCGCCGCGGCCGGCGCACCGCGCTGATCCGATGGCAGGAGGCAGGTACTTCTCCTGGTCTCCCATGGGGTGCAGGGCCCAAGGACTTGGGCCATCCTCCACTGCATTCCCTGGCCACAGCAGAGAGCTGGCCTAGAAGAGGGGCAACTGGGACAGAATCTGGCGCCCCGACCGGGACTAGAACCCAGTGTGCCGGCGCCGCAAGGCGGAAGATTAGCCTATTGAGCCGCGGCGCCGGCCCCAACAAGACTTCTTTACACTCTGTCATCCTTCATGGTTTTCATAGACCTTGGACTTCTAATCAAGTAGCGCGTGTAGAGGTTTCCCAGCATAGAAGCTCTCTTCCATCACTGCATCATTTTGGCTAGTAATGATTCCATTCCCAGAAGTAACAACTTTGAAAAGCCACATGAAGATGATATACCAATATATCCATCTTTCACTGGAGGCCCTGATACAGCTCTCAGAACTAGCAATTAGGAAGGGAGGCTTGTCATAAAAATGACTGATTTCACTTTGTGATAGCAGCTTCTCTAGTTATGGAAGCATATCGTACAAAGACCAGAGAAGATGCCTTAGAAATACATGTCCACATTCAACAAAAACTCATATGATCATTAGGGGGAAAATCACTGTCAGGAATCAGTGCAAATAGTTTTTCTTTTTAACAATGACAACAATGCCTGAGCAACATCCTTGCCTAAGAAGAAATTAACTCAACGTAGCTAAAACTTAGGCAAACTCCATGCAGAATCAGTGATGGCAATTCTTTCTGCTGGTGACAGAAAACACAGCAAAAGGCATAAGGATGAGGTATTTCAATAGCTGTTGGTCCAGTCCACACTTATACTGACAGCTTTCTATTCATCTTATTGGGATGGTTTCTTTCAGAATATATCACGTTCTATTCAGGGAAAAGCGAGGCAGCATATCCTCCATGACTTCGACATAGGCCAGTAATAATAAGTGAATTAGCAATGGTGCTGATACTAACTGGTGAAATCTACATTCTTAGTGAGTAGATGAATGTGTGGTGTACACTCAGGATGGACAGGAGTACAGAACGTTTTTCTGGACACATGCTGGTATTTGAATAGCTGTTTTGTTCACTAAAATAAAACTATTGTATTCCTAACAGGATGAGAGAAGTGGATCAGTGATGAAATATTAAACCATCTCAGTCTTTAATCACCTTCATCCACTTTTAAATTAAGGGCAAGGGAATCATTGGCTATTTAAATCTACCCTGTCTGTCTGACACAAAGTATGTAAGGACTGACTGCTTCCAGGCTCATTGCTTTTCCCACCACCTCATGTTGGTTTCTTATATACAAATAGTTGCTGATATTATCTCGTCCATGCCTACGCACAGAAGCAGAGTTTCATAACACTAACTCAGATTTAGAGGCCGAGGTTTCCAGATCATGTAGTCATCCTGCTTTGTGAATTGGTTTCTTTCTTCAGAGAAGTTGACACAACACATGGGGACACAGGCAAAAACGTTCATTTAAAATTTAATAGTGACCAAGTGAAATTTAATCCACAAATCTACTATGTATTGATTCTCTGCCTTAGTACCTCACAGGGGTACATCTATAATATACTTTGATCCCATTTTTATAATGCCATTGTCTTTGAATCCTTAATCTTCCATTTTATCATTTCCTATTCCTTTAATTTCCAAATGAACAGACACTTTCTTTGATAAATAATTCCATAGCAACAAGATATGTAGCACCTTTCAAAAAATGAAATTATGTCTCTGATGATAATGGCAGTGAATTACTGCAACAGATGAGGAGAAATCCAATAGCACCTAGAGATAGCAGTCCTTTCTGATGAGGCAACGGGGATATAAATTGCCCAAAGCCAACTGTGTTTGTTTATGTGAATAAAACAACTAGTCTTCAAAAGCTAGGGCCAGTGAAAGGGGAAATTTTTCATGGGTAATCACCTGTTTTCTCAGAAGAGAAATACAGTATCTCCCCAGTGACTGCTTCCCATTTGTCTGGATGATGTGGATAAGGTGCAACAATGCTTTTTTCCAGAGACATTCGGCTATTGCAATGCATTTATATTTCTTCCAAATAAAATCAGAGAGGCATTCTCTATCACCTTTCTCGCCATGGATGTGATGTGTGGGAATGGATGTCTAACCAGAAAGTCAGACCACCTTTGGGCATTTTCACAGCACTGCTGCTGACCAATCTGAACTGTCAATCTTTATTCATGAAAAAAGTTTCCTAAGGGAAAGGTTAGAGCTTTATGGCAGTCTGAACTATAATAGATGTTGATCTGGTGTTGACAAATATGTGCAGCGAGAGGGAAACAATTCACAGAGAATCTAAGTTCTGTGGTTAGGCTTCATCCTTTATTAGGTAGTGAGTAAAAGACAACTGATGCTTACAGCTCCAATTGAAGAGACCATTTAAACAAAAGTGGTTCCATAGCGAAGTGAGGCAGAAGGGATCCAGATATTTCTGAGTTTTCTCATATGGCTGATGGAGAAAATATGGCTGATTTGTTTGTTCCCAGCAAATCATTAAAGTTATTAATGCCTGGTGACCCAGGACTCTGTGTGTTCACAGGCCCTGGCTTCTAGCAGACTGGCTCATTCACTTTGGTGGAAATGGGGAAGAACAACAAAAGCACATTGCAGGAAGATTGCATCAATTAACAAAAGTTCTCCAATAGAAAGAAGTTCCTTAGCTATAAAGGTTGTTGGATGGGGATTTGGGATGACTACAATAACAGATCAAAGTAGTTGGCAGAACAGAAAAAAAGGAAACTAAAGTTCAAAATGCTTAGAAGCTGATCACATGGTAAAGCCACCAATTTATGTGAAATTGTCCAACTGGTTGAAATAGCAGGGTCCATAGGTGTAAAAGGGTAACGTTTGCTAAAACCAGAGAGTAGAGATGTTGATAAATACAAACTTATGGGATACCTTCAAAAACAAATTAACCACAATGTTATCCAATACGTTTAACCAGACAGGCATGGTTTGCAATTCTTTTTTACCAGACGATCGATGGAATACATTTTCTTTTCTTCTTTCTTCCTTTCTTTCTTTCCCTCCTTACTCCTTTCCTTTCCTCCCTCCCTCCTTTCCTTCCTTCCTTCGCCCATTTTGTTTGGTTGTTCGTTTAACAAAAGATAAATAAAGTCAACTGCCTTAAATATATATTTATGTGACAAATTTCTACAGTTAGATGGTGGAGATATACTCCAAAGACGATGTTCAATGTTGAGCACCAAGCACGCTATGGTTGTTTCATAAATATAAAATGAGAAATGCTAAACACCTATCTCTCAAATGGTTTCGTCTTGATTCTTCATATCTCTCTAAAGGCTACTACCATTTAGATAAGAGTATTTTCAGGAAGGCCACCTCTAGCCTTCCCTATATTTTTAAATAATCTTTACAAAACCTTTTCAAAAATAATTTTTTCTCTAAATCTAAATCATGTAGGGTTGATTTGTACATGGTTTGTCCTTGCTCTATGTTTGAGTGTCAATGTTCTTATTAATGCAACAGACTGGCTGCATCAAACCCCACAGTATTGACAAGTATGTCTTAGCTTTCTATGGGAAAAAGCAAATAGCCTTTATCACAAATTAAAGGCACAGCTATTTTATGCCATTTGTTACCAACTTAATGATAACATGTAACACTGGATGGTTATAGAATTATTTCATATAGATTTCTTTTATAAGTTATTCTCTTAATCTTTCTAACATATATACAATATACATATATTTATATATACCCCTGATAAATCTTGTTTTAAAGGTAAAACATCAACTCCATTCAGCCTAATTGTAACCAGAAAAGGCTGTCAATATTTCACAACTCCACTGGGGAAGTGATGGTCAAGTGGACCTTACCAGTATTTTTTTTAACACTACATCATTGGTGTGCAATGAACTCAGCTTCATTTTTTCTCTTGTTGTTACTAACATTTAAATATATATTAATTGTTTATATCATGTCAGTAGGAAATCTAAAATACAACAATAAACCCATAACAATAGCTAATGCTTAATTCTACCATCACTTAAAGCAGTAACTTTTCCTAAGAGACAACCCTACTGGTATGATATAAAGGGCATATTACAGAGACACAATCTTCTCTGTATTTATTGGATATGTACTAACATGAAAGATCTTTACTTTGAATTGTCATTCAAGGTTATGATTGTTTCTTAACCTTGAAACAGAAGAGATGTACTGATTTCTTTCCAAATGCCCATGATACATTGGTTTATCTGTTTTCAGATATAGGTTTTATTACAAGCACTTCTCTGTTTCCAGCAATACTTCTTCAGGGTGGGAAATCAGTATTTGTAATAAATAACCTTTATTAATGGCTTCCCTACCTCTAAGAGTAACCCTGTTCATTCTTCAAGCTTAACAGGGGAGGAGAACGCCGGCCAGGGAGGCCTCCAGGATAGCATCTTGTGTTTATATTTTGACTGCTTACTGGTATGAAATACTTGTTCGTTTTACCTTTTGCAATATTTTGAAATCTAATGGCATAGATTGAGACACAGCACTATTGTTGAACAAGACATCTACTGTATCTACTTTTGTTGGGATAAATACCCAATAATTGCTGTCATAGCAAGAGGACCAGCACGGGTACTACTATTCACAGTGTTGCTTTTGTTTTTGTTTCTTTTTTTTTTTTCTTTTTTCACATTGTTTTAATCTACAGAGTAAATTATTATATATACATTGGAACCAGTTAATGCCCTTAGACAATGTATAGTTGTTTCAGAGAGCAGGAAAGACAATGCAGGGGGAAACAGGTGCCCAAAAGCACAGTCACAAGGCTTCAGAAGTTCTAGATAATACTACAAGTCAATGCTGGAGATCACTTCTAAAACAATCAAGATTCAAGAGGAATGCTTTAATTTGGAGAAAATACCACTCCCTCCCTCCTGCCCCTTTACTCCCCACCCCCTTTTATTATCTTTTCAATTCACTATCAAAAGTCCTGGCTCTTCAGATATACTTTAAACTATAAATAAACACTGCATAGTTCTCTTTGTTTTTTGTTTTGTTTTGTGAAAAATTATTGCAGTACAATTATTCCCGTTTGGAATTTAGTAGGGAGCAAACAGCACGGGAGTGTGGGCGGTCCGAATGGGCCCGGGAGCTGGCCTCAGGAGTGCGGGCGGAAGAGCGGAAGTCTGGAAGAGGGTGGCTGCTGGAGCCGCGCGCAGGCTGAAGGGGGAATTCACGGCCACGGCGGCGGCGGCGGCGGCAGCTGCCAGCGGGTTTGGTAGAATCCGTGGAGCCAATGGCTTTGAAGGTTCTTTTGAAAATACTAATTTTACCTGCAAGGGGAGAGACACAAGGAATAGAAGAACAAAGTTTGGGTGTCTGTGCTTAAACCTCAACGTGGTTGGTAGCTTTAGAAATACAGCAGTAAAAACTAGAAAGATACATTCACACTTGTGAACTGACAATTGAAAAAAATGGAGGGTGTAGAATATTTGCCGGCTGAAACACATGAGAGGTACCTGAAAATGACCCACCAGAAAAATACTCAGCGATGTTATTTTATTTTGTTTTTGTTGGAAGTTATAATTCCAGAGGAAAGCATCCATCTTGAGAAAAAAATAGGAAATTTTTATGCCACTCTTTACCTCACATTAATTGTCAAGGAGGAGACTTTTTTTAAAATTAAAATAATTTTTTTCTTTTTATTTGAGAGGCACAGAGACAGAAGAGGTTGGGGGAGATACAGACAAAGAGTTTACGGGTATACTCATAAATGCCTGCTAAGACCCAGCTGGGGCTATAGCTGGGAGCTGTGAACTTGATCCACATCTCCATAAGTAGCAAGAATCCAACCACGTGAGCCATGACTGAAGTCTTCCAGGGTACAAATTAGCAGAAAATGGGGTTTGGGAGTCAGAGCTAAAGGTTGAATACAGGCATTCTGTTATGGGATGCAGAACAATAGCCCACCCAAAGGCCTTCCATAAAAAACAGAAATTGAAAGAATTTGTCACCATTCACCCAGGCTTATAAATGATGCTTAAGGATGTGTTACACACAGAAACACAGAAAGATACTCATAATTATGAAAAAATGTGAAAGCGGAAAATCTACTACTAAAAGTACAAAGGAAATCCAAAGAAATCACTAAGAGGTCTAAGTCATTACTTATCAATAGTGACCTTGAATGTAAATGGCATAAATTCTCTAGTTAAATAATATAGATTGGCTGAATAGATTAAAAAACAAAACCCATCTATTTACTGCCTACAAGAAACCAACAAATATACATGAAGACTGAAACTGAAAGGTTAGGAGAAGATATTCCATGCTAATGGAAAGAAAAAACAAGCAGGTGTATCCACCCTAATATGGAACAAAATAGATGTTAACTCAAAACTATTAAAAGCGACAAAGAAAGGCATTATGTAATGATTAAGAGATCAATTCGACAGGAAGATGTGACTGTAATAAATGTATATGGACCCAATGATAGGGCATCTGGCTGTTAAACAAATGTTAAGGGATCTAAAGGGAGACAGAGGTTCCAATACAATATAATGGAGACTTCAGCACCCCAATTTCATCAATGCACAAATCAACTACATAGAAAATCAACTAAGAGGCCAGCGCAGTGGCTCACTAGGCTAATCCTCCACCTGCAGCGCCGGTACCCTGGTTCTAGTCCCAGTAGGGGCACCGGATTCTGTCCCGGTTGCTCCTCTTCCAGTCCAGCTCTCTGCTGTGGCCCAGGAGGGCAGTGGATGATGGCCTAAGTCCTTGGGCCCTGCACCCGTGTGGGAGACCAGGAGGAAGCACCTGGCTCCTGGCTTCAGATCGGTGCAGTTGGGGGTGAACCAATGGAAGGAAGACCTTTCTCTCTCTCTCTCTCATTGTCTAACTCTGCCTGTCAAAAAAAGAAAATCAGCTAAGAAATAAGAGTTTATCTACACTATGGGCCAAATGGAATTAACTGATATCTATAGAACATTACGTCCCACAGTTGAACAATGCGCATTATTTTCATCAGTTACTCATATGAAGAGAAATTCACCAACTGTGTGACCAATTATCTCTGAAAAACAAGGATAGTTAAGCTGGGGGAAGGGGGTGTTAGATACTACAAATAATGCAATTTTGACTGCCTTTCTTTTTGTTTAGGAAACATTCATTTGATGGTCAAAATGTACCTGTACCTGTTGGGGTCAGTGCATAGTATGCTAAGCCCCCGCCTTCTGTGCCAGCATCCCATATGGGTACTGGTTCAAGTATTGGCTGCTCCATTTCCCATCCAGCTCCCTTATAATGCACCTGGGAAAGCAGCAAAAGATGGCCCAAGTCATTGGGTCCCTAGATCCATGTGGGAGACCCCGAAGAAGCTCCTGGCTCCTGGCTTCAGATCGGCCCAGTTCCGGACATTGCAGCCATTTGGGGAATGAACCAGCAGATGGAAGACCTCTCTCTCTTTCTCTCTCTCTGTCTCTCAAATAAATAAATAAATCTTTAAAAAAAAAAAGCTATACATATGCAGGCCTGAATAGCACTACAGTTTATCACAGAAATATCAGGTGTGCACAGAATTCACAGCCTCCAGTGCAGCTAAAATTGCTCCAGTAGGAGAGTAAAGTGGATGCACAAAAATGGTCCATACTGGGGCTGGCGCTGTGGCTCACTTGGTTAATTCTCCACCTTGCGGCGCCAGCATCCCATATGGGCGCCGAGTTCTAGTCCTGGCTGCTCCTCTTCCAGTCCAGCTCTCTGCTGTGGCCCAGGAGGGCAGTGGAGGACAGCCCAAGTCCTTGGGCCCTTGCACCCCATGGGAGACCAGGAAGAAGCACCTGGCTCCTGGCTTTGGATCAGCCCAGCACGCTGGCCGTGGCAGCCATTTGGGGGGTGAACCAACGGAAGGAAGACCTTTCTCTCTGTCTCTCTCTCTCACTATCTATAACTCTACCTGTCAAATAAAAAAAAAGGGGGGGGGCATACTGCCATACTACATTAATTGAGTTAAACCAGACTGGGATCTCATAATAGATTTAGTTTTTCATTAACCACACATTCATGTGTCAGCAGCACACAATAGCACCAATATTAACAAGATCTATTTGAAGAAAACATTTCAAAATCACAACTCTGCAGACACTGTAGGGTCAGTTCTTAATTTTTTGTTGTGCTTTTGGTCTCTGATGAAAGTGACAGTCATGTCAACCTTTAATGAGTTCAGCCATATTAGCCCGCAATGTCAGGAGGTCTCACAGACTTCCTCTAAAGCCCTATCCAAAAATGCAGGAAGGAACATTATACCAGCATGCTTACTAAATCTAAGGTGCTTATTAAGAGGCATGGGGACAGAGTATTTTCCAGGATCTTACTTCTCAGGCCTTATTTAATGTCTCTGAGTGAATAACTAAATAAAATTAAGCTATATTCCTAAGATTGTGTTATTCAAAACCTGAAATTGTTGAATGTAACAACCACACCAATGCTTTGTCTCTTAAATATATTACAAAGGAATTGTAAGAACTTGTTTGTCACTGACTCTCTTTCCTACAAGTATCTACGAACATCTACACTAGATGTCACAGGGTTCCTTATCTGACTTCCAAAAGTCTGGCATTTCTCTTTTCCCTGGGCACTGTGATAAACCTGACCCCAACTCATAAAGACAAGAACCTGGGCTGTGGCTGAAGCCACTGATGCCATCTAGTAGAGGCCCAACTTTTAGAAAACACAGGTGGAGCAGACTGAGGTTCACTAAGGACAGTGTAGTCTCGTAGGGAACGCCCATCGACACTCACCCCCAGCGGATGCGCTGCTTTCTGCAGTTTGTTGTAAGGGCTGTATTTAGGTTTCGGGGGCTTCCCAGCAGCTCTGTCTTTGTGCCTTCGACTGCTGATGTGCTATTAAAAGCAATTAAAAATGACAGCTTTGAAAAAAGTCATGCAAAAAAACACTTTCACAAACATTATTGTAACCTAGGGCAAGGATATTCAGTATTTCATGGAAGTTTCAGAAAGAGAACAATAAAAGAGCATGCACTTTGTCCTCAGATTCTGGTTCCCTGAGGATATATATTTTTATTCTATCTATTTTAGTGTATTTTTAACAAACAGAGAGATCTTTTTCCCCCCAGTTTTTTCCCCTTATCACTGCACACATCTCCTTTTTTAGAAAAGCATTTATGAAAGAAAGGAATGTCTAAAGGAATTTTATGTGCAAATAAACAAAGATGCCCAGGCAGGCATGAATTTATTTCCATACTAATATTTATCTTCACATTTGTACAGTCAAATGCCAGCCCTTTAAATTCTAAAGATAAATAACTAAAGCTGCATAAAATCAGCAAAATATTGTAACATATACAAATAAAACAAAACACAATATGAGGGCTGTGCCTTTAGCTGGAAATGTAGAACTGATCTCTTAGGAAGGCTATTCAGAGCAAAAATGAAAGCAACATGATTAGTCATCCCTTCAGCAGGTGGCTGCAGGATTCAGAAATACAGTATAATACCACATAAAAGTACACAAAATAAAAGCAAAGCACAGTACAAAATTAGCTTTAGCACATATATATCTAAATAAGTAAAAATGGAACATTGCACGTTGACCTTTACAGAAAATCAACACTTTCAGGTGGAAAATCTGATAGAGAAAAAGATCTGATGTCCCTTCCCCTCCCATTTTTCATATACACGAATAGCACAAACTCACTGCTAACCACTTCTACAAGTATTCCCTCAGCAACTTAAGTACGTGCAGGTATATAAGGACAGCGAACAAGAGGTAAGTGGGTAGATGCATGCGTGGGTGCATGGATGGAGGCAGAAATGAGAGAAAACAGAAAGGAAACAGGCACAACCAGTTCACGTGAGTGTGCCCTATCTTTTTTCCTTAGACTGTCCTCTGCCCACCTGTTTTAGTTGTGTTTCTGAGTTGACGTGCACATCACAGATTTCACAGTGAAACGTTTTGTTTTGGAGGCCCGTGTTTCCCTTATTAACAGGTCCTTTGCCTTTGACGCCTGCCCTAGGAAAGGCTTTGATAGTCCCGCTTCCGTTCCGGGCTTCTAGCATGGTTTTGTGCTTAGTACCTGCAAGGAATATTTAGAAAGAAAGAAAGAAAAAGAGAAAAAGAAAAAAAATCTTGGCTATCACATACCTTCAAGAACAATAATACGACTTGATGCCTCATTGTAGTGTAGTTCTTGCAGAGGTTATGGCTGAAATACGGTTATGCCGTGGTAGACTGTTCCACTGTTCCCATCACCTTCCATAACATTATTAAAGTATCTAATTTGGCTAATGTTCCACATAACCAGCAAGCACCATCAATACGGTAACTAGACTTGAAAGTCCTACAGCTAAATTACAGGGGAGTGACTTGCCTTCATTTCCTCCTGATGCTAATAAGACATAAATGATAGCTGATGAGGAAGATTGACTGAGCTGCTAAAGGTACAGTTGGAGGTGATGTGTACAAATGTAATCAGTTTAAGCATGGTATGTTTATAGAAGTGGTTCTAATTAAATACCCACTTCCTAAACGGAATACAAACATGATTCCATGGTTGTGCATTTTAGGTTCAAAGAGAAAGAGTAAGAATATAAATATATATTTTTATATGGCCGGCGCCGCGGCTCACTAGGCTAATCCTCCGCCTAGCGGCGCTGGCACACCGGGTTCTAGTCCTGGTTGGGGCGCCGGATTCTGTCCCGGTTGCCCCTCTTCCAGGCCAGCTCTCTGCTGTGGCCAGGGAGTGCAGTGGAGGATGGCCCAGGTGCTTGGGCCCTGTACCCCATGGGAGACCAGGAAAAGCACCTGGCTCCTGGCTCCTGCCATCGGATCAGCGTGGTGCGCCGGCCGCAGCGCGCCGGCCGCGGCGGTCATTGGAGGGTGAACCAACGGCAAAAAAAGGAAGACCTTTCTCTCTGTGTCTCTCTCTCACTGTCCACTCTGCCTGTCAAAAAAAAAATTAAAAAAGAATATAAATATATATTTTTATTTGTACTGACTATTTATTTATATAGAGAACAGATTTCATGTGCTTCATATATTCAATTTGAAGCCCATGGTGATACTTCCCACCCTACCATTCCTCCTTCCTTTGTCTTTCCTCCTTCCATTTTATTTTTCCCTTTTAATTTTGTGCTAACATACTTTCCATTTACTTTATAGTCACAATCTTAATCCTCTACTTAATAAAGAATTCATCAAGTAGAAAGTAGAAATAGCACTGTTCCACCAGAGTATAGACAGGAGCTATAAACATAATCAAATCTCCTGATGTCAAGTTCACTCTTTTTTTTAACTTTTATTTAATAAATATAAATTTCCAAAGTACAATTCTTGACTTATAGTGGCTTTTCCCCCCATAACCTCCCTCTCACTGCAACCAACCCATCTCCCACTCCCTCTCCCATTCCATTCACATCAAGATTCATTTTCAATTATCTTTATATACAGAAGATCAACTTAGTATATACTATTTATAGATTTCAACAGTTTGTACCCACACAGAAACACAAAGTATAAAGTACTGTTTGAGTACTAGTTATCCCGTTAATTCACATAGCACAACACATTAAGGACAGAGATCCTACATGGGGAGTAAGTGCACAGTGACTCCTGTTGCTGATTTAAACAATTTCACTCTTATACATTACAGTTTTTGTACTCTATAAATTAGCTACCACAAATTTAAAAAAAAATGGTATTTAATATATTAATGAAAGAAAGCCATGTTAGGATATTAGAGCCCACCATGTAATTTCAAATGTAACAAAGGACCAATAAAATGAGAGGTCAGCTCATAGTCAAAGTAGATATACTACAAATTAATATCTATTTTTAATAAACCAATAACATTTGTGGGCTGCCCCACCTATTTTATGTAACATTACTTATCAATTGTTAACAATATTTGTATTTGCTGGATCACTATTGTTATATAAAGCTCATGATGTCCCATATTCTCCCCAAATGTTGCTCAAAATTTCCTTTCTTTTAGAGTTCATAAGTACATTTATCTTTCTGACAGTGATTTGGTATGAAATTTTCTTTTATAATCATTTGTATCATTTCTGCCAGTTATTTTGCAAATCCTTTTTAGTAGTTTCTGCTTCCTAATTGCATTTATTAGATTGTTCGTCAGTTCTGCAGGCATAAGAACAGAACAATTGCGTATCAAGAAGGATGTCATGTAGGGGACACTCTGGTGAATACTGAGCACATCTGTTAAATAGGAGAAAATACATAACACAAAGCACGTGCACAGCCATAGGTTTCTCTCGTTCAAAGTGGTCAGAGAACTACTGAGTCCAATATTATAAAATCGTAGGTTCTTACAACATAGAATGTCCACTTTTAACATCCATATTATTATGCAAGGCTATTAAAATGTTCCTGTCGCAGCAGGTTAAAGAGAAGGAAGGCAGAGTCTTGGAGGGAGATGGGAGGGACTGAAACATGAAGCTCCAGAACTGTTGCCAGTGGTGTTTGTGAGATCCCTCACTGAGCTCTGCTCGTGCCCATCCTCCCTGTATTGCAGGAGTCACAGATGCTTGCCCCTTCATCTGAAGGTTCACAGTGAGACACGGGGAAAAACAGTCCCAGGGAATAAGAACCATCCCAACAGATGATTTTATCAAACAATTTCTTTACCCCATAGCCCCTTCAGCCAAATTGAGAAGCATTTTGTGAGGCTAGTTTGGCTTATGAATACTTGGGAAAGCAACAGAAGATAAATTATCATCCTGACTTCCCTGAATGGCTCCTGATTCACTTTGGTTTCATATCTTTTATAATTAGAGGAGTTCAGACTCCATAGGTTTGGAATACAGATAGGGTAGAACACTGAGTTAACCCACTGCACAATATCTATGTAATGTATCTTGCCTGGGAAAAGAAAAAGGCCAGACATGGATGGCTTGCCTCAACATCGAGTGTCAGGTGAATTAGGGAGATGCGAGGGAATCTGGAAGATGGGGCTCCAGTAGCTGGTTTAGCAGTAGCAGGAAAAGATACCAGAAGTAACATGCTCCTTGGCATATGCTTGGTAAGCTAAGTCACACCTATGTGGTGTTCCTTAAAGAACAGTAGACATGGGACATAAGGGGACACTGGAGAAAACCCATCCTCTCCCAAAATCATTGAGTTATTGAAATTATGATTGCAGTGTAATCTCTCCATGGAAGCCAGATAATGTAAAAAATTAAATATATTCACCCATTCATGCCTTATGCATAGACACATGCACACACACATACATGCTTAAAACATGGCAAGAACTAGAGGAGAACTAATGGCTTTGATTCTGGGGCTGCTCTTCATCAGACGGCATGAGACTTCTGTATAATACAACCTCAAGCATTTAGTAACTGATTGTCAATCATAATTAGTATTTAGATAGTTTTACAAGATTTTGGAATTTGAATAGCTTTGTAAGGGCTGCTGTATTTCCTCCAAATACAGATAAAATTAGAACCTTAAACCATTTTCATTTATGAGAGTTAAAACATGAATTCACTAATATACACTTACCGATATTTAGAGCTCATATTGATTGATCTTCAAACATTAGACATACTGTATTAAAATTCTGAACTGCTCACAGCTGCCATATGAATGAAGTACTGTGATTACTCCCACTTCAGAGATAACAAAGTGAGATTTAAAAAGGTTAAGTTATTTGCCTGTGGTCACGAAGCAGGAACCACTTGAAGTAGTTGGCAGGTAGAATGTGGATTCCTCTTTGTAAAAAAAGATTATTTTATTTGTTTCAAAGGCAGAGCTACAGAGAGAAAGAGAGAGAGAGAGAGAGACAGAGACAGAGAGAGAGGTCTTCCATCCACTGGTTCACTCCCTAGATGGCTGCAACTCCTGGGGCTGGGCTGGGCCCCCTGCATGTGGGTGCAGGGGTTCAAGGAACTGGGCCATCTTCTGCTACACTCCTAAGTGCTTTAGCAAGGAGCTGGATTGGAAGTGGAGCAGTCAGGACTTGAACCTGTGCCCAAATAGGATGCCAGCGCTGCAGCCAGCTTTACCTGCTACACCACAATGCTGGCCCTGGAACTTGGATCTCTAAGTCCCTAGAAATCCACTAAGGATTTCTGAAGCATCTGGATTCAGTTGCACATAGCCACTTTACCTTTTTATTTTTATAGTTTTTTCTAAAGTTAGATTTTCACTAGAGTCTTTCAAATTCCCCCATCTGCCTTTTTTTTCTCCTAATGCTCTTCTCTGCTTAGCAGAGGTCAATGAATCATGATGCTTAAAAAGGCCTTTTAATGGCCAATGATGTCACCTCTGTTTCAGCACTGTGTAAACAGCTTGCAAAGCTCATGCCTTCCTCTGTGACTGCTCAGCAGGGCACTCACAAGTCAGAATCTGCACTTGACTCCCTCCTCCTCTGAGGAAAGAGTCTACGTGAAGCTAAGTGGACTATTTTCCTCTCGACATTTCTGAAAAGTTGACTCTGACAATGGCCTTCATTTGAAGCGTCAAGATTTCTGAAAGGGGAAATATACTCCAAACACAGTTTAAATTTGGCAGATTTATAAGGTTCTAAGAAACCCTGGGTGTATCGGATTTTACTTGTTTTGTCTGTTTTTAAATACTTTTTCAAAGCAAGGTACGTATTCCTCTCATATTTCTAAAAATCAAAGTAATATGGGAGGAAGGGCTAGTTCTCTCTTTCACTCCCCATCCTCTTGACAACTTCCCTTTTTTTAGCTGACTCTCAAGTCAAGTACTGGAGTAAAGGAAAGGTAGAAGAGCAAGAAAACTGGGAAGACTTTAAAAAAATAATTAAATAAGTCATTCATTAAGACTAAATTTTTAGGTCATTAGGAAAATTGAAGAAACTAATAAAAACAACAAAATCATAATTCTGCCAGAAACAAGTATATAAAAATAATAATGGTCATTACTACTTCCTTACTTATTTTCTATTTGTATGTATACATTTAGATTTTTAATTTTTTAAATATATTTATTTATTGAGAGAGAAAGAGAAAAGGGAGAGAGAGAGAGGAGAGAGACATCTCCCATCCATTGATTCATTCCCCAAACACCCGAAACAGCTGAGGCTGGGCCAGCTAAAGCTGGGAGCTGGGAACTAAATGTGCATCTCCTACATGGAGGTCAGGACTCCAAGTCCCTGAGCCATCACCTGCTGCCTCCGTGGGTCTGTACTGGCGGGAAGATGGATCCAGGAGAAGGGCCTGGACTCCAACCCAAACACGCCGAGGTGGGACGCAGGAGTCCCAAGTGGTGTCTTAACCAGCAGACCAAGCATCCACTCAATATGTCCACTGTTAAAAGTTTGAATAACTTAGCTAAAGTGACTTTGCCTAAAATACCTGAGGAATTATAAACACTGTTAGAAATGTGCATTGTTTTAAATGATAACATAGACTTTCAACATGAATATATTTAATTACTTATCTAATATTAGAAATTCACATCATTTCTTTTCTTTCCTATATAATCAGCTTGAAATGTTCATGCTACTCATTATATGTATCACATATTTGATTGTTTCCTTTGGATGGATTTTCACAAGTAATATCATATGGACAAAGAATATGAGTATTTTTAAGCCTCTTGATTCAAAGTGATAAATAACTTTATAAACTTCCAAAGGAAATTACAGAGGAATGAATTTTATAAGGAAATTTTATCTGGGAAGGATCTGCAGAATGTGCCCTTACCTAAAATAAATTTCAATACCCTCAAATTTAATTTTCCAGAGTGTCCATGAAATAATACTAGGGTACTTCAAAAATTTAGGGGGAAAATGGGATTAAAATATAATGCATAGTTTCCAGGAACTCCTGGAAAAAAAACCTCATACTGTTTGACTACATTATTAACAAACTCTTACAACTGCCAGTAGTAATTTAGTTACATTCTCATTGACAAGGTCAGTAATTCAGCTTACAGATAAAATGGGGAAAAGTAGTCAATCTTAATAAAAATAGCCAAGTGGAAAGGTGATTTTATGTGCTCATTTATGTTATTCAGTATAATCTTGTTATATTCTAACTTGTTTGTCTCAAAGTTCTCTCCACTCTGTGTACTTGAAATGTGTAATTAGCATCGAAGCCCTCCATGTGTTCTTTTTCAAATCTTTAAATGTCAAGTTAACCTTGTTTTACCCTAACTTCCTTTATAGTATGTTGTTTTCCATGCTAGTTCGGTTTGTTTTTTGCCTCATAGAACAACATTTTGACCTATTTTATCAACATATCAGCACACTTAATGGCATCCATGGTATCAGGTTCCCAAGTAATTCCCCAAGTGAGCAAAAATTGAGTTATTCCTGTAAGTTCTCTGATTGAAACTAATTCGCAGACATGCCAGTAATGTATCTAAAGTGCAATTTGCAGAGGAACTGAAAAGGGAAAGGAGAGATCTAAAACACAGAGGAAAGGAGAATTTCATTTTTAACATTAGAAAAGGCCCCTGAGGGAAAGCTATGAAACAGTGATGGGGTGAGAGACAACCCACAAGATACACCCAGAAAGCCAAAGGAATCCCAGAGAACTCTGCAGGCTGAGGGACCCAACCCAAGGGTTGGCTTGAAAGAGATACACGTGGGGGGGCGGAGCCAAGATGGCGGAATAGTGAGGGCGCGCACCGATAGTCCGGGAAAATTTAGTTTAATAAAAGGGGAGTTATGGTAGCCGCAGAAAATAGAACCAAACAAAAATTGCAGGGGAAACCCTTCTGAATGGAGCAGGCGTGAATCGGAGGACCTACTGGGAGAACAAGGTCGCCCACCGCGCGGAAGTCAAGTCGCGGGACCCAGCCGCAGAAGCCCCAGGGTCTGCGCGACAGTGCTCCAAGGAGAGTGCATGCCACACAGACAACAGCGGGGAGACTTGAGACGCTCAGGGCTCCGAGTCCACACATCGGCGCTGGAAGGGGAGGTGAGCTCAATAACCCGAGACATTGGTGGGGAAACGGGGGTCAGAATCTAGAGGGGGGCCGGAAAGTGCAGCAAACTCACTACTGGAAAGAAGGAAAAAAAAAAGCTTCCGGTTTCTCTTCCCCCTAACCTTGCAAAGGTTACAAGGCTGCAAGACTTGAAGAACTCCCAAGAGACAAAGAGCAGGCCTCCTCTTTGGATTTACATATCAGTGGGGGAGAGTTAAGGAACTGAGTCACTACAATTCAGTAGCCTAGGCAACCCAGTGGGAGTCCAGAGGAGCCAAAGACTGGAAGCTAAATACCATCAATTCTGCACAGCCCTGCCCTGCAGTGTTACTTACCCCCTGAATAAATAAAATAAATAAATAAATAAAAAGAGAGAGATTTACCACGCATAACCTGAGGGTGTCACCTTTGCACACCCTTAACCAGGAAGAACCAGGCAGAGCTCTCAGGCCGCACCCATCTCAAGCCTCCAAGGCTCCTCCAACAGCAGGCAGTCCACTTAACACGGACACAGTATAAAAAAAAAAAAAAAAGAAAAAAGAAAAAAAAAGCGCACAGTGACGCAAGAAGAATTAACTATGCCGAGTAACAAACACAGAAATAGAGGGAGCAAGATCAACGATGACACTATGATGCCTCCAAATAAGCAAAACACCCCAAGCCAAGAGTATGAAGATGATGAGATAGAAGAAATGCAAGATACGGATTTCAAAAAATTTATGATAAGAACATTTAGAAGTTTTCAAAAGCAAATCCTTGAACTACAGAAATCCTTAATGGACAAGATTGAAAATCTTTCTCGTGAAAATGAAATTTTAAGGAAGAGTCAAAATGAAACTCAGAAACTAGTAGAACAGGAAAGTGTAATAGTCAAGAGAAATCAAAATGAAATGAAGAGCTCAATAGATCAAATGACAAACACATTAGAAAGCCTTAAAAACAGAATGGGTGAAGCAGAAGAGAGAATATCGGACTTAGAAGATAGAGCACAGGAAAACATACAGTCAAACCAAAGAAAAGAAGAGGAAATTAGAAACCTGAAAAATATTGTTGGGAATCTACAGGATACTATTAAAAAAACCAACATTCGAGTTCTAGGAGTTCCTGAAGGCATGGAGAGAGAGAAAGGATTGGAAGGCCTTTTTAGTGAGATACTAGCAGAGAACTTTCCAGGTTTGGAGAAGGACAGAGATATCCTAGTACAGGAAGCTCATAGAACCCCCAATAAACGTGACCAAAAGAGATCCTCACCACGACACGTGGTAATTAAACTTACCACAGTGAAACATAAAGAAAAGATCCTAAAATGTGCAAGAGAGAAATGTCAGATTACTCTCAGAGGATCTCCAATCAGACTCACAGCTGACTTCTCATCAGAAACCCTACAAGCTAGGAGGGAATGGCGAGACATAGCACAGGTGCTAAGAGAGAAAAATTGCCAGCCCAGAATATTATATCCTGCCAAGCTCTCATTTGTGAATGAAGGTGAAATAAAGACCTTTCATAGCAAACAGAAATTGAAAGACTTTGTGGCCACTCGTCCGGCCCTGCAAAAGATACTTAAAGATGTGCTACACTCAGAAACACAGAAACACGGCCATCAATATGAAAGAAGGGAAAGGAAGAACACCTACCAGTAAAAGAGCATGGGAAGCTCAAAGCATATACTAGAAAATATTTCCGGGAAAATGGCAGGGCAAAGTCACTACGTATCAATTGTCACATTGAACATTAATGGTCTGAATTCTTCAGTTAAAAGACACCGTTTAGCTGACTGGCTCACAGAACACAACCCAACTATTTGTTGCCTACAAGAAACACATCTCTCTAACAAAGAGGCATGCAGACTGAAAGTGAAAGGTTGGAAAAAGATATTCCATGCCAACAGAAACCAAAAAAAAGCAGGTGTAGCCATATTAATATCAGACAAAATAAACTTTAATACAAAAACTGTTAAGAGAGACAAAGAGGGACACTATATAATGATTAAGGGTTCAATTCAACAGGAAGATGTAACTATTATAAATGTATATGCACCTAATTACAGGGCACCGGTCTATTTAAAAGATATGTTAAGGGACTTAAAGGGAGATTTAGATTCCAATACAATAGTACTGGGGGACTTCAATACTCCACTCTCAGAAATAGACAGATCATCCGGACAGAAGATCAACAAGGAAACAGCAGATTTAATTGACACTATTGCCCAAATGGATCTAACAGATATCTACAGAACTTTCAACCCTACATCTACAGACTTCACATTCTTCTCAGCAGCGCATGGAACCTTCTCTAGGATTGATCACATACTAGGCCATAAAGCAAGTCTCAGCAAATTTAAAAGAATTAGAATCATACCATGCAGCTTCTCAGACCACAGCGGGATGAAGCTGGAAATTAGCAACTCAGGAAACCCCAGAAAGTATGCAAACACATGGAGACTGAACAACATGCTCCTGAATGAACACTGGGTCATTCAAGAAATCAAAAGAGAAATCAAAAACTTTCTGGAAGTAAATGAAGACAACAACACAACATATCAAAACTTATGGGATACAGCAAAAGCAGTATTGAGAGGCAAATTTATAGCAATAGGTGCCTATACCAAGAAATTGGAAAGGTACCAAATAAATGAGCTTTCAGCGCACCTCAAGGACCTAGAAAAACTGCAGCAAACCAAACCCAAATCTAGTAGGAGAAGAGAAATAATTAAAACCAGAGAAGAAATTAACAGGATTGAATCCAAAAAAACATTACAAAAAATCAGCCAAGCAAGAAGCTGGTTTTTTGAAAAAATAAACAAAATTGACACCCCATTGGCCCAATTAACTAAAAAAAGAAGAGAAAAGACCCAAATCAATAAAATCAGAGATGAAAAAGGAAACGTAACAACAGACACCACAGAAATAAAAAGAATCATCAGAAATTACTACAAGGACCTGTATGCCAGCAAACAGGGAAACCTATCAGAAATGGATAGATTCCTGGACACATGCAATCTACCAAAATTGAACCATGAAGACATCGAAAACCTAAATAGACCCATAACTGAAACAGAAATTGAAACAGTAATAAAGGCCCTCCCAACAAAGAAAAGCCCAGGACCAGATGGATTCACTGCTGAATTCTACCAGACATTTAAAGAAGAACTAACTCCAATTCTTCTCAAACTATTCAGAACAATCGAAGAAGAGGGAATCCTCCCAAATTCTTTCTATGAAGCCAGCATCACCTTAATCCCTAAGCCAGAGAAAGATGCAGCACTGAAAGAGAATTACAGACCAATATCCCTGATGAACATAGATGCAAAAATCCTCAATAAAAGTCTGGCCAATAGAATACAACAACACATCAGGAAAATCATCCACCCAGACCAAGTGGGATTCATCCCTGGTATGCAGGGATGTTTCAACATTCGCAAATCAATCAATGTGATTCACCACATTAACAGACTGCAGAAGAAAAACCATATGATTATCTCAATTGATGCAGAGAAAGCATTTGATAAAATTCAACACCCTTTCATGATGAAAACTCTAAGCAAATTGGGTATAGAAGGAACATTCCTCAATATAATCAAAGCAATTTATAAAAAACCCACAGCCAGCATCCTATTGAATGGGGAAAAGTTGGAAGCATTTCCACTGAAATCTGGCACCAGGCAGGGATGCCCACTCTCACCACTGCTATTTAACATAGTTCTGGAAGTTTTAGCCAGAGCCATCAGACAAGAAAAAGAAATCAAAGAATACAAATCAAGAAGGAAGAAGTCAAACTATCCCTCTTTGCAGACGATATGATTCTGTACTTAGAGGATCCAAAGAACTCTACTAAGAGACTATTGGAACTCATAGAGGAGTTTGGCAAAGTGGCAGGATATAAAATCAATGCACAAAAATCAACAGCCTTTGTATACACAAGTAATGCCATGACTGAGAAAGAACTGCTAAGATCAATCCCATTCACAATAGCTACAAAAACAATCAAATACCTTGGAATAAACTTAACCAAGGACGTTAAAGATCTCTACGATGAAAATTACAAAACCTTAAAGAAAGAAATAGAAGAGGATACCAAAAAATGGAAAAATCTTCCATGCTCATGGATTGGAAGAATCAACATCATCAAAATGTCCATTCTCCCAAAAGCAATTTATAGATTCAATGCAATCCCAATCAAGATACCAAAGACATTCTTCGCAGATCTAGAAAAAATGATGCTGAAATTCATATGGAGGCACAAGAGACCTCGAATAGCTAAAGCAATCTTGTACAACAAAAACAAAGCCGGAGGCATCACAATACCAGATTTCAGGACATACTACAGGGCAGTTGTAATCAAAACAGCATGGTACTGGTACAGAAACAGATGGATAGACCAATGGAACAGAATTGAAACACCAGAAATCAATCCAAACATCTACAGCCAACTTATATTTGATCAAGGATCTAAAACTAATTCCTGGAGCAAGGACAGTCTATTCAATAAATGGTGCTGGGAAAACTGGATTTCCACGTGCAGAAGCATGAAGCAAGACCCCTACCTTACACCTTACACAAAAATCCACTCAACGTGGATTAAAGACCTAAATCTACGTCCTGACACCATTAAGTTATTAGAGAACATTGGAGAAACCCTTCAAGATATTGGCACAGGCAAAGAATTTCTGGAAAAGACCCGGGAGGCACAGACAGTCAAAGCCAAAATCAACTATTGGGATTGCATCAAATTGAGAAGTTTCTGTACTGCAAAAGAAACAGTCAGGAGAGTGAAGAGACAACCAACAGAATGGGAAAAAATATTTGCAAACTATGCAACAGATAAAGGGTTAATAACCAGAATCTACAAAGAGATCAAGAGACTCCACAAAAACAAAACCAACAACCCACTTAAGAGATGGGCCAAGGACTTCAATAGACATTTTTCAAAAGAGGAAATCCAAATGGCCAACAGGCACATGAAAAAATGTTCAAGGTCACTAGCAATCAGGGAAATGCAAATCAAAAGCACAATGAGGTTTCACCTCACCCCGGTTAGAATGGCTCACATACAGAAATCTACCAACAACAGATGCTGGCGAGGATGTGGGGAAAAAGGGACACTAACCCACTGTTGGTGGGAATGCAAACTGGTCAAGCCACTATGGAAATCAGTCTGGAGATTCCTCAGAAACCTGAATATAACCCTACCGTTCCACCCAGCCATCCCACTCCTTGGAATTTACCCAAAGGAATTTAAATTGATAAAGAAAAAAGCGGTCTGCACCCTAATGTTTATTGCAGCACAATTCACAATAGCCAAGACCTGGAACCAACCTAAATGCCCACCAATGGTAGACTGGATAAAGAAATTATGGGATATGTATTCTTTAGAATACTATACCGCAGTAAGAAACAACGAAATCCAGTCATTTGCAACAAAATGGAGGAATCTGGAACACATCATGCTGAGTGAAGTAAGCCAGTCCCAAAGGGACAAATACCATATGTTCTCCCTGATCGGTGACAACTGACTGAACACCAAAAAGGAAACCTCCTGAAGTGAAATGGACACTATGAGAAATGGTGACTTGATCAGCATAGCCCTGACTGCTAATGGACAACTTAATACATTATCCCTCATAGTATTTTTTTTTTGTCTGTTCTACTTAATATGACTGGTTTAATTCTGTAATTATCACACAGTTATTCTTAAGTGTTGAAAATTAACTGAAATGTGATCCCTGTTAAACATAAAAGTGGGAATAAGAGAGGGAAGAGATGTATAATTTGGGGCATGCTCGGGCTGACTTGCCCCAATTGGTAGAGTTGGAAACATACCAGGGGATTCCAATTCAATCCCATCAAGGTGGCATGTGCCAATGCCATCTCACTATTCCAAGTGATCAATTTCAGTTCACAATTGATCATAATGAAAGGACTAAGAGTCAAAGGGAGCACATAAACAAGTCTAGTATCTGCTAACACTAACCGATAGAATAAATAAAGGGGAGAGTGATCCAACATGGGAAGTGAGATACTCAGCAGACTCATAGAATGGCGGATGTCCTAAATAGCACTCTGGCCTCAGAATCAGCCCTAAAGGCACTCGGATCTGGCTGAAAAGCCCATGAGAGTGTTTCAGGCATGGAAAGCCAAGACACTCTGGCAAAAAGATCTCTGTGAGTGAGATCCCAGTGGAAAGAACAGGTCTTCAAAGAGGGAGGTGCCTTTCTCTGAAGGGAGGAGAGAACCTCCACTTTGACTATGACCTTGTCTAAACAAGATAAGAGTCGGAGAACTCAAGGGGCTTCCATAGCCTTGGAAACTCATGACTGGTGCATAGGGAGATTACTGATGCCATAAACAGGAGTGTCAATTGGTAAAGTCAACAACAGGAGTCACTGTGCACTTACTCCTCATGTAGGATCTCTGTCCTTAACATGCTGTACACTGAGGCTTAATGCTATAACGAGTACTCAAACAGTATATTTCACTTTGTGTTTCTATGGGGGTGCAAACGATTGAAATCTTTACTTAATGTACACTAAACTGATCTTCTGTTAAAAAAAAAAAAAAAAAAAGAAACTATCAATTCCCAACTTGACTCTCACTGGGATTAAACATGACAATAGGTCTGATCTGATTTCATCATCATTTAAAAAAAAATCATCTATTATTTTTCACTTTATGTTTCTGTGTGGGAACAAACTGTTGAAATCCTTACTTAAGGTATACTAAGCTGATCTTCTGTATACTAAGATAATCGAAAATGAATCTTGATGTGAATGGAAGGGGAGAGGGAGTGGGAAAGGGGAGGGTTGTGGGTGGGAGGGACGGTGTGGGGGGGAAAGCCATTGTAACCCATGAGACGTACTTTGGAAATTTATATTCATTAAATAAAAGATAAAAAAAAAAAAAAAAAAAAGAAAGAGATACACGTATGGCATCCACATGGACATAACCCTTGAAATCCCAGCAGGTGAGGGGGAATATGAGGCATGTAGCAAGTCTCTTTTATCCATATGCCTGGAAAACACTGATGGGGGCTTTCCCTGTTACTTTAAACATGTACTCCACAATACCCTTGGGCACTCCTCTCATCACCTTAAACAAGGCCTTAAGAGCCTGAAGCATGCCATGTGTGAAGCATGCCCCAAGAGAGTCTAGCAAAAACGTCCTCACAAAATTAACACTCAGTAACCAATACATAAACCAATTATTCACAATGCTGTAGTGTAATTGGTGTATGATACTGTCTTAGTGACTGATAATATCTGTTTTTGTTTCCTCTTTATGTAAACTAGCTTTACTTTTTAAATTTTTAAATAAAAGTGGCAGACACTTTTGATAGAAAATTCAAGTACAAAAAGGTGTAAGGTGAAAAGTGAAAAACTACCCAGTCCTCCACTTCAAGCCCCATACCCTCACCACCAACACATTCCCTTGTTTCATTGTCCTGAAATGTTCTGAACACCAACGACTTTATATGAGGCATGGGCAGGAAAAGTAACAGGGGTAGAGCCTTCCACTGTGTTACCTGCTAAACCACAAGAACAATCCTGAAAAACTGCCTGGCCGGAAAATGCATTTTGCCATATCTCTGAAGTCACTTTTTGTGCTGGTAAACAAGTGAGAGATAACCGAATGTGAAATAACCCTGAATATTGCCGGCGATGTAACAGAGTCCAAATTCTCTACTATCACAACCCCAACCCCACAAACATATTACTTGTGAATTATAGCTTTAGTACATTAGACTCAGGGCTAACCGAGTAGCCATTAGCCATGGGTGGCTCTTGAGCCATTGAAATGAGACCACTGAAGTTGAAATTTATTTAAATTTAAATGGCTGGGGCCTGCACCGTGGCTCACTTGGCTAATACTCCGCCTGCGGCGCCAGCATCCCATGTGGGCACTGGGTTCTAGTCCCGGTTGCTCCTCTTCCAGTCCAGCTCTCTTCTGTGGCCAGGGAGGGCAGTGGAGGATGGCCCAAGTGCTTGGGCCCTGCACCCGCATGGGAGACTAGGAGGAAGCTCCTGGCTACTGGCTTCGGATTGGTGTAGCTCCGGCGGTAGCGGCCATTTGGGGGGTGAACCAATGGAAGGAAGACCTTTCTCTCTGTCTCTCTCGCTCACTGTCTAACTCTGTCAAATAAAAAAAAAATTAAATGGCTAAGATAGTACTGCTGTAGTACTCAAAAATGTATTGCAGGGGGAGGTGGAACAAGGCTTATGAGGCTTGACTGTTGCTTTATCATTTGCAGAAAATTTAAAGAAGGCACAAGAACAGAATTGGGATAGGGTGGTCTCTCCTTTTATCTCCAATCAAACTGCAGATTTACCATTATAGGTGCTGGGTAGGCATGGCTGATAATTTTGGAACCTTAATATCAATGACATAAACACCAACCACACCTGACTGACTTAAAGGAGTGTTTCAGATTTGAATCGTTAGCTTAGTGAGCATAAGTTTCTTTGTGCCTTAATTTTCTGAGTTGTAGAAAAGGAAATTTCTGTGGGGCCGGCACTGTGAGGTAGCAGGTTAATGCCCTGGTCTGAAGCACCGGCATCCCTTATGGGCGCTGGTTCGAGACCCGGCTGCTCCACTTCCGATCCAGCTCTCTGCTATGGCCTGGGAAAGCAGTAGAAGATGGCCCAAGTCCTTGGGCCCCTGCACCCATGTGGGAGACCTGGAGCAAGTTCCTGGCTCCTGGCTCCAGATCTGCACAGCTCCAGTCGTTGCAGCCAACTGGGAAGTGAACCAGCAATTGGAAGACACCCCACCCCATCCCCGCCTCTCCTTCTCTCTGTGTGTAACTCCTTCAAGTAAATAAATATATCTTTAAAAAAAAAAGAAAGAAAAGGAAATTCTTTGATTTCCTGGTTGTTGTGTTAAATGCATTAGTAGTTTTCAGCATTATTCTTCATTGCCCCATGAGCTTGATGAATTTTAGTCAATCTCTTTCTCCTTGTAGAGCTATTTTTGTTTATAAGTCTCTAAGCATTTCAAAATGTAATTTAATGTGCTCTTTCATAGTAGTCTTCTCTGTGTATACTAAAGCTCAGTGAGGGATAGAATAAACTCCATCAAGGGATCAAAAACTGGAATGAGTTTAGTGAAAATTATTGACGCCGCTACTTAGTGATTACCAGAAATATCTGCCCAAATTTGTGCTAAGCTTCAACTACAAAATGCTTCAAAGCTGGTGCTTTGTTTTTGTTTTGTTTTGTTTTGTTTTGTTTTTGATGGAGGAGGGAGGTTGGTGCTGTAGCATAGTGGGTAAAGCCACCACCTGCAGTGCCAGTATCCCATATGGGTGCCGGTTCAAGTCCCAGCTGCTCCACTTCCCATCCAGCTTTCTGCTATGGCCGAGGAAAGCAGTAGAAGATGGCCAAAGTGCTTGAGCCCCTGCGCCTGCATGGGAGACTTGGAAGAAGCTCCTGGCTCCTGGCTTTGGATCAGTGCAGCTCCAGCCATTGCAGCTAATGGGGAGTGAACCAGCAGATGGAAGACCTCGCTCTCACGCTCTCTCTCAGCCTCTCCTTCTCTCTCTCTATAATTCTGACTTTTTAAAAAAAGGTTTATTTTGTAATTGGATAGAGAAAACCATCAAAATAAGCTAAACAAATCATTGCCTACTAGGATCTTTGAAGTGGGGAGGGGGGTGGGTTTCATTACAGAAAAACCAAAACACATCTTTTGTTAACATCTGTGTCTATAGCATGCAAATGCCAAGAGGAATTCTGGATTTTGTGAAAGGACAATGTCCTCCTAAGGTATTTTTTTTAAAGATTTTATTTATTTTATTTGAGAGTTAGAGTTACAGTGAGAGGGAGAGACAGACAGAAAGGTCTTCCTTCTGTTGGCTCTCCAAATAGCCGCAATGGCCAGAGCTGCGCCAATCTGAAGCCAGGAGCCAGGTGCTTCTTCCTTGTCTCCCATGCGGGTGCAGGGGCCCAAGGACTTGAGCCATTTTCCATTGCTTTCCCAGGCCACAGCAGAGAGCTGGACTGGAGATGGAACAGCCAGAACTAGAACCAGCGCCCATATGGGATGCTGGCACCACAGGCTGAGGATTAACCTACTATACCACGGCACCTGCCCCACATCCTAACGTATTTTAAACATTCTTGGATAACTTTGTGCACTCTGCTAGTTAGTTCAGAGGAGCTACTTTCACTTCAAAAAATCAAAACAAGAATGTCTGTGTTCTACTCTTGGATGTAGATGTCATGGAGCACAGATCAATTAACTGTCACCTCAAATGGTGAAAAAGAAAAACAAAAAACAAATGAAATAATACAACTGACCCCTAAATACATCCAGCAGCTGTGGTCATACTAATTATTGTGGCATCATGCTGGATCTGTAAATGTTGCCACATGACCTCTTAATTCCACTGAAGGCAGAAAGACTGGGGGACAGGGAGAGAAAAAGACATGGAAAACATTATCTCCTTGCTCAAGTTCACATAAAAATTTGCATATCTAATTATTCAGTATTAATTGATTTTCCATTAATTTCAAAATCAGGTTTGATCACTTGCAGTCCATTCTATTGGATCATACAACAAACGGTGGTGAATGGAAATTTTATTCCCCAAATTTGCTTGTGGTCAGTTGTTTATAGCTCAGAATGCATTTTTCAAGATTTAAAAACGAACGTGTTTGAAAGAAAGATCATTGGGTTCCCAGGGGCAGTCCATAGGTGCTTAATTCTACACTCCATGTTACAGATTGTATTTCCTGTCTCTACATAATATGCTTCTGAAGAGGAAAAAAAAATCCTTAGAATTGTTACTCAGATGCAGGATAAGTATCTCCCCACCTGCAGCCTGGCTGCTTCTATCAAAATTGGCCTATAAACAGGTTGCCTGGAAAACACAACCTGCGGCCGGTGCCGCAGCTCACTAGGGCTAATCCTCTGCCTGCGGCGCCGGCATCCCAGATTCTGTCCCGGTTGCTCCTCTTCTACTACAGCTCTCTGCTGTGGCCCGGGAAGGCAGTGGAGGATGGTCCAAGTGCTTGGGCCCTGCACCTGCATGGGAGACCAGGAGAAAGCACCTGGCTCCTGGCTTCGGATCGGCACAGCGCACCGGCCGTGGCTGCCACTGGTGAACCAATGGAAGGAAGACCTTTCTCTCTGTCTGTCTCTCTCACTGTCTAACTCTGCCTGCCAAACAAACAAAAAATAAATAAATAAAAGAAAACACAACCCAGCCTTCCCAGAGGTTTCCTAACACCTGACCCTGGAAGAAAGAGGGAACATTCCTTTGAGTCACGTTGGAGGGTAGTGGTGCCTGCAGAGGGCAGTGAGGCAGTGACTGGGTGCTCCCTGAGTGCAGACAGTAAGAGGGTGCCTCAAGGTGAGTTGAGGAAACAACAATTAAATGAGCTTTCCTCTTGCACACGAGCTGGGCACTTTAAATAATGTCAGAGGAAGAACAATGCCCCAGAAACACTGTAGGGCTATATTCCAAACAACCGATGTAGGGACCACTGAGATTAATTCAACTCTGGCATTCTATGTAGCCAGCTACAGTTTTTATGTTTGAAACAGTGAGACGTTGGGGCTGGCATTGTGGGCAGCTGTATTTGTGTGCCTGTTCAAGTCCTAGCTGCTCCACTTCCCATCCTGCTCAGTGCTAAAGCACCTGGGAAAGCAGCAGAAGATGGCCCAAGTACATAGGCCCCAGCACCCACGTGGGAGATCTGGATGGAATTCAAGGCTCCTGACTTCAGTCTGGCTCAGTCTTGGCCATAGCAGTCATTTGGAGAGTGAACTAACAGATGGGAGTGTTCTCGCTCGTTCTCTCTTTCTCTCTCTCTCCTCCTGTCCCTCTCTCTGTCACTCTGCCTTTCAAATAATAAATAAATCTATATTTTAAAAAAATACACATAACAGTGAAACAGAGCATGGGTCATGACCTTAAAGGTTTTGTTTGGTAGGCTCTGGTTGCCTAGGTTGGAAACTGGCTAAATGATGGATCTTGTTGGTCCTCTAATCTGTTTCCTTCACCTCTATGAAAACAAAACAAAACAAAAACAATTTGCCCTGTAATCCTTGTCTCAGAGTCTGCTTCTGTGAGAATCTGAGTAGCAACACATTGCAGTAATCCTGCGATGACTCTGGCTACTGCTGCCCGGCTCCTGGCAGGAGAGTAGGCACATATGGAGCCTCTCTCATCACACTCACCCCAGAGGAAGTCAGTGTGTGGACAGCAGGTTGCTCGGATGCAGGCAGGATTGTATCACATTCATCTGCATCTAGTGAAAGTCCCTGACATAATGGGCCTCTCAACACTACTGCAGTTACAAATAACAGAGCTCACTCCGGAGGTCAAAGGGAGCAGACAGAGGCGGCCTTGTGTGCTTTCCTTTTTTCCTTTGCTGACTCTAGTAGTCCTGACACAGCGAGCTAGTCATTAGGCCCACAATGTCGGGGTGGGCGGTTTCCAAACAGAAAAAGATCTCTGATGCAGAGAGGGAATTAAGGGATGAGGAGACCCCAGGGGCAGCCTAGGGAGCGTCTGCAGCCCTCGGGGGAGCTGAAGGTTCTCTGGGAAGACTCCTATATTAGGATCCAAGAAGGAGGTGACAGCCATTCACCTCCTTCAACTCCCCGGACTCCTTCCTGCCTTATTTTTTCTCCTGATTTTTATAATGACACACTTTCAGTTTATTTTATAATCACCAGCTTAACCCTCTGCTAAATAAAGAATTCAACAAATAGAAGAAAAAAATTGTTTCTCAACAGTAGAGACGAAGGCTGTAAATAATAATCAAATCTCAAAATGTCAGTTTCATTCATATACATTACATTCTTTTGATGTTTCTGATAAGAATTCAAGGACTCTCAAATTCTTGATAAATGAACCCTGGCCTCAAAGGGCATGGTTTATTTGATCCCTCCTCAAAATGAATGTGTTTTTTCATCACTACGAAAAAAGATCAAGAATTCTTGAGGAATAAGTGGACTTCCCATGATGTGCACATACACACAAGCCTCTTACATACAGTAAGAAATGGATTTGCACAAGTAAACATGTGGCAAATCTGCATAGTGCGGATTCTGACTTGGGGCCAGATGCTTTTCTGTGTTTCTCAGTCCCTGAACTCATGAACTCTTTCCAGCTACAACTAATGTTATATGCTAGAGGGAAGATATGTGCTGAAGGAATTGTTCTCTATCTGCAATTACTCCCTGGAGTCTTGAAGTCAATATTTGCAAATTACTAGTACAGCAAATGACTGGTCAGTGACTCAACATACAGCTGCAGTATAAACTCGGGGCATGATTCACAAATGATTCATCTTCTATCATAGCTGCTGACAGAATCTTGGCAATGAACCCTGTCTCTCAGAGGAAAGTTCAGCTTGGCAACGACACTGGTCTTTAGAGAAAATCTGGTGTGTGTGTGTGTGTGTGTGTGTGTAGGGAGAGAGAGGTATGTGATATTTTTGTACACATAATACATATCCATTATATCTATACATACATATATATACACAGGGCGTGTGTTTTAGTGAAAGATACACACAGACACACACATACCCAACAAAAAGAACAGCTGAATGGCCCAAAAATATATTGGGAAAGCAGTTTATTCTGGCATGTTTGTGTTTCAGTATATTCTGCTATTAAAATTTGGAGTTTGAGACTGGGCTTAAATCATGGTTCTATCACTTACCTGGTCATGTATTCTTTCTTATCTGAATCTCAATCAAATGAAAAATAATGACTTTAAGTTGTTGGGAACAGAAAATCTAACATAATGCACTTTAAAAAGCTCAAGAAAAATGCAATTAGAAGATAAGCTTATATTGGTGCAAAAAATTTGGAAATCTATACATACAGGTGATTTTCAAAAAGTTCATAAAAACCCCATTCATAGGTTTCAAAATTTCTTGCACCAGAATAGATTCATCTTTTAATTCCATCTCTATTAACTCTTTGAGAACCCTCAAGTTCCATGTAAAGACCATACATCAGTCGCTCAACTGCTGTGTGTAATATAGACTTTCTTGACTTTACTGGTCTTCATCACACAGACTTATAACACAGATAATATGATTTGATATAATTATCATAATAGAGGGGTTTTAACCAAAAGGGTGTGTGGAGTTACGCAGCCATATATTGCAGCAATATTATGGTACAATTCTAGGATACTTCCTGTAGATGTGAGTGCACAGAAATACATAAACAATATAGGAATTATGAAAATGCAAAACGCACTTGAGAATTTTATCTTATCATATCTCCTGACGTTAAGTAACGCGCACTCACACACACACACACACACACTCCATGGCCTGCAAGCCCTGGAAATCGTTCCCTGCCATAAATGACACTTGGCTTGTCACTTTTATTTTTTAATGATTAATGAATTCCATGTAATAATTGCCAGTTTTTCGCCACCCCCTTGTCCCCTGCTGCAAAATATCTAATCTATTCAGAGGAAGATAATTGCAGAGCTGTTGAGACAGAAAAGAAATTGCTGCATCTCACCACTGTTGTGCGCCTCCAGCTGTGAGGCGGAGTTGACAGCAACCTTGCATAGCGAACAGTAAAGGAGCCGTTTTGCCTTCTCTTCCTCCGTCTCCGTGGAAGGACATGAGCTATTGCCAGTGGCTGTCGTGGGGCTTTTTTCCACTTTAGAGGTGATCTCAGTTGTCATAACACTGCTTTTGCGGATTTCCACAGTTGTCGTCGTTGATATTGCTGGTGTCCCTGCGGTACTGTCTGCATTCAAAATAGCACAAGAAAGGAGAGGGGGACAATGGCATTAGTTTCCCTATTTGGAAATGTATCACTAATACTGGATTCTGCTAATAATGTTAAGAATAGCTCGCAACTGCTGCTTGCCAACCTTGTATCAATCACTTCATAAGGAAATTTATAAGCTGACCACACCTAATTCACATATTGAAATAAAACATTCAAACAATTCTTCAAAATATGCACAAAGAGTATTTACAAATAATTTGTGGGGTAAATAAATATACCCACAAATTTCTCTTGTTAACATGTGGCCTTAATAAAATAATGGTTACAATGTATTATATGTTGTATAATGTATTTCTACAAAGATAGGGTTTTAAAATTATCATAGAGGATAAATGCTTTTAATACATTTTTTCTTTTTCCTTACTACTTGTCTATTTGACTTCTAAATTCCATCTGTTGAATGAAACACAAGTAAAGATACTTTTGTATTTGCTTATGAAAAACATATGGGACTCTTAATGTCACAATTGCTTTGTCTAGATCAGCAGTTCAGAAAATCATTACTCTATCGGGAGTTATAATTCAACACTAGGCACAAAAATCATCAATATCAAAATTACATGAATTCTAGTTCGGAATGTTTATTAAATATGTTCTTTATCAGGCTGTGTACGAGAAGTTGCTGGTACAAATACCCAAATAGCCACAATTCACCAGGAATTCACAGACTGATCATACCATGTTAACATCACATCATTCCAAGAATTTGATGACCAGGAAATTGTTGATGCACTGTAACCCTACAACCTCCTGGCTCCAAAGTCTGATACTGAATCTGGAGAGATTAGCCTTCAAAGTGAAACTACTCTGACCTAACTTCACTTGGGTTCACACAGCTCTCCTCCCAAGGACGCCAATCACCATGTCAGTGATGTTTGCCAACCCCAGTAATGGATTTCAGATAAGCCCTACACTCAGATCCTACCTACTCTTAATGTTCTTATTTGTGACCCTCAATTGGTTCCTTATCGCCCTATGCGAACTTTTCCAGCTGCAGCTGCACTTGGAACTGTCATTCCATATGTCATTCTAAGTGCTGTTACAGCTATTTAAGGACGCACTGAAATGTGCTTGGTGCATGGGTTGGCCAGCGGATATAAAGAACAGTGGCATGCCTGCAAGGAGGTGTGGTCTCCATGAACACTTGCTTCTCATTAGCTCGTATTATGAAGGGTTGACTGCAGGTACAGGCTGCCTTTTACCTCGGGTGTCCCCTTTGGTACAGCTGTAGGGGTGGGAACACAGGAAGAGGTCCTGTATCGCCACATTCCTACATATAAAGTAAGAAATAAGAAGAGACACGGGCCTTTGGGAGGGGCTGCTGTACAAAAGGATTCATCTGGATCTCGCTTCCTTCACCAGACACTTCACACACCCTTAATCACTCATTTAGCTGGGAAGATCGTAAGTAAGTCTCAGTCATTGTTATAAAAAATATTTACCAATCATGTTTAAAAAAAAATCACACCGAAAATTAGTGTCTCATCACTAGAAAAAAATACAATTTCGTTAATGCCAAGTTTTGCTATTTTTATGCATTTATTCCCTTGGACACTGAAGTTTTACTTGCCTGCTAACTTTCCATTATTAAAACATCACATAACACCCAGATATCTCTGAAAATCCAGAGATGGCAGAAAAATATTACAACTTTAAGAGGGTCCTTTAGTTGTTAACTGTCTCCAGTAAAACAAATGATTTTTTAAATATATATGTGTATGTGCCTATGAATGGTTAATAAATGACCATAGCAGCAAATTAAAAAATCATGCTTACAAAATAACCTAATTCAGCCTTCGCAGCTGTAAAACAGGAAATTCCAGAACGTAAGGAAATTTCCCAAGGTCAGACAAGAAGTTTATAGGAAGTCTTCAAAAAGTTCAAGGAAAATGAATATAAAGAAAAACCTGCATAGATTTCAAAATTATTTTGCAGCAAAATAAACTTATCTTTCAATTCCATTTTCCATAAACTTTTTGGAAGCACCCTTGTAGAGTGAATCAGGGCAAAATATTTCATGGAATCAGGAGTTTGGAAAAAAAAAAATGCTGTGAATGATGCTCTTGGCCATGACTGATTCTCCACAGTAAGGTCAGAAGCAGCAGTGGGCTAAAACCACTGAAGTGTTCTTATAAGCAGCTGTATGGGGAGTGACAAGCGTAAACACAGATATTATATTTAATCTCAGTGTGGCCACACACTGAAGCCACAGTGTGATGCAGTGGGTATTTATTTCATTGAAAGCTACCATGGTAAAGATTTTCCTAGTAATACCTGCCTTCTAATAACTTTCCTTCTTGACTGACATGTTTATTTTATGTCATGATCTGAAAATGGCACATGGCATAGATCACAGTAATCCTAAGCGAATTTTCCTATTTATGGTGAAATTTGTTAGCAAAAGTATAGAATAAACAAAACTATGGATCTTCCAGTCTCTGTGACAGCTTTATTAGTGTTTCTCCTGACCCCAGAGGATAATGTACATTTATACCAAAGACGCCGTAAGATTAGAGACATCAGATTCCTTTTGCCGATGGCTGAGTCAAACACTGACATTCCTTAAGGCAAGTTCCTTGAGTGAGACAGGCTTAGGGGAATTAATATAACAAACTGCTTAACATCCAGCGCTTCTACTGTGTGGTATAGTAAGCACAGATATGTTATGTTCTAAGCTTGCAGTTAAGCTGAAAGAAATTCAAAGTTGCAGCTTTCATTTTAAATTTAATATACAGACCTCGACTCCTTAAAATTAGGGTTACAAAACCTTATAACCAGACACAGATTTTTCATCTATTTGTCAGATGAGTGATAAAGGGGCTCTTTTGAAACCAAAAAAGTAAGGTAAATATATTTGAAGATTGTGCCTTATTCAAAGAAAACTGACTGCTCTATATATTGTACACAAAGGCACATACAGCAGATTTCCCTTAATACGGTTCATTCAACGACCATTTACATACCATGCTTACCCACTCATTAAACTAGAACCTTAAATGTGTGATTATGTTAACAACATGTTTCTTTTTTCTTTAAGATTTTATTTATTTATTTGAGAGTTAGAGTTACAGACAGAAAGAGGAAGTCACAGAGAGTTTCACTACCCAAATGGCCATAATGTCCACAGCTGGGCCGATCTGAAGCCAGGAGACAGGAGCTTCTTCCAGGTCTCCCACGCAGGTGCAGGGGCCTAAGCACTTGAGCCATCCTGTACTACCTTCCCAGGCTATAAGCAGACAGCTGGATCTGAAGAGGAGCAGCCAGGACAAGAACTGGTGCCCATATGGAACGCGGGAGCCACAGGCGGAGGCTTAGCCTGCTACACCACAGTGCCGGCCCTGTGTCCCTTTCTTTGATACGAAGTGATAAGAATTATCTCTGTGGTTCCCTCTCACCCTGTCCTAAGTGCCCATAATTCCTGTCTAGGCATTAGAATAAGATAAGTAAACTTAAATTTAAGGACCAGTTTAGGGAAGCCAAAGAAGGCACAACTAACTGTTATGTGGGATCCTGGAGAGAGAGAGAGAGAGAGAAAAAAAAAAAAAGGACATCAGATAAAAACTTAAGAACCCTGAATATGTATGGGTTTTAGTCAATAATAACATATTGCTAATGGTTCATTAGTTGTGACAAATGTACCATAGTACGGTGAGATGTTAACAATAAAGGGGGACGGCACTGTGGTGCAGCAGGTTAAAGCCCTGGCCTGAAGTGCCAGCATCCCACATGGGCGCTGGTTCTAGTCCCAGCTGCTCCTTTTCCAATCCAGCTCTCTGCTATGGCCTGGAATAGCAATGGAAAATGGCCCAAGTCCTTGGGTCCCTGTACCTACATGGGAGACCCAGAAGAAGCTCCTGGCTCCTGGCTTAAGATCGGCACAGCTCTGGCCGTTGCAGCCATCTGGGGAGTGAACCAGCAGATGGAAGACCTCTCTCTCTGTCTCTACCTCTCTCTGTAACTCTGTCTTTCAAATAAATAAAATTAAATCTTAAAAAAAATAAAGGAACTATGTGTAGGGTATAGGTTATATTACACTTTTTTATAAATAAAAAACTTTAAAAATTAAGGTTTATTAAATTTAAGAAAAATAGAATTATAGTCAGTCAACAAATAGTTCCTCATTTGAATTGCAATGGCCTAGTGTGGTTTTATTAGTTTTCTTGATTCTTAATGAAGTTTCACTAAATTTTTCAAGGTCACGGGGCCAGCACTGTGGTGTAGCAGGCACCAGTTCTAGCCCCAGCTGCTGCACTTCTGATCCAGCTCTCTGCTGTGGCCTGGGAAAGCAGTAGAAGATGGCCCAACTACCTGGGCGCCTGAACCCACATGGCAGACATGGAAGAAGCTCCTGGCTCCTGGCTCCTGGCTTCGGGTGGGTGCAGCTCTGGCCATTGAGGCCAATTGGGGAGTGAACCAGTAGATGGAATACCTCTCTCTTTCTCTGCTTCTCCTTCTCTCTTTGTGTAACTCTGATTTTCAAATAAATAAACAATTCTTTAAAAAAAAATTCAAGGTCATAAAAATGCTCTAAAATAGAAATTTCGACTTGACATTTCATATCCTAATTCCAAGACTAGTGTTTGTCTTCCTATATTGCAATGACTCAAACTTCATTCCATCAGCATTTATTAAACAGCTATTTTGTGTTAAGTTCTATTCTAAGCCACTGGGAATAAGAAAGCTGGTAAATATAGATCATGCACTTAGTGGCAAAGTAGTTTATGAGACAACCTGAAATGACTTGAAATAATAATGTAATTATAACTCAGTAACTCTTAATCTGGCTTTGTTGCTATATGCTTGCATTTATACTTGACATGGACTAGACACTCAAAAAATATTTATTAAAAGAAACTATTAAAGCACTTACAGATATGAAGTCACAGAACGCCTCTAAAACTCAAGAAGTGCATATTATTTTTATCCCGACCTAAGAAGAAATTGAGGTATGCAGAAATTTGGAAACTTGCCTAATGCCATAGCTGTCAGGCAGCACGACGATTTGAAAAACCACAATCTGACTCAGCTGCACTTGTTCTTCATTTAATTTTTATTACTAAAATTTAGATTTTTTGGTAAAAGAGTTTGAATTAGTCATGATATTTTATGCATTCTGAAGATAGCATCTTGAACATTTGACTTAAAATGAAACTAAACACAACCCAAGCTAATCATGTACAGCTAATCATCCATTCCTGTAAATACTATATTGATCAAATCATTTTTAAAAGAGGAGAAAGGGAAAATCGACAGTTCCCAGATAACCTCTTGTGCAAAGCGGTAAAAATAAACCATAGCTCTCTTCATTGCACCTTTCCTCACCTCTCCAAAAGATGAGAAAGTAGGATAATGATTCACTTTTCTTCATTTTTCCCAAAGGCTGATTCTGATTCCTTTGCACTATTCAGCCAATGACTCCAGGCACAATATATGTGACAGGGAGTTGAAAATAATGAGTGAGATTCAATGGGAAGAAAAAGGATTGAGATGGTTTGTGCTTGTATTTCTGCGCCATTTTTCCGCCAGCACCCTGTAGCAAATATTCATTATTGCAACTGTCACTATTTGGCTTTGGCATCAAAACAGATTGCTAATACTTTGTGCAATGGGGCTTTCATTGAGGATGAAAGGAAATGTGTCAGTATTCCAAATAGCCCATTTTTGACCCTCATCTTGTAAAAAAACACTGCAAATACTTTTTAAAAATCCACAAAGCATAGGAATGCATTCCAGAAAATATCAACAACTTGAATTCTGGATAACCAATGTAGAGCAGCCAAGTTACGTGTTTAAGTACGAAGTGTATTCCTCTAGTTACAGCTTCATAAGCTCAGTGGAAAAACCACAGGTGGAGTTATTTAAGCTTCCTCCTAGCTAACAGTAATTAATGTTATGACCCCAAGTGCTCATCATGCTTTCCTGAAGACTGAGGCCTCAGAATCGCATCTGATTTTTTTTCCCTGTATGAATCTGTCTCACTCAAATTTGCTATCAAGTGAGTAAAACATCTGCTTCCTCTTAAACATGCTGACATTCTAAAGTCTAGAAAGATGCTTCATGACCATAAAAAGAAACAAAGCACATATCTTTGGAAATTATTATTGGCAGTTTCTTTTCTATCAATTCTATTTACTTTAACCAACATTTATTGAGCACAATAGTCCATGCCTGGGCCTGCCTGTGCATGGAGCTCTGCTTTGTACTCTTTTATTTTTTTAATTGGGAGAGAGTAAAGAGAAAGGGAGAGAGAGGAGAGGGGAAAGAGAGGGAAGGGGGGGGGGGGAGGGAGAGAGGGAAGGAGACTGGTTCATTTCCTAAATGGCTACTTGAAGCTGGGAACTCAATCCAGGTCTCAGTGGTGGTAGGAATACAATTACTTGAGCCATCTGCACTGCCTCCCAGGGGCCACATTAGCAGGAACTGGAGGTGGTTACTGAACACAGGTACTCTGGTTGGGATGGGGGTACCTTAACTGGTATCTTAACCTACTAAACACCTGCCCTTTCCTTCTACTGTTTAGGGTTACACATTTCCCAAGCCAATGGGATAAAAGGCCCTTTAGATTTCTATGATTTTGGTCGTGTAAGAACTTTTTTATGAGACTCAGTAATCAAGTAAGCAAATGGAAATTACAGGAATAGGAAGCGAGAGTTGAAGTGGGTGTTCCAAAGACCACAGTATAAAGACTGAGTTCCTGTGTGTGTGTGTGCTGCAACATACATGTTGTTGCAAATAACAAGATTTCATCCTTTTTATGGCTGTTGAGTATTCTATTGTGTATATTTACTACATTTCCTTCATTCCTTGATGGACACAGGTTATCTTATATGTATTAGAAATTATAGAAAGGCAAGATATGCTAAAAACTTACAAAACACAATCATCAAACTGAAACTTCTGAGATTTTTTTAAACGTGTCCACATTACAGTTTGTTTGAGGCAGTTATATTAAGAGTAGATTTCATACACAGAAAAAAGTGGTTAACTGTTGAACACTTAGAACAAATTATTCTGATAAAAAAGCATTTGAGATGGAGTCTCAGCTGTTCCACTTCTAGTGCAGCTCCCTGCTAATGTGCCTGGGAAAGCAGCAGAAAATGGCCAAAGTGCCTTGCACCCGTGTGAGAGACCTAGAAGAAATTTCTGGCTCCTTGCTTTCAATTGGCCCAGCTCTGCCCATTGTAGACATTTGGGAAGTGAATCAGTAGATAAAAGATCTGTCTCTCCCTCTCTCAATCTCTGTCTCTCTCTGTTCATTTCATAGGATAATTTTATCCAAAATTTGGACTTTTCCTATCAACTACTCAAATTCTGGGGTAACCAGATTAGCAAATCAGCTTGCCAGGTGAGATCATGGTTGCAAAAGTCCTAAGAGGGAGGTGGTGGGCGGGGCTAGATTAAAGAAGGATTGACTTGGATCAGATAACAGAGAATGGAGACGATGAGAAGTGGAAGAGGCAGGAGAATCCTGCCAAACAGGAAGACAGGGCAGAGAGTCCTGCAGTACTGTGGTCTCCACAGGGTGTCCAGTTCCTCACAGGGAGTTAAGCAGAGCCCACAGCTGGCCAACCGAAGCTGAGATCGACCTTATATCTTCAGATTCTACCTCTCTGAAATGTCCTTGATCTCAAAATAGACTTGATGTGAACTGGGTTTTCAGCATGTAAAAGCAGGCATACTCTGTGGTGCCCTCATACTCCACATAGCCAACAGGGAAAGGGAGAAGATGTAAACAAGGGAAGTAGGCAAACTGAACATGGCAGTGTTAGGGACATGTCCGGTTATACCACATGCTGTGATTATCACCAAAAACAAAACGATGAGTGATAAGTTTTATGGAAAATTTCCTAATTCTAAATGTTAGCACCTGTGTGTGCTCTGTGATTGACACATCCGCAGTTGAGAGGTGCCTAGAGACACTACCTGTGTCCTCAAACACTGCTTGTTTCCACAATAGCTAGGAGACTGGTCCTATGGCTTGAATTGGGTTCTCTCGGAATAAAAAGTCTCTACTTTAAGAGAGATATGCTGAGTAGGGTTTACATTTTTTTCTTTTTTAAATAATGTATTTATTTGAAAGGCAAAGTTATACATACATATATATAAATATAAATATATATATATATAGAGAGAGAGAGAGAGAAAGAGAGAGAGAGAGAGAGACAGAAAGGAGAGATAGAGGAAGAAATCTTCTGTCTGTTGGCTCATTCTCCAAATGGCCACAATGGCCAGGGCTGGGCCAGATCAAAGCTAATAGCCCAGAGCTTCATCTAGGTCTCCCACATGAGTGCAAGGGCCCAACTACCTGGGACATCTTCTGCTGCCTTCCGGGAGCATTAGCAGTGAGCTGGATCAGAACTGGAGCAACCAGGATTCAAACCAGTGGCCATATGGGATGCTAGCACTGAAGGCTGTGGCTTAACCCACTGGCTACAGCGCCAGCCTCAAGTTTAAATTTTTTTTTCTATCAAGTAATCTGGCCTCTCTCCCCTCCTTGGAATCCATAAAGAAGGGACTTATGTTAGGATGGAAGTTTTGGCAAGTTTTCTCAGCCAAACTTAACACTCCAGAGATGTTGGTTGATTGTATTCACCTGAGGAAGCTACCTCCACGTTTCATCATGGCAGAGCCTTACCTGCCAAAAGGCAATGGTGATTATATTCCCTACTCCTATAGTCTACAAAAATACTGCACAATACAACAAGAACAGCATCTTCTACATGATTGATATTTTTTAAATATAGACAATGTCATCCAATTTTGTCTGTAAGGCATCTGCCTGTTTGTCAAACATTGGGGCATATCCTTATATGGCATTAAAGTTCAAATTGACATAGCTATGACATATCAATGTAAATTATCTAGTTTTGTCTCCTAGTCTTCGATTCTTGTTATTTCTCCATTATCATTTAAAAAACACGGTGTTTTTTAATCTTTTTTTTTCAGTTTCATTGACTCTCCTATGATCCAACAATTAAGAGGCCAACACCAAAGTGTGTGATTCTGTTATTACATGGTGTGGTCTGAGTATCTGTACTTCTAGCAACTTCTCAGATCAGACTGCTGCTTCAAGAGCTACCACTGGTGTGCCTTAGTTTAGATTCAGTGGTCTCAGTGGCAACACTAAATGACACTTCCATAATGAACGTAAGACCACGAAGTAAAGCCTGAGTGACCACTGTCCTCGTCTGCCTTTAACTAAGGACTTCCTGGGACACAGGATTTTCAGTGCTAATAGGGAAATATCCCTGGCAAGCAAAGACAAACTGGACTCCCTAAGAAGGGAATTAAGAAAAACTAGGAAAGAATTGTTTTTCAAAAATAGAAACCACCCAAGGAAACAACAAAGTTAGTTTTGTTTGTTTGTTTGTTTGTTTGTTTTTTAGACAGGTAGAGTTATAGACAGTGAGAGAGAGAAGAGAGAGAGGTCTTCCTTCAGTTGGATCACTCCCCCAATGGCCGCCACGGCCAGCACGCTGTGCCGATCTGAAGCCAGGAGCCAGGTGCTTCCTCCTGGTCTCCCATGCAGGTGCAGGGCCCAAGCACTTGGGCCATCCTCCACTGCCTTCCCGGGCCACAGAAGAGAGCTGGACTGGAAGAGGAGCAACTGGGACAGAACCAGTGCCCCAACCGGGACTAGCACCCAGAGTGCCAGCGCCGCAGGAGGAGGATTAGCCAAGTGAGCCACGGTGCCAGCCCAAATTTAGTTTTTGAGATATGTGTGATCATAAATGAGGAAGGATGGGGACACATTCAGATCTCTGAAGCAGAGAAAAATTAACAGCTAAGCTAATGCTTTGTTTGTAAAGAAAAATAGCCTTTTCTCCCTTAGAATTTGTATGTTTGTGTGCTTTTAAAAATTATTATTTATTTGAAAAGCAGAAAGGGAGGGGGGGAGGGGTGGAGAGGAGAAGAGGGAGGAGGAGGAAGGAGAGAGGGAAAAAGAGAAATCTCCCATCTGCTGGTTCACCCCTCACCCCCCAAATGCCTACACCAGCGGGGCCAGGCCAGGCTGAATCCAGGAACTGTCTGGTTCTCCAGGGACTCAACTACTTGAGCCTCATCTGCTGCCTCCCAGGGTGCTTCTAAAGGCAGCTGGCATCTGCAGCCAAGCTGGGACTCAAACCCAGTCATACCAACATGGAATGCTGGTGTCCCAAGTGGTGTCTTCATTGTTTTGCCATATGCCCATCCTAGAGTCTTTATGTTTCAAAGGGAATTCACTTTCTATTCTGCTAACAGACATTTACCATAAACACAGTTCATCTTGTTCAAACATAAATTAATCCAAAGTAAGTTAATTCAAAACTACATTAATCAAAAGCCAAGATTGTAAGGTCTTGGTGTGGTTACTTGTGTGGATAGAAGTGGTGTATATACAACTGATAAGCACCAAGATGAATGTGTGAGATTTGCTGGAGTTAGTGATCTCTCTGATAAATAGCACAAAAGAGAAAGAAAGGAGAGGATACAAAAGAAAATCAACTCATTCCAAAACTATTTTAAGTGGTGTGGATTAGAAAGCTGCCTTTTCAGGCTTCTAATAGCATTTTTTTGTAAGGTAGAAGATAGGGGGAAAAATCACATTTTTCACAATCCAAGAATGGCAGTAACCCTGTTCCAAGATCTTTCACAGTGAAAAAATACGCGTGCTGCAGTCACAGTTGCTATTTCATCAATGAGAGGATCTGTGCATTGAAAGCCTCAATTTAAAATCTGGAAAAACTTCGAGGCAAAGAGATTGCCTTTGGCAGTGTATCTATTGAGTACATATAGAAATGGCCTTTTTCTTCCAGCTGTGTGCTTTAGGGTAAGAGTAAGGATTTGCCTTGGTGTCCATAATACCTAACTTTTAGGAATTAAGGCATGATACATCATGACCCTTGAAAGAGTCTACTATTCTAAATTGGACATAACACGGGGAGAGCTTGCCTTCTGAGTAGAGAATTTAAAATGGGAAGGGGTGCGGCAGGTGTTGTCACAGTGGTTCAGACACTGCCTTGATGCACACATCCCTTATCAGAATGCCTGGTTTGAATACTGGCTCTACTTTTTTTGGAAAAATTTATTTATTTATTTATTTGAAAGAGTTACAGAGATAGAAGGAGGGACACACATACACACACACACACACACACACACACATGCACAGAGATTGATCCACTGCTTCACTCCCCAGATGGCTGCAACAGCAGTGCTGTGTCAGGCCAAAGCCAGGAACTTCAACCTCGTGTCCCACATGGGTGGCAGATGCCCAAATGCTTGGTCCATCTTCTAATGCTTTTCCCAGGTGAATTAGCAGGGAGCTGGATCAGAAGCGGAGCAGCTGGGACACTAACTGGCACCCATATGTGATACCTGTGACACCCCCTGGTTCTACTTCTGATTCTAGCTTCCAACTATTAAGCATTTTGTGGATAGCAGGTGATGGTCAGGTAATTACATCCCTATTACCCACATGGGAATTCTGGATTAAATTCCTGACTTCTGGTTTAGGCCTGGCCAGCCCCATCTACTGCAGGCATTTGGAGAGTGAATCAGAGATAGATCTTTCTGTGTGTCTCCCTTCCTTTCAACCAAAAAAAAAAAAACAAACAAACAAATAAATAAAAACAATTCAATAAATAATTTAAGTATGTATAGAGAATTTAGAATGTGAAAACAGTAGTGCAAAGTCATTTAGAATTCAAATCCTTGCTCTAGAATTTTATCAGGCATCTCATATAATAAAAAACAAGGTAGGCCGGCGCTGTGGCTCACTAGGCTAATCCTCTGCCTGTGGTGCCGGCACCCCGGGTTCTAGTCCCGGTTGTTCCTTTTCCAGTCCAACTCTCTGCTGTGGCCCAAGTGCTTGGGCCCTGCACCCATATGGGAGACCAGGAAGAAGCACCTGGCTCCTGGTTTCGGATCAGCGCAGCGCAGCAGTGTTGCAGCCATTTGGGGGGTGAACCAACGGAAAAGGAAGACCTTTCTCTCTGTCTCTCGCTCTCACTGTCTAACTCTGCCTGTCAAAAAATAAATAAATAAAAATAAAAATAAAAATAAGGTAATAATTGTCAGCTCTTCCCTTCTTTCCTTTCTTCCTGTTTTTTTTTTTCTTTCTTTCTTCAACCGTACAGCTGTCCTGAAGGTAAGAAAACAAACTTACATAATGGAGGGCACAATGATAACATTTAGCTTGAATATAATTTAGAACATCACCACATCTGATCTCGGGCATTTTGTTGTATATACAAGAATTCCTTAGCATTTTCCAATTAATGATAATGACACTTTATAGAAAACGTTCTAATCATCCAAAAGATACCGTGATGTAACTGATAGGCACTTGCCACGATCCATTACTCAAAACTTTCCGATGAAAGGACTGAATGTCATGAGACTAGGTAAGAACTTCATAGGGAAAAATTCCACCAGAGAAATGATGGATATGCCTGGCAGAGATGCCAGAAATATAGAAAAAGAAAGTACCTTTTCAAAAATTGAGAAAACATCTACTTTTCACTGGCAATTTTTAAAATCAACTGCTGAGCATTCCTTTTCAACTGTAGTCTGAATTGTCTCAAAACTCAAACTGCCAGTAATTTTACTCAGGAGAGTAATTTATTATTATTTTCCTCTGCAGGGAGTGGAGGAAGAGAGAGGTCATCATATAATTACTTCTTGATAGAATTTCTCTCTACAAAGTAGCTGTTTCCATATTGTATTAATATGTTTTATCCAAGACGACTTTTAAGAGTTGGATGAAAAGTATAAATTTGAGAAAATCCGTGAAAATACAACAGGAAAAATCAGAATTCTACTTATCATTTACTCATTATGAGCCCTAAAAGAATGACAGAACTACTGGAACAAGAATAAAACCCTCAGTCAAATGCTCGTCTTCCCCAGCAAAGTCAAGATGGTAAGATTGCTTTTCTTTATCTAGGAAACCTACAAATGAAATTTGCACAGTATGGCTAGTATAGAATTATCTCTCCCATTATTCTCATAAGTGTCACACAATTCCAGAGTCTCCAAATGACAGCACACTATGCACCACGTGTTTTTTTTTTTCACTTTTGAGAACATATCCGTTGTCATTATATTTTGCAAAAATAATAATTGAAACATTTTAAAAGTCTATTTTTTTTCTAAATGATGTCACCATTTTTGTTTTCTTTAGGTCTCATTTAAAAGCCTTTTTAAACAAATTTTGGCATTAAACAGCCTCAAACCTGGTTACCTACTTTGAGCACATATTTTTAGAGAAAAGAACATTTAAATAGCTTTATTAACCACTACTGAGTCAACTTTGAGGTGTTTTTTTATAAAGATATAATTGTGTGAATAAAAGATATATTACACTAGAATTAACTTCAAAATAAATTTGTATTATCTCCGAAATTTCCAGTAGTGATACTGTGATACTGTTATGCTAATGCTAAATATTTTTAAAGCTACAAAAGGTGAGAAATCTAGTCCCACTTGCTGTGACCTCATAGAACATTTCAGCAGCTGGGATCTTGTTTCATGAGTAAAATCAGAAATTCATCTTAGATATGAACAGAAATTCTGAAATTTTGCAATTAATTTACATCAAATATAATTCTTAATCAGGTTATAGAAAAGACATGCTATTTTATTTAGGATATACATATGAACAGCTGTTGTTAATTACAGGTGTTTCTGTAACTTTAAACAAAAGGTTCACCTCTGAATATTAAAGTTAAAAGTCTGCGTCCAGACTGGGTAAATCAGCTTGGCCTTACATTAGAGTTTTAAAATAGATTCATTTTCTTGGTATACAAGGTTATCTTTGCATTTCTTGATTTCTGCAAACCTGTTCAAAAGCAAAAGTGCGCTCTTTTGCAGATGTTTCTCTAGCAATGGAAAGCCTCGCCACGCACATGTGACTAGTTCTGCTCAGTCCTTCCTGGCATCCTCCTCTGCCTCAGGATGAAGCCAGACAAGTAATGTCCAGGACTGGACACGTGGAGTCCAGAGTCTGAGTGTACAGCGAGCCTGTGAGGCAGAGCCCACATCCAAGCCTGGTCCTTGAAGGGCTGTTGCCAAGTAGTCAAGATCCCAGTCAGGTCGCAGCAGCCAATTCACAGGACTGGACAGTAAAGTCAGAGCCAGAGGCCAGCAGGGTGAGAAAAAACAGGTCCAGGGGTATTTGAGGACAAGGCTGAGGAGCGTGGCAGGCAGACAAGGCGGTGACCTTGTCGGGTTATTTTTAGCATGAAGGCCTTTCTTCTTGGTCAGCCTTGCCACAGTTTTGTTGAGAAGAGGATTTGTGGCCACTATCTGTGCCTCTGAGAAGGGGAGAGGATGCAAGGGAATGGATGAAGCTGTGGGTCTGAAGACATGATTTGTGTTCTTGACCATGATGGGACACTGAGATGAACAGGCAGCAAGAGCTCACCTCCTGCTGGTTTTCTTCCTCTTTAGATCAACTTACCCTCCCTCCCTCAGAAAAAGAGAAATAACAATATAAACCAATAAATAAACAGTACATAGATGCATGCACAGCTCTCTTTAAGATTTAATTTGCTCCCATAAATTATACCCTCACTGAGAATACTGTTAGGGAAAGTATATCAAAAACTCTACCAATTTGCTGAGAAATAAATTTGAAAATGACCACAGATTGGGCAGGTCAATTAATGGCATTGAACTGTGAGATCTGATTTGGCAAAATCATTTTCTCTCTGAAGGTCATTCAGAGAACATTGCTGCTTATGGCTTTGTTTTATATGAATATAATGCCTTTTACCAAAATCAAGTCCAAATAAATACATCTAGATAATTCAAGTGTACAGATAATGCTACATGTTGGAGGAAATTCTTCAAAAATGCTCAGATAGTAAAAAGATATTTTGTTTTCACACAACATTGCAATGCCTGATTTCAGCAGTTATTTTCATTTAACACTTCAAAAAAAATTCCACAGTAACCTAACCTTCAGAAGACAATCCCAAAGCCAGTAGCAATCTCCTTTCTGCCTGACTTGTCAGTCTGGGTTAATAAGTGTTTCCTCGGCCAGGAATTTCAATTAACTTAAGTGGAGTAGATCTGAATGAGATAGAAATTATTTGTATTTGCTTATTAACATTTATTTTTCTTTGCAAGAAAAAGCAGAACTAGGAAAAAAAAAAAAAAAAGAAAGCAAAACAAAAAGCCAGAGACACATGTATCTCATCTGCTCTCATAAAGTATAAATTTTATAGGAAGAGAATTTTTTTTGAAAACTTCTACTCTTAACAGATTTTTTTTCAGTCCATCTGGATAGATAGATATGAAGAACCAATCTAGGGAATTTGGATGAAATGCTTCTCTTTCAATCTTTGAAGCTCCCATCATCCAGATGCTCTGTTTCTATATATATATATATATATATATATATAGAAAATATATATATATATATTTTTTTTTTGACAGGTAGAGTTAGACAGTGAGAGAGAGAGACAGAGACAGTGAGAGACAGAGAGAAAGGTCTTCCTTCTGTTGGTTCACTCCCCTAATGGCCGCCATGGCTGGCACGCTGTGCCGATCCAAAGCCAGGAGCCAGGTGCTTCCTCCTGGTCTCCCAGGTGGGTGCAGGGTCCAAGCACTTAGGCCATCCTCCACTGCCTTCCTGGGCCACAGCAGAGAGCTGGACTGGACGAGGAGCAACTGGGACAGAATCTGGCGCCCCAACCAGGACTAGAACTCGGGGTGCTGGCACCGCAGGCAGAGGATTAGCCAAGTGAGCCACGGTGCCAGTCTAGATGCCCTGTTTCTATTAAAAGATGTATCCTGTTAGGATTTCTGAGATGCTAATGGAAAAAGTGCCACCAGATATGACGATTTATGCAATTTGATGCGAATATCACCAAAACACACAAATGAACAGCAAATGCCATAGAAACCTACAGCCAATTTTGTAAGATATATTATATAATGTATGCCAAATAATGGCTTCTGCATCACTCAAAATGAGATAAAAATTTCGACTTTACTACTTTTATGTCTCAGAAATTTTTGCTATTTAAAAATTTGCATGATGCAGAATGGTTCTCTTTAGTTATCCACCAACTTAGTTGTCTAGTTTTATATGTCCAAATTCTCAATGTCAGTACTATTACATGAGCCACTTACAGGTATAACAGTGCATTCTCTCAAAAGAAAACCTAAACAAATACAAAATTGAACAAGTGTGTGATAAATAATAAGGGTAGTGCTCTATATTTGCTTAGTCTTTTTTAGCTTTCAAATAAATTTTGTATACACTTTTCAGCTTTTATCCTCAGTACAACACTGTGAGATAAATATTCGAATTCTTAGTTTATAAAAGAGAAAACTGACTCATTGATAAACAGTCACTCAGTAGAATCATACAACGACTTATTAGCAAAGCCATTATCAGCAATGAAATTGTTTAAGGTTCACTGTCAACACATACAGGATATTGTCTTTCATGAGAAAAAGTTAAGTGGAAAATTGTACAGTGGTTGGAGTGGGTCTTTAGCCCAGGTGTCAAGATGGCAGTTCAGATGTCTGCATCCCACATTAGAGTGCCGTGGTACAACACCTGCCTGCATCTCCTGACTCTGGCTTCCTAGAGACAGTTGTGATGGCTAGAGCAATTCAGTCCCTGTCACCCTTGTGGGAAACATGGATTGAGTTCTCAGTTCCAGGCTTCAGCCTGGCCCATCCCTGGCAGTTACAGTCATGTAGGGAGTGAGGATATGAGCATAATCTCTCTCTTTTTCTTTCTCTTTCTGTTTCTCTCTCTCTGTCTCTGTGTATGTCTCTCAAAATCACAATTAAAAACTTCAGATGGATATTATCAATAGGACATAATGACAATAATAGAGTATTTTTCATGTCTATAAAATATTGCTAATTAATCATTTATAATTAATTTTGAACTAATTTTATAATATAATAGACATACATGAATTAAATTTTTGTGTCATGTTGCTATATTATTAAAATGTAGTGTACCTTGACCGATTCTAATACCTACTTATATTTACCAAGATTTTTAGCCTTCTATTCAGAGATAATAATTTAACATATAAAAAAGCACAGATATGCTCTTTTAAAATTATTTATTTATTTATTTGAAAGTCAGAATTACTCAGAAAGGGAAGGAGAGGCAGAGAGAGAGAGCGAGGTCTTCCACCTGATGGCCCACTCCCCAACTGGCCACAATAGCTGGAGCAGCATGGATCCAAAGACAGGAGCCAGGAGCTTCTTCCGGGTCTCTCGTGGGGGTACAGGGATCCAAGGATTTAAGCCATCTTTCACTGCTTTCCCAGGCTACAGCAGAGAGTTGGCTCGGAAGTGGAACAGCAGGGACACAAACTGGCACCCATATGGGATGCTGGCACTGCAGGCAGAGGCTTTACCCACTGCACCACAGCGCCGGCCCCACAGACATGCTTTTAAAACAGAAATTAGGGGCCAACACTGTACTATATCAGGTAAAATTATCACCTGGGACACAAGTATCCCATATGAGTACTGGTTTATGTCTCAGTTACTCCGCTTCTTATTCAGCTCCTTGCTAATGGCATGGTAAAAGCAGTGGAAGATGGTCCAAATGTTTGGGCCCCTGTCACACACAGGAGACACAGATGAAGCTCCAGGTTCCCATCTTGGCTTGGCCCAAAACCTGGCCATTATGATCATCTGGGAATTGAACCAGTAGATGGAAGAGCTCTCTCACTCGCTCTCTCTCTCTCTCTCTCTCTCTCTAATTCTGGCTTTCAAATACAGTATAAATATTTACAAAAAAGACAATAGATATCAGATTTTATCATTCTTCTCAAAATACTACAATGGCCCCATATTTTAGCACATATAACAAATTGACGTCCAACAGAAAGTCTTTTTCTTCAGATCACGAACAAGACAAGGATTTCTGCTATTGCCATTGCTTTCCCATTGTACTAAAAGCTCTTGCCAAGACTGTTAAGTAGGAAAAGAAATAAAAGGCATGCATGTTATATAGAAAGAAGTAAAACTTCCTCTCTATATAAGTGAAATTATCTTATATATAGCAAATCCTAAAGAGCCTACAAGAAAAAGAACTAATAAATTCAACAAAGTCACAGAATATAAGATTTATATACACATATCAGGTACGTCTCCATACACTAACAATGGAAAATAGAAAAATGAAACTAAGAAAACAATTTCCTTTACCAGAGCATAAAAAAAGAACAAACACACACTTAGAAATAAGTTTAACCAATGACGGATGCAAGGCTAAAACTATACAACAATTCTGAAAGAAATTAAAGAATGTCTAAATAAATGGAACGAAGTTGCAGGTCCATGGAAAGTAAGACTTCATATCATTAAGATGGCAGTGCTATGCAAGTTAGTTCACATATACAGTGCGATCCCTATAAAAAGTGCAAGTACTATGCACATGAAACCTTGGCTGGAAGCAGCTTCTGGCACTGCTGTTCCCCTCAAGGAGCTACCTCCTGCTGAGAAGCCACCTCCTGCTGGAATTTTGTCTTGACTGCTGTTCTCAAAGACACCCGTTTCCAACATGGAGCAACCAGAGTGGCCATTGTCCAGTTCCCCGAACAGAAGTTGGTGTTCATTCTTCTGAGGGGGAATGTGAGGAGTCAGATGGGTAATAGGCAGTCAGTGGAAATTGGGGTGCATTAGCTTAGGAATCTCCAATTTTACCATGAAAATAGCAAGGGAGTGGTAATTCTATCCTCCTGAGCTCACAGCTTTTTGTGAAAACAAGTTACCTAATCCACCCTTCTGGATGGCTTTTTTGTTTTATCATGAGCAAATCAGGTCTTTTGATGGTTATTATTTTCTCCTGCCTTGTAACTGAATGTCAATCTAATTGTCAAGTACTTTTTTTCCAAAATTGTGCTTAAAAACCCCACTACTTGGCCAGCACCACGGCTCACTAGGCTAATCCTCCGCCTTGCAGCGCCGGCACACCAGGTTCTAGTCCCGCTCGGGGTGCCAGATTCTGTCCCGGTTGCCCCTCTTCCAGGCCAGCTCTCTGCTGTGGCCCGGGAATGCAGTGGAGGATGGCCCAAGTACTTGGGCCCTGCACCCCATGGGAGACCAGGAGAAGCACCTGGCTCCTACCATCAGATCAGCGCGGTGCGCCGGCCGCAGCGTGCCGGCCTCGGCGGCCATTGGAGGGTGAACCAACGGTAAAAGGAAGACCTTTCTCTCTGTCTCTCTCTCTCACTGTCCACTCTGCCTGTCAAAAACAAAACAAAACAAAAAAACCAAAAACCCACTACCATAGGCCGCTTCGGGTTTTGCTTCTCCTGGAGCCCCCCTCCATGCCACTATGACTGGAGGTCTCTGACTCTAATAAATCTTGCTTTTAGACTTTTTAAAAGAAAAGGAAAAGTACATTTTCGTAGAAATGACAGGCTGACCTAAAATTCATTAAGAAATGAGGCATCACCAGACAAAATAACATTCAAAAATCATAAAATCAGATAATATGCATTTCTGGGTATAAAAAAGAATGAAAGAAAAAAGAAGGGAAGGAAGAAAGAGAAAGAGAGAAGAAAAAGAAAAAGAATGGAAGGAAGGAAGGAAAGAAGGAATCAGGAAGGAAGGAAGGAAGGAAATCACAGTAATCAGAACAGTGAGTGTGGCATAAGAGCAGAATTATATATCAATGGAGTAGAATTTAGTCCATAAATAAACTCACACATCTATCTATGACCAATCAATTTTTAACATGAGTGACAAGACCATTCAATGAGAGAAAGAATAATTTCTTCAACAATGATGCTGGACAAATGGATACCCACACAAAAAGAGTGATGGAATGGATTTGGACACCTGCATCACAACATACGTCATTCAAAATGGATCAATGACATAAACATAAGAACTGAAATTATAATACCCTAAGAAGGAAATATAGGTCTAAATATTTGTGCTCTTGGATTAGACAATTGCCTCTTAATAATGATAAGAAAAGTACAAGAAACAAAAATAATAACTTAAAGTCCATCAAAATTTAACATTTTTGTCTCTGAGGACTCTTTCAAAAATTGAGAAACTAACACACAGAATTTTAGAAAATATTTGCAAATCATATATCAGATGAGGACTTGGGGTTCAATATTTTTAAAAGATTTATTTATTTGAAATGCAGAGTTACAGAGAGAGGGAAGGAGAGACAGAAAAAGAACAATCTTCTATCCACTGGCTCACTCTCCAAATGGCTGCAACAGCCAGGACTGGGCCAGGCCAAAACCAAGGGCCAGGAGCTTCCTCCAGGTCTCTCATGTGGGTGCAGGGGCCCAAGCACTTCAGCCATCATCTGCTGCCCTCCCAGGAGCATTAGCAGGGAGCTGGATTGGAAGTGGAGCAGCTGAGACTTGAACTGATGCCCATATTGAATGCTGGCCCTGCAGGTTGTGGCTTTAACCTGCTGAGTCATAGCACTGGCCCCAAGAAGTTCAATATTAACCATTAGAGAAACTCAGATAAATATCACTAGGAGTTACCACTTTAAGTTCACTAGGATTACTGTGCTAATATAAAGATTTAAGTTAGATTAAAAGTAAAACAGAAACTAACAAGTGTTGGCAAGGATGTGGAGAAACTGAAAGTCTCAAACATTGCTAATGGAAACATAAAATGCTATAGGCACTGTGGAAAAGTTTGGCAGTTCCTCAAAATGTTAAATACAGAGTGACTATTATGTGTATCCAAGGTAATTAAAAACATGTACTTACATGCAAACTTGTACATTAATATTTATAGTCACACTATTTATAATTGCAAAAATATGGTACCAACTTAGACACTCATCATCTTTCTATGGAGAAAGAAACCAAATATTGCTGCTGGGAAACGGGAAAGTAAGAAAGCAGAAATTAGTATTAAAGGGTTTCTTTTGGTGTTGATGGAAATGTTCTGGATTTAGAATAGTTCTAATGATTGTACAGCAAAAAAAATATTAGAGAAACCTCTTGATGGTAACCTTAAGGTTGCTAAAATAGTGAATTTTGCATTATGCAAATTTTTATCTATAAAAATATATTTAAGCCCATTCCTTGCACTTGCCAAAGGCCCTGCATGATGTGGTCCTCTACTGTCTATAGAAACTTATCTCATTCTGCCCTCCGTTGTGTTCCCTCTGTAACAACCACTATGCACCCCTGGCCTTCTTACTCTCTTTCCACCTAAGAAACAAGGGTCTGCCACTCTACCTGTCTAGAATGCTGTTCCACAGACAGTCAGGTTACTGAACCCCTCACCATTCAGTGAAGCAGAATCTTAATCACCCTGCACAAAACTATATGTAGCCCTCCATCATCCTTGAATTCTTCTTTCTCTCCTCTGCTTTCTTTTTATCAATAGTATATATCACATCCAAAAATGTCATGTAACAATCTAAGGTTGTTTGTTTTTTTGGGGGGGGGGTTAAATATTTTTTTATCTTTATTTTTTAAAATTTTATTTAAGGTATACAAATTTCATGTATTTCATACATACGGATTTAGGAACATAGTGATACCTCCCACCCTATCCTTCTTCCCAACCTTCTTCTACCTCCCTCTCCTATTCCCACTCTTAATTTTTACAAAGATCTATTTTCAGTTTACTTTATAGATTAACTTTACACTAAGTAAAGAGTTCAACAAATGGTATGAAGAAAAAAAACACTGTTCCTCAACAGTACAGGCAAGGGCTGTTTTTTCTCAGTCACTTTCGTAGAATGTAAGCTCTATAAGGCAAAATGTTTTAGATGTTTGGTTCTCAGTTAATTCTTAGCATTGATACAGTTTCCTGAAACACAGTCGACTCCTAATAAACAATTTTTGTAGGAAAGAATGAATGATCAAATGAACACATCAATGAACCATTGAAATTACACAGGAAATAACAATGTTTGGGAAAGAAAAACAAATAGTAGAAAGAGGCAGAGATAGATGCTATATCACTGGCCAATTACATTTCTGTGGAAATTGCATTTTACTTCTTTAAAATGCTTCCATTGCTTCCATTGTTTATACAAGTATGAATTAATTGGGGGATTTAAGGAAAGTGGTTATGATTTTATTTCAACAAGGACTTTTATTACATGATTTCTGAAGTCCCTTCTGGCTCTAAGGTAATACACTGTGAGAAATAGGATGTTTATTAAAGAAAAACCTTAACCATAAGATCCACAGTTTCTAAAGAAGCAATTATTAATTTAATTTAAGAATTACATTCATTACATTCATTAGCTCTTCTGTTTCCAAAGGCCAACAGCTAAATTAGACTTGGTAAACGTGGAAAATTATTTTTTGCATTTAGAAAGTTATGCCAGAAATTACATCAAGGCATTACTGCCAGATCTTTCTTTCTTTTTCTTTTTCTTTCTTCCTTCCATTTTGCTAGATCACAGTGACATAGCCCAGAAAGAAAATTGCTGAGATTCTTTAGGGGAAAAAAAAAAACACCACAAAAAGAATAACATTTTAAGCAGCTGATAAAGAGGTAAAAATAAAACCTAGCAAGGCTGGGGGCAGGAATGGAGGAAGACTTCCGGGAGGTGTAAAGCCTGCAAAATGTGACTCGGGGCCACAAAACAGATTAAGAGGTTCTCTCTCTAAAGCCACAGGTAAAAATATTAAACAAAGAAACAAACCCGTACTTTTACTAATAACATGGATCTGTAAATCTTGTTCTAAACCTAAAATAACTTTTATACATATTATTAGAAGTGGTTAATAGTTACACCCCATCCGTTTTATTATTTTCTTTTTAAGAACACCAACATTAACTAAAAGCACATACTAACATCTTTTCCAGTTAACTGAAGGTACACAGGATGCTGACAAATCCATCCTGCACTTTGGGAAGCCATCCAACACTTCCCAAAAGATTAAACACAAAGTTACCGCACAACACAGACATTGCCTTCCTACACTCTTTCACTCTTTCACATATAAACAAAAGAATGAAACTCCTACATCCACACAAAGAATTGTACATAAGTGTTCATGCACATGTTACTCATAATACTCCAAAAGGGGAAGCAACCAAATGATCCAAGGAAAAATAAATTGTGGGAGATCCCTGTAATGAAACACGATTACACCCTAGAAAGAAAGTTGGAGTAAGTGCCACATCATGATGGAGCTTTGAAAACACTATGCAAAGTAAAAGAAAGCAGCTACAAAATGCCAGGTACTACATGATTCTATTTATATGAAATATCTGGCATGAATAAATCTCCAGAGACAGAAAAGGAGATTACTGGTCTCCAGGGCAAAGGGAGTTCATGGGTGTCTGCTAATGGGGATGAGGTGTCTTTGGGAGGAAGGAGGCTCTACTATTAATTGTGGTAAAGATTAGACAATCCTGAGAATATACTGAACACTGAATTGTACTCTTTAACTGGATGAATTATCCAGTATGGGAAGTATATCTCCATAAAGTTGTTTTGTCGTTGTTGTTTAAGTAACAAGCTGTGAAAATTCCTCTCAAATTCCAGTTCCTTTATTTCTTGTTTGCTATGAGGGACAAGGACCTGTCGCTCCCCCTCTTCATGGAGGAACGACACTAAACCCTGCCTAGGCTTCATAACTTAGTCTAGTCCGGATTGCTCCCCACAGATCCCCCTTTCTTTTTATTTTTTAGCGTTGATACGCGCCTGTCTTCGGTGTCCCGCGGCACACACTCTGCTCTACTTGCTAGCGTTGCCACAGGCTCTTACAAGTCCTATCAATCAGGAAAACCGAATCCGGGTCCTCTCTTCGCCATTGTGAGGAGGTTTTTAGGCGCTGATGCGTGCCTGTGTTCGGTGCCCTGCAGCGCATGCTCTACTCTGCTAGAACTGCCTGCAGGTGTTTACAAAACCTATCAGGCAAACCGAATCCAAGCCTTCTCATTGCCGTATTGTGGGGGAGACTTATTAGTGTTGGTTTGTGCCTATCTTCGGTGACCTGCGGCTAGCCGCCCAGGTGCTCATCGCCTCACTAATCGGGCAGACCGAATCCAAGCCTTCTAATTGTTGCATTGTGGGGAAGCTTTACTGATGTTAATTCGTGCCTGTCTTCGGTGACCTGCGGCTAGCCGCCCAGGTGCTCATCGCCTCACTAATCGGGCAGACCGAATCCAAGCCTTCTAATTGGCATGTTGAGGGGAGGCCTTATTTTTCTCTATTTCTCTATCTCCGGGCATTCCTATTTCTCCCATTTTACTTCTATCTTCCAGCATTCCTATTTTTCTCACTTTACTTCTAAACTTCTGTTTCTCTTATCCCTGCAGCTTCCCGGCGCCTCGCGCTGCCGGCAGCTTCACGGCTCCGCGCAGCTTCAGCCCGAGCCTCATCTGCGCGGCTCGGCTTTGCGCGGCTTGGCTTCGCGCGCTCCGCGGTCTTGCACTTAACCCTTTCGCGTCTGAACCACGGCCTACGCCAGCGTTCCCTATCTATTCACGCCCCGTGCTCTCTCTGCACGCGGCGGCTTCCGCGAGTAACACAGCGTAGCTTGCGTCTCCACCACTAGCATTCAATCCAAGTTCCCCGGGCTAGCCTGGCGAATTCAACCCAGCGTACGTCTCCGCCCCACGGTTTGGCTTCCCGTCCTTTGCTCCCCGGGCTAATCAGACGGATCCCAATCTGGCTTACGTCTCAGCTTCTGGTTTCAACTTTTCGCCCCCTATTCCCGGGCTAACTTGAGAACCCCAAAGTGGCTTTCGTTTCCGCCTTGGCCTGCCCCCCGCGGCTTCAATTTCCCTAACATTTTTCTCTACCCGGTATGTTTCCCCAAGCTTTCCTCCAACGATACTCCTCCCTCATTTCTCCTGGCCTCTCCCCACAGTCCGCGTCCGAGTCTGTTTGTTCTAGCTTTCACTTTCGCTTTCGACCTTAGAGATTTCTCCCAGCTTCCCCCCGTAGTCCGTATCCGAGTCTATGCCTAGGCTTTCAATAGCTTCTTCCGGCACCCTTTTCGTCCGGCTTTTCCCTAGGCTGTTTGCTAGTCTCTCTCTCCGGTATTTTCCCAATTCTTCCCGTTTCTTCCCTCCTAAGTTTCATCTCCATCCTAGGTTTCCTATCCAAGCTAGGTTTCCTATCCGAGTCAGGTTTCCTATCCGAGTCACGGCACCATTATGTCGCTCCCCCTCTTCATGGAGGAGCAACACAGGACCCTGCCTAGGCTTCATATCCGAGTCACGGCACCATTATGTCGCTCCCCCTCTTCATGGAGGAACGACACTAAACCCTGCCTAGGCTTCATAACTTAGTCTAGTCCGGATTGCTCCCCACAAGGACCAAATGCTGACTCCCCTCACCTGGCAATGTAAGAAGGAGCATAGGTTGTATTAATTCACATGGATAGCGTAGGGGATTTAAGAAGGGTCATGGGGGAAGGCCCTGTCCCACTTACGCCTTCAGGTTGCTGTGAGGAGAAAGAAGCTAAGCCTTATAAGCTAATACATGCACATGAGGTAATAGTTAATATGCATCTCAAGCCCCAAATTCCTCCTAAATACAACTAGAATCATTCATCTGCTAAAATCTTAGCAGAAGAAAATCCAAACTCCTCTGTATTGTATATCAGTCTGGCCTTTGAAATCATTCTAGCCTCAATTCCAGCTGTTTGCCCACATGCTACAGTTAATCCTGTTAAACTACACCACTTGCCCCAAATGATATGCTCTTTGCTAGCTTTCTGTGCACCCCTTGGCCAAGGCTCAGAACAAACGTCATGGTAGAGGCTTGGTGACTCCTTTGCAATATGCTCACAATAACTCATGTATGTTCCTATTTTGTTTCCAATCATGTTACTATAATTATTTTAAAGTTAATCATCTTTTCCCCAGATTGTGAATCTCAAAAGGGCAATATCTGGCACATGGTAACTGCTTAAATAAAGTACTTATTATCTGGATGGGTGGATGAAGGATTGAATACAGTGTTGTATTTAATTATCTCTGCTTGACATCTCTGCTCTACCACAGAGGAGAGCGTGGAAAGAAAGGATACTTTATAAATGCAAAGGAAGTTTAAAATATTTAAAATTGGACAATCATTATTTAAATGATGTGCACAGTGGTGTGGAATGAGCAGAAAATGGACAGCTAAGACATGCCCAACCCTCAGCAATGAGCTCTCAATCCCCATCAAAAGAGTGTTCCACCATGCTGAGCAGTTTCTTTTTAAACATGGCCCAGAAAAGACCAGCCAATTGCTGCGTCTAGTGCCCATGCATTGTACCATAATCAACTGTGTTGCCTGATAAGAAATGAACCAGGATCAGTGTTCAAGAGAGGAGGATGTCTGCTCCAAGTTGTCACCTCTCCAAGACATGTTCAAGGATAATTAAGACAATAGCCTAGAACCTAGATCCCATGGACATAGAATTCCACTCTAAGCTGGGGAATGTGAAATTCTGCTCCAGGTCCAAGACCGACCACTTACAACCTCCTATGTTGTTGCCCCATGACCCAGGGTACAACAAGCCATCAGTCTACACCACTCATACCGGCTGCTGCTAAATCACCTACAAAATTTTCCAAGTTCACAGTCGATTTGCCCTGCATGCTAAGCTTGCTCTTTTGTGCCCATGTTTCTGTTGATGCTGTTTATACAAGGATTCCCCAGAGATTCAGGCTGACCTCAATTTTATGCTCAGATGCTCTTCCAAGGAGACCTTTTTTTTTTTTCTCTTTCCAGTGCTAGAAAAAAAAAATCAAACATTTCTTAGTATTATACGCCCTGGTTTGCAGGAACAACTGATGTAAGTTTGGAAAGGATTGCTTTTGATTGCTCTCTATGCCAGAAATTCAAATGCCCAAGTCTAATTCTTTGTGTGTGTAACTATTTCATAGCTATCAGATCTTGTAACCAGAGAGTATTGGGTGGATTTGGGGCATTTATTATTTAACTTTGCTTATCCTAAATGATACTCAGTATAAAACTTTAAAATGCTTTCAAACTGTGTACCTCAATCAGAACAAAGGAATAAAGCAGTTGATTTTTCTTTAGAATATTACATTACATGCAGCTGAAAAATTAAATTTTTCTGTATAATCTTGTGATGAAGTGAAAACTAATGAATCAGTTAAAAAACACTTAGGTGTTTGCCTATGTCATCTTTCTACTGTGTACGAAGAACCTATACTTCATACCATCTTATACTCTTAAAAAATTTTTTAAGAAAGAGAATTCAACAAAGTTACTTATTAGTGCTGTTGTAACCTCTAAAATTGATGGTTTTCTAATTTGATTTAGAATCTCGATGCTGAAGTTTTTAAAGTGATCTAGTGCATGGAAGACTCAATGTTCATCTTTCTCTATATAATGATGAAAATATTAAATTGATGCCTTAATAAAATCTAGAATTTGTTTACTACTGTACAAATATGCTAAGTGCTTTTGCATTCATTCATTCTCATTATATTCTTTGAAGTCAGAGCAGGAACTATTTTTGCCTCTTTTAAAACATGGGAATAAAAGTTCAAAGACTTGAGTTAACACACATGTACCTCTCCCCACATGTATGGTGTTTCAGAGAACTTAAGAGAGGAAGGGATGTTAAGTGAAAAAAAAAGATTCTCTGTCTTTCATTTTAAAATAAGTTTCATGCTTTACTTTTTTTTCTTGTTGTCTTCACCTTTAAAATATGTAAATTTTTTGTATTTAAAATGCTTCTTATAAAATTGAGTTTTTAGTTTGAAGCAGACTATTTAAGAGAGCAATTTTAGAAAAGATGTTATAAATTTAAATTATTCATGTTGGGCCAAATGTTAAATAGGAACTTAATTGCCTTCAAATTTGCAAAGCAACTAATTAGGCCTCTAGCCAGTTGAAATCACATAGTACTAACATGTAGCTGTACATTCAAATGCTCATGGAAAGACGGCAGATGCTCTTTTGAGAGTTTGCTCACTGGATAGCTGCACATGTCCAGTAGAGCTGTTTGTGGGTGCAAACCAGGACAAAACCACATCTGTAGCTGTATTAATATAGGCAGACCTCTGTACCCATGGATTCTGCATTCATAGATTCAAACAGTGGTGCATCAAAAACATTCAAATTTTTAAAAATCACATCTATATTAAATATGTGCAGAACTTTTTCTCGTCATTATTCCATAAATAGCACACTATAAGATCTATGTAAACAGTATTTGCATTGCAAAATGTATTATAAGTAATACAGAGATGACTTAAAGTATATAGAAGAATGCACAATAGTTATACACAAATATGCAATTTTGTACAAGGGCCTCGAGCATGAGTATCCACAGATTTCAGTATCCACCAGGGTTCTGGACCAATCTCAGGAATATCAAGTGAAGGCTTTATTATTTTCAACCTCTGACTTTCTAGTTGGGTCATCGGGGTTTTTTCCTTGGGAAGGTGTTTCTGTGAGAGATTTAGTTGTAGGAGATGAGTATGCTCCCTGTCTGTTTCCTGGCTCGCCACGTAATCTTCCCTCTGTCAGCCTCTGGCCTCGTGGGATGCCTGATCCACTGGGATTGCTTGGTCTTGGACTGTGAACCTCCAAACTATAAGCTGAAATAAACTTTTTCATTTATAAGTTAGCTCACGTCAGGTATTTTAGTTAAAGTTACAAAAAGCTAACTAATAAAGAAAATTGGTATCAGGAATGGGGCTGTCAATTTTCTGTATTAACTAGCTTACTGTTCCTTTAACTAATAATTCCTTAGAGTAGCTCTTTGGGAAGCAAAGGTTTACTTTGGCTTACATTTTCAAGGTTCAGAGTTCAAGATTGGACAGCCCAATTGGTCTAGCATCTGGTGGAGACTGGCAGTGGTGGAGTGTGTGTGGAGGAACAGTTGCATGGTGAACCAGGAAGCAGAGAGAGCAGTGGGGTCAAACATGGCTGAAACAGCCAAACCTCTGGTGACAACTACCTTCCAGGGCAAGACCCAGTGACCCAAAGACTTCCAAATGGCCTCACCTTCTAGCTGCCATTATAGATCAAGTCTCCACCCTAATCCATCAACAGTTATTTTAATCCACTAACTATTAACATAAAGACTTAGGGTTTAAATGGCTGCATGAGTTTGGGAAACCAAGTCTTGTTTAATGCGTAACAACATTCAAATTTAAACTCTACATTTTCTAATTTTAATTTAATTTCCTTTCTTTTTCCTCCCAGGGATATGACACAGAAAATTCTCTGGTGTAAAAATTTCTCAAGCTATTTTTTGTGAGTCATAATTTAGTCTCTGCAGAGCCTGCACTGAGTATCTAGGGCATTCATCATGAAACCAACTGGAAGAGAAAGATTTGCTTTAGAGAAGACTCCTGCATTGGTGAAGTAGGCTTGCAATTAAGTCAGTCAAGAAAAGAAATATAACTAACAAGAAGAGATAACCCAATAGGTAAGTTGGTAAATACCTAGTATTGTTTTAAAATAGGCATTAGACTATGTTTACTATAATATTAATTTTCATGAGGCTTAGGATAAAAACATAAGAGATAAAATAAATTAAAATAAATTTTAAAAGCTATACAATTCATGTTATATAAAACTATAATAATATGTGTTATTCAAATGTGTAAGCTAAAATCTTCAGCAGCAACACCAAGGAAAACAATCCTTAAAATACTATTTAATTTTTAAAATGTGGACTTGAGAGATAAAAAATAGACTGAAATGAAATATTAAGTGCATCACATATAATTATATTTGATGAAATAATTAAAAATTAGTAAACACACTGGAAATCTAAAATATATGAAGAGAAAAATAGAAGTAGAGCCAAAATTTTCATTAACACAAAAAAGACACTGTAGGCAAAATGACCTCACTTTCATTAAAAAGTAAGTCATGTATATTTTTAAAGGGCCAGTAAAAAAGTCTATTACATTGACATGGTCTTCTTGCATCTGTGCTAAAATACATTTATAATTTATTGCTTTTGCAATTAGAGAATCTACTAAATACTTAAAATAAAAAGAGGTGAAGAGCCTGAGTAGAACTGAGGGGCGAAGACCTGGCAGGCACGACTGGATCTGAGCAGCTCTGAGGGCTTCTCAGGGCCAAGGACCATGGTGCAGGAGGCAGCTCAAAGCCCTTCAGCTCTGGCCTTGAAGACAGGACCCTGTATCTGCTGGCCAGCTTTCTCTCCCTCATGACTCCATGCTGGTCAGCCTTCACTCAACCTCCAGGAGGAAAAGATGCCATTTCCAGGAGGTCACACTGTAGCCCAAATATCTGGGAGTCAGGAAAAAAACCATTCAGATCTAAGGCTGGTCATTTCGCAATGACAGAATTTACTAGATAAAACCCAAAATTATGATTAGGGTTAAATGCTTAGAATTCTATATTTTTCTCCCCATGTTGTTTAGAAAGTCACTTAGCTCTAGTTTCTTCATATGCAGAGTAACTGGAGTCTATGTCCCCCATTTTCTTTATTGGCAACTACATCACACATATAGAGGAAACAAAGCAATTACATGAGTGAGTTTAGCTGGGGCAAATGCTATGTAAAATTGTTGGCTTAACCAAAAGAAGCAAAGATTACAACAAGCCTTAAATTAATTTAAATCTCTCCCCCAAGCAAATATTTTACTGATTACAAAATCTGTGGAGTATTTGATAAAGCAAGTCTTCAATGATACAAAGCAGACTTTTGAGAAAGTAATTGCAGAGATTTTTAAACAATGTCTAATCACTGACTGGAAGTTCAATGTACAGTAAAATATATATATATTCACTGTTTTGTTAACTATGTAATCGTATAAGAGGGTACTTCAAAGAGTTCATGGAAAATTTAGTTAAGATACATTTATTTTGGTGTAAAAATTTAAAATCCATGCATAATTTTTTCATGTTATCCATGTCTATGAACTTTTGAAGATTCTCAAATGGAAATCAGAAAAGCCTTCTTTCAATTGGTTGCCAAGAACAGATCTACTGACTTGCAGAAAATAAATCTTATGGGTAATATGCATATTTTATATTAAAAAGCATATTTCAGTACTGTCATTCCAGCTGTCCTCTTTTTTGTAGGTGTATGCACACAGACACATGCACAGAACCTCAAGCACTCACATGGCTCTTGCTATTTTCTCTCTAGAACCTTGTATTAGTTTCAGAAACAACACAGTCAATCCTTCTTCAAATAGAATAATAGTCTTTAGAATTGCAGTTTTTAAAGCACAGCTGTTGCGAGCTGCAGTCCAAAGTTAATATTTTTATGCCATGTTTTTAACTCAGCCTCCAAAAATCCTTCTTTGTGAAAAACAGACACACATACTCAATTATTTATAGCCTCTGGAAAATAAAACGCACCAACACACACACACACACACACACACACACGACCACCATTCCTGCGATAGTTTCTGGATACGAGAGAAACAATCACAGCAGATGTGCAGCATATTACAATGTTCACAGAAATATAATGCATGTGAAAGTGAGATAACACTCCTGCTTACCCCACATCACACGGCCTACCCTCTGCCTTCTCAGTGAGGATGAGGGCAGAGGGATCCAAGCAAGTTTATGAGGCCATCATGTGACCCCACTGCCGGCCAAAGATTCTGCTACTAAATAAGAAGCTATAAATTTCTTTCTCATTAAATACTTAGTCATCTTCTCAGAAAGACTTTATACCTAACTCCTCTAGATCTTGTGTGTAACAGGTGTCCAAAGCCATCTCTCCCTCTGGAACATTTTCTATTAAATATCTCTTTGTATGAAACTTTACACTGTCCTCTACACAACTTGGAATGCCTAAACTTGATTTCTGTGTAGGCAACCACATGTATATCTAGAATGCTTCCAATCCCTTTTGGAATACATTTGTATGTATCCAGTTATGTGTTTAATGCAAAAACATACTAATTTTTAAAGACTGTTCTCTTCACTAACTACTTAACAGAATCGTCTATAATCTCAGGTAATTCGAAGTACTTTTGCTTTTCTCAGTGATAAGAATAGCATATTGAAATATTGTATTCAGTGCTTAAATATAATGGGCCTTTCTTTTCCTATCCATATTTTTAGAAATTCCTCTACTCCCTGGCAAGGGCCACAGCTTCTCATCACCTGGCAAGCGTGCATGACACAAGTCCAAATAAAATCCTAAAATAATGAAGGAATCAGTTACGAAACCTGTCTATCACAAGGGCATAAGCCTACATTTTCAAATGACTCCTCCAAGTATGGATGATGGTTGCTCATGTCTCTTTGCACTGTGGCCTCACATCTGTGGAAGTGTTGGCACGTCTTCCTTTCTTTCCTGACCCTGGTTCTTCCTTTACTGTGCAAAACTCACCTCTGTGAATTTTACAACATTTCTGTAATTTGTTTCTTTATCACCCATTTTATGTTTCTGATTAATCGCACAATAGACCTAAGCCATGCACTCGGTATTAAGATCTGGCATTTACCCAGTTGCATTGCCTGTGGGATGACCCACTCTTTCAAGCTACATAAAACATATTCTGCATCACATTTCAGATTAAGGGAATTGCCTTGAGTATGAAGAGAGATGCTCTTCTTCCACATAAATTTATGCCAGTCATCTCTGCGAGGGTTTGCAAGGATATTAAGAAGCTCAGTCTCAATTTTCATTTCCAACAGCAGACCTCAGAGCAATATTATTTCTTAACTCAGCCACTGTGATAGCCCTATAAACAATGTCTCCATATTTATTATGCCACATCAATCAATTCTAATATGTAAATCAACCCTACTTTATAATATACTCATTTGATACAAATATGCTATCAATATTTGCCTTACAAGAGGTTTATTTGCTCACATTTTGGAAAACAAAATCCAGCGACATAAATATTGCTTACGAGGTCCTTACAGGTCTGTACCCCACTTAACTTTGTAGACTCCTTTTCAACCTGGCTCCTTGCTTCAGAAACCCCCTTTCCTCTAGTTAATGGAACATTTTTCCTTTCTTCAACATAGTTTCTCATCATCAATTGGCTAACACCTATGTATTAGTTTTCCAGGAAGCTTTTAAGCACCCCCTAAATTGTGTTGGCACTCCCTCTTCATATTGCTGTCACTAAATCCTTTTTCCTTCTAATCACCATCATGGCATCCAACATCTACATCTCAATTTCCAGCCCACTAATGGCATTCCTCACTAGCCTGAAAATTCCTAAAAAATGGCAATATATTCATCTTGCTCTCAATTATATCATGTGATTCCTGCTCAAGGAATTCATTGGTCACAAAAATATTTGTTAAATGAATGAAAATTTCTCATCACACTACATGTATCCTTTCCTCCCTTAGACTCCCTAAACTACTGGTCTTGTTAGGTAATGGCAATAATAACAACTCAAAGGACTGGGAACATAGGGAAGTGCCTATTACTGCCCTGCCATTTGATACATGAGAGCACACTGGACCAAAGACATGAGGCAAAGTGCTCCAGGATACTGAGCTGGGGGAAGCAGTCTCCAGGCCTGCCTGAATCCAAATATTTCACATCCCTAGTCTGTGTTTCCTGCACTAACCGAAGCTACTTACCACCAGCCAAGACTTCTTACTAACTCCTTTGAACAAAGTTCTTGAGACATTGACCAAATATTGATTGGGTGGATAACTTATTTCATCAATTTTCTTGCTGCTTGGCCTTGATTTATTCCTATTGCATTAACTCTAATTTTTTTAAATGTATTTATTTGGAGTAGAGATTTGAGAGACAGAGAAGGAAAGAGAGAGGGGGAGCTCCCTCATCCTCCTCTTCACTCCCCAGATGTCTAGAATGGCCAGGGCTGGGTTGGGATTGAAGCCAGCAGCCAGGAACTCAATCCATATCTCTTGTATAAGTGAAAGGAACTCAAGCACTTGAGTTAGCACTGGTTGCTTCCCAGGGTCTGCATTGTTAGAAGGAAGCCAGGATCAGGGTATGGAAACCAAGTACACCAATATGGGATGTGGGCATCTTAACTGGTGTCTTAACTTGGAGGCCTAACGCCCATGCAAATTTCATGAACTTTTTCAAAATATGAGAACCAAGACTCTTTGTTTTGTTGTTGTTGTTGTTGATAGAGATCTTTAAAATATTGGGGACGGGCATTGTGGTGTAGCAGGGAAAGCTGCCAGCTGCGGCACCGGCATCCCATATGAGCACTGTAGTCCCAGCTGCTCCACTTCAGATCCAGCTCCCCGCTAACATGCCTAGGAAAGCATCAGAAATGGCCCAAGAGCTTGGCCCCCTGCACCCACATGGCAGATTCAGAAGAGGCTCCTGGCTCCTTGCTTCAGATTGGTCCAGTTATGGCTGTTGTGGCCATATGGGGAATGACCCAGTAAATGAAAGATTCTCTCATTCTCTCTCTCTCTCCCCTCACCCTCCCCCCCGGCCCCGCTTCTCAAATAAACATGTAAATATTTTTTAAAAAAATATCATGGGTGTTAAGTACTTTTTTTCAAAACAGGTTCTCAGTACACATTATTTGGAAGACAAAGTAAGACAGTATTTCTGGGACATTATCCCTGATGCATACTGAGTGCATAGTTTTTTGGAAGTAAATCATTTACAAGAATGTCTGAAGCTGTTTTTGCCTGTCTTGGCCTCTTTATTTTAACGTGGGAATAGGAGAAGAGATGAAGCTTGCTAACATGCTAATTTCACTTCATTTCCACCACTAGAGCTCTGTCCCAGCCTTAAGACACTTAGTGTTAGTGGCACCTTTTGGTGTGATTTCCCTGGTAACTCATCACACTGTGATTCTGTCCCAGCAAGTCCATGCTTCAATGACCATTTGAGGTTCATTTGGTGTCACATTTTTCAGGACTCAGAAATTATACTTGTAGGACTATGCATTCAAAATGCTGGTTCTGCCACTTGTATGTGCTATTATTTAAGCAAGGTAACAATTCTAACAATGATTTCTGTATTTACAGAATGAGGATGGGAACCCAAATAACATATACTAGAGAGGCTAAAATTTAAAACACTGACATCTCAATTTTTTGACAAGAATAAGAACAAAATGGATATGTGGTCTGTGGGAATGAAAAACAGCACAAAGTTTTGTAAAAAGCTTGACAGATCCTTACAAAAGGAAACATGCTCCTCCATTGGAACATAGGGATTCTATTTCTCAATATTTACTAATGAAAGTAAAAAAAAAATCCATAGAAAAAGTAAACACAAATGTTCAGAGTAGTAGCTTTATATATAAACTATCTTCAATAGGCAACTCAAATACACTTCTTAAAAAGAACAGGAAAATTATGGTATTATACATAAGTTGCAATAATATTCAGCCACAGAAACAAACTGATACAAAAGCAACCTAGATGAACCTCAAAAACTCTATGATGAACAAAAGATACCAGCCAAGAAAGAATACACAGTATGATTCCATTTGTATAACATTCCAGAAAAGGTATATTTAAGGTACTGTGACAGAAAGCAGATCAGTGGTTACCTCTGGATGGGGAGAGAACTGACTGGACGGAGCATGTATGGGGTGGCAGGAAGGATCTAAATCTTTAACTAGGATGACAGTCACATCAATGAACAGATTTGTCCAATTCATTGAACTATTCATTTAAAATTCATATGTTTTATTGTATGTAAATTAAGCCTCAATAAAGAAGTAAAGAAATGTATTCACTCATACTGTACTTGTGTCTGAAGGAACAATTTTCAAACTGCAGTTCTGGGTCTGTAATGTGAGCATAAGGAACATACCCTGATTAACGGCTAGAAAAACCATTAGATTCATTCTTGTACTGTAAATAGGACACGGAGGGGGCCACAGACTTTTGATTGCTGGGAAACAATCGTGGCAAATTCACTGTGGTAAATGTCACTTGGAGCCCTCCCATCGCGTGTCATAAATTGGAGCTTGGCTCCAGCTGACCACACGCCTCCCAGAACACATTTTCATATACCCTGCTTTATCTTGGGGGTGGAAACGTAAACACATTGTACTGGTTGTTTTTAAACAGCTTTCTTCAAGGAAACCTAAGAAGCAAGCAGTGGTAAAACAATTTAATTTTTTCAATGATAATAACAAATAAGCATTAACCATATGAAAATACTTCAAAAAAGTCATCAAAATTGAATTAAAAGAAGTTAATGTGGTTCAAAACTTTTTTGAAATTTGAAAATAAAAGAGGTCTTTGAAAAGTTCATGGAAAATGTTGACGGTTAGAGACTATGCTGCTATTTGAGATGAAACATTTAGGTTAGTATCTGGGGAAATGTCAGGTTGCTTTCATTAGAAGTCACACCACTGAGGCCCACCTTCGTTTTTCTCTCTTTTTAAGAGTAACTGTGCAGACTGATAGAAGCTGAATTTCTTGAGAACAGTTTTAAGTTTGTTTTCCCTTATTTTCATGTATCAAGTAATTGGTCACAGGAAAGACTGTGTAACTCGCAAAAAAGAATCATTAAAAACAAACATACAAAGCAAATTTAAAGAGAAAAAAGTCAATAATTGTTTTGTGGTTTCAAAGTTTAATACTGCAAATACAAAGCAATCTATTATTTCTTACAAAGCATTCCACAAAGTAAGTGCATTAAGAACGAATCGATGGGTAAGAGGACTAAGAATGTAGCTACTAATGGCATGTGTTGAATTCAAAGTTGGATAAAATGGAAGTTATATTAACTAAGTATAACTGTTTTCCTCCCAACACTTTATTGCTGTGTGTCATATTAGGCACTTATAACATTCTCCCTCTTTCAAAGTACAACTTCCTTTCATAATTATGGTGATGGAACATATTTTTTTCCTACATTTCTGCTTTATCCTGTATAGAACTTCTTAGACTAATTCTTCAAAAACCAAGTGCTGAACGAATTAACTAAGAGTGCACTATAAATGGTATCCACATTAAAAATGAACTGGATCCTAGACACTATAAGTGTCTAGGCAGTTTGAGGAAAGTAGACAGCTGACCATCTCTAGCCTTCTCAGCCCAAATTCAAACTAGTATTGTTTTAAAGCATGATGGGGTAAGTGTATTTTGTCTACACTGTCCCCAAATTTCTTTAAAGCTCTAATAGTAAATATGAGAAAGTAAAATGTAAACTTACAAATAAGTATCTCTGAGAACATTTAAATGTATTCTTCCATAGAATTAGGACCAAAAAGGCATTATTCCAAATAAATCAGTGACATGAAAATATATAATGAAAGGACCAAATTAAGTGTGATACATACTGACAACAGCTCCTATTGTTAGTTTTCCCAAGAAATCAAGAATCTAATGGTTTTTCTAGCCGTTAATCAGGGTATGTTCCTTATGCTCACATTACAGACCCAGAACTACAGTTTGAAAATTGTTCCTTCAGACACAAGTGCCCTCTAGGGTTCACTACGGAGGTTAAAAAAAAATAGGACTCTTTAGAGTGCTACTGTTTTGCCAGATCATTCTCAACCTTCAGACACTACTGGCTCCCAATAAACACGCTTGGGCAAGTTTTGGAACTACATTCCAACACAGTGCAGCCATTAGAGTCTGACAACAGTCTAAAGTAAGTAACAAGATTTGAAATTAATATTCCATATTTAAATTTTAACTGTCCATAAAATCATTGAGTTGAGTTAGATGATAAATCTTATGTTTGTTATCCTTTTCATTTAAATAAAAAAAATAGAAATCTAGAAAAGTGTAAATGACTTGCCTAAGTAGTATACATACATGCCACAGGTACCCCCAAATTCTCCTGAGTTCTGAGTTAGGGCTCCTTTCATTGCACTATATTCTACCTGCCGCTTCACTCCATCATGTACTTGGTTGTTCTCTCAACCTTATTGGGTAGGATCTACTTCTAGGATGTTTTTTGCATGACCAAAATTTAAGGCCATCGTCTATTGATTCCAAAGGAGTTCACTGATATAAAACTCCTACAGCAGTTTTAATACTCTGACTAAAGAGCCCAGAGCACATAAGCAACTCATTTCTCTTCAACAAAAGAGATTTATGGAGGAAATAGTTCTCTGTTAATTAATATAGTTTTTGTAATCTTCTAACAATCAAAAGTTCCCAGAGGATGGAGTACAGTTCTGAAACACTTCTCACCCCTTGAGTTAAAACATCAAAATACTTTATTAGAATGGGTTTTGTCTTATTCAAAATAGCCTGCAGTGTATATGGTTACATTTCCCTTAAGACTCCTTAGTTTTGATACCATTGTAAAATTGATTTATTTCTGAGTATATTTACAGGGTCTTTCTGAAGATATGAGCAAAAAAATCTCAGAGAAATAAAGGAAATCAATTACTGTTTGCCGGTTATATTTCCTGTCATTAACAAGAAAAATAATAATAACTTCTTCCCATTTATGACTCCAGAAAACAAAATGCTGCAGTTTGCTAATTTAGTTTGTTTAATTTAGGGAGAAATTTTGTGTTGATGTGAGAACGGGTTAGCACTACTGTCATCTTGAAATATGTTCAAAACAGTACAATCTGAGTATTTAATTTTTATCTCATGGTACATTCTTCAATGAACTTCAAGCATTTAAAATAATTTCTTATGTTTATAATAAAACCATGTTGCCAATGGTTGAAAGGTGACAATGGAAGGAACTTTTAATTATATTTTAGTATTCATTGATATAGGAAATCTGCTGTGCACTTAAGAATGATACAAAAAGAAATTCAAGAGTATGAGAAGAAAGCCCTTTTCTTAAAAGATCTTAAAATTAACAGAAGGAAACAAAAGAACTGCACCTAATGCCAGTGCAAGGTAGCAGAAGAGGAGGACTGAAGAATAGGAGTAGGGGCCGGCGCTGTGGCATAGCAGGTAAAGCCACAGTCTGAGGTGCCAGCATCTCATATGGGTGCTGGTTCAAGACCCAGATGTTCCAGTTCCGATCCAGCTCTCTAATTATGGCCTGGGAAAGCAGTAGAAGATGGCTACATCCTTGGGCCCTTGCACCCTTGTGGGGGACCCGGAAGAAGCCCCTGGCTCCTGGCTTCGGATCAGCACTGCTCCAGCCATTGCAGCCATTTGGGGAGTGAACCAGCGGATGGAAGATTCTCTCTGCCTCTGCCTCTCTGCAATTTTGCCTTTCAAATAAATAAATCATTAGGAGAGAAAATTCATACTTCCTTTGCTTTAAAAAAAAAATAGGAGAAAACAGTGGTAAGGTCTCTCCAAAAAGAGTGATTAAATCCAGGTTAGAAAATATAAATTTCGGCCAAAATTGGTACCACCATGTAAACAATCACTTACAACAGGACCTTGTTTTCTTACTACTCATCTTTAGTTCATAAACAATGCCTCTTGTTTCTATACTATTAAATTAAATTAAATTTGACCCAATGCTGCCTATGTAAGCAGCAAACTGCAACTTAACGTAGCATGCAAACAACCTGCGAACCTAACGAGTATATTCTGGTAACAGGTAGCCGAGAGTCAGCTAATCAGAGCAGCCTCACTCCAGCAAGTCACAGTCCAGCTGTAACCAATCAAGCTGTTTCTGTAAATCACTGCCTTTTCCTGTCCATAAAAGCTGCCTGCCCACTTGGCTGAGTGGGGCAGTCTAAATCTCTAGTGGTTGTCAGTGTTGCTATACTGGGGAATTACTTTTTTACTCAAATAAACTCTGGTAAATTTTTCTTTAACAATACTGAAGTATATTTTAAATCCACCCACCACTTCTATGCCCACACTGTTCCAAGTAACTGTCACCTCTCGCCTTAGCTAGTATAATCATCTGCAGTCTTGATCCCACTCTTAATTTCTAATCTACTCCCTGCACAATCATAGTAAACATTTTTGGAACCTGAAACAGGTCACGTACATTTCAAACCTTCCAGGGTCCAGCTGTCTGTCACAGCGTGCAGCACGCTAGTACTATTTGCTTCCTCTGCTTGCGCGCCATCAGCTCTTTTGTACAGGTGGTGGAGATCTGGCTCATGTCCCATGCCTGGAATTGGAGAATGAAAACCCCATTTCCCAGATTCACTCCCATAGTGGTCTCGGCTATCATTTAGTTCCTGCCAACTAGATTGCATGAGACTGGAAGAAGAGATTCAGAAATTTCTACTGCTTTTTTTTTTTTTTTTTTTTTTTTTTTTTTGACAGGCAGAGTGGACAGTGAGATAGAGAGACAGAGAGAAAGGTCTTCCTTTGCCGTTGGTTCACCCTCCAATGGCCACCAAGGCCGGCGCGCTGCTGCCAGCGCACCGCACTGATCCGATGGCAGGAGCCAGGTACTTCTCCTGGTCTCCCATGGGGTGCAGGGCCCAAGCACTTGGGCCATCCTCCACTGCACTCCCTGGCCACAGCAGAGAGCTGGCCTGGAAGAGGGGCAACCGGGACAGAATCCGGCGCCCTGACCGGGACTAGAACCTGGTGTGCCGGTGCCGCAAGGCGGAGGATAAGCCTAGTGAGCCGCGGCGCTGGCCTCTATTGCTTTTATATCGCATGTTCTCAAAGAAGGGCTTGGGTTTTCTGAGGAAGCTGGCAATGTGTGCCTGTATCCCAGTTGTATCACGGGCCCCTTGCTGGCCCAATTCTATAGCTTGGCTCTCAAGGTTGTTGTTTCTTCTTATGCCCTTCCTAATGACTCTGTTTTCATCCTGTCTTTTCAAGCAAACTAAGGTGGATTCTAAACCCTATTGTTCGACCCAGGATGATGTATTTACTTTGTTTATTTACTATCACATCTTTTTAAAAGCTTATTTATTTTCTTTTGTTTTTCTCTGCTGAGCTATGCTTTGCTCTCTCTATGCTTTGCTAGAGAGCGGTGTCTATTCACTCAGGATGTTCCCTGAGATTTCAGCATCAAAGCCAACCACAGAATTTGTTACACCTGTCAGGACTCGTGAGGCAGACTATGAGCCTATACTGTTCTGTCTTTCTAGCACTTGACTAGGTCTCTGGACTGGGAATAAGTGGCCAAGAAATAAATGTGTGGCAAATGACGTCATCTCATTATATTCTTTATCTGAGAATAGTAAGAAGTTCTGAGAGGTCAAATAACTCTTCCAAGGTCAAATCTATTGTTTGGAGGTTACTTTAGTTCCAGCATTATCAGACAGAACAAATGAATTACCCTTCTCCCTCACCATTTGTTACAGATCAAGCAGGCATGTCTGAAATTCTGACCATTTTACTTCTAAGGTTAGAAATATTTTGTTTAATTTAAATAGTCACAGAGAAAAATTGTAAAACTTTTTACATTTATTTTCATTTTATTTGGAAAGGGGGTGGGGAGAGAGAGAGAGAGAGAGAGAGAGAGAGAGAGAGAGAATGAGAGAAGACTGAGAGAGAGAGCTCAATCTTCCATCTGCTGGTTGATTCCCCAAAAGTCCACAACAGCCAGGGCTAGGCCAAGGTGAAGTCAGGGTCTTGGAACTCATCCAGGTTTCCCCTGTGGGTGCAAGGACACAAGTACTTGACCCGATCCTCCCTGGAGGCATATTAGCAGGAAGCTGGAATGGGGAGAACTGAGACTCTAACCAGGGCTCTCCAATATGGAATGTAACATCCTGAGTGGTGTCTCAACCACTGCAACTAGCACCTGCCCCTGACAGAAAATTTAATCCCACTTTGAATACTTAAAAATTTTAAAATATGTAGAGTGCTTTCTAGCCAAAACCTTCTCAGAAGTCTTTCTAGTCTCAAACTGCAAAATCATTTTTACAGTGCTTGAAATCGAATTCTAGCTTTGCAAACAAAAGTATGTGCGTAAGCGTAAATTCCACGTATTTTTTGAGAGTCTATTTATTTATTTGAAAGGAAGAATATAGAGGGAGATGGGGTGGGGGGAGGGGGTTATCTTCCAGCTGCTGGTTCACTCCCAACGGCTGCAAAGCTGGGGCCAGGCCAGGCTGAAGCTAGGAGCCTATCTCCCACAGGGTGGCAAGCGGTCCCAGTACTTGTGTTACATTCTGCTGCTTTCCCAGATACATTAACAGGGGCCTGGATTAACTTGAATCAGCACCCATATGGGATTCCAGTGTTGCAGGTGGTGGCTTAATCTAGTGTGCCACAAGGCCATGTCAAATGCTTCCTGTTAACGATAATATTCCTCATGACTTTTTTTTTTTGACTAGATAGCTTTATATTTGACTCAGACTCATTTGGTATAACTGAAATATAAATAAATCCTTTGTCTAGATGCTTATCTAGAAAATACAAAATGAATTAAGAAATAAAATCTTATTTTATTTTGCAGCTAAAATCCTGACATGGTATCAGTTTTTTCATATGGTTACATGGTGAAAAAAATGCTATTAGGTTAATTAGGAATCTAACAACAACAACAAAAAAAGAAACATGAAATTAGAGTGGGAGAGATGATAATTATTTTTGTTTTATTCCATTTACCATTCCTAGTTTTGGAATTGGTATTTTTATTGGACAATGTGATTAGAAATTTGTATTAAATATATGTGTATTCTATGGCAGTATATCTAAAGGTTCCTATTTCATTCTGGAGAAATCAACTGATGTTTTGATAGGTAGGCAAATCATTTTATATATAAAATAAAAACACACCTATATTTTCAATTATCCAATGGTCTTTTGATGTGATTTTCATTTTTAGGAAATTAGGGATCACTACAAATTTAAAATTTGTGATACTTTCTAAAACAATAGGTTCTTCTTTTTTTTCTTTTTTGACAGGCAGAGTGGACAGTGAGAGAGAGAAAGAAAGGTCTTCCTTTGCCATTGATTCACCCCCCAATGGCCGCCACGGCTGGCGCGCTGCGCTGATCCGAAGGCAGGAGCCAGGTGCTTCTCCTGGTCTCCCATGGGGTGCAGAGCCCAAGGACCTGGGCCATCCTCCACCGCACTCCCTGGCCACAGCAGAGAGCTGGCCTGGAAGAGGGGCAACTGGGACAGAATCTGGCGTCCGACCGGGACTAGAACCTGGTGTGCCGGCGCCGCAAGGTGGAGGATTAGCCTAGTGAGCCACGGTGCCGTCTCTTTCTGTTCTAATAAGTGGCTTTGACCATAAAACTTATTACATTTTAGGGATTCTTAAATTTTGAGTTTAAATTGGACACCAGTAGGCATCTGGCACAGTGGCTTAGGTCACCGCTTGGGACATCAGCATCCCATATAAGTGTGCTTGATTCAAGTTCCAGCTGTTTTGCTTCCAATCCAGCATCTTTCTCAGGATATGCATTAGGTGACAATGGCTGGTCATCTCAGATTAAGAACCCAAACCTTGACCAGCATTAAAATAAAATATTTTCCTTTTGTTGAAGAGACAGTTCTTACTTCAAATCTAGTTTTTGTCATCTTTCATCTTTCACTCTGTCTGAAACCTAGTTCTCCCCCTAAAGCTAGTTCTGGAAGCCTCCCTTCTTTCCCATCAGTGGAAGGGATTCTGGAGTGAAAGTAACCTGGATGGGGCTGGACTGTGAAGTACTAGGCTAAGCCTCCGCCTGCGGTGCTTAGATCACCCCACATGGGCGCTGGTTCGTGTCTCCACTTCTCCTCTTCCAATCCAGCTCTCTGCTTATGGCCTGGGAAATCAGTAGAAATAGGAGAAGATGGCCCAAATGCTTGGACCCCTGAGCCTCTGGCCACTGGCTTTGGATGGCTCAGGTCCAGCCGTTGTGGCCACCTGGGGAGTGAACCAGTAGATGGAAGACCTCTCTGTCTGCCTCTCTTTCTCTCTGTCTGTAACTCTGCCTCTCAAATAAATAAATATTTTGGGAAAAAAGAAAGTATTTTTGGATGCAGAGTCTCATCCATAACCACAGCCCTCCCTAGTTGTTCCATCACTTGCAGAATCCATAGGTTCTGTCTCAGCCACTTTATCACCTTGTCAATCTTTATAACCATTCCATAATTCTAAGCCCCTCCAACCAACCAGCTGTCTTTAAGTCATCATAACCTCTTCCCTTATGGTATCTGGTAGAACAAATCCACTTGCTACAATGCCTGTCCTATTATCATTTTCAGGCTCTGGGTAGAGACTGCATCATATTTACAATCAACAATCCAGCAAAGATCTCCCTAACACACTTTCTTCTTCAAGTCACTGATGGTTCTTAAATACCCCACTGACTGTCATATTTGTCTCCCTGATGGAAAGTCCTGAGTCCTATATCTATTCTGCCTGACCTTGCTTGAAGGAGTCTCATGCTCTCTACCCAACCATTCTAACTCCTTCATCAAACACGATAATGTTCAATGAACATATTCCTGTTCACTATTTTTGTTCATGGTTTCTTCTACCAGGCTTGCCTTTTCTCTGACATCCCAAAAACCTATGTCAAAGCAAATGCTGCCTTAAATTATATCGCATCTCTCATGGAGTCTCATTCTAGAAACTAAAGCCATTAAATGTATATGGATGACCACACATATTAAAATTCCAAAATGTGTATTATGTAACAAAGTATTTACTCTGTAGTTGGTAGCAGCATTGCTCAAAATATTCAAATACTCTATCTCCAGGACCATATCCCTTCAGAAGATTGCATATGCCTGTGCCTCACTGACAGTAGGCTTCACCATGTAAATAACTTTGTCTAAAACCACTAAGTGAAAGTGACCCATGCAATTTCTTGGCAGAAGGAAGAAATTTAACAGATACTGTATGCTTAACATTAATACAAACACAATGTCCCTATTAACACAGAAAATATCTTTTTTTTTTTTTTGACAGGCAGAATGGACAGTGAGAGAGAGAGACAGAAAGAAAGGTCTTCCTTTTCTGCTGCAGCCAGTGCACCGCGCTGATCCGAAGCCAGGAGCCAGGTGCCTCTCCTGGTCTCCCATGCAGGTGCAGGCCCCAAGGACTTGGGCCATCCTCCACTGCACTCCGGGGCCACAGCACAGAAAATATCTTAAAAGAGGGATAGAAAGAAATGCAAGAATTCATTTTTGCTTTTTACATTGGTTCAAATTCAGTAGAAAAATTTTGAAGAAATGGGGATTACAGAGAGTTTTAAATTTGTAGGTCATATAAATCTTTTAAAATGTGTATTATATATAATTAAAATAGTAGTTATAATAAAGAAATAAATGATAGGATAAAGCAACAACTATATAAATATTAAATTAAAACATTTTTGAGATTTTTATTAACCATAACAGACCAAAACAAATTATCAAGTTAATGTTTTTATATTGGAACTGGTGGTCTAGGTACTGTTTTCTGTACGGAAAGCTTCAGAAGATTTTCAGAGCTGTAAATTAATTTAGTGCAACATTCAAGCAGGAAATGGTTATCTTTCTGTGTAATTTTATCTAGGATAGCACTTGAAAAGTTTATCTTTGCTTTATGTAACTTTTGTGGAAATTTTCCTTCTCAGATCTGATCCATAATTTAGTATGTGTAATTAACACATGTAATGATGTGTTAATGATCTCTTATTTATACAGCATCTAGCTTCAATGAACACAAAGTACTCTATTTACTTAATTTATTCTCTAAACATATGCATCTGGAACTATCATTGGACTTAAATTAACTCTACTAAAGAGTAGATCTCTTTAGAAGAAGATTTATTTAAGGGCAAGAATAAAAAATTAAGACATGCAAATATTCTTTTGTATGACAAATTTATTTGAGGCTTTAATTTACAATTAGAGTACATGAAAAGTGCTTCCAAACTCCTATCAGTGTTCATCAGCGGGCTCCTGATGACTACCTAGAGCCTTAAATTTTTATTAGCATCATAAGAAGAACTTAATTTGTAATGAAAGGCTACTTTGCAATTGTGGCTAATTCTACATTTACCTGCCTCTATAATTTGCTTCACTTATGGCTGTCTCTTACATTAATATTCATTACAAAAGCCCCATTTTAATATTACTTGATTTGACAGAAATGCATTAGCGATGACAAATGCTTCATAATGCACTCAGACAGTATTAATGCAAGCAGAGCCCACGGTAATTATTGCTATTTAAACACACAGATTATTCCTTTTGGTCTGCTTTTTAAAATTGGAAATAAAATCTGCAGCCACAAGAGATTAAAACTATCTGCTCTTTAAATACACTTTGTATAAGTGTCATTTCCCCATATTAAAAGAGCCATCTACAGAATGTATGGTGGATCCATACATTTATACAGAAAGAAGGATGGACTGCTCTCTGTTAGGGGAGAAGAAAGACCTCAGGAGGTGGAGTGTTCAGTTTCACAGTCAAGATAAGGCCTCTCTGGTCACTGAATGTCAAATTGCTCATTGCAGAGGTTCTTTTACATTACTAACTCCCTATCCTCATCACACCCAGCCAAATCACTAGATCGTTTAAAAAAAAAAAAAAGAAGGATCTTTAATGATTACTAGAAGGCAGATAACATACAACATATGGCCTGGTTCACTAATAGCTTATTGTTTTTTTTAAAGACTATTTATTTGAAAAGCAGAGAGAGCTCCCACCCACTGGTTGACTCCCAGATGTCCACAACAGCCGAGGCTGTGCCAGGCTGGAGTCAGGAGCCAGGGACTCCATCCAGGTCTCCCACATGTTTGGCAGGAACCCAAGTACATGGGCCATAATCTGTTGTCTCCGAGAGTGTTTACTGACAGGAAACTGGATCCTTAAGTGTGGAGTAGCTGGAATTCCAACCAGGTACTCTGATGTGAGATGCGGGCGTCCCAAGTGACCAGTCAACCTGCTGTGCCACAATGCCTGATCTTAATACAGTATTTGATGATACTGATGTACTTGCTCAATTTTGTAAGCTCAGTACATAAATGTAGTTATCTTCCCTAATTTAGAGGGCATAGATCTTTTCAAAGTGTAAGTAGTGACCTATAATTCAAACATATTCACATATATATTTGCCTGTGTTCAGAATTTTAACCAAATGACAGTATCATTAACTGTAATTTACAAGTAAAAATAAATCCTTACATCTCATCTTTAGAATGCACATTTAAAATTTATTTATCACATAAGTCAATCCTTAAACAGTTATTCTACCTTCAAATTTTCTAAATTTGTGAGTTGCTTTATTGAGGCTTGCCCCATCCTAACCAAAGGACAATTTAAGAAACACAAAGCTACCTAAGATATTGGAATAGGATTAAGAGTCCTGGTGCTGTAAAAATGGAGATTCAGATAGAATTTTGTTTAATTCAGGAAAATAAGTAATAGATTTCAGAACATAAAATTAGTGGTAGTAATTTGAAAACAAAAGGGAAGTGGTACAATAAATGAGATAAACCACATGTGATGTCCAAAAAAAGTAAACATTAGCTATTATAAAAACTCCAAAATAGATATTATATCATAAAGCAAATATCACCTTTGAAGTTCCTATAAATTGTCTCTTCAAATCCATAGATTTTTGATCATGCAATATAATTCACTTACTGCTGCCTACTTTCATTAAAAAAAAAAAAAAAGAGAGAGCGAGAAGTCCCAAGATTAGAAAGAATATGAGTATATCTCATGGGTCAATTGATCAAAATTATTATCTTTGTGGTTTAAAATATATTTTTGGCCAAGGAACTCTTTCTTCAAAGAATGATTATGTGGAAGTCTAATTCTTATTAAATAGGTACAGACACTGAAACAAGATTGAAGAATTCAGAGTTCTGAAAAGCATACCTGGTCCCTTATGGGGCTCAATGGCAGCCCTGAGATCCATGGAGCAGACTATAAACTGTCTCCTATACTTTTTCCCACTTAATATCATCCTAGGCCTGCCTATTCTGTTACCCAGACTGTTTTTGTCTAACCCCAAAGACTGTGAATTCATCATATCACAAGGTAGAAAAGTTCACTTCACCTATATTTTAATTTAAAAAAATTGAATAAATCTTTCTCATGGACGTGAAATACACTTTTCTACAATTTCCTTTTATTGTCTAGAAAGCTGGTATATCTAACTCTGGTGCTCAAAACAGCATATGACGTTAGTACGTGCTCACTATATAGGTATTGGATAAACTAATGGACAAGTAACCCTAGTTCTTGTGTTTGAATAAACTTCATAATCCTTTTTCCAAATAACAAACTAAATATTTGGACAGGATTCTCAACATGTTCTTCAGGTTCGGTGTTGCAGTTCCTTCACATACTTTTCCCATGATACGGTTTCCAGACCCTTCACGATGCCGGATGATTTGTTCTGGCTATAAAAAATCTCATAACTTTTTTTTTGAAGTGAGGAGCCCATAACTAAACCCAATGAACTAAGCATAAGCATAGTTTGACAAGAGTGACTCAGTAGAGAAATTAGTTTTGTTGGCTTGCCTCATTTGTTTATTAGCTCTGAGTAGAATTACAAAACCTCAAGGGCTAGGACCATCACTTAATTGACTTCTACTAAGTGTGCAGTCCACTCAATTCTCTAAATCAAGGGTTAATAAAATGGCCCACGGTCTTTTTTGTATATTAAGTTTTATTTGCACACAGACACACTCATTAACTTACGTATTCTCTATGACTGTTTTTGCATGACAAAGGTAGAATTGTGTCATTGTGACAGAGACCATAAGGACTGCAAAGGCTAACATGTTTCCATGCAGCCCCTTACAAAAAACATTTGCCAGCTCTGCTCTAAGTCATTCTTGCCCAGGATCATTAAACTGCAGGCCAAGTTAAGCAGTATTTCCAAATACCACAAGCTAAGAAACCTAGCAAACTATTGCCTCTGAGGCAAAGCTAACTAACTTTTGCTCAAAAATTCTTTTAAATTTGTGTTTTACTAGTGTCTGTAATCAGTAGAATTACTTGTGAAATTTTTTAAAATGTCAATTCCTAGGCCTTAAATTAGGACAACTAACTCAAAGGTATGGCTTTAAATAATCTTTAGGAAATAATAATCCCAAGGATCAGTCCTATCTTTCTACCATGGCATCATTCAGCTTATTGGGACTTGACCTCTGTTCTTGTTGTTATTATTGCATTTGTTTGATTCCTTAATATTTTGCTTTAAAACAATTGTATGCCCCACAAAATTAATGAAAATCCTAAGGAACTCCCATATGGTCTTAGTCCAGATCCCTGCTATGATAACATATGAACATAGCAAAATTATGGAAAGAGATTTACATTGGATACTAGCATTAACTAAACTATAGGTCTTATTTTACCACTTTTAACATGCAATTATTTTTCATACACATTTGTGTGAAATTTTATCACATGTATAGATTCTTGGTGATAATGATCACTATGATTAAGATGAGACCATTAACATCAATCTATAGACACTTCTTCATGTTCCTATTATAGTCACTGTTTGCTCTAAACCTAAACTCTGGAACCTACTTCATTAATGTCATTTGGAGAATGCCACATAAACGGAATAACAAACGATGGATCTCCTGGTGATTGTTCATTCACCATAATGCCCTTGAGATCAGCCTCATTGTTACACACATCTAAAGTTTATTTCTCTTAAAGGCTGAGTAGCTTTCCATTGTACTAGTGTATCACAATCTATCAATCAGTTCACCCAGTGGAAGACACTGGAATTAACAGATCCAATGTAAACATTTGTATCCAGGTTTTAGTGTGACCATATGTTTTCATTTCTCTTGGGCAAATTTACTCAGGATTAAGACTGCTGGGTCCAATGAAAAGTAGAAGTTAGCCTTTATAAGCAATTGCCAAACTGTTGTTTTTTCAATAGCGCTACCAATCTGCATTCCCATTAGCAAGATGTAAAAGTCTCATTGCTCTGCAACTTCATCAGTACTCCCTACTGTTAGTATCTATTATTTATTTTATTTTAATCATTTTAATAAAGGTGCAGTGGTATCTTATTATAACCTTAATTTTCATGTCCTAATAGCTAATGTTGGTGAATATAAAAGCGTTATTTATCAGCACAGCATTCTTTCTTGAAATGTCTGTTCAAGCCTCTTGCCTATTTTTAATTGAATTTTGGGGTTTCTTGCTGTTGATTTTAGTGTGTCTTTTATACATTCTGGATGCAGCACCTTTGTCAGGTATGTGAATTAAAAATATCTGCTCCTTGGCTGAAGCTTGCCTTTCACAAGCAAAAGCTTTTGATTTTGATGAAGTCTAATTTATCATTTTCTTCATTAATGAATCATGCTTTTGGTGCCATTCTTTATCAGTCAGACACCAATCAAGAGAGAAAATCTACACAGTAGTTTGAACATGGGAAGTTTAATATTAACTGTAGCTGAGGATTACCTAAATGACAACTGGGGGGTAAGGATAGAGATCTCTAAGGAATACACGAATGGCAGATGCGCACGCATCCATGGAGGAGCTCAGTCCTCCCAAGGCTGAGTTCCAGCTTTTGTTGGAGACAGTGTGACCACAGTTCACCGAATGGTACAGGTTGCTCTGACTTCCCGGGTGCTACTTGCTGGAAATCTGTCTCTAGCATCCAGGGGAAGCTAATCAGGGGGAAGCATCTCAGAAGAGCTGACTTGGGCTGTGCTGGGAGAAGCTCCTAGCCTGTGCATGCTTCTCACCACCAGGCACTGAAGAACCTAGGGTCCACACTGCAGAGCCTGACCTGTGACCATTACTGACAGAGGAAAAAGACCCCTTCCTCTTGCAGTGTCTCTCCAGTGCCCTCTGCTGACGAAGGTTAACATCAAGCCAATTTGTGTTTGGAAGGATATTTAAAGGATTCCCTGAGTTTTCACAGGGTTTGGCTGCTCAACAATGCTGGGACCCACAGTTCTCCCAGTGTCATTAGAGAGGACACTGCCTTGGCTTGTGCTAGGGCTGAGCAGAAGAAATCAGCAGGACTCTTCCCTCCAGTTTCTGAAGTGAGTGTTTATGTATTGGTTGGGGGAGAAACCTGGGTTCTTTGTGATGTTTGCCTGGGGCAGGGTGGCTATACTCAAAACCATGCCACACCACAGGGCTGCCCTTTTCCAGTCTAGAAGAAGAGTGGAAAGAACAGACTTATTTTGGGGCTGTTTTGTACAGACCCATTGGCTGTTCCAATTGATGGGATTCTCTAAGATTCAGACTCCCATATGTAGGCGGCAAACAAAACAAAAGCAGCAAACAAAAGCAAAACAAACATGAAAAAAAATGAATAGGGAATTTGCCCCTGGGTTAGCTCTCAAGTCTTGAAGCCCCTGGTCAGTCTCATTCCCTCCCTTTTAGGGGTCTTCTAACAGTTGCTGTTGGTATTCTGTCTAGGCTTTAGAGCTATAGTAATCAGGAAAAACTCTCTATGCCCAATGTTTAGCTTGATTTATTTGCTTGGACCATTAGCCAAGGCTTAGAGTGCATGGACATGATGTTGAGCCATGGTGTTGCCATGATCAACTAGTTCAGAGGAACTTCTAGAATAATGCTCGTCCTGATCCACAATGCATACACATTTGCTAACGTTAGAGATGGGCCATAATGTGGACAGTAAAGAGACGCCAGTGTTATCATGAAAGGCAAATTCTACCAAATACTGAGGTGGATGAGACCAGAACTTAAATTGTCCTAAACTTCCAGCTGAAGTTTAGGACAGATGATGTGGCAGATGAGTGGCAGATGAGTATGTGACATCACTGAGTAATGACCTCTGTTGTATATGAGAAGTCGCAGAATATGCCCTGGCACTCCTTTTGGTTACAACATCATCTCCAGTTCTCCATGGGCTTTATTTGTACAGATGGCATCTTTTTAACCCTCTTCCCTCTCTCATAGCTCATTTCTCCATTTGTGAAGATCACAGAGAAATTAAGTTAACATACTTCCATCTCAAGATTACAATGTACAATGATAATGATCACGCTAGTTACAATAACTTCCTACCATGTTTACCTATTATGTGCCAGACATTAAGTGCCATGATTTGATCACATTATTGATTATGCTCAGTACCACTTATTATTTGACAAATGAGGAAAATTAAATGGTATAGCAGAGATTAGAAACCCAGAGTCTGATTCCAAATCTTAACTTCTTTACCTAAAACAACCTCTCATCTTGCCTCCACCCCCGCCCCTGCCCATGTCCATACTGCTCTTTCTGCTTGTCCCTTTAGAGACCTCATATTTCTTACATTTTGATTTCATCTCCTGAGCAAGACTCAAAGCTCCTTGATGACAGCGACTTATCTAAAAACACCCACCTGACACGGTCTCTTCTGTTAGGCATTGAGTGGCTAGCTGCTGATTTTCACAGCTCCCAATTTAAAGGCTGTCCCTCTCCAGAAACTGACTTAGCTGAGATTGAAAGAATTTATCTAGAGACTCACAAATCCAGCCAATGACCAGTTGAGTGGAAGGGATGTTCAGTGAATAATGAGGCTAATCTGACTGATGATCAAGATTTGGCCACGCATACAGATGAGCACCCAACTTGAAATGAGGTGTCACTGCACACATTAATTTATAACTGCATATGAGGAAATGGAGCCAAGTGTCATAAATACAAGTACAAGCCTTTCAAACGCACACATTTCATGGACTCATATTTGATGATGATATTCGATAAAGGCTCACATCAGTCATGCCACAGCCTCCTGTCCTGATTACAAAGTGCACGCTGTCCATTTCTGTGAACATGATGACACGTTCCCACAAGATGATAAATGCCCTCACATGTAACAGAAAGGGCTTCAAACATGCCTCCAGTACTTCTTGGTGATTTTGTAGCAATAAACATCTTGACTGGATTTCCTATGTGCTGCAGAGTAAAAAGTAAAAGGCTTTAATATTAGGAAAGTACAAATGTAAAGAAATACAAGTCAGAGGCCAGTGCTGTGGTGTAGTGGGTAAAGCCTCTGTCTTGCAATGCTGGCTGCTCATGTCCAGTCCAGTTCTCTGCTAACGTGCCTGGGAAGTCAGCACGACTTGGGCCCTGCCACCCATTTGGAGACCCAGAAGAGGCTCCTGGCTCCTGGCTCCAGAGCAGCCCAGCTTCGTCTGTCCATTGCAGTCATTTGGGGAATGAACCAGTGAATGGAACATCTCTCTGTTTCTCCCTCTCTCTCTGTAACTCTGCCTTTCAAATAAATAAACAAACCTTTAAAAAAGAAATACAAGTCAGAGTATCTGGGCACGGGGATAGATAATATTAGATGACATCTAGTACAACCACAGTCTACAGCTGGAACCTGCTCTAGAGTATTCCTATTACCCCATTACACTGTCTGCGGTAAAATTCTCCCAAAGCCAGGGAGAATATCTGGAATGCTCTATTTGAAAGAAAATTCTTTTATTCTTTCACTCATTCATTCACATATGGTGTCTGGCCACTGTGTTATGATTTTTGTTATAATCTGGGGCTAATGCAAAGCATTAAGAAAATTTCCATGAACGAGACAGCCATATTCCTGATTTTAAGGAACTTCTGTTCTACTAAAGGTGGCAGTAAGAGACAAAACTAATAAATTACTTCCAAGTGTGACAGAGTGCGTGAAAAGTGGTATCAATAGTAAGTTCTGTTATAATGATTCTTAAATTTAGCGGTGTTCTCCACCCACTGGCCCTGTTGTATACTCTCATGTCACACAGAACAAAGCTTTTTATTTCTCTGTACAGTGACACATCAGATACTTGAGGCTAACACACACCTTACCTTCAAACCTCTCTAGGACAAATGTCTTTGGTATTTATTAAAAATCAGTTATTTGAGAGAGAAGAAGAGAGAGAGAAACTGATGCTGTTTGTTGGTTTACTGCCTGTGCAGGCCAAGAATAGGCGAGGTAAAACCCCACATAGATAGCAAGAATCCTGCTACTCAAGTCATCTCAGCTGCCTCCTAGGGGCTTTATGTGCAGGAAGCTGGAGTCAACAGCCAGAGCCTGGTATCAAATCTGAGTATATAGGTATTCTAACCACTAGGCCAAAAGCTCGCTCCCAGAATTTATTTAATTCTTTCACATTTGACAAAATGTCATGGCCCTTCGTTTGCTACTCTGGTCCTACATAATATTTTTGTTTTTTTTTATCCTGTTTTTCAATCTGCTGTTTTTACTCACAGATTTGCTTGAATTAATTATATGAATTCAACATAAATGCAAAAAGAACTTGGAAGTGGAGAAGAATAACAGATATTTGTTGAGCACTTGTCTCCACTGCAAGTTCCAAATCTCATCTAACACAGTGATAATAGATCTAATAATACTATCATCTTTTTCATTGTCAACCCTGTACATTTACTAATGTTTCCAAGTGTGATGACACAAAAATATGTGCATGCACACATTCACACACAACACATACAATATCACACACAATATGACATTAACATCATACTAGAAGAGAGAAAACTGATTAAGAGAATTGAATATCTTTACTTAAACTATAACACAAAAAGCTGGATCATAATGCTTAGTATTCAGGATCTGTCCTATGGAAACAGATTTGTTGGATTCAAATCCTAGCTACAGCTAAATCATTAAGAGCTATGTGGGGAACTGCTTTAACTCTCTGTCCCTTAAGGTCTTCAGCTCACAAAATAAGAGCAAGATCAAAACCTTTAATGAGCTGCTATGAGAATTAAATGAATCAATCCGTGTAAAAATCAAAGTGCCTGACTCGCAGTAAATGCCACAGATTGTAAGCTACTGTTGCCATTGCAATTGGATGTGCAACCAAAATACATTTGGAGGGTTTGGGAGGATAGACTTTACCATGGAGCTTACATATTTATATCATTACAGTCTTTCCAGGTTGAATGGTCTCCTGTGGATTTCTCTTTAATTTATGAAGAGGGATAAAACTGTATATGTCTTAACCTTCTTGAGCTTGTTCTACTTCTTCTTCCTTTCTATTAAACTCAAAGAGGATTACAATCATTCACATATTTATTTTAATATTCCTGACAGTGAAGACAACAAGAGAAACATGACTGCCGTTACTAGGAAGAAAAAAAAAACACATCAGTTTCATAGGGACCGAATATCCTCTTAGCTTTCCTGGCGCCACAGCCATCTGCATATCTAGAATAGATACTTCTACTGTATTACCACGAAGGCAAAACTCTCTATCTGTTCAAGTGCCTTTAACTCTCTATTCAAATGTATCTCTCCAATTACCCTGGTCCTCAGACTTCTGTCCACCCAATGTCATGGCCCTGTAGAAACAGGACAGAAATACCATTTAGGAGACTGCAAGGAGAGTAGATTCGAGCCCACTTGGAAGTTTGCTACTTCAGTCTTGGCCATCTCCTTAGACCAGGGTTTTTAGAGCATGAATAAATCCAGCCAGTTTCAGTTTTTTGGAAAGAAAGTTTCAGCTGAATCTCTCCAAAGTGGTCCAAAAGCATTACCTGAAGGTAGAACTTAGAATTGGATTTCTAGTCCCAGAGGACACCTCTGTTGCTGCTAGAATCAGCCGAAAGCCCTAGCATGTAGCAAGTACATTTGCAATAAGTGTCTATTAATAAGCTGACAAAAGTTTACCAGTTAAAAGCTGAAGAATGCCACTTAATGCTGTCTTTTTGCTTTTAATGGACTGAAATCTGTTAAAATGATTTAAAAAGGCAATTTTTTTTCTTGCAGTTGAAGACTAGGTACACACAAGCATGCACAGGTACACATATACGCACACACACAATGCTAAGATGGATTCCAACAGGCCCTGCCCCAAAACCAGCTGAAATGCAGCAAAACCAATAATCCGCACGGCCCAGAGAATCCCAAAGAAAGGCTGGCGAGGAAACTCGAGACATCCCACTCAGTTAGAATTTCTATGATCATATTATTAACTTTCCTGAGGCTAGTAAATCAGTGGAGCAAAAACGAGGCGCACTTGGTCTTCAGACAGAGAAGGCTAGAATGCCACAACAGACATCTCAGGGCTCTCAAAACAAGGTGCATTCTCTGAAGAGCTCTTCTGGGGCCTTCAGTGCAGAGAATGGCTTATTGAGTGCAAAAATGAGAGAAGTTAGGGGATGGTGTTTTCAAAGACTTTCCTCATTCTTTAACTTCCCAGAGTGGTATTTCCATGTATTCTTGGATTCTTGATATCAAACCAACCAGCTGATCCAGTCCTGTGAATGAGGTTTTTGCTTTGGTGACACCTGTCAGAGTTCAGCTTTACTAGGTGATGCCAAGTGCTCTTCCAGGTAGAAACGCCCTGCCCCACGCTGTGTTACACGGTGTCCTGAATGTGCAATGGGTCCCAGGCCGCCAGGGCACTGTGAGCGCCCTGCCCCTCACCGGGTCAGAACGTGGGCTCGGTGTCAAGCGTGTCCCACTCTCTGGTTGTGAGCACCACTTCAGACTTACTTCCCTGTTGCATTTTGGACTCACAGCCTTCTTCTGACCACTTAAGGTTCTCTACTCAGCTTTATATATAATTTCCTAAAATCCTTTTCTTTCAGATGCATGGGTCAGGTGCTTCAGACATTATACACACCTTGTTTTAGCTCCCACTTGCCTTAGTCACTACTACCAACACATCCTTCCTATTGTCCAAATTTCTCTCATGTTCTCCAAATATTGTCGATCTGCCTTTTCTGTTGCTGTTGTTCCAATCCAAAAAAAGTAAAATAAATAAAATACCACTGTGACAAATTCCATTGTTTAAAGTCAACTGTAGGAATAGCAGCTCCCAGCTCACATGGTGTTCCTGCAGTGAGACTTGGTACTCTACCATCATTGGGTGGAATCTATCCCTGTCCCCTTGTGCCAGTATCAACAGTACAGTGAGAGGACAGTGTGACTTCAGAAGCTATGTCATAAAAGGATATACAGGTTCAGCTTGGATGTCTTCTTGTAACCCAAATGCCACATTGTGGAAAAGCCCAGGTCATCCAAAGAGAGGGCATTAGCAGGTGCCCAAGCAAACAGCCCCAGGTCAGGATCCATTCAACAGGCTGTATCCACATCCTGAGAGGTGACTGAGGAAGGCATTGAAACGGCTCACTCAAGTGCCCTTCTGACTATAACAGAATGCTTTCCCCTCTCTGCCTGAGGAAGGGCTGCCCACTTAACTCAGTCAACCACTAGAATTATGGAACTAATAATAGTTGATTGCTGGTGTTTAATTTTTACCACAAAGTTTGGAATGGTTTGTTTTGAGTACAAAAAATAATTGGAACAAACATTAGCTGGCTGAATAAAAGGAAAGATTTAGACTAGGGATTTGCAAACTATGGCTCCAGGGCCAAAACAGGCCCACTGCCTGTTTCAGTAAATAAAGTTTCATTGGAACACAGTCTCATTCATCCATTTGCATATGAAAATGGCTGCTTTCGGCCGGCGCCGCGGCTCACTAGGCTAATCCTCCGCCTAGCGGCGCCGGCACACCGGGTTCTAGTCCTGGTCGGGGCGCCGGATTCTGTCCCGGTTGCCCCTCTTCCAGGCCAGCCCTCTGCTGTGGCCCGGGAGTGCAGTGGAAGATGGCCCAGGTGCTTGGGCCCTGCACCCCATGGGAGACCAGGAAAAGCACCTGGCTCCTGGCTCCTGCCATCGGATCAGCGCGGTGCGCCGGCCGCGGTGGCCATTGGAGGGTGAACCAACGGCAAAGGAAGACCTTTCTCTCTGTCTCTCTCTCTCACTGTCCACTCTGCCTGTCAAAAAAAAAAAAAAAAAAGAAAAAAGAAAAGAAAAAGAAAATGGCTGCTTTCATGCCGCTTGGTCAGAACTGAGTAGTTAAGATAGGGGCTAAAATATTTACTACATGGGCCATTGAGGAAAATAATTGTCAAAACCTTATAAGACAAAACAAACAAACAAACAAACAAAAAAAACAAAACCTTATAAGACAAATGGATGAATGGATAACTTTTCTGTTTGACTTTTAAAAAATACTTAGTTTAAAGCCAGAAAGACAGAGATAGCCAGACAGATATCCAGAGATAGACAGAGAGCTCCCATCCTTTAGTTCATGCCCCAAATGCTGGCAATAGCCAGGGCTGCGTCAGTGTGAAGCCAGAAGCCAGTAACTCAGTTCAGGTTTCCCACATGGGAAGCAGAGACTAAAGTACTTATCACTTATTGCCTTCCAGGGTACACATTAGCAGAAGCTGCAATTGGGAATTTAGTTGTAACTTGAACCCAGGTACTACTTTATGAAATTTGGTTGTCCCAACAAGTACCTTAACCCCTATGCCAAACCTCCATCCTTTTTTAACAGTAGATATTTACATTTTGTCATCATATACATTTGTATCCAGTCCAGCTATGTAAAATGTTATTTTTGATTTGCACATTAAAGGTAGAGCTACACACACACACACACACATTTTAAGCTATTCTATTTATCATATATGTGATTTTTATAGCACTAATGTTGAGCTGAGTACAGGTCGGGGTATTCAAAATCAAATTTGATCATTGACCAAACCAGGGAGTGTGCCACATTATCATAAATGTTTCACTTTTCTTTCTAGAATAAGACATCTGATAAAATCAGAAACTCCTGATTATGCAAAAACTTACATTAGATAGGATTTTGATGAATTTAAACCAAGGATTTTCTCAGGTTTTTAAATAAAGACAAATATTCTTACAACCTAACAGCTAAAGTGAACCAACCTGCTGAAACAGTGCACACAAATTGAGTGGATGTGCTTTATGTATTTTGTACATGTTCTTTAAAAAAAAATCAGTAAAGGCCTCACTTGATTTCAGATTTCATTAGTTCTGCAGTATAAAAAATTAGATTTCTACAGGATACAACTCAGTAAAACTACCTGGCTCTCACTTATTAATTTTAAGTTTGATGGGCAATGTTACCTTTACCTTTTTGAATACAGAGAACAATAATGGAAACAAGTAGTTGGTGGATATAACAGCCATGACAAGTCATTTATTCTATCATTGTTGCAATCATAGTTATTAGATCAGCTTTCCAAAAGCAAAAATACATAATCTGGTTAGAATCTTGGATTATATTGAAGTAAGAAACTGGTTTTACCTGGTGTTGTTTCAGTCAGGCACTTTATATCACAGATTTTTTTTATCCCTTCAGGATGATGAGTAGATATACTTAACTTGTTATCTATGCTATCACCTGGAAGTAACTAGAAAATGGATAAAATATCACCAGTATATTTTTCTATACCATTTGGTAAATGATGGATTTATGATATTCCTATTAATAGAGTATTAATAGAGAAAATAACTATGATATTAATACTATTTCAGATAATCTTCCACAAAGAAAATTCTTTCAAATGGGAATGTCAATAATGTAGAAAGAACTCTTTACATGCTTTATTTTGCTCTTTTTTTCGGTATGAAGATAAAATCCAATATTTTATATGACAGCATGCTGAATTTTTAAAAGAACTACATATATAACATCCATATTCATTTCCCTGATTAGGAAATTGACAATTTTGTAAAAAAGTTGTTATGACCTTGAAACTCTATACTACGTTATCTTATTTTAAAATACCATTGCATACTGATCTAAAATGTCTTAATAATATAGGAGGAAACCTGCATTTATAGGCCATGATCCAATCCTTTCTAGGTTACTGGATTTTCAATTATCAAAATTGTTGCACTAAATCTCACCTTTATTGCCTAAAAGAATTAAAACTCTTTTCCAAAGTGACAATTCCTAGGAGATAACAATTATTCTCTTTCTACCCCATTCCAATGCAAATGGCCTTGTAACTTTGACAATTTTGTACAGTCATGTAGAAAAATTAGAATTTACTGCAATAAAGTCAGGTTTATTTTTCTTTTGTACTTGTCTTGAGTTTTGTTTTCCAAAGAATTCTGTCCTTGTCTACATAGAATTAAAAAATCAAATATAAACAGAAAAATCAAGGTTGAAATGGTTTCATGTACAAATTCCAAACTACTATAAATTTTATACAGAGATCAAACATGTTGCTTTCCAATAATACACAAAAGCTTTACTATCTGGTAAAGTAATAAAAAATGTTTTATTTTCATTAAAAAAATATAGACCAATATAAAGCTGTGGCCCTGGACCTTATCCTCCCTACTGGCTTCATATAAGTGAAAACCACAATAAATATGGGAAGAGTGTACATTGCTGGCAGACATACAAATTAGAATTTCTTAATGGGCCCAAGGTCTGATACACAGAGACAAGTATTTATAGTGATACTCTAAGGTGTGTTTGTGGGATTTGCTGAGTGAGAGGAAATATGACTAATTTAACAAACATGTTAATACCTGCTACCAACCCAAATTGGGATTAATGTTAACAAGTACTACTAGGAGGGATTTAATGTTTGCTGAATTAACAGGAGACAGTAAGACCAAAGGTCCTGGGCAGAATCAGAAGTTTGTTCAAATCCTACCTCTGCCTTTTTACAAATGCATTGATCTCAGTCCAGCTTAACTCAGAACCTGGCTTCTTTATCTGGAAATTTAAGAATGTGTCTACTGCCATGAGTCAGGTATTTGCACAGCCATCACAGCCTTTAGCATAAAACTTCTAAGCCACATTATCACAGCTTTTTATCCACTGCCTTCTTCACTAACATGAGTAGCAAATATTGAGCACTGACTAAATATTGATTAAATGCAACATTTCATCAAAGGCATTATTTTAAGCATTACATATCCTTGACATTAAGTTTAACACATGCTGGTTAATAATATGTCCTTCCTGGTTTATGAATGTTCATTTCAATTCTTCTTTCATGAAGAATTTCATTTCATTTCTTCTTTCTTTCTTTACTATTCTCCCTCAGCAAATCCTTTCTTTCTTGTGCTGTTATCTTGTTTGAAGACACTTCGAAAGTAGAATGTTCTGCATCTTAGTTTGCATTACTGCAGTCAGTAGGTTATATTTTGCAAAAATACTTACAGATTCATAAGTATGCATGAATTAATGGATGGATAAAGGACAAATAAATAGCTAGCAGTTCATGAGTCGGACTCAGTTTTCTAAATATTTCAGTGAAAGATGAGGAAGTTTTCTTTACCACAACATCTTTTACTTTAGAGGCAGTATGTCAGGGGGAAACATTATTTTTCCTTAGTTTTACACAATTCCACTGGCAAGGAAATAGAAGTTAGGGCAAAAATAAAAAAGGTTCAATGGGTCAGTTTTGTTACTCATACATATTTTACATCCTAAACTCCACCTTGGAGTCTGGTTAGGCACCAACTGTTAGTCTGAGGGCTATTGATCTGAGCAATCGCATAAGTGTAAAATATTGTAAAGGCTGCCCAAAACCAAAAGTGATGCCCGGGAAGAATGGCATCAATTCTACCCTAAGGAGTTACTATGTCCTCTGCCCTCAGATCTAGCCAATGCCTCTGTCACAACTTAAGGTTCAATACACAGTCACTATGACTCAATAGAGCTTTAAAAATGCTCTTAACTCATTAGAAACTGAAGTAGCACAGCAATTTAATGAGGAATCTGAATGCGATTATTATAATTAAAATAGCAACTTAATTGTATACCCTCTCTGGGAAATACTTAGCCCAATGGTTGCACATTCAAATTCTGAATTACACTGGTTAACACCTTTGATTTGTGCTCCAAAGCAGTTAATTGTAATAGAGTTCAAAGAGAAATTTATTGACTACATACATTCAAACTCTTACTAAGTGTTTGTAGGTTTTATTGTTTAAAGAATTCATGAGGAGCCAGCGCTGTGGTGCAGAGGGTAAAGCCGCCACCTGCAGTGCTGATATCCCACATGTGCACAGGTTCGAGACCTGGCTGCTCCTCTTCTGATCCAGTTCTCTGTTATGACCTGGGAAAGCAGTAGAAGATGGCCAAGTGCTTGGGCTCCTGCACCCGTATAGGAGACCTGGAAGAAGCTTCTGGCTCCTGGCTTCGGATCAGCCCAGCTCTGACCATTGCAGCTATTTGGGGAGTGAATGAGAGGATGGAAGACCTCTCTCTCTTGCTCTCTGCCTCTGCCTCTCTGTAACTCTGCCTTTCAAATAATTAAGTAAATCTTAAAGGAATATGCTCTATCATGGAGCTTAAAGTTTTCCTTGATTTGACAAGAAGAGACATAATTTCAATGAGTAGGAGGGCTGAGTTTACACAGAGGCCTGGAAGTAGGCATCAGCTAGCGATGAGTGTGCATGGACTTGCATATATTTGTGTGCACCCACGTACAACTACATGAGCATATGACACTTGCATTCTTCAGTACATCATTTCATTTATGGTATGGGGTGATGTATGAGAGAGCACTCTAGGAAAACGGATATATATACACACACACACTGTTTTCAATCCTCAAGTGATTTTGTTTGGTTGGAACTAGGAAAAATGTGGCAAACTTGCAGAAATAATGGTCAAAGGCTAGATTATAAAAAAAGTAGTAATGGGGATGGTGTTGTGCTGCAGTGGGTTAAGCTAACACTTGAGAATCCTGCATACCATATAATGTGTCTGGTTTGAATCCTGTCTACTCCACAATTCTGACCTCGCTTCCTACTAATACACTTGGGAGGCAGTTCAAGTGTTTGAGTCCCTGACATCAGGTAAGAGACCCAGGTGGAGTTCCAGGCTCCTGAGTTCAGCCTCGCCAAGCCCTAGATATTGGGAATATGTGGGACTGAACCAGCAGATGGAATATCTCCCTTTGTATCTTTATTATAAATAAATAAATAAATAAATAAATAAATAAATATATCTTTAAAAAAACAGTACTGACACCATGTTTCAGAGTTTGGAATTCACCAAAGAAAAATGCAAGTGTACTTCTTAACGCAAATATCTGTTTTAGCTAATTTAGAAGCTTCATGTCGCCTAAGTAAAAGAAACATGCTGTGAACAGGTTTTGTTTCACATTTCATGCTTGTTATTATTATATATCAATCCTTTCGCTTCTCCACATTGGAGATAAAATTCTCCAATTGTCCACATGTTTTTACAGATGCTCATTTGACATTCCATCATATTTGATCATTGCTGAACCCTTTTGTTACATTTACGATTTCTAGCTTTTTTGTTATTAATCATTATTTTTCAATTGAATCAGTTTACTTTATAAGCTTACATCTATTTAATTTCCAAAACTGGCATAAAAACGTGGAGTAGGAGATTCTCCATGAAGACACACACAGACACAGATGTTTCCAGAACTGCGGCATCTGTAGACAAAGCCACTGGGAGTTTTAATTTAATTTTTAAATGTCAGCCAGATGGCTGGTGTATCATAGATACTGGTTAGGTATTCAATTTATCGTTTATTGTGTAAATCTTGCATTTCTGGTAAAAAGAAACACGCAGTCACAAGTGTACACAAACAAACAGGCATAGCGCTAGAGGAGTTAAGGAAAAGCCACTTTGCTATGCTAATTACTTCAATCTGAGGGCAAGAGGGGAACAGCAAATACAAGAAAAGGCCTTCTCTGGACTCCCTGTGTCTGCCTAGGGACAGACTGTCCAAAAGGAACTCAACCATCATTGACCATTTTGATATTTCACCAACCAGGGAAGGTTACCACAGGAGAGCAGGCAGGTCAGCACCACTTCTAGACAAACTCTGTCACAGGCTACTGTATGTTCTGAGGATCATACCTCTTCTCCCCAAATCATTTACTCTCCCCTAATTGCCCAGACCCCCAACTCTTCTGCCCTATGAAGGTACATGAGCTTGTAGATCTCACTGGGCTTCAGGGAGTTACTTTTCTTTTCAGGTAATAATTTATATGTATCTTTTTCCTGTCAATCTGGCAACTGTCAGCTTATTTCATAGACTTAGAGTGTAGAGGAAAACAAATCTCTCCCCTTACAGCATATATACGCATATACACATGGGTAGGGGGTTAAGTGTTTTGATTATGACACAAAATCATGCCATTGCTTATCGCACACCATACAGCTGACATCCAGACTAAGCTCATGAGGGATCAGTCAGGAAGGTTAGAGACATCCATCCATTATAATGAGTCAGACAACATGTTCTTGATGAACTGCAGAATTAATTCTGAAATTCTTTTGAGACTCAAGAAATGGTTTTATGTAATGTATCTGGGTCAAAACTTATCAGAGGAATAGAGCCAGCATAATACCATTCATCTGGATTTCCTCATCCATATACAAAAAAGAGCAGGATAGAATATTTGCTGTCATTTCCATGTCACCTCGAATATAGTTTCTCATCCCTAATTCAGGTACAAAGATGCACATATTCAACTGAAGTGTTAGTTTGAAAAAAAAAAAAAGACTTATTTTATTTTATTTTTTTGAAGGGCAGAGTAATGGGGGGAGGGGAGAGTGAGACAGAGAGACAGACAGGGAGATCTTCTGTCTGCTGGTTCACTCCTCAAATGATCACAGTGGCTGAGCAGGGAAGGCTGAAGCCAGGAGCTTCATCCTAGTCTCTTAGGTGGGTGCAGGAGCCTAAGCATTTGGGCCATCTTCTGCTTCTTTTCCAGGCACATTAGCAGGGAGCTGGATGAGAAGTGGAGCAGCCTGGACTGGAACCCTGCAAACATATGGGATGCCAGCATTGCAGGCAGAGGCTTAACTCATTAAGCTACAAGTCTGGCCCCTCTCCTTTTGAACTCCCCTTCTCTTTCAGTCTCTCTAAAGACCTGCTGCTCCCAGCACATTCTGCTGGCACTTATCACACATCTTGAGAAGAGGACACTTGATAAAAATCTTTCTTTGAACAATTCGAAGCTAGTGCTAGGAAAAGGAAAAGCACTTTAGGCATAAATGGTCTCACAATGGTGCTTCAACTGCTGCCTCTGGAAGCATGCAGTGGGATCCTTTATCAGGGAATTAACTGTCCCACGGAGACTTTGTTTGAAAGAATGGGTCAGGAAAGAAAGACCCCAGGAGCCAGTACAATTTCCATCGTGGAATGAGGCTATTTGTACACCACTGCTCCAGATCTACAAGAACTCATGGAAATGGGTCCCTTTCAAATGATTTTATATTGCCTCTTACACCTCAACAGAGCTACAGATTCCTAAGCCACAGAAGCATTTGTTTCTTTCTTTAAAGAAAATGAACAATGAGGATACCTCATGGACAGGCATTAAAGGTATGATCTCAGATAAAGAAATATGTATGTTTAATATTTGTGTATATGTAATACAAACTGTATTACATCACATATACAGATATCTAATACAAATATAAGATACCTGGCTTCCTGAAGTCAAGATCAGCTTGTATTCGGTTAGAATTTTCCGTTTTCGGGGTACTTGTTTGAAGACTAAATCAAGAAAACCAGCTCTTTCCATTTTTTTTTTTTTTTGAAAACAGAAACAAAAGCTAATTCACACTTGTCCTCTACTGAAAATTCTTTGTTTCCTAAATGACACTGAGGATGGTTTTCTGTTACAATCTTCCTCCATCACCTGTATCACCAGTTCACCACTGTAATGTTTTGACTTCGACCTAAATTGGAAGGAAAACAAAACACAGAGGTGTGCACCCAGCACAGTGCCTGATTTAAACAGCTGGTTCAGGAGCAATGCACGGGAATGGAAAGAGCCTCTCTCTGTGATCTTGCCATTGACTGGCTTACACCAATGGAGTTTTGTTTCCCAACGTGTTTGTTTTCTGTCACTACCATCATTTCACATCAGGCACCTTTCTTATCATTGGAAAAGACTGTTTATCACTATAAGCCCCTGAACAAATAATGTGAATTCCAGTGAACACTGGAAGGCAATTATTAATTCAGAGCAAATAAATGTTCCTTTGCTTTCAGAGATCTTCTCAACAATAAATAAAAACGTATTTCACTCAATCTTGGCACGTTTTTCTTTTTCCTGTTTTTATTTAGAAAGTTCAAACACCATGGCATCATAGTTCAGAAACATTTTAATCTCATTATAATTTAACATTTAATAATCTAATAATTTTGTGATTTTCAATAATGAAATTTATAAAAGTAATTTTACATTTATAGAATGAATTATTTCACAATAACATTTATTTCTATTACATGAAAAATTTTTGTGTTCTATAAAAGCAATAACTTATTTTTATTTTTATTTGTTTGACAGGCAGAGTCAGACAGTGAGAGAGAGAGACAAAGAGAGAGAGTTATAGACAGTGAGAGAGAGAGAGAAAAGTCTTCCTTCTGTTGGTTCACTCCCCAAATGGCCACTATGGCCGGTGCTGCACCGATCTGAAGCCAGGAGCCAGGTGCTTCCTCCTGGTCTCCCATGCAGGTGCAAGGACCCAAGCACTGGGCCATCCTCCACTGCAATCCCAGGCCACAGCAGAGAGCTGGACTAGAAGAGGAGCAAGAGGACTAGAACCCGGGGTGCCAGCACTTCAGGCCAAGGATTAACCAAGTGAGCCACAGTGCTGGCCAAAAGCAATAACTTTTTTTAAAAAAAGATTTTATTCATTTATTTGAGAGGTAGAGTTACAGACAGTGAGAGGGAGAGACAGAGAGAAAGGTCTTCCTTCTGTTGGTTCACCCCTCAAATAGCTGCTACGGCTGAAGCCCGGATCCAGGTGCTTCTTCCCAATCTCCCACATGGGTGCAGGGGTCCACGCACTTGGGTCATCCTCTGCTGCTTTTCCAGGCCATAGCAGAGAACTGGATTGGAGGAGGGGCAGCCAGGACTAGAACCGGGTGCCCATATGGGATGCCAGCGCCACGGTGGAGGATTAACCTACTGCGCCATGGTGCTGGCCCCAGCAATAACTTTCTTAACAATATATGAAAATATGCTGAAAACATCAGCTCCTCTTTGTCTTGCATTTTTGGCAGTTCAGTATATAAATATATTATATTACAAATTCCTTGACCACAGGTATTAAAGCAAAATAATTGATCATAATTTCTAAAACATAGTTGTTTAGAAATAAATTAGAAAATTCACTAAAAGTAAATGTTATGTTTTATATTTTAAAGGTGTTTGCTATGGTCTGAATGTTTGTGTTGTTCAAAATTCCTATACTGAAACTTAATAGCCAATGTGATGGCATCTGGAGGTGGGATCTTTGGAATATCATGAGGACAAAGGTCCCGTGAATGGGATTAGTGCCCATATAAAAGAAGACCCAGAGAGCTCCCCTGCCCTTTCCACATGCAAGGACCTAGCTAGCAGGTCCCATCTGTGAACCAGACACCGAATTTGCCATGCCTTGATCTTGCACTTTACAACATGGACAACTATGAAAAATATATTTCTTTGGTTTATAAGATGCACAGCTTATGAAATTGTTATTGCAGCCCAAATGGACTAAAATAGTGTATTTTATATCTGCTGAGAGAAGAACCCAAAAAAGTACACAAAAACTACAGAGATACTTATATTTATTAAAAAAAATCACAGATATTCATGAGACAGACATTAGAGTAAATTTTCAAAAATTAACAGTTAAAATTCCTCCCATTCTCTCACTTGTATAGTTTATAGTTTCACAAGAATGTCAGCTCTTGAAAGAACACTATTGATTATATTAAATCAATGACAGCTTTCAAGGAATCATTTTTCCATTTTGAGTTCAGTTTCACTTTAACAGTCAATAAGTCAGTTAACATGAACGTATCTTTTTCTGTGTATGGCAAATGAGAGTTATGAAATCATAATATTAGAAATTTTGAAGGTCCCTAAAAATGATGTAATTCAATCTCTTATGTCTTGAGATATTTTTTGCTACATCATTAATAATTATGTTCTCTGCTTTTGTAAACAAAGTGAGAGAGAGGAATCACCTCTAACTGAGGTTGCTTGTTACTAATCACTTAAATTCCCATTTGGGATGATATCAAGGAATTTAGGGCACCGGTGAGTTGTGTTCTGTCCAGAATCAGATATTCTACATATCCTGGGTTGTTGAATTTTTGAAAGTCTTCTAAGTCAGTTATTTGATTTTGTTTTAATTTTCATCAAAATATATCTGGTGTATCTTTCATTTTCTTTAATGTTTTGGGGGGAAGATTCTTCTTAGTGGAAAAGTAGTTTCATATTCACACTACAACAATTTTATATTCATCACTTAATTTTAAAGATATATTCCAGATAACATGAAGATAGCATTCATCCAGTCACTCAAGTGTGTATATTTAAAAATCACAGTGTGAGTAAAATGCTCACATTTTTCATTGCATACCAAAAATCTATCTTCATTAAAGTCAATGAGACCTGGGTTTTCAATGTGGTTTTCTTACTTTTTAGGTTCATGAACTTTGGTTACAAACCATAAGCCTCCAAACTAAAGGTTCTTTATTTATAAAAGAGAGATAATAATACTGCTTTAATGGGGTTTTTGTGAGGCCTATACAAGGCACACCCGTGGAAGATGGCTCACTGGTCTCCCCACATGCTTTCTCCCAGAGTTGTACAGCCTTCGCTTGCACGGGCTTTCTACCCAACAACTAAATGGGCCCCCTAAGAGGTAGTTCTGGTCATATGCTGCTTGCTGCTCAGTGGATGACTGCTTCTAGACTGTTTCAGGAGAAATAAATGAACATTTATCTCAGTGGGACCACTGTTTTAGAGGATACTTTGTTACAGGTTAGCCTGTATTCTAACTAACAAAATGAATGTACTCTATCTTAATGCACACATTCAATACAGTCAGATTTCAAGGATTAACCTGTCATTCTTGAGAAAGGCATGCAACTGTGGACCAAAGAGCTGCTTCTTGGCCACAGGTTGCACATAATTATTCTTCTTCAAAGAAATACACTCTAATCTACAGCAACTGCTTTACTTTTCTAATCTGTAAGCCTACAGTTTACTAAAAAAAAAAACAAAAAAACAAAAAAACCTGGTTCATTTTACATTTGCTAGTCTCAGTTTTAAAAAAAGCACTTAGTTCTGCATCACATCACAATAAAGCAATTATTTACAGATTTAAATTAATATTATGAAAACAAATGAGAGTAGTATACAGATTTAACTGGTCCAGGCACAGTGTAGGGGCAGTTGGAAAAAACACACGATATAAACAAATTCAAACTCAAAATATACACCGGTTGCATGTATCGTTTTACACGGTAGGCACAGCAAACAAAATTAGTATATAAACAAGAAAACGATACCATCTTGCAACAGCACCATGAAAAAGTTTCAGCTAAGAGTTTGCCAAGAGTACCATCCTGAGATATTTCAAGACCAATTTGTCACATTTATGCAGTGCCGTGCAGAAGTAAACATGTTCTCACAACTGCTTTTGTTTGGAGAGAGACTGATGTGAGATGACGGATGCTTGGTTTGCAGCTATTTTGTACTGTTCTTATCCAGAACCTTGTGGTGTTTCTGGAGTCGCACCCAGGAACACTTCCTGAAGGCCACTGTCGATTTTAACCATTGCAAAAAGTTTCCCAAACTGAATTTGCTCAATGATTTGCCAGGTGATGCTCTGCAGCATGGCCACAGCAGCTGTTCTCCAAACCGCCCTGGAGAGTCTTACTGCCAATGGTTGGTATAGTCCTCCAAGCTGATGAGCACTTAGAAAGACCTGTTCTTAATGCTTACTTGGTCACTCAGCCCTTTCGCATCTGGGTCAGAAAACACAATTGCCACCAAACAAGCATACTCGTTGTCATCAATCTGGATTTCTTGAAATGGCGGAACTAGCTCATCTAGGACCCGCCTGGCCACAGGGCTGATCCTAACTTCGCAGCTATTACGGTGAATTATGTAGTTGTTTACCAAATGCAAAAATATATTTATACATCATGGATCTCTTTGTAGCTCCAAGCAGTAAGCGTTCCCCTGCGTGAGTTCTCAACAGCGCCACCAGATCATCCAGTGGTAACTCACAGAAGCCCTCCCACAGAACTGAGAGTCGCTGCTTCATAGACTCAGGGACATCACCAATACTCGCGATTTTCTATGTCAGTGCTTGCCTCTGGGCTTGAGACTGAGATCTGGTGAGAGGGAACTTCAGCTTGTTCCAGGGTGTTAATGGAGGGAATGTTGCTGCTGCCCAGTGGACTTCTACTGGTGCTTATTCTATCGCGTTCGTTTTGCACAGTTTCTTTTTTCATTCCTGCTCTAAAACATTTTCTTAATCGACAGATCTACAGTGATTCCTTTTGTCCTCATCAACAGCGCATTGCCCACTGAACCTGTAGGAATTAACATGCCTCGCGTAGGCGGCGTCTGAAGCAGCCCTTGCACCCTCACAGTTTGATGCCCTGTAGTGTTTTCCTGATGCTCTGTCTCCAGATTTAGCACAGAAACAGTTGATGCCATCGACTGTGGTATTCATACTTGTGGTCTCTGGCGCAGCACTATCTGCACGGAGCCACTGTGGAGCAGTGCTGTCCCAGTCAGCCAACGCATTGCCCAGCACCAGGTCCCCAACCAACCCTGCACATCTTGGCAGTTTTGAATTTGATAGGTACAACCTCCCTAGATTACAATCTTCAAGCAAAAAAAAAAAAAAAAAAAAGACTGAGTCACAAGAGTGAAAAGTACTTTTACTCGGAATTTAGGTTAATGAAACACATATATTTGCAATTCACTGAGGCCTGAAAAAGAGAATTATGTACAGAAAGAGGGAGAAATGCTCTCAGACTTTACCAGTTAGGTGAATCAGGTAAATCCATATACTCATTAGGCTAATATAATTCCTGATTGACAGTCATGGCAAGTCCATTAGAAATGGCAAGTGCTCTCTCTCTAGGATAGACCACATCTTATACCACAAATAAAGTCTCAGCAAATTTAAGACTTAAATCATACCACCTATCTTCTAGGCCCATAAAGTAATGAAACCAGAAATAAGCAACAAGAATGACAGAACACCCATAAATACTTGGAAATTAAATAACATTTTACTAATGATCAATGGGTCATTGAAGAAATTAAAAAGGAAATCAAAAACTTTCTTGAATAAAAATGAAAATACAACATATCAAAACCTGTGGGATACAGCAAAAGCAGTATTAAGAGGAAAGTTTATAGCATTAAGTGCTTACATTAAAAAAAGAAATGTCTCAAATTAAAGATCTAGTGACATATCTTGAAGACAGAAAAACAAGAACAAAAGAAAACCCAAATAAACAGGAGGTGAGAAATAATAAGGATCAGAGCAGAAATAAAGGCAATTAAAACTAAAAAAAAATACAAAAGATCAACAAGCAAAAAGTTGGTTTTTTTGAAAAGTAAAATATATAAACTTCTAGTCAGACTAACAAAGAAAAAAGAGAAAAAAATTACATAAATAAGATTAAAAACCAGACATTACAACCAACACCACTGAAATAAAAAAGACCCTAAGAAACACTATGAAGAACTCTATGCTAATAAACTGGAAAACCTGGAACAAAGGGATAAGTTCCTGGATTCATATAACCTATTAAGATTAAATCAAGATTTAGACAACCTAAACAGACCATACCAAGCAATGAGATGGAAGCAGTAATCAAAAGTCTTCCAGCAAGGAAAACTCCACAACCTGATGGCTTTGCTACTGAATTCTGCAAAACATTCAAAGAGGAAGTAACTCCCAATATTCTTCAAACTATTTGAAAATATTGAATAGGATGGGGTTCTGCCAACTCTTTTTATGAGGCCATCATTACTTTGATACCAAAACCAAAGAAAGACATGACACAAAGACTACAGACCTACATCCTTAATGAACACAGATGCAAAGATTCTCAATAAGATACTAGCAAACTGAAACCAAAAGCACATCAAAAAGATCATACATCATGATCAAGTGGGATTTATCCCAGAAATGCAAGGGTCATTTAACATCCACAAATCAATAAACATCATATCACACTAATAGAGTAAAGAACAAAAACCATATGCTCATCTCAATAAATGCAGAGAAAGCATTTGATAAGATTCAATACCCCTTCATAATAAAAACCCTTCACAAATTAGGTATAGAAGGAATATTCCTCAAAATTATCATACTGAATGGGGAAAAGCTGAAAGCATTTCCCTTCAGATATAGAAAAAGTCAAGGATGTCCACTTTCACCACACTTATTCAATATAGTACTGGAAGTTTCACAAGGAGCAGTTAGGGAGGAGCAAGAAACAAAGGGCATCAAAATTGGAAAAGAGGAAGTCAAATTATCCATGTTTGCAGATGACATGATGTTGTGCATGGGAAATCCTAAGCACTCCACCAAAAAGCTGTTAGAACTGGGAAACCAATTCAGTAAAACTGCATGATACAAAACAAACATACAAAAAACAGGAGCTGCTTTGTATGCTAATCATTATTTTTATGAATAAAAATTTGCTTTTAAAAAATCTTGCTGGGTTGGACGAATTATTTCCAAAGACATCTGTCTTTGGAAATCCTTGTTCTAAAAATATTCAGTAACTAACAGCAGTCACCCTTGTAGAGAAACTATTTTGAGTGTTCAACATATTTTTTAAAATATTACTTTTGCCTATGAATTTTTCTTTGTGTAAATTCACCAGCCTCCTAGTTCTCACTGTATCACAGGAACTACAATTATGCTTAATGTTAGGAGTATACTCTTGTCTAGAGATGATGAATTAGATTTTCTAGGAGCAGTCAGTGGTTGCTGACTGAACACCGCCTTCTGCTCAGCTTTCGACAGTTCAGACTGACAACCAGTGAGAAAAAAATAAAAATTTAAATAAAAAAAATCACAAAATTAGTGAATAGAAGCTGACTTCACCGATCGCTCATTCATAACTGTTACTCCCAACAGTGCAATTAAGACTCCATTATTGGAGCTGGTGCTGCGATCTAGTAGGCTAAGCCTCTGCCTCCAGCACTGGCAACACATATGAGCACTGCTCCATTACCCTTCCAGCTCCCTGCTAATGTGCCTGGGAAAGCAGCAAAAGACGGTCCTTGGGCCCCTGAACCCATGTGGGAGACCCAGAGGAAGCTCCTGGCTCCTGGCTTCTCTTCTACTGCTTTCCCAGGCCACAGTAGAGAGCTGGATCAGAAGAGGAGCTTGAACCAGTGCCCATATGGGATTCCGGTGCTGCAGGCAGAGGCTTAGCCTCAAATGTTTTTTCAAGTCTGCCTACAATGCGAACTTTGTTGTGAGTATTCCAATACCTGTATTTCCAAGAAAACCCTCAAATCAGTTTTCTTATTTAAGTCCTCATGGCTTCTTACCCTTTTCACTGTTGTGCTCCAATCCTCTCTAAGGGTTCTCTTCTACCCATTCATGTTTTCATTTTCATGTTTAATGTTTTGAAAGCAATTAATTTGATATTTTTTATACAATTCAATTACTTTCATTAAAATGATTTGATAAAAACAGTAAAATGTCATTAAAACCTCAAAACATCATTGCTCACTGAACAGAGGGTTACAATTTTATATTATTATAAAAACATGACATTTGATTTTAGAGTCTTGTCCTTGCCTCCTGCCAAGCAGTTAACTGTTCTAGAAAACTAGTTCAGAGAAATACTTTGTCTTGAGAGTTGTACTCCTAAAAATATGGGGGAGAGAAGACAGTAATAAAAAGGACAAGTCATAGTTTTTAGAAAACTCAAATCTGTCAACCTGAGAGCCTCTGGTTCTATTGCAATGTAAAGGGGATGTGGGTCTATGAAATAGATGGCATTTTATTAGGCTTTAAAGATAGTTTTCATCATTTTGTGGAAGCTTAGTTTAAAGGTAGAATCCATCTGAAAACATACAATGATTGGGCTGGAATCCTTAGTCTCCCATCCTATATGAGTTTGTTGTTGCTGTTATTTTGCTTTGTTTTGTTCTTTTTTTTACCCCTGGGTACAAGTTTCCCTGGATAAGAAAGCACAGTCCTTCCTTAGTTCCCACCACTTTCTTTGGTTTTAGCACATGTGTGTAACTTTAGAGGATTTACTATGTCTTCTGCTTTTCTGGAATTTTTTTCTAGCTCCAGCCTGAAAGTGTGCCTCCATTTTAGTACCATCTCCCTTTTAAGTTCTAACATGTTTATTTTATATAGGTTCCTTTCCACAATTGCTACAGTTTGAATATTTATCCCTCTAAACACAATAATTTAGTCCCTGAAGTCTTAAGTTAATGGTTTAAGAGAGTAGAAACAATTATGATATTTAGATATGGGGTCTTTGGGAAATTATTAGATTGGATTAGGTCATTAGGTCAGAGTCCCCATGATTGCCTCTTCGTGGTGCTTTATAAGAAACATACACACAGATAGAAACACACACATGTGCTCCCTGTCTCTTACCATATGATGCTGGGTATATTACCCTGGGACTCTGCAAGCAAGAATCCCATCACCAAAGGCTGAATCCATGGGACCTGCCTGACCTTGGTCTGTGAACCTCCAGAATCTTGAGCCAAAATAAAACTTTTTTCTTTATAAAGTTAGTCTAACTTGTTGAGTATTTCACTGTAATGATGAAAGACTGGCTAGTATAACCACACAATCAAAAATCTGTTCTCATTCAACTTATAAAAGGACAAAGCCTTTGTGACTACAACCCTTCATTTTCTAGTAGTTAAGTTGAGGAATGGAGGTATGTGTTCAGCACTCATTTATGTAGTAAAGACAACACACAGGTGAGATTCTTTACTAATCCAATTATCAGATCTATCCAACATGTACATATACAAGGGGATTTCAAAAAAATCATGGAAAACTGTAGTTAGATAATTTTATTTTAGTTTAAAAATTTTTGAATTTCATGGATAATTTTTTCTAATAGGTTTTTCTCATTAACTTTTTGAAACCCATAGTATGCATGATTTCCGAAAAATTTGTGGGAGTGGGGGTTTATCTGTTACATTATCTGCATACTATATCTGGGTACCTGGGCTTGATACCCAACTCTGGCTCCTGACTCCAACTTCATGAGAATGCAGAGCCTGGGAGGCAGCCGTGAAGGCTCAAGTAATGGAATCCCTGCCACACACTTGGGACACTTGGATTGAGTTCCGGCCATAGCAGCTCTGGTCATTGCTGGCATCTGGGGAGTAAACCAGTAGATGAGTTCTCCCTCTCTCTGTATCTCTCCCTCTGTTTCTCAAATGAAAAAAAAAAAAAAAGCATTGATTCTTTGATTAACTGATCTTTTAATTTTGTTCCTGTGGGGAGCAACTCGGACTAGACTAAGTTACTCGAATTAAGACTTATTCTATGCATCTGCTCTCCCACAATATGGCGCTGGGAGAGGAGTAAACAGCTTCTACACAGCTGCCTCCAGTTCAACCAATAAACAGCAGGACTTGCTCCTGATTGGAGGAGAGCAGTGTACTCGGCGTGTGGGTAGCAGAGTTGGGATTGGTGGAAGAGGACTATAAAGGAGGAGAGAGACAACATGCACCAGGAACATCTATCTGAAGGAACACCTGAGCAGCCCCCGAGAGAGCCGGCCGGCGGTGTGCCGCTCCCCCGCAGAAGTGGGGAAAGTGGCAGGGGGAACCGCCCTTCCACGGAGGTGGAAGGACAGCAGAGAACCTGGGAAGAACCAGCAGCAAACCCGGGAAGGGCCGAGCAGACAAAAGAACAGTGCAGGGTCCTGTGTCGTTCCTCCGCGAAGAGGGGGAGCGACAGTTCCTATGAACTTTTCGAAGGTTCCTCATATACTTTTAATGACATGCAACTTTAATGTTACAAGAATCTTTGCATTTTAAGAAAGGATCAGAATAACCCAAAAAGCCATTATGGATAAAAATGTCTAAGAGTAGAAAATTTAGAAGGCAAGCAAAAATATTACTACATACCTTTATGTCACTCATCTCTTTTTGTTCTCCCCATCTCCTATTTTCTTTGCATTAAAAAGATATTTTCATTTCCCCATAGTTACTGTGGCTCTGAGGACCTCATCTGTGCCCCAATATTGGGGAGCAGAAGTTACAATCCCCTGCTTCTTTATCATTTGTTACCCTAAAGCCACCAAAATAAAGCAGTCAGTCTTCATTTGTTAGAGAAGAAAAAAATGTTTTTCTTGTAAAATTCTGCATCTGAATTAATAAAACAGTATAATCCACACTTACTCTGGATACCAAAGAAATACATACTAAGCATTTATTTTTTTGCCCCTTTAGTGTATGGTGAAACAAACTTGGATATATCAGGAAACCAGAAGAGTAAAGGAAGTTTCAGTCATTCAACAGACATTTGACTCAAGACCTGCACCATGCACGAATACAGAGATGACAGATGCACTCAGCCATAGGGAGCACACAGGGTTCTTAGGGAGAGGGCACAATGCATCCACAAATAATAGCTGGGTGAAGAACATACACGGTGCCTTGGGATTTCAAAGAGATTCACACAGGAAGCATCGCACCAGCTCCTTGGAGGAATCGGTGCATGTCCAATGGCTACAACTCTGTGTAAAAGCACTGTTTAATCTGTTTTACTGGTTCATTTTATATTTTCATCAATAATGGGCAGAAGAGTGACTTCAGGTGTAGATATATTATCATCACTTTTGAAAACGACATTTCCTCACCTTTGCCATTTGTATGAACTAGGAAACAACCAACCCAATTCACACTAACCCTCCTTTTCCAGAAAGTGATTCATTAAAAGTGCATCTAGAAATCATAAAGAACTTCTACATGAATTTTGAGGACCAGTGATCTTATTTATAAAGAGCAGCTTAGGGCAACCCCTTGGGATTCCTGTGTTGTGAATAAGTAAGTTGTTTGCAGGAGCTCTCTCAAGGGGCCACTCAGAGACAATTATTTCACTGTGAAGACTGTTAAGAAGAATAATTGGTATCAGTAACACTTACCTGTGTATGCAGAGAGAAGGTTAGCCAGCCATAACAAGGCCTGGATCACACAGCCACTACTTGAAACAATGCAATAGTTGGAGTTTGTGAGAAGAAAGCTGTCAGAAATAATGCCTTTACTGGGAGCTTCCTGATTCAGTTGGCATACTTTGCTGTGTAGTCACAGGTGCATCAAATCACCATGCAGTTATCAGCTAAGGGACTTGCATACAAGATGCAAACAATGCACACTGAACAGGGTATGTCTCAAAAAGGCTTATGGGGACATGACTTCAAATATTTTTATGTCTAATATGTTCCTGTACAACAGCCACAGGACTCTCAAAATGCAAAAACTTGAATGTAACTCTTGAGTGTCTTTACCTCTCAAGGGCATTGGGAAAATGATGGGAAACGATTACCGTTTTACAAAAGAAAATATGGCTCAAGCGTGAATCAATGTGGCTGGGATATGAATAAACAGACAGGAGATTAGACAAAGGAAGAAACCCCCAAACACAATGAGGACCAACAACAAAGATCATTGCTTAACCTGTTTTGTCAGAGCTGGTGTTGATGGTATTGGTAGTGATGGAGGTGAAGGTAGTCTTTGCGCTGTCCTTGGCAGTTACTGATTTCTGCTTATTTTTCATGGCTTCCAGTGCTTTGAGCTTCTTGGCATGTTTCGTGCCTTTGTAGTGGGCCGCAGCCTGGCTCTACAAAGGAGAACAAAATGAACCATGCAATCAGGCTCATTTCTAAACTGGCATTCTCTGTATTGCTGCAAATACAGATTCCCTTTCAATAAAAGGTACCATTCAAGCTAATTCTGGCTTGGCCAAGCAGTGGGGTTCTGTTTAGAATGATGCTAGAAAGCAATGGGACTCAAGTTCAAAAATCTTAGGACAGAAGGAAGAAACATCCCATTGCTTCTCTTAAGAGAAATGTAGCTGACCACTAACACATCAACAACATTTTCTCTGTGGAATGGGAAAAAAGTTAAGAATTTACACCTGTTTTGCTTTTGTTCTGATATAGAAGATGCTAGGCTCCCATAGATTAAGAAGAGTCCTAGAAAAGAGAGCCTCTCACTCCATGGCTCAAAAAGTGCGTTTTCTCTTTCTGCAATGTGTGTGATTAATAGAGTCCCCAACAGGTGTCTACAAGGAAAGGTTCACACATAACAAGGGAAGTGGGCACCCCGGAGTCTCAGATTGAAGCCTGCAAGTTCAAAAGCAAATGTACTGCCTAAGTCTAAATGGAGTTCATGGAAGCTGGGCAATTTTCTGATTCTTTCTTTCTCCCTGCTTCCTACAGAGGGTAGTCTGAGGAATTCAAGGTAGTGTCATTCTTTCAACATACGTGTTTTTCACACTCTGGTCCCTTGTCAGGAGGTGCCAGTGTGTTCTGACTACCTACTGGGGCCAAAGCAATTTGTTTGCCTGTGCCTTCTGAGATTCTTTTTTATTTTTATTTTTTGATGGTGATACACATTTCCCCAAGTTTATGTTTTCTTGACTTTTTGTGGGAGGCAGGTGGTATTGGGGAGACACATTAACTCAGATAGATAACTACCTTTAAATAAATGAATATTTATTAATGTTTATTAGGTGAGGAGCCTTTGCTGCAAATAAGTGGGATGAGGGTGGTTAGGGAGATTCTTAGATCAGGAGGTTTTTCTAGGTCAAAACCTTTAAAAATGTCATTTCACAGAAAAGAAATCTTAAGGGAGAACTATTTCTGGTAGTCACCCATCACTTCTCATTGCTTATTTAAACTAAATGTTCCATTTTGCCTGAAAAACAGTAGTCACATTGCCTTCTTCATTATAGCAACCATGGTAGGTAGGGCATTGCAGTATATATTTTAATAAATAAATAACCCACACTTTCATCTGCATCATTCTGACAATAATAACTTAAATAACTAGGTACCCTTATTGAAAGAACACTGGACAAAGAAATTATATATTAGAAACAGTTTGAACAGACTGTTCACAATCATGCATCAGTTACAAATTTTCCAACAACACATAACATCAAAAGACAGAGTATGAGCCAAAAAAGGAAGTTAAGACATGCTACAGTCAATTGAGGAACCAGTGATAGATTTGATTGGTTGGATTCTAAATAGGGAATGCCACTTTGACGGATAGAGATGTAGCTCATTTTTTTTCTTCCTAATTCTCCTTCAAAATATTCAAGTCCTTTGACCATATATTTTAGGAGCAATATATATATTCAGTTAGATCCATATGATAGCTGGTTATCATCTTTAGGCAATTGGCTTCACAAATTCTCTTATAACAAAGTTCTTTCCTTCTCTGCCCAATACCCCTTCTCCGGTGGTAGAAATATTTTACACACAATATATATTAAAAGATTAAGCCAAGATTAATAATGTTATCTCCATTTATACTTCCAAAATATACATTTTAAAGGCTCTTAGAAAAGCTACATTCTCAGTGACATTTCAAATTAAACAAGATTTTGTCTTAACATATCACCAGGCCAGATGAATGTCACTATTTTTGAAAGTAAGGCACTTATTCCAAAAGAATTCCCAGAAGTTAAGAGAGTACATACACCAACAAACAAAAACCAAAGACCTGTCTGCACAGGTACAGATAAATCAATGCCTTCTAGAAAGTGAAATATTTGCAGGAGTTATAGGAAGAAGGGTATGACAAAATGACCATTCATTAGTGCAATCCCAATTGAGACTCCTGGTATCTTAAAATGGAAAAACAAAATAAAACAAAACAAAAAACCCTATCAAAATGCATACTCACTTGTTCTTTGGATAACAGTTCCAAAGCATTCTGATAATAGTTATTTTAATTATAAATTATCTGATTTTCCAAAAGAGGCAATTAAACCTCACCAAAATTTGGGAAAAAAAAATCAAATGATGAGAATCTCCAAAGTGGTACATGGAGAACAAGAGATATAGAATCTAGGAAAATACAGTACTGGGGAGATGGTTGCAGAAGACATTCATGTAATTATGATTATGTAACGTGTGTGTTTTGGGGTCAAGGTAGGAGTGCAAGTTGTGGATCTAATGTGGATCATAATTCTTGCACATATTTAAAATTTCCTTCACCACTGACTTTATTTAATGGTTGTAGAATTTATTGGACTGCTCTAGAGTTGTCCTAGTATAACTTTTTGCATCCACATATACTGTCCACTTGGTCTGCTCTGATTCAGGTATGTCATGTGTGAAGGTATGTCAAGTGTGTAAAGCAGGAAGAGTCAGCCAGCTCTCCTTACCCCTAGGTTACTTGAATGGACAGCCATTTATTCTTTTTGTGACTGTAAGCAAGCCTGCAGCCTAAGAAGGAATCCTGCTGGGAGATTTGCAAGAAGCAGCAGTTGGCCATAGACATCTCTTTGACCCTCTCTGCTTCTCCTCTGGGCATAGAGGTGCAGGACGATGGCACCACCTACTAGCACATCATTGTCCCTCCAAGAGTGTTCTCTATTATTTATTATCCAGTCTCTCAGTCAACTCATTACCAGGTACCCAGGAGCCAGTAAGACACAAGCAAATAGTTGTTTTTTCACAGGAATGATTTCAAGGTTAAATAAGCTTACTACTTCACATACCACATTTTAGAATTCTGTATTTCCTAACTAAAACAGAGTCATAACATAGATAGAAATGAGAAAAATCAATAAGAACTGGGCCTTAACACCTTATTTTAAAGAATGAGTGGAATATTAGGGCCTTGCATAATAAAAAAAATCACTGCAATATTGTTAAAATAGCAGTTGACACCATGAATGTAACAAGCACCATCCCACAGGCAAATACTGGCATTGAAGATGGTATGCGCACGCCTGTAGAACACAGTGATGCTGTTTCAGAGGTCTTGGCCACACCCCAGCCCTCAGTAGCATTCAGACTTCAATCTTCAAATTTTATCTTCAGTATTTCAAAATGGCTTTCAGTTTAAATGTGATTGAAGTTTCAGAGTAGATAAAATTTATTCTTAAATGGCTACCATTGCGAGAGGGGTTTTGTGATGTGAAAACAAGTCACGTATTTATTTTGTCTAAGAGACTTCTTTATGAATTATCATTATTCAGTGAAATTCACTGGAAATTTAATATTCAGGTATCATTTAGTTGCATTAGCATCAATACCTAGTATTCTTTAACTCTATATTTCTTTTATGCAACTTGATGTCCTTTTCTTTCTAAAAACTAGGAAATTTATTATATTATATATTATTATATGATGTATTATATATATACTGAAACTATTAATTTTCATGAACACATATGATTTCATGAACAAGAAGATGGTCTTTCTTAGTTTCTGATATCATGTAATTTTATCACAAATTGAATTTTTATTAAGATAAAGGTAATATTACCATATTGATGGGATTCACTCCAAAATATGGCCATAGGAGAACAGAATACATCTCCTCAATTATATCTGACTGCCATAAGGATTACTTTGAGCTGATCATTTCATGAATTGCTTTATGAAACAATAAATAAAACAAAGGCTCTGAAAACAGACACATTCTCAAGTTTTGTATTTCTGTTGTCATTGTTGGAAACATGCAGTCTATATAAAGGAAATCTGCATTTTTTAAAAATATTTATTCTGATTATTTTGAAAGGCAGATTATGGAGAGGGAGAAAGAGAGAGAGAGAGAGAGAGAGAGAGAGGAGAGAGAGAGAAGAGACAGAGAGGTCTTCCAACTGCTGGTTCACTCCCCAAATGGCCAGGAGGCAGTAAGTTCTTCCAGGTCTCCTACATGGTTGCAGGCACCCAAGCACTTGGGCCATTCTCTGCTGCTTTCCCAGGTGCATTAGTAGAGAGCTGGATTAGAATTGGAGCAGCCAGGACTCAAACCAGCACTCAAATGGGATGCCTGCGCTGACTTAAAGGGCTCTGCCACAGAGTGGGCCCCGGAAATCTACATTTCTAAGAGAGTCTCCCTGTCAGTTCTGAGAGGGAGGACTCTAAGTCATCAGAGACCCTTGGAGCAGATGTTGTGGCCCAGTGGGTTAAGCAGCAGATAAAGACTGGCTAAAACACCCACAACCCATATCAGGGTGCATGAGATTGAGTCCTACCTCCACTTTCAATCTAGCTTCCTGCTAATGCATGCTTTGGAAGGCAGCAGATGATGGCTTAAGTACTTGGATTCCTGCTATCCGTGAGGGAGCCCATGAGGGATCCAGATAAAGTTCTTGGCTCCTGGCTTCAGCCTGGCCCAGTCCCAGCCACAACAGGCATTTGGGGAGTGAAGCAGCAGATGGACAACCTCTCTCTCTCTCTCTCTCTCTCTCTCTCTCTCTCTCTCATGCTCTACTTTTCAAATAAATAAATAACCATTAAAAATAAATAATAAGAGATTCTTTTCAATAGAAAGGGCTTAGACTTCAACTTTTTGTTCTCTGTTTCAGCAATGTAAGGAATTTAAGTCTGAAGACAGAGCCCACACTTTGAGATATAGTCTTCACATTTACCAATTTCTTTTGGTAATTTCCATGTATATATGAGGTATATATCTTAATAAAATGCTATTTATTTTTCTCTTGTTCATTTGCCTTTTGTTACAGGGGTCAATCCCAATTAAGAATTATAAAGAGCAGAAATGATTATTTTCCCTTTGTCTATAATGTTAAAATGTAACACCAGAAAAACAGAAAAGAATAGTTACTGAAAATGTGTCATCTTTCTCAAAGAGAGGAGTGATAATATTTGAGGCGGGGGAATTCTTTTTTCCTTTTACAAAGAGAATTCTCTTACTTCTTAAATTTTAGCTTAGTCTGTTATTCTGGAGATGAAGAAAAATTAGCTGATAAAACACGATATATTAACCTAAACTCTACAGCATACTTCAGGTTTATCTTCTGAGAAATAGTATAAAGAATTGACTACAGTAAAAAAAAATTTAAAAACTTAAAAATTTTGATTTATCACCACGCAGTTCTTTTGTGTGTGGCACGCACCCTTACAAAGTCTAACATTAAATCAGAATGCAGAGATGAGTTAAATGCCTGAAGATAAAGTGCCCTGTAAGCGGTCAATGGATTGTGGAATATTTTGAGTATCACTTTTGCATACAACAGTTCAGGAGATTTTCAAGTCCTTACTCTATGTTAGGTGTGTTGTGAAGATCGACTCGCAGCTTCATTTTGCAAGGAAATAAATTCAACCAGTGGCCTCCAGAATAGTAGCGCTAGCATGCATTTGACTTGGGAGGTTGTTCAAAATATAAATTCTCATTGCCTATCCAGCCTAACTGAATTACAAATCACAGGGCTTCTACTCAGCAATGGGTGTATGATAAGCCCTTCAGTACTTCTAGTGTACACTAAAGTTCCAGAACTACTCACCTTATGCATAAGTGCATTTTCCCCAACAACGGTCTCTTGGATAAACAGATCGTGGAGCTCAGAAAGCGATACCCTAAAGTGTGGGCACCTTGGCATGCTGAGTGCTTTAACTACTGAATCGAGGCCTCTCTGACCTTCTTCTACCTCCATGTCTCTCATCCCCCGCCCCGCAGCATAAGGGTTGTGGGGTAAGGACTATTTCTGAATTTCCTTTTTCAATCTACAGGAAGTTTAGAGGGTGGAATGCCATGAACATGAACCCTCTCTCCAGCATTCTATCAGAGAAGATGGCCCCAAATCATAGGGAAGGGGAAACTAAAGACTGACACCTGACTTGCCCAGAAAGACTTTGGCACATCCTGTTGCTTATTCTCCTGAGGGCTGCTACCTGCTCACAGACTCAAATTATCAAACATTCAGAGAACCAGAGAGAACAAGTCCCTTTCTGCTCTAAATATCCAAAGTCCAGGTTTCCAAAGATTTAAGGACAGTCATTAGAAGGTTGAATGTTTGCACATGCAAATGTGAGCAATGTGCCTCATTGGAGAAATTACAAAAAAGTCGCTTTCCTTAAAAAAAGTAAAAACAAGAAACCTCAAGTACAAATGTTATTGAAAAACTTCTATGCAAGCAGAATGAACTGAAAACAGTAAATTAACCTTGGAAACTTCCTTAAAATTCTGAAACCACATCTAAGTGCTTTCCTAGTCCCTGTGCTTTTTCTCTTTCAGGATTTTCCCCTTTTATCTCCAAGGTAATTATTGTTGCAGCATGACCTCTGACATTATCATCTTTGCCATGATCCAATTTTAAAGGGCTGCAGGAGTCTTAAGCTCAAAAATAACAATAACAATAAGAAAAATCCAAGCTCTGTATCACAGTTCTTAAAACTGCAATATAACAAAAAAGTATCTGATCTGCTGTTTTATTTGCATTAAGTTGATTTAATGCTAGCTGTCTAGGTTCCTCTTTTAAGTACTTAGGGTTCTTTTATTAAAAGAAATCCCCAGCTGGCAGGCAAACTAAAAGTACCCTGGCAAATCAAGAGAGTACCTTGTTGGTGAATCGTTTAAAGAATATTTGAAGAAAAAAACTAAAGATTAATAGTCCACTGTCATAACTTTTCCTTATCATTGTGAATACAAATTCAGTTATGCAATTGGGAAATAGTTATGACATAGATACATTTATTTCTTAATTATATGACCCATATAGAATATTTAATAGTATATTTCAACTTGAGGTTGTGTAGTAAACATGTAAGTAGACTACATTATGAAGAAAAATGGCAATTCACGTTGGACACATTATAGCCCAAAGTGAGGAACATGATTGAATTAATAGCATGCTTTCTGAGCTCCAATGATTGATGCTTTGCTTTAAATGGTGTTCGTGTTCTCTGTACTCTTGATCACAAAGGAACAGTAACCACCACAGGAACAGAAAAAAAAGAAACATGATAACACCACTAAGGTGATTTTCATACACTACCACTAATCACTGGAAAAAATTCTAAATCAATTTAATGAGAAGAATGGGAGCATGCTGCAACTTCCCAAATACATTATGTAACTCTATTTTGTAAGCAGAGAAAATGCTTTGTCCCTAAGTAATTATGTAATTGTGAAAAAATATTCTTGATGGGTTCATTTATCTTTTCAAAACTTAACTATAAACTTTTTTGATTCTTAAACAGAGTTTTTGCTTGATTTCTGATGTGGAAAAACAAACAGAAAAACAAAACAAAACAAAAAAACAATGATTTTGTGTGTCTGGAGTCCAAGTAGCTGCCTTCATGAACTTCAATGGTGGAGACCTGTTTGATGTCAGGAGCTACACTGACTCTAGCTAAATGTGCTTAATCCTTTTTGGGTAGGAAACCAGTGACCTTGCATGAGTTTTAACTCTAGTGATATAATCACAAAACTTCCAGGTGTGCACAGAACTGAGAAAAATCAGAGAAAACATTTCCTTAAACTAATCAACTGTGCATGAATTCTCTTCACAATGCTCATAGCTTAACACTTCACTGAGTGTGTGAATGTGGCAAACCATTTGTAAACTGCAGGGAGGAATTAGAAATGTTGAGTCTAATTATTCTGAGGGTCAGGTTGTCATAAGCATTGCTATCAGCAGCAGAAAAAAATTTATTTTCTTATGCGACGTTTTCTCCCCCTACTGAAATCAAACCCCGATAATGCAAAAGTAGGACCCTCTTGTCTGTCTCCCTTAGCCCAAGGTGTCCTTGCCTGCCCTTTATCAAAAGGAATTCACAGACTTAAGGGAGTTATCCAGCTGACCTTACAAGGTTCTAATCACCAAACTCAAGTGATGTAGGCAGGCAGATAGGATAAATTCAATTAGGTTTGTGAGCTGGAAGACCAAGCTCCCTGTGTTGTCTCATGCCCCTACCTGACCCCACTTGTATGCCTACCTGCCAATCAGACTATGTAACCCCTCCTCTTTAGGAGTAAACAAAAGGCCTGGAACACAGTGGGCCTTCCCCCTGTTCCCCTGTTGCCCAGTGGGCATGTGGCCTGGCCATCTGCTCTCTGCTTCCCTGCCTGCGTGCTTGCTCCACGTGGCTCGTGGCCTGCTCTCTGCCTTCGCTTTGCGACCTGCTCTAAGCTACCTGTGGATGCTCATAACCATACACTTGCTCCACATGGCTGGCTCCTGGCCTGCTCTCTGTTTGGTATGGACCCAATCTAGTTTCTCGACTTCTCTTTCTCACCTAAATAAAATCCCCACTCTGCTGCGTATTCCTCTCACTGAATACAAACCTTAAAACTTACCATGTTGCCTGGGTTTGTTTGAGCCAGTGTTCAGAATTCTTCTCTGAATACATGGCAAGAACTCACATGACTATTAGTACTGAAAATTATTAGAAGCCTGGCTGATATCACAAGGAGTCATTTGCTTCTCCAATAGATAAGAATCTTGATGGCCAATGTTGTCCTGGGGGTGATTTGTGTAGGGGAATTCCAGGTCTGGGCAGAATGTAACTGCCACCTTCATGTAACCCCCAGACCAACTGGAGTCCACCTGGCCATCATAAATTCCCTAAAGAGAATGGCATCAATCAAAGGAAGGTCATGAGCTCCACTGACCAACCAGGAACCCGGACATGAGCTGATTATGTACCTTTCAGCCTCAGTTTCAATCTATAAGAAGCTTCACCCCTAACTACTTGGGGTGACAGGGAATGAATACCAACTTTCCTCTACCACCCCAGTGTCAACGACTGGCTTTCTGCACGTAAGAAAAGTGGAGCCAGCATGGGGGTCTACAGCAATACCTCCAACTTGTTTGTTTGGGGTGTCATTCAGCAACACTACCAATCTCCAGCTTTGTCCACCAGCCAACACTCCATCCCCACTCCCAGTGTCTGCTGTCTAGCAAGAACAATTGCTAGAGAAAAAGGCCCTCCCTTGTATTCTCTTAAGGAAAATATCACAAGAAGAAATTATTTTCAAGCCTTGCCTGACTAGTCCCCTCTGCCTGGTGCACCCACCCTGCCTAACAGAAGTCTGTATGTCATCTCCTCCATGTAGTCTTGGATATGCTGCAGTACAGTTGTTAGGGGTGCTTCAAAGTTTCATGGGAAGATGGAATTAAAAGACCAGTTTATTTTCGGGCAAACAATTTTGGAACTCATACATAATTTGTCCATAACATGCATTTTTTCCATGAAGATATTGATGTTCCTTCATTTGTCATTGCTGTAAGAAGGGTTAAATTTCTGCTTCTTCTGACAGGTAGTGCATCCCACAAGAAAGAGAGGAGTATCTGATACTGCTCATCATTCTGTCCCTAGGATCTGCTACACATCTCTAAATAGTTGCCCATTAAGTGCATGTTGAATTAATTTCACATTCTGATTTTAAAATGGAAATACACATATGGTGTCTCAATGGATTTTCTATGTGAACAGGGTTCAACTTAATTTTCTGCCACTCTTTGGCACTTTGCCTTATCTGTTGAAAACACTTCAGGGGATTTTTATGGCACTTAGTGCTGGAAAAGCATCTGGCACAAACACAAACTATTATTTTTTCAGTGGGATGAAGCTCATCATCAACCACAATTGTGCTATTTATGAGAACTCTCTTTACATAGGATGCGGCAAAGGAATACTTTAAAGATTGTTTCACTTTTTTAAACATTGTCATGAATAAGCAACCTTTTTTTTTTAAATCTGGGAAACACAACAAATAATTCTAGTGATGAGTCTGCATTTTAAGGTTTATCTGAAACATCAAATGCTTTCGAATATGGACACAAAAATATTCAGTACTTGGGAAATACTATTTCTCTGTTATTATTTTTAAGCTTCCAAAATGGAAGATTTTATGCTATATAATAATACAGAGAAAGAAATTATGACATCAGCAATCCTTTTCCCTCCCTACAAATCTACATAACATTTACCCTGCATGTGCTGAAGAAGAATATTCAGGGAAAAGATCGAATTTTCTACTTTCCCATAAAGTAAGGAAAAGGCTTTCCCTCTATAGAGTTGAGGAATTCCTAATCCCTTATTCATAAATTTGGGAATCGCTCCAGTAGCTACTTTAATAAGCCTGTCCCAGAGATCACTTCTAAACGGACTTGCTGAGATCTATCAGGTCCTCAGGAGAATGAACTGTATTTAGCCAGGTGCTCTGTCAATGTTAAAGGCCATAATGATTCTCTGAAGCACATCAGGTACACTTGGTAAGGAGGAAGAAAGTGAACAAGCTCAAGAACCTGGACCCCTACAGGCAGAGTCCACTCACAGTCAATTTCTTTCAGCAGTTTATTCATTCACAGGGATCCACTGAACAGTTACTGTGGACCAGAGGCGATTGTAGTGACTGGTATTGGACTCAGAGTATAAATCAGACTGAAAAATTGGGCTTCATTCACAAATATGCTCCATAAAAAATACCATCGGTAAAGTAAAATGATTTTAAGAATATTAAAAATTAGATATTCTGGCTAGTGCCGCGGCTCAATAGGCTAATCCTCCTTGCGGCGCCGGCACACCAGGTTCTAGTCCTGGTCGGGGCGCCGGATTCTGTCCCGGTTGCCCCTCTTCCAGGCCAGCTCTCTGCTGTGGCCCGGGAGTGCAGTGAAGGATGGCCCAAGTGCTTGGGCCCTGCACCCCATGGGAGACCAGGAGAAGTACCTGACTCCTGCCATCGGTTCAGCGTGGTGCGCCGGCTGCAGTGCGCCGGCCACGGTGGCCATTGGAGGGTGAACCAATGGCAAAGGAAGACCTTTCTCTCTGTCTCTCTCTCTCACTGTCCACTCTGCCTGTCATAAAAAAAAAATTAGATATTCCTATTGCAAAGGGGTTATCTGCCATTTTCCTAAAGAATACTTATAAAATCAGGAAGAGATCTCCTCACAGACTAAGGGAAATATCTGGTGGGCTGCAGAATGTGTTAGTTTTAGCATTGGGTTAATTGTGGGAGTGAGGGTGAGCTTGGAGGAAACAGTGGCAATGATGCCAGAATCCTGAATTGTTCAGACTTGTATAAATGCGTGATTTCCTTTTATGCCAAAAGTTCTCTCACTGTATAAAGACTGTTTCCTCAACTGACTGTGATGTAGCTAAGTTGTATTGGCAAGAAAGAGTTCTAATTCCAAAAGTTTAGTGTTCAGAGAAAATCCCACAAAAGTCAGATGCTAGCAGCTGTCTCTGGCAGAAATTTGCACAGGGATTTTGTTTTGCTGAGTGACATGTGAAAGAAGGATTTCAGAGGGTCATAAATGCATTAAGAAGATCCTGCTATTCCTTCCCAGAATGGATGTTTATGTGAGGCACTAAAGAAACACTGTGTGAGTCAGGTAGCAAGGGGAAGGCTTTATAAGAATATTCTCACAGGGGCTGGCACTGTGGTATAGAAGGTTAAGCCTCCACTTGCAATGCCAGCATCCCATATGGGTGCTGGTTTGTGTCCCAGCTGCTCCTCTTCCAATCCAACTCTATGCTGATGGCCTGGTAGAACAGTGAAGGATGGCCCAAGTGCTTAAGCCCCTGTGCCCACGTGGGAGACTTGGAAGAAGTTCCCAGTTCCTGGTCTCAGATCCAGCTCAGCTCCAGTGTTGTGGCCATTTGGAAAGTGAACCACTGGATGGAAGACCTTTCTGTTTTCCTCTTTGTCTTTCTGTAACTCTACCTTTCAAATAAACAAATAAAATCTTTTTTTGAAGAATATTCTCACCTATTCCTTATGAAGACCTATGAGGGAATTACAATTGTCATGAGAAACTTACCCATTAGGAGAATAAGACTCTAAGAGCTCAAACAGCTTGACTACATCAGAAGAGCATGATGGGGCTGGTTCTCAAGACTCTTGCTCTCAACACAAAAGGAAGTAGTCAAAGGAAAACAGCCCTACCATATGACTTCACAATGGCTCATCTGACAGAGGGCTGATACTGAATAGTGCGTGGGGCAAAATGTTTGGCCTGGTGGTTAAAATGCTGGTTGGGATGCCACAACCCATGTTGCAATACCTGAGTTCAAGTCCCAGTTCTACTCTGGACTCCAGCTTCCTGCTAGTGGAGACCCTAGGACTCAAATGATTGGGTTCCTTCCACTCACATGGGAGATCTGAATTGCATTCCCAGCATCCAACTTCAGCCTGGCCCAGCACCTGCCACTGCAAGCAGTAGAGGAGTAAACCAGCATATTAAAGCTCTTTCTGTCTTTCTCTCTGTGTTTCTCCACCTCTCAAATAATAAGATAAAATAAAATAAATAGTCCATTCATAAGACACTCAAAAATACAGAATTATCACTGACTTTTGTAGTCATTGGTTCACATAATTTTACTCAGAGTCTATCTCAGGTCCATGTTTTAAATACTATTATCATCACTCTATCTGGAGCCATACTTCAATATTTTCAAAATCAACTCCAGCAACTGCTACTGAAGTCCTAAACAAAGAAATGATATGATGTTTGGTTTTCACCCTAATTTGAAACTTTCAAGCATCAGAAAGGATCACTGGGATGGAAAGCAGAGATGGGGGCACAAATAAGCTCTTGCACAGAGAATCTTGGAGGTTTACTTAAAGGTTACGTTCTTTTCAAAAGAAAAGTTGTGAAATGATTGTAAGAAAAACAGATTTATAAATATGTTTGCCAACAGATGCTGTCAAGGATGTGGGGAAAAAGGCAAACTAATCCACTGTTGGTGGGAATGCAAACTGGTAAAGCCACTATGGAAGACAGTTTGGAGATTCCTCAGAAATCTGAATATAGCCCTATCATATGGCCCAGCCATCCCACTCCTCAGAATTTACCCAAGGGAAATTAATTGGCAAATAAAAGAGCTTTCTGCACCTCCATGTATTGCAGCTCAATTCACAATAGCTAAGACGTGGAATCAACCTAAATGCCCATCAACAGAAGACTGGATAAAGAAATGATGGGATATACACTCTATGGAATACTACACAGCAGTAAAAAAAATGACATCCAGTCATTTGCAACAACATGGATGAATCTGGAAAACATCATGCTGAGTGAAATAAGCCAGCCCCAAAAGGACAAATATCATGTTCTCCCTGATCTGTGACAACTACCTGAGCACCTAAAAGGAAACCTGTAGAAGTGAAACTGACACTATGAGAAACAGTGACTTGATCAGCCCTTGTCCTGGATGTTGAGGAATAGCTTACTATTTTACTCTTTTTAGTATTTTCTTTTTCTACTTAATATCATTGGTTGAACTATTTACTTAACATAGAATTCTTAGGTGTTTAAATCCAATTGAAATTTGACGCCTGTTAAAAATAATAGTGGGAATAAGAAAGGGAGGAGATGTATTGTTTGGCATACATCCCCTCAGACTTACCCCTAAAGGTAAAGCTAAAAACTTGCCATGGGACTCCAAATTCCACAAGCAGCTTTTTTTTTTTTTTTTTTTGGACAGGCAGAGTGGACAGTGAGAGAGAGAGACAGAGAGAAAGGTCTTCCTTTGCTGTTGGTTCACCCTCCAATGGCTGCCGCTGCCGGCGAGCTGCGGCCAGCACACCGCGCTGATCCGATGGCAGGAGCCAGGTGCTTCTCCTGATCTCCCATGGGGTGCAGGGCCCAAGTACTTGGGCCATCCTTCACTGCACTCCCTGGCCACAGCAGAGAGCTGGCCTGGAAGAGGGGCAACCGGGACAGAATCTGGTGGCCCGACCAGGACTAGAACCCCGTGTGCCGGCACCGCAAGGCGGAGGATTAGCCTAGTGAGCCATGGCACCGGCTCCTGGACTCCAAATTCCATTAAGTTGGCAGGTACCAATGCCATCTTACTGGTTAAAGTGATCAGTTTAAGTTCATAACTGATCATAAAGAAAGGATTAAGTTGCAAAGGGATCATATAAATAAGACCAAGTGTCTGCTAATAATAATAGATAGAATTAAAAAGGAGAGAATGATCCAACATGCAAAGCAGGCCACACAGCAGACTCATAGAATGACAAATGCCCTAAGCAGCACTCTGGCCTCAGAATCAGTCCTTAAGGCATTCAGATCTGGCTAAAACGCCCATGAGAGCATTTCAGGCATGGAAAGCCAAGACACTGTGGTAAAAAAATGGCCTATGTGAAAGATGTCTGTGAGTGAGATCCCAGTGGAAAGAAGGGGCCATCAAAGAAGGAGGTACCTTTCTCTAAAGGGAGGAGAGAACTTCTACTTTGATTATGGCCCTGTCTAAATAATGTCAGAGTTTGTGAATTCAACAGGCTTCCATAGCCTTGGCAGCTCATGACAAGAGCCTTGGGTTATCACTGACATCATAAATAAGAGTGTCAACTGTTAAATCAACAAGAGTGATTGTGCACTTGTTCCCCATGTAGGACCTCTGTCCTTAATGTGTTGTACTATAAGAATTAGTGGCAAAACTAGTGTTCAAACAGTACTTTCTACTTTGTGTGTCTGTGTGGGTGCAAACTGATTAAATCTTTACTTAGTATAAAGTTGATCTTCTGTAAATAAAGATAATTAAAAATGAATATTAACGAAGAATGGGATGGGAGATGGAGTAGGAGGTGGGATGCTTTGGGGGTGGGAGGGCAGGTATGAGAGGAAGAACTGCTATGATCCAAAAATTGTACTTATGAAATTTATATTTATTAAATAAAAGCTTTCTATAAAATAAATAAATATGTTTGCACTTTTATGAGATTATTCTGGTAAATTCAAAGCATTTGTAATGGAATAAAGGAAGCAACAGATGGGAAGAAATGGAGGTTTAGATTATTATTGCAATGGCACAAGACATCCAAGTGTCTATAATGACAATAAGAACAGAGAAAGAAGTATGCAAACATAATATAATTTTTAATAATTGAAGGTGAATTTTGAGGAGTGGTCTAAAATATATTTGTATGGTCTCTACTTCTTGCAAATGCTTTATTTCTTAAACTGGTTAATATTCAAAGAGGCCCAGAGGTTTAGGGTAGGGCATGAGTTGGGTTGGGATGTGTTGGATTTGAGAAGCCTTTAAAACATCTCAGTTGGCCGGCGCTGCGGCTCAATAGGCTAATCCTCCACCTAGCGGTGCCAGCACACCGGGTTCTAGTCCCGGTCAGGGCGCCGATTCTGTCCCGGTTGCCCTTCTTCCAGGCCAGCTCTCTGCTGTGGCCCGGGAAGGCAGTGGAGGATGGCCCAAGTGCTTGGGCCCTGCACCCCATGGGAGACCAGGAGAAGCACCTGGCTCCTGCCTTTGGATTAGCATGGTGCGCCGGCCACAGCGCGCCAGCTGTGGCAGCCACTGGAGGGTGAACCAACGGCAAAAAGGAAGACCTTTCTCTCTGTCTCTCTCTCTCATTATCCACTCTGTCAAAAAATAAATAAATAAATAAATAAATAAATAAATAAATAAATAAATAAAACATCTCAGTAAAATGAGGTCTCTGTAGCTACATGGTCTGGAGATTGGAGATGAAGCCCAGACTGTAGCTAAATTGGGGAATTAATCAGCAACAGATGGTAAATGGGAAGTGCCATTTGAAAGACAAAAATGCCATTTTCTTGTTTAACCATTGAAACATAATCCTGTATCTGCTGCAATACTGGAACAAATAAACTGAGACTCCAAATAAACTGAGACTCTACCTGATGGTATATGGTATAATACATTGCCAAATTTTTCATTTAGCTATAACTTACTTCATCACTTAGATTTTAAAAAAGCTTTTTCTAAAAGTGCCTATAATCTTCACATTTCAGCTACACAGTGAACCATTCTCTTTATACTCACACCACAGGGAGTTAACGAGAAAGAACACATTTCATTCTGCTCTATAGAATACCAGAGCTCAGCATTTGGTTTCTAGAGGCTTAACTCGTAAGGATAAAGATTTTATCACTGGAATAGTAAACTAGGGATTGGTAAAGTCCATCTAGCGAAGGTTACAGAGAGGTGTCCTCCAAACCTGGCAGTAAGGCTATTCTCTTCAAGTTAAAATTGGAGTAGATGGAATTAGCCACTTACAGGAACCTTATTAAAGGGCAAGTCAAAAGCAGGAAGACAAAATGGGAATACTAATCAAAGACTGACTGAATGTAAGAGAGCTCTGTCCTAATGAATATTATTAACATGTCTGATATAAGACTGTGCTAGTTGAATAGGTTTTATCCTTACATCTAGAAAAGGGAAGTTTAAACATTAACTTCACATAGAGTTCTCCCAATTCCCCTGATAAACATAGGAGGAAAGAACTATAATACCATTTCAATTTACTTCGAATATAGTATGTTTCTATTACAACCAAAGAGAAAAATGGTCTATTATTCTATAAGACACATTTTAAAAACTTTATTAATACAATATTTAAGAAGTCTTATAGGACTAAAAAGGTGTGATTCCTTTTCTTATCCATCGCAAAGGTCATTGCCAATACCCCCTAATAAAAGACAGATTAACAGGAGAAATACGTAAAAGAATTATCTAATCAAAGTTCTACATGACATGAGAGCACTCAGAATCAACATGCAAAATGTAGGGGAAGCTATTTTTATGCTTACAGTTGATAAAGAATGGAAAGCTATGTAGTAAAGTGGGACAAAAAAGCATGAACTAATGGCAACAGACTGAATGGGGAAACTCAACAAGAGTTCTCCAGCTCCTTCTTGGCCTCTCTGTGTGGCAACCCATCTTTTTGGTGTGAGGCAGCACTTCCTCTACAATGAGGGTCTGATGCTGTGATGACATGCTACTAGAAAAGGTAGGTCAGAGAATTTCTTTAAGGCCAGCTTTTAATAGAGAAGGGTGGCCAGCATCACGGCTCACTTGGCTAATCCTCTGCCTGCGGTGCCAGCACCCCGGGTTCTAGTCCCGGTTGGGGCACCGGATTCTGTCCCAGTTGCTCCTCTTCCAGTCCAGCTCTCTACTGTGGCCCGGGAGGGCAGTGGAGGATGGCCCAAGTGCTTGGGCCCTGCACCCGCATGAGAGACCAGGAGGAGGCACCTGGCTCCTGGCTTCAGATCGGCACAGCACCGGCCATAGTGGCAATTTGGGGGTGAACCAATGAAAGGAAGACCTTTCTCTCTGTCTCTCTCTCTCACTGTCTAACTTTGCCTACCAAAAAAAAAAAAAGAACAGACAAGGGTAGCAAAAGGCTAGAATAGTATTTCAAGGGTTTATGGCTAGCTTTAGGAGAGAGGGATTCTACTTCCTATGACTACTGTCTTCAAGAAAAGGAATTTTAGTCTCTATGGCCAATCTTGGGGCGGAATCGGGAACAAGAGAAAGAAGAGCAGGAGCAGATCTTGCTCTGAGCTCCTTTCCTTCAGTTCCATGTGCTCAGCACACCAAGGCACTAGACCTTGGGATATCAGTTTATGAGTCACAACAGTCTAAAATCCAACGGTCTAAAAATCCATAAATTGTAAGCATTCTATATCTTCTACTTATGAAGAAACAAGCCAAAAGCTGAAACTCAGTGAGAACACTAAACTAAAACTAAATTTCAAGTTAATCATTTTTCAACATTTTCAAACATCAGTTGTCAGTTTCTATTAAAGGTATATTTAGGCTGGTGCCGTGGCTCAATAGGCTAATCCTCCGCCTGCGGCTCCGGCACACCGGCTTCTAGTCCCAGTCGGCGCGCCAGATTCTGTCCCGGTTGCCCCTCTTCCAGGCCAGCTCTCTGCTATGTCCCGGGAGTGCAGTGGAGGATGGCCCAAGTGCTTGGGCCCTGCACCCCATGGGAGACCAGGAGAAGTACCTGGCTCCTGCCATCGGATCAGTGCGGTGCGCTGGCTGCAGCGCGCCGGCCGCGGCGGCCATTGGAGGGTGAACCAACAGAAAAGGAAGACCTTTCTCTCTCTCTCTCTCTCACTGTCCACTCTGCCTGTCCAAAAAAAAAAGGTATATTTAATGCTTCGAGGCAAGGATATCAAAACAGGGACTGGATTTGACATGTGTTATTCCAACAGTATTTGTGATTAGCACTGAAAAAAATTAAATTATTTAAACAAGGATTTTTAGAATTTCAACATTGCAAATATTAAGTAATGTAAAGACCATTTGATTTTCTATAATATTGTCTGATCTCTAATTTCTATGAATTTTCCAGGATCAAAGTGAGATAACAGAATTAGTAAACATATATATTTTTATAACAAGATGGGACATAGCAATCTTAAGTACAGTAGTTGTCTAAGTGATGCTTGTTAATATCACTGCTTCCTCTGTTTAAAGCAGCAAGTGATTTTCCCCCTTGGGCATATATTAACAATTTTCTTTTTGCAGACAAGTGCACAAATATGATTAGCTTTTGCAAATTGCTCTTTATTCTGTTACTGGTAAGTAATTTTTATATTATTACAGTGTAAACAGATGCTATTTTCCACTACATATTCAGCTGTAATGAGCTAATTTAATGTGTTAAAACAACAAAAGAACTTCAAATGTGATTCAATGATTCAAGCAGCATGGAAACTAAGAGAAACAGAAGTACAAAGTTTGTAGAAACATTACACAGTTTGGTTTTCACTAGGGATTGTAGCCAAGTTCTCTGAAGCTGTTTATCTGTGGCTGTGTTTTCACTTTCGCAGAGCTCACTTAAGCAGAAGGGTGCGATGGCTCTTCTGCTCATTGTTCTCCCACTTCCTGACACTTGAACCCATTAGTATCACTTCTCTGGGCTGGAAACTAGATGTGTTTAGTTGTTTAGATAGCTGCTCATTAAACATTTCTGTTTCATGACATTCCTTTATCGTGATAGGACATAGTCTAGAGGGAGTAAATAAAGGAGATAAAGGAGACACAGATCTAGAAAGATGATAAAACCTGGAGATCAAGAGAGATAAGAGATTTTGGGAGGGAACACTTCACTATTGCCTCCTGCTGCTGTGTTAGACAAAAAGACAACATAGAAGTGTTCATCAGATTTTGCAACATATATACTGTCCATGATTGTGATAGGACAATGCAACTTAATGCTAACCCATCCATTGAAACAGTGGATTTTGGAAAAGTCTGGAACAAGAGTCTGGATGCTTGTTCATGGAATTGCTAATTAGAATGGCCTAAAGAAGCAAAATCCACCAAATACTTTGATTCTGAGTGGAGCCCTAGTATCTTACTGAGTTCTATAACATGAATTTCCAAACTGTAAAGTAAGTATATAGAAACAGATACGCATTTGATTCTATCATTTGTAAAAGCACAAAGATGAGTTAATAGTATTGACATTAATGTTATTTTAAATACTTTAACTCTTTTTTACAAAGTTCAATGAAAATGAATAATATAAAATGAGCAATAAACTTATCATCCATTGTTAACTCTTTCAGGTTTTTTCTATGAGTAGCCATAGAGGAGGTAATCTATATCAACTTGTAAATGACATGTATATTTTCTTATAAAAACTAGATTACATACTTTATACTGTTGTAAAACTTCTATATGTATGTATTAATATGTCTTCAGAATTTCTCCATTTGGTCAAGATTTCTTGGTTCACATCCTCGTGAATGGTCACCACGTTTACAAAGGTGATGTGTCTTGGTATAATTCTCAATAAATTAGGAACATAAGGACTTTTCAATTTATTTGCATATCAACATAAATTATTACACTTCCAGCATGACATTTTTCCCCAACTCCAAAATAAAAATACTACAGGGATAAAATACCATGTGGCTACTCAGTAGAATAATTATGAGGTTCTTTGAAAATAAAGTGTTAGATAAAGCCTACATAAGAGCCAATCTTACTCATCCAATGGAATAGATGGAATCATCCACAGAACTATCATTAACTTCAGGCTTTCTTTCATAAATTAGTATTTTAAGATTGGCACCTCTCTGGTCTTCAGTATCCCCAGTGTGTGTAAAGAGCATGACTTGCAAAATCAATGAAGTCACATGGAGCGGGAACAGCCGGGGCAGGGCCAGGTAGAAGCCAGGAGCCTGAGCTCCATCTGGGTCTCCCATATAGATACAGGGGCCCATGCACTTAGGTCATCTTTGGCTGCTTTCCCCTGTACATCAACAGGGAGCAAGATCGGAAGTGGAGCAGTGTCACCCATATGGGATGCCCAACAATAGCCGTCTCCATGGAGGACTGAAGAATATAAAAATGCTCTGGGGCCAGCACTGTGGTCCAGTGGGTTAAGCCATGACCTCTGATGCTAGCATCCCAAATGAGCTGCAGTTTGTGTCCTGGTCCACTTCATATCAAGCCCTCTGCTAATGCATGTGGGAAAGCAGTGGAAAATGGCCCAAGTGCTTATGACCCTACAACCACATGGGAGACCTGGAAGAAAATCCAGTTCATTACTTCAGCTGGGATCAGGCCCAGCAGTTGCGGTCATTTGGAGAGTAAATCAGCAGAGAGAATCTCCTCTCCTCTCCTCTCCTCTCCTCTCCTCTCCTCTCCTCTCCTCTCCTCTCTCCTCTCTCCTCTCTCCTCTCTCCTCTCTCCTCTCTCTCCTTCTCTTCCTGTCTCTCCCTCACTGTAACTCTGCTTTTCAACAATAAAATTTAATATTTAAAAAATTTTTAAATATGCCCTAATAATGATAATAATGGCTTTCAAATATTGGCCAAACCAATATATACTATGTACTACTCAAGGGATTTTTGTAAGAGTCATAGTTTCCCCTAAAATTAGACTCTACAATGCACACTTCAAAGAGGAAGAGGCTGAGGTTCACAACATTTAAGTAAGTTGTCCAAAGCTCACAGGAGGAAGACACAGAGGAGACACAAAGCCATGACTCCTTGTCTCTGTAGTTCTTCATACCATGAAGGATTGTTTAAAACAGTTCTGTCTTCAATGCAGATATTCAGCAAAATGAAAAAGAGATCCAAAATTTAAAAAGCAGGGAACTAAAAAAAAGTACCATTCTGATACAGCATATTTCCACATTATTATTTTCCACATTCTTCTTTTCCCAAAATGATACTTTTGTAATATTCTAGCTTATTCTTGGGGCACAATGTCAGGGATATTTGGGAGAATCTATATTTCCTCTTCTTGGATGACACACAGCCAGAGCAATCTTCTCTCATACTCAAATGATCACGTTACTGAGTGAAAGCCAATGAATGTCAGCAAAAGTGATCTGCACCATGCTCAGCTAAGATTCATTAAAAAGTCCAGAACACAGCTTTCCTAGTTCTTTCTCTTTCTTCCTACTTGATGCAAGCAAGCAGAGCAACCTTGGAAGCAGCACATTACAGATATAAAAACCACAAGATGAAATCACCTGGGTCCCTGAACCACCACTTAGGAGGAACACGCCGCTGAGTCAGGAACACCGCTTTTGGACGTTACATGAACACAGTTTGTTAGAGATATTATACACCTTTTAATTGGTTTGTAGAGCATCCAAGTTACATTAACAACTGTATCCATCTCTTATTATGTTCAAATCCTAGATGTGCAAAGAGTTCCCAGCTTTGGTATAAAACAGAAAGTGCATGAGTAGATAAGCATAATCAAATCTGTGTGATTTAATTTTAGCTCATCTTTGTCTACATGAAGCCTCACAGTGCTCTGAAAATCTATAAGTTTTACACCTTTAAGAAAACAGCAATGTAACTGACATAACTTTCTTTGGCCACTTAGTATTTCTGTGGCTAGTCTGGATAAGGTAACACCTAGAAGAGATGCTGGACTATAAATTTGAATAGATTCAAATCACTCTTCTATATAATCCCTTATCAGTTATTACTAAGGCAATATTTTCCTAGTTTGGTTGGCATAACCAATTTTTCAAATGCTCTACTTAAACTGGAGGCAGAATCCTGTGGCGCAGTGGGTTAATGCCCTGGCCTGAACCACTGGCATCTCATATGGGCTGCTCCTCTTCCAATCCAGCTCTCTGCTATGGCCTGGGAAAGCAGAAGAAGATGGCCCAAGTCCTTGGGTCCCTGCACCCACATGGGAGACCTGGAAGAAGCTCCTGGCTTCTGACTGTGGATCTGCACAGCTCCGGCCATTGCAGTCATCTGAGGAGTGAACCATCGGATGGAAGACCTCTCTCTCTGTTTCTACCTCTCTGTAACTCTTTCAAATAAATAAAATAAATATTAAAAAAAAACCCGAGGCAGAACATAATGGCAGGATTTTTCTCAGAATTATATGAACACTACATAATGCCATGTGCAATCGAATTCCAGTTTCTCATATCTTATTTGACTGATAGAATAAATCAAAAAACACATTATTTCCTGAGGAGACCCATAAATGATTGATGAAAACTCCCCAAGATCTTAAAATAATGCATGTCAAAAATAAGTACTTCTTTCATTTTGGAAAACCCTTCAGCTTTCTTATGGTTATTTTTCCTGGCTGTCCTTACCCATCAGACATTTTGAAAACATAAAAAAAATTCACTCATGTCTTGTCAAAAATACTGCTTCTTTTCAGGAAACACAAAGATGCTCTTGTGATTATTTTTGCAATCTTACATGAATTTTATTCATGGATCTTTTTTTAAAGGTTTATTTATTTATTTGAAAATAAGAGTTACACAGAGAGAGGAGAGGCAGAGAGAGAGAGAGAGAGAGAGAGGGAGAAAGAGAGAGAGAGGTCTTCCATCCAATAGTTCATTCCCTAATTGGCTGCAAAGGTCGGAGTTGTGCCCATCTGAAGCCATGAGATTCTTCTGGGTCTCCCACGTGGGTGCAGGGGCCCAAGCACTTGGGCCATCTTTCACTGCTTTCCCAGACCATAGAAGAGAGCTGGATCGGAAGTGGAACAGCTGCTGGAACCGGCGCCCATGTGGATGCCGGCGCTTCAGGCCAGGCATTCACCAGCTGCGCCACAGTGCCAGATCCTATCCATGGATCTTAATTCCTTTTGGTAAACATTCATTCATTTTTTACTATCTTCAAGTGAAGAAGATAAGAAATATCGCCCTGCAATAGGTATGTAATGCAAAGAAGGCATAAATATTTGTATTAATCTTAATACAACCAAGATCACAATCCCATGCCCATGAAATGAGCATTGCTCTCATTCTAACTAAAACAGAATGAAGTTAGGTTTGGAGTTAATGATCCTGAGTTTAAATTTTGGATTTCTATTCATGAAATGCATGGCCTGTGGTAAGTTACTTATTCCTCAAATCTCAGTTTTTAATCTGCAAAATTATTACAGGAAATGTTATTCTTTACTTTTTAAGGACTAAACTCCTTAAGGAGTTTTTCAGTTTTTCACTAAAATTTCAGTGCCTTGAGCAAAGACTAACTTTGAATGTAAAGTCTTGGAATCACTATCTGGGTTTTTGGTTTACTTACTCTTTGTTCCATTAGAATCCCCTCATAGAAGAAATAATTTTTCTCTACCCAACTTCAAAACCCATGCCCGTGGAGAAAATTCAACATCTAAACCACAAATCAGCTTCAATCTAAGCTAGTAAGAGGAGGAAAATAGTAGTAATTAAAATAATGTAAGAAAAAATACACAGTAGGAATGTTTGCATGATAGCTTCTAAGAGTTACACCAAGAAATATTCAGCATGATGGAGACAAATTTGCTTTGTGGGTATTTCATTCCACAGAACTTAAGAAGTCTAAGTCCTCTGCAGAACCCAGAGAATACAAAGTTAACAATGTCCTTGAATAGTTGGATGGGTAAACTGTGGGACATCCAGATAGTGGAATGTTACTTAGTGTCAAGAATAAGTGAATGTATCAAGCCATGAAAAGAGAAGGAGTAGCATTAAATGCATATTATTAAGTGGTAGAAGTCAATCTATAAAGGCTACATATTCTGTGATTCCAACTATACGACATTTTGGAAAAGGAAAAACTATGGAGATGGTCAGAAGTCAGAGGTTGCCACGGGTTAGGGGGAGGCAAAGCAACGAGGACGTGGAGGGCAGTGAAACTACTCTGTGTAATACTGCAGTGATGGATAAATACCATAAATTCATCCAAACCCATAGAATATAAACATAAAGAGTGGATTCTAAAGTAAACTATAGACTACAGATGATATTCTTGTTGGATGGAGGTTCAGAAACTGTAACAAATGAACTACTTTGTTGGGTGATGTTCACACCTGGGCAGAATATCCAGATTTGGGGGCAGAGCATATAAGGGAAATGTATATACCTTTTACTCACTATTACTATAAACCTCAAAGTTCTCTAAAATAAAGTATATTGCCTCTAGATATATTCCAAGCAGTGGGATTTTCAGTCATATGGTAGTTTTACTTCTAAATCTGGGGGAACCTCTATACTATTTTCCATAATGGCTGTCTTCCTTTACATTCTCATAAACAATGTATAACAGTCCCTCTTCTCTACATCCTTGAAAACACCTGTTATTTTTTGTCTTTTTGATAACAACCATTATAACTGGGGTAACATTATGTTTCATTGTGGTTTTGCCCCAAGGAAATAAAACCAGAATGTCTAAGAGACATCTGCATTCCCAGGCTTATTGTAACACAGTTCACAATGTAAAATCAACTGAAATGAATAAAGAAAACGTGGTACATACACAGAATGAAGTATTATTCAGCCACAAGTAACAGTGTAATCTGTCATTTTCAACAATGTGGATGCATCAGGAGCTCATTATGCTAAATGAAATGAGGCAGGCACAGAAAGACATATACCACATGATCTCACACACATATGGAATCCACAAAGTTGATCTTATAAAAGTGGTAAGTAAGGGGCCAATATTGTGGCATAGAGGGTAGAGCCACACCATCTCATATGGGTGCCAATTTGTGTCCTGGCTGTTCCACTTCCAATCCAGTTCCCTGATAATGGCCTGGGAAATCAGCAGAAGATGGGCCAAGTACTTGGGTCACTGTCACCCATGTGGGAGACTCAGATGAAGCTTCTGGATCTTGGCTTCAGCTTGGCCTACCATTGGCCATTGTGGTCATTTGGGAAGTGAACCTGTGCATGGAAGGTCTCTCTCTTTCTCTCTCTCTAGCTCTGACTTTCAAATAAATACATACATTTTTTTAAGAAAAGGGGAGAGTAGGCCGGCGCCGTGGCTCACTAGGCTAATCCTCCGCCTTGCGGCGCCGGCACACCGGGTTCTAGTCCCGGTCGGGGCGCCGGTTCTGTCCCAGTGCCCCTCTTCCAGGCCAGCTCTCTGCTGTGGCCCGGGAGTGTAGTGGAGGATGGCCCAGGTCCTTGGGCCCTGCACCCCATGGGAGACCAGGAAAAGCACCTGGCTCCTGCCTTCGGATCAGCACGGTGCGCCGGCCGCAGCGCACCGGCCGCGGCGGCCACTGGAGGGTGCACCAATGGCAAAGGAAGACCTTTCTCTCTGTCTCTCTCTCTCACTGTCCACTCTGCCTGTCAAAAAAAAAAAAAGAAAAAGAAAAAGAAAAAGAAAAAGTAATATGCTAAGTAAATACGCCAAATCAAAGTGGATCCTCAAGGATGGTCTTCTTTTCCACATCTCTGTTTATTTCTCATCAATTCATCTCAGCGTATATTTTCATTCAGCACAGTGAGTGCATACAACGACCAGACACTATTCCATGTCCTGTTGTAGTCAGGAAATGTGCCCTAGCAAAGCATTTTCTGAAGTTAAATAACCCACACAGTTCATTATCTAGCACTTCAACACACAATATGCCTGATTTGAGAAAGTTCATGTAACTACCTCACACCAAACCCAGAAATCTGAGGGTTAAAGATCTTGTGATTTAAACACTGGTCTGTATTCCAGGAAGATGGATACAATCAGTGCCATCAATTGATGAGTTATGCATAAAGCTACAGTGACAAACAAGGCCACCAGTCATCACAGGTCCCTGGAATTACTGATGCACTACCTAACCAGCAGTGAGTGAAAGAGCAGGTGGCCCTCGCCCCGTAGACTGCAGCTCTAAATCTTCCCAATGGACTGAGAAATAAGCACTTCACCATTTAACATGAGCCAGGAAGTCACTTCATCACTGGCCTGTCGAATGAACTGCTGACACAAGAAACTTCTCTCCACTTAGAAAATCACAAGTACCAAGAGATTGCTTAACAGCTGCAAAATGCCTGATTTCGCCTATACTGTCTTATCTGAAAATAAAGTTCTCTTTGAGGTGCACTCAGCATTTGAACTTTTTTAATTTCCCACCCATCATATAGAACTAAACCTTCAGAGAATCTATCAATAGCATTTAAAGTTATTCATAACTATAACCGTGCATCCATTATCTGTCTAGAGGACTCAAATTACCAACTGATGATAACTAAACACTACTCACGGGATACTGTTTTTTTAAAAAATGTTAGGTCACGCCTGCATTTATTACCTAAGAACTCGTGGCTTGGGATTAAAAAGGAAGAGAGAGAAAACCCAGTATCAGTCTGTGTGTTACTAAGAAAAGCTATAAATTGCTTCAAGAGTTAATGTATGTCATCTATCTAAAAAAAATAACAATGGGCACGTATGTTCAACGCTCTACTGGAAGGCAGAATTGACTTCTAGCAGAGCCCAGGTAATAATCAATTATATCACTGAGATAAAAATAAGTAGGAGGGTTCTTCTAAAGTTCATGGAAAAATGGAAGTAAAAGATAAGCTTATTCTAAGGCAAAACTTTTTTAAATCCATGTGTAGTTTTTTCCCTACTCTTTTCCTAATAAATGGTCTCCATGGGATTTTTAGGTATGGCTTCAAAATTTGTTTACAGCAAAGCAAACATTTATTTTAATTTCATTTTCCATGAAATTTCAAAGTTCTCTGATATACAACATCTAGCAATCTTTGTGATTTTGGTTAAAAAAGCGAGTATGAAAATATTCCCTATTTTCACGCCAATATTAAATATAAGGAGGAAAGAAAATCAACACAGAATACCTAGGGTGGATCTGCTCCTTTAAGATTCAGAGGCACATTACTGATAGTATTATCATGCTTATGGTACAAATAAGAATTAGAGAGTCACAGAAGTTTAAAAAAAGTACTTATTCAAATTCACACAACTAATAAGCACTGAAACTAGGAGTAGCCTATTCCAAGTCTCGCAGACTTTCCATCTTGCGAGGATAGTGGAGATAATTACTTAAAATAATTTCTTTCTCATCTGGACTAGGTGTAAAACTCAAACATTGGTGTTGGCGATTAATCAAAGGATCACCTAAAAATCTGAACAGATTGCTCCTTCGGCATTCTTAGTTGCCTGCTATATCAGGCTTAACATAACCCCCCATCTCTACCCAAATACCCAACAAAAGGTGGTTCAGTTCTGACACAGAGAAAAACCACAACTACACTCAATTTTTATCAGCGAGCGTTCACTTCAATGCTGACTGGAGAAGTAGGGAGCTGGAGTAGTGTTTTTACACATGCGGCTAACTCTGATAAGCACAGCTGGGCTGTGGAGACCTGTTTCCTAAATTCTGTTGCCAAGCTGGATTTTATGATCTTCATTGGCAGATGATCAAATGCAAACTCTTCGCTTACAGCCAAGTTATCTTACAGCAGCTGTTGGAAGAAATCATTTAGAATGCAAATCTAGTCCTTAATCTAGGGTAAAACTGTGGCAGTGATGGATGATTTTTGCAGCAATAGTTCATGAAAGACACATCTAATGCCCTCTAGTATTGTGGAGGAGGAAATACTTAGTTGCCATTTGCGTATATATTTTTTTTCTTTTGAGCCACTTCTCTGGTTCCATGGAAAGTGGGGAAAGGTGTTTAAAATCTGCCTCAATTCTTTTTTTTAGTCAAGTAGAATTGTGAACACAAGACAAGTATGTATACTAAGTTTTACATGATGCCTTACTAATATCCGGAACTCCACTAACTCTAGTCTAAATCATCTAAAAGACATGGCCACAGACATGTAACAATTAGCCTAGATTTCTTTACGATGCTGAGGAAATAACAACATAAACAACTACCACTGACACTGTTTCTAAAGCATCAGATCCCTCTAGGTCTGAGTTATCACTTAGAATTGATAAGGGTTTTTTGTTTCTTTCTATTTATTTAGCTGCCAGCCCACAGTGACCAAGAATGCTTACTTCATGAATAATTTACTGAATCATTCAATATCTTTGATCCCCTTTTTTCCAATTGAATAAAATCTCAAGAGAATACTTCTTTTCAGAAGTTGTTTACTGAAAAAATTTGGGCTTTCAGCAACATCCCCTGGTATCCATCCCAATTTGGGCCAGGACTTTCAGTGAGTATGCAAATCTACAGATGCTCAAGTCTCTTCTGTAAAGTGTCACAGTATCTGTATATGACCTACACACACATCCTCTGTATACTTCAAATCATTTCTAGACTACTTATAACACCCAATGCAATGTACATGTTATGTAACTAGTTGTCATACTGCATTCTATAGAGAATAATGACAAAGTCATCTGTAGATATTCAATACAGATACTTAAAAAAAGATTTATTTATTTATTTATTTGAAAGTCAGAGTTACACAGAGAGAAGGAGAGGCAGAGAGAGAGAGAAAGGTCTTCCATCTGCTGGTTCACTCCCCAGTTGGTCACAACGGCTGGAGCTATGCCAATCTGAAGCCAGAGCCAGGAGCTTCTTTTGGGTCTCCCATATGGGTGCAGGGGCCCAGGAACTTGGGTTATCTTCTACTGCTTTCCCAGACCATAGCAGAAAGCTGGATTGGAAGTGGAGCAGCCGGGTCTCAAAACGGTGCCCATATGGGATGCCAGCACTGCAGGTGGCGGCTTTACCTGCTATGCCACAGTGCTGGCCCCTACAGATACTTTTAAAAATATTTTGATTTGTAGTTGGTCAGATTCATAGATGCTGAACCCATGGATATGGGTTTAACTGTATCTAGTAAGATCTTGCCAGAATTAAGGCAATATAAAAAATACACATTTCTATCTGTTATTGTTTTGTTAGGCATGGAGAAAGATTACTGTGACACTTCAAATCAGTTCAAAGAATTATTAGAATAAGAATAAAAAGGAAATTTCTCTCATGAGTAAAGGATTTAACAAAGCAGGATACACTCAGTTGGGAATCTTTCTTTTTTCAGTTTGGCTTTGTATGCAGCAAAGGAAAACTTGTAATCTAAACAATTTAACTCTGAATATTAGTCTAATGCTCTCTTAAGCCAAGGAATGTCCCTTGTAGTCACATTTGCTTGTGCTTGCAGTTCTACATGAACTGGAATGCTCAACAAAGAAAAGTGAAGTGGCCTCTGTAACCATGGTTATTTTTAGATCCTGTCTTTCTCTGGCTCCTTCCCATCACCAACCATCCCTAGTTTTCTCAAATACACAGTTGTTTGTATCACTGGCCTATATGAGTCTGCAGTAGACAGAGAGGGCTTCAATTGGGATGAGGAAAACATCCTGGCTTCCCCATGATGACAACAGGAAGCTGGAGCTGGATCTATTAAGGGTAACAAATACTCCCCTATGCTCTCTGAGATTAGGCAAAGCCAATATCCTAAAACATCCAAATTGTACTGATGACTAAACAGTAATCACATATCTGGAAATAAAGCATCTTTTTTATTTGACTACTGTGCTAGCTGACAGGACTATACATCATTGGATGTTCATCTTATTGGTTGTTATAATAGGTAATGGATACAATGTACTTGGTACCAAGATACCAAGAAAAGCCTGGATTCATTGTGAAAGTACTCAACAGCCAAGGACACATCACTTACTGTGATGTCAGGAAATGGAATAAGCTTACAGGAGGAAGACTGCCCTCCTTCACTAAGAATGAACTGGAGCAGAGGTGGCTTTTCCAGTCTTTCTGATTAATGTCTCCATTTCTTCTCGTGGGGTGTGGGCTATTATGATGTGAGTAGTAGAGAGGAAGAAGCCAAACTTGGAGAGGGCTGACACAGTACAGAGCTTAGAGGAAATAATGCATGGATGTATACAGTTGGTAAACATCATGATATTCATGTAGTCATTAACCTATATATTAAAAAAATGATTAAGCTTTACATAACAAAAAATGCTCTAATATTTGGAAAAACAGTGAACTAAACAGGCAAAAATCACTGCCTGATAGAACTTTATTCTAATTCAAGGTGGGCAATGAACATAATAAATAAATTAATTAATTAAATAGCATATTGCAAAGGTAATTGGCTTTTAGAAGAAAAAATACCAAGTAAATATAGTAGGGATTATGGGGGCTAAAGGCTTAAATCCAGTGGTTACTGCATCCAGAAAGGATGATACCTGTGTGAAGTCTGAATAGGTCAACGAGGCAGAAATCTGAAGAAGGAGTATTCCAAGCAAGAAGAGCTAGTGTAAAGTCCTGGAAACAGGAGTGAGCCTGACACATTCAAGGTATAACAAGAGCAGGGCCGAGCTAAGGGAGGGTGAATGAAGCACTTTTCTAGGAAGCAATCCAGTGAGACACAGATTTCAAGTGTGGCTAAAAACCTCAGTGATGGCAGTAAACAGTATTTTAATGCAACATTTAAAAAAGTTAAAATTGATGCAAAAAAGTCATGGTGAACAGAATATTAATATTTTAAATAAGACAGGATCTTATTCACATTTGCCAATATGATTTCATTTGCCAGGTTCCAATAAAACTACACTTATAACAACAGGCAGTCTGTCAGCCATGTGCCAATTTTATCTTTGTAACATCACATTAAAATATTTGTCTAGAGGCAGATGCTTGCTGCAGTGGTTAACACACCACTTGGGATGCTTGCATCCCAAATCAAGGGCTCTGAGTTGGAGTTCCAGCTTCCCTCTAATGCACACCCTAGAAGGCGTTAGATGATGCATCAAATATATGGGTCTCTGGCACCCACATACGAGACCTGAGTTGAGTTCTGGGCTCCTGGCTTTGGCCTGGCCCAGGTCTGTACATTGCAGGCATCTGGGGAGCGAACCAGCAGAAGGGAGATCTCTAACTCTCTCTCACTTTCACTCTCTTGCTCTATCTTCATGTGTCTATGTGTGTCTTGCTCCCTCTGCCTCTAAAATAAATGAAAATAAATAAATGAAAAATAAATAAATAAAAGAAATGATGATGGCTTGGACCGGAGGGGTAGTATGAAGATGGTGAGAAATGGTCAGAATCTGTATATGTTTTTGGAGTTACATCTAGCACTGTTTGCCTAAGGACTGGATACAGGATGAACCAAAATTCTTTGCTATAGGAACAAGCAGGATGGAGTTGCCATTATTGGAGCAATGCTATCTGTGGAGAATGTTCTGTAGGAGTGAGACATGGCCTTTTAGATTTTCATATGTTAGATTTGAGGCAATTATTCACTAAGAAAGTGAGGATGTTGAATGAGCAGCCAACATCTGAGTCTGGAACTGAAGATACAATTACAGATGTCATCTGCAAATTCATAGGAATCACTTTACGCTCCCTCATTTCCAGATACTGAAGAGTTTCTTCTGTGAATCACATCTGGTAGCCAATTCTTAAAGAATGCATCTCAGGGCCACCACTCTGGCACAACACCTGCCCCCCATAGGGTCACAGGTTTGAGTCCTGTCTGCTCACTTCCTAGCCAGCTCTCTGCTAGTGCAACAGGGAAAGCAGCAGAGGATGGTCTGAATACTAGATGGAGTACAGACTCAGCTCTGGCCACTGTAGCCATTTGGAGAGTGAATCAGCATATGGATAATCTCTCTCTCGCTCTAAGTCTGCCTTTTTTTTTCTTTTTTCTTTTTTAACTTTTATTTAATGAATATAAATTTCCAAAGTACAGAATATTGATTACAATGGCTTCCCCCCCATAACGTCCCTCCAACCCACAACCCTCCCCTTATCCACTCCCTCTCCCCCTCCATTCACATCAAGATTCATTTTCGATTCTCTTTATATACAGAAGATCAGTTTAGCATACATTAAGTAAAGATTTCAACAGTTTGCTCCCACACAGAAACATAAAGTGAAAAATACTGTTGGAGTACTACTTATAGCATTAAATCACAATGTACAGCACACTAAGGACAAAGATCCTACATGAGGAGTAAGTGCACAGTGACTCCTGTTGTTGACTTAACAAATTGACACTCTTGTTTATGGCCTCAGTAATCACCCTAGGCTCTTGTCCTGAGCTGCCAAGGCTATGGAAGCCCCCTGAGTTCACTGACTCTGATCATTTTTAGACAAGGCCATGGTCAAAGTGGAAGTTGTCTCCTCCCTTCAGAGAAAGGTACCTCCTTCTTTGATGACCCATTCTTTCCACTGGGATCACACTCACGGAGATCTTTCATTTAGGTTTTTTTTCCCCCAGAGTGTCTTGGCTTTCCATGCCTGAAATACTCTCATGGGCATTTCAGTCAGATCCGCATGCCTTAAGGGCTGATTATGAGGCCAGAGTGCTGTTAGGACATTTGCCATTCTATGGGTCTGCTGTGTATCTCACTTCCCATGTTGAACCATTCTCTCCCTTTTTGATTCTATCAGCTAGTATTTGCAGACACTATTCTTGTTTATGTGATCCCTTTGGTTCTTAGTCCTATCATTACGATCAATTGTGAACAGAAATTGATCACTGGGACTAGTGAGATGGCATTGGTACATGCCACCTCGATGGGATTGAATTCGAATCTCCTTGTATGTTTCTAACTCTACTGTTTGAGGTAAGTCAGCTTGAGCATGTCCAGAATTGCACATCTCTTCCCTCTCTTATTCCCACTCTTATATTTAACAGCGATCACTTTTCAGTTAAGTTTCAGCACTTAAGAAGAATTGTGTATTGATTACAGTATTCAACCAAAAGTATTAAGTAGAACAAACAAAAAAAATACTAAGAGGGATAACATATTAAGCTGCTCATCAACAGTCAGGGTGAGGGCTGATCAGGTCACCGTTTCTCATAGTGTTCATTTCACTTTAACAGGTTTCCTTTTTGGTGCTCAGTTAGTTGTCACCTATCAAGGAGAACAAGTGGTATTTGTCCCTTTGGGATTGGCTTATTTCACTCAACATAATGTTTTCCAAATTCCTAACAGGGATCACTTTTCAGTTAAAATTTAAACAACTAAGAATAATTGTGTGTTAATTACAGAGTCCAACCAATGGTACTAGAACAAAAAAAAATACTAAAATGGATAAAGTATTACATTGTACATCAACCATCAGGACAAGAGCTGATCAAGTCACTGTTTCTCATAGTGTCCATTTCACTTCAACAAGTTTCCCCTTTGGTGCTCAGTTAGTTGTCGCCAATCAGGGAGAACATTTGATATTTGTCCCTTTGGGACTGGCTTAGTTCACTCAGCATGATGTTTTCCAAATTCCTCCATCTTGTTGCAAATGACTGGGTTTCGTTGTTTTTGACTGCTGTATAGTATTCTATAGAATACATGTCCCATAATTTCTTTATCCAGTCTACTGTTGATGGGCATTTGGGTTGGTTCCAGGTCTTAGCTATTGTGAATTGAGCTGCAATAAACATTAATGTGCAGACTGCTTTTTTGTTTGCCAATTTCATTTCCTTTGGGTAAATTCCAAGGAGTGGGATGGCTGGGTTGAATGGTAGGGTTATATTCAGGTTTCTGAGGAATCTCCAGACTGACTTCCACTGTGGCTTAACCAGTTTGCATTCCCAACAACAGTGGGTTAGTGTCCCTTTTTCCCCACATCCTCTCCAGCATCTATTGTTGGTAGATTTCTGAATGTGAGCCATTCTAACTGGGGTGAGGTGGAACCTCATTGTGGTTTTGATTTGCATTTCCCTGATTGCTAGTGATCTTGAACATTTTTTCATGTGTCTGTTGGCCATTTGGATTTCCTCTTTTGAAAAATGTCTATTGAGGTCCTTGACCCATCTCTTAAGTGAGTTGTTTGTTTTGATCTTGTGGAGTTTCTTGATTTCTTTGTAGATTCTGGTGATCAACCCTTTATCAGTTGCATAGTTTCAAATATATTTTCCCATTCTGTCGGTTGTCTCTTCACTCTCCTGACTGTTTCTTTTGCAGTACAGAAACTTCTCAATTTGATGCAATCCCAAATGTTAATTTTGGCTTTGACTGCCTGTGCTTCTGGGGTGTTTTCCAAGAAGTCATTGCCGGTACCTATATCTTGCAGGGTTTTTCCAATGCTCTCTAATAATTTGATGGTGTCAGGTTGTAGGTTTAAGTCTTTAATCCATGTTGAGTGGATTTTTGTGTAAGGTGAAAGGTAGGGGTCTTGCTTCAAGATTCTGCACGTGGAAATCCAATTTTCCCAGCACCATTTATTGAATAGACTGTCCTTACTCCAGGGATTGGTTTTGGACCCTTGATCAAATATGAGTTGGCTGTAGATGTTTGGATTGATGTCTGGTGTTTCAATTCTGTTCCATTGGTCTATCCATCTGTTTCTGTACCAGTACCATGCTGTTTTGATTACAACTGCCCTGTAGTATGTCCTGAAATCTGGTATTGTGATGCCTCCGGCTTCATTTTTGTTGTACAAGATTGCTTTAGCTATTCGAGGTCTCCTGTGTCTCCATATAAATTTCAGCATCATTTTTTTCTAGATCTGAGAAGTCTGCCTTTTAAATAAATAAATAAAAATATATCTAAAAAAACTTAGAATGCATCTCTTCATGAGATAGGTTAGGTTGTGCAATATGTTAACTTTCAACACACTAGTAGTCTAGGAGTTTGTTTAAAAGCAAAGAAATCGTTCTATGTGTGAAGTATCTTTGGTGGACTCGTTGCTTCCACTGAAATTGAAAATTAGCAATTTTCAATTTAAAGGTTGGCAACTTCTTTCATGTTAAAGATGTTCGGGTCAAAATTTTAGTAACTTAATTCCACAAAAAATGTGCTGTTCCCCAAAATCTGTAGCAAATTTTCTGCCAACATGTAACATGCTAATAGAATTGCAATGTTAACTGAACATATCCAGAAGGGAAAATGTGGGGAGGTGGGGAGAGCAGAGAGGGAGTAGCAAACACACACTAGCTCTTGCTTGAGTTACTTGTTTAGAAGAAAGGTCTGTCGTTTCACACCAAACTATCTACAATAAATTGTGATTACTCTTTCAGCCAATCTGGGCGTTTCATAAATAACAAACATTACCTCTCTGGGCTGAGAAGAGGTACAAATCTGTTCAACTCTCTTTGATAAGAAGACCCTGTCTGCAGACTGCTGACAAGGAGCAAGAGGACTGGGGACCACCAAATATTCACACTAATTTCTAAACCTGTCCCATGAAAAAGCACCATTGACAGAAATCACAAACTCCTATCCCAAGAGATCCAAGTCAATATTGCAATCATTGAACCAGTTTGAGCTTTTAGCTCAGCTTCTCAAAACATGAAAATCCTGGGCAAGCATTTAGCCTAACAATCAGCACCCCTGTATCCCACACTGGAGCGTTGGTGTGTGATTCTCCACTCTGGCTCGAATGCAGCAGCCAACATCTCAAGTATTGGGTTCCTGCCACATGTGAGAGATCCAGATAGTTTCTGGCTCCAGGGCTTGACCTTGGCCTTGTCCCAGCCACTTCGGGCATTTGGGGACTGAACCAGCAAACAGCATACTCCCTCCTCCTTCTCTCTCTCACACATAGTACATTAAAAAATGCTTGTAAAAAGTAAAAACATTGAAAGCCCATTCAATATTGTGTGGTTTAAACATTTTTATGTAGATCATATTCTGATTAACTGATGCCACTTGTCCTTTTTTGTTTCATGGATTACAGTAAGAACCAGTAATATCCAAATGCTAATATTGAAAGAAAATACAGAACCCTTTGTTGGTCTATTTATTTCACTTAAAAATAGAAATATACCATATTATAAGAAGTTGAGCTATGAAATAAATTGTAGGTTTTTCTAATTAAACATTTCAATAAAATGTTATTTCTAATCAAATACATGTTATTCTGCAATTTTTTTATACTCTGTGTTATTCTGTTTTCTTTGTATTTTGTACTCTAAGTGTTAAAATACTTTTCATTATTCTTTAAATTATTTTTTATATTTTATAAAGTAATAAAATATAAGAGAGGAAAAAGAGTGCCTTTATGGAATACACAAAGTACATAAAATTTTAAAATCAGATATTTATTTTTAATTATTTATTAACTAAAATATTTTACCATGATAGTGTTTTACCATTGCTCTGATAATCATTCTGACAATGCTACTGTTTTAAGAAATACAAATTGGATTAGAAAAACAAGAACTACTTTTACTACATGTCACATACATTACAGACACAATGTAAGAGAAATGCTAACTTAGAGCAATGATTTTAAAATATTCAATTCTCAATGTCTTTTTAAACCATAAAGATAGCTAGTTAGTGTTACTTAAAATAAGATGAAAATTAAAGATAAATATTCCCCAGTGCAAGCCAAACCATAAAACAAAAACCTAACTTAGGAAACCATTAAAAATCAACAAAATTAGACATGCAAACATTCTAGTAAAACATATGCTAAGCCATTTTCTACAGAAGTACTGAATATTCATCAAATTATAATTCACATGATTTTAATTTCTACAGTATCTGCATTAAGAATTGGAATAGGTTAATATGATAATGAAGATACAATAGATTATAAGCTACTCTTTTGAATTAAAAAAGGCGAAAGCAGAATAATAACAATTTAGCATAAGTAATTGTGCAAACCTTGAAAGTTATTTGGGCAGAATATTTTATATGAGAGAAAAGATGGAGAAAAGGTAGACATGACAACTCAATGAGACCCAAATGTAAATGATAAAACCATCGACAAAGCCTTGAAGGAAAATGCTTTTCCCATGGAGGGATGATTTGTGCTGGCCTCCAGGTGTAATATTATGTGCACTGATGAGCTGATCAACAGAACAGAACTTCTCCCCAGCTGTAATCAAGAGTGATTGATGGTTGGGACAAAAAAGTTGATTATCATGACAAGTTCACTGATGCAGAGAAAATAAGCTCTGCTTGGGAAATGGATAAGACCTGCTCAGAGACTACCTCTGAAACCTTACTTATAAAGGAGTCTAGGAGGTAAGAGTTGCACAGACAGACCTGATATCCTGATAATCCTGATGAGAATAAATTTGCCATACATCAATCTCCATGGATTTCCTACATAAGGAATTTAAAAGCTCATTCATGCTCAATGAAGAATAATCACATACCTGGAATATTATGTGTGTGATTATGAAAAGATCACTTTACATCTCAAAGTATCACTGAAAATCACACACGGACACAGAAAATTACACTTTCATGGCATAGCATGCCTCCGTTTGCCCTCCTCAGCAACATCCTCACAAGGAATGAGTTCCCCAAATGACTGCAACCTTTACCACTATCAGATTCAATTTATATCAAAACATAGATTTAGACTGAGACAACAGATCCCAGAGGCAATATTTTGCATTTAAAATGAGGTTTGGCAGGCTTGAAAAAGGTGAATCTGGGCCAGAATATTGAGTGGATGTGCAGTGTTCTAAAATAGTACCTACTCTGTTCAGAGATCCTTACGATATGAAGGAATACTTGTGCATGCATCATTTGTTCTGGTTCTGTAGCCAAATAGGAGGTGCAAGCAATGGAATTCAAATGTGGTCTGCAATCCATCTGATACAAGTCCATTTTCCTTAAGCTCACATTTGAGCCAAATTGCTACTCCTAACCCAATCACCATAAGAAATTTGTAGTGTGAAGAAGATAAAAATGGATATGTAGGTTCGTTCATTTCATGTATTTAGAATTTTGGAGCCTCAGGGATACTTGGGAAAGATAAAGGTATTTCAATACAATTACTCTAGATAACTAATACAGAAAATAGAACTCAGTGGAAAAGAGATAATCACAAATAGGAACAGTTAGGACAGTAAAAGTACAAATGGCTGCAAATCTCAAAGTGACACCAGCAGCACAGACAGTAATATGAGTTGCCTTGCACAGATTCCTTTGCTTCTCTGACCAGGAACAAACCTCTGCTGCCCCAGTTTCCAGGGCTATGGTGAATCTGATTTTTCAAATAATACAATGAACTGTGATGACAAAATTATAACAAAAGGACAAGGTTCTGAACAACAGTGACTGGCATCTTTGAGTTTTCAATTCTTGTTGGCCATTAATTCAGTTTCTACTATGTGTTTTTACAAGTTTTATTAGTGCCTAGTAGTATTTTAGATATGTCTATAGCTATAAAAAGAGATACAAACTGAGTAAATGTTTATTAGACATACATAGAGAGACAAATTTCTGGGCAACTGGGTTACACTGAGGATTCTATTCCATAGTTAATAAAGAGTTCATCAGTTATATGATACCAGGGTTGCTGGTACATTCTGAAATCTAGTATGTGAGGATTTTAAAAACATACTGATTGTTTATCTATTTCAGAGGCAGAGAGATAGAGACAGAAAGAATCAGATAGACAGGAAGTCAGAAATCCTATCTGCTGGTTCATTCCCCAAATGCCCTCAAAGGCTAGGCTTGTGCCACACTGAAGCCAGGAGTCTAAAGTTCAATCCAGGTGTCCCAAGTGGCTGGCATATACCCAACTACTTGAGCCACTACCCCTGTGTTCCAGGATCTACTAGCAAGAAGCCAGAATCAGAAGCAGAGCTAGAACTTGAATCCAAGCACTCTACGTGTGATGTAGGCATCTCAAGCAGCATCTCAAATGATGTCCCCCATTCCAGTTTATATTTGTTTTGTAACCAAAAGTTTATGTCGCTATCAAGCAAGCTTCCAGAAACAGCTCTGAGGCTGTTCAGACCCAATTCCATCTATTCCTTTCCCTTTTAAGACATACAAATTTTGATGATTAGGCTTCAGGGAATCATTTGCTTGGGATATAAACCATGCATTGCAGGTGGATTAGGCAATGGGGCAAAGAAAAGCTAAAATCCAGCTGTAGCAGAACATAGCAGTTATTCTAAATGCCCTTAGTGAAGATGAAATGTAGACCATCTTAGAGACTCCTGTTTTCTACCCTCAGTTTAGATTCATTGACTCCTTCAACACTAGTGAGTGAAATCTAAGACTTACAGAGCTTTCTTAGCATTCAGGCTTCTTATCTTCCAGAGACCTGTGGACAACTGTTTTGCAAACATATCTCCTTCTGAATTGTTACATTCTATTCAGTGCTTCCCATCATGTTCTGTCCTTCAGTGCATTGCCCATGCTTAATCTTCTTCTCAAACACTCTGCACTCGCTGAAACAGACTCTTAGCATAAATTCTCTCATGTTCTCCTCAGTACTTACTGCACCAGTAATGCCATTTAAGTGACTCAACAATTTGAAATGTGTGTGTATATTCTAGCCATCAATGGATATACTCCTGATGTCTACCCTTGATTAACCTCTGCAGTGTGTGTAGAATGTAAGTGGTCACTTGTCTTGCTTGAAAACTCTCAACTGGTATCAAAGCAAGTCTCAAAACCTGTTTCTCCTAGGATATGCCACCTGACATGAGAAATAAAGGCATGACGCTGGGAGTTAAAGAGCCCTGCTTCTTGTCCACCTCGTCATGTCAACAACTCAGGGACCTTGAAAAGTGTGGATTAACATATGCTGTCTTTTGTTTTCCCAATCTATATAATCTACAAATGAACTGATTTCATAGATACCTCACTCATTAAATAAAACAGCTCTCTGAGTTGCTCACCACAGTCCATGCTGATGCAAACATTCCAAAGTCCAAATTTCCATGTCAAGGAGGAGTTGATAAACTAGATATATTTTTGTGGTTTCTTCTCTTCATTGTAAAATAAGGAAAGAAATACAGAAACCCTGAGAAACATGGACGTTTGTGAAGATTTCTGTTTTCTCAGTCCTTTCTCCTTCATCTCGTTGCCAGAAGAAATTCTGGGCTATCAAAACCTGAGTCGGAGGGTCTGGAAACCCCAATAGCTGGGGTTTTATTCTGAAAATGCTGCCAAAGTAGCACACTACCTAAGTAGTCGCTTGTGCTCTTGGCTGGCACACTTTCTCCTGAAATCTCTAACAGCTGAAACCCAGGATTTCCTGCATGGCCCTACTGTTCAAGCTTTCCTTCCCGAGAATTCCTGATGGGGCCGTGCGCTCCACTCAAAGCACAGAAGCCAGAAAGGCTGAAAGATGAAAGGTGTCCCAAATGCACACTAGAGGAGGAGCCCTTCAAAGGAGACCTCCCAGCCCCTTGTTCCAAACACAGCCACAGCCTGCTGTCCAGCACCGCCACCCGCAGAGCCAGACGCTCACAAGGGAGGGAGGGAACTGATGGCTGAGCCAAACATCATGAGCTTCTCAAACACATCTCTCTTGCACAAGCCAAGTGGCCCTGACCTAGAACTACCTCTGAAGAAGAAAAAAAAAAAAGCACTTACTCAGAAGGCCCTAGTACTGAGGCCCAAGCTCCAAATAACTCTGCAACTCCTGCACACTAACAGAGGACGGTGTCTTCTTAAACGGATGTTTCAAAGCTGCCTGAGAATTAATTCATAAGTGGGTTCCTTCAAAGATCCTTGGGGAAACAGCAGCAGCAACAACAAACTTGAAGAATTGGAGAGATTTTAATAGATGCAGTGAAGCCAAGGGTTAAGTCAGCTCTGCCTTTTCTAAAATGTACAGATTTACCAGGTAGGAATACCTCGTATCTTAACAAGAAAACTCACTAGACACAAAGCTTTACACAGAATACAGCCCTTTACATGTGCTTATTAAAAATTTTATTTATTTTATGTGAAAGGCAGAGAAATAAAGACAGAGAGGAAGTCAAAGACCTTTCATCTACTAGTTCACCCTTCCTCCCCCCAACAAATGCCCACAACAGCTAGAGCTGGCTCAGGCTGAAGTCAGGAGCTGGGAACTCAATTTAGGTTTCTTTTTTTAATTTATTTTTTAATTTTTCTACAGGTAGAGTTATAGACAGTGAGAGAGAGACAGAGAGAAAGGTCTTCCTTCCGTTGGTTCACTCCCAAACAGCCACTACGGCCGGTGCTGTGCTGATCCAAAGGCAGGAGCCAGGTGCTTCTTCCTGGTCTCCCATGCAGGTGCAGGGACCCAAGCACTTGGGCCATCCTCCACTGCCCTCCCGGGCCACAGCAGAGAGCTGGACTGGAAGAGGAGCAGCCGGGACTAGAACCCGGTGCCCATATGGGATGCTGGCACCACAGGTGGAGGATTAGCCAAGTGAGCCACAGCCCCGGCCCCCAATCTAGGTTTCTTACACAGGTGGAAGAGACCCAAACATTGAAGCCATCATGTGCTACCTCCCGAATGTGAAACTGGGAATGGAGACAAGGCTAGCATCCAGGTACTTGGACATGTCATACCAACATGCTACCCAGTATCCTAGCTGCTACACCAAATGCCCACCTCCTAAATAGTAATTTAAAAAAATAGCAGACATTTTTGAATTTGAATGTTTCCCAAGAAATAATTTAATATTCAATGGAAAAAATATAACTGCATTCTTTATCACATGAAATAAAAATGACCTTTCAGTTTCATTCAGTACACAGTTTATAATCCAATTGCCTATACATTGTGAGTTTTTTTTTTTAATATTTATCTATTTCAGAGGCTAAGAGAGAGAGAGAGAGGGAGAGAGAGAGAATCTCATGCTCTGTTTATTCCCAAAATGTACACAGTGACTAGACCCAAAGTCAGAAGCCAGAAATTCAGACCGGGCCTCTCCACGGTGTCAAGGACCCAGATAATTAAGGCATCACTGGCTGTCTCCCAGGATGCATATTAGCAGGAAGCTGGACTTGGAAGTGTAGCCAGGACTCAAATCCAGGCATTATGAAATATCATGCAGGCAGCTCAAGCAGCGTCTTAAAGACTGAATCAAACGCCTGCCCAGAATTTACAATTTAAAATAAAACACGCAGTTAAAAAACATAACACAGTAATATATGCAGTAATTACATTTATTTACTTATTTATTTGTTTGAAAGGCAGGAAAAAAGACATTCAGTCAGAGCGACAGACAGATTCAGACAGAGCTCTCACCTCTAGTTCATCCCCCAAATACCCACAACAGCTAGACTGGGCTAGGCCAAAGCCAGGGGTAAGGAAGTCAATCCAGGTTGCCCATGTAGGTTGCAGGAACTTAATTAATTCAGTCATCCCCTGCTGCGTCCTTGGGTCTGCATTAGCAGAAAGTTTGAATCGGGAGTGAGTATCAGGTATGAAACCCAGATACATACATCTTAACCAGCATCTTAACATCATTTTTAAAAGTAAAAGTGAAACACTGTTATAAAGGGAATTTGGAAAGTAAATACAAATACAAAAAAGTAAAAGAATACTTCTTTGGTCTTAATGTAACCAAAATCACATTGTGTTTCCCCCTATCCAGCAGTACTTCCTTTAAATATCAGTCAACATTAATTTACATAATAAAAAGATATCTTAAGACATGATGAAAACAGTTTCACCACCTAACTTTGTCATTTTGTGGAAAAAACATACTCTTATCCATATTCCCATGTTGACTTTGGTTATGGAGATTATGAATAAGAGTTAGGAACTGAAGCTAGATACATTGCCTGGTTTCACCAAGTTTATGTGTTCTCAAATGAGGAAAAATAATGATTCCTACTTAATACAACTAGAAGATCTGGCTCTCAGTTCTTCCAGGTATATTCTCTTCATGAAATTTGGCTATCACGTTTATTGCTTTTAAAAAAAATCCACTAGAAAATCTATCAATTCCACTTGGTCCATCTTCCGCTGCTTTTTCCAGGCCACGAGCAGGGAGCTGGATGGGAAGTGGATCAGTTGGGACATGATGAACTGGCACCCTTATGGGATGTTGGCTTCACAAGCAGCAGCCTTACCAACTCCATGCTACAACAGCAGCCACAATTTGTGACATCTTAAAAGCTATCTGCAGGGTCAAAAATGGAAGCTGTGTCATATAGGAAACAGATATGGCAAAATACCAAACTATGTCATTTATGATACGGAAGATTAGAAAGAGTAAATAAAAGGCCAGAGGAAAATAAAATGGAATTTTCCTTATCCAGAGATGAAAAGAATGACAAGCTATTATTTTCATTGCAAGGGGAAGAAGCTTTGAAATGTAACAAAGTTCATAAGGCAAAAATACTTTCCTATATGATACAGGATTCAACCTGTAACTGAAATATATCACTTTTCCAGAAAGACTGTAGGTTTAAAAACGGAAAGAAGATAAATTCCAGATTTCCCTAGCAAAAGTAAAAAGATAATTATATTTGGATTAGAAAGGCTTTTCTTAGAATTAAAATGATCCCATATGAGACACATACACACACACACACACACACACACACACACATTGGTTTTTCTTTATGGAGAGATTATCTTGTTATGTATTTATCAGTTGATAAATCCAATTGATCTTGGCATTAAATATCTAAATACTTTATGACTGGTTCTAATATTTCCAATATGGTGGTTCATTTTATCAATATGATAATGATACAAAGACTTCTTTTTACATCTCTAAGAGAGTTTTGACTCCTGTGTTTTCAATAATTGTTTAGAAAAGAAGTGAAAATGTTGCTACATCATTTTAAACTGAACATTGAACCTTCATATCAAAAATAAAGTCATGATTTTTAAAATTAGCATTGCATAGTGAACTGTAATTCAGGATTGAAGATAAGGGAAAATGCAATGAATATGAATTCATATGTGTACAGCTTATATAGTACAGACTAAACTAAGCCTATTGGGTAATTATTTGACAAATTCGAGTAGTTGTGAAATTCATTTCAAACCAAGTCAAATAGCCAAATATTTGGCAGGCAGAATAATGGCCTCCCAAAGATGTTTAAGGCCTAATCCTAGGAAAATATAAATATATTATGTCACTAAACAAAGGGGGAGTTAAGATTGCTAATCAGCTGACCTTAAAAAATAATTAGAATATTATCCTGGATTTTCTAGACAGGATCATGGTAGTCACGAAGGTTTGTAAACACAGAAGAAGAGTGAGAGTACAAATGATGAGAGGTGAGAAGGACTTAACTGGCCACTGATGTCTTCAGATGCAAAAGGGGACCACAAGCCAAGGGATGCTGGCAACCTCTAGAAGTTGGAATAGACAAGGAACAGGGTCCTCCTCTTGGGCCTCCAGGAGAATTTAACATGAACTCAACCCTGCCAACACCTTGATTGTATTCCACTGAGACCCATTTTTGAATGCTCTCCTCCAGAACTGTAAGTTGATATATTTATGTTGTGGGAGCAAGAGAAGACTAACATGGCAAGCATCCAGAGAATGGTGGAGCCTGCCATTGTTTATGACTGATTAGTCGAATTCTCCAAACACCTTTTCTATCCTTTAACCATATGCCAGATAGACCTGAAAGCAAAGTCATGAGAATAAGAAGCCATGTGGCTAATAAACACGTATTGATTCCCATATCACCTTGAAATTTCATTAGCAAAATAAATTTCCTCTCTGTCATCAAGGAAATGAAATAAAATTACATTTTCAAAAAGATGTATGTTTATATTCCTTGTATTATGTTCTTTATGTTAATAGTCATATATTTAATATAGATGTTTCCTAAAGCAGATCGGATATATATATTTCTAGTCTCTGAATATGACTTTGATATCAGTTTATAGGATTAGAAACACTTTCAAAAATGGTATCACTATCTCAAAATGGAGAGTGACCTATTGCTGGGAATAATCAACCAAAAGAGCTGGTCTGGATGTGGCAGATGGAATTCTGTCATTCAGAAGGAGAGTGGGTTCAATGACCTTGAGCCTTTTTGGCTCCTGGTTTACAGGAAGTTTTCTTAACACAGAAGAAAATACTGACAGTGAAACTGTTGAAAGGATGAGATAATTGAAAATGCTCCATTAGATGTAGGAAGCTGGTGATACTGCGCCTTTTGCATCATTATCTGTTCAGTTCCAAAAGAAAATATCAACACAATTTAAGGAGAAATGAATCTAAGAAGGAGCCACTTAAAATATTAATTATAAGACTATATGATTGTTCACTGAGTGTTTAGAAATTATCAAAGCTGCAATTATTGAGTTCAGAAGTTTTTTTGCAGCACCTGGAAGAGAATATTGTGTAACAGTCATCACTTGAAAATAACTTATTATTACTAAGTTAAACAAATCTAGGATAAACTTCTTAAAATTCATATCAGATCAAAGTGTTCTGCATTCCAAAAGAAAACAATAACAACAAAAAACAAAAAACAAACTTTCAAATACAATGCTGCAGTTGTATTTGATGCATTGTGTTTTTTTTCTTTGTAGATTGTAGCAGTTCATCCATTCAAGTGCTTTAGCAGACTGAATGTTTATATTCCTCTCAAATTCAAATATTGAAATCTTAGCTCTCAATGTGATGGTATTAGGTAGGGAAGTGAATGGGAAAGGAAGGCAGAGCCCTCATTGATGGAGATTAGTGCCATTATGTAACAGGCTCAAGGGAGCTCCTTCAACCCTTCAACCCTTCTACCATGCCAATATACAATGAAACTCTGCCATCTGAGAACCACAGAGTAGGATTGTTTACCAGACACTGCATTTTCCAGTGTCTTGATTTCAACTTTTCCACCTCTAGAACTTTGAGAAATAATTTCTGTGTTTATGCGCCACCCAGAATATAGAATTTTGTCATCACAGCCCACGTGGACTTAAACAGGTGCTATGCAGGCAAAATTCACATCTTTACTTCTCTCTCGTTTTTTTTTTTTTTTTTCAAGGTTTATTTATTTATTTGAGAGGCAGAGGTACACATAATGAGAGGGAGAGAGGGAGAGACAGAGAGAGAGATCTTCCATCTTCTCATTCACTCCCCAAATGGCCGCAATAGCTGGAGCTGGGCTGATCCGAAGCCAGGAGCCAGGAGCTTCTTCCGGGTCTCCTACATGGGTGCAGGGGCCCAAGCATTTGGGCCATCTTCTACTGCTTTCCCAGGCCACAGCAGAGAGTTGGATTGGAAGTGGAGCAGCTGGGACCCGAACTGGTGCCCATATGGGAAGCCAGCACCACAGGTGGAGGCTTAAATTACTCCCTACAAGGCCAGCCCCCATTTCTCTTTTTTAAGACAACAGTAGGAATGTTTTAAAATTACCTGATGGTTGCACCAGTAGGTGAGTTCATAAGACAATGGCAATCCTTATACAAAATGAAATGTTCTCCTCACAGAAGAAACAAGCTACTTTATGTCACATCTATTTCTTGTACCTGGTTATCCCACATCCTGTGCTCATTACCAGAACATCTAATGGATTTACTTGACTAGGGAGTTAAAGAATGGAAGGCTCAACCTTCCTCAGACTCTCGAGCAATTTAGTCATCTCCATACCACTGATCAATTTAGGACAAGATGATGGCAACTTGGAGGTGTCCATTTTGGTAAGATGGGCCTTCTGTTTACCTAGAATGTGAACTGTGTTTAATTCCTACTCCTTACAAGCCAATATTTCCTCTCTCTTCTGCATTTCTCAGTACTAACTCCATCTCAAAGCATGGAGGGGGACGCAGATTTTCCACAGATCACAGTGAGTATCACTCCGATCCTTTGAAAAGACATCAAAAGTGTAAACAACTCCCTGAACAACTTGCAAAGCAGTGGTCAGGTCCACAGATATTTCTCTTATATTTTGTTCTCTTAGGCTTTATTCTTTCTGGGATTGAAAAACTTAAGGTTATTAAGACTACCATCAAAATGTTAAGACTTCGAGGACAGTAACTTTTGGGCTGTAACACAAATGTAATTAGGGATAAAAGGGCTGATTTGGAATTAGGGGCCACTGGGCCAGACAAAGGGAGTCTACAAAGCCCAAACCTGACTTTGAAACATGATTTGGTGCCTATATTATTTTTGAGTTACAATCTATTGGAAGCTTCAATGATCCTAAATTTGACTATTCCCCAAAGACAAGTGTATTACCTACATTTAGCATTTCCAAGAGATTAAAAAAATTTTAAAAAATCATTAAATTGCAAGTACGGAAGAGGGTATATGTGTGATTTTCTATAATAAACAATCAAATATGATACAGTAAATTCCAAAATTAAGGCATATGTGGAGTTAAAGTGTTATCTTAGAATTTTGACATGCTCAGTTATTGAAGAAATATGTTTAATAACTCTTCTCCTGAAAGATTAGGATAACATAATATGTTCTTTAGTGAATACTAAACGACAAACTTACATCAGAATTAAATCTCAACTGGCAAATGTTGCATGATATGATTTGCTTTCTTCGATGAGGAAGAGGAACCCCGAAAGTATGATTTATTACAGCTTTCTGAATCGGGTCCATCTGCAATGAGAAAAAAAATACAACAAATAGAAATAAAGCTTGTCAGTTCCATTGGAATGTTGCCTGTTTCATTAAAGAGCCAATCTGCACAGCTTCAATCTACTGCTCACATTAAAAAGAACATTTTTATTCTAAGAAATGGCATTTCTACTTTCTTGGAAAATAGATAACAATAAGCCTGAAGCTCAGTATGATAAGAAAATGATAAATGTACCCATTAGAGTCTGCAAGCTAACTGTTTTTCTCATTTAGGATCAACAATAGTCTCAGTTTGATAGTCTTTAAATATAATTAAAGGTTTATCAAAATTCAAGTTATTGCTAAGGCCAGCAAACCCAACACTGAAGTTTGTCTATATTATTGCCCCAAAATGGACTTCAAAATAGACTTGGTAGTCTGGGCAGCTATAAAAAGAAATTAAACACCATTATCCAACATCAACCTTATGCAATGTTTGGTATCTTTTGGATCCTAAGAATGTAGAAAACATCCTGTTTTCCAAGAAGAGAAACATACTGAGCTGCTAATTAAGTCACTTAGCAATTACTTACTGACCACCTAGTATACACTGTTATTCTGTTTTGGGGAGTTCAGGGAGTTTGGGCCAGACATCAGCTCTGTCTCTCCATTCCATCCCTTTGACAGGACAAGCAACAACAAAAATGTTCATCTTTGACAATACTTAGGTCCTTCACCAACATTTGTCCTCTGGCTAACATCAGTGATCCTCGACTGTTCCACATAAAAGTTATAATCGTTTCTTCATTTCTGTGCAACTTGATTACAGGTTTATTACACCTGTCCATCTATTCAAGTTATGATGTAGTTTAAATATGACAGTTCATGAAATGTACTTAACACGGTGATTTATGGGCATGCAAAACAAATAGGTATTGGCTGTTATGTTTTGTGTGTCACAGTACATGTGAAGATTAAGGTTAAGATAATCCTCATACTCCTACAGTCATTATTGCCACACTATCCGTTTCTTACATGCTCAAAAAATGCTGTAAAATGAATTTCATGTTTTATGTATAGCCGTAACTTCAGTTTAATGCTTGCAAACTTAGGAACACTTAATTCTTAATCAAGCTCCTATGACAAATCTCACAATGACTGAAATAGCACAGAACTTATTTGAGATACACAAAAGCTAAGAAATGATGGTCTGATGTTCAGCTTCTGCTACATACTATGGTTCATTAATTCTCTTAAAAATGTCATTGATAAACGCCAATTCCTTTTGGTATATCAAATCTTTGGACAGTTAACTCACTCATGAAATTTCTCCATTGCTACACAAGAGAATATCCCCCCCCAAATCTCCGCCATCCCATGTAGTCACAGCTCCTATTTGGTTGAGACACTCTCAATATACTGTTCTAAATAATAGCAATAAAAACATGAATAAAAACAACGACAGGCAGCATTTATAAACTGCTTTCCATGTGCCAAGCATGAGACTAAGTGTTTGTGTATTAAACAATTACCATTATCAAGAAGAACTCCTGGGTGTAATCATTTTTATGTTCTAGTTTCCCTTAAATTTATTATCTAGCATTAATCCTTCTTGTGACATGAAATGAAATTCAGGCTGTATCCATGATTTTTCTGGTCACTTCAGGTTATTAATAAGTCATGAGATCCTGTTCCTCCCTTTTTAAAAAGATTTATTTATTTGAGAGTCAGAGTTACAGTGGAAGGCAGTGGAGAAGGAGAGGGATGGGGAAGGGGGGAGGAGGAGTTGAGAGAAGAGATCTTCCATCTGCTTGTTCAACTCCCAAGTGGTCCCAATGGCCAGGGCTGGGCCAAGCTGAAGCCAGACACTTCATCTGGGTCTCCCACATGGGTGGCCAGGGCCAGGGCACTTGGGCCACTTTCTGCTGCTTTTTCCAGGCTGGATAGGAAGTGGAACAACTGGGACTCAATCAGACCCCACTGGGATGCCAGCAACACAGGTGGAGGCTTTAATGGCTAAGCCACAATGCTGGTCCCTTCTGTTCCTTCCTGCTTGTGAATTCCACCATAATTTCTTTTCAATCACTTTTTTAAGATATAATTTTATATAGTAAAATTTGTCAATATTCAGTATACAAGTTGTGAGATAAGAAAAATGCATACTGTCATGGTAATTAGAAACAGAATATTTCCGTTACCTGGAAAAGTTGCCACTGTCACTCTGGGGTCCATCTCTACTTCTACCTTCATACATTTAGCATTGATTAATATTTCAACTGAAGTCAATCCTATGATCCTATGATCTTTCTGAGTTTTGTTTTGTTGTTTTGTTTTGTTTTTAAAGACAGAGTTACAGTGAAAGGAGGAGGGCTGGTGCTGTAGCACAGTAGGTTAATCCTCTGCCTGCGGCCCCAGCATCCCATATGGGTGCCGGTTCTAGTCCCGGCTACTCCTCTTCCAATCCAGCTCTCTGCTGTGGCCTGGGAAAGCAGTGGAAGATGGCCCAAGTCCATGGGCCCCTGCACCCACATGAGAGACCGGGAGAAGCACCTGGCTCCTGGCTTCGGATTGGCGCAGCTCTGACCATTGCGGCCATTGGGGAGTGAACCAACAGACAGAAGAACTTTCTCTCTGTTTCTCCCTCTCACTGTCTGTAACTCTACCTCTCAAATAAATGAATAAAATCTTAAAAAAAAAAAAAAAAGAAAAAAGAAAGGAGAAGAGACAGAGAAAAAAGATCTTCACTTGCTTATTCACTCCCTAAAATGGCCTCAATGGCTGGAGGTGGGCAAGGCAGAAGCCAGGAGCCTGGAACTCCTTTTGGATCTCCCACATGGGTGGAAGGGCAAGCACTTGGGCCATCTCACGCTGCTTTTCCAGCAGCATTAGCAGGGAGCTGCATCAGAAGTGCAGCAGCTGGGACTCCAACCAGGTGCTCATATGGAATGCTAGAGCTGCAGAGACTTAACAAGCTGTGCCACAACACCAGCTCTTTCAAGTCTTAATACATAATCTAAACCCATTCCTAAATTAGTTCAGTGCCTTAATGCAAAAACTAAAAGTGCACTTAATACTACAGTAACTCTGCCTTAGTTTGTTCCTGCTATAGGATGGTGGTATAAAAGGCCACAGACATGGTACAGAATTCTCTCAATATACAGCCACGTTCCCCACTCGAGCTAAGCTCCACAGCTTTCCTCAATCCCATCTCTTTCCTGTTTCTGCAATTAACAACACACAGAGCTTGAGAAGGCCAATAGCAGACATGTGGATCTGGAAGGTTTCAGCAGCCCACATTCTCCGCTCGAGGATGGTCTTTGTGTAATTTTTGACATGGCATTGGAAAGCTCTAACAACCACCACCGAGTATACTGGGCGATCATTTTCCTTCAGCCATAAGCTGAAAGAAAAAGTACAAGCAGAAAGGGACCACTGAGTTTGAGAGTTGGCACATCACGTTCTGTGGCATGTGCTCTGTGCATAAATGGAATCTGTTTCATCAGCAGACAGGGTGAATTATGCCTAAAACCAATGAAGGAATATTAGAATATTGTGGTGATGATACTTTGAAAGAAAAAAGAGCTGAATATTTACATCAAAGATGCTTTCCCAAAACACATAATGCTGAATTTTTATCATGTACTGGCGAGGAGGGAATTATTTTGGTCTTTTGGTAACAGTGGGGAAGCAGTGACCAAATTCAATTCAAATTTGTGTAGGAGGTATTTTGGAACTAGACACTCCATGCAAATGTGACATATTCTCTAGATTAAATTCTTTTGTTTGAATTGAACGATGTTCTGATCACTGTAGCTATAAAATCAGATTGCAAACTGCAAAGTGATGCATTCTTCTTCAGAGGTAATTTTATTTCCCAGTACATTAAAAAAAAAAAAAACACTTCACTGATTTATATTTTCAAGATAGACTTCTCAAATTGTAGGTATACCATCAAAAGTAATTATCTTTTATCATTTCATGAATCTAGTGCAATAAAATGATAAAAGTGTAAACCTTTTATTAAAAACTATATTTACCTATGTTGTATATAAAATACAACACATAATATATACATATTTAATGTGCTTTATAATATAATTTACTATGAGGAATTATAAAAGGGTAAAATGTAAAGACCAATCACTTCTATTGTTAAATACTTATACCACTTGCTTATAACTAAGGGAGTATCTATGGGTATCAAATTGGGGGACACAGCCACTTTGATAGTTTTGCCTACACTAAGAATAATTTAGCATCATAATCAAATATTTTGTTTAGAAAGAAAATCATATATGTTGGTTTTCTTCTCATTAATGAACACATTTGATCTGTTAAAATAATCACATTTTGGAGCCAGTGTATGGCACAGCAGGTTAAGCTGCCCCTGTAACACCACATCCCAAACAGGCGCTCCACTTCCTATCCAGCTCTCTGCTGATGAGCCTGGGAAAGCAGTAGGAGATGGCCCAAGTGCTTGGACTCCTGCCACCCATGCGGGAGACTTGGATGGAGCTCCAGGTTCCAGTGGATGAAAAATCTGTGTCTATTTGTCCCTCTCTCTCTGTAACTCTTTCAAATAAATAAATCTTTTTTTTAATCACATCTAATTTTGTGTATGCATATTATCACTAGGAGTTCTTCTAGAATAATAATCACAAGAGATGCCAAGAAGTGTAGCAGGAGAGAAGAAAGGTTTCTTAGTTCAAACACACTATGGAAAACTTAGCTACCTAAGGAGCACAGCCAATACATCCAGTCTGTACAATGGAATATTAAAATTTCTGAGATGTCCTATAATACAAATATGTCTTTTTTCAAATTTTTTTTACAGATAGAGTTAGTGAGAGAGAAAGAGACAGAGAGAAAGGTCTTCCTTCCATTGGTTCACTCCCCAAATGGCCGCTAAGGCCGGCGCGCTGCGCTGATCCGAAGCCAGGAGCCAGGTGCTTCCTCCTGGTCTCCCACGCTGGTGCAGGCACTCAAACACTTGGGCCATCCTCCACTGCCTTCCCGGGCCACAGCAGAGAGCTGGACTGGAAGAGGAGCAACCGGGACCAGAACCCGGCGCCCATATAGGATGCCAGCGCCACAGGCGGAGGATTAACCAAGTGAGCCACGGCGCTGGCCCTACAAATATGTCTTAATACATGATTTCTAAAATAAAAAAACCAAAGCTTTTGTTGTTTGTTTGTTTTCAAATTTATCACCATTGTTCAATGCACACGGTTAAGAAAACAGTAATCTAAGGAAAGACAATCACTAAAGAAATAAAAAAAAAGGAAATATAAATAAAATGTGAAGGCATCAGTCCAACAGTAAAGACCCAAAGCTAAAAATGTAACACAAAAATCATATGCATAAAATCTTCAGACAGATTTCACCTAATCCATGTACCACTGAGTCAAAACAAAACAAAACAAATAAAAAAAACTAAAAGAAATGGTAAAATCTACATAGGATTTTCTAACATGACTATCTATCTAAGTTTAGATGTTTCGAAAGCTAGAATTCTGTAAATCTATTGTTCAAATCCCCAAATCAAACAAACGAAAGTGAAGCATGATACACTATCCATTGACATTCTTACCCAAACTCTAGTCTAAAATTCAATTTCAAACTCAGCCTCAGGCCTTATTTAAAGCCAAATGAATATGTTTTTCTTCATTTCAGGCTTAAGGACCTTTGCATTTCTAAGGCCTAGGTTTCCCCTCCCTTCCCTCTGGGCATTGTGCTAAATTGATTTAGAAATGAGCAGACAGAGCCAGTGTCTCAAGCTCCACAGCCTCAGCCCAGCTTTCTGTCTCCAGGATACCTGTTGTGTTTTCAGGGAGCACTGAACTTAACCTTGAGTTTGCGCTTCCTGCTCTAAGAGACCTCTCTCCCCGCTCCTCTTATTATTGTGGCTTTGAGTTTTTAAATCAAAGAGTAAGAATTTCAATGTCAGGAAGTGTAGAAGTTCAGAAATACAAAGGTTTTCTCTTTCAGTTGGTATTTCTATGTAATAATGACTGCTAACAATAACTTTAAAGGTTATACTTATGTGGGCGCTTACTGTGTGTTTGATGTTTATAAGCACTATTTCTATCCTCACTCACTGAAGAGCTCCTTGTGTCCCTTGAGCAGTATCACACAACTAAGAAGTGGCAGGGTCAGCCAGCATCCACAAGCCTCCCAACCTGCCCCCCCCCCCATTCTCTCAGGTGCCAGAATCTGTAACATATATTATATATAAATATGAGTAATTATGTACATGGTACGGATGACTCTGCATTAGATGAAACTGAATGGACGGCCTAGTGTATTTATTATCAGATGCAAGAGAGTAAAATCTATGTTTATGTTACTTCTATTAACACATTTAAAAACTGATTTAAAAATTTCTAATCCCACTCTGACACAAATTTGCCCATTTGAGAAATTTGTCATTTTTGCCTTTTCTTTTTAATGTTTCAAATAGATTCACAACTTACAAGAAGTAAGAATTTTTAAAGCACACCATTGGTCAATTCTTAAAGCATATGTGCACTCCCACGTTACCAACATCCCCATGAAGAGATGGAACATTTATCGTTTGTAGAAGACAATGTCCCTGCCCAGACAATACCCCACAGGGGTATCCACTGTTATGAATGTCAACATGGATCTCTATTGCCTGCCTTTGCACTTGGTAAAACTGTACAGTTGTACAGTGAGTATATTTTTTAAAATGTATTTTATTTATTTGAAAGGCAGAGTTACTGAGACAGAGAGAGGGAGAACGAGAAGTCAATCTTCCATCCACTGGTTCACTTTCCACATGGCCACAGCCACAGGAACTGAGCCATGCCAAAGCCAAGAGCTTGGAATTCTATCCAAGTGTCCCACATGGGCCCTGGAACTTGAGCCATCTTCCACTGCTTTCCTGGGTGCATTACCGGGCAGCTGGGTTGGAAGTGGAGCTGCTGGGACTTATATGGGGACTCATGGGATGCCAGCATTGCAGGCAGTAGCTTAACCCACTGACTGCGCCACAAGGCAAGCCCCAGTGACTCTTCAAGCTCTTTCATTCAACATTATGTCTAAAAGAATGTTTTCCATTTTCAATTGCTATATAGTATTGCATTATAGGACCATACATAATTGCTTTCAAATTCTACTACTGATGGATCTTTCGGTTAATTTCTGTTTGAGTCTATGATGAACAAGCAACTATAAACATTTCTGAGCATGTGTTTTGTTGGAGATAGCAGTCATTTTTCCGAGTCATATACTTCAGTATACTCACAGATACAGCTTTAGTAGATACTGCACAAGAATATGTGCAAAATGCTTATTGCAATAACTTTAATGCAATTCTGGCACTTAAAACTGAGAGTTGGTGTAGACTCTACAGGTTAAGGGTATATTCCCTAACAAGATTGCCTTATCTTAGATCAGCCAGAAGTCCGAGGCTCCTCATGTCACCTTCATTTCTGATTTTGCCTAAAAAGGTGAGGAAATGCCATGACACTTACATATTTGCTAACTTGTTAATATACAGAACTCAAGAAAACACTATATTTATGATTATATTTTTTTAAAAAGGGTTCAAATCAGGACCAGTCAAAGCAAGAGACTCACATGGTAAGAACCGAGATGATCCTCTATGCGGAGCTCCCATGGCCCTTCAACAAGGATGTATTACCCTCCCTACACCCATCCAACCAGGAAATTCACCCAGGCTTGCTGCCCAGAGTTTTTACTGTGGTTTCCTTCTGTAGGCATGGCTGATTGAGTCGGTGGGCACTTGACTGACATCAATCTCCAGATCACGTCCACTACCCAGAGGTCAGCTAATTTTACCTGGCTCAAAGTCCTGATCCTCTGATCACAGGACTGGCGCTTCTGGTGCCTGGGCCACATCCTGTCACCTCACTAGCATAAATTCAGGAGTGATCCAAGGGCCACACCATGAATAACAAGGATGTTGCCATGGTACCATCATTTGGGAAATTCTAAGGTTCTAGAAGTTTCTTTCAAGGAACATAAGAGCCCAATTCTTTATTAATCAACAGTCTTGCATCTTTGTACTTTTGGGAACATAATTTTACATAATTGCAAGCATAATATAGAAAGAATATTTTCTTTACTTTTCACTTAACAATACATCAAAAAATACCTTCATTTAACTTTAGTTTTTCACATTTATCATTTGATACAGGATTAGACCATAATTTAAATGATTAAGACCATAATTTATTTAACCAATTCTCAGTTGTTGGACATTTAGGTTGTTATAATTCTAGAAAATTTTGCACAGATCTTCTTTATATGTGTAATTTTTTCTTAGAAACTTAGCGTCTTGCAGCTGGAAAAATTTTCAGCAATTGTCTTTTGTCTTTTGCTTCTACTGATAGGAAACCAACTCACCACCTCCAACTCCAGGTGCCTGCCACTATAACAAATGGCAACCTTTTTCATTCCTCCCAATGAGAAAGTAACAGTTAAAGCAGAGTTTAAATAATCTTCCTATTTTTTTCTGGCTAACTGCTTTTTATTAGTCTTCTAAGTCTCTGTTTCCCAGCTTTTAGGTGGGGAGATCATGGCCACTGTTGGTTTGCTGTAATAATGAATTATATAAAATGTATATGGAGCCTTGTACTGTTTCTGTGATTAGTGTAGCTGCTTCTGTAACTATTATTTCATAGCAATTACAAAAAATGCGACCATCCCTCTCAAGCAGCAGAAAACCTAGAAAGAGTAGAAAATGGCCCAAATGGTAGTGGGGATCCATAGCTTTCCATGAAAAGATAAATAAATACAACTATATTAAACTTTATATTTGAAGAAAACAATAATAGTTAACTTAAAGTGGGTATTTCCATGGGTGGAAAACTGTCTAAGAGGAACTACCTGTCTTATTACTTCTTCAGTTATCCCTAGGAATTAACTCCCTTTTGAACTTCTCATTTCATAAATGAAAACTTTTAGGGACCATCATGAAGTCAGCAAGAGCTATGATCTAAATGTAGAGTATGATTTAAATCTTAGAAGTTTAACTCCATCACCTGTACTTGTACCCACTGTACTAAGTAAATAAAAACTAAATACATGTAAACATAAACAAACTGCAGAGGAAATGTTTGTAACATCTAAGTCAATCAAAGATGGTACACTGGAGATACACAGTGGCTCTCCAGCAATCACTATGTAAAGATGAAATACCAACAGCAGAATGATCAAGGCTTATTTAAAAGCAATTTTGTAGAGAAGATCTGAAAATCAAGTGAAAATATAAAATGTACTTTTATTGTGAAAATTAAATTTAAAGTAACAAGATATAGTTTTATATAGATTGCAAAAACAATCCTGACAATATTTGTATTTATGAGGACTTAGGAAAAATAGGAGGAACATGTGACAGCACTTAGCAGTGTTGAAAATGAATCTAAGATCATCTAAGTGCTCAACTCCTGGGGAAGCTCTGGCTCATGTGTACCACAGACCATTAGAAAGGAGTTCCTGGCACTTTTGATGATATTAGAAAGAATTATGAAACAATGTGAATAGCTCGCAAAGGGAGAAATGATAAATGATCAAAAAACTGTGACAGTATACCATAAAGAAGTTACAACGAGCACTTTTTTTTTTTTTTTTTTTTTTTTTTTCATTTTTTTTTTTTATCTTTTATTTAATGAATACAAATTTCCAAAGTACGACTCATGGGTTACAATGGCTTCCCCCCCCCATACCGTCCCTCCCACCAACAACCCTCCCCTTTCCCACTCCCTCTCCCCTTCCATTCACATCAAGATTCATTTTCGATTATCTTAATATACAGAAGATCAGCTTAGTATACCTTAAGTAAGTATTTCAACAGTTTGCTCCCACACAGAAACATAAAGTGAAAAATAATAGATGATTTTTTTTAAATGATGATGAAATCAGATCAGACCTATTGTCATGTTTAATCCCAGTGAGAGTCAAGTTGGGAATTGAAAATTTCTTTCTTTTTTTTTTTTTTTTTTTTTTTTTTTTACAGAAGATCAGTTTAGTGTACATTAAGTAAAGATTTCAGTCGTTTGCACCCCCATAGAAACACAAAGTGAAATATACTGTTTGAGTACTCGTTATAGCATTAAGCCTCAGTGTACAGCACGTTAAGGACCGAGATCCTACATGAGGAGTAAGTGCACAGTGACTCCTGTTGTTGACTTTACCAATTGACACTCCTGTTTATGGCATCAGTAATCTCCCTATGCACCAGTTATGAGTTTCCAAGGCTATGGAAGCCCCTTGAGTTCTCCGACTCTTATCTTGTTTAGACACGGTCATAGTCAAAGTGGAGGCTCTCTCCTCCCTTCAGAGAAAGGCACCTCCCTCTTTGAAGACCTGTTCTTTCCACTGGGATCTCACTCACAGAGATCTTTTTGCCAGAGTGTCTTGGCTTTCCATGCCTGAAATACTCTCATGGGCTTTTCAGCCAGATCCGAGTGCCTTTAGGGCTGATTCTGAGGCCAGAGTGCTATTTAGGACATCCGCCATTCTATGAGTCTGCTGAGTATCTCACTTCCCATGTTGGATCACTCTCCCCTTTATTTATTCTATCGGTTGGTGTTAGCAGATACTAGACTTGTTTATGTGCTCCCTTTGACTCTTAGTCCTTTCATTATGATCAATTGTGAACTGAAATTGATCACTTGGAGTAGTGAGATGGCATTGGCACATGCCACCTTGATGGGATTGAATTGGAATCCCCTGGTATGTTTCCAACTCTACCAATTGGGGCAAGTCAGCCCGAGCATGTCCCAAATTATACATCTCTTCCCTCTCTTATTCCCACTCTTATGTTTAACAGGGATCACATTTCGGTTAATTTTCAACACTTAAGAATAACTGTGTGATAATTACAGAATTAAACCAGTCATATTAAGTAGAACAGACAAAAAAAAATACTATGAGGGATAATGTATTAAGTTGTCCATTAGCAGTCAGAGCTATGCTGATCAAGTCACCATTTCTCATAGTGTCCATTTCACTTCAGGAGGTTTCCTTTTTGGTGTTGAGTCAGTTGTCACCGATCAGGGAGAACATATGGTATTTGTCCCTTTGGGACTGGCTTACTTCACTCAGCATGATGTGTTCCAGATTCCTCCATTTTGTTGCAAATGACTGGATTTCGTTGTTTCTTACTGCGGTATAGTACTCTAAAGAATACATATCCCATAATTTCTTTATCCAGTCTACCGTTGATGGGCATTTAGGTTGGTTCCAGGTCTTGGCTATTGTGAATTGTGCTGCAATAAACATTAGGGTGCAGACCGCTTTTTTGTTTATCAATTTAAACTCCTTTGGGTAAATTCCAAGGAGTGGGATGGCTGGGTTAAATGGTAGGGTTATATTCAGGTTTCTGAGGAATCTCCAGACTGATTTCCATAGTGGCTTGACCAGTTTGCATTCCCACCAACAGTGGGTTAGTGTCCCTTTTTCCCCACATCCTCGCCAGCATCTGTTGTTGGTAGATTTCTGTATGTGAGCCATTCTAACCGGGGTGAGGTGAAACCTCATTGTGGTTTTGATTTGCATTTCCCTGATTGCTAGTGACCTTGAACATTTTTTCATGTGCCTGTTGGCCATTTGGATTTCCTCTTTTGAAAAATGTCTATTGAAGTCCTTGGCCCATCTCTTAAGTGGGTTGTTGGTTTTGTTTTTGTGGAGTTTCTTGATCTCTTTGTAGATTCTGGTTATTAACCCTTTATCTGTTGCATAGTTTGCAAATATTTTTTCCCATTCTGTCGGTTGTCTCTTCACTCTCCTGACTGTTTCTTTTGCAGTACAGAAACTTCTCAATTTGATGCAATCCCAATAGTTGATTTTGGCTTTGACTGTCTGTGCCTCCCGGGTCTTTTCCAGAAATTCTTTGCCTGTGCCAATATCTTGAAGGGTTTCTCCAATGTTCTCTAATAACTTAATGGTGTCAGGACGAAGATTTAGGTCTTTAATCCACGTTGAGTGGATTTTTGTGTAAGGTGTAAGGTAGGGGTCTTGCTTCATGCTTCTGCACGTGGAAATCCAGTTTTCCCAGCACCATTTATTGAATAGACTGTCCTTGCTCCAGGAATTAGTTTTAGATCCTTGATCAAATATAAGTTGGCTGTAGATGTTTGGGTTGATTTCTGGTGTTTCAATTCTGTTCCATTGGTCTATCCATCTGTTTCTGTACCAGTACCATGCTGTTTTGATTACAACTGCCCTGTAGTATGTCCTGAAGTCTGGTATTGTGATGCCTCCGGCTTTGTTTTTGTTGTACAAGATTGCTTTAGCTATTCGAGGTCTCTTGTGCCTCCATATGAATTTCAGCATCATTTTTTCTAGATCTGCGAAGAATGTCTTTGGTATCTTGATTGGGATTGCATTGAATCTATAAATTGCTTTTGGGAGAATGGACATTTTGATGATGTTGATTCTTCCAATCCATGAGCATGGAAGATTTTTCCATTTTTTGGTATCCTCTTCTATTTCTTTCTTTAAGGTTTTGTAATTTTCATCGTAGAGATCTTTAACGTCCTTGGTTAAGTTTATTCCAAGGTATTTGATTGTTTTTGTAGCTATTGTGAATGGGATTGACCTTAGCAGCTCTTTCTCAGTCATGGCATTGCTTGTGTATACAAAGGCTGTTGATTTTTGTGCATTGATTTTATATCCTGCCACTTTGCCAAACTCCTCTATGAGTTCCAATAGTCTCTTAGTAGAGTTCTTTGGATCCTCTAAGTACAGAATCATATCGTCTGCAAAGAGGGATAGTTTGACTTCTTCCTTCTTGATTTGTATTCCTTTGATTTCTTTTTCTTGTCTGATGGCTCTGGCTAAAACTTCCAGAACTATGTTAAATAGCAGTGGTGAGAGTGGGCATCCCTGCCTGGTGCCAGATTTCAGTGGAAATGCTTCCAACTTTTCCCCATTCAATAGGATGCTGGCTGTGGGTTTTTTATAAATTGCTTTGATTATATTGAGGAATGTTCCTTCTATACCCAATTTGCTTAGAGTTTTCATCATGAAAGGGTGTTGAATTTTATCAAATGCTTTCTCTGCATCAATTGAGATAATCATATGGTTTTTCTTCTGCAGTCTGTTAATGTGGTGAATCACATTGATTGATTTGCGAATGTTGAACCATCCCTGCATACCAGGGATGAATCCCACTTGGTCTGGGTGGATGATTTTCCTGATGTGTTGTTGTATTCTATTGGCCAGAATTTTATTGAGGATTTTTGCGTCTATGTTCATCAGGGATATTGGTCTGTAATTTTCTTTCAGTGCTGCATCTTTCTCTGGCTTAGGGATTAAGGTGATGCTGGCTTCATAGAAAGAATTTGGGAGGATTCCCTCTTTTTCGATTGTTCTGAATAGTTTGAGAAGAAATGGGATTAGTTCTTCTTTAAATGTCTGGTAGAATTCAGCAGTGAATCCATCTGGTCCTGGGCTTTTCTTTGTTGGGAGGGCCTTTATTACTGTTTCAATTTCTGTTTCAGTTATGGGTCTATTTAGGTTTTCGATGTCTTCATGGTTCAATTTAGGTAGGTTGCATGTGTCCAGGAATCTATCCATTTCTGATAGGTTTTCCTGTTTGCTGGCGTACAGGTCCTTGTAGTAATTTCTGATGATTCTTTTTATTTCTGTGGTGTCTGTTGTTATGTTTCCTTTTTCATCTCTGATTTTATTGATTTGGGTCTTTTCTCTTCTTTTTTTAGTTAGTTGGGCCAATGGGGTGTCAATTTTGTTTATTTTTTCAAAAAACCAGCTTCTCGCTTGGCTGATTTTTTGTAATGTTTTTTTGGATTCAATCCTATTAATTTCTTCTCTGGTTTTAATTATTTCTCTTCTCCTACTAGATTTGGGTTTGGTTTGCTGCAGTTTTTCTAGGTCCTTGAGGTGCGCTGAAAGCTCATTTATTTGGTACCTTTCCAATTTCTTGGTATAGGCACCTATTGCTATAAATTTGCCTCTCAATACTGCTTTTGCTGTATCCCATAAGTTTTGATATGTTGTGTTGTTGTCTTCATTTACTTCCAGAAAGTTTTTGATTTCTCTTTTGATTTCTTGAATGACCCAGTGTTCATTCAGGAGCATGTTGTTCAGTCTCCATGTGTTTGCATACTTTCTGGGGTTTCCTGAGTTGCTAATTTCCAGCTTCATCCCGCTGTGGTCTGAGAAGCTGCATGGTATGATTCTAATTCTTTTAAATTTGCTGAGACTTGCTTTATGGCCTAGTATGTGGTCAATCCTAGAGAAGGTTCCATGCGCTGCTGAGAAGAATGTGAAGTCTGTAGATGTAGGGTTGAAAGTTCTGTATATATCTGTTAGATCCATTTGGGCTATAGTGTCATTTAAATCTGCTGTTTCCTTGTTGATCTTCTGTCTGGATGATCTGTCTATTTCTGAGAGTGGAGTATTGAAGTCCCCCAGTACTATTGTATTGGAATCTAAATCTCCCTTTAAGTCCCTTAACATATCTTTTAAATAGACCGGTGCCCTGTAATTAGGTGCATATACATTTATAATAGTTACATCTTCCTGTTGAATTGAACCCTTAATCATTATATAGTGTCCCTCTTTGTCTCTCTTAACAGTTTTTGTATTAAAGTTTATTTTGTCTGATATTAATATGGCTACACCTGCTTTTTTTTGGTTTCTGTTGGCATGGAATATCTTTTTCCAACCTTTCACTTTCAGTCTGCATGCCTCTTTGTTAGAGAGATGTGTTTCTTGTAGGCAACAAATAGTTGGGTTGTGTTCTGTGAGCCAGTCAGCTAAACGGTGTCTTTTAACTGAAGAATTCAGACCATTAATGTTCAATGTGACTATTGATACGTAGTGACTTTGCCCTGCCATTTTCCCGGAAATATTTTCTAGTATATGCTTTGAGCTTCCCATGCTCTTTTACTGGTAGGTGTTCTTCCCTTCCCTTCTTTCATATTGATGGCCGTGTTTCTGTGTTTCTGAGTGTAGCACATCTTTAAGTATCTTTTGCAGGGCCGGACGAGTGGCCACAAAGTCTTTCAATTTCTGTTTGCTATGAAAGGTCTTTATTTCACCTTCATTCACAAATGAGAGCTTGGCAGGATATAATATTCTGGGCTGGCAATTTTTCTCTCTTAGCACCTGTGCTATGTCTCGCCATTCCCTCCTAGCTTGTAGGGTTTCTGATGAGAAGTCAGCTGTGAGTCTGATTGGAGATCCTCTGAGAGTAATCTGACGTTTCTCTCTTGCACATTTTAGGATCTTTTCTTTATGTTTCACTGTGGTAAGTTTAATTACCACGTGTCGTGGTGAGGATCTCTTTTGGTCATGTTTATTGGGGGTTCTATGAGCTTCCTGTACTAGGATATCTCTGTCCTTCTCCAAACCTGGAAAGTTCTCTGCTAGTATCTCACTAAAAAGGCCTTCCAATCCTTTCTCTCTCTCCATGCCTTCAGGAACTCCTAGAACTCGAATGTTGGTTTTTTTGATAGTATCCTGTAGATTCCCAACAATATTTTTTAGGTTTCTAATTTCCTCTTCTTTTCTTTGGTTTGACTGTATGTTTTCCTGTGCTCTATCTTCTAAGTCCGATATTCTCTCTTCTGCTTCACCCATTCTGTTTTTAAGGCTTTCTAATGTGTTTGTCATTTGATCTATTGAGCTCTTCATTTCATTTTGATTTCTCTTCACTATAACACTTTCCTGTTCTACTAGTTTCTGAGTTTCATTTTGACTCTTCCTTAAAATTTCGTTTTCACGAGAGAGATTTTCAATCTTGTCCATTAAGGATTTCTGTAGTTCAAGGATTTGCTTTTGAAAACTTCTAAATGTTCTTATCATAAATTTTTTGAAATCCGTATCTTGCATTTCTTCTATCTCATCATCTTCATACTCTTGGCTTGGGGTGTTTTGCTTATTTGGAGGCATCATAGTGTCATCGTTGATCTTGCTCCCTCTATTTCTGTGTTTGTTACTCGGCATAGTTAATTCTTCTTGCGTCACTGTGCGTTTTTTTTTTTCTTTTCTTTTTTTTTTTTTTATTTATACTGTGTCCGTGTTAAGTGGACTGCCTGCTGTTGGAGGAGCCTTGGAGGCTTGAGATGGGTGCGGCCTGAGAGCTCTGCCTGGTTCTTCCAGGTTAAGGGTGTGCAAAGGTGACACCCTCAGGTTATGCGTGGTAAATCTCTCTCTTTTTATTTATTTATTTATTTTATTTATTCAGGGGGTAAGTAACACCGCAGGGCACGGCTGTGCAGAATTGATGGTATTTAGCTTCCAGTCTTTGGCTCCTCTGGACTCCCACTGGGTTGCCTAGGCTACTGAATTGTAGTGACTCAGTTCCTTAGCTCTCCCCCATTGATATGTAAATCCAGAGCGCAGGCCTGCTCTTTGTCTCTTGGGAATTCTAGCCTTCCAGCCTTGTAACCTTTGGAAGGTTAGGGGGAAGAGAAACCCCGAAGCTTTTTTTTTTCCTTCTTTCCGGTAGTGAGTTTGCTGCACTTTCCGGCCCCCCTCTAGATTCTGACCCCCGTTTCCCCACCAATGTCTCGGGTTATTGAGCTCACCTCCCCTTCCAGCGCCGATGTGTGGAGCGTCCCAAGTCTCCCCGCTGTTGTCTGTGTGGCATGCACTCCCCTTGGAGCACTGGGCTACAACGAGCACTTTAAATATTTATTAGTAGCAGGTATTTTGCCTAGCAGTTAAGAAGTTGCTTAAGAAGCCCACGTCTCAAGTTACAGGGCAAGATTTGAGTCTCGGCTCTGTTCTGGATTCCAGTCTCTGCTAACGTGCAACCTGGAAGGCAGCAGGAGATGGTTCAGGCAGTTGGATCTCTGCTACCCTGGGTGGGAGACCCGGATTGAATTCGGATTGAATTCTCAGCTCCTGGCTTTATGGCAGCGGTGGCCATTTGGACAATGAACCAGTGAATGGGAGCATTCCGTCTCTGACTCTCTCCCTTTCTCTCTCTCCCTCTTACTTTCTCTCTCTGCTTCTCAAATGAAAAAAAAAAAATAATTTAAAAATAATTTATCAGCATGTGGGGTTAAAACAAATGCAGAATAGCTACAATATGACCTCAAGCACTTAAAAAAATCACACATGTACAGCCAAATAAAGAAATAGGAAAATAAGATAATGCCATTGTACAACTCTACTCTTCGGGAAATAATGTGTCAAGGCAATGGCCATCAATTACTACTAATGAATAAAAGAGACAACCAGATATCAGGTATCGCCTAAGGAAGTAAAATAACACCAAAGGGGAAAGTCTTGCCAAAATATATCAAACCTGAATGTGTTCAAGACTCTAGATGTAATTACCTGTTTGTAAGAGATAGGGGGACAAAGTCAAGTAAAAGGTCTCTGCAAAAACAAGACGAGCAAATTCCTAATTGTGGGAAACTCGCAGAGGAAATGGCATGATAATTTGAATAAATAGCTAGAGAATCACTGAGAGAAGACTTAAAACTTTAAAGATACTCAAAGGGACATAACAATCAATTCCAGACAATGGAACTTACATGGATCCAGATTCTAACAAGCTACATCACAAGTATTAGTAGACATTTGGAGGAAAGTAAAACTGAATTTTTAATAATAATAATGGATTTTCAAAAATTCAGTTACAATAGTTTAGCATGATTATGTTTAAAATTCATCATTATGAGAAATACATAGTAAAATATAACCAAAGATTTTCTTGAAAGTAGTCTAGAAGATTTAGGGAATTAGTGGCTAAAGATATAACTGATTCTGGGTTGATAACTGTCGAAGCTAAATGGTAGGTTTTTGGGCATTTATTTTAGTACTATATTTCTACACACATTTAGAATATTCCATAATAATAACTTGGCAGCAATCACACACACACACACAAATTCTGTAAATTATTTGCGGATGCAAATTTAATATACATGTCTATGATAACTAGAATGCAAGAAGGGCACATACCAAATTCCTAGTTGTTGCCTTTTCCGAATCTAAGCATGAGATGGGGGCAATGACTAAAGAGGACTAAAGCTACCTCTGTAATGCTTCATTTTTTAAAATACAGAAAAACTGGAAGCAAAAATGACAAAGTACTAATGGTCATAAAATTTTCAGTAACACAAATATGGGGTTTTGGTTAGAATATTTATCAGTCACTTCTTTTTTCTTTTAAAAAACATTTTAAAGTAAGAGTAACAGTTGTTCAGCATCACATCTGAGGTAAAGTAATTGGGAGGGAAGATGTCATTATGTTGACTTCTGTGGAATTTGTGTTGGTAGGTACTTGAACAGGAATGTTAATCATCCAAGACTAAGACATAGCTCTGCACAGGGTAAGAGTGGGAGGGAGTGTTTACTTAGGTACACATGAAACCTCACGGTGTCTTTGTTTTTGCCAAATAGCAAAGGACATGCATGAGTTCATTCAACAAATATATTGATGCAACTCAGAAAAGGCTTATTTCATCCATCTGGCTGATCAGAACAAGTCCAAATCTGCTGATTTGACACATTTAAGTAGAAAATACAACATTCATAAGTCGTAGAAATTCAATAAGGGATCGGCCTGTTTTTTAATACACCACACTCTCTTCTACCTTTGAGTCTTTCATACATTTCACTTCACTTCCTCTCACTTGAAAATTCTTTGCCCCAGGCTTTCTGTCTACCCTGGCAAAACCCTAACCAACTTTCAGCATTGAAGTCTTACATCTCTTCTTGCAGAACTGACCTCCAACTGGTCTAGGTACCCCCCCCCACATTCATTTTGTGCAACATTCCATCACAATATCTGAAGATATTCTTTGCTTATCTCACCAATAGAGGAATGTCAATGGCAAATTTAGGCTTCACTGTTCTGTGCACCCAGCAATTAACAGAATTACTCACATTTATCAAGGGCTCTATAACTCTCTGTTGTGTGGTTAAGTTAGTTGAACAACATTGATGTCCAATATCAAAACAATATCAGTCTTGGATAGTATTAACAATATTGATGGTGAAATGTAGATTCACAAAGAAACCTTAGACAAAGGGGGTGGAGAGAGCTTATGAAAAGCAAAGGCATGTGGGAGAATGACTCCATGATACAATACGGGATACAGGATATCAGCTGTGAGAGTAGAATCCACCAAGCAGAATTTGCACATTGCCTAGGCATACTGTCATCTAAGGAAAGGAGCAATGGTTGTCAGGTTCTCTCATTTGCTCTGTATGTGCCAACATTAGAAAGTCTTTTTTTTTTTTAACCAAGTATCTTCATGGACAAAGTTTAACACCCATAATAGTCCCTTAGGAGAAACTGATTTTCTTCAGAAAATCAATGCTTGAACTTAAATGAAAGAAAGGTGTTTGAATGCTCTCCAAGTACTAAATACATGTTGAAGTTTAAGAAACATTTCACTGTCAGTAGCTGACTGCCATCGCTATTTTCCCTAATGTTCTATGAGTAGGTTAATAAAGTGAAACATAAGAAGTTCAGAGCAAAGGATGGATAAGCTTGAGGGTATCTTAAGACATTATTTTTTTTTCTCAGAATCATTTATGTGCTCATGCAAATTGCATTTAGCCAATATATCCTGGCTCTGTCATGCAATACCTAGAGATACCTGCACTATAAAATTTTTTAAATGGAAATATGGAATTGTTACCAACACAATTTGCCATTTTAACCCTGGGCACAACTTGAGAAATCACCTATGTATGGTGTTTTGAGTGAGTAGGAACAATATTGCACCCGTGTTCATATCCCTTCTTTTTTTTTTTTTTTTTTTGACAGGCAGAGTGGACAGTGAGAGAGAGAGACAGAGAGAAAGGTCTTCCTTTTGCCGTTGGTTCACCCTCCAATGGCCGCCGTGGCCGGCGCGCTGCGGCCGGCGCACCGCGCTGATCCGATGGCAGGAGCCAGGAGCCAGGTGTTTTTCCTGGTCTCCCATGGGGTGCAGGGCCCAAGCACCTGCGCCATCCTCCACTGCACTCCCTGGCCACAGCAGAGAGCTGGCCTGGAAGAGGGGCAACCGGGACAGAATCCGGCGCCCCAACCGGGACTAGAACCTGGTGTGCCGGCGCCGCTAGGCGGAGGATTAGCCTAGTGAGCCGCGGCGCCGGCCTCATATCCCTTCTAGTTCCTACTCCTTTCTCTGAAACCCAGAAACACTCAATATATGTTTAAAGTCTATTTAGTATTTTTATTTTATAAATGAACAAAGCTACATTCTATGTGTGTGTGGAATTGTCTGCGAAAAACAAGGTGTTTTCATTCTATAAATGGTTTTCCTTTTTTAGTGCTAAGATTTTTTTCCAAAAGGGAGGGGGGCATTGTGATACTGCAGGTGAAGCTACCATTTGGGATGTTCACATCCCATGTCAGAGTGCCTGGTTTGAGTTCTGGCTTCTCAGCTTACCATCCAGCTTCCTGTTAAGGTACCTGGGTGGTAGCAAATGATGACCCAATTACTTGGGTCCTGGCCACCAAAGCAGGAAACCTGGAGTTTCCTGGTTCCCAGCTTCTGCCTGGTCCAGCCTAGAGTGTTGTGGGCTTTTAGAGAACGAATTAGTTGATGGAAGATCTTTGCCTATCTCTCCCTCCGTCCCTGTCACTCTGCCTTTCAAGTAAAATGAATCTTTAAAAATGTTTTTCTAGACAAATATTTTCTTTTCAAAAAGAACAAAAGTTTTCCAATTGTCCTAATGTCTCCAGAAGACGTCATCGTTTACAGACCCTTCAGAAACCTTGTCATCTGCTTTTTTTTTTTTTTTTTGACAGGCAGAGTGGACAGTGAGAGAGAGAGAGAGAGAGAGAGAGAGAGAGAGAGAGAAAGGTCTTCCTTTGCCATTGGTTCACCCTCCAATGACTGCCGCGGCCAGCGCGCTGTGGCTGGTGCACCGCGCTGATCCGAAGCAAGGAGCCAGGTGCTTCTCCTGGTCTCCCATGGGGTGCAGGGCCCAAGCACTTGGGCCATCCTCCACTGCACTCCCTGGCCACAGCAGAGAGCTGGCCTGGAAGAGGGGCAACCAGGACAGAATCCGGCGCCCCAACCGGGACTAGAACCCGGTGTGCCGGCGCCAGAAGGCGGAGGATTAGCCTAGTGAGCCAGGGCGCCGGCCTGTCATCTACTCTTACCAGGTCTTGGCTAGAGTTTATGTTTTGATCAGGACCCTGCTTCTTATCTAGGCTTACACAACAACCTCTTTCAGAGGGGACAAATGCCTGCAGTGCGTGCCTGCACAGAGAACTGAGGTGTCACAATGGTCTTCAGGAGTGGTCTCTGGGTAAGACATAAGGTAATTCAATCCAACAGCTCTAGAGCTGAGATTCTGCCAACATGGGATGTTTCAGAGAGCATAGCAGTATCGACTGAGCAAGACAGTACGTTCCAAAAATCCCTTCTATTACTAGCTGCATCAGAAGTCCACAATGTATCTAGCACCTGGACAGATCACTGACATGGGAGAAAGGTGCTGAAAATGGCTGTGTTCTGAGATGAAAATAAACATAAGGACAATATATTTTGCACCTAAATTACAACTGGCTACATTTCAATGAATATCTTTTATTGTAAAATATGTCCTTTCTACTTTTCTGGCTTTAAATGTCTCTTGTTTACAAGATCATAGTGCTGTTAGATGAAGGTATTTATTTATTTATTTATTTCCTGACTGAAAAAAATTAAGACCTAAAAGTCTCATGTTAGTTGACCTTTTAAATTTGTTTTTAACTTTTATGTTAGTTTCTGAAAGATACTGTAACAAACACCAAACTCAATGGCTTAAAACAACAGAAATGTATTATCTCAGAGTTTCAGAAGATGGACATTTGAAGTCCAGATGTTGGCAAAATCATGGTTCTTTTGGAACCAGAAAAGAGGAGTCCTTTCTTCCCTATTCCTATCTTCTTGTATTTTGCCAGTAGACTGGTACTCCTTCACTTATTGATGGGTCTCTCCTGTTGTCTACCTTTATATTTTATTTTTCCTGTTTATGCATGTGTGTTTTCAACTTTCTACTTCACATAAGGACACCAGTCATACTGGCCTTGAGCCTACCCAAAGACCCAATTTTAACTTGATTATCTCTGTAAAAACACTATTTCCAAATGAGGTCATGCTCTGCAGTCCTGGGCAGCACTGGGGTTATACCTTCAGGATATCATTTTGGAAGGGACACAATTCAACTCATGACAAACAGAATGGATGGCACAAAATCTAGGCACTATTGCATAATTTTATTCAAGCACTTATTCTAGGATGCCCTGGACAAAGGATAAATAAAAATTAAAATAGTGGCTAAAAGGGAGAATTTAAACAATCAGTGGGTCACTAAAACTGTTCTTAGCCTGCTTCCTTGCTTACATGATCAATTTTAGCCCCAGTAATTCTGTAATCTGCAACTGTCTAGCAAGAAGAAAAGAATTCAAGGAATTGAAATATTCAGAGATGAGAAGAACTGAAATGAGAGTAGTAATGCACTATCTGCTGCCAGCCTGCAAACAGCTTACATGAGGTATTTTAAAAATGTGGCAAAATGCAAGTTGTAAAATCTATAGAAATTTGAACAATGGCACATTGGTGTGAGCCATGTAAAGTTTTCTTGGTTTTCATTGGTTTGAATTAAAAGACAAGTTTTGACCTACATGTTTTGAACTATATGATTTTTTCTGCACTTTTTTTCTTGTTTCTTTTTATATTTTTCTTAGTTTACATCACTGTTTAATATCTTTGAGAAAGTATAATGCTGACAATATGGTTCTTCTACAAAGCCCTTCGCTGGGGTAATCTGTAGGATCTCTTCTACGTAAAAACTGTAAGACAACACACAAATATGAGATTGAGAACACAAGTAATGCTGCCATTGGTTTTCATGTTTTACCTAGAAATTAAAATGTACATATAAGCATGGCTCAAAAAGTTTGTGAAAAATGAAATTATAGAAGAAGTTTATTTTTGTGTAAAAGACTTTTGAAATCCATGCATATTATTTTCATGCCATGAATCTAAAGATCCGTCATATGCTTAGATTTCACATATTTTTGTAACAAAAGAAACTTATTTTGTAATTTCATTTGCCATGAACTTTTTGAAGTACACACACATATATCTATATGTGCAGATATGTGCACAAGTATATTTACTCCTACATGTATAAATATTATTTATGCATCAAGTTTTATACCAGTATTTATCCACCAGTTCCCACAAGCAGTCTCTCACTGCTTGTAATTTGGCATCATTAATTTATTTTGTTTTGTATTTGAGTAAGGCTTGGAGTTTTCTTGAAATATTCTACTTCTCTTTGCCCTGAGTATTCACTAATTTACATCACATCTTCCCCCAAATAGGTGGCCCATATATCTTTTCCTCTAAGCCAGTGATGGGAAATTCAAGCCACCAGAGCATTTCATTTGGCAAACATGTCTTCCACAGATGAGCCTGCTCCTACCTCTCTCGATTCATTTGCCATTCTCTCCTGTCCAAGACGTTTGGCTCCAGTGATACAGCTGGGCTGGCAATGCCTTACATAATCCAGTGTGGCTTTATGTTCCCTTAACTGCTCTAAGTCTCTTTCATTTCTGTGACCCTTACTACTTCTATATTACATGTATAATTCCTATGGAACCCTTCAGAGGCAATTTTTTTCAAGGGTACCACATCTGGCCTGTTAGTAGGTCAGGCTAGACACCCTTTTTCCAAGTTCACATAACCTTATAAATTCTAGTAGCATCTTATTTACCTTCTGTTACCCAAATAACATAGCTGCAGGTTTAGTAAGTAAATTTTTTAATAATAATCTAATTCTTAAAATGCTTACTATGTAATGAAGCAAATCACTCTAAACCCTGTCTGTATACCTGAGATTACCTGGGGATCTTGTTAAAGGTACAATCCAGAGTCCTCAAACAAAGCAGATTCATTTCACTATTTAAGTCTCTCCTCAAGGATAGCAAAGGACCACTGGCCAAAACCCTAGTAATAAAGTAACATGCCTTTGACTAGAATGTTTACACTGGATGTTTCCAGAAAACCGATGTCTTGTATTCATCTAGGAAATATGTTTAGCCAAATAATCTTGCACAGAATATAGTTTTATCTGCATTTCAGAGAACGGAAGGTGAAGCAGAGCCAGGACATATGGTTTGTCATGATCATCCATATATTATCAGGCAGCTCAAGACTTAAATTCAGACTTAACAAAATCCAGTGTTCTAGTTGTACATCACGTTGACCCTCAAATGTGTGCAGGATGTACACAAACTTTTGAACCAATCTAAAATCCAGAGCTAAATGTGAGTTTCTTGGCAGTGGGAAACCAACAGGCAGACATGCATATCCATTAACAAAACCAAAACTAAATTTAAAAAAAAGGTGCAGAAAAGTAAACCAGAATAATCTGAAATAAACAAGGGCTATCATAAAGTATCTCCAACAACTTACTTGCTTTTACTATAGTGTAGGATGTTTTTCATCTCCAAAAAATTAATACAGTATTGTTTCACTTCATTTTTTTGTACTATGCCTGTTTTTCACTCATTAGTGTTTTGTAAGGACTTAAATGGACTAAGGTTAAGTTGAATTGAGTTAGGTGCTTGACTCAAATACAATAAAGGCCAGGTGGTGAGCAAGATGTTCTCAAATATGAAAGTCAGGAAAGGATGAGGTCAAAGGTATCTCCTACACTTAGAAATCCAAAAGATGGAGGCCATGTGAACCCCAGGTGAAGGCAACCAAATACCTAAGCATCTCTTAACCATGAAGGTACGTGCACTGCTTTGTTACATTTTTAACACTTTTGATGTCTTCCATAATATAAATCACATGTATGTGGGGAGCAACCCGGACTAGACTAAGTTACTGGAATTAAGACTTATTCTATGCATCTGCTCTCCCACAATATGGCGCTGGGAGAGGAGAAAACAGCTTCTACACAGCTGCCTCTTGCCAACTTGAGTGATGACCTCCAGGAGCTGATCCTGCTCCTGATTGGAGGAGAGCAGCGTACTCGGCGTGTGGGCAGCCGAGTTGGGATTGGTGGAAGAGGACTATAAAGGAGGAGAGAGACAACATGCACCAGGAACATCTAAGGGGAACATCTGAGGGAACACCTGTGCAGCCCCCAAGAGAGCCGGCCGGTGGTGTGCCGCTCCCCTGCGGAAGCGGGGAAAGTGGCCAGGGGGAACCGCCCTTCCACGGAGGTGGAAGGGACGGCAGCCAACCCGGGAAGAACCAGCAGCAAACCCGGGAAGGGCCGAGCAGACAAAAGAATAGCGCAGGGTCCTGTGTCGTTCCTCCACGAAGAGGGGGAGCGACATAATGGTGCCGTGACTCGGATATGAAGCCTAGGCAGGGTTTAGTGTCGTTCCCCCACGAAGACGGGGAGCGACACATTTACAAGCACACATTTTTTACAAATACCTAATGAGGGAGTGGTGTCATGGCTCAGCAGGTGAAGTCACACCTGCTGGCATCCCATATCAGAGCACTGGTTTGAGACCTGGCTGCGCCACTTTCAAGACAGCTCCCTGCTAATGTGTCTGGGGAGGCAGCTGCAGATGGCCCAAGTGCCAGGGCTCGGAATCCACCCAAGTGGGAGATCCAAATGCAGTTCCAGGATCCTAGTTTCAGCCTGGCCAGGATCCGGTTGTTGTGGACATTTGGATAGTGAACCAGCAGATGGAAGATCTGTCTCTCCTTTCAGACTCTGTCACTCTGCCAAATAAATAAATAAATAAATCTCTAAAAAATATCAAAAATAACTAAAAATCCCCAATCAGTGCTATTGGATCCTTGGTGTATAAATTATAGTATAAAATATATAAAATAATATAAAATACATAAAATAAAAGCTATAATCACTTAAGCCATTTGTCACAAGGCAAAAAAAGGGTTTGCAAACCTCAAATGATTTCTATAAGCCCACTCATTGAGAACCACTGCGTTAAGAGTTTATTTTGGTGGCTGAAACACTACATAGCTTATTTATTTATTTATTTATTTTTGACAGGCAGAGTGGACAGTGAGAGAGAGAGACAGAGAGAAAGGTCTTCCTTTGCCGTTGGTTCACCCTCCAATGGCTGCCACGGCCAGCGCGCTGCGGCCGGCGCACCGCGCTGATCCAATGGCAGGAGCCAGGTGCTTCTCCTGGTCTCCCATGGGGTGAAGGGCCCAAGTACTTGGGCCGTCCTCCACTGCACTCCCTGGCCACAGCAGAGAGCTGGCCTGGAAGAGGGGCAACCGGGACAGAATCCGGTGCCCCGACCGGGGCTAGAACCTGGGGTGCCGGCGCCGCAAGGCGGAGGATTAGCCTATTGAGCTGCGGCGCTGGTGGATTACATAGCTCATTTCATATTTCCCAAGCATCTCAAGTCTTCCATAGGAATTCTTGCAATATATTGTGAAATAATTTCTTTCCTATTTTTAGCAAATAATACACAAATGGTAACAAAACAGCTTCAGATGAAAAGTAAAACTCTCCACCCTAACCTTCTAATCTCAGAGAATGATGTTCAAAATGCTTATTATTAATACTACCGTTTAAGGTTTTTTTCTGTCAGCATCACAGCTCTGATAATATACTAGCATCTTTAAAATCTCTAGACGCTAAGAAGGAAGAGACTTTAGCATGTATACACTATCACATTTTTGTCTTTTTTTAACACTCTTTTAAATAACTTTCCAAAGATTTCTTAATTTGAACATTCTATTGTTATTTTAGAACTATACATAGTAGGGCCGGCGCCGCGGCTCAATAGGCTAATCCTCCACCTAGCGGCGCCGGCACACCGGGTTCTAGTCCCAGTCGGGGCGCCGGATTCTGTCCCGGTTGCCCCTCTTCCAGGCCAGCTCTCTGCTGTGGCCAGGGAGTGCAGTGGAGGATGGCCCAAGTGCTTGGGCCCTGCACCCCATGGGAGACCAGGAGAAGCACCTGGCTCCTGCTTTCAGATCAGCGCGGTGCGCCGGCTGCAGTGCGCCAGCCGTGGCGGCCATTGGAGGGTAAACCAACGGCAAAAGGAAGACCTTTCTCTCTGTCTCTCTCTCTCTCTCTCACTATCCACTAAAAAAAACTATACATATTAGGTTTCCACTTGTTTGTTTGATTCCATTAACTTGAGTTAAGATCCTGAATTCTGGGGCTGGTGTGTTAAGCTGCCACCTGCAGCACCAGCATCCCATGTGGGTGTTGGTTCCAGCTCCAATCCAGCTTCCTGCTGATGCGCTTGGGAAAGATGGCCCAAATGCTTAGGCCACTGCCACCCATGTGGTAGACCCAGAAGAAACTCCTGGCTCCTGGCTGTGGCCTGGCTCAGCCCTAGCTGTTGTGGCCATTTGGGGAGTGAATCAGCAGATGGAAGATCTTTCCATCTCTATCGCTCTCTCTCTCTGTAACTCTGCCCTTTAAATAAATAAAATAAATTTTAAAAAAATCTCCAATTCCATTTGTTCATTTTAACATATCTTTTCTCCTGCAATTTCCAAAGCTCAAATTCTCTCAACTACACTTACACTTTCAAATGTTCAAGATTTTCTAATTGAAATATTCCTTCTTTTACACACAATCCATTTTTCTAGCCTTTGTGAGTGACTCAAAATTTTGAAAGGTAATAAACAAATGTTAATATTGCTTTGATTTTTATCAACATTTTTGTCTGCCGATCAGGCAATGCAGTAAGATTAGATTTATTTTTCTATGTTTCCAACACTATAAATCATGGCTCATTCCAAAGAAAACTGCTTAGCCACAAGCAAAGTACTTATATTTATTTATTCTCCATCAATTGCTTGAAATTCTCTCTCAGTTTTGACTCTCACATATATAAACCATACTTTTCTATTATTCCCTTTTCACATTTAATTTCTATACATTATTTGCTTATTTCTTAAAGATTATTTTTATCTTAATATAAAGCAATTTTTATCTTTTCATCCAATCCCTATGTTTCTAGACCTACTTCTCACACTTTTTGCTTTGTTCACCTGAATTTTTTTTTTTTTTTGACAGGCAGAGTGGACAGTGAGAGAGAGAGACAGAGAGAAAGGTCTTCCTTTGCCATTGGTTCACCCTCCAATGGCCGCCATGGCCGGCATGCTGCGGCCGGCGCACCGCGCTGATCCGATGGCAGGAGCCAGGAGCCAGGTGCTTTTCCTGGTCTCCCATGGGGTGCAGGGCCCAAGCACCTGCGCCATCCTCCACTGCACTCCCTGGCCACAGCAGAGGGCTGGCCTGGAAGAGGGGCAACCGGGACAGAATCCGGCGCCCCGACCGGGACTAGAACCCGGTGTGCCGGCGCCGCTAGGCGGAGGATTAGCCTAGTGAGCCGCGGCGCCGGCTTGTTCACCTGAATTCTATCTCAGACCTTAAGTCTACACCTTCACCAGGGTTTTTATTTTGTGCTAATTATTTTTCTTTTCCTTGCACTCCAATCCACCCTCTGGCTTCCAGGAGTATTTAAAGCATTAAACTCTTGGTGATGAAAAATACCTTTTCCTTTGCAAGTATTTCTTCTCTTTGCATGCGTTTAAAATTATTTAAAGGAAGTCTTGGCAGACAAGGGATTGTTTACATTTGATCATTGTGCCATTTTGGCATAAAATCAGAGTTATTTCTAAATGTGTTTTAAATACTAAATCTATAGAAAAGTAATCTTGGCCCCCACAAATGTACACTTGTCCAACATTCCTTAGCATCTGCAACAATCAATTAACATTTGCAAGTAAAGGGTTACTACTGTTGCCTCTATTTGATCGTAAAACAACCCCAATTAAATAAACAGCCCCATTTAAATTATCAGTCTTCTGAATAATATTTTTACATTAAGAACAAGATTTAGGATAATGTTACTTCCTCTAAAATCTTCTGGGAACTCTTAAAACAATTTTCTCCTTTCTTGGAATATGTAATTCCTTCCATCACGAAAAGAATACAAAACAGTTAAGGCTACATTTTCATCCTTTCTCTGTGGCTGATTAAGCATTTTAAATAAACTTTGTAAATCTGTTCTGAGATCTTTCTGGATAACAATTTTTATTTTGTGAAAGACTCATTGCAAAAAACAAACACACACAGACAACAGGTAATCACAATGGAGAAAATGCACTGGTGCTAAATAGTCTTCTATTAATTATCTGGCAAAATAATCTGACTGCCTGCACACTTCTGGTGATGTTAACTCTTAAAAACACATCACAGATCAAATGTCAGGCTGTTAAGCTGAATTCCAAACAGTTCTAAAACATTCAACCAGAACAGATCACGTACAGCATGACATGGCTTGGCAAGAGTTCCTATAACCATTTGCACTTTATCTTATAAATTCACACAAGGAAAAAGTAAAGACAGCATAATGTTTAAATAGCTGGTGGAAGAGCCAGCTGAGCCTGATAAATGGAGAGATGGAATTGGTTCTAAATAATAAGTTATCTCGGAGTACAAATCTTCGGGCGGTTAGATGTGGATTGGCTTTCAAGAATGATCACCTACTAATTTTTTGACCTTGGCAAAGAGTACTAGGAAAAGGAAATGAGATAAGATATGCAAAATACTTGAAATAGATCCAGGCACATTTAGGATCCATAACATAGTGATGAAGTGTTCATATACCATCATTTCTAGATCTTCAGGGACATGTATGTAGGAGAAATAATAACATTCTTATGCTTTTCCTTCTATGCTTAAGATCATGGTAAAATATAGAACCATTAAGAACTTTTGTATTGATTATTGAGAGGTCAGTTAATATGATGAAGAATTAAAAATAATGAGTTGAAGACATATGGGAAGCTTTGAGACGCTTGGTAAGTCTTTAAGGCAAAGGCTGAACATGTGTAGACTTGCAAGAAGGACAACACTCATATAGCATTGACAAGAGAGGAAGGATGCTCTCTGGACAGACAAAGATGTTTCCTGGACCCTTGTGCAGTTTTATTCAAGGATGGATATGTGACCTATCCGCTTTGGCAGACACAATAACACAAAGCAAATGGTTCCGACCACCAGGTAGAAACTCAGAACAATGAGGGGTAGGAAAATACATTAATACAATTTTAACTCAAGTTAGCAAATTTGAAATAAAGATAAGAGCAAAGTGTCATGGAAGATGAGGAGAGAAGTCAGTCGCTCAGTTCAAGTGTTTCACAGAAGACTACAAATGAATGATGATATTTGAGCTAGATGGTAGGGAAGATTTAGATGGAAAAGGTGAAATGACAATTAATGAGTTTCAATAATTTCAAGGAAAAATTGAACTAAAAGTTTAATTGAATTGTAAATTTTTGAAATTTATGCATTTTTTCACAGTACATACACTTTTCATGAACCTTTAGAGGATCCCCTATATAGCAGAAATAACCTGTGTAAAGGTATGAAACAACATGATGTTGTCAGTAAACATTTAAAATTTAGGAATGAGGGTGGGCATTGTGATGCCTACATCCCAGCCACTTTGGATCCAGCTTCCTGATAACACGTCACTGGAGGAGATGGATGACAGCTCAAGTGGTTGGCCTCTGCTACTCACAGGGAAGTCCAGGATGGAGTGCCTGGCTCCTGGCCTTGGCCTGGCCTGGCTCTGGCTGTTGCAGGCATTCGGGGAACAAATTACAGATAGAAGATCCATCTCTCTCTCTTTGTTGTTCCACCTTAAAGGTAGATGAGAAAAAATAAACCCTTAAAAAATAAGGCCGGCACCGCAGCTCAATAGGCTAATCCTCCACCTTGCGCTGGCACACCGGGTTCTAGTCCCAGTTGGGGCGCCGGATTCTGTCCCTGTTGCCCCTCTTCCAGGCCAGCTCTCTGCTATGGCCAGGGAGTGCAGTGGAGGATGGCCCAAGTGCTTGGGCCCTGCACCCCATGGGAGACCAGGAGAAGCACCTGGCTCCTGGCTTCGGATCAGTGTGGTGCGCCGGTCGCAGCGCGCAGGCCACGGTGGCCATTGGAGGGTGAACCAACGGCAAAGGAAGACCTTCCTCTCTGTCTCTTTGTCTCACTGTTCACTCTGCCTGTCAAAAAATAAAAATTAAAAAATTAAAAAATAATATAAAAAATAAAATAAAATTTAAGAATAAATGGAGAATAATGTGTCAGAAAGGGATGAAAGCAGCTAGGGTAATCAGGGTATGCCTATGAAGTGTTAATGAATTTGGACTTTTGTCCTTTGAGCATTGTTAATCTATAAGAAAATGTTCAACTCAAATACATATATCATAAATGTGTGTGTGTGTGTTAGAAAAATAATTTGGACAAGAACCTGAAGGAACAAAGTCAATCTGGAGTCCAAAAGACAAATCAGAAGGCTGTTGGACTAGTGCAGCAGAAAATCATTGGTCATAATTCAGCCAGTGGCAACTGGGATACTAAAAGACAGATTGGTGAGATTGTTAGGAGTCTGGCTTTTGGGCCACTATTATTTGTTTTAAATTAGACCTGAGGAAAACAGATTCTTTTTATTTGGGTAGCAAGATGAATAAACGAAGAATGGCAAATTTCAGAAAGTTGTATGAATTACTGAGTTCATTTTGGGAGCCTATTAAATTTTATGTACTAACAATAGGTTTTGTGTGTTCAGTGTTGACATTATAAATTTAAGAATCCTTAATGTACCTGAAGATATGGGATTAAATGTTAAATAATGGAGTTTTGAGTAAAGTTAGAAGAGAGAAGGCTTGAGAGAGATTCCTGGGGGAGCACTGATGTCTGAGACTGAACAGCTGAGAGGTGGAGGAGTCACAGGAGACAAGGGACATTAGTGTCTTGGAGGAAAGAGGGTTTTGAAAGAAAGACATTTCAAAAAGGCAATTTCTGTCCAATTTTTGAAGGCTTTATCGTGGGGAGGTTCTATAATCTCTTTGGATGTCCAATTTAATTCTTGTCAGCTTACCATGCGAAAATTCTTACTGCAGCACTCCATCTAAGTCTGTGGGTACAAAGATAAGACAATGTTCCTGCTCTCAATGAGTGTGCAATCTAGTGAGAAATATGGATGCATGTCATTACCACACAACACAATATTACAGTAATTGCTGTTGCACAGGGTTGTAGTTTGAAACAAAAGGGAGGCACTATTGACTTTTGTTGGGGATGGGTCATATGATGCTACGTAGTCAGAGAAAAGCTGTAAGTTAATAGCAAAGTACTTTTGTCCTTTATCCTTAAGAGTTTTAATTATGTTTTTTTTATGATTTTCATAATGTTGGTAAATGCAAAATTTCTGATGAATTAATTCACTAATTTCTTTTAAAATGTTATTTTAAAAATCACAATATTTTATGACTTATTTTTTTAAAATGCATTGTGACAATGTTTAGTTAAAAGCATTTCAAAATTTATTCGATGGGTGGAGCCAAGATGGCAGAATAGTGAGACACGCACTGATAGTCAGAGAAAAGATAGTTTAATAAAAGTGGAGTTACTGTAGTTCCAGGGAAAGGCTTGGGAAAAAAAATTGCAGAGGAAACTCTTCCGGATCTAGTGGATGTGACATGGAGGACCTATAGGGAGAGCAAGGATGCCCACCGCTTGAGAGCCCAGCTACAGAGTCTATGCACCAGCGCTGGAAGGGGAAGTGAGGCAAAACCTCAGTAGCCTGAGACATTGGCGGGGAAACGGCAGAAAGAGCCTAGAGGGAACAAGGCTTGAAGCCCTGCTGGGGAAAGTTCACCAGGCTAACTAGAGGAGAGAAAAAAACAAATAAATAAAAGGGACTGGCATGGACACGAGCCTCTCTCTACTCACCTTACAAAGGCAAACAAGACAAAGAGCAGGTGCCATTTTGGACATATGTAAAGTGGCTTCCGCCCTCAGCCAAGCAGAAAAACCTGACTCTGGTGGAATGAATTAACAGGAGGTTAGGACCTAGTGAAGGTGTGGAGCTAATGAACTGAGACTGTGAAAATCTGAGGGTGGGTGAAAGAACTCACGGAGTATACAAACTCAGTAGCCTTGGCAACCTGGTGGGAGACTGCAGAGAAATTTCAGATCACACTGAGGGCTGCATAGACCCTTTTTGTGGTCCTTGGGGCAGAGCAGACAAATATTATACCCACAGGGGCCAGATTTCATATATTGACTACCCTCAATTTGGCTCAGCTGTGTGGAATTACTTTCCTTCTGAGTTAAAAAAAAAAAAAAAGAGAGAGAGAGAGAGAGAGAACAACCTGGGTGAGTCACCTTTGGCATACCCTTAACCCTGAAGAACCAAACAGAGCTCTCTGGCCACACTCATCACAGCCTCTAAGGATTCATCAAAAGCAGACAGACCATTTAATCTAGAGTCATAGAGAAAATAGAGTCAATGAGAAAAACCACTACAGCAAAGAAACCAAAGAATTTCTCCATAATGCCAAGCAACAAATGCAGAAACCAAGGAAACAAGAAAAAGGAAGACACTATGACGCCCCCAAATAGACAAGACACCCCAATTCAAGATTATGAAGATGATGAGATGGAAGAAATGCAAGAAATGGATCTCAAAAAATTGATAAGAACTGCTAAGATCAATCCCATTCACAATAGCTACAAAAACAAATACCTTGGAATAAACTTAACCAAGGATGTTAAAGATCTCTACGATGAAAAGTACAAAACCTTAAAGAAAGAAATAGAAGAGGATACCAAAAAATGGAAAAATCTTCCATGCTCATGGATTGGAAGAATCAATATCATCAAAATGTCCAACTCCCCAAGCAATTTATAGATTCAATGCGATACCAATCAAGATACTAAAGACATTCTTCTCAGATCTGGAAAAAATGATGCTGAAATTCATATGGAGACACAGGAGACCTCGAATAGCTAAAGCAATTTTGTACAACAAAAACAAAGCTGGAGGCATCACAATACCAGATTTCAGGACATACTACAGGGCAGTTGTTATCAAAACAGCATGGTACTGATAGACAAACAGATGAATAGACCAATGGAACAGCATACAGACACCAGAAATCAACCCAAACATCTACAGCCAACTTATATTTGATTAAGGATCTAAAACCAATTCCTGGAGCAAGGACAGTCTATTCAATAAATGGTGCTGGGAAAACTGGATTTCCACGTGCAGAAGCATGAAGCAAGACCCCTACCTTACACCTTACATAAAAATCCACTCAACATTGATTAAAGACCTAAATCTACGACCTGACACCATCAAGTTACTAGAGAACATTGGAGAAACCATGTACAATATTGGCACCAGCAAAGACTTCTTAAAAAGACCCCAGAGGCAAAGGCAGTCAAAGCCAAAATTAACTATTGGGATTGCATCCAATTGAGAAGTTTCTGTACTGCAAAAGAAACAGTCAGGAAAGTGAAGAGGCAACCAACAGAATGGGAAAAAATATTTGCAAACTATGCAACAGATAAAGGGTTAATAACCAGAATCTACAAAGAGATCAAGAAACTCCACAAGATCAAAACAAACAACCCACTTAAGAGATGGGCCAAGGACCTCAATAGATGTATTTCAAAAGAGGAAATCCATGGCTAGTGCCGTGGCTCAATAGGCTAATCCTCCGCCTTGTGGCGCTGGCACACTGGGTTCTAGTCCCGGTCGGGGCGCCAGATTCTGTCCCGGTTGCCCCTCTTCCAGGCCAGCTCTCTGCTATGGCCTGGGAGTGCAGTGGAGGATGTCCCAAGTGCTTGGGCCCTGTACCCCATGGGAGACCAGGATAAGTACCTGGCTCCTGCCATTGGATCAGTGCGGTGCCCTGGCCGCAGCGCACTGGCCGTGGCGGCCATTGGAGGGTGAACCAACGGCAAAGGAAGACCTTTCTCTCTGTCTCTCTCTCTCACTGTCCCCTCTGCCTGTCAAAAAAAAAAAGAGGATATCCAAATGGCCAACACACACATAAAAAATGTTCAAGATCACTAGCAATCAGGGAAATGCAAATCAAAACCACAATGAGGTTTCACTTCACCCAGGTTAGAATGGCTCATATGCAGAAATCTACCAACAACAGATGCTGGAGAGGATGTGGGGAAAAAGGGACACTAACCCACTGTTGGTGGGAATGCAAATGGTTAAGCCACTATGGAAGTCAGTCTGGAGATTCCTCAGAAGCCTGAATTTAACCCTACCATACAACCCAGCCATCCCACTCCTTGGAATTTACCCAAAGGAAATTAAATTGGCAAACAAAAAAGCTGTCTGCACCTTAAAGTTTATTGAAGTTCAATTCACAATAGCTAAGACCTGGAATCAACCTAAATGCCCATCAACAGTAGACTGGATAAAGAAATTATGGGACATGTACTCTATAGAATACTATACAGCAGTCAAAAACAATGAAATCTGCTCATGTGCAACAAAATGGAGGAATCTGGAAAATATTATGCTGAGTGAACTAAGCCAGTCCCAAAGGGTCAAATATCATATGTTTTCCCTGAGCAGTGACAACTAATAAAGCACCAAACAGGAAACCTGTTGAAGTGAAATGGACACTATGAGAAACAGTGACTTGATCAGCCCTTGCCCTGACTGTTGATGAACAACTTAATACTTTATCCCTCTTAGTATTTTTTTGTTTGTTTTACTTAATACTATTGGTTGAACTCTGCGATTAATACACAATTATTCTTAAGTGTTGAAACTTAACTGAAAAGTGATCCCTGTTAAATATAAGAGTGGGAATAAGAGAGGGAAGAGATGTACAGTTTGGGACATGCTCAATCGGACTTGCCCCAAATGGTTAGTTAGAAACATGCCAGGGGATTCCAATTCAATCCCATCAAGGTGGCATGTACCAATGCCATCTCACTAGTCCAAGTGATCAATTTCTGTTCACAATTGATCATAATGATAGGACTAAGAGTCAAAGGGATCACATAAACAAGACTAGTGTCTGCAAATACTAGCTGATAGAATCAAAAGGGAGAGAACAATCCAACTCGGGAAGCGGGATACACAGCAGACTCATAGAATGGTGGATGTCCTAAACAGCACTTTGGCATCAGAATCAGCCCTTAAGGCATTCCGATCTGGCTGAAAAGCCCAAGAGAGTATTTCAGGCATGGAAAGCAAAGACACTCTGCCAAAAAAAAAAAAAAAAATAGCTGACCTAAATGAAAGATCTCTGCGAGTGAGATCCCAGTGGAAAGAACAGGTCATCAAAGAAGGAAGTACCTTTCTCTGAAGGGAGGAGAGATTCCACTTTGACTATGACCTTGTCTAAATATGATCAGAGTCGGCAAACTCAAAAGGCCTCCATAGCCTTGGCAACTCATGACAAGAGCGTAGGGTGATTACTGTTGCTATAAACAACAGTGTCAATTGGTTAAGTCAACAACAGGAGTCACTGTGCACTTACGCCTCATGTAGGATCTCTGTCCTTAATGTGCTATACATTGTGATTTAATGCTATAACTAGTACTCAAACAGTATTTTACACTTTGTTTTTCTATGTGGGTGCAAACTGTTGAAATCTTTACTTAATATATGCTAAACTGATCTTCTGTATATAAAGATGATTGAAAATGAATCTTGATGTGAATGGAAGGGGAAAGGGAGTGGAAGAGGGGAGGGTTGCAGGTTGGAGGGAAATTATGGGGGGGAAAAGCCATTGTAATCCATAAGCTGTACTTTGGAAATTTAAATTCATTAAATAAAAGTTAAAAAAAAAAAAACAAAATTTATTCGATGGACCATCAAATAATGTAACTATTTGTACAATAAAAAGCATTTATCAAACAGTACACAACTCTATAAAGAAAATCTGTAAAACATTTAGACATTACACAAACAACTAAACAAATGAGCTATCATCCTTATGGACAGGAGAATTCAAATAATAACTTCTCTATGGTCTCTCTAAGTGGAACTATAAAGTCAATACAATGTGAATCAAATAGCAAAGAGACTTCTCATGGGATTTGATGGGATAATTCTAAACTTCACACGGGAAGAGGGAAGTATCAAGAACAGACAAACTTTCCTTAAAATCTTATTATAAAGCTACAGTTTTTGTGGCCCTCACTCAGAGAAAAAGAAGTAGGCCTGAAGCCCATAAGCAGATCCATTTTCAAAAATTGCTGTGCTAATTTATCTACTTATCCAATGTGTCTTCCAAGAGCCATGCCTGTGCGGTAGGCAGTTTTCTGGGTGCTGGGATTCTAGCAGGAAAACAAACAGATGAAACCCCTTTTTGTCAACATGGTGATGCTGATGTAGGGTACAAAAACAATAAAATAAGCAAGACACAAGTATGGCATCCTGGCACAGGGATTAAGACTTAGCATGCCATATCAAGGCGCTGGTTCAAGTTCTGGATCCACACTTGAGAAGGCAGCAGAAGAGAGACCAAGCGCTTGGGTCCCTGCATCTATGTGGGAGACCTGGATGAGTTCCTAGCTTCTGGTTTCAGCCTGGACCAGCCCTGAGTGTTGCAGGCATTTTGGAGAGTGAACCAGTGGATGGAAGATCTCTCTCATTCTGTTGTTCCCTGCCTCTCTGTCACAATGCCTTTCAAATAATAAATAAATAAATATTTAATTAAAAGGGAAAATTTTTTCTTAAGATGAATCAATTAGATAAGCACATACACTTTCAAGAAACATTAAGAAAGATGGATAAATATTAAAGCAGGAAGAGAGACTGAAAAAGTTTGAGGAAGTGTTGAATTTGAAATATAAAATCATCATCTATGTTCACACAGAAAAAAAAAAGGAGAAGTTCTGAAGGTGGTGAGGAAGCAAGCACATTGCCAGCTGAGGGAACAGCACTCCAGAGCAAGGTCAAGTACTCTGACGTAAGGTGCACCTGAGGCAGACGTCCCTCTTGTTCAGTGCAGAAACCGCAACTCAATTAAATGAACTGGGACCACCGCTTACACTTATGGGGGAAAAGAAGAACTTGGATTTATACCTAATCCAATACACAAAAACTAATTCCTAGTAGATTACAGATTTAAATTTGAATGGTAAAACTTTACCATTTCAAAAGGGAAATATTTTAAAGTGTGTATGATAAGAAAATGCTTTTTAACATGAACCAAAAATAAAGATTCAAATAACTTAAACTAAGAACATGTGTGGACGGATGTTTGGCACAACAGTTAAGATGCTTCATGGAAAGCCCACACTAGTCCTGCCTGCTGCAGGTGTCTCGGGAGTAAACTAATGGATGGAAAATATCTCTGTGTCTGTCTGCCTGACTTTGTCTGTCTCTACCTCTCTGACTTTCAAATAAAACTTGTACAGGTGTCAAAGCAGACTTTTTAAAAATCAAAGAAAAAACTAAGAGTTCATCAAAATTCACCCTAAATAGAACAAAGAAATATATTAAATTTCACAGATGATTAATAATTTTTAGGTATAAAGAACTTCAACAATATAGTTACAGAAAGTCGTAATCTAACATAAAATAGACATTGCACAAAAAGGGAAAAGTTTATGTCAATAAACTAAGAAAAATTGATCAAACTTAGTGATCACAGCAACCATTTGAAAATGTGTATTACTTCGGATTCTAGTTTCCATTCAACAGATTGATACTTTTTTAAAAGGCATTCATGAGGGGCCAGTGCTGTGGTGCAGTGGGTTAAAGCCCTGGCTTGAAGCACGGTCATCCCATATGGGTGCTGGTTCTAGTCCCAGCTGTTCCTCTTCTGATCCAACTCTCTGCTATGGTCTAGGATAGCAGTAGAAGATGGCCCAAGTCCTTGGGCCCCTGCACCTGCGTGGGAGACCCAGAGGAAGCTCCTGACTCCTGGCTTCAGATCGGCACAGCTCCGGCCGTTGCGGCCGTCTGGGGAGTGAATCATCGGATGGAAGACCTCTCTCTCTGTTTCTACTTCTCTCTGTAATGTAACTTTGTCTTTCAAATAAATAAAATAAATCTTTAAATAAAAGGCATTTATGAAAATGCAGAACAATAACAACTCATACATCTATGGGGGAGCACAGATTAGGATGCTCCCTTTTGGTAACTTCAACTGAAGTTAAAAAATAGTACTTAGACCAAGTCTTTTAAATCAATGAAAGATAAATAAAAATTATAAAATTTCAACATGATAAAATGAGTTACATTCCTTTTATCTTTATACTATTATATATTTTTCACTGGGGGAATCACTAAAATTAATTTAGATGACCAATAACATAAGATAGTTAAAATTACTGAGTGAAGGAAGTATTTTTTCCTCTTTTTTTTTCTTTTCTCATTTGTGGGTGAGAGATGCACAGAGAATAGAAGGGATGTGGCTGTTACTCTATGTCTAATAAGGAGACAAACGACAACAAAAATACTCACACCCATCTCGACTCCATGATTTTTTTTTAGAATATTTAATAAAAATGTAAGGGCTGTTGCTGTGTCATAGCAGGTTAAGCTGCCTACTGCAATGCTGGCATCTCATATGGACACCAGTTTGATTCCTTGGCTGTTGTGGCCATTTGGAGAGTGAACCTGCAGATGGAAGATCTCTTGCTCTCTGTCTCTCCCTTTCTCTCTGTAACTCTGCCTTTCTAATAAAATAAATAAATCTTTTTTAAAAAATTAAATGCTGGGGGCCAGAGTTGTGGCGTGGCAGGTAAAGCTGCTACCTGTGTTGCTTATCTTCCCATATGGGTACTGGTTCCTGTCTAGGCTGCTCCACTTCCAATCCAGCTTCCTGCTAATGTGCCTGTGAGAGTAGCAGAAGATGGCCTGAGTCCTTGAGACCCTGTCACCCATGTGGGAAAATCTGAAGAATATCCTGCCTCCGGGCTTCAGCCTGCCCAGCCCTGTCTATTGTGGCCATTTGGGGAATGAACCTGTAGATGGAAGATCATTGTCTCTTTCTCAAATAAATAAAATCTTTTTCAAAAATTGTGTATGTTTACAGCATCTTATTATCACATGCTGGGTATGGTAACTAAAAAGAAAAAAAAAAGAGCATGAAAAGTCTCAGAAGGCTCCTTGGGTCTTTTTTGAATTACATTGCAGCAAACTGAAATTTATGCTTTTTTCCCCAAAAGTGACTCACTGTCTCCTCAATAAACACAACTATTTTGAAAAAATTACCTATCTATTTATTTTCATTTTATTTGAAAGGTAGGAAGAAAGAGAGACAGAGAGGATTTCCATCTGCTGGTTCACTTCCCAAATGCCTGCAACAGCCAGAGCTGGGTAAGGTTAAAGCCAGCAGCTCTGAATTCCACTTGGTTCTCCCATGTGGATGACAAGGACTCAAGTACGTGAGCCACCTCCTACTGCCTATCAGGGTGTGCATTAGCAGGAAGCTGGAATCAGAAGTGGAGTTAGGAGTTGAACCTCAGCACTAAACTATGCTACAACGGTCTCTTTTACCTAACAAAAAGGAAATAAAGAGTCCACATGTTTCTTTGGTACTTAAATATACCCCACTCCCAGAGAGAATGGTTAGTGAACTAGAACAAAGTGAGGGAGAAATTAAATCCATTTCCAAAATCATTATTCACCAAAACTAACATTTAATGAGCTGATTAAATGATTAATGTTTAGTTTTAAAAGCCAACAATATGAAGTCAAATATGAACATAAATTAACTTACTTAGTATTCATAAATGTTTGCTATACTGTCTTCATATAGAGAAAACACACACACAATTAATTTAGCATGTAACATCCTCTTAGTGTCATATCTTGACTTGATTTACAAGAAACTGTCCTGGCTCTGAAATCCTAAATATATCATTCACTCTGTCCACAAAAGTCTTTGGGTCCCATTCTCACTATTGGTAACCTCCTTAAAAGAGTCCTTTCGGCCGGTGTGGTGGCTCACTTGGCTAATCCTCCGCTTGTGGTGCCAATACCCCGGGTTCTAGTCCTGGTTGGGGCGCCAGTTCTGTCCCAGTTGCCCCTCTTCCAGTCCAGCTCTCTGCTGTGTCCCAGGAAGGCAGTGGAGGATGGCCCAAGTGCTTGGGCCCTGCACCCGCATGGGAGACCAGGAGGAAGCACCTGGCTCCTGGCTTCGGATCAGCGCAGCGCATCGGCTGTAGCAGCCATTTGGGGGGTGAACCAACAGAAGGAAGACCTTTCTCTCTCTCTGTCTCTCTCTCACTGTCTAACTCTGCCTGTCAAAAAAAAAAAAAAAAGACTAAAATCCAAAACGCAGATTAACAAATGGCGGTGAGCATGTGGACAAAGGGGAACACTTATATGCTGTTCGTGGGAATGTAAATCAGTGCAGCCAGTGGAAGACAGTGTGGAATTTCTTAAAAAAAAAAAAAAAAAGAGAACAGTCCTTTCTAGTTATAAACACTTCTTCAATAACTAGTCTAAAAACCCTGGTTTTTCATATCAAAAGTATCTGTGCCTTGGTTGGTTCACTCTATTTCCATCACATTTTTTTCCTTAAAAGTTCACATCACAGACCAAGAAAATATCTAAATGTTTAGTGTTTTGAATTATTACCATTTATCTGTATCAACTACTCAAGCCTACTACCCCTTCAAGGCACTACTCCTAATTGTTACTAGTGGTGAGATAGCAGGCAAGTTAATTAATCCCTTTAAGCCAGATTACTTATAAATGAAATAGTGTGTGGAATCTAAGTATGTTGTAGGGATTAAGTGAGATTATATTTGCAAAGGGCATAATTATGACATTTCCAAACACATAAAAGATTCTCATAATTATCACTTATGATTATTAGTTCTTTTGACTTATCAAAGCAAATGAAAGCCTGATGTGGATTTCCTGCTTAATTCTCACACACTTGCTGCTTCTCTTATCTCTTTATAATACTCTGTTCCTCTGCCTATTCCTTGAATGATACCACTCTCCAATACTCCATGTGAATTCCAATCTGATGGTTTACCCAATGGTTATGATGCACTGTCCTGGTAAAGGGACACTAATTTTTAAATTATAAACAAAATCCACAGAAACAAATTAATGATAGCCAGGGAAGTCAATATATTGGCGGGTCTTGCATTACACTATTCCAGTTATTTTTTCTGTAATAGGATTTATAGTTTTTCAAAGTAATCCTTAGTAACCATGTCTTCATGGAAAAAAAAAAAAAACAATGACTGCATTATGTGTGATTTTTGGCTCTTTCAAAAAGAAAACTTTTAAAATAAATCTATCTGCAGTAAGCTCTAGTTTGTTACAACTCCCATTCTCAATCAGATCTTTTAGATGTGAAAGAAATGGCAACTTCTATTTTAAGACTCCAAATCCCAGCAACAGGTTCCTTTCAAGAATAAAATCCATTCCATTTTCTTCTGAGTAGAAAGCAGTTAGAATCTGTCAATCAAGGCACAACCCTTCCACAAAGGGAAAGCCTTCCAGAGGGCACAGCCACTGGTTGATGGAAGTCAAATGAAAAGGTGGGTCTCTTGGTCCCCTCTCATAACCTGCTCTTTTCCTTATATGCTGTGGGGTCACGAAGGTAGAAATACGGCCTGCACAGCAATTTGCTGACTGTGACACAATACCATGATACCACGTGTCCCCACATTTTCACTGCCACCTGGCAATAATAGCTGCAGGTCACTGTCTTTTCCCCTGCTGTTCTGTCCTGTTTGTTGCACTTTGCTGCTCACTTCCAACCAATCCTGCTTGAGATGTCAATCCAATTCACTTCCTCTTTTTTTTTTTTTTTTTTTTTTTGCCAAGAGGTGTCTGGTATTCCATGTTTAAAAAAGAGCCTGCAAGGCCAGCTCTGCGGCTCACTAGGCTAATCCTCCGCCTTGCGGCGCCGGCACACTGGGTTCTAGTCCCAGTCAGGGCACCAGATTCTGTCCCGGTTGCTCCTCTTCCAGGCCAGCTCTCTGCTATGGCCCGGGAGTGCAGTGGAGGATGGCCCAAGTACTTGGGCCCTGCACCCCATGGGAGACCAGGAGAAACACCTGGCTCCTGCCTTCAGATCAGCGTGATGTGCCGGCCGCAGCATGCCGGCTGCAGCGGCCATTGGAGGGTGAACCAACGGCAAAGGAAGACCTTTCTCTCTGTCTCTCTGTCTGTCTCACTGTCCACTCTGCCTGTCAAAAAAAAAAAAAAAAAAAAAAGAGCCAGTAAGTTAATTGAGGGTGTGATGACCAAGTGTCTAGCATTTCTCCAGCCTCTTCTGACCTCTCCTAGCTCTAGCACCAGTGTTCTTAGCAGTGTTTCCAGCTCCTGTTCCATAGCCTAACTCCCCAAAACAAATTATTTTAATGTCTCTCATTACCCTTGGACCAGCATCAACTCTGGGTCAAAACATCCCAAACAACTTCTGAAATATAAATGACTTTTATTTCATTCTTTGTGAACATACACTGTGATTAACAACTTTTCTCTAAGAGTTCAACTAATGTAGATGAGTGAGAAAGGGGCTCATGAGTAGCATAGAACCTTTTGTTACATCTTCCTTTTAGTACTCACAGTAAATCCTTCTTTCAAAACACACCCTCATTCTTCAAAAACATTCTACTACAAATATTTGCACATGCAAACACATGTACTATATATACACAATGTATATAGGAATTCACTTTGATGTACCCCCAGGGGCTGGAGTATCCGTGTATATGTGAAGAAAAACACTCACTGCACACATACATGCACACACACATATACACACAATACAAAAGCATGCACATACACACATGTACATACACATTAGAGAGATTCAAAAATTCATGGAAAATGAAACCAAAAGAGAATTTTCAATGAAATTTTTGAAGCTGTGTGTGTGTGTGAATGTATAAAATAGGAAAAACAAGATACACATGACATAAACAATATAGAATACTAGTCCACGTCTAGCAATTAGAATGGATTAATTGTCAGTTTCCAGTTTCTCCAATTTTATTCTCTATCTCAAGACTCTATGTTCACCATGATCCAGCCAAGGGCAACAATTACTTACTACAGAGAAATACATTGCTCTCAATTGAATCACTTTAGATTAAAGTAAATTTTTAAAAAAGAGTCATAAAGCTTTGTTAGTGAAGCAAACTAAAGTTATCTTCAGAAATAAACTTTCTAGATCCATAAAGACAAAGACAGGCATGAAAGTCGGAGTGTGCTCTCTTCTGAATACCATTGCACATTGTACTTCAGCCTCCAATCCTTCATTCTAAGGTGGTTTTCTACCCCTCAAAAACATAATCTCTAATTATGAGCTGAATATCTGCTAAAACATTAATCTAGATGCACAGGTATCAAGGCAATTTCAAAATGCAAAGCACTTATTTCCTACTGTTCAAATTTTTCATAAGAACCAGCAAAGTGTCTTCTTTGTCTGACATATGATGAATTCTGGCTGCCAAAGTTCATAGAACTGTTTTCTCAATCACCTTTCAATTGAAGGAAAAAGAAAAAGATGACATAGAAAATTTACCCAAAGAAGCTCTGAATTCTGATTTAGTAGCCACAGAAGGGAAGGGAGGGGGTTATTTGAGTTGGAAGCATTTTCTACCAAACACTTCAGCAACTTTATTAAGAAAATTAAAAGGATAATTGAAATTATAAAGCAAGCATAATATTATAACATCATAGACCACACTGTTTAGTTTACAGAGTAGGGGAGCCTTATAAGTGTAAAAATACACTATTCTTCAGAGGCCCCTATCTAGTCTCTTCTTCAAATAGTCTACAAAGTGTATACTCAGTTGGAATACAAACTCTTCATCTTCAAACAGCCCTGCATTTGTTGAGATGATACTATGAGGGAATGAAAGACTAGTGTGCAATGCCACCAGAGGTGCTTCTCCAAGTATTTTAAGTTTCCTTCCATGATCCCAAGCATTGCAGCCATTGCCACAGATACCCTTCCTCTTCTCTCTACAGGTAAGAAATACTGCCAAGGTCAACACTGACAGGAAAGGGAGGGAATAGCTTTATAACATAATCCTCTTCCTTCCTTACCTGAACACATCTAATTTAGCCTAAGAATACATTTGTCTGTGAGTGAATTCTGAGGATTTGAAAATTTTATTTTTATACAGTTACTCCAGTTTTCCTAGTGTTTTTTCAGGTGTCAAATTATACCAATAATCTTAGTATTAGATCATGTTTCCACCAATTGGTGTAATGGCAGATTTGAAATTATTCTGACCACTTACCTAAAAACAAAGCATTTATTTAAACAGGGTTTGCTTTACAAATAAATCTAAGTTTTATTTTAAGGTTTAATCAACCAGTTATAATTTATAACCTAATTTATTAGCAACTTTATTTTCTTGCCTGGTAGGAACACTTACAAGGATTATTTTCAAGTAGTATTATCATGTAATTCAAAAAATCCTACAAGTCATACTTCATCTAAATTTATTAAGTGGAATAAGTAAAGTTCCTACAAGTGAACTCAATGTGAGCCAGAAACTGTTATTCAAAAAAGAAAATAGGAGCCAACATTGTGGCATAGTGGGTAAAGCTGCTGCCTTTGATGCCAACGTCCCATATGGGCATTAGTTTGAGACCCAGCTGCTCTACATCTGATCCAGCTCCCTGCTAATGCACCTAGGAAAGCAGTGGTTGATGTCCCAGGGGCTTGGGCCCCTGCACCCACGTGAGTGATCTGGAAGAAGCTCTTGACTTCCAGTGGTGGCCTGACCCATCTCCAGCCTTTGTGGTCATTTGGGGAGTGAATCAGCAGATGGAAGATCTCTCTTTCTGTGTCTGTCTCTTCCTCTCTCTAGAATTTCAAATAAATCAATGAATATAAAAAAACAGAAATCAAAAAAATTCGAAGAAAAATGAGACAAATATTACCTCTATCCCAACAAAATTTATAATCGGAACACCCAGAGAATATGAAATAACATACAAGCAAATGGTGAAGGAGTTAAGAGGGGAGAAAGAGATTGTGAGAGATTTCTGACTGGAGTAAAGAAGGGAAACTTCAATAGAAAACAGATTTTTAAGCTCAGAATTGAGGGCTGAAGGAGGAGCATGACAAATGAAAGGAGAGATGGGAGGTACATCAGATAAGGCAACTACACAGGAAAATGAATGGAATGGCAAAGGCTCAATGGTAGAAAGGGATTTGCAGTCAACGGTGGATTTTGTGATTTATCTGAAGGACTGGATATGAGTAGGTGTGAAACCTATGAAGATTGCTCTCAGACTGATTCACCAAAGATCTTGAACGCTGTGTTGAAAGGGTGAGAAATGGCATCCTCCAGCTTTAGGAGATTCAATCCAATATTCTCATAGAGAATGGTTGAAGAGAGAGGCATAGAGAGGACCTAGAGGTCTATTAGGACAATGACCCAGGCAACACTTAATGAGTAAAAAAGTGAAAGATGAGCTGGAATGAGGACTGAGACCACAAAGAAGGATTAAACGGAAGTATCAAGATATTTCACCTTAAAGAAAATCTACTACTTTATAGAATATTTATTAGCAAACACATTTGGTCAAGATTCCTAATGTGCCGAATCATTGATGATAGAATATAACCATGAGAATCTTAGAGAAAGTAGTCCTACAAACAAATATTCATTTTCTTTTTCAAACTGAATATAGATATTAAGAATGTATATAGATTAGTACATACAGATAAAATTATACATATACACTTATCATTTCTAAATTCTTTTCAAAGAGTTATAGATCTAAAAATAGTGTGTCAAATCAGTAAGGCTAGACAGCAGTACAGAACTACATACACATAGATTTAGCCTAACACACAATAATAATTTTTGAAAACAGAGAAGCAGTTTTAAGCTGGGTCATTAGGATGGAAATTTAGAAGGAGATGGCAAGCACTACATAATATAATCATGACTAGAATATTTGTAAGTGAGTAACAATATCACCAGACCAAACACTATGATTGGATTTAATGACAGTGAAGCAATGTCTGTACTAAAGTTGAATAAAATGGGATTTTTGCCTGACAGAAAAGAGACTATTTTCAAATAATTTCAATTTAGTTGGTACCTGAAAGAAAAAACAATCTCAAGTACAGCAGGAACTTATTGTAACGCAACAATTGGGTTCTATGACTCAGGTAACAAATATTTGGGTACTTGAAAAGTGAACACTAATTTCTAGTACAAAAAACCAGGGTCATCACAGAGTTTCTCATTGCCTCTCAAGCAAACAAACATCTATTCAATTTCAAAATTACATTCAATTTCTCAGTTTCTTTAATGACTCAGAGTTTACTATGTTCACCAAAAAACAGAAAAAAAAATAACAAAATGTTGGTAAGTCTATCATCATAGTTAAAACTGCTTCCAGTGCTGTATTTATAAAATGACTGAATTCCACTGAAACAATATTGACTTCCAACTGAGCTATTTTTTAATGGAAATCCAAGGTCACATATAAACTCTCCAATGGGAAGTCATTGAGACATAAAATTAGTTGCTGTTGCAGACTTTATTGTTTACAGACTAGAATCCAGCTTACTCACAAGCAAACAGTAAACAAGCCATTTCATCAGTTTAGTTGAAGTATATGTGAGGATGACAGAGTTGAGAAGGGATTCTGAGAAGATCCTTTGAAGGATAAGGCACAGTGCTTGGCAAATACCAAACGCTGAACATCTACTATTGAATTCATGCGTTGTGTGGCATCAGGAAATAAAAACACCATACATTTGCATTTTACACTTTAAAAGATTTATTTATTTACTCTTTGAAAGTGAGTGACAGAGAGATAAGGAAAGATATAAAGAGAGAGAAGTCTTCTGTCACTAGTTAATTATCCAAACAGCTGTAATGGTAGGGAACTCCATCTGTGTCTCCCATGTGCCTGGCAGGTCCCCAGTACTCAAGCCATTATCTACTGCTTTCCTGGGCACAATAGCAGGAAGCTGGATCAGAATAAGAGCAGCTGGGATTCGAACTGAAATTCTGTAAGGAAACGTTGACAATCCAAGTGGCAGCTTCATGAGCTATGCTATAACACCAGTCCACTGCATTTTACATTTTTAAAAGTAGAATTTTTCCTAAGTTGCCTAAACATTTTCCCCTAAGGTTTGCATAGAAGACATCTTATCCAAATAAACTAGAAAAGCTACTATTTCTTGAGGCTAATCCTTTTGCTAACAACCCATGTGCTAATAACCCCTTTGCTAACTACAATGCCAATCCATTGTACAAACTTGAAGTTAGGTGTTATTTCTGTTTTATAGATGAGGAAAATGATCCTGAGAGAAGTTATTTTCTTTTTTTAAAAGATTTATTTAAAATTCAGTTACACAGAGAGAGGAGAGACAGAGGCAGAGAGAGAGAGAGACAGAGAGAGGTCTTCCATCCGATGGTTCATTCCCCAGATGGCCGCAATGGCCTGAGCTGTGCCGAGCCAAAGCCAGGAGCCAGGAGCTTCTTCCAGGTCTCCCACACAGTTGCAGGGGGCCAAGGACTTGGGCCATCTTCTATTGCTTTCTCAGGCCACAGCAGAGAGCTGGATTGGAAGTGGAGCAGCCAGGACTAGAACCAGTGCCCATATGGGATGCTGGCACTTCAGGCCAGGGCATTAACCCGCTACGCCACAGCGCCGGCCGGAGAAGTTATTTTCTTCAAGTCCAAAGGTAAATAGGATAAATAAGCCTGACCAGAAATCACTTTAGTTGGAAGAAAATAGTAGTCTGAGCATTTTAAAATTCCCAACAAGAAGCTCTTTTACTTTTATAACTATCTATAAGGTCACATCGTATACAAACAGTGACAATTCGGATTTCTCCTTTCCAACTTGAATTCCCTTTGTTTCCTTCTCTTGCTTAATTGCTGTAGCTACGATTGCCATACTATGAATACTATGAATGAAAATGGTGGAAGTGGGCATCATTCTTGCTCTGTATCTTAGAGAAAAAGCCTCTATTTTTCCTCATTCATTATGACGCTAGCTGCTGGCCTGTTATTTATGGTTTTTACTACGTTGAGTTTTGTTACTTCTGTAACTGATTTGTTAAGTTTATCAGGAAGGGATGTTGAATCTTATCAAATGCCCTTTCTGCATCTATTTAGATGGTTATATGTTTTTTCTTCATTCTATTGATGCAGTGTATCACATTTACTGATTTGTGCAATGTTGAACCATCCTTGCAGCCCTAAAGCGAATCCTGCTTTATCATGGTGAATAATCTTTTAATGCGTCACTAAACCAGTTTGCTATGATTTTGTTGAGTTTTATTGGATATTGGCTTTCTTTTATTGTTATATGTGTGTTGTGTTTTGATATCAGAGTAATGCTAACCTGGAAAAGTGAGTTTGGAGAAATTTCCTTCTATTTTTTTGGAATAAATAAGAAAAATTAATATTAGTTCTTTAAATGTTTGATAGAATTTGGCAGTGTCAATTCTGAGTCTTTTAGGTGGGAGACTTTTATTATTGATTTAATCTCATCACTCATTATTGGTCTGCTCAAGTATTCTATTTTTTTTAAAAGATTTATTTATTTATTTGAAAGTCAGAGTTACACAAAGAGAGAGAGAGAAAGAGAGAAATAAAGAGAGCTAAAGAAAGAGGTCTTCCATCCGCTGGTTCACTCCCCAGTGTGCCGCAAAAGCCAGAGCTGAGCTGATCCGAAGCAAGGAGCCAACAGCAGCTTCCTGGTCTCCCATGTGGGTACAGGGGCCCAAGGACTTGGGCCATCTTCATTACTTTCCCAAGCCATAGCAGGGAGCTGGATCAGAAGTGGAGCAGCCAGAACTCGAACAGGCACCCATATGAGATGCCGGCACTGCAGCCAGCAGCTTTACCACCCCACGCCACAGCGTCAGCCCCAAGTATTCTATTTCTTTATGATTTAATTTTGGTAGGTAGCATGTGTGCAGGATGTGTCAATTTCTTCTAGTTTACTGTATCTGCTGGTGCATAGTTCATTACAATCTCTCATGATCTTTTGTATTTTGGTTACTTCAATTGTACTTTCTTTTTCTGCATGATTTTATTTCTCAGTCTTCTTTTTTCCTTCATGAGTTTTGCTAAAGGTTTGTCAATTTTATTTCTTTTTGAAGAACCATCTCATCTTTTTGTTGACTTTGTGTTATAGTTTTAGTGTCTGTTTCATTTATTTCTACTCTAATTTTTGTTATTTCTTTCCTTCTATCAATTATGATTTACTCTTATTTTTCTGTGTACCTGAGACACAGCAACAGGCAGTTTATTTTAGATCATTCTGCTTTTTTGATGTAGGCTTTGATTGTCATAAATTTTCTTCTTAGTTGTTGCTTTTGCTATATCACATAGGTTTTGGTTTCCCTCTTCTTTTGTTTCAAAAAATTTTTAAGCTTCTTTTTTTTTTTTTTTTTTATTTGACAGCAGAGTTAGACAGTGAGAGAGAGAGACAGAGGGAAAGGTCTTCCTTCTGCTGATTTAGCCCCCAAATGGCTGCTATGGCCAGAGCTGTGCCGATCTGAAGCCAGGAGCCAGATGTTTCCCCCTGGTGTCCCACACAGGTGCAGGGGCCTAAGCACTTGGGCCATCCTCCACTGCCTTCCTGGGCCACAGCAGAGAGCTGGACTGGAAGATGAGCAACCCGGACAGAACTGGTGCCCGTATGGGATGCTGGCGCCGCAGGCGGAGGATTAACCAAGTAAGCCACGGCGTTGGCCCCAAGCTTCTTTTTAAATTTCTTCCTTGTTCCACTGGTTGTTCTGATATAACTTATTTAATTCCAGTGTATTTGCAGTTTCTAAAGTTTTTCTTGTTATTGATTTCTGGTTTTATATCATTATGTCCAGAAAAGCTATTCAACATGATTCCAGATTGTTAAAATTTACTGAGACTTGTTTGTTTTGTGATATACCATATGATCTATCCTGGAAAAATGGTCCATGTGCTATTGAGAAAATGTGTATTTTGCACATGTTGGATATCATATCCTAGATGTCTGCAGGGGTCCAATTTGTTCAGAGTGCAATTTAACTCCACCTCTTCGTTTGTGATTTTCTGTCTGGATGATCGAGGCATTGCTGAAAGTGTGGCTAATATTGTATTGACATCTATCCCTTTATGTCCATTGTTATTTGTTTTATATATTTAGGTGCTGTGATATTGGATGCATACATATATACAAATGTTATTTCCTCTTGTTAAATTGACCCCTCTATCATTATACAATTCTTTTCTGTTTTCTCTTTTTAATGCTTTGGATATAAATTTGACTGTATCTGAAGTAAGTATGACTACTCTTGCTTTTCTTTGATTTGTTTTGGATTTCATTTGCATGAAATATCTCACTCTATCCCCTCACTATCAGCCTGTGGATGCACTTAGAGGTGAAGAGAGTTTCTTGGAAGGTACATATAGCTGGGTGTTATTTTTTTGGCCATTCAGTCATTCCATGTCTTGTAATCGCATAATTTAATTCATGCACAACTGAGGTAATTATTAAGCTCAGATCTTACTACTGCCATTTAACTCTGTTGTTCTATGTGTACTGTTGTTTCACTTTCAAATCTGTAGGTATGAAAAAATAGATGAAAAGATAGGAAAATTAAAGATTAATCCTAGAGAATACAGATCTAATTAATAGAAATCCTAAAAAAAAATTCTGAGAACATTTACATAAAAAGTTGTTGGCCAGTGCCACGGCTCACTAGGCTAATCCTCCGCCTTGTGGCGCCGGCACACCAGGTTCTAGTCCCGGTTGGGGCGCCAGATTCTGTTCCGATTGCTCCTCTTCCAGTCCAGCTCCCTGCTGTGGCCCTGGAGTGCAGTGGAGGACGGTCCAAGTGCTTGGGCCCTGCACCCGAATGGGAGACCAGGAGGAAGCCCCTGGCTCCTGGCTTCAGATTGGCGTAGTACGCCAGCCATAGTGCCTATTTGGGGGGTGAACCAAGGGAAGGAAGACCTTTCTCTCTGTCTCTCTCTCACTGTCTATAACTCTCTCTTTCTCTCTCTCTCACTGTCTAACTCTGCCTGTCAAAAAAATTAAAAAAAAAAAAGTACAGTTTGCAATCTGTTCCTTAGGGTGAATCCAAAAAACTTTTCCCTTATAAAGCAGAACATAAACTGTAAGTCAAGATAGATCTGATTCTTCCTGCTGACTCATTTACACGAATGAAATAAAACATTAAAATCCATAAGAAAGATAAAAATTTCAGCTAATGAGGCCATTTGTGCAAATTCATTAGCACGAACACTTCCAATTGAGTAACAGAAGTGTTACAAGGCAACCTTAAGAGTATAAAGTAACACACAGGATCTTAGGCTTCTCTTCGAAGGTGGAGAAAACCCTTGGGGATGAAGAGCTGGGGAGTTAGAAAAGTAACTGGCCTAGATAAGAGCTACTGCTTCTATTTTATGAGGTTGCATAAATGGAAACTCAGTTAAGGAAAGTAAAGTTTGAGACTAATTATTTTTGAAACATTATCATTGTGTTATAAAACAAATGATCACACACGTCTCTCCATTACCAGCACTAGAAGATGCCCTGCTCCAACCTGCCAGATCACTGCATTTCATTGGTGACCCTTTAGACACCTGTAGACTCCGTGATGACTGCTGCAGTCCTTGTACCTGGAGGCTAGCACAGATCTGTTCTTACAACGGTGGTGAGGTGCTGCAACTCACAGGACCCAGCCTTCCTTACAAGGGTCCAACAGGAGCACTTACCACAATGTTGGCATTTCTTCATTTGGTGTATTCTCCATGTACTTTGTGTTCAGAAAGGATTAAGAACTAGGCAATCTCACTCATTGTTGCACCCTAAACTATGAATGGATTATTTTACACATTTTCTCAGGTGTGTGAATACTGACAGAATCAGTGGGATTCTTCACTTTGCAGACCAGCAAATTCAGTGGAGATTCAAATACTAGCTTTGGGTCTGCTAGTAACAAAGTAAGAAGTAGATCGCAGGTCTGCTCTCTTGCTTATTACTTATTCTAAAGTTTAAAACAGAATTCATTAGCCCACATTGAAGGACCAGTTACTTATGATTCTAAGCTACTTTTACAAATGTCTCCCGCACTGCTCTTCTGAAGATGGGGAAAAGATGTGCTTATTGTTCAGACACATCTAGCACACTCTCACTTCTGTCTCCGATGCCTCCATTACTGTCAGCAATCCCCTGCCACTGTCTTAACCCCAAACGTACCATCATTCCAGTGCAGTTTAAATCCATCACATACAACTACTAAAATAAAATGACATCAAATCAAAATACTGGAGAACTTCCCATTACCTAGCACTGTAAGAGATAAGAGGATAAATAAAAAATGGGTTTTCTGAAACACCTACCCTTACACACTGATGCTAGGAATGCAAATTAGTGTTTGGCTTTGGAGGGAAGGGATATAGCAATGTTTCTCCAGATTAAAAAGACTTGTTCCCTCTTTTTGAAATATTAATATCCCTATTTTCAAGAAAAATAGTACATATGTATATGTATATAATATATACATATGAAGTACATGTGGCAAAGTGTTAAAATTGTTAAATTTTAGTGAAATAAGCCATTCCTGAAAAAACAAATATAATGTTTTCCTTGGTTTGTGGTGACTAATTTCCAGAGTACAAAAAAAAAGTAATGCATTTTAGTGAAACTGACATTTTGAGATTTGATTATTGTTTATAGCCCTGTCTATACTCTTGAGGAACAGTGGTTTTTCTACTTATTGTTTTTAAATTCTTTTACCAAATACTTCTTACTTTTAATTTAAAAGGTAGATTTAGAGAGGGAGAAGCAGAGAGAGAAAAATCTTCCATCTGCTGGTTCACTCCTCAAATGGCCACAACAGCTAAGGCTGAGCCAGATGGAAGCCAGGAGCATCTATCTTCTGTAGCATCTTCTGGGTCTCCCACATGGACACAGGGGCCCAAGGATCTGGGGCATCCTCTGACGCTTTCCCAAGCACATTAGCAGGAGCTGGATAAGAAGTGGAGCAGCTGAGTCTTGAATGGGATGCCAGCAGTGCAAGCGGTAGCCTTACCTGCTCAGCCACAATACCGGCCCCTATTTACTGCCTGTTGAATTCTTTATGTAGTGGAGGGTTAAGCTTGTGATTAAAGTAAATTGTAAGTATGTTACTGTAAAAATTAAAATAAAAAATAGGAATGGAAGAAGGAGGGAGTGTGGGAGCGAGGGAGGGAGGGTAGGGCAGGAAGTATCATTATGCTCTTAAAATTGTATATACGAAATACATAAAATTTATTCCCCTTCCATAAATACAAAAAATTTCAATAATAAATTCATAGGAAAATGTCCTTCCTATGAATAATAAATTCATAGTAAAATGTCCTCCTTCCATATATACAAAATATTTTTTAACTTTTATTTAATAAATATAAATTTCCCAAGTACAGCTTTTGGATTACAGTGGCTTTTTCCTCCCATAACCTCCCTCCTACTTGCAACCCTCCTATCTCCCATTCCCTCTCCCTCTCTCATCCCATTCACATCAAGATTCATTTTCAATTGTTTTTATATACAGATCAATTTAGTGTATACTAAGTAAAGATTTCAACAGTTCACCCCCACTCAGAGACACAAAGTATAAAGTACTGTTTGAGTACAAGTTATACCATTAATTCACATAGTACAACACGTTAAGGACAGAGATCCTACATGGGGAGTAACTGCACAGTGACTCCTGTTGTTGATTTAACAATTGACACTCTTGTTTATGGCGTCAGTAATCACCCAAGGCTCTTGTCATGAGTTGCCAAGGCTATGGAAGCCTTTTGAATTAGCCAACTCCAATCTTATTTAGACAAGGTCATAGTCAACTTGGAAGTTCTCTCCTCCCTTGACAGAAAGGTACCTCCTTCTTTGATGACCTGTTCTTTCCACTGGGATCTCACTCACAGGGATCTTTCATTTAGGTCATTTAAAAAAAATGACCTAAATACAAAATATTTTAATAATAAATTCATAGGAAAATGTACTTGTTCCTTCTGACAAAGTAATTCTACTTCCAGTAACATCATAAAGAAGTTCTCCTATCCTTATGTGTATATATATGTATTTATTTGACAGGTAGTTATAGACAGTGAGAGAAAGACACAGAAGTCTTCCTTCCGTTGGTTCACTCCCCAAATGGCCACTACGGCAGATGCTTCCTTCTGGTCTCCCATGGGGGTGCAGGCACCCATGCACTTGGGCCATCTTCCACTGCCCTCCCAGGCCACAACAGAGGGCTGGACTGGAAGAGGAGCAACTGGGACTAGAACCCAGTGCCCATATGGGATGCCGGCGCCACAGGCAGAAGATTAGCCAAATGAGCCACAGCACTGGCCCTCCTATTTTTATGTATGTTAATGATGATTGCTGTAGTTTCTTTAAGTGTCCAAATTTGATAAAATAAATATCCATCTAAGGGACACTGGGTATATAAATTATGTTACATTTATATAGACAATGTTTTAATTGTGGAGGTGATGAGCTAATTTTCTAGAAGCTAAGATGGGAAAAATTTAAATATAAGTGAAAACAAAGAGCAAAATACTTTAAAAATCCAAATATTGGCCAGTGCTGCAGCTCACTTGGCTAATCCTCTGCCTATGGCACTGGCACCCAGGGTTCTAGTCCCGGTCGGGGCGCTGGATTCTGTCCCAGTTGCTCCTCTTCCAGTCCAGCTCTCTGCTGTGTCCCAGGAAGGCAGTGGAAGATGGCCCAAGTGCTTGGGCGCCTGCACCCCATGGGAGACCAGGAGGAAGCACCTGGCTCCTGGCTTCGGATCTGCGCAGTGCACCTGCTGCAGTGGCTATTTGGGGGGTGAACCAACAGAAGGAAGACCTTTCCCTCTGTCTCTCACTGTCTAACTCTGCCTGTCAAAATATAAATCCAAATATTTACAAATAAAAATTGGAAAATAAATCATTTCTACCCATATTCCTACTCCCTAGAGATAATTGGTCTATACCTGTGCTTTCTCAAACATACTTTATAAGTTTAATGTATGTAAAAGTGTTTATAAATATTTATATATAATTTTAAGCAAATGGAGTCATTGATGCAGATCCGAAGCCAGGAGCCAGGTGCTTCCTCCTGGTCTCCCATGGGGTGCAGGGCCCAAGCACTTGGGCCATCTTCCACTGCCTTCCCGGGCCACAGCAGAGAGCTGGACTGGAAGAGGGGCAACCGGGACAGAATCCGGCGCCCCGACCGGGACTAGAACTCGGGGTGCCGGTGCCGCAGGCAGAGGATTAGCCTAGTGAGCCGCGGCGCTGGCCAATATTTGGATTTTTAAACTACACACAGCTATATACTCATATTTGCTTATTTACTGAAATATCAGACGTTTGAGGCCAGCATTGGGGCACAGTGGATTAAGCTACCACTTGCTACTCTGTCATCCAGTCCTTTCAGAGCACCAGTTTGAGTAGCAGCTGCTCTGCTTCCCATCTAGATTCCTGTTAGTGTGCCCCTCTTCCAGGCCAGCTCTCTGCTGTGGCCAGGGAGTGCAGTGGAGGATGGCCCAAGTACTTGGGCCCTGCACCCCATGGGAGAGCAGGAGAAGCACCTGGCTCCTGCCATCGGATCAGCGCGGTGTGCCGGCTGCAGCATGCCAACCGTGGCGGCCATTGGAGGGTGAACCAACGGCAAAAGGAAGACTTTTCTCTCTGTCTCTCTCTCTCTCACTGTCCACTCTGCCTGTCAAAAAAAAAAAAAAAAAAAAAAAAGAAAAGAAAAGAAAGAAAGAAAGAAAGAAAAAAGAAAGCAGTGGAATCAGTGGAAGATGGCGCAAGTACTCGGGTCTCTAATACCCAAGAAAGAGTAGCTGCCTCTGGCTTGGTCATGGCCCAGCCAGCCACTGAGGCCCTTTGGGGATTGAATCAACAGATGAAAGGTCTCTCTCTCTCTCTCTTTCTGCTTCTCTGTCTCACTGCTTCTCTGTTTCTCCATCTCTTTGTCACTCTATCTTATAAATAAACAAATCTTAAGAAGTAAAATAAAAAAATTTTTTAACATCAATGGATATTTACCTAGTTGATGGGATGGGGAGGAAGAAGAGTGGGTTGTGTTTCAGTATGCAGAGATGGTGGAAGGAATCTCAGCATACAGTGGACTGCACTTCCCAAAACCTGGTGGTGAGGTATGGCCAAATGATTAGTTCTGATCAATGAAGTAGGAGCAAAAGTAACTCAACTGCAAGCTGAGGCAGGAAAAAGCTGTTACATAATTTGACTGTCACAGAACTTGTGTTCAGTTGCTGAAACAAGACTGAAGCAGGGCAGATCTCTGAGGGACTTCAAAGAAAATTGCTGTCTTCATGCATTACATGAATCTGTAACAGTGAAGAGTAAATTTTCCATATGCAAAGAAAGGCACTGAGATTTGGGTCTTTGATACTATAGGCATAGTCTAATGACATTTTTGTCAGTTTAGGGAATAACACTATAGGGAGAGGTTTAAAAAATGAAGATCTATGTTTATAACAGTGAGTGTCTACTACCTGTATAGACACATATAGAAATGGAGAAGATGCATAGAAAGTGGTCCAAAGTTAAATGATAAATGAAATTGATTGCCAAGTGAAGAGTTAGACTCACTTTATATTAACAAAATAATAAAAGGGTTTTTTGCAGAATTTTTCTTTCTATTTTCTGAGCTAGAAATTGATATGACAAAAATTTAGGAACCTATATTGCTTAGAAAGATTAGCCTTGCAGTACTATACTAAGGGGGATACATAGTATTGGGAATGGAAGACACATACTCACCAACGAAGACAGAAAAGTTCAAGTATTCTGTGCTCAAGAACCCACAGACATAAGTTCTTTGAAGAAGGAAAGGCTGCTTCCCAATGTGAAATTCAAGGTGATTCTGGTAATTAATGGATAAACTTAGACAAAGTAATTAGTAGAATAAGGTAGAAAAAAAGTAGGTTGAAAGAGTCTGAGCAGTGAGTAGGTGGTAAGGAAACCAGGTCACTTACCATAGGAAACTCTCCAAAGAAATATAGGAAGGGAAGGGAAGAATGGAAATGAGAACAGCTTTGGGAAATTTCTTTTAAAGTAGAAGAAAGCTTAATGTTTATTTATTTGGCTGATTATTTCAGTAGGAAAGATAATGAGCTGTTTGTGGACAAAGAGCCAGTTTAGGAGGCTGGATGGAATGACAATGGGGGCTGATTAAGGGCACACCCTGGTCTGTACTATGGTATTCAAATGCATTCAAAGACACAAATGAAGATAGCAGTACTGAGCATTGCTCTGATCAAACTGAGAGGCCTGAGAAAATAGGTGAAGTCACTGAGAGATTCTCAATTGAAGAACTGAGGTCTTCAATGGAAATTAAAAGTGGTCTCAACAGTTAGTAGAAGTGGCAAAAGTCATGCCCCTTCCATCAGAGTGTGGAGTCTACAAGTAAAGTTGGAAGTGAGAAGATCATCACAAAGGGGAGATGGGGAATTAAGGAAATTTAATTCCTAGGACTATGCAGGGGATTAGGAAGGAAAAACACTAGGATATCAGAGCCGAGGGCTCTGACACGGAAACAAGGGGTGTGTAGTGCTCTAAACACAATGTTTGGTGACCCTGTCCAGTAATACTCAGAAGCCTGGGGAGAGGGCAGAGGGCAGACAAGAGGGTGAACAGAGTAACACAAAGGTGCACATCACTGAAAGTTCTGAATGTCTGGCCACAAGTATGAGCCGTGGTGCCTATCACAGGTGAGAGGCCAAGCAAACAGAGGGTAGGGCAGGAAGGAAGTGGGCAACCGCTGGTCAAGGAAGCCTTTCCTAATCAGGTGAAATAAAAGGGGTCTTCCCCTCCTCGGGAGTCTTCTAGTATTTTTATCTGACATATTCTTATGGCATTTATAACCTCTCCACACCTCAGTTTCTTCAGCTGTAAAACAGAGATAACAATAGTAACCATGTTATTGTCATGGAATCATCACTACCATCTAATGAGTTAACTATTATCATTAATTACAAGACTATGGAAGAAGAAATTGAAGGGTTCTTAATCTGATTTTCAATGATTCACCAAAACATCCAAACAGGAAACATTTCATGAATAGTCCTCCTTTACACAAAAGTACGGAACATTTGATTCATCAAATGTAAAATGTTTCATGTTTACCACATGCAGGAAAACTACACAATGCAGACAGGGCTGGTAGTCTTTTTTTGTGACTTCCACCTACTCCCAGACTTTTGCCTCTTCTGTCCCCTGGGGGCTCATTTTATAGACCCCATATCCTGCATCCTCTCTACCTGACCTCCGGCTGAGTTTGGTCAATGAGGGCACAGACACAACTCAAGGATGGAGGTGACAGAGGTTAGAGTACATCATCTCTGACCAGTTGCCTGTTTTTAAGACCATAGCTCAAGCCATGCAGCTTCTCCTGGACACATTCCTTTGCCTTTCAGGCCCACAGGTGATAATGATGCCACATCTGTGTACCTCTACCCAACCCACTGGTTCCTTTAGCCCTCCCCACCTCTCTGAGTACAGTTCATTTATTAACTCTTTTCTACTAAACCCTGAGTAGATTTTTTTTCTATCCGTCCTCTGATTCAGAGTGTATAGGAAATATCATACATTTTAAGTCCAAAAATGGAACACCATTAACACATTTTAGATCCATAGGTGACCTTTGGCTAAATTTGAAATAGATGAAGAAACGGAAGTCTGGCATAGTAAATTGGCTCCCAGATTGCAAAACTTAGAAGGCCGGAGAGAAGAGGGGCCAGGCCTCTGACTCTCAGAACAGACGCTCTGGGCTCCATCATGCAGTCTCCCTCACAAGGGGACCTGAGCTGGAAAACAAAAGGTTTTGATTATAGGAAGCACCTACAGGATAGTGACTGTGGCTCCTATTAAATAAATTCCACTGTCAGACCTTTCCACCTCATTGTCAGAATGGCCCTACCATCTCTCTGTGGAGATAATTAGGATTTAACCTCCATGTCAGAGGCAGAAAGCTGCTGGCTTTCCAAAAGAGATGTTACTTAAGGGTCAAAACTATTTTCTTGTGATCAATTCTGCTGTAAATGGATGGAGTTCTAACATCTGCTTTTTGTTTTCGGGTAGAGAGATATCTTGTTCTTTTTCTCTCTCACATACTGTAATCAACCATGCACCAGCAGTCTTCTAATTGAAACAATTCCCCTTTCTGATGCAGTTACAGATCAGATAATTTTTTAAATATTTATCAAAATTAACTTCCAAGCTTTGTTTTCCCCAGAATTACTCTTAGAATTGATGTGTGCATAGTAAGTGGCATCTCAAGCACACACACACAAATATGTGTTTATATATATGGACATATACATACAAATATTTACAGACATATTTACACAACATAGAGAAAGAGAGGGAAACTAACATGGAATAAGTTCACTTAATCTATAATAAAGACTGATCAACATCTATTTATCCTTTAGTTGGGGACACTTTTGTATTAAGGGCTGTATATCATCCTCCAATAATTGTGGGTAGCATTTAATATTATCATGGTTTAATAGTGGCAAAATTGAAGCATACTGAAATCAGTAAAATCAGGTTAAGCTAGCATAGCTAGTAAGTGGAGATGTGCCAAATTAAAACTAGACCTTCTTGCATTAAAAAGATACATAATTTCCATTTCCATGGTGCTCTATAACACTATTATCACATCGATCCCCAGGATACAGCTATAATTATACTGATAAATCCAAATTATGTTTTCTATCAATCATTTCTTTCCAGTTTCCACATCTTCTTGGAAAACCATTCTGTTCTATAGTTCTTAAAAATCTCATTCTCTTGCTTGGATTTGGAATTGACTCTCAGAGATACTGGCTTATGTCCTATTGGTGGTTAGGTAAACACATCCTTGGGAAGCAGTCTAGACTACAGGGTATGGTGCATATTGGAGCAAAGTAAGCTAAATGCAGAGACAGAGGAGAACAAATGTACGTCGGCAGAGAGGGGTAGAGATGACAAACAGTTCTGAGAAGGAGAGTGGTAGTTTCTGGTCTTCTAAGAGGCTTAATTGTCATTCATGCCTTGGAATTCCACGATATGTCTTTAATCTTCCAGGAAATTACCTCTTCCTTTAATTTTCATAAGCAGTTTGGATAATACCGTGTTACTTGTAATCAAGTAATCATAATGCAGAAATATTTTTTTATAATCGTGTATGTCTTTCAGGAATATTGTTAAGAAAATGGATAAAGTCTTACTGACTCTAAAATTATCAGGATTACTGGAATGTCAGATGACTGAAAATGCAGAATTATCAGCTGGCTATTCAGAATGCAAGCTCTGAATTCAGGTTAGTTGGGTCAACACTCTGCATCAGTGTAATGTAAAACAAGTTATTTTCTTGCATATTGTGCCTCTACTTCCTGTATTATAGAATATGAAAAATAAAATAATTTACCTGTAAATGTTGTATAAAGTAGATTATATTAAAATAAGAAAAGTAGTTACCACAGTTTCTGACCCATTAGGAAAAGCTCAAAAATATCCATTGTTTTTGTTGTTATTTCTACCCTGATCATCTCCACAGTAAATTTTCTTGTCTTACTTGCTAGATGATGCTTCATTTTTGGTTTCATGTAGAAAAGTCAAAATTCCATCTACAAATGAAAATAGTTCCAATCCAGCAGTGAAATAAAAGCACAGCCTGTCAAAGTCCTGAATATTAATATTTATCATCCTTCTTTTATCTTTGTTTAAATTTCCAATATGTTCATTCATACTCCTAAGAATGGATTGAGTTGGTGAGACTTCATTGACGCAGGGAGAAAAATTCTTTTAAAATATCCTATCAATAAGTCACACTATCTTGAGATATAATCAAATACTTAAAATGAAAATAATCATGGCTGGCGCCATGGCTCAAAAGGCTAATCCTCCGCCTTGCGGCGCCGGCACACCGGGTTCTAGTCCCGGTCGGGGCGCCGGATTCTGTCCCGGTTGCTCCTCTTCCAGGCCAGCTCTCTGATGTGGCCAGGGAGTGCAGTGGAGGATGGCCCAAGTGCTTGGGCCCTGCACCCCATGGGAGACCAGGAGAAGCACCTGGCTCCTGCCTTCAGATCAGCGCAGCGCACCGGTTGTGGCGGCCATTGGAGGGTGAACCAACGGCAAAGGAAGACCTTTCTCTCTCTCTCTCTCACTGTCCACTCTGCCTGTTAAAAAAAGAAAGAAAGAAAGAAAAGAATCATGCCTTCTTCCATAAATGTAAATGGTGATTAGACATTTTCAGGAGGGGTTAACTTGGAGTTGCTCCCAGCTGTGGTAAATAGAATTGTGCTGAGTAAAATCATTTGCTCTGCCCCTATCCCAAAGCAGTTTTCAGAAGAAGGTTAGAGAAAGCATAGAGTTTGTATTCCAAAACAGTGTAAGACCTACTGGTTCACACAGGGATTTACCCACCACATCAGCCTCATTAACACAATGAGCTCTAGCCAATTGAGCTAAATAATTAGGGTCAGCTATAGATAGAATTATCATTAATTGTTTTCAGATTTCAATCTCTAGGCCTTCATTCCAGACTCACTAATTAAAATAAAGAAGAAAAAAGTGTTCAGAAGTATAGAGTCAATTTATGCTTCATAATCATCTATTAGCAAGCCAAATGGCTCACTTATAGGGAATGCTATCCAAATCAGGTTTTCCAGCAGTAAACATTTAAATTCTAGGCACTTGATAAAAATATTGCCAATAAATTTTAGACATCACTGTTGTCTGATTAACATGGCTTCTCATCATCCTTCCGGGAATAGGTCCATCCATTTCCTCTAGAAATAGGACTGGGATCATTATACTGAGCCACTTAGACTATTTTGATACATAGTAGTAAAAGTCCTTGGTCCAAGGTGTCAGTCCAGAACAGAATGGGAGCCAATACCATTCATCTCTGGGATTCTTTTCAGGAAGAAGCTAAGAAAGCATTTATCACTTTATGTGTTTCTCTTAGATCTGTTAATATATATTAGGTAATAAACTTTGGATATATTCATTTCCAAAGCCTCATAAAGACAAGTCAAAACCACATACAGAGAGAAAGAGAGACAAAATGCAAATAAAAAACAAATGTGAGGCATTTAAATCCCTCCTTCATCTGTCCTTAGCTTTATTCTTATCATTCCCAACTAATCAGACAAATACATCCCTACTTCTTAAACTTATACAACTTGAGTTTCTGTCACTTATAATCAAAATATGTTGACTAATAAGCCACTAAAACAAAATTGCTTTCTTTAAATATTGTTAAATATTCCCTAATTTTGAAGACTCTAGGATTATAGGGAAAATTTCAGCAACAATCACATCTACCAAAAAAATTGTATACATCTATAAATGTGTGTATCTCTATCTATCTATCTATCTACACAAACATGGGGACATAGTTTTATAAAGACCCCATAAGGTGGGCCAGTGCAATGGCACAGTTGGTAAAGCCTCCACCTGCAGTGCCAACATCCCATATGGGCACCAGTTGGAGTCCCGGCTGCTCCACTTCTGATCCAGCTCTCTGCTATGGCCTGGGAAAGCAGTGTAAGATGGCCCAAGTCTTTGGGCCCCTGCACCCACAGGGGAAGACCCAGAGGAAGCTCCTGGTTCCTGGCTTCGGATCAGCCCACCTCTGGCCGTTGTGGCCAATTGGGGAGTGAACCAGTGGATGGAAGAGCTCTCTCTCTCTCTGCTTCTCCTTCTCTCTCTGTGTAACTCTAACTTTCAAATAAATAAATCTTTAAAAAAAGTAATAGGATTGTATTATATCAAAGGACAGGCATCACGGAGTCAACTATTTAGGAACACATTCATTAGGGTATAGCTTTAAAACTCTCCTAACATTTCTCCATTAAGGAGGAACATTAAAAAGATGCATTTTTGATTTATTATAATGTGTCTGGCATAAATACATATAAAAGTATGTAATATTTTTAACAGATTTGATGTCACAATGGCCCTCTTAGGGTGTATTCATTATCTCTGGATGTATAACAATGTACTACAAACTGAGTGTACATTTGCTATCTCACTGTCCCTGAGAATCAGGAGTACAAATACAGCTTAACCAGGTCCTCTGCAAGACTGTCATCAAAGTATTGGCCTAGAAGGTGGTCTCACCCAAGGCAAAGCTAGAGAAGGATCTGTTTATTCACTCATTTGCTGTCAACAGCATTCTGCTCCCTATAGGCTGTTGAATGAAGCCTCATTTTCATTTTCTTGCTTGGGCCTATAGCTGCCCAAGTTCTTTGTCATGTGGCTCTCTCCATAGCAGCTCACAGCAAGCCAAGTTGCTCTTTCAAAGTCAGCAAGAAAAAGAATCCCTTCACAAGACTGGTGTTAGCAATCTTACATAACATAATCACGTACAGTGATTATGTGCATGGAATCACCTTTGCTACATTCTGTTGGTTAAAACTTCCTGACAGGTCCCAGCCAGGAGGTGGGGGTTCATGGGAGGTATACTAGGCTCTTCTTGACATGCATATATACATATATATATATAAATTATATTATAAAAATATATCATTATTTTCTAGATTACACAGGAGAATGCTGAGACAAAGAGAAGTTGAAGAGAAGAGTCGTACTTAAACTCAGTCTGTTTCCATGATGTTATTTCATATGGAAATAAGAAAAATGAACCACAGTGGCCAGTTCAACACCACTCTGAGACCTTATGATTACTGACTATGTGAGTTGGAACAAAAGACATATCTGATCTTCACTCTTATGTGAAGCCTTCTTAAGCCTTCACTCTTCATAAGCCTTATGAATATCCTAACTTGAAAATATAAGCATATTATGTTAAAAATATTACCCTATGTCTGTATAATACAGAATGAAGATGTTATCAAGTTCACGGGTCTAAACTATTTCCCAAAATAATTAGGTACCTATTTACCATAAGTTGCTATAATTCCTGGAGCCATGTGGTCAAATACCATGTGCTGCTATCTGCAATAATGACATCAAGTTCAGTCTTTAAAATGCATCATTAAGAGCTCTTACAACAAATGGATCATTGAGGTTAGAAATGATAATATTACTTAAAATACCTTCATTCTTACAGCATTTTAAAGATTGTTTCATTCCTATCTTTTTTTTTTTTTTTTTTGACAGGCAGAGTGGACAGTGAGAGAGAGAGACAGATGTTCCTGAGTATGACTGGTTTCTAGAACAAAGTTCCATCTTGTTAGACATAGGGAAATGAAGATAAAAATACCTGAAAATGGTGTGATACCTTATCATCACTAACACATGAGACCTGAGTACCTTGTTGTGAAGACAGACGTATTTGCCATAACTTTGTTTGTCATGCCCAACAATATTTCTAGGCTGGATTGCACCTGTACTTGATTAAAATAGGATGGCAAAGAAAAGAAAATTCACATCTTGTGAGAATCTATTAAAAATTATCATCATTCTTGACGGTTCACAGATATTATTTCACTTTACCTCCTGAAAGTTCTGTGAAATAGTTATTATTAACTATTTTAATATGAAGAAACTGAGAATCAGAAAGGTCATACAACTTGATCAAAGTAAACTTCAAACTTCAAACTTCTTCACGTGTCCAGATAGGAGAAGTACTTATTTAAATAATGTATTATGTCATGATGGCCTTCACTCATGTTGTCAGTTACCAAATTACCAAGGAGGAAATCAGTTCTTCTAACAGTCACAGATACTCAGTGTAAAACTGTGAGAAGTCAGATTAATTGCTACAACACCTTGAGAAAAACCACTGACTCAGGACTCAGATGCTAATAAGCCATGTGTCCAAGCCAGCTAATTTATTAGAATCTATAGACTAAGTCTCAACTTTTTCCAGTAAAAATGGTGACACTTTCCCTTGCTCTATCTTTTTTCACAAAGAACTTACTGAGATTAAATCAATTAACATATCTGTCAAAATAAAGCACTACAAATGGAAGGGATCAACAGGGCCCTGCATAAACAGAACCAACTTTTGACTCTTAATTTTTGGTAATGGTCAAAAATTAACATCCTCATGCAATACCATTTTCCACCAGGGTACTTAAAATCACACCCTGAATTCAAGATACACAACTGATAGCAGGCATTTAGCCAACAGTTAAAAGATATTCACAGCTCACACTGGAATACATGAGTTTGGTTCCTGATTCCAGCTTTTTGCCACTGAAGACCTTGGGAGGCAGCAGTGATAGTTCAAGTACTTGGGTTCCTGCTGCCAATGTGGAAGACCAAGATTGCCATCACAGCTCATGGCCTTGGTTCCAGCTCAGCCGTGGCCACTAGAGGCATCCCAGTGGACAGGAACTCTGTCTACCTGCCTCTTTCTCTCTCTCTCAAATACATAACTACAATTTTTAAGAAATAAAATAAAAAGAAATGAAAATGTAAACCATATACAGAAAAAAACTACATTAAAATTCTCTGGCTTCTAATCAGCAGATATCCACAAGTGGACTAATTTCAGAAAATGATACAATGGAGATATGTTTTCCCCTTAAATATCATTTAATTTTTTTCATTTCAATTGGCTTTCTTTTTTTAATAAAATTTATTTAATAAATGTGAATTTACAAAGTGCAACTTTTGTATTGTTGTGGCTCCCCTCCCCCAACCTCCCTCCCTCCCGCGGCCTTCCCCTCTCCCACTCCCTTCATGGAGTTTCATTAAATATTATTTAAAAACATAATGGATTTTAATAAAGACAATTTAGAAAACATACCAAGTCTTGTTGGTGCAATAATTAAATGACAATGGAAGGTTATCATAGTAACTATTACATGTAATGATTCTTCTGTTTGTTCAGTGTTGTTTCTTGAAAATTATTCCCTCCAACATGGTTGAATTTTTAAGTTGATTAATTCTCATGGCTTTTACTAATAGAGTAGTTTACAGGTTTCTAAAAGATATGATACAATTGAATTGTCCTATGTTGACCCAGTTAAATTACCTAAAACTAGTAATTGTTGACATATGACATCGCTTTAGGTATTAGTTAAAAAGTTCTATAGCTTAGAAGATAAATGACACTCACAACTTTAGTCTTTCCACCTTACTGGTTTTGTTTTAAATGGCTGGGGTGCAGTACCAATGAGTATGTAGGTCACATCACATTACTAAGGCAGAGCAGTGCTTCATGTGGGCCCAAGAGATGTACGCTAGAAAAGGGAAAGTTCTAGGACAATCACTTGCAGGAAATTACCTTATGGTGAGAAAACTGAGGCAAGTTTTTAAATGACAAAAAAAAAAAAAAAAAGAATCATCTCACTTGTTCAAAATGGAAACTGGTACAAACTGTCCAGAGTTGCAAACTTTGAAAGCCCTTCTGCTATTTTTCATTCCAATTGAAATTGTTTGTATAGGAATTTGACTCATATCTTGTGTCTGTTTTGGTGCATAAAAGGGAAAATTAATGTTTAACTTTGGAAATTGGCAGGACAAAAGTCATGTTGTTAGTTTGCTGTATGACTGTGCTCTGTATATATGTTTTCATTTAAATAAATGAAAATCTATGTCAGTTATTTTTAATTTTTATTCTAAATGAAAAAGCCCTTTGAACTTGGAAACAAATTGTTGGGGCGGGTGCTGTGGCACAGTAGATAAAGCCTCTGCCTGCTATGCCAGCATCCCATAATGGGCACTGGTTCAAATCCCACTGCTCCTCTTCCAATCCAGTACCCTGCTAATGGCCTGGGAAAGCACTGGAGGATGGCTCAAGTACTTGGGCCCCTGCACCCACATGGGAGACCCAAAAGAATCTCTTGGTTCCTGGCTTTGGATCAGCCCAGCTCCAGCTGTTGCAGCCATTTGGGGAGTGAACCAGTGGACAGAAGACCTCTCTGTCTCTCCCCCTCTCTCTTTCTCTATAACTCTGCCTCTCAAATAAATAAATAAATCTAAAACAAAAAAACCCAAAAAATTCTAAGCCACATTGTTAATAAAGTCAAAATAAATTCTAAAAAAACAAAAAACAAAAAACAAAAAAACTGAGATCAACATAACAGACTCAAAACAAACACAGAAACAGAAATAGTAGTAACAACACAAAGCAGAAGGAAGACTGCATTACACTGAAAGAAAAGGCCTGAGGTGGGGTGGCGAACTCTGGTCACTAGAAGAGTTCAAACAGCAACTTATTTCTGGAGCTGATTCAGGTTTCAAGGGGCCCACAGTTGAAGTAGGTCCAATTTTAGTTTTTTTTAATTAATTAATTTATTTGAAAGTCAGAATTACACATAGAGAGAAGAGAGGCAGAGAGAGAGAGGTCTTCCATCCGATGGTTCACTCCCTAGATGGCTGCAACTCTGGCCAGAGCTGCGCCGACCCAAGGCCAGGAGCCAGAATCTTCTTTCAGGACTCCCACGCTGGTTCAGGGGCCCAAGGAGTTGGGCCATCTTCTACTGCTTTTCCAGGCCATAGCAGAGAGCTGGATTGGAAGAGGAGCAGCTGGGACTAGAACCAGCGCCCATATAGGATGCTGGCGCTTCAGGCCAGGGCGTTAACCCGCTGCACCACAGCGCTAGCCCCCAATTTTAGTTTTTAAAAATAATGTATCCAAATAAAAAATTATCTTGGAAAGAGATAATTATAATGATGAAACATAACAAACTTCTAATATGCAAAAAAACTTGACAGATATCACAAATATTATTGGTAGCTTTGGGATCCTCAAGGAGAGAAGGCCTACACTTCCGGGAATGGAAAGTTCCTACCTGTGCTTCCGGGGATAAAAAGTCCTTGTCAAGGTCACCGTGGGTGCCTAAAGGTCAACCAATGAGGATCAGACCTGCCTCAACCTTTAACTCCCATGCCCTGAATCTATAAAAGGAGCTCTCCCAATCTCTGACTTCCCTGACCCCTGCTCTGTTGCTCTGTTGGGGCCGTGGAACCTCGCCCGGGAGTGGGACCCCAATAAAAGCCTGTGAATTAATTGATTCGTCTGCCTGGGAAGATTTGTTACGCACTGGACACCTATTTTTACTAACTCACCTTAATAATAATTTTTTCTCCTACATCTTTTTGCTGAATATTCTTTGATTGCCTCTTCATATGACAATGATTTTGTATTATAAGTTCCAATGAAGAGAATAAAGAAAATCAGTCTTTCTTCTGCTATGATTGATTTTAATGATAGATTTATAATAGTTTTCCTTAGCTTCAAAACAATTCAACATTGGCAACATAATGTAATTTTTTAGAATTGTTGTGAAGTTTGGGACATCTCTATTAAGTTTCTTTTATATTTTAATTGTAAGATTTAAAGATATTTCCATACTCTAGTTTCTGGCTCCATATATTCTAAGCCTTGTTTCTTCTCTGGAACACACATACTTTACAATAGATTCATAGTGAGACCTAAGGTCTGATCTGATGAGTTGCAAAGTGAGTGGGAAGAATATTTCTGGAAGACATTTTTTTTGTAATAGTATGGTAAATATCAACCTCACTATACAAGAAAGTTCCTGAAAACCACAAAAATATATTTTTTACTAAACTCAAATAGAATGTATCCTAACTTGGTTTCCCATTAGCTGAATTCTAAAAATGTGTGGAGCTACTCCAAGATCCTTCAGCACATGAGAAGATAAATAAAGAAAGAAGTCAGAAGGTAAGGAAACACTAGCCTTAATTATGTTTTTATGTTTTTAGTGTTTTAGCCAAAATTCATGACTGTGCAAGTACATGAATAGGGTTCTTCCTGGGCCCACATGTTATGGAAAAGTAGGCAGATAGCTGAACCACGGCTGGACAGCTCCACAGCCAATGCTGATTGACAGCCCCAGGCAACCCATGAAGGCCACTGATGGACAGCTGTAGGTAATCTGCAGTTTGACAGCTAGGTCACAACTGGCCATGAGACTGGCCCTAGCAGCTGACCCACAACTCACAGTGGGGTATTTGCAGCCAGCCCACATGACAGCCCTGCCCTGCCCAAGTGACAACTCCCTTTGTGTGCACAAACCAAGCCTCCCTTTCTGAGTACCACCCGGGGCCCACCTTTCATGCATCATCAAGCCATGCCCCTTTCCATGTAGCAGAGACCACAAGTTCTGCAATTTTGTGATTACAGAACCAGCTAGAAATATTCAACATTGCTGCAGGATGTGCCCCACCTACACAACTCCGGGACACACAGGTCATTATATTGTCATTAGAATAAAATTACCATGAGAAGTAATCTCACTCTCATTGTGCATGTGAAGTCATGACATCTGCAATATTTCCAAAAAAAAAGATATGGCAATGGGCAGTGTTCAATCTCCACCCCAAACTCTGCACCCTTTTGAATATTAAATTCGGTTTCACCCCAGGCATCACTTTTTTTTTTTTTTTTTTTTGCCTTGTGATGGCATAAAAAAAGCCCTAACCTTGTTGAGGGGATTTTTTATTTTTTGGGTTATTTTGTTAGTTATTGATGGTTATTACATGACTGAGAGGTTTTGTTTGTTTGTTTGTTTGTAGTCTTTTGTATTTTGGCTGTTCATCCATGCAGCTCTCTTTCTCTCGTTGGCCTGACTTGTATCATAAGTGTGCACCTGTGCTTTGCTCTAAATAAATAAATTCTGTTTTTTGTATACCTTTATGCCTCCACCTTTGAATTCTTTCAAGTGTAGAGGGAAGAATCTGGAATAAGCCTAGCTGGGAGCCCTGATGCCTACAACACATGGAAGCCACTTTTGTAAGTGAGGGGTCCTGAAACAAGTCTCTTTTATTTCACAGGAACCACCCTCTCTGTGTTACTGATAACACAGGAGAGGAACCAACATCAACATCATGGAAATTTGGCCAAGAAGACCTGTGGTAAATTTCCCAGTGCTATAATTATAGAATTCTCTATTTCTTTATGCATTTAATGGCCATTTGAATTCTTAGTGCAACAAATAGGCAGACTTGTATAATCAGACAAAAATAGACTGAGAATGCTAGGGTATAAAGTTGGAATGAAGTATCTAAATGAATCATCGAAACGTTGACTTGTAAGGAAAGAGACCCCTCTGGGCCCTCAGTTCATTTCTATGTGCATCACATCCAAGTTTACTAGGGAATGCAATCCCTGTGACTGTATATTATGGTTGCTGTGTACAGAAACAACCTTTATAAAAGTTAGGATAGAGGCCAGTGCTGTGGCGTTGTGGGCTAAGCCTCCCTCTATGGCTCTGTCATCCCATATGGGTGCTGGTTGGTGTCCTGGCTGCTCCTCTTCTGATAGTGCTTGGCTATGGCCTGGAAAAGCAGCAGAAGATGGCTCAAGTCCTTGGGCCTCTGTACCCCTATGGGAGACTCGACAGAAGCTCCTGGCTCTTGGCTCCTGGCTTTGGATTGGCTCAGCTCCAGCCATTGCAGCCATTTGGGGGAGTGAATCAGCAGATGGAAAACCTTTCTCTCTGTCTCTCCCTGTCTCTGTCTGAAACTCTACCTCTCAAATAAATAAATAAAATCTTTAAAAAAGTTAAGATATTCAAATTCCTCTAACAGTTAAACCTTAAATACTGATTGATTCAAACACATAGGAGGTTTAATTTTTGTGCACAGATAATACTGGGTGGACATACACGTCTGGAGTGAGATTTCCATTCTTGTAGTCACCAGAGATCTTGGATGACAAAGATTCTACCACACATTGACCACGTGGTTTCCAAGGGCAACAGTACAGCATTGCCATAACACAATACCTCAGACTGGGTGGCTTAAACAGAAGACATTTATTTCTCAGAGTTCTGGAGGCTGGAAATCCAAGGTCAAGGTGTGGGAAGGTTTGGATTCTCCTGAGGCCTCTGTTCTTATCTTGTAGATGGCTGCTCTCTTGCTGTGTCCTCACATGTCCTCTTTGAGCACAAGGACTTCTAGTGTCTCCTTTTGTTTGTTGTAGTCTCTTCTTATGAGGACACCAGTCAGCTTCGATTAAGGCTGACCCTAACACCTCATTTTAACCTAAATACCTCTTTTAGGCTCCATTTTCAAATCCGGTCACATTCTAAGATACTGGGGGTCAGGGCTTCAACAGCGGATCCTAGAAGAGTCACGCCTTAGTCCTAACAGTCACCTGAGGTTTCTTTTGATTTCAGCCACCCAGGAATTGACAGGAGCCTGTTCAATCAGGCGGATTTTTTTTCCCCAGCCAGGCGTGAAGTATAATATCATCACTTTCAATCAGCTTCCTTTAGCTAGAACATAGCAGTCCTCACAGGAAAGCTGGGAAACACAGTCTCTGGGTGCCAACTCCTAGTGACAGCTCCCCAGTGGAAGGCAGACACAGTCTATGGACAGATAGGTACCACTTCCACAGGATCCCATTCAAATTAATGGACTCTTCGTTGAAGTGTAGACAGAGCATCACATAGCAGGAACTCAACATGTTTGATTTTATTTCATTTACCTCTGAAACTCTTACCCTAAATACTCTTGATCTTGCCCTCGAGCCATTTTCTCTACCTGTTTTTGTCGACTTGGACACACTAGAGTTTTGCTGTTGTCAGAGCTGTCCTTTTGCTTTACTTTCATTTTCTGTTTAAAAATCTTCTAATGGTTAAGGTTTCAGGTGGCCACTTCTTTACTCAGCTTCTGGAAAGAATAACTGTACAGGAAATGGGGAAGGTGTGTGTGTGTGTGTGTGTCTGTGTGTCTGTGTGTTGAGATAGTGGTAAGGTAAAATCAATTTAAAGATCTCATTATTTGTGTAAGAGGGGAAAAGGCATAACAAGCTAATCTAAACACATATTCAAGAATTTCAGCCGTTGTATTTACCTGGAATAGGAGTAGATGACTTTCTGAAAGGCTAATCAGAATTAATGAATAGAAGAATTAAGGAATAGATTAATTCATAGAGACCAGGAAAAGAAAAATTGTAATCAGTAATCAAGTTTGCTCTATTTGAATAAGCTGAAATCTATTCAAATTTAAAAAACAAAGCCACCTTAAGATTACTTTCACCTGAAGATTTAAAAAAAAGTAAAATGAAAGGCTTAAATAAGAAAAAGCAAGTCTAATAGCAATCATGTAATGTGTATGAAATGATGAAAATAAAGGTCAGTTGAAGGGAGGAAAACACGGTATCAGGTGACTTGAGAATTGGGGTGGCCACAATGCATGCTATTTCCTTGCAAAGGAATCTGGGTAATAGAAACAGGGCAAGGAATGGCTTAATTCTTGTTTACTGCTGGGAATATATAGACATCTGATTCACTGATAGTGCTAAATTAGTTGCCTCTGCACTGATGCTAAAGATACCCTTCAGTACTTTCCATCAGAAAATCAATTTCCTGGCAGGAGAGTTTTTGAAGGAGGATAGGGGACCTTCTACTGTTATGCTAAGTAACTAGTCACAGCAAAACAGGCTCTCATTCCTAAAATGACCTCTACAAAACAAGGCATATGTAGTTTTGCAAACCATAAATGTTTCTCTAGCCTTTAAATCTAACTAGTTTTAACATAAAACATATTAAAGAAACAACTTCTCCTGCTCATTTCACATTGCTTGTTCTGCTTAGTATGTGGGTTGTTACAATGTCTCTAAACAATACTGAAGAATTCAAGAAACAGCATACATTAACAACAGTTATGGTGTCTGAATGCTTAGAAAAAATACTTATGCTTTTGACTGGTAAGATGTAGATTACTAACAGGGGTCGTTTTGAAGCTGGGACTTCAGTGTGCAATCAAAAGAAGTGTGCACATTGTTATCACAAATCCACAACAGAGTTCTTTAGAGTAGCAAATCTCCAAATTAGTACTTCCCCTTCCCTGATTATTTTTTTAAAAGGCCTCAAAAATGTCAGAAAATATCTGCCTAAATCACAAATACACTTTGATTTTGCCACTACCACATGCTTTAAAATACAAACCTGACATTTTTCTTTTTGCAAGAGCCAAAATTTCAGCAGTCTCCTCTTTGTCCTTGAAACCTGTGCCATCATCAATAACAATTTCTTTGTTTATGAGTCTCAATTTACTAGATCATTACAGAATTCCTGCTTCTTCAACTACTAAGGATACCAAATTGTCATTTCTAAGCTCATATTTTATGAAATTAATAGTAAGGTATCTCATTTCTCATTTGCTTAGAATAATAACCTAAGTTTGTCACATGAAAATCTTCCTGGCAAGAACTTTGGGTGTAAGATAGGGGCTTGGTACAAAGAACTGGATTAGGTTCCAGATAGCTAGGTATACATTCTACCTCAGCTATTATACAACTGTGTGGCCAGGAGGGAGCCATAACACAAGACCTCCTGTACATCTCTGACTTGAAACAGGTATATGCTAATGATAGCTAACAGTACAGGCTGTTCTGTGGCCTAGATACTCCCCAGTACCTTATGAATATTAGTTCTCTTCACCCCTAGAAAAACCCCAAGAGTTGTAGAAACCAAAGACATTTTAAAGTGAAGATTTTTTTTGCCCAAGGTTCAAATAGGAGGTGAAAGCAAAGCATATTCAACAAAATGCTCTTGGCCACCTCATTATACTGCTAAGGTCCTTGCTAACACGGATGGGTTCTGATTTATATCAAGCTCTTTTACAAATCACCCAGCTGTGATGCCCTGGTACGATTTTTGAGACAGTCAGCATGGTGGAAGAGAAGGAGCACTGGGCCAGGAGCCAGGCAACCAGCCTTTCTTCCCTCCTACACCCCTACAGACTTGCGTGAAGCAGCAGGTACTTGTCAAAGCAGTCATCATGTAGTTTGGGACATCCACTTCTCTTATCAGAGTGTCTGGATTCAAGTCTGCTCTCTACTCTTGATTCCAGATTCCTGCTAATATGCCTCCTCAGAGGCAACAGGTGATGGATCCCTACCACCTACATGGAAAACATGGGTTGAGTTAGTGGTGGCATTTGGTGAACCAGTAGATGGAAAAACTCTCCCTGTCTCTCATTTTTAAATAAAGTTTTATTTTATTAAGTTTAAAAGGCACAGTTAGAGGGAGAGGGAGAGGAAGAGGGAGAGGAGAGGGAGACAGAGAGCTCTTTCATTCATTGGTTCACTTCCCAAATAGCTGCAATGGTCCAGCCTGGGCCAGGACTAAGCCAGGAGCCTGGAATTCCATCCCGGCCTCCCACAACTGTATCAGGGGCCCAAGTACTCAGACCATCTTCCACTTCCTTTCCAGGCACATTAGCAAGGAGCTGGATTGGAAGTGGAACAGCCAGAACTTGAACCTGGTGCTCAAATGGAATTCCAGCATCACAGGCAGCAGCTTACCCAGTGTGCCACAATGCTGGCCTCACTCTGTCTCTCTCTTCTCCACCTCCCTGCCACTCAAACAAGTATAATTAATTAATTTAATTAAAAATGGAGCTATGTGCATCCAGGAAATTTCTTATAAGCTCACAATTTTCTTTTTAGATTTATTTATTTATTTGAAAGGCAGAGTTACAGAGAGAGAAAGAAAAAGAGATAGAGAAAGAGAGGGAGAGATATCTTCCATCCACTGTTTCACTCCCCAAATGGCTGCAAGAACCAGAGCTGGGTCGATCCAAAGCCAGGAGCCAGGAGCCAGGAGCTTCACAGGGATTTCCCACGTGGATGCAGGGGCCCAAGGACTTGGGCTATTCCCTGCTGCTTTCACAGACACATTAGCAAGGAGCTAGATGGGAAGTGGAGCAGCCAGGACTGGAACCGACATCCACATGGGATGCTGGCATGACAGGAAACAGCATTACCCACTAAGCCACAGTGAAGGCCCCCAAACTCATAAGTTCTTAAATTACTTTCTACTTCTCCATTTATGGGATTTTAATTCTGAACTGACAAGTGGCACATCCATCATTGTGAATGGAAGGTTAGATCTATGGTACAATTATTTCTTTTCGCTCATGTAGTGTGTTAAATGGTGTCCCCTACCCCACCCAACCGGAAAAAAAATATGTTTAGGGTCCCAATTCCTGGAACCTAAAACTATCACCTTATATAGCAAGAAAATAAATGTTATCTTATTTGGAGAGAGGATCTTTGTGATATTAATGTGTTAAAAATCTTGAGGTAAAGAGAGAGCCCTGGATTATCTCGGTGGGGTGTAAATGTCATCCTATGAGTACTTAAAAGATAGAGGCAGTGGGGGACTTCACACATGGATACACAAAGAAGGCCAGTGAGATGTTGGAGCAATATGGCTGGAAGGGAGGGGCTGCCATGGATTGCGAGGTGCCAACAGAAGCTAGAAATAAGCAAGCAAGGATTCTTTTCTAAAATGTTCAGAAGGAACCCACCCTGCTGATACTGAACTTCAAATTTCTAGCCTTCAGAACTATGACAAATCAAGTCTCTGCTGTTTTCAGCTACCTTCCATCCCCATTGTGGGGCAATTTGTTAGACCCGTCCTTGAAAAGCCATGTTCAGAAAGAATTGTGTGAAAAGGGCAGTGCCTGAATCATCTTCAGATCTCAGTGGTTGTGGAATAAATGAGTAGCAAATACATATATGTAAATATAAAATCCACAACAATCAACGCTTTAGGTCCTTTAAGTATACATTGGGAAACACTAGTAAGCACAGCAATCTTAAATGAGGGAAACAAAAATTTATCAAAGAACAAAATTCTATCCAACATATAAGCAATGTAGGTCAGAGTTGAAATTTAAGCTCATCTTTTCAAATTTGACTCTTTATGTGTGTGTATCTATGCATGTAGGTCAGCTACATATGTATATTGAGATCTAACCAGGTGTGCCTGGTTTCTTTCCTAAAGTAATACTCCAGTATGTAGCCAAAACACTATTGGCAAAAGGCAAATCTGACGACAGTATTCTCCTGTTTAACACTAACAAGGCCGTAAAAGAGAAACATCATTCCATTAAGAACTTCATGGGGGCAAGTGTTTGGCATAGCAGGTAGGAGGCAGTTTGGGGAGCCATCATCCTCTATCTCAGTGCCTGGGTTCAAGTTCTGGCTCTACTTTGCATTCCAGCTTTCTGCTAATCTACACCCTGGGAAGAAGTAGGTGATGGCTCCAGTATTTGGGTCTCTGCCACCCATGTGAGAGACTTGAATTATCAGCCCCCAGCTTTAGCCTGGGCCAAGCCAGGATGTTGCAGGCTACTCAATTTCTCTCTCTCTCTCTCTCTCTCTCCTCCTCCTCCTAGTCCCTCACTCTTATTTCCTCTCTCTTTCAAATAAATGACATAAAATACATTTTAAATTTAAAAAGAAAAACTTTGAAGAGAACAAGCCTGGCTGTCTAGGGCTGGCAGTAGGGGCTGCAAAAATCTGTAGTAGCTTTTGTGCTCCCAGCCTAATCTGCAGGACTACTCATGGGGAAGACCCCACTGCATTCTAGGTCTAACTAATGGGGTGATTCTGAGAACTGCATCAGATAAACAGATCACCAAAAGCCAGTAACTCTAATTCCTGGGGATCAGTCCACTATGACCCTGAGAAATAATGAGAGGAGGTGGGTACTTCACATGCATGGGCACAGCACCCTGTGCTGGGTACCAGAACTTACTAACACACACAAAGAAAATAGTTTGACTAAAACCCCAATAGAATTAGCAAAGTATATATTCAAGGTGAGCAAAACATGTGAACGTACTTCAGTGTAAAAGAACACTATGTCAGCACATAATTAGGAATGCGGCATACAGCATGGGGAAGGTGATGTCTGAAAACTCAGAGCACTAGAGATCTCAACTGAGGCCAGAGTGGATGTAGGCACTGGAAGCTCCAGCTGTGTTTTCAGGAGGAAGAACTAATATGGACTGATAGATTCAAATGAGCCCTCACACTCAGTACACAAGTTGAGTCCTCTTTTTGCCATTTTTGAAACCTGTCCCGTCCTCTGCCTCTATCTCCTAAATCCTCTCGTAGAGGCTCTTTTTTGGGGGGTGGAAAAGAAAGGGCTGAAACTTTTTGGCTCCTCCTTAGTAGGAAGCTTTTTGCTAATGAAGTGTCACTTTATACTCACAAGCCAATGATCGGTCTCCTTCAAAGAGTCTTTGCATACAGCTTTGGATTTACTCAACCTCGATGCCACCCATTTTTCATTTAGCACCTAGGCTTGTCCTTTTAGCATGTGGGAGCCCTGGACAGGAAGCAAAGCAATTGAATCTCAGCCCACTTCTTTCCCCCTCATTTGAACGCCCTTAGACTATTTGATTCTGTCTTTCAGATGTGGCATCCTGAATCATATACCTCACAGACACATGGGTGGCTGTGGCAGAATGCTTGCCAGTAAACTTCTCATCTGGAATGTCTCACAAGAAGCAATTTTCTACACAGGGCCCAAGAGGCAGAATTGGCAAGAGACTCTGATTCCAAAACTGGAATCTGCATATGCACACTGCTAATGGTCTGTTATTACCACACAAATTCACTATGAGTGAACTCATCACAAAGCAGACATTATAAGTGTGATGCTGTGTGTCTGTGTGTTTGTGTTCTATACATTGGCACACGCATAGGCACACGCACACACACCAGCATATGTGTTCTTGTTCTCTAAATAGTAAATATCTGGCACAGGTTAACCATCAGGCAATAGGAAGCAATCATTTTCTGATAAAAACCTGAGCTATTTACAATGTTGTTAATAAGGTAGCAAAAGCATAAGTTCTAAAGCTGGACTCCTTGCAGCAAATACTGGGTGGCTTTTTCCCCCTGATAATTATGCATTTGGTGTCTAAGATTAATCAAGGAAGTTAATGATGCAAAAAATTACATTTATAATCCAGTCTGAATACAGCTGTACTGCAAGCTAAGTTCTAAGTCCTATTAAAGTAAATGGAATTAATGGGCTGTCGCTGGCAATCTTTATATCTATCAGTTACTAATTAACATTCTTCTGTAAAGAATAGTTTGTGGTGGGGAAAAAAAATGAAACATACTTTAGTAGCAGCTATGACAAAATGTAAGTAAAGTCATTAAGGACAGACCACAGCAGTGGTTCCCCAGGATGACAAAGCATGGTGTTGATAACCTGGAAGCAAGAAACTGCCATTCTGCTGTGTCATCAGTTAAAAAAGAAGTGTGTATGTATGTGTGTGTGCACACACACGCATGTGTGTGTGTGTTACACAGCTGCAAATGATCATCCCTCAAGATGACCTTTTAGTGAGAAATGTATTCTTCAGCTAATAATGCAAGGACAAAGGCATGTGAGCTGTAAAAATAGGAGTTAAATTAGCTACCAGGAAAAATGAATGTAATGCATTATCTTCTGAGATATTCTGGCACATTTGCTGCTCTCATCACAAAAAAGCTCCCAGTTTGATTACTAATTTTATGTCCTCTGTTCTTGTATTAACTTCAAGTGTCCATTTCAACCCTTTAAAACTGTGTGTGTATGTGTGTGTGTGTGTGTGCTCCTTTTGGAACTCAATACACAAAGGAAAATAAATTCCTCTTCTGGATTTTAACTTTTGTATTTTTGTTTTGCTTTTATTTCCTTAGCCAGGAACATGTGCTTTTTGGCTTTGCTGTTCAAAAGAGATTCAATTTGCTAATGATGGGTGCAGCTTCTTTTATAGGAGCACAGTGAGTCTCTGCTCATTTTTAAAATTACTCACAAATTGAGACTCTGATGTCATAACATCTCCATTAGAACCTATCTTGGATGGAAGATGAATCTATTTTAACAGCACAAAAGTAATTAAAGACACCATCATTGAAAAATAATATGTTAAAAAGAAAACAAATCTAGAACAATTGCCCTCAAGATTTCAGTATCCCAAATTTGCCTTGATCCAAAGGGTTCACACTTAGTCAAAAGAGATCATTTGTCTGTAAATTTTCTAGAGGTATAGGGCTTGGGTTTTTCAGTTAGAAGCATACAGAACCTCATATAGTAGAAGAAAGGTTCATGCCTTGAGAAGTCAAAGGTGGAATAAGGTAAGGGAGAAATTTTGAAGGCAAAGATCAAGGTTGAAATTGTGTCTTTGCCACTTATGCAGAGAGGAATTCTGAGAGTTAGATTTTTGTCAATCAAAAGGAGATACTAGAACATGACCTGCCTTCCTGCTAAGGGGCTATTCAGATGTTAAAGCCTTCATGTGAGAGTACAGATAGGAAAGTGTTCTCATACGTGTAAATTCATTCTCTGTGTTGAATTCAGTTCATCTATGCAACTCAAGGGGTCTTACTTCTAATTTCTCTTGGAGATGATTATTATTCAGTTTTGTAATCTAAAATAAATGAAATACTTTGCTTAATCCTCACTTTATTTGTTCATGGGTATAACACTTCTATAGCTTAAGCTCATTTTAACTAAGATTCATGTCACCTAACTAATTCATCTGTTCTTTCAAAATGATTTATGTGGATGCTCCAAGCAAAATGTAATGGTAAAGGGGAATGAGAATTTAAAAAGCTTGGCTCCAAATGACAAAGAAAATGTTGATTAGCTTTTCTTTCCTAGTTTGTCGCTGAAACAAAGTGATGATAAAATAATTGTCTCAGTGAGAACTACCATTTTGCTTAGTTACAGGCAGTGCACAACTTTTGTTTGAGAACAGGGGCTCAGATTTTTACCACTCTATCTATTCACATGAGAATGCTGCTCTTGGTTGGCTGTGTGATGCTGCTTCTCCCTTCCCCCATCTGTTGAAAATGACAACAGAGCACCTGTTTGTTTTGTAAATTCAAAGATATAACAGTGGACCATGCACTTAATACAAGGGCATTGCAGTCTGAAATTCATGTATGCAAGAGATCTCCAAAAAGCTCATAGTGGGGGCCAGCACTGTGGCATAGTAGGCTAAGCCTTGCCTGTAGTGCCAGCATCCCTTATGGGCACCAGCTCATGTCCTGGCTGCTCCTCTTCCAATCCAGGTCTCTGCTTACAGCCTGGGGAAAGCAATGGAAGATGTCCCAAGTGCTTGGGCCCTTGCACACATGTGGGAGGCCCTGAAGAAGCTCCTGGCTCCCGGCTTCGGATTGGCCCAGCTCTGGCTGTTGTGGCCATTTAGGGAGAAAACCAGAGGATGGACGACCTTTATCTCAGTCTGTCCTTCTTTCTGTCTGTAACTAAGTCTTTCAAATAAACCAATAAAATATTTAATTAAAAAAGTTCATAGAAAATGTATATTATGAAAAAATGTATACACAGATTTCAAAACACATTGACCAAAACAAACTTATCTTTCAATTCTAAATTTTTATGAACTTTTTGAAGTACCCACGTACATAGCATCTGGAACCTGGAATATGTTTAACAAGTGCAAGCTTCTATATTATCATTGCTTGTAAAATGATGTTTTATATTAAAAACACTTGTATTACACAATGTTGAAAAATCTCAAGGAAAGAATTCCATGACTTAACACACTCTCCCTAAAATATCACTACAGTATATGGTATGGTTGCAAATATCACAACAGTTATTTCTTTTTATAACACATAGCCATATGATATTAATTTTAAATCACAACTATCTGAGCTGAAGCTTATCTTTCTTGCAAAAGTAAAGTAATGAAACTTTGACAGCAATTAGTATAGAACTGTGCATGTTGATGGGTTTGGTGTGAAAAGTAGATATATTAAAATAATAAGAGTGCACTGAGGAAATAAAGGGATAGCTTCAAAGTGACCTTAGTTGTTAGTTCACTTTTTTCAGATAACTGAATGGATTGACTCATATATCTAGGCAAGAGAGAACCATATACAGTGAAGAAAATGTTAGGGCTATTCATTTCAGCTTCTTATCACCACTTCACACGCAACCAATCAACATTATTTAAGTTATGGAAACGCAGTATTTTAAGAGATACCTCTATGTATAGAAGTGTTACTGACTGTGAATACAACATGGGTTTGGAAATGACAGTTTGGTTTGTCTTTGGAGTGTCCATGGTTGGCCACAAAATATCTTAGAATAAAGCAAGGCTTTCCGGAAACTTGCATGGAGGGTCATTCTTTCATATGTCTGCTTTTCTGGTGATCTACAAAATGACCCAGATACTAAATACTGGCATTAAATGTAGCTATTCTTTTATTTTCAAAAGCACTGTAATAAAAATGGCAATACTATCTGTAGCCAGACACATATAGAAGGCGAGTAAGATATGTTACCCTTATTGGAAAAGATTTAGTTGCCATTAAAACAATAGAAATCTGGAAAATAATCACACTTGGAGGCCTTACAACGACAACTGGCAAGAATTGCACTGTTGGAAATCCAGGCAGCTGGAACACTGTAGGTTTCTCAAACTTGACAGAGAAACCTTGAATCCCAACCCAGAACTCCAGGCTGCATCCTTCACTTCCAGTTCTCACCCACCAACCTCAGAAGACCCAACCCAAGCATCATGCAGGATGAGTGCTGAATGTTCCAGGAACCATGAGCCATTTGCATCCGGAATACGGGAAGGTGAGGAGAGAACATTTTATTTCAATTGAAGTCAGACTGTAGCTGCCAAGCTGTTTCCTATTTCTGAGTTGCAGCCAAGTTTCAATCTGTTAAAGAGTACAGGTAAAAATTTCCTTTTCCTTAAAGCATCCTGCCAAAATACCTTAAAGAGTCCTGACAAAGTACAGACTATGGAAGGAAGGATAATGATTCCATAAAAATTGAGTTGGTAAAAACCCATACATGCACGAATTTTCTCATAAATTTCCTGCCTCTTGTTCAAGTACTTTATTTGACTCAGTTTTAAAGATAAATAAGTTAAGGTTACAATATAGTAAGATAGATCAATTTAGGTACTTAGACTATTGGATTCCCAGTAGTCAAATAAAGTATGAAAGATATCATTTAATTAGCTCCAGAAATAGGAAGCAAAGCAAACATCTCCTAATGATTCCAAATTTATAGCAAGGAAACTTCCTAAGTCTATTTAAGACTTACTCTTTCAGAGGCAGGCATTTTACACATTTGTGCTCTTCTGATTGACATTTGGCATAAGAAATGATCCTAATAATGAATAACCAGGAAGAACTGCATGGGAATTCTGTAGGATACACTTAAATGTAAAATTTTTAAAGAAGCTGGGTTAAGGCTTTCTGGTTTCAGTGGCAAAATCATCCACCAACTCTTTGTCTGAATCCAGTCCTCTTAAACAAGAATACCTAGCAGTATTTTTGTATTACTTCATTGATGGTTATAAATGCACAAATCTTCATTAAGAATTTGAACAATTCAAGAGAATGATGTTACTTGACTACACTGGGAGAAGGAGTCTAACCTTGGCCCCAAATTTAGTCCTTGGCCAATGGCAAAGTCATTATTAAGTATTCAATCTGGTCCATTTTGATGGCTGAGCAATTGAGACACAAAAACATCATAGAACTGCTGATTCTGTGCTGTACAATTCTATGAACACAGGCTAAGTATGACTTTAAATTTCAATCAATGGAAACCAAAAATTTATTTGCATACTTCACCTGTTTAATAATACAAGGATGAGTAGCTACCATGTTAGACAGAAACACTTTATCATCACAGAAAATTCTATTAGACAGTAGTGGTGGTCAAATAAATTTGAGGTCATTATTCAAATACTCTTTCCTTTTAGATGCTCTATTAGTTATCACAGATCAGGGAGAACATATGCTATTTGTCCCTTTGGGACTGGCTAATTTCACTATGATGTTTTCCAGATTCATCCATTTTGTTGTAAATGACCAGATTTCATTTTTTTCTTTACTGTTGTGTAGTATTCCATAGTGTACACATCCCATAATTTCTTTATGCCGTCTTCAGTTGACGGGCATTCAGGTTGTTTCCATGTCTTAGTTATTGTGAATTGAGCTGCAATAAATACGGAGGGTGCAGATAATTCTTTTATTTGCTGATTTCATTTCCCTTGAGTTAAATTCCCAGGAATGGGATGGCTGGGTCAAATGTATGTCTATATTCAGACTTCTGAGCTATCTCCAAACTGATCCCCAGAGTGAAATTGACATTTTGAGAAGAAATGACTTGAACAGCGCTTGTCTTGACTATCAAGAAATAATTTTTTTTGTTTTTTGTTTTTCTTTAATGGAGAATGGGACTGGGAATGGGAGAGGGAAGAGGTGGAAGGGTGGGAGACTGTGAATGGGAGAGGGAGGAGGTGGTAGGGTGGGAGTGGGTGTGGGAGGGTGGGTATGGTGGGAAGAATCACTATATTCCTAAAATTGTACTTATGAAATTTGTACTCATTAATAAAAGGTTTCTTTGGGAAACAAAACAAATACTCTTCCCTTTAAGATTTCTCAAAACTATCATTCTATTTAAATGGTAATTTCCATATTTTGTCTCCATTTAATTCTCAGAACTGCCTTATGAGGTAAATGACACAATTCCCATTTTAGAGTTGAGGAGACTAAAGTTGAGGACTGCTATACCAATTGCCCAAGATCACATATCTAGAAAGCAATACAGACTACATCTAGTTCAAAGCTCTTTCTCTTGGCACAATGCTATGAGACTTCTGGAATACATACTCTTTGGCCCAAGATATTCTGGAGGCAAAAACTACAGAACAAAGCTACCCAAATGCCCCACCTATGTGTCTTTTCAATAAAAACACATCAGAATGAAGAAAAAAGGAATCTGAGTAGACTGAAAGCTTCAACTGTGCCAGCAACTATATCACATATGTGATCGCAATCTTCACCGAAAGTCTATGCTATCCAAGAATCCAGACAAGGGAAGGTTATGATAATTGAATTAAAGCAATAAAATGACTTCTTTATTACAGTAGAAGAAATACTGTCTCTTGTGGTAAGATCTGATTCTGATCTGTGACTTTTCCTCCTGCCCCTGTGAGACATTCTCATCTGATTTGAGGATGAAAGCCCCACTGTCTAGGGCAGCATGAACCATTTAAGAGGGGCTTCCTGACTTAACCATCTCCCCTGAAGGGAAGGCTTAGTAGGTAACAAAAACACCTGTCATCTTTGGTTGAGGTACATGAATTTGATGGAAAATGCCATTACGAAACCATGCTGAACCAGGCTAGGGTGCTGTCTATTGTTTCAGGGCATATAGACGTGGTTCTAACAGGCCTAGAGAAAGAATGTGTGCACTGGAGGATTTAGGGAGAAAAAGCAAATGTCAAATGAGAATTAGGAAATGCCCATCAATGATGAGATTTTTCAGTATTTTACAGTAAAGTAAAATCACTAAGTCAGTTCAGAGAAGGTTATTTTTTACACAGAACTAAGTAACTACAAATACAATCTTTTTTTCCTCAGGGTTATATCTTTTGGTGTTAAAATATCATTTCTTAAAGAAAATAATATTAATAGTTCAAGCAAATGCTAGGCATTTGTTTTTACGTCATTACTTGTAAAAATTAAATATTGACAACTTTTCACTAGTGTGCACGTGTGGGCAAGTGCATGAGTGCTTATATATATTTATTATAACTGGTTCATGAAAGTCAAGTGTAGGACTCACTGTGCTGTGGCTGTGGGACAACTACATGGAAGTCCAGCTCGGTCTCTACTTTAAGGTCCCCAACAAGTTTCCATTTGCAGTGGATCCTGATTTTTTAAAACCAACCCTATGCTTTGTATGTCATTTTTTTTTTTTTTTTTTGAGAAAGGCTAGAAGTTCACAACACAGAAATTAAATTGTGGGGGTTGGCACTGCATTGGTTAAGACCCAACTCGGAATTTCAAACACCATATCAGAGTGTGTTCAGCTCCCAGCTCCATTTCTAATTCCAGCTTCCTGCTAATGTGCACCCTGGGAGGAAGCAGTGCTGACTCAAGCAGTGGAGTCCCGGAAACTCAAGTGTGGGATTTGGATGGAGTTCCTGGCTTCTGGCTTTGGCCTATTCCAGCTATAGCTGTTGTGGACATCTGGGGAGTGAACCAGTGAATGGGAGCCCTCTCCCTGTCTCTCTGCCTTTCAAACACATACATATAAACATACATATATTTTAAATGATGTTGTTAAAATTAGGTCTATGAATCACTCATGTGGCTTAACCCTTTGAAACTATTGAAATCCTATCTCCTCCTTTGTTTAGTGGGACTTCTAGGCCATATAAATCCAATTTACCACAAACAACAGAATAGAAGTAGAAGAATATAAAAATGTAGAAAAAGTTTAGAAACAGTTGCCTTAGGCAATGCGTAGTCATAAGAGGCAGACATGGTTTTCCTGGGAAATAACACTTTGAAATGTGTGCAGCTGTGTGCAAGAATTGCCTACTGATTCCCTGTTGCCCCAGAGCTGTGGGAAATCTTCTATAAAAGTAACATTGTCCCAGTCACTTAGGAGGAAAAAACTCTGCTGGTCATCATGCTGCCTTTGAATTAAGCACCAATAATGGTAGATTTTGATTTATACTACAAAAACAATATGATTTAGAGATTATTTTGAATTTTGTTGTGCAGACAACAAGCAGAGCAGGCAAAAAATATCAAGTGCTTTCTTTTAAAATATATTAATAACCTTTAGCTAAAATTCGGAAGACAAAACTGAGAAATACTGGAAATATTTTACTATTCCCATGAGCTAGTGTTTTTTTCCATTCTGCCCTAACACTATAGACCAAGGCTGTGAATGCACTGGTTACTGGTTCTTAGAAGTCTGAGGAGCATCTATGACAGCTATGTGTTCACGAAGGAAAGTGGAAGCTGGAATGGAGTAAAAGGACAATGTAAGAAGTGTTCACCCCAACGCCACAGTCTTTAAGGTGACACTGTCATCAGATGGCATTCAGTTTAATTGCTCACAGGCAACAGCCCTGCTTTCAGAGCAAACAGCATTAGCTGAGGAGCTGGAGTGTTCAATGGAGGAAACACAACTGGCAGTGGAACCAAAGGAGAATGCATTCCTGAGCCTGTCACTGATGCTGTGTCCCCATGGGCAAGTCATCTCTATTCATGTCCTTAAGAGCACTCTGAAAGTGAAAAGATCTGAGGTAGTTTACATGAACAAACTAGATAAAAGAAAATAGTCAATAAAATTAATAAGAGGTATTCACAGGGCAGGTGTTGAGCCTAGCATTTAAGTTGCCGATATTTCATATCACAGTACCTGGATTTCATACCCAGTTCTGCTCCTGACTGCAGCTTTGTGTTAATGCTGCTTCCAGCAGCACTGACTCAAAATTGGGTCCTGGCCACCCACTTGGGAGACTTGGACTGAGTTCCTGGCTACTGGCTTTGGTCCAGCCCAGGGCTGACTGTGGCAGGCATTTGGACAGTAAACCCCACCTCTGTCTCTGTCTCTCTCTGTCTCTCCCTGCTCCCATCTCAAACAAAATAATTTATTTTAAGAAAGGTAGTCTCTTGATTTCTCCAAGTCTCAATTCATTCCCATCTGAAAAAGGTAGGTGAGTCTGACAGTGGGTGCTAAGTTCCATTTTGTGGCTTAGTGCTGGTTGCCAACTTTGGAGTCACCTGGGATTTCCACCTACCACAGATCCCCTGAAAGCTGCAGCACTCTGATTTAGTGATCTGAGGAGGAGCCGTAAAATCTGAATTGTGACAAGCACACCAGTACCTTGATACACAAACACAAGTAAGAATGGAGGTGCTAACAGCAATAACAACAAAAAAAAAATAGCCAAATTTCCCTAGCACTTGTGTTCCAGACGCTCTAACTAAATAACACATACATATGTTTCCTCCAATACAACCTCTGAGGTCCTTTCCAATGCATAATTTCATGACTCCACGTAGCTTCCCACTGATGTTTGCCAGGGAAATATCTACTAAGGAAAGGATTTTTTTTTTTTAAAGAATATCCCTTGGGCAACCAGCATTTAAATTATGATTAACAAATTTACAGTAAGATTTGGTTGCCTAAAATGTTGATCTTGAGACTAAAGTCTTTTTCTCTTGTGATCTGTGGCCAGCCCTACAGAATTACACACTCATCTTTTCCTGGTGACTCATTAAAAGTTGTGGTGCATCCATGTCACTTTCTATATGCAGGAGAGCATAAGAAGCGTAATATGCTTCAGGCCTCCTGTGGCCATGGCTCTCTTCACCTGAGGATGAAGGCTGGGGCCTATAGTAGCTGGTCCTCCCTATACAACACTCTAAGAAAATCTACTAGATTTTTAATAGATTTCCTTCTAGTTGTCTCCAGGTCTCTATTGCTAGGTAAGAAAGTACATTTTTGTAAAACAGAAGAAAAGTAAAAAAAACATGCATTGCCTATACTCTGCGTTCCTCTGCTTGAGAATGAAAGGAATAAAGACATGAACAATGATCCTCTGCCCACGTAATAAAGAAGCCTGGCAATGACTTCTGAGTCAGGCACATACAAGTCCTTCTCTCTGCCCATGTAGAGTTTCTTGGTTTTCATTTTTTGTTTTGTGTGAAAACCAAAAACTGTGTGTTTCTGACTTTTTTCTAGGAAAAGTAGCCTCAAATTCCACCCAAAGATGGGGAGCCTCCTGTGTGGGTCTTCTAAGCTCATCATGCCTCATTATCATGCAAGTGGTCCCCATGGTTTATCAGAGAGGCCCGTGCAAGGGGCAGTACACATCACAGATTTATCTTCCTGTCGAATGCTTAGGCATACATTAAGCAGGAAGATGCAGAACTGGAACACACTGTGCTGGCTCACCCTAGAACTGCTCTGATGGAATTGTGTCCTGACATTATTTCACTGATCTCTGCCAAATAAGGTGAGGAGACGCATCACAGTTTTAGCTGCAAGGATGTGATTAAATATTCATCATGTTTGTGGTATTCTCTCTGGAGCACTCATGGAGAAAGTGCCCCTCTCTATATTTTCCTCATTCTCATCCTGCCAGTCATCCTATAAAGTAGGTTTTATTATTGCCAGAGCCACCTGACATGGAGGAAAGGGAAGATTATAAAATTTAAGAATCTTTCTCATAATAACTAAGCTAGTAAATGGTGGAGCATTTAAAATCAGGATTATCCAAATCCACAGCTTTTATTTTGGAAAGTGTAATTGCACTTGGGAAATACCACCTGTGTCTCAGTATCACTAACATACAACATATACTTAGGCAAGCCACCTTATCTTTTGAGTCTTACTTTGATTATCTATAAAATAAGGACATGGGGCTAACAAAAAAAAAACCTTTAAAATAGATTGTTTGGATATTATAATTAATTTTAATCATTATTATCATGATAAATGTAAAATTCAAGCTCCTCTTCCTTGTCATCACCATCATCATCATTTCTATCACTAGTATCTATTGAGCATGCATAGTGATCACCAGGTAAGAGATTTTACCTCTCCAAAACACCAACAACTTGGGTACAATTGATTTCTCTATTTTAAAGATGAAGGAAGACAGAATTAGAGACATGAAATACTTGTCCAAATCCACATAATTGAAAAGTGATGAAGACATGGTAAAAATCCAAATAGTCTATTGAGTTTTATAAATAGATACCAAGGAACAAACTTCCTGGTTCATATAAAGGAATGTTCTAAAAGGTATTTATTTTTAATGTTGTGCCAATGATGTGCAACCTTTCCATGTGCCAGTGTGTGGGGGGGGCTGTAGGGTAGGTGAGGTGTGTCACTGTGACACTGCATCCCACGTGCACATTCAGGAAGACACTGGAAATCTTCAGTGGCAATTCCCTTTTCCATGCTGTACTCCAGTGGAAGTAGTACAACATCTGGTTCCCTCTTGTAGACATGGCCTCACAGATCCAACATCTTCCTCGCCTACCCTCACACATCAGTGAGGTAGACCTCACATCAGTCAGCATTTTCAGACGACATCCCTGAATATTACTATATTCAATATGATCAGAGCCAATCTTTACCACTAACTCAAGATTTTTAAAAATCCCACTTTTGGGGGAAATACCATTTTTATTTCCAAGCAGATTATGATATAAGTTGTTTTTAAAAATATTACTAATTTATTTGAAATGCAGAGACAGAGCAAGAAAGATTGACAGAGAGAGAACTCCCACCCACTGATTCTCTCCCCAAATATCTAATGGCTGGGACTAGGCCAGGACAAAAGCAGGATCTGGGCACTTAATAGCAATCTCCCACATGGATGGCAGGGACCCAAGTACTTTTGCCATTACCTGCTGTCAGGCAGTGTGTACAACAGTGTGAAGATCACAATGGAAGGGTAGCCAGGACTTCAACCCAGGCATTGCAATACGAGATGTGAGCATCACAAACAGTATCCAAGCACGGAGTCAAACAAGTTATCTAACTGCACATATGTTCGGAAATGTTCATATTGTCTCAGGCAATATGATGGCGTTTCTGAATCTCAGTTTCTTCAACTGCAAAAATGCACATCAGCTTCCCAAGCCTTTACATATGTGGCTGTCTTTCTTAAACTAAGCTAGAAACTGAGACAGGGGATGCTTCCTGATGCTAAAACTTCAGCATAAAATCAACAGCTGTTCCAGGTAAACACATGGGTAGAGTTTTTAAGTCTCCAGATTCCCAGGGGTGCATCCTTACTAAGAGTTCAAATAAAAATCCAATTTTATGTAAGAACATTGATATGATATTTACATCTTTTCAGGCATATCCAAAAGAAGGTTCCCTCATTCAACCAACATTTAATAAATTCCAAATATGTGCTGGGCACTACTGAAGGCAGTGGTTTTATTCACACAATAGTGAATTAAACATCCCCACTGTCACAGAGATTACAACTAACTGTTGGGAGAATCAATGAAAACTGAGTGGAAAACACCACATTGCTACCTTCAGTGAGCTTACATCTAGAGGTGAAGAGATAGATGCGAAGGAGAGAAATATGTAAAACAATGAGAGATTTTCACAAGCATCAAAGAAAAAACTAATATTGGAAAGGAGGCAGGGCAAAGTGAAGAAGAAATGGAAGCTGATACGTTTTAATTAAAAGTGACCAACTTGAGATTGGCTTTCTCAATTTGTTCATCAACTGAATTTCTACCATTAGTTTAAACGCTTAGGAAATACATTAAATTTTACTTACTTCTCATACTGACTTTTGACAATTCAAAACAATTCTGCATGAAATGCGTTACATTATATTAAGATAATCGAAAATGAATCTTGATGTGAATGGAAGGGGAGAGGGAGTGGGAAAGGGGAGGGTTGTGGGTGGGAGGGACGGTATGGGGGGGAAGCCATTGCAATCCATAAGTCGTACTTTGGAAATTTATATTCATTAAATAAAAGTTAAAAAAAAAAGAAATGCGTTACATTAATTTACAAAATAATGTAGTTAGGGAGAAAAAAGGCAATATAATGCCATTTTGCTCTGAGAGATTGAACAATAATGTAATATGAATTGGACCCACTGAGCCTATTCTTTACTGAAGGAAATCAGAGAAAGATGTAACAAATCTGTTTTCAGACCCAGTTCACAGGGATTGTTCCCTCCCCCTAATTTGTGGTGAAGCATACATCACTTCTGTTGGATTGGATGTGACAAAATTTGGGGAGACAAAGTTCCACACAAAACTATTGTTTTGTGTGAAAATAGGAATCAAGTTACATTGTCATCAAGCAATTTGAAGTCCTGAAAAATTATTTTTCACCTAAGTGAAATAGTATGTACATCTGAAGCATTTGCATTATACTTATTTTGTTTATTTGATGAATTAATTTATAGGAAAGTGAATCTTACCAATTTATTCCAACATATTTATTTTATACAAATCTATGAAAGTTTTAGAATGGAGTTTTTAAAATCAGACTGAAATTGAAGCACTTATACAAAATCTAAAATTCAGTATACTATAGAGACTTATGAAAAACTCTATTTTTTTTTTTTTTAGCTGTCATAGTCTAGCATAAAGGCACAGAGACAAAAGAAACAGAACTCACTCATTTTGGTTCTTTATCTTATGAGAATGAAATTAAATCATTAGGGGTGGAATGGTTTTCATTTCATTCTACAATTCATGATTATTCAATTACCTTGAATAGCAGCTGGTTATAGCACTTGAATTAGACAAATCCAAATGAGTATGAATGTCAAAATGATGGAACTTAACATTGGAGTTTGTATGCAAATTGGGAAAAAAACAAACTGATAATAAAAATAGAAAACAAAGGGTAAAGAGGTAGAACATGTAAAGTAAGTCAATACTTTTTCCCATACTTTCCGCCTGTACTTACAATTGTGCCTGGATAAATCATGAGTAGATTCTTCTTGTTACAGAATTACAAAGAGCTCTAGCTGAATAACTATTTTCAGGCCATTCTGAATCTCAGCTTTGGACTATGCTAAGGAAACTTCATGTTGTAACCTAAGTTATTTAGATATAATCAGAAAAATCATTAGGATTCTGAAAGGTAGATGTTTTAGTATTGTACTCCTGTACAATAAGTACAAGTAATAAGGAAAATAATAATCAACTACAAAACTACAAAAACTGCATGTATTTTCCAACTCTAACCTAGCTGTATTGCATGTGTTCATTATTCATAACATATTGAAAAGCAATGAATCAGTGATCTTATACTCTAACACTATCTTGGTTGATGTTTTAAACCAGTGGCACTGGTGAGTTCCTTTGAGTTCAAAGGAAAAGGGATCTTTTATTTTTCTATAGTGAAATACACCGTAAAATCTACCATAAAAGAAATTCAAGGTGCTTATATTCCAAATGTCATTGTATTGCTACACAACTGTGATTTTTAGGAACACATTTTTCGTATTAAATTTGAGAAGTACTTGTCAACATTTAACTCTCATTTCACCACTAATAAAATGATGGATATATGAGACACTTAATACAGAAGGACATAGAGGCTAAGGAACATCCTTCTTGTCTATCCAACTACATAATACAGAGTGTTTCAGGTAAACTGCATGTATGTTACGTGTTATGATGTTTTCTTAAGTACATAAATATCTGGCTAATTGCATGCATATAAACAGCTATTCATAAATCTGATATTTCTCTTTAGTATGCTTTATGAGTTGAGGCTGACTCTTTTTGTATTATAACATTTTTATTTTTTGATTTATTCTTAAGGAGAGACAAAAACTGTCACTCAGGAGGAATGTAATTTAAAATGTGAGTCGAGAAAAAGAATTCATTCATATACATCAGGGTAACTCGTGTCAATTAGCTTATGATTTTAATGGGAGCAAATCATGGTTTAACGCTTCAGGTCTCATGGTGCTATCAAGAGACAATTCCCTAAAAGTCCAAGCTGATTTCATGCAAACAGAAAACCATAGACACATACACATATGAACATAACACTAGACAGAAAGACTTGTTTTATTCACCTATTTAATACATATTGAGCAAAGTCTACCTAGTATCAGATATTGTGGTTGTCTAATAATATAAAGGTTAGCAACTTGGACTTGGTCCCTGTCCGTGTAGAAAGATACGGATTCAGAATGTGTCAAGGTCTTCTAAAAACCAAAGCAAAAAATGCACAAATTAAATAACCTCTAATAACTAAAATGTATGAAAGCCTACCATGTGCATCGCTCTGTTAAAAGTGCTCAATATATGTTAAATAATTTAAGCATGATAGCAATTCTACAAGTTGTGTTTTACTCTAACCCCTTTACATAGAAGAAAAAATTTTGCATAATGAATTCAAGTGACTTGCCTCAAACTATGCAACTAGTATGGTGGCTGGCATGGGATTCAAGCTCAGGTAGTGAAGTCTGGTTCCTGTGTGCCTGCTCTTAGCAATGCAGAATCCCAGGGATCTCTTCAGGAAGTGACTCCTGGAGACCACCAACACCAATCCATATTTGCCAAGTAAATTTCAAAATGGTGTTTTGCAGATGCATGATTTCAAGTGGTTCAGTTGCCTATTTCCATTATTCTAGCTTTCACGTTCAACTCTCTCCCTACAAAAATTAGATTCTAACCTATAAATGAACCTCAATGGATGACTATCAGGGAAAAGTGTTTCTTTGTTATAGAAGGAAAGAAAGGTGTAAGAAATTCCAGTTTATTTCCATTAATCTAAAATCTTCGCCAATGACTCCGGAATTAAGCTCTATCTAACATTTAGTTCCGGGGCAGGAATTGTAGTCACTTGGGATACTGCATCCCACATGAGAGAACTTGGTTCAAGTTCCAGCTATTCCACTTCCTACTGAGCTTCCAGCAAAAGCAAATGCACTTCTGGGGAGAAGGAAGACGATGGCTCAAGTGTAGGAGCCCCAGACTTCCTCCTGGGAGAGACCAGTATAGTTTCCAGCTCCTGCCTATAGTCTAGTCTAGCTTTGGCCTTTGCAGGTGTTTAGAGAATGAACCAGTAGATGGGAAGTTTCTCTCTTTCTCTCTCTCAATTTCTCTGCCTTTCAACTAAATATTTTTAAAAATGAAAGAACATGTGACAAAAATATTTTAAAAATTTAGTTCTAATGCATGTGGTCCTTTACTTTCTTAACTGTCACTGAATATATCTACAAATATCCAAATAATGAGGAAATTGAAAGAAAGTTAGCAACAAAAATAATATTGATCATTGCATTGTACTATGCACTAACTCATCAACAGAAAAACTTTAACCTGCATACTTCCTAAACATATCAACAAATTTAAGCAAAAACATAAGATTTTTTAAAATGCAAATTACTCACAAAAATGTGATATGCAATATTCAGTTGGAAGACAGTTCTCCACGGGTCTTAGATTTCTGCACTTTGAAGCAAAAGGCTCTGACAGCTGTGTTCTGGACTATCCTTTCAAGGATGTGTATACAGCAAATAGCCTTGGAAATGAGATCATGTTTCCCTCTGGGCAGAGAACAATTTTTTTCTTCCGAGCAGTATAATTTAGATCATGTCTTTCTCTGATGCTAAGGTTGGGAAGCTGTGCTAAACACTGCCTTTAAAGACTGTGTTTCTTTAAGTTCAAGGTTCCACAGTAGGGACAAAAAATCACCATCCATGCAGTATCCACCCACACCCACTCTATCCTGTGAGATATCTGAGACTTGGAAAGCAAAGGGAACCAACAAGAACATGGTGTCTGACATGATGTCTATAATAGGTCATTTGTATCTGACCTGGGAGCCTCCTGTCTTTTTCACCATCTATAAGGCTATGGTAAAATAACTCATTAGTTTGCAAATAGTGTAAAGTTTCCAAGCCTGTATAGTTCTTTTTTTTTTTTTTTTTTTTTTTTTTTTGACAGGCAGAGTGGACAGTGAGAGAGAGAGAGACAAAGAGAAAGGTCTTCCTTTGCCGTTGGTTCACCCTCCAATGGCCACCGCAGCCGGTGCACCGCGCTGATCCGAAACCAGGAGCCAGGTGCTTCTCCTGGTCTCCCATGCTGGTGCAGGGCCCAAGCACTTGGGCCATCCTCCACTGCACTCCCGGGCCACAGCAGAGAGCTGGACTGGAAGAGGAGCAATCGGGACTAGAACCTGGTGCCCCGACCAGGACTAGAACCTGGTGTGCTGGTGCCACAGGCGGAGGATTAGCTTATTGAGCCGCAGCGCCGGCCAAGTCTGTATCGTTCTAAGCAAGTAGTACCTTGATTTTATGTATAGAGAGCTACTGTAGTTATGCTTCATTTACACATTTATCTATTTAAAACTTTTCATTTATTTATTTTCACTTTATCTGAAAGGCAGAGACAAGAAGAGAGATAAACAGATAGAGAGAGATCCTCCATTCACTTGTTTACTCCCCAAATGCCCACAACAGCCAGGGCTGGGTCAGGCTGAAGCCAGGAGTCCAGAACTAAATCTGTGTCTCCCATATGGGTGACAGGCACCTGCATACCTAAGCCATTACCTACTTCTCCCCAGGATGAACGTTAGCAGGAAACTGGATTGGAAGCAGAGAAGCCAGGTCTTAAACCTGGCATTCCAATATGAGATGCGGGGGTCCCAAGACTCAATTTTATGGCTGCACTAAATATCCTGCTTTTAATGTATGCTTTGTTATTTCTCGGATTTCTGGAAGAACCAGAAATAATGAAATCTAAGTTTATACTTGAACTACACAAGAAATGATCCAATGGCAGACACATATGAACTTCCTATCTAGAAATTTATCTGTGCTGGTTTTGAGGTGCCAGTGGCATCCCATTTGGCACTAGTTTGAGTCCCAGCTGCTCCACTTGAGATCTAGTTCCCTGCTAATGTGCCTGGGAAGACAGCAGAAGATGGTCCAAATGTTTGGGCCCCTGCCACCCATGTGGGTGACCAGGATAGAGTTCATGGCTCCTGGCTTCTGCCTAGCCCAGCCCTGGTGGTTGTGGCTATTTGGAGATTGAACCAGCAGATGGGAAAGCTATCTCTCACTCTCTGTTTCTCCCACTTTCTCTGAAACAGTACCTTTCCACTAAATAATACACCTTTGAAAATTAAAAAACAAATTTCTCAGTAGAGAAATGTCCTCAATAACTAAGTATACAAGATATTCACTGCTATGGAACCACAAAAAAAGTGCAATTGTGATATACAGTACAACGGGCAATTGCTCAAATTCATCATACACACACACACTAATTTCAAAAAAAGCACACTTTTTATTTTACCTAATTCACCTGCCATTTCAGAATCTACAGAATAGCCAGTTATAGCTTTTCAAATTGTTAAAGAATAATTAATAAAATAGGCCTATAAAAATGTGCACCAACAGGATGCACTCCTGCATCCCCTATATCTCTCCTTGGTTTTATTTTATTTTTTTCCAGAGAACTTTGCTCCTTCTGATATATGTCGCTCCCCCTCTTCGTGGAGGAACGACACTAAACCCTGCCTAGGCTTCATATCTGAGTCACGGCACCATTATGTCGCTCCCCCTCTTCGTGGAGGAACGACACAGGACCCTGCGCTGTTCTTTAGTCTGCTCGGCCCTCCCCGGGTTTGCTGCTGGTTCTTCCCGGGTTGGCTACTATCCCTTCCACCTCCGTGGAAGGGCAGTTCCCCCTGGCCACATTCCCCACTTCCGCAGGGGAGCGGCACACCGCCGGCCGGCTTTCTCGGGGGCTGCACAGGTGTTATTCAGATAGATGTTCCCCTTAGATGTTCCTTGGTGCATGCCGTCTCTCTCCTTTATAGTCCTCCTCCGCCAATCCTAACTCGGCTGCCCACACGCCGAGTACGCTGCTCTCCTCCAATCAGGAGCAAGTCCTACAGTTTATTAGCTGAACTGGAGGCAGCTGTGCGGAAGCTGTTTACTTCTCTCCCAGCGCCATATTGTGGGAGAGCAGATGCATAGAATAAGTCTTAATTCCAGTAACTCAGTCCAGTCCGGGCTGCTCCCCACAGATATAGTTTACAGATCATTTGTTTATTCTCTGTCCCCCTTTTCTAAAATGCAAAAAGCATGCAGGAAGGGAACTTGGTATTTTCCAGATCCTGAGAGCTGTAACAGCATATGGTAAATAGCAAGACACCCAATAGGTACTGAAAGAATCTACAAATACAGTAAATAAATAAGTACACTAATTGAATTTTAACAAAATGAGGAAACTAGTGAAACAAGTTTGTGTACTGCTTTTTAAGTTAAAATATTGTGAATCTTAACCTATGTCTTAAATATCCCTTCAAATCATTTCTTTTTATGATAATATAAAATCTCATCCTACTAATCTGCCAAAATTTAAAGATCCCTTCTTTGGCAGACACTTGGCTTTGGTCCTGTGTTTAGCTGTGATGGATGAGCTTGCCTTAGACGTCCATTAATACTCACTTCTGGCCTACCACTGCTTATGTATGATATTCTCATTTCAATGAATTCTACATATAGAATTTTTACAAGAAAACCAGTTGTGCTACAGACCTGCCCTGCTTGAAGAAATTCTGGGTATAGTATAGTTATTTATATTAGATGTAACTATTTTATTTTAAAACTGTTCATCATGTGAGCCTATTGAAGAAAAATGTCATCTTTCTATTGCAGTTTAGAGAAAAGAAAATTGAGACCAAAAATGTCAAATACAGTGTTATTACGTACAAATAATCTGAATATGTGAATATACTTTAAGGCTTTCTTTCTCTCTCTCTCTCTCTTTTTTTTTTTTTTTTGCTTTAAGGCTTTCAAATGACATTTCTGAGTTATTCCCCCATCAAAAAATAAAAAAAAATAATTACAATCAGTAGCTTAATATTATTTTGTGTTTTAAAATTAGAGTTCTTTCTCCCTTTATTTAAAGTTTTTGCTTATTTTCTTTTTCTAATTCTTTGGCCAGGAAAGAATCTAGGAGTTTTCTCTAGAGTGTGACAGCCTCACTGATTTTATGACAGTGCCCCCGGTCTTTTAATTCACATGTTACACTACTATTAACATGGTGGGCAGCAGGCCTTCCACTAGAAACACACACTCTCACACACACTTTTTCAAATGATCACAGTCATTCACTACCACAGTGGTGCCTTCCTGGGTTTTCCTTCACTTTGAGACTGAGCCATGATAATGGCTAAAGAAAAGTGTGAAGGTCAAGTTATACTACACAAACCATGCCCTGTGCAAGTGGATGCCTTATCATCTAATGCTTGTGACTAGAGACTGTTCACCTGCCTCACATTCAGATGCTGAAGCCCTAACTCCCTGGCATTAGGTGGTGGGGCCGTGAGGAGGTAATTTGGTTTAAAGGAAGTCATGAGGAGGTATCCCCCTTGGTGGGATTAGTGCCCTTTTAGGACAGAGATTTTACAGACTTCTCTGTTCAACACATGGGGATACACTGAGATATTGGCCCTCACCAGACATGGGACCTGTCAGCACCCTGACTATAGGCCCACTGCCAAACTATGAAAGATAATGCCTGCTGTTTAAGTTATCCAACCTACGGCATTTTGTTAGAGCAGCTAGAGCTTTGGAAGATACTGTTTTCCACATCATATTATTCCAGGTAGTAGGCAGTAAAATATCTACTGGACTGGGTACCACCAACTAAAGCAGTGACACAGAAATTTTTATGAATGCATTCTCTGGTGTGCCTAGCTGCACACTCGAGAACTCACAGCTTTGCCCACCAGCACGCATGAATACCCAGGGTGGAATGGTATGATAACTCTCGCAGTTAAAAAGGAAATCACTAACATCTTATAAGCACTAAATAGAGCCTTACTGGAAAGTTAGAGCTGTTTAGAGCTGTTTGTGACAAAATCTTGTGTAGCTTGGTCCTTGCCTTTTTTTTTTTTTTTTTTGACAGGCAGAGTTAGACAGTGAGAGAGAGTTATACACAGTGAGAGACAGAGAGAAAGATCTTCCTTCCGTTGGTTCACTCCCCTAATGGCCGCTATGGCTGGCGCTGCGCCCATCCAAAGCCAGGAGCCGGGTGCTTCCTCCTGGTCTCCCATGGGGTGCAGGGCCCAAGCACTTGGGCCATCCTCCGCTGCCCTCCTGGGCCAGTCCAGCAGAGAGCTGGACTGGAAGAGGAGCAACCGGGACAGAATCTGGCACCCCGACCGGGACTAGAACCTGGCACCCCAACCGGGACTAGAACCCAGGGTGCTGGCGCCGCAGGCAGCGGATTAGCCAAGTGAGCCATGGTACCGGCCCCTTGCTGCTTTCTTGACCACAAGGTCAAAAGTCACTGCAACAGACTAAATTTAAGACTTCCATAAAAACACTAGCTTTACTCAGTGTTCTGTAAATTGGCTATTTGGAGACCTGAGAACAATTTTGAGAACAATGTGAGGCAATATTTAATATACGCAATTATAATACAAAGAGAACTGTAATGGTTGTAGGTGACTGTTAGTAAAGTTTTTCTTTAAAGGCCCAAACAGTAAATATTTTAGGTTTTGTTTACCACAGAGTCTCTATCACAACTAATTAACTCTACCATTGTAGCATAAAAGAAACCAAAGAACAGTCGGAAAACAAATGAGCATACATTTCTATAAAACTTTATTTATAAAAACAAGTGGTGGGCTGGATTTGACCCATTTATGTCATTTGCTAACTTGCATTCTCCACTGGCTTCCAAGTTGCTGGGATGACCAGGTGTAGGTAAGTCAGCTCATTACATTGGCCCTCAATTCGTAATATAAATCATTTATAGAATTATAGAGCCTTAGTGGAACAGGGGATACTGGCATATATGAGAGTTCTTCAAAAAGTTTGTGGAAAATTGAATTAAGAGGCAAATTTATATATAAGCTTATTTTGGTGTGAAAATATATTTAAAACCAGAGTTTCTCATAACATGCATTTTGCATGAACATTTTGAAGATCCCTCATACATACTCACAGAGACAATAAACATTGACCTGCAAATATACATGCACATCTTTGATGTCTCTGCTCCATTTACTTTTTTTTTTTTTTTTTTGACAGGCAGAGTGGACAGTGAGAGAGAGAGACAGAGAGAAAGGTCTTCCTTTGCCGTTGGTTCACCCTCCAATGGCCGGCGTGCTGCGGCCGGCGCATCGTGCTGATCCGAAGCCAGGAGCCAGGTGCTTCTCCTGGTCTCCCATGTGGGTGCAGGGCCCAAGCACTTGGGCCATAGCAGAGAGCTGGCCTGGAAGAGGGGCAACCAGGACAGAATCCGGCGCCCCGACCAGGACTAGAACCCGGTGTGCCGGCACCGCAGGCGGAGGATTAGCCTATTGAGCCGCAGCTCCATTTACTTCTAAAGGTACCTTGTGAGTATGTAGTCAGAAAAGCATGGACTGAGTCATGGTTCTGTCACTTTCTAGCTTTGTGAACAAAGAGGAAAGAATTACTGCCTTTACACCTCTCTTTTATATATATATAAAATTAGGGGTTGGGTTGTTCACATGAAATTGTTCTAACTGCATGTGCAATTGGAATGATCAGATTTAGGTGGTTTCAAGTCATTTTTTGTATCAGACCAGTCATTCTTTTTTTTTTTTTAAGTATTTATTTATTTGAAAGTCAGAATTACACAGAGAGAAGACGAGGCAGGGAGAGAGAGTAGTCCTCCATCCGCTGGTTCACTCCCCAAGTGGCTGCAATGGCCAGAGCTGAGCCGATCCGAAGCCAGGAGTCAGGAGCCTCCTCCAGGCCTCCCACATGGGTGCAGGGGCCCAAGGACTTGGGCCATCCTCCCCTTCTTTCCCAGGCCATAGCAGGGAGCTGGATCAGAAGTGGAGCTGCCGGGATGTGAACCGGTGTCCATGTGAGATGTCAGCACTGCAGGCAGGAGCTTTACCCACTACACCACAGCGCTGGCCCCAAGACCAGTCATTCTTAACCAAGAGTGTCTTGTTGCCCCTCTTAATATGCTGGGATGCCCCAAATTCTCAGGAATGGCCCAAGGCAGGAAGTAGAATTACGACTTTCCTATATTTGACCTTATTGTGACTGCTTTCCCAAAAGGTCCTACAGAGTATCCTTTCTCTTTGGTCTGCTTTTGTCAACACTGGAACTCATACTTTATCTCTCATTTTCCTGGAGCTGGTTCATTGGAGTGTTATGGAAAATAAAGGGGTACCCATACCTAAGCTTAACATGAGAAAGGAAGAACAGTGCCAGAAAATTTAATGAAGAAAAAGTTGGTGCAAAAGAAGAGGAGGGCGGAGAGGAGAGGGGGGATTGGGCAGAGGAGGAAAGATAGGATGAAGAGGAAAAAAATATTATCCCATCACCTATCACTAGAAATTTCACAGATTATTTTACTCTTGTTGTCTATTCCTCACACCATGTAACTCAGGGACCTCTTTCTTATTAAAGCATCATGACATCTTCCTATTGTTCTTTCTTTTAGCACATGTCACCCACTTTCTACAAGAGAGTAATATCAATTTTTTATCATTTTACTATGCAGAAAAAATAATCTTTTTAAGCCATCTCCTTTCATAATATATCATAGCCACCATTTGTAAGTTAAGACACTCCTTTAGGTGTTTTCACTCTATCCCATTCAATCAGCAGCATTCACCCATCAAGAAAAAGAAGAAACATTTGAGCATATAGCCAGAAGAATTGAAAGTGACGATTCATACAGGCATATGTACTCCAATGTTCATAGCAGAATTATTAACTATAGCCAAAAGGTGTACATAAACCAAATGTCCATCAATGGATACAAACAAAATGTGGTATACGCATACAATGGAATGTTATTCGGCCTTTAAAAGGAAGGGCGTTCTCATACATGCTACAGCATGGATGAAACTTGAAGACATACTATTTAAGATAAGCCATATAAGAAAGGACAAACATGTCTTATTCCATTTACATAAAGTAGCTAGAGTAGTCAAATTCAGATGTGCAGAAAGTACAACAGTGGTTGTCAGGGGCTGGAGGGAAGGAAAGATAAGTTATTGCTTGATGGATAGAGTTTCAGTTCAGGAAGTCAGAAAAGTTTTGGAGACAGGTGGGAGTGATGAATGCATGAGAAAGTGAACATGTTTAATATGACTGAACCATGTACTTCAAAATGGCTAAATAGTGAATTTCATGGTATGTGTATCTACTACAATAAAAAAGAAAGAAGGCAGAAAAATGCACTTGGTTTTCGAAGGCCAAGGTTTTTGAATTCTAAGAACTGGGCTTTTAAGTCAAGGTGTAAAAAGTCCACATCATAAAAGGATTGAGAAAAATGTAAGACCCATTTTCCTTGGTTCAAATGATAATATGAACCCGTGGAGTGGAGAAGAAAGGAGAGTTAGAGAAGCAAAAACAGCATTGGTGGTAAATAAAAGGAGTCAAGCTAAGTAACAGGATCACAGGATCATACCTGCCTCTCCCCCTCACTTCATTTTTTTCAAAAGTAGAACAAAGGAAATCTGATCCAGCTATATCCTCCACCCCCACATCTCTACCCAGATACCAGGAAAGGCCAGTGAAACAGCAGGAGCCCAGAGTTCCCTTGTGTTGATCTGGTCAAGAGCAAAAGATAAACTATGTCTTCCGCACAGAGGGTAGGGGAGATTTGAGCAAATGGGTCTGGGTCATCTCAACAGAATTCCAGAATGCTCTAGTGACATGAAGTTCAGAGAAATGACTTCTCCTGCACCCCAGAGTGGCACTGATGCCCTTACTGCCCTTTTGATTTTCTAAGATGCAGACTGTCGCAGGAAAAAGGGCTGTTCAAGACTTTAAATTGTGCACAGAAATGGCATAGGGTGAGGTGACTTGCAGAAACCCTATGGTTTACATCTGTCCAACCCAGTAGCCAGCTAGCCACAGTGGCTATTTAAAGTATAAAGAAAATGAAATAAAATCAAACTCAGTTGCTTTGCTCACACTTCAAGTGCGGAGCAGCTATGTGTAGCTAGTGGCCACTCAATTAAACAATGAAGTTCTAGAATATTTCTAACACTGCAGAAAGCCATTGGACAGTGCTGGCTTAGGGGAAAAAAAGAGCTGCAATACCAATACATGTGGCTGGACAACCAAGAGTGACATTAAATAGACCAGAGTATGTCCCAACTCTAGCCACCACAGATGGAAAAGGACCCAGAGCCAAAATTCTCCAGCACTCTGATAGTTTTAAAAGCACCTAGAACTTAGACATAGCCCAGGAAAGTAAACAAAAAGACTCAGAGTAAACTAAAATTGTATTTTTTAGCACAGACACAACTCAGTTTCACAATAAAAAGTCAAATTTTAGTCAAGTTTCCCACATACATAAACTCTGTGGATTAAAATGTATCACATCACACATAAATCACACATTCTTGAGATGAAATGGGTCATACTATTGTGTAAAAGAAACTATAGCATCTGTAGAAAATGAAATTGTGTTCTCATCACCACCTGTATAAAATACCCAGTGCAGTGCCTAGTTTAACCGCCTAGTTTTCAGAAGGCACTTAAAACTGGTCGCTTCTGTAATTATTACTCCCTAAGCCCATCTTGTTAAAACAATTAAAATAAAAATATTTATCTGAGAAGAAGCAAAACTCTCATATCTAAAATGACAAGGCAGAAGGGAGCATTTAGCCTGGTAGTTCATACGTCCACATCCCACCTCAGAGTGTCTGGGACTGACTCCTGGCTTCAGCTCCTGACTTCAGCTTCCTGGGAATGCAGATCCTAGTGGCGCAATAATGGCTCCAGTAATTGGGTTCCTATCTCCCGCATGGAAGACCCGGATTGAGTTCTTGGCTCCCAGAAATGAGCCATTTGAAAGGCGAATCAGCAAACGGAACTCCTCTCTCTTTCTCTCTCTCATAAATAAAATAAGATAAAATTGCAAAGCTAACTTTGAGAATGAAAGTTGATAAGAGTCAACCAACATTGAAGTTTTCTAGTCCAAAAAACTCAGTTTCTGATGCAGCGGCCTCTGAGAAAGCTTTGTGAATTCCAAATTGTAGATTATATCAGGTTCTCGTCCCCACTGTCAGCAGCAGAATTGGCAACAGCTGTACTGTCAAATTCACACTAATCAGTTAGCAGTTGTCCAAATCAAATTGCAGCCAAGGTTGTTACAGTCACTGATAAAATAAGCAGTTGCTAAGAGGGGGTGGTGCAAAGCTGGTGAGATCGCACCAGCAGCTGGCACTTGGGGTATAAGATGCACAGAAACTAAGGGTCAGTTGAGACCCCTGAAACCTGTGCTTTTGCAGGCATTGATTTCACTAGCCTATCAGCCCCTCTGCCTCAAACTCTCCTGATGGCATAGGGATCTTAACTGCCTTTGGAACTGGCAGAGAAAGCAAAGGTAAATGAAGAGATAAGCTGCAGGGATATTATTCCTAATGTGCAGCCTCCATTTTCAGGGTGAGAGCGAGGCTTAGAAATAAATCCTAAACCTCTGAAATCGCTGGCAGGCTGTACTGGGGGGATTTAAAGCTAGGCTGGGAATTTGAGAGAAATAGAGCTGTTAAATTAGTGAGTGGGTACAACTTCTACAGATGTTATTGTAAGCTATGAGCTTCTGGCAAAGCTCAAGTTCTCCGCTGTCTCCAAGTGCTTCCCAGGCAGGCAACACTCACTGCCAGTCAGGTTTCCTGCCAAGGGTTCCTATGTGGGAGACAGAAAGATACAAAAACGCAACTGGACAGAGGAAAGAGGACACAATTCCAACTAGCCATTTCTTTCTTCCTGGTTACCAAGTCATAGCTGCTGAGTGTGGTTTTAAATTTAGCTTTTGTAGATCCACGTTCAGCATGGCATAAAGAGAAAAAGTGAACATCAATTAAACTTAAGAAATGTCTCTTTTCCCAGTAAGAATGTCAGCTTTGTACATGTTTAGTTCAGAATTTACTATTGGTAAATTTAAGTGTTCTATACTGCAAGGCAAAACAAAACAAAAAACAAACAAACAAAAAACTGGAACTGAGCTAGGTTAAATGAGTAAATCGCATATTAAGTTCACTCCTTATTGACAGGGGCTGAGCAAATACCTGAAAGACAGTGGTTGCTAAGGCCATGGGGTCAAATACATTGCATTGTTTTTCATTTATTTTGAGACAGAATGAAAGAGACACAGAGAGAGCCAGCATGCTCCCGTCTGCTGGTTCGACATTTCCCAAATACCTGCAACAGCCAATGCGGAGTAAGGTGGAAGCAGGGAGCGGGGGAACTCAACCCAGGGCTCCCCTATGGGTGGCAGTAACTCAGCTACTAAAAACCATCCTTGCTGCCTCCCAGGGTACCCATTAAAAGGAAGCAGAAATCAGGAACTAGGGCCAGAATCAAACCAGGCACTGTGCTATGGGGTGTGGGTGTCAGAAGCAGTGTTTCAATCACTACATCAGACACCTGCCTCTCGAATAAGTTTTCTAAAAGGAAAACTTCAGGGGCTGCCATTGTGATGCAGTGGGTTAAAGCCTCAGCTTGCAGCACTGGCATCCTGTATGGGTGCCAGGTCGAATCTGGACTGCTCTACTTCCAATCCAGCTCCCTGCTAATGCACCTGGGAAAGCAGCAGCAGATGGCCCAGGTCCTTGGGCCCCTGCATCCACGTGGGAGACCCGGAAGAAGCTCCTGGCTACTGAATTCAGTTCAGCTCATCTATGGCCATTGCAACCATTTAGGGAGTGAGCTAGTGGATGGAAGACTTCTTTATCTATCTCTACCTCTATCTGTAACTCTTGTCTTTCAAATAAATAAAAATAAATATTTTTTTTAAAGAAAGGAAAACTTCACAGAAATTTTTAATAATTACTTTTCAAAAACAGAGGAGGAGAGATCCACAAAGGCACTTCAAAACATTCATTGAAAAAACTGCATCAAAGATGTTTATTTTGGTGCAAAATGTTTTGAAATCTATGTGTATCTGTTTTCAAAAGACATCCTTTCCATGAACTCTTTGAAGATCTCTTGTAGAACTTTTAGGGCGCAGAAGAAGCTGTCCATGAAAGTAAAGGCAGCCATGGACTGGATTCTGTCTAATAAAATGAAGGAGAGAGCAGGACGTCAGAAGCAGTTCTCTGAGATTATTTAGGACCGTACAAACATCGCATGCAATCTACAGAGAGCTTACTAATGTGTTTCACACCCTTATTATGATTTTACACATGGGTAACTAGATGCTGAGGAAGGGGAAGTAGCAGACCAAGGGCACAGCAACTAAGCAGCAATGCTCGCATCTGAACACAGGTCTAGCTTCCAAGCTAAATTACAAATTTCAAAGAGGACTCATAGGGCACAGGCTATTTTCATTAGTAACTGAGACCAATTCACTCGAGAAACATTAAGTGAGTGTGTAGTATGGTGCTGACCACTTTGGGAAGACGGCCAGTACTGAATTTTGGAACAGTGATTTTGAAGATCCAGGACTTTTGTGAATGTTGTAGCAACTTGTCAGGCTCCATCTACTTCTGAGGCTGCTACCAATAAAAATAACAAGCAACGGGCCTGCGCCAAGGCTCACTTGGTTAATCCTCTACCTGCAGCGCTGGCATCCCATATGGGCGCCGGGTTCTAGTTCTGGTTGCTCCTCTTCCAGTCCAGCTCTCTGCTGTGGCCCGGGAAGGCAGTGGAGGATGGCCCAAGTGCTTGGGCCCTGCACCCACATGGGAGACCAGGAAGAGGCACCTGGCTCCTGGCCATTTGGGGAGTGAACCAACGGAAGGAAGACCTTTCTCTCTGTCTCTCTCTCTCTCTCTCTCACTGTCTATAACTCTACCTGTCAAATAAAAAAAAAAAAAAAAAAAAAAAAAGAAAGAAAGAAATAACAAGCACGTCTTCCCTTCTCTAACATCAGAAGCCCAAACAGGCTATTCCCCTTACTTTCCTTTCTTACATCATCTGGGGATGCAAAGGCATTAGCTTCTATATGTTATCTCATAGAAAGCAATGGAGAGTCCTCGTCTCCATTACCTATCACATCGGCCCCACCCTGCCTCACTCCCTGTCTGACTTTGGGGCTCACGCTAATCACTGCTAGACAGAATGGAGGCCCCATTCAGAGCACTTCTGCCATCTATCATTTATACTATGATAAAAAGGACCTGTTTAATTAGTAGTCAATTTCTTAATGACATATGTAGTTTCTTGTTTTTAAGCAATGTAAAATGCCAAGGAAAACAGCAGGTATAGACAGATTGAAAATTTCTTGTGTTATATTTATAACACAATATTATAAATGTCCAGAATAATTCTTATATTTTGAATTCTGACATGGCCTTTAAGTAAATTAAAATTGTTTTCTAAGTATTAATATTTTAAAGGGATTTCCTAAATAACATGTAATTAAAACAAAACCTCATACAAGAGTTCCCTTATGCTTTACCCTAAATTCTTTTTTTTTTTTAATATTTTATTTATTTATTTGAGAGGTAGAGTTACAGACAGTGAGAGGGAGACAGAGAGAGAGGTCTTCCATTTGCTGCTTCACTCCCCAAATGACCGCAATGGCCAGAGCTGGGCCGATCGGAAGCCAGGAGCCAGGTGCTTCTTCCTGGTCTCCCATGCATGTGCAGGGGCCCAAGGACTTGGGCCATCTTCTACTGCTTTGCTAGGCCATAGCAGAGAGCTGGATTGGAAGAGGAGCAGCCAGGACTAGAACCTGCACCCATGTGGGTTGCCGGTGCTGCAGGCAGAAGATTAACCTACTGTGCCACGGCGCCGGCCCCAACCCCTAAATTATTTCTAGGCCTATGTTTCTTCGGCAGAATGTTCTAGAATGGAAATGATGAATCAGTTCTTTCCATCCTTCCTTTCCTTCTTTTTTTCCGTCCTTTCACTTAATTGCAGAACACAGCAGACCCATGCTTATTTCTCTGGATCATTTCAGGTCTCAGGAATATCAGGTAATACCACAGCTAATTATATAACATTCATTCACACTGTTCAACCTCTGAAATAATGATTTTTCTCCACTTCTGTTATCTCTAAGTCTGTTTCTTTTTCCCATAGTATCGGTTGTAATGGTAAGACTTGTTTCTCCCTTACATTCCTGACTAATAATGTCTTAAAGTATATCACTTTTCATTTTAAATGCAGCTTAAGAAACAGGTTAGTAAATGCCTGCGTTTAACTGTAGTTTTTATATGCTATAATATTATATGCCATCCATTAGCAGTTTTATGGGTTTAGGAGAATAAAATAATCATTGATCTTTTTCATAAAAATGCTATTAAGAAAAACGGTGTAAACTTCAACTGATTACAATATTACTTAAGATGTTTTATTAAAATTTATTTTAAAGTAGTTTTTCTCATTAGGACTTGACAAATCTTGAGAGCGTGTCACTTAATCTCCTTTATGAGGATGTTTCGCATGCAAAGAAGAACCTGAGGCATATCTGCCACGCAAATTGCTTCTTGCACAATTCAAGGTAGGAAGAAAGAGGGGAAATCACAATCTTGTTTGTAGATTTAATTTTCTTTAAATCTTGATAACTGGAGAAAGGGGCAATTGCTAATTAAAATCTGAGGATTCTGCAAGAACCTCTTATGGTTACTTGATTATACAACCCCATAAAAGGAATTCAACAAGTTTGAAGAATGTTGGAATACGACAGGGGAATTGCAAAGGATTTACTGAGAAATGAAAAGTTATCATCACCGCTGCCTTCCCAACCATCCAAAGCAAGTACAGTACCATGGAAGATAGCTGTGTTCAATGAAATGAGAGTCACTCACATTATTCTGTCTATTCCTCAAAGAGCCGTGAGGCCGTCCCTAGCATTAACTCCGTTTTACAGATGAGGAAACAGGCATGGGGATGTGCTCCATGGAATGGCATTATCCACTCTATTTGTGACTTAAATGTGCAGGAAGTGCATCATCTGATTTAATTCCATATTGAACTTGGAAACACTGTTGTCTCAATAACAATAATATGAATATTAGTTCATAAAACATTATTTATATATTCATGCATATGTGTAACTTACACATGTAGTACTTAACCATGAGCAAGACAAACCAGGAAGGAAATAACAATGTTCTAGAAGAAAAACAGTCCATTTGGATAGCACTAGAAAGTGTTCTGCCTTGGTGTTTACTGTTTATGGACACACTGCGACCTTGGAACACTAAGAAGGGAGTCGTTATAGACTCACATACCCAGCGACTTCTAAGTGGGCTGACATCTAGAACATTGCTGAACTTGTCCAGGAAAGGTTGTCCAACCACATCCAAAAGTCATTTTACCAATCAAAGTGACACAATTGTCCATTCCAAGTCTATCATTAAAGAACACCATTTTTTAAGAGTTTCCATGTATATAAATGAGAAGTCCTAGCAAAGCAACTTTCAGCACAAAAAGATATTTAAAGCTCTAGCCTCTTTCACTGAAAGTTTTAAATAGCTCAAAGTACCAAATTTAATTAATTTATAATGAATACAAAACTGGATATTGTTCTTTTATCATAAATGCATGTCAGCTAAAAACAATGGGATAGGCTGGAATTTACTCTTTTCAACTTTTTGACTTTGTCCAAATAGGATACAATTCATTAAAGGGAATCTGTCTTTCAAATTAGTAATATTAAATTTAGTAATTAAATTGTTTTAATTGTATTAGTTTCTTGTGCCTGTATCCCTAAATTGTGAGCTTTATTCTTCATTTATTCATAGCATTTCACAGATATTTATGACTTGTCTACTATTTGCATCTTTGAGAGTATCTAGCATGGTATGGAGCACAATGAAGAAACAATTATTGATCCACGAATTAAATCAAAAGGCATTCAAGTTCCCTGTATCAAGACTGAGTTCCTTGAAGAAAAGGACTAGGTCATAGTCACTGTATTTCCCGTAAATAGAACCTGATGGGTAACAGACTGTTATTGAGTTAATGAATGAACAAAAACCTGCAGAGAAGTAGGGAGTTACCATGATTTGAAGGATATCATGAAATATAATTGCAATGAAAACAATCCACATTTTGAGGGCAAAAATGTGAATATAATATTGTATATGTTGAAACATAAATTTACAACCAAACCTTATTATGTCCTAAACACCTATTAGTTCAACAAAACTAGAATAACTATTGTCAAAGTTTACAGATTGTATTCAGTTCTTACTAGCTCATACCATTAATACTCAGTACCATTTGCTAGCAAACAAATTGACACACACGCACACACAAATGTCTTTTATTTCATAAAGTTAAATTGCACTTAATCCCTACTTTATCAAGAGCCAAAAATTTGTGAGAGCAAAGCTCACAATTATGAAACATACATTAATGATTTTAGTAGCAGAACCCCTTAGATCAGGAACTTGAACATCAATGTTTTATAGAAGGACAGTTCTTACAATGAATAGATATAAAATACAGGTTTTTATTAGAACAAGATTCTTTTTAGGGTATTCCATGTCCTATTTATTCTTCTACTTCACCTGTGCCAAAATACACATTGTCAATACCATTTCAGCATAATGACTACTGACCACCCACTATATGCAAACAAAACAGTAAACAGCTTCTATTAAAGCAGATTGATATACTAAGTATGGAATTAAATAGAGCATGGAATTAATTACCATTTTACAGTCAAACACCAAATTTTAGGTTTAAAGACCCAAAGATGTAAAAAGAAGAGCCCTGGAATTTCAAAAACAAAATATATGAGAAAGGTGACCAGAATAGAGGAATACAGGCAGAATATCAAGAATAACATATGGAGTCAACATTTCCAGAAATCTATAGAATTACATATTAAAAATAATTAAAGTTTATGTTTGGTTGATTTTAAATCCCCAGAATGATGTCAGGAGCCAAAACTCAATTTGGAATATTTTCATTGCTTCATGTGTGAGGATTTTTCTTCAGGTATTCTTTAAGGTTTACTTGGCTCTACTAACAGAAATGTTAAGAGCCCCTCCCTGCCAACAATGCTGTGACTGAGAAAGAATCTGTAAGTTCAGTCCCATTCACAGTAGCTACAAATAATTTTAAATATCTTGGAATAAATTTAACAGAAGAGGTGAGAGAGCTCTACAATGCAAATTAGAAAACATTAAAGAAAGAAATATAAAAAGACGCAAAAAAATGGAAAAATCTTTCATGTTTGTGGATTGGCAGAATTAATATCATCAAAATGTCCTTACTACCAAAAGCAATTTGCAGATTCAAAATACCAGCAACATTCTTCTCAGTCTTAGAAAAAACAATGCTAAAATTCATATAGAAACACAAGAGACCTTGAATCTCTAAAGCAATAGTAAACAGCAATAAAAAAGCCAGAGGCATCACAATACCAGATTTCAAGACATACAACAGGGCAGTTATAATGAAAACAGCCTGGTACTAGCACAAAAATAGACTTGTAGACCAATGGAATAGAATAGAATCCCCAGAATCAATGCATGGATCTACAACAAGCTAGCTTTTGACAAAGGGGATAAAATCAATTCCTGGAGAAAGGGCAGTCTTTTCAAAGAAATGGTGCTGGTCTCTGTGTGCAGAAATATGAAATAACACTCCTACCTTATACCTTACACAAACATCAAATAAAATTGGATCAAGGATCTAAATTTATGACCTGATATAATTAAATTACTAGAGGAGAACACCGGAGAAACTCCTGAAGACATGGCCATAGGCAAAGACTTCTTGGAAAAGACCACAGAAGCACAGGCAATCAAAGTAAAGATAGACAAATGGGATTATACCAAACTAAGAAGTTTGTACACTGCAAAGAAAACACTTCACAAAGTAAAGAGGCAGTCGAAAGAATGGAAGAAAATATTTGCAAACTGTGCATGTGGTAAACAATTAATATCCAGAATCTATAAAGAGCTCAAGAAACTCAATAACAAAAGAACAAACAATCCAGTTAAGAAATGGGCAAAGAACTTAAAAAGGCACTTTTCAAAAGATGGAATTCAAATGGCCAACAGACACAGGAAAAAATGCTCAGGATCACTAGCCATCAGGCAAATGCAAATAAAAACAATGAGGTTTCACTTCACCCCAGTTATAATGACTCTCAGAAAGAAAACAAACAAACAAAAAAACAATAAATACTGGCCAAGATGTAGGGAAGAAAGTTTCCTAATCCGCTGTTGGTGGGAATCCCAAACTAGTACAGTCATTGTAAAGGCCAATATTTTTTGTCCTCTACAATGGAGACTCCTCAGAAATTTGAAAATATACCTTCTATATGACTCAGCCATCACACTCCTTAGAATCTACCCAAGGCACCAAGGCACAGTGGGTTAAAGCCCTGGCCTGAAGTGCCATATGGGCGCCGGTTCTAGTCCCAGCTGCTCCTCTTCCCATCCAGCTCTCTGCTATGGCCTAGGATAGCAGAAGAAGATGGCCAAATTCCTTGGGCCCCTGCACCCATGTGGGAGACCTGGAAGAAGCTGCTGGCTCCTGGCTTCGGATCAGCTCAGGTCCGGCCATTGCAGCCATCTGGCGAAATGAACCAGCGGATGGAAGACCTCTCTTTCTGTCTCTACCTCTCTGTAACTCTGTCTTTCAAATAAATAAAATAAGTCTTTAAAAAATAAAAAAAAAAATTACTCAAGGGGAATGAAATCAGCACATAAAAGCGTGATCTGTACTCCATGTTTATTGCAGCGAAATTCAAATTAGCTAAGTTATGGAATAAACCCAGATTGCCATCAAATAATGACAGGATAAAGAAACTGTGGTATATAACTAGGGGATATTATTCAGACTTATAAAAGAATGAAATCTGTCTTTTGCAACAAAATGGATGCAACTGGAACCATTATATTAGTGAAATAAACCAGTCCACAAAAGAAAAATATTATATGTTTTCCCTGATCTGTGTAACTAACAGACTGCCAAAAATGTAATGTATATATGCAAAATTCACATTTTGAGAGTCAATGATTATTTACAGCCCTTTCCTCTACTGTTATGTAACAGTGCTTTTTTTTCTTAGTATTTGTTTAATTCTTTACTTAGTGGAGGGTTAATCTTCTGATTATAAAACAAACTGAAAGCATGTCATCGTAAAAATTAAAAGAAAAAATAAGAAAAGGAGAGGAGAGAGTGTAGGAGCATAGGCGGGAGAGAGGTTAGGGTGGGAAGTATCACTTTGCTCCTAAATCTGTATACATGAAATCTGTTCACATTACATAAGTGAAAAATTGTTATAAACAAACAAAAAAAAAAAGAAAGCAACAACTCCTCAACTAGTTAGAAACAGGCAGCTTGATACACAGTTGATAAAGAAATGTGTGTCTTCATTTTTTTCTTTATTAGGCAAAAAAGATTTTAAAACATGAATTTTTTTAAAAAATCCTACAAGAAGCTTTTAGGCATCAGCAAATGTTATACAATATAGGAAAACACATATGAGTATCAAGCTTTCTGAGGAGTCCTGAGGGTATCAAGAGCTATGAAAACTATATGCTCACTGTCACAGGTACCCGACACTCTTCCATAAAGCTAGAAATAAACATTTGGAACACAAGGTGTTGAGCTTGTCCTCTTAATTTTGGTCTAAGAGTTTCAGAGATGAGTGTATTTGTCTTTTAACAGAGTGTAAGTTGTTATGTAACGTATAAAGGACCTAATTTGAAGTTCCTGGTGTTGTTGATGGGCCTGCTCTTTTATTTTTTTAAGGAGTTTGTGAGCTCTTACATCTTTATTTTTCCAGAAATAAGTTTTGCAGACTCTTACAATTATCATATAAAGGGAAGTCTTAAAAAAAGAACAAAAAGGGGACTAAAAATTGTGGGACTAAGGGCATCTAAAATATTATCTCATTTTTATATTCTGTCCTTGTAATTGTCACTATTTTATTCAGCTACAACTGAATATATTCAGTTGTGTGGTAGAAATGTTTCTATTTAGGCTAAAATACACAGCAGTCCAGATTGTTGGTGTTGGATCTGATGGTGCTTGGGGTGGTCAGGATGAATGGTTCCTCCAAGTCACTGCTGAAACTACTTAGAATAATGGCATTCATATGCAAGTTGAATGAACAGTCAAGTCCAGCCAACCAACTTCAAATTGAAATTGGACTTTTTAACCTCATTTGGCAGGTCTACGATAGATATACTACAGAGAGCTCAATGATCCTTGCTTCTAAAATCAAAATCTTCCTGAAACTCAGAACCCAGAGCTTATCTAAAAACTATAGCAATTCCCTAAAAGATAAAGGCCTTCAATAGAAAATTAAGTAGCAACTTGACATTTTAAATTTGCTGGCTGGATCCACTTCTTTTAATGCAGTATAAATAACGCTGACCATTTCTGATAAATAATCAAAGGACCAGTGCTTGAATAGTGATTGTTCCCCAAGAATATAAAATAAAATTCCTCTATGCTATGGTATTAATATAATATTTAATGAAACACCAAAATTTAACTAACCACTTTTACCTTCACCAAATGTATAAGTGTTTAAAGTAACTGACAATATCTTTTATAAGAAAGTCTAAATTTATTTTAGGAAAGGTGTGCTAAGCTTGGTCAATATGTAAGCTGAGCCGGCGCCTTGGCTCACTAGGCTAATCCTCCACCTTGTGGCGCCAGCACAAGGGGTTCTAGTCCCGGTCGGGGCGCTGGATTCTGTCCCGGTTGCCCCTCTTCCAGGCAGGCTCTCTGCTGTGGCCCGGGAGTGCAGTGGAGGATGGCCCAAGTGCTTGGGCCCTGCACCCGCATGGGAGACCAGGAGAAGCACCTGGCTCCTTGCTTCGGATCAGCGCAGTGCGCCGGCCGCAGCGTGCTGGCCGCGGTGGCCATTGGAGGGTGAACCAATGGCAAAAAGGAAGACCTTTCTCTCTGTCTCTTTCTCTCACTGTCCACTCTGCCTGTCAAAAAAAAAAAAAAAAAAAAAGTAAGCTTGGTCAATATGTAAGCTGAATAGCTTTGCAAACACTTTTATTTTTGTAAAGACTTATTTACTTATTTGAAAGTAAGAGTTACAGGGAGAAAGGGAGACAGAGAGATTTTCTGTCTACCGGTTCACTCTGCAGATGGTTGCAACGCTGAATCGGGCAGCCAGGAGCTTCATTTGAGTCTCCCACATGGCTGTTAGGGCCCCAAACTCTTCGGCCATCTTTTGCTGCTTTTCCAGGCTATTAGTAGAGAGATAGACAGGAAATATAGACGCTGGGATATGAACTGGTACCCACAAGGGATGCTGGTGTCATAGATGGTGGCTTCACCCACTGTGCCACAAGCCAGTCCCTGCAAACACTTCTAAACTGAAGGTTACAAGTATTAGTACATTAACATTTACCTGGATATTATTATTTGTAAGTCTACTGTACATCCTTCTAGCAAGCCATATCATGTTTGTGACACAGTGACCCCAGAGCTGGTTCATGTTGGTTAAACCAGCGTCTGAAGCTGTCATATGTAAGCATTAACATCAGTGTGGTACTAAACTAACAGCACATTATAGGTGGTACATGTTGTAATTAACTATTTTGCTGAAGATATTTCCAATAAATAACACTTGAAAAGCTTTTCTTTATAGATTTCACTGAACTCTTTTACTTAGTGTAGGGTTAACTTTATGATCATTAAGTAAACTAAAATTAAATCTTCATAAAAATTAAAAGTGGGAATGGGAGAAGAGAGGAGGCAGAAGGGTTGGAATCTGGGCAGGGCAAAGGGTAGGGTGGGAAGTTCCTAAATCTGTATATATAAAATACATGAAACTTGTATAACTCAAATTAAAAAAAAAACTCCAAAAGCTATTTAAAAATGAAAGAATATAGATTAATATACTAAAAGCAATGCACTGATATCCCAAGTATTAACATCACTTTATTTTTGTTCCACGTATTTATTTTTTAAAAATAACTTTTTGGGGCCGGTACTGTGGCATAGTAGGCTAAGCCTCCGACTGTGGCGCTGGCTTCCCATATAGGTGCCAGTTTGTGTCCTGGATGCTCCTCTTCCAATCCAGCTCTCTGCTTGTGGCCTGGGAAAGCAGCAGAGGATGGCCCAAGTGCTTGGGTCCCTGCACTCGCATGGGAAACTTGGAAGAAGCTCCTGGCTTCTGGCTTCAGGTAGAGCTCAGCTCCAGTCACCGTGGACATTTAGGGAATGAAGCAGCAAATGGAAGACCTTTCCCTCTGTTTCTCCCTTTCTCTATCTGTAACTCTATCCCTCAAATAAATAAATAAGATCTTTAAAAAAATGCCAAATTACAGAAATGCTGAAGCTTTCTTTGTTTCCCTTACCAATTCTGTTATCTTGCACTCATTCCTCAGAACCATCTCTGAGTCAGGATTTATTATATGGTTTTCCAATCTGTGTTGTTAGGTATTTTAAAACAATTGCAATCTCTGTCTCTTTTTCACTGCCATGGGATTTTAAAATACATAAATAAATACACAAGCAGGTATATATCTATGTGTATATATATATATATACAATCTATAATTTTATATACATTTTATGACTTGTGGTTCCTTTCCATCTAACACTATGCTTTTGTAATATTTTGAGTAAAAATAATTCTTTCATTTCAAATCTTTCTTAAAAGCATTTTAAAAGATTTTCCCATTGAATAATTGAAAAAAAATTGTCAATTAAAACAAAATGAAGTTTAAACTTTAAAAAAGTTATTTATTTGAGAGGCAAAGAGAGACCAACAGAGTTGCCACCCCTGGTTCACACCCCAAACACCTGCAATGGGTGGACTGGGCTGGGCTGAACTATATAAGCAAACACCACTGCCTTGCAGGATCTGCATTGAAGGAAGCTGGAATTGGGAACTGGAGCCATGGATTGAATCCCAGAACGTGGGAGTCCAAATCTTACAAGCTAGGCCAAATGCCAACCAGCAAAATGAACATTTTTGAATCAAGTCTCTTGTTACACATATGCAAAGTTTGTCTACATACTTGTGTTCATTATTTTAAACCATGATTGATCTATGAAAAACATCCACATATGCATCTATGTATATATTCATACCTATGTTTATATGAGGATACTTCAAAAAGTTCATGGACAATGGAATTAAAAGTTCAATATATTTTGGGGCAAAAAATGTTGAAATCCATGCATAGATTTCTTATAATACATTTTTTTTGTTGCAGTTTCTGAAGATACCTCATATGCAAGTATTTGAAAACTTTTTGTGCCAAAACATTTTCCTTAAAAATTATTTAATTTAAAAGGCAGAGAAAAAAGACAGACACATCTCTCATGAGTGGGTTCACTCCCCAAATACCCATGAGCCAGAAACTCAATCTGTCGCTCCCCCTCTTCGTGGAGGAACGACACTAAACCCTGCCTAGGCTTCATATCCGAGTCAAGGCACCATTATGTCGCTCCCCCTCTTCATGGAGGAACGACACAGGACCCTGCACTGTTCTTTCATCTGCTCGGCCCTCCCCGGGTTTGCTGCTGGTTCTTCCCGGGTTGGCTACCGTCCCTTCCACCTCCGTGGAAGGGCGGTTCCCCCTAGCCACTTTCCCCACTTCCGCGGGGGAGTGGCACACCGCCGGCCGGCTCTCTCGGGGGCTGCACAGGTGTTCCCTCAGATGTTCCCCTTAGATGTTCCTCGTGCATGTTGTCTCTCTCCTCCTTTATAGTCCTCTTCCACCAATCCCAACTCTGCTACCCACATGCCGAGTACGCTGCTCTCCTCCAATCAGGAGTAGGTCCTACAGTTTATTGGTTGAACTGGAGGCAGCTGCGTAGAAGCTGTTTCTCCCTTCTCAGCGCCATATTGTGGGAGAGCAGATGCATAGAATAAGTCTTAATTCCAGTAACTTAGTCTAGTCCGAGTTGCTCCCCACATCAATCAAGGTCTCTATGGAGGTGGCAGGGTCCCAACAACTTGACCCATCAACAGCTGCCTCCCAGAGTGCATGCTAATGGGAAAATGGAATTGAAAGTACAGATAGGAAACAATCCAGCCACTCTGATAGAGGATGCAGGCATCCCAAGCAGCATCTTACCCACTGCACCAAATGGCTCTCCAACCTTATCTTTACTTCTGCTTTCCAGGAGCTTTTTGAAGGCCACTCATACATATTTCCCATTCTCTCAATTTCTAATTTTTTGTTCTGATTTTATGTCAGTAGAACTGAAAAACAGTTAGCTCAAAATCATTCTTTATTCCTCTGCCTCATTGCAAACAAGGATTTTAAATCCCGATTATGCCAACAGAAACTTTTAAGTACTATAAGAGCTAATTACATTTGATTTTGATTTTTTATTTGACTCTGATTTTTTATTTTCAATTAAATGAGTAAGGGTGAGTGTTTAGTGCCACCACCTGGGATGCGTTCATCAGTGCTTAGAATCCAGTTTTACCTCCACTTCTGATTTAGCTTCCTGCTAATGCCCACACGGGGGGCAGCAGATGATGCTCTAGCACTTGGGTCTCTGCCACCATGTGGAACACTTGAATTCAGCTCCCGGTTCCTGGCTTCGGCCTGGCCCAGCCCTGGCTATTGTGGGCATTTGGGGAATGAACCAGCTAATGAAAGAGCTGTTTGTCTATCTCTCTGCCTTCTGATAAAATGGAAATAAATAACTTTTTAAAGAAAAAATAATACCACTAAAATATTTGAAATACATATAATTTTATTCCTAAAGCCAGTCATATGCAAATATCACGTAACTGAGTCTACAAATATATATGGGCTGGCGTGTGATGTGGTGTGTAAACAGCCACTTGGGATACCAACATCCCATTAGCTGAGTACCAGTCCCAGTCCTGGCTGCACCAACTCCACTCCAGCTTCCTGCTAATGTGCTGAGAAGGCAGCTCAAGGTGACCCAAGTGCTTGTGCCCTTGCCACCCACATGGGAGACTATGATGGAGTTCCAGGCTCCTGGCTTCAGGTGGTCCACACCAGGCTGGGAACCAGTGGATGAAAAATCTCCCTCTCTCTCTCATCTCCCTCTGTCTCTCTCTGTCTATTTGGGAGGTAGAGTTACAGACACAGAGGGAGTGAGGAAGACACAGAGAAAGGCCTTCCATCTACTGGTTCACTCCTCAAATGGCTGTAATGGTTGGAGCTGAGCTGATCCAAAGCCAGGAGCCAGGAGCCTCCTCTGGGTCTCCTACATGGGTACAGGGGCCCAAGTACTTGGGCCATCTTCTACTGCTTTCCCAGGCCATTAGCAGAGAGCTGGACAGGAAGAGGTGCAGCCGGGACTTCAACTGGCACCCACATGGGATGCTGGTGCCACAGGCAGAGGCTTAGCCTACTGTGCCACCATGCTGACCTCTAGGTATACAGATGTTCTAAAGAACAAAGATATGTGTTGGTAAAATATTATTCTTCTGAATGAGCTCCTCAAAGAAGCTGTTTTCATGATACCCCCAATCTATTGCACAAGTGGACTTTCATTTCTTCTAGCTTTAAATGTGTTACATCCCTAAAGGGGTCTGGAATAACTGTATTCTACTAGCAATAGACTTTTTTTATTGTTTGCATGTTCTTCATCAAATCTGTAATTATACTGTTTTCGTCATCAGTTAAACTACTGATAGGGAAAAAATTAACTTGGGTGTAGGTACCAAAAGAACAAAGTTTGTTAGCTCTCTATATAATCACTTAAAATATTTATTTTCTGTAGTAGGCATTTGGAGTAGCAGTTACAACACCATTTGGGATTGCCACATCCTGTAGGTCAGTGCCTGGGTTCCAGCCCCAGCTCTGCTCCTGATTCCAGCTTCCTGCTAATATGCACCCTTAGAAGCAGCATATGATATCTCAAGTAGTTGTGTGCATGCTACCCAGGGGAGACCTGGACTGAGTTCCTTCCTCCTGACTTTGGCTTGTCCCAGTCCTGGCTGTTGCAGGCATTTGGGGAGTGATCCAGCAGGTGGGAAATTTCTTTCTGTCTGTCTCTCTATCCACTTCTTTGCATCTCAAATAACAATAAATTAATATATGTGTATGTTTTTATACATGTATATATGTGTGTACATTTATTCTATATTTCTATTTTTAGTTCAATAAAATCTCCTCACAAGGTTATTGAAACAAGTTCCATTTTAAAGTGCTCAAGAAAGGAAGTTCTACTAATTTTATTTCATTATTTGTCTACTGAGTTTGCCTCCTTACTATATGTTGAAACTCAAGATAAAATATAGGATCAGGTTTTATGTTTCAGAGAAAGAAAATAAAAATCACCTTACTTTTTATTCTTCTACCGTCGATTAATGAGCCTGAGAGAGAGCCATTTGCCATTGCTACACCTCTCTGGATAAGGGAAATTGGGTAGAACTAAGGAATTTTGGGTCAAAAATGTATTTGTGGCTCTCAACCATATATTGCGCCAGTTAACTAAGTCCCTTTCACTTTCTACATATAGATGAAACTTTGAAATCTATGTATTTAACAAAGCAGTGCTTCTTCAATTTCCTTTGCAGAAGGACCAGCACTAACCCAGAACAGTCTTAGACAGACATTTTACAAAATATAATAAGAATGAATCGTCAGGAAAGAAAAAGACATTCAAAATACAGCCACAATCCTTTACTGGCTTCCAAAGATGTTAAAATTACTCTCTCAAATTGCTTTAAAAAATTCCAAATGCTCAGTCTCAATTTCTGTATTTATCTCACTGCAGACCTGTATGTGGTTCTTGGACCAGTATGGGTCTGTAAACCATGCTTTGAGAGGGACTGAGTCATGAAGCAAATATACTTGCTGGCAGAAAAGCTCATTCCTTTGACTAACGGTAATGAGAAATGGCATTGACCTTGCTCTTTACATCTTCATTGGAGAGAGAGAGGTGCACAGGAGACAAATTCCCTCTGATGATAATCTGAAGCTATTCTTTAATCTGTACATAGCTGTGAAAATAGATGTTCTTGCCAATTTTGGCCACAGAATGGAAAGTAGGGTCTCTTAACACTTAAAGGGCAAAGAATGCACCTAGGCGAGGTAGTGGGGAATTTTATTAAGGTTTCAATATCAGAAACACTGAGTTCATAGTCATCCTCAATGTCTGCATTTACTGCAGCACTTTCAATCTTTAACATCTTTATCTACTGGAATGAGGTTATTACAATTATTATAGTTCCACATATGACAACATGCAGATTAGGGATTTTGTTTTAGGACATGGATAAAATATTAAACATAGAACTCAAATCTTTCAGGCTGTAAGTTTTGTGTAGTTTGCTTTTATGTGTGTCCTCTATGACAGACTGGTCTTGAGTATTAAAAAACCTAAACAGTTACTTGGATAGGACCGCATTTTTGCATTTGTTACCACTGAAAGTAATTTATTCCCCTGATAACAACTGCCCCTCTCCTTTTACAATGTAAAATCTTGTGTGGGTGGCAGAACATACAGTGCTCTGGTGCCCCAGATAGCCAATCATAGCCAGAATCATGCTCAGGAAATACAGTGAAGTCTTCTGGGGGATTCCAGATTATTTAGTTAATTAGTTATTATAGATTATCAAGATTCTAGAAGCCATAAACATTTGTAAACAAGATCATCTAGCTATGTTACAAACTAAAGTGCACTGGGCTTGGATCAACTAGCTTCAAATGTAGTCACGACTCAGTGATTCCCTACTGGAATCATTTAGGGCAAACGATTTGATGTCTCAGAATTCACATTCCTTGCCTGTATCACTCTGATAATACTTACAATTTTCTATGAAATAATGGGTGCAAAAGTACATTAGTTATAGTCTTTATTATCTAATTACTGAGCAACTTTTCTTAATAAAAAAGGAATATCTCTGTATTATCTTCTTCCTTAGCTCAAGGACCCAAAATGGCTTCAATACAGAGCTTCCTTAGAGTGTAAGTGACTTGTAATATAGTCTCTCACACAGAAGTAGACATATTTACTATCACTGGAGATGGTCTGGAAGAAAGCTGGATTACCAGTTGTCAGAAACACTGTAGAAGAGATTCCAGCAAGTGTTTGAAGGTAGATCAGATGACTTTAAAATTCTTCTTCTTGCAAAGGTTGTCATAACAACATGACAAACTGGGTGAGTTACAGAGTAGAAATTTATTGTCTCATAATTCTGGAGGCTAGAAGTCCAAATTCAAGTTGTCCACGAGGTTGGTTCTTCCTGAGGGCTGTGAGGGAAGACAGTTCAACGTCTCTCTCCTGGGCCTGCAGAGGGATTCTCCCCTATGTTTCTGTCTCTTCATGTCACCAGTCGTAACGGACCAAGGCCCATCCTAACAACCTCATCTTAAGTAAAGACATCTTCAATTAGCCTATTTCCAAATAAGGTCACTTTCTAATTCCCTGGGATGTAGGGCTTCAATATATCAATGTTTGAAAGATAACAATTCAACTCCTAACACTAAGATTCAATGATTAGCATTAGTAAAAGTAATAGAAGTAATAGAAGTCAAGAATCTCAGTGTTTTCTTACCTTTGTCACTTGATAACCCTTAATTTGGAACTCACTTAATCATTCTAGGTTTATCTGTAAAAATAATGGACTCTTAAAAGTTCCTATCATTTATGAAATGTCTATATCAAAGTGTGGATCAGAGATCTCCAAAATGGTTATTAGAATTACTAAATGAGTATGAGCTTAGCTAAGTTTTTATTCAGATTTCCTTATTTGGCCAAAATCACAATTAGTAAGAAAGTTATAGTAGGAAATAGATCAAATATATCCTTTGCAAAGTCTCTTCTCTTTATGATTAGATCATATAAACAAACATACATGCACACACATATTTATAAAATGTTTATGATGCTTCCATCTTGGGTGAGAATAATAAATAACATATTTACATATCAAAATACCTTTGGGCACATGGATAGAAGCAATTTATCACATTGGTTGCCATTTGAGATATGAGAATCAGTGGTAGGGGGAGTAGAGTAAGGACAGTTGGTTTCATCAGATTTTGAACCACAGGAAAATGTGTTATCTATGCAAACAGTAAACAAGTCACTAAAAAGAATAATATTCACTTCTTGTACATTTGTTTAGCTTATTTTCATGCCTGGAAAGTATATATTTAACTCATTTAGCCTTTGCGGTCATTATAATGAGTTGGCTTGACTTTTGCAAACGTTTGGTTTCACGGGAAGCTGCAGGGCTCAGAAAACATGCTTAGATATTTGTTTCAGTGAGGAACATACAATGGCAGAAGACTTCATAAGCAGATGGTTCTGAAGAGGATTCTGTTACACAAATGTGACACAGTTAATGCACAGACACTAAAGAGCAATCTGCTACATCCGTCTTGAAAGGAGAAGGAACTGAGCATCAATACCATATTGACTGTGGCAGATTCACCTGAAAAGTTCCCACCCTCCATCAGTTGTGACAGGTTTCTTTTCCTATCCATAATTTCCGCCTTACTGCCTGCCTATTACAGTGAAAGAAGCAATTGCCAAAAAAACTTGGTAAGAGCAGTTATTAATGTGTATACTGAATTTAATTAATATCTCTTTAAACAAAACAAATGGAAGTGTACTTAACCACTATTTCTAGAACTCTAATCACTGGCTGACAGATGAAGGCATCTTCATAACTAGAGCAAGTAACAAAAAAAAGAGACACAGAGAAAAGTAATGTTCGGGGCCAGCACTGTGGCACAGCAGGTTAATGCCCTGGCCTGAAGCACTGGCATCCCATATGGGTGCCGGTTTGAAACCAGCTGCTCCTCTTCTAATACAGCTCTCTGCTATGGCCTGGGAAAAGAGTAGAAGATGGCCCAAGTTTTAGGCCCCTGCACCCATGTGGGAGACCTGGAAGAAGATCCTGGCCCCTGGCTTTGGATTGGTACTCCGGCCGTTGCGGACAACTGGGGAGTGAACTATCGGATTGAAGACCTGTCTCTCTCTGCCTCTCCTTCTCTCTGTGTAATTCTGACTTTCAAATAAATAAATAAATCTTAAAAAAAAAAAAAAGAAAAGTGATATGATGTGATATTCAAGAATAATTCCTTAAGGAAAGGAGACAAAGCATGCAAATAAATACAATGGGATAAGTTGAGTATTTCTTATCTGAAATGCCTAGGATTAAAAATATTTCAGAGTTGGGGTATTTTTGGATTTTGGAATATTTGCATATATACATAAAGAAACTTCTTTGGAATGGGAATCAAAATCTAAACACAAAATTCATTTATGTCTCATATGCTCTTTTTTAGACTTATTTATTTATTTGAAAGGCAGTTACAGAGAAGCAAAGGCAGAAGAGAGATAGAGAGAGAGAGAAAGAAAGAGAGAGAGAGAGATCTTCCATCTACTGGTTCACTCCCCAGACATCCACGCTGGCCAGAGCTGTGCTGATCTGAATTCAGGAGCCAGGAGCTTCTTCCAGGTCTCCCATGCGAGTGCAGGGGCCCGAGGACTTGGGTCAGCTTCCACTGCTTTCCAAGTCATAGTAGAGAGCTGGATCAGAGATGGAGCAGCCGGGACTTGAACTGGTGCACATATGGGATGCCGGCACTGCGCTGTGGGATGCTACTACACCACAGCACTGGCCCCTGTCTCATATACTCTTATACATATAGCCTGAACATAATTTTATGCAGCATTTTTAGTGCACCTGCATTTTGATTGTGACCAATCACATAAGCAAGGTATAGAATTTTCCACTTGTGTAATCATGGAAGTGCTCACCAGGTTTTAGAATTTGGAGCATTTCGGATTTCAGACTTTTGGATTATCATGATCAGCCCATATTTTCATTCCAAAGAAGTCCAAAAAGATAGGAAACAAAGACTCAGAAAAACATTTATTTATATATATATACACACACACACACACACATACACACTTTGAGTTTTATATTTTTCTCTTTAATACTCTTAGGGCACATTAAAGCTAAAATTTTGGGCAGGTGCTGTGGTGTAATAGGTTAAGCCTCCCTTTGCAGTGCCAGTATCCCATGTGGGCAGCAGTTCAAGTCCCAGTCACTTTGCTTCTGATCAGCTTGCTGTTGGTAGCCTGGGAAAGTAGTGGCCAAAGTGCTTGGGCCCCTGCATCTGCATGGGTGATCTCCAGGAAACTCCTGGTCCCTGGCTCGGATTGGCTCAGTTCCAGTCATTGCAGCCATTTGGGCATGGAAGCAGATGGAAGACCTCTCTTTGTCTCTACTTCTCTTGTCCATGCCTCTATCTCTCAAATAAATAAATTTTTGGAAAAAAAAAAGTGCTAAAGTTTTAGAATAACACATATATGTTAAGCCCGCTTATTGCTGTCCTTTTAGAGTAGCAAAATGCCTCACCAATATTTTAACATTATAACAACCTTCTGGATTCAACTGAATATTACAAAGGACTGCTTTTAGAGTCTATTACAGAGGCGATCACTGTGATTTTATATTATGATCCTTTAAATAAGAGTGAACAAATACACATGAGCCAATATAACATGATGGTTAGAAATTAAGGGGATGATTTGATGCTATGCTTGCTTATGCTTCTTAACAATTACTTAAATTAGTAATTTTGGTTAGATGAATGTGATCTAATATCAGTACAAGAAAATTCAAGGGCTCATTTTTTTTATTTATTTGACAGAGTTAGATAGCGAGAGAGAGAGACAGAGAGAAAGGTCTTCCTTCTGTTGGTTCACCCCCCAAATGGCCACCATGGCCAGGGCTATGCCAATCTGAAGCCAGGAGCCAGGTACTTCTTCCTGGTCTCTGACACGGGTGTAGGGTCCCAAGCACTTGGGCCATCCTCCACTACCTTCCCGGGCCACAGCAGAGAGCTGGACTGGAAGAGGAGCAACCAGGACTAGAACCTGGTGCCCATATGGGATGCTGGCGCCACAGGTGGAGGATTAACCAAGTGAGCCACGGGGCTGGCCCCTGAGGGCTCATATTTTTTTTTTTCTTACTGTGGCATTTTTATCTGTTATGTTTCTAATGGTATGACTGTTATGACTATTTCTTTTAATTGCCTCTCATGAGTTTTTGCTGTTACCTCTCTATCCATCCATCTATTTCATTCATTCAAGAAAGGCATCATGAATCATTGCTATGTTCTAGATGCTGTACAAGGATGCCGTAACAAAGCAGACACATGTGAACTTGATGTCAGATCCCAAATCAAAATTCAACCTTCACCATATTGCTTTCCTTGGCCTGGCCACTTCCAAGTGCTCTCTCTCCTTCCCTTAAACTCAAGAATACTTACTTCCAAAGAACTTTATTCAAGCCCTTAATTACAGTTCATTATAGAATGCTGTAACTACTTTACCCCCATGCTTTTAACAAATGAAGAAAGCTCTATAGAGAGGGTTCCTGCTTGCATGTTGTTTACTACTGTTTAATCTAGTGTTTTAACATCCAGATACTTCACCAGTACCTGAGAGAAGATAGGACAATCAACTGTATCACTTCCACAGGTGTAACAATCATTGCTCCTTCTGGTTTTCTTCCTCTTGCTTCTCTTTTCTTCTTCTATTATTACTATTATTATTATTATTGTTTTATTATTGTTGTTGCTATTGGAATTCTATTGTCTGCTATAAGCAGACATACAGTTGGTGCCTCATATATGGTAAGTAACACATTTATTACCTTTGCTCTCTCATTACACTTTTGATTGTATTTTCTAGTATTCTGCCTACAGCAGATACTTTGGGATGGAGTCACATTCAGCAGACACATTTTCTTCAATATATGGAATTATTTACTAAGACTCAAAAAGTCTTGTGCAGTGAAGAAATCATTGAATAAATAAATGAATGAAAAACACATTCATCTATTTTTCTCAACAATACATTTGAGATCATGGCATACTTATAAAAGCTTAGAAAATCACCAAGGAAATTTTTAGCCTTGACCTAGTTGGAATGCAAGTCATAATGCCAGATATGTGGCATACGGTAAGCATTAGTAAGTGGCAGCCATAACTAAAGTAATGGTCACCTTACAAGTGTGGCTCATACTGTTTCTGAGAAGGAGAGCACAACCACACAGGATCATGCCTGAGGTACACACAGCTGCACTTACAGCTACTTCCAACTTCCCCCTTTGTCTTCTCTAAAGAACCACCACACAAACACCAGAAAGTAACTTCCATAAATGTAAGAATTTGGTTTGTTAGTTTTACTACAGAATTCTAAGGGCCTAGTTCATCCTGCATCCTCAATAAATACTTGTTTAATAAATGAAGAAAGCTGGGAGTTTGGATTGGAGGAAGGTGGTGGGCAGGAAGAAGCATCATGTACCCAAATCTGTATATATTAAATGCATGAAGTTGTATTCCTAAACAAAGTAAATAAAAATAAAAATAAATAAATGAAGAAACGTTCTCTAGGAGTATAACAATCGTTCAATTTATTTCATCTTTCTCCTAGTTTCCCCCACTTCCATATACATTTATAAAAAAATCTCAGGTCCAGAACTGACTCAGGGTCCACATTTTCACAGGATCCCCTGTGATTCAAATGAGAAGCACTGATATAAATAACAAAAACTTCCACTTCCCTACTCCTAACATGATTTAAAAAAATTGTCGTTCAGAACCCAAACTACTATGAGTTCTAGTTTCTAGCACTTTGTGCTTTTGAGAAATAGAATACAGAAACAAATAGAGTGAGTCAGGTGCTAGGATTTGAAGTCCCTCTCTGTCAGTATCTCTCTCTCATCTATCTATCTATCTATCCATGATCCATCCATCCATCTCTATATATCATCTATCTACCTTGTCTCTTCTTTCTTAGTTTCTCTTTCTCACCCTCTCTCTCTCTCTCTCTCCATCTCTGTCTTCTGTTTTTTTCTCTTAGTCTCTTTCTCTGTCTACCTATGTCCTCTCTTCCCTTCTGTCCCCTTAAGTCTCCCCTCCCTTCTCCCTTAGTTCCTTCTCCCTAATGAAATGATACTATACAGAAAAACAGCACATAGTCAAGTTTTCTATGCTAATTTACTTTCTTAATGTTGATGAACTCCTAGCCAGATTTAACTACATCAAAGAAGTCACCCTCTTTTATTTCGCCTCTTTTCTGCCTCTTTGCCCCCGGTGTGACCTCTTCACTCTTCCTCTGTCTCCTGGAAAGGAGGAGTTAAAACTCACTGCGTATCTGGCATATGCAGACTCATTAGTTCAGTTTACTTCATCTAATGCTTGAGCCAACAGGAAACACAGCCACAGGGAGAGGGACCTGGAACCAGAGTCAGTCTCCATAGCTGCTCTCTCTCCTATGTTGTACCTTTTCGATGACATTTTGAAGGTATCCTGTCATAATTGTGGGTCAGAGGACAAAAGATCAAAAGGGAAGCTTTGGGATCCTGGGAGAAAACTATCAAGGGATACAGCCATTTATTAGTGATCAGCTCACTTTATAAACAACATCCCAAGATCTTGCCCAAACCCCTTCTCAGCTTCAATTGCCAACATTTAAAATCCAGCTATATCTCTACTAATGAACCTAAGGGAGGTTTAATTATTCTCACTTAATGACACGGGACACAGAGGCTCCAGTGGATTTATCCTTCCGCCCCTGGATGCAGACAATTCAGGGTTTTCCATCCTGCCAGAGTGAGGTCTCCTGTGGATAGCTCTGCGCAGCATCCTCCCCCCACCCCCACAGGCACAGGCAGCCCCCAGGAGTTTGTAGCCAAGTATTCCTGCCAGCAGGTGCAGGCTTATCAGATTCCACTAAAGAGAGGCATCTCATGGGATTTGGATGAAAGCAACTATGATTGCTGGGTGCCCTGGGACTCTGCAACTGCCTGACTCCACGACAATAAGCAGAAACACTGAGAGACAGCATCAGCCTTCTCGGATCTTCACATTCGTCCAGCACTCCAAGGCTGTGTAAGCATTTAAGTCCTTATATTAAATTCTTTTCCGCTTGAATTTCAAGAATAGTTTCTATTTTCTCACAAACCCTCATTTAAAATACCTAACAGCAGTGCACTGCTGTCACTAAGCTTTTGTTCTATCCTATACATTTTTCTCTAGAAAAACACTCACACAACCATAAATATTTCTTTGTCAACTTCTCCTTTACAAACTGATTTTCATGGCAAGGGTCACAGCATAATTTTTTCCCCAGAAACCTTTTATTTAAGGAATACAGGGGCTGGGACTGTGGTGCAGTGGGTTAAGGCCCCAGCCTGCAGTGCTGGCATCCCACGTGGGCGCTGGTTTGAATCCTGGCTGTTCCTCTTCCAATCTGGCTCTCTGCTGTGGCCTGGGAAAGCTGTGGAAGATGGCCCAACTCCTTGGGCTCCTGCACCTGTGTGGGAGACCAGGAAAAATCTGGCTCCTGGTTTTGGATCAGCTCAGCTCAGCTCTGGCCATTGTGGTCATTTGGGGAGTGAGCCAGCAGACCTCTCTCTCTCTCTCTCTCTGGCTCTACCTCTCTCTGTAACTCATAAAATAAATCTTTAAAAAAAGGAATACAAACTTCATGCATTTCATAAGTACAACTTTAGGAACATAGTGATTCTTCCCACCATACCCACCCTCTTACCTACATTCATACCCCTCTTCCTCCTCCATCTCCTGTTCTCATCCTTATTTATTACTAAGATCTATTTTCAACTAACTATACACATATGATTAATTCTATACTAAGTCAAGAGTTCAACAAATGGTATGAAAAAAAAAAAAAAAACACAACTTTTCCTCAATAGTCCTCACAAGGGCTGTTCAAAATCATTGCATCTCAAAGTGTCAATTTCACTTCTATAGATAATCTTTTTTTAAATCTCTATTTCTGGCTCACAGTAAATGCTTAATAAATAGCCACGGACTGAATGGATATGCTCATGCTACTTCCTAATATTTCTTCTCTCAACATTGCCTGTCTACAATAAGAACTGGTTCCTTTCAAGAAATGCAGATCCAGAATGAAGTCACAGGGGATCAGAGTGGCTTTAAGCACTGAAACTGTGCTGTCTTCAGAGACTGAAGGCAGTATTGGGGGGGGGGGTGTTTTGGGGGAAGGGTAGTGAAGAATTCAAGGAAATCTTTCTTTCATGTGAGCTACTAGAGCTTCCAGGGATGGCACACTTCTGGGTCAAGGAGACAGCTGCTCTTGTGACTCCTTAAAAGTTGTCCGTGAGGACATCCAAGGATCTGATAGCTTCACTAATTGTCCTTTTCTGTATCCAGATCCAAGCCAGGGTCCTACATCTATCTACTTTCCCAACTAAATGTACTTACTTTTGTAGACTCTTCATTATTCCTCCTGACTCACTCCCAAACCCAGTGGGTTATGCTCTTGTGGAAGGATCATAATCAGATAGCCACTTACATTTTTATATATTTTAACTTACAGACATGTTTTAACAGTTTCCTTCATACTTCTACCCCAAAGAGATGGGCAGTTCCATCCGTATACCCTCAGGGGAACAATGTAGCAGGGAGATAATCCTTGGTCATCATGAACTTTGTTTCCCAAAGCTCAAATGGGTGAGAGCCATGGGGTGAGAGAGTACTTCATTGCTTTCTTGGCCCAGAAGTAAATTCTCTGCAGTGGATCTTGGCAAGAGGGGCTATTGGCACCCTTGCAAAATTTGTGTGTCCTAAGCATGGCATAAAAATTCGGAACCTAGTGGGTGCTGACCACACTGTGATTTCCCAGATGGATACATAACTTCATGACAAAAGGAAGTCTACCACTCAAATCTGGACACTCTGTTAGAATCAGCACAAATTGAAACAAAATTAGTTGGATTTCCCTCCACCAGAAATAAAGTCAATTCATAATGATAAGTGTTACATCTCAAATGCCCTGACTTGTGTGGATTCAAGTTCGCAGACGCTATCAAATCGAGAACATGGGCTTTTACTTGGAGAGATGCTTTGTGCTGTAATTCTGAATCTGATGTCACCTGCTTCTGGGTTGTCAAAGAGCTCTCCTTAGCTGGAAGGAAGAGTGGCTCCATCCTTGGCTGGCTGCGGTATGCCAGCTCTGGAAGGGAACGACCATGGAATATGCAGTAAATGTAGCAGCAATGGGCTCCGGGTTCAAGCAGAACAAATATCAACACAGCCAAAATCCATGACAGGAGAAAAATAATCAAGCTAAGTTTTTGCAATCACCTTGTCAATGAACTGCACATTCAAAATCAGAAGGATTTACAAGCTACTTAAAAATATGATGCCTGTCACTTAAATAGTGCTTGTTATATTCTGAACTACATTCTAAATGATTCAAGTCACATGATCACTACTGCACGCTCACACAGGATGTTATTTTATTTGTCCTATTGCACAGGTGAAATATATTATTAGCCCCACTTCATGGGGGTATGTGGGAATTATGGGACCTACCTAAGGGCATATGGAAAGTAAGAGGCAGTCCTGGGGTTTGAACTTGTCACTCCAGCTACAGAGCTCAGCTTGACCACCACACAAAGCTGCCCTTGCCCACACGAGAAAGCTCAAATCTTTGAGTGGCATAATTCCCCAAAGAAAAAGACTATCAGGTTCATTCTGTCTCTTTTGAAAGGAGGTAACAGCAGCTAAGAAGGTAAAGAGATTCACTCAGTGTCACACAGCTCAGCCGATCACTCATCATTGTTTTATGACAAACAATAGTCACTGTCAATCAAATTCATCATTCTGCTTTTAATGTTTCCCAAATGGGAAATCAAAAGGTTTAAACCTATCCTTTTACAACCTTCAAGGAATCTTACCCAAACTGTTCTAAAGCTGACATGGTCCTGACTGACAGGATGCCAAGCAGTAGCCAAGGCCAGGGAAGCTCCTTGCTGGATCATCTCCTGGAGCCAGGAAGCCACGGAACAGAAGAGCAGCAAGGAGAGCAGGGGGTGGACCCCTGAGGACTGTAATGTAGTCATTTCAGATACGAGGCCTGGATGCCCAGCAAATTTTTCTCTACTTTGATTGAAGTATCTAGGATTAGAATTCTATATTTTATAAATGTATCTTTATGCTGCCCTATTCATGTTCCAAAAACTTCAACACAAGGTTCTTAGGGAAAAGTTCTTATCTTCTAAAAAGCAAAATGACCTTATTTGAACCCCCCTTACCTTTTAGCAATGACTAGCACAAAAATTGTCCTGTGTCACTGGCATACCTAAAGTCCCTAAGATGAAAGACTGTTAAAGAAATAATCTGAAAGAGAATGAATTAATTGTGAGAAGAATTATTTTTTTAAATCTGCCATGGAAGCAAGATGTTGCCATAAGCAGTCTATATTATTTATATCACTGGGCATCCAATGACCTCTCATCTTAAATCTCTTTGTTTTGTATCTGTTGACATTTCCTGTCATTGATATGCTCAGACCTGCATTACAGCACCTGCTGAAAGCTTAATCAGGTGATATTCCAAAAATGTCACTTACTCATTTATAATCTTTTCAATCCTTATTTCAATTTCTATCCTAAGAATACACTCAGTGTTTTCACAAAAGAAGATGGTGATGAATATGGATCTGCCAATGTAAAAAACATCTTAAAAAGTGAAACTAGAGGCAAGAAAGCAATTAAAATTGTGCTGAGGAAGTTGTTGACAAAGTCCAAAGAAACAAAATCATTTAAGAAACACTTAACTTGAGTAACTATAGTAGGACATGAAAGAAAAAATTAAGACTCTCCCTTCTAGAGTTGTGTGTTGTTTTAAGGAGAAAAAAAAATAGAATTGAAAAATAACTATGATCATTCTGAATATTATTTATTAAATTAGAAAAGAAGTAACAGATTTGATTAAAGTACAAGACTCAGAAGAAACATACATTAATTTCTTAGATGTCTGACTTTTAGTGTTCTCTCTAACAAATACGGTGAGCTCAATGTGTATGTATTCCAACAAAATAGCAAAAGACCCTCACGGGGAGACATCAACTCATGATCAACTTCATTGGATTGAATCCCTCTTCACATTCCCTTGAGAAGGCTGGCTTTGAGGGCTTTACATAACCCAACAGAACAGACAACAAGTTTTACCATGGTTTTTAGACAACCCATAGAATAAGCACACCAGCAAAACAGAGACAGTAACCAAGTTACCACTAGCCTCGAAGGTTTTCTAGAACCCACCACAGTGGCAGATGCAAACTTGGCTGTTGTACTTACCGCATTGAAGTTGGGGAAGAGGTTGACTGCGGCCGCAGTGTCAAGAGGAAAGGGAAGAAATGGTTTAATATCCAGCGATGGTTGCAAAGGAGGGGCTGGTGGACGAACCAGGGCTGGGAGAGCAGGACTCTGGCACGTACCACCTGTGGAGACGAGAGCAAAGCGGGCAATCAAGGACACCAGGCATGGAAAAACCACCAAGGTCTCTTCTGAGACAAAAAGCACAGCTTTGTAGGTTACTGGAAAAAACAAGACATGGAGTCAATTGACTTCCACTGGGTGCTGGCCAGTAAGCAGATTTGCCATCAGGCACAGGGAGTTAGTTGAGCTGTTCTCTTTTCCTTGGATTTTAACTATCTGGTTCTAAGTAGCAGCCAACACTTCAAACTCATTGTTTTGCTGCCTAGAGCTCCGGATTGGGTCAGCAATAACCTGTAACAAAGGTCTCTTGGAAAACCCCCAATGCTGATCACCCATCCCTCCTTGAAAACTAACCTGCTCCAACTTACACATCAAATCTGAGTGATTATTTTACAGAACTGCTCTTTTCCATCACATCCCAAACTCTGGCAGCAAGATGACATGAACTTGGCACAGAAAAGAAACTTAACCACAAACACAGGCAGCCACACCTTACTGCCCTGCTCACTGGAGTATTAAAACCAGCAAACCCAGTGCTACAATCTGGACAATCTCTGGGATGTTCAGCAGCACCCCCAAAGCTCTGACAATTCAATGACTACCTGGCTCCACCTGGCCATGAGAAGGTGGGATAGAGGGCCACCAATGAAGAGGCAAAGGGAACATTATGCCCACAAAGACACCCCTATGTATATCCGTAGGTGGCCAGCTGTTTGCAAGGGAGCAGCTCCCTGGGATAGGACTCCACCACACAGAAGCTGGAGGGCCGGAGCTCATCCTCAGTGTTCAGTTTCCAAAATTTTGGTAATATTCCAAAACATCAATTTGCTGTTAATTAAAGGCTGTCTGAATCCTAGGAAACTGTTAAAATATGCCAGCATTCTTCTAATCTGAGAGACAAGCAACAGACTGTATAAACCTGCTGGTGAGAATCCAAGAAGCCTTAGGAAAACAAAATGTAGTGAGATTTTTCCTTTCTCACAGAAAGGCATTCAGGAAAATAGCATGGAGAAGACAGGTTCCTGTCTGTGCCATGTACGTGCCTGCCACTGGCTTTAAAAATAGCAGAGTAAGGCCCACAGGAATTACCTTAACAGACATCAAAACCCACTCTCGATAACTACACAAAGATCATCACCCTGCCCTCAGTCCTTTCCCCAGGCCCAGCAAATATTTGGAAAATGGTTTCTCAGTAAAAGATCCAGTCCTATTGGGCTAGAGGATCTGCTAACAAGGTGGATAACTTAATACCTATAACAGAAGCCATCAGCACAGGATTTAATTAACCATACACAAGAACCGTCAGCCCTCCTACTTGCAGGTATAAAATCAGCTGGAGTCAAATGGACAAGAACAGTATTTTCCCCAGTGTTTTAGCTTCCCTCTTGAAATATTCCTTAACAACCGCAAGGCCAGTAACAGTAGTTCGAATCAACAAAACAATTTTTATGAAAGTAGTACAAACCAGGGAATCAGGGCAGATGTGAAAACAAAGAGAGATAAAAGCAAAATACAGCAAGTCTGTATTCACTGGGACATGCTATAAACATATTTTATTGCCTACCTGGTGGTGTATTGAGTGTGGAGGTGTAACCTTTTCTAGAGGGCATTCATAAAACTTTGGTGATAGACTCATCCTGAGTTTAGTATTGGTAAAAGGTTCTCTTTTAATAAAAAGTTTGAAGAACCAAAATAAATTTTTGTTGGTACCTCTTTAAAAAATTCAGTAGTAAAATAAGTTTCGGTTGAAATCAATGGTGTTTTCTAACATGTATGCAAATAGTGAGCATCAATAAATTTAAACTGTTTCCATCCATATTCTGTCATTATTTGCAAAGAATATTCATAAACATGCATCATTTTGTTTGACTTTAAGACTTCAGAAATTAGGTAAGGGCTAACATAATATTATATCAAGAAAAAATATGTGTTTGTAAGTGTTTTAGTTGTTTATGTTGCATTCAAAGAAACATCCCATACTCAAAATAGTAAGAATGCAATTTAGCAGAGATATATTCTATTATTGTAATTTTGGCCCTTCTTTAGTTCAAGATATCCAAATAAGTTAATGAACAGCTCAAGAGGTTGGCATTGAGTCGAGAGGACTAAGCCTCTTGCAACCCCATCACATATCAGAGTACTTGCTGCTCCACCTCCAATCTAACTTCCCACTAATGTGCTTGAAAAGGAAGCAGAAGATGGCGCAAGTACTTGGGTCCCTGCCATCCATAGGAGACCAGGATGGAATTTGAGGCTCCTGGCTTCAGCCTGGCCCAAGTCTAGCTACTGCTTGCTTGCTCTCTCTCTCTCTCTCTGCCTTTCAAAATAAAGTATTAAAAATAAATGTTTTAAAAAATAGAATAGGTTGGGCTTATTTTTATGTAGCATGTTGAGAAGAACAAAGAATAAAAGTACATTAATGTAATTACCAGTTCATTTTAATTCTTCTCTTTCCTACTACAGGGTGTGTATTTCAATCATATTTAGATTTTAAGCCCTCAGTATTATAAATGGAGTTTTCTTCATAGGAGATTAAAAAACATCAATGGAGAATCACAAAACTTTGGAAAGTTGGGGGAAATTCGTAAGCTCTTCTCTTCCCACTTGTTTGAAGAAGAATCTTCAAGACCATAGGAGGGCAGAGGACATGTAAGTGCACATTCGGTGCCTGTTTGCCATGCAAATACAGGTGTGGTAGATGCTGGGGGGTTCTTTCCAGAGACCTCTCACAACTGAGGCAGTCATTGTTCCAGTTTCTTGGGATTCTGGAAGCAATTGGCCTTTCCTTGAGACCCTCTTCATAAATTTCCCTGGGCCAAGGGGGGCCACCTCACCTAAGGCGACTCTCTAGTGGAGGGGTGAGCAGCCCCAGTGCAACCAGGGATTAATGCAGGAGTTTAAAGGCTTGGCCCCTTTGCCTCAAGAAAACTCTGCTCTGTGTCATCTCTAAAGTTCCTCATAGGAACTAGACCACACTGAGGTCCTGCTTCTGACTGCATCTCAGTCTGGCTCCTTCCTCTTTGGAATCCTGTGTTCCTGCTGCTCATGGGTGATGTCCCAAAGAGCCCTTCCCCCAACAACTCTCAGAATGCACTTCCAAAAGAACAACTGATCTCTTAAAAATTATTTCTAACATTTCTGCTTTTAAAACCCTTTAAATTTTTAATCCTGAAACATTTTCCTTGATCCAAACTATACTTGCTCAGCAACAAAAATATTATTTGCGAATAGTGTAAAATCAAAAATGCAAAGTGTGATATGATTCACCTGCAGAGCAGATTCAAAAATGCTCCTGAAGCGAGTTATTTTATCCCTTCTTTTTCAAGTACAAACTATTGTACTGGAGATACGAATATGTATGTTTATCATTATTTTCCTTTAAAATTGCCTTGATAATAACAAACATGAAAATATGTAATTCATTTTTAGACATTTATAAGGGGGGATTTTTTTTGTTAGTGTTTGCCAGTAGTGTTTTTCTGGTTGGAATGTCAAGCTTCTGGAGAATTAATATTGTGAATTAGGAGGGCATTGTAAAGCCCCCATGGAGTGCAGGCTGAATGTGTAAATTCATGTTATCTGTCCTGAAACTTTTTTTTTTTTGACAGGCAGAGTGGACAGTGAGAGAGAGAGAGACAGAGAGAAAGGTTTCCTTTGCCCTTGGTTCACCCTCCAATGGCCGCGGCGGCCAGCACGCTGCGGCCGGCGCACCGCGCTGATCCGATGGCAGGAGCCAGGTGCTTCTCCTGGTCTCCCATGGGGTGCAGGGCTCAAGGACTTGGGCCATCCTCCACTGCACTCCCTGGCCACAGCAGAGAGCTGGCCTAGAAGAGGGGCAACCGGGACAGAATCCGACGGCCCGACCGGGACTAGAACCCGGTGTGCCGGCGCCGCAAGGTGGAGGATTAGCCTAGTGAGCCGCGGCGCCAGCCCTGTCCTGAAACTTAATATATATCTAGTGTCATATATTTCATTTCCTTGTCATTTTAACTTACACACAGTTATATCAAATTAAATTTTAACATAGTAACCTGATATCAGAATAGGTTTTACCTCTCTGTACCAAATTTGCTACATCTCATTAAAGTCAACAAAGTTAAAAAAAAAAAAAAGCATGGAGTAGAGAATAGTCATGAACACTGAAAGACAAACAAGATGAAGTAAATAGTCAAGGAAAGTTCACAATATCCCTCTCCTTCCCTTGATGATTTTATTTCTGTTGTGAAGTCTCAAGCTATAGAGAAAACATAATAAATATCACTTTGGTGTGTTCACAAGACAGCTGTATATCCACAAAAGTACTAATTTGTGAATTTGAAAAAAATATGGAGTAACCATTCTGAAGTGCTTGTCAGCAGAGACTGAGAAAGTGAAAGTTCACTTGAGGAATTGCATTGTTGAAAAAACAAACTGAAATATGAATTCTAAAATGTTTGACTTAATAACTGACATAGATGGATAGGAATTCTAAACCTGCAGTGATCAGTTGAAGCTTAATGTATTAGAGATAATGTACACAAAGTACCCAGCATATGGCCTGGCCAATTGGCACTCACTAAGTAAGGCATATATTTGTTTTAGCGAACATGATCAGCTGTCCAAGGTCTTCTGAAAGTAGGTGATGGAGATCATTTTAAAGGTAATTTCATATTCTCCTCTTTTATTTACTTTGACTCCAGCAGAAGAATACTCACAACAAGAGTTTACATGGTAACTCAGTATTTTGAAATATTCCTTATGGGTAGGGCAGTTTTCATTCCATCATACAACACTTTTAACCTTAAATTTCTGCCCTTGATCCATTCAGAGTTCATAAAACAACCACAGATACTCAGTCTGACAACTTAACCTTAATCTTACTCATAACTTTCATCTAACCTTATTATACAATTTAATCTTTCATTTTCCAAGATGACTAGTCGAATTTCAAAACGGAGGGTTGTTGCTGTTAAATATTCACTCCAGTGTATCACTTCGGAGTGTAAATAATCAATACTCAAAACTTCATGGAGGGGCTGGTGCTGTGGCACAGCAGGCAAAGCTGCCGCCTGCAGTGCCAGCATCCCATATGAACACCAGTTCGAGTCTTGGCTGCTCTACTTCCGATGCAGCTCTCTGCTATGGCCTGGGAAAGGAGATGGCCAAAGTCCTTGGTCCCCTGATTCCACATGGGAAATCCGGAAGAAGCTCCAAGCTCCTGGCTTTGGATCAGCCCAGCTCCAGCCATTGTGGCCATTTGAGGAGTGAACCAGTGAATGCAAGATCTTTCTGTCTCTCCCTGTCTGTAACTTTTGCCTCTCAAATAAATAAATAAAAAAAATCTTTTTAAAAGACCTTTTTAAAACCTTAAAAGAGAGAGAGAAGGAGAAACAAAGAGATGGCCAGGATGGCTAGGGCTGGGTCAGGCAGAAGCCAGGAGACAGGAGCTTCTTCCAGGTATCCCACATGGGTACAGAGGCCCAAGCACTCAGGCCGTCCTCTGCTGCTTTCCCAGGTGCACTGGAAGGGAGATGGATCAGATGTGTAGTAGCTGGCACTCAAACCAGCACCCATATAAGATGTGGGCATTCAGGTGGCAGATTAATCCACTACATCACAACACGTTTCCCAATTGCATTTTTTCAATAACTTTTTGTAGTTTCCTCGTGTGCGTGCATGTGTGTGCACATATGTGCATACAGATTTCAATCCGCATTTATAGAAAGCAGCTTAAATCTTCAATTCTTCAACATCCTGATGAGGGACATCAAACCTATAGTATCTTTAGTATCTTTTTCCTTTATCATCAGTTTATCTATTTTGAAATGTATATTTATATATACTTAATGAAATATACATGCAATTATCATATGTATACACATATATATTAAGCTTTGATCAAACTACTAAGTTATTCAGAATATTTATTCATAACAGGAACATATCTAGAGCAGTTTATATGTTAACAGAGCTCAAGTAGTTACCAATAAGCAACAAATTTGGAACACATGAAAAATTATTCCTATACATTCCAAATAATTAAATTAGAATTTTTCTTGTCTACTGAAGAGGTGAGGGGCTCACTGTAGAAAATCAGGGGTCTAAGTCATAAAGGGCATTCAAAATTTAGATCTGATACTAAAAATAATAAGTTAAAAAGACATGATGGATTCAGGACATATAAGCAAAACCCAGATTGACTAAACATTGGCGGTGGAGTACTATTGTTATTGGGATTGGCCAGCCTGTGTGGGAAAGAGGGTAAGGAATATAGCTAAACTTTAAAAACCTATTGAATAAAAGGCATAGATTAGCCTGTTATCCACTTAGTTCCTTTAAAATACATTGTTCTGTCAAACATCTATTATAATATCCAACTTACAAATCCAAAAGTCAAGCAAAAATCTTAGCAGGAAGAACCTGAGCAAACTGAACAATTTTCAGTGCACTGATGCAAATCACGTTTGAAATGAAACAGTATCAGTGATAACAAAAGCAAAATGATATAACAAGAACAAACACTTTACATGGTCACTTTTATCAAATTAGGCAAGTCACTTTAGTTCCCTTGCAGCCAGAACATAACATGTTAAAACCAATAGTTTTCTGTGAGCTTTTATTGTTGCTCAGAAAAAAAAAGAAAGAAAAGACAAGCAACAAAGTAGGCACATTCCCAAGATAATAAAGAAATATCCAGCATTTATCTCTGATATTTATCTACCATGGGAACAATTTGGCATTGCCCTCTTTTTGAGGAATTTTGAAAGATACTAATATGTTAAATGTGTTTCAGAAACCCTTGAGTTTACAATGTTTAACATCTTGCCAAATCAGAAAAACAAATGTGTGTTTGTTGTATCCTTGTGTGACAGCCTCTAAAACACTCAAGGTTGTTGGCCAGGGATTACAATGGGCAGTTTTGTTGTTACATATCCTTGTCTATGATAACTATCTATTTACCATGTTTCCTCAAACTTCAGTGACCCAAACTCTCATACAATTTCTGTCTTTGTTCCCAAATGAATGATACAACTAGAAATCCATTTTGAGATAAAATTTGAATTGTTTGGTTTGGTTACAATTTTTCTGTTACTGTCATAATTTGTTCCTTCTGCTTTGTATTTTTGATTCACCTCTTACATTTTGGAAAGTTGATGCATCACTTTTTATCTCAGACAAAACTGTCCACTGCCCTAAAATGACCTGCTCTTGGCAGGTCAATCAAAATGTTAACACAGTGTCTGATCCCACACAGGCAAGTGGGCAGCACTGATCCACATGGGATGATGACTGCTGTCTCATACATCCTGCTCTTGACCACAGAGAAATGAGGTGAGAAATGGAGTATGAGTCAGGGTAACTGGAGCACCACTCTGGAAACACTGATTCAAAAACATTTGCCCAAGTTAATGGTCAGGGATTTGATCTTTACCCATGAAAGAAAACACATGTGAAGGATCTGCATTTATTCCTTGCCCACATTCTTTATCATTTATTTTAGGCTTTGATATTTATATATTCCAGTAAGTCAACTCAAAATTAATTTTGGAAGAAGCTAAAAGCAAGCACTAACAAGCACTAATTAATATTATTTTGTCATACTGGCACTGAATGCCATGACCAAAGGCAAAATACTGATGTCATCCAGTTGCCAATATCTAAGTTGTCACTTAGAAGACGAATGGAATCTATCACTAATTCTAATTTTCATGAAAATTCTTGGTGCCTATGAAACACCAGAAAAGACTCAGTGAGGAGTAGCAGGGTGAGGAGTTTTAAACATTTAAACCCAAATATCCCTCTGTATTTCAGCCCCTCTGTCAAATAATGCATAATCCAGGACAGATACCTGCCTAAGAGGAAACCAAAAGATTTGTATTTGAAAGCTTCTCTCAAGTCAGCAATCAGGGATAAAATGGAGTGAGCACTGTGACACAGTGGGTTAAACCACTGCTTGGGATTCCTGTATCCTATGTTGGCATGCCTCGCATTAGGTCCTGTCTCCACTTCCGATCTAGCTTTCTGTTAACGTGCCTGGGGAGCAGGAGACGATGACACAAATACTTGAGTTCCTGATACCCACAAGAAAGACCGTGATGGAGTTCCTGGTCCTGGCTTCAGCCTGACCCAGCACTGTGGCCCTTGTGGGCATTTGGGGAGTAAACCAGCAGATGGATGATCTCTCAGTCTCTCCTCTTTCTGTCACTTTGCCTTTCAAACAAATAAGTAAATCTTACAAAAATGGAAAATATCACTCAAGTGGAATTTCCAAATATTTAATTTCACACAATACAGTACAAGAAAACAGGTACTTCATTAGTAGGATTTCCAAATGGTCACTAATAGCAACAGATGACTATTTTACATTTAAATTCATTGAAATTAAGTAAAATTAAAATTCAGTTTTCTCAGACTAGCTATAGTTCATCACTTTTTTATTTTTTTTTGACAGGCAGAGTGGACAGTGAGAGAGAGAGAGACAGAGAGAAAGGTCTTCCTTTGCCTTTGGTTCACCCTCCAATGGCCGCCGCGGCCGGCGCGCTGCGGCCGGCACACCGCGCTGATCCAAAACCAGGAGCCAGGTGCTTTTCCTGGTCTCCCATGGGGTGCAGGGCCCAAGCACCTGGGCCATCCTCCACTGCACTCCCTGGCCACAGCAGAGAGCTGGCCTGGAAGAGGGGCAACCGGGACAGAATCCGGCGCCCCGACCGGGACTAGAACCCGGTGTGCCGGCGCCGCTAGGCGGAGGATTAGCCTAGTGAGCCACGGCGCCGGCAGACTAGCTATAGTTCAAATATTTGATACCCACATGTCACTAGAGGCTACCATGTTGTACATAAAAAATTTATATCATCTCAGGAGTTTCTATTGGATTTTATAGTTGTAGTGCAAAACCAACATTCTCAACAATGGGAAATTTACAGATGAAGTACTTGATACAGTCTGAATCAGAATTGATTGTTGACAGGAAAGGAACCATTGGTTTCTCCTGGGTCCTTCTGCTTTTGAGATTGAGAATGGGGCTTCTCAGAGCCAAATGTGACCATTATCAGAAGCCAAGCAAATGCTGGGGTTGTGCCAGAAATGGTTAGTCACCCATTCCTAGGATGGCATGGCAATCTGAGTCTGTATGTGTGATCAGTGATGATAACACTTAAAACACAATCTAGGCCGGCGCCGCGGCTCACTAGGCTAATCCTCTGCCTTGCGGCGCCAGCACACCAGGTTCTAGTCCCCGTCGGGGCGTCGGATTCTGTCCCGGTTGCCCCTCTTCCAGGCCAGCTCTCTGCTGTGGCCAGGGAGTGCAGTGGAGGATGGCCCAGGTGCTTGGGCCCTGCACCCCATGGGAGACCAGGAGAAGTACCTGGCTCCTGCCATCGGATCAGCGCGGTGCGCTGGCCACAGTGCGCCGGCCGCGGCGGCCATTGGAGGGTGAACCAACGGCAAAGGAAGACCTTTCTCTCTGTCTCTCTCTCTCACTGTCCACTCTGCCTGTCAAAAAAAAAAAAAAAATCTAATTTTTACAAAGTAATGCTTAAATAAATATTAATTAATAAGGACTGCTTTGGATAAAAATGACCACATCTTCTAACCAAGGATGCAAATGGGTCAGTCTGAGGGGCAAAGGGATGCTTATTAATATCTGGTACCTCTTGAGAGCACATTCACAAAACTTTTATTTTACCCAACAAACTGAATAAAAGTCCAGTCAGCCACATCTTTAAATCAAGCTAATGTAGACAATTAAACCTGCCTTACTACATGTGTCTCTCTGGGTAATTTCTTTCATGATATCAAGGTTTTGGTCTTGTTACATTGTCTTGTTCATCCATGATCTGTACATCTGATCTGGAACTTGTCTACATGAACTTCTCTGTGTTGGTCAAATGGAGTGGTGGTTGCTTAGAAACAGGAGAGAGAGGTCAATATCATTTCGGCTGCAGAGGAAACATGTAAGGTGGTAGTGTGTGTTAGATTTAACATCATGGGGATTTGGGGTGACCCTTTATGAGCCATTAAAGTGAGGAGGGTGAAGGTTAAAGCAGGATTTCATAATAATGACTGGTGCAGATAACTGGAAATTTCAACTAGGAATGAAATAAGAGTAGGATACTCTATATATGGATAAATAACTCTTACAGGTTATAGAAAGGAACTGATGCAAACCAGAATACCCAATGCCTTTGGAAACTTACATTTCAACTACCAAGTCAACCCAGAAAATAAATCATAACCCATGCACATTAAAGCACTGTAATTTGTGTTCATCTGAGTTTTATCTTACCCCACATATGCCTGAAACCTACATCAAAGTATATAGCAAATTACCAATCAGTTATTTATTCCTAGTTTAAGATGCAACTCCAATATGACTTCCCCTATTAAGCATCTCCTGGACATCTCTGTGGGAAGATCTCTCATTTGTGCTCTATACTACGCTGCACAGGCACCCCACATCACTAGATTTACATGCTTCTGTGTCTGTCTCCTCATATGGAGATGTTGGTTCTTAAGGAGGATGTCTGTTTTATAATTCCTTGTCTTCTATGTGCTATGGCATTCCTGGTACCTATAGAGTGATTTTTTATGTATGTTTCAGGTATGGATGGATGGAAGGATGAATGGACAAAAAGATGGATGTATGAAAGAATAGATGGATGAATGGGTAGACAGATGGGCAGACAGATGAACCGATGAATAAACAAAATAAATTCTCAGCCTGCTAGGATGCTGTGCTCCTTTTCTGCTATGCCCAAATCAAGGTGTCCACTTCAAAACTTGCTACTTCCTTGAAGAACCAGAAAAGAAAGGGGAACTAAACCAACAGTTTAGAGTGCTAACAAGATGAACATGTTATCATAAATGCTTAGACTAATTATTCTTTCATTATTGATTTTTCTTTAAAATAAACAAATGGTCCAAATATCAAAAAGCACTAATGTGTTTGCGTTACATTTTTAAACATTTTTTTTCCTCTAAATAAGTTTCTTAAACATGGATTTTATTTTGGGATGTGACTATATTCTATCTTGTAAACCCCTTCTCTTGCTTCCGCAGGCCTAAAAGCAATACTGGACACTGTACTGGGTTATCTATGTAGGACAGCTCTTTGATACTTACATAGACATAAATAAAGAAATGGAGCAATAATGAGCTTTCAACAATTGTTCGAGTTCATATAGCCAGTAAGTATTAGAACTGGGATTTGACACAAAATATTCTGCCTCCAGAGTCTCTTGTATATATATTTTACACAGAGATAGTCATCTTGGTTGAAAGGCCATAGAGAAAAACATTATATAAACAACAAAGGTAGTTTCAATTAAACTCTCCCAAGAGGCACTCATTTATAGGACATTGGATTATTCAAGAAGTGATGTCACGTGTTTTCTGCCTCTACTATGATTTTAATTGATATATTGTAGGATTGTGCATATATAGATTCTACCAGATACCATGCATCCATCCAAAGGAATCATACTGTTTATCTTGTTTGAATGAACTTCATATTAGTTCAGTTCTTCCTTTCACTTTTGTCTGTATATTATAGAAACTAAGCAGAAACTAAATCACATACATCATAACTAATTCTACTGAACTTTTTTTAAAGATTTATTTCTTTATTTGAAATAATTACACAGAGAGAGAAGAGGCGGGGGGGGAGAGAGAGAGAGCGAGAGAGCGAGATTGAGGTCTTCCATCCGTGGATTCACTCCTCAATTGGCCGCAACAGCCAGAGCTGCGCAGATCCAAAGCCAGGAGCCAGAAGCCTCCTCTGGTTCTCCCAGGTGAGTGCAGGGGCCCAAGCACTTGGGCCATCATCCATTGCTTTCCCAGGCCATAGCAGAGAGCTGAATTGGAAGTGGAGCAGACGGGTCTTGAACTGGCACCCATATGGGATGCCAGCACTTCAGGCCAGAGCGTTAACCTGCTGCGCCACAGCACCAGCCCCTCTATTGAACTTAATGGTAATATCCTCTAGAGCATTCACTTGATTGTGATTTTGATATAGTGATTATGATTTTTTTACACTTATATTTAGTTTTCCATCATAATGAACATGGTACAAAATTCCTAGGAAGTCTTACTGGTATTGGTAATGGGTGACACTGAGAAAACATCATGGAGGAAGAGATGCCATCACTATAACCATCACTAAATTAAAAAAGAAAGCATTGGCATAGTAGGTTAAGCCTCCACCTGCAGCACGGGTGCCAGTTCAAGTCCCCACTGCTCCTCTTTGGATCCAGCTCCTTGCTAATGCACCTGGGAAAGCAGCAGAGGATGGCCCAAGTTCTTGGGCCTCTGTACCCACATGGGACCTGAAAGAAGATCCTGGCTCCTGGCTTTGGCCTGGCCCAGCCCTGGCTGTTGCAACAATCTGAGGAGTGAACTAGCAGATGGAAGACCACTCTCTGTATCTCTGTCTTTCAAATATATAAATAAATCTTAAAAAAATGTTTCAAGAACAATGAAGGCTGCATTCTTGCCACCTTACCTAAACTTAGTAACTGCTAGCATTTATAGTATCCATTAACATCCAAAGTCTAGCAATGATGAGCTCTTGTTTCCATTGCTTTGGTGAATATTCCTACAAATTCTGTAATTGCAAAAAGAAATTCTGATTTCAATTTCCTCAAGAACATTCCCTGTGGAGCTGACATGTGCTCTGTTTAGTCTCGGCCTCCATGTGATTATTTCTTCTGGCAGGTTTTGCTTAAAACAAACCTAACTTTATATTTTTGTTTAATTCTGAAATATTTGGTCCTTGGAAAAGTATAAAATCAGCAACTAACGGAATTGTAGTAATTGTGGAATCCTGAAAATTATTTGCTTTAATTGGAAAAGAAAGAAAATGCTTAAGTGATTGCAAGCAAGAAGATATAAAAACCGTAATGAATGTTTATAAGAAGCCCTGCGATTTTTAACTCTCATTCTATTTTCGATGCTGTTCTAAATAGCTTCACATGTATTATTTACGTAAACAATGAAGATATGTATGCTCTCATTTTACAGGTGAAGAATCAGAGGCTTTAGTGAGATCATTTTTCTTAAGATAAACCACCTTGTTAAACTGTAGACCAAGATGAATTAGAAACTAGAGACATCTGATTTCAAAGCTCCTATTTTTTTACTATAATATACCTTTCTCCCTTTCAAACACCTGTACAGTTCTAATTCCCAGAAATCAAGAAAGCAACCAATAGAAGTAGACATTGCCTCTAAGCACCTTTTTTCACCTTCAAGTGGCCAGGGGGCAGCAGACACAGACTTTACAAATGCTGAAAAAAACTGAGTAGAGCCCCAGGAAGAAGAGACTCCATACCAAGGCTATGGGGCCATCACCAAAATGCACAACATAATACAGAGGGATATCTATAAGTGGTAAAGTAAAAGACATCATAAAATAGGGCCATTAAACACAAGGACAATAGCTAAATGAAAACAAAATTGAAACAATCAGTGGGAACTGTTACTGCTGGGAGCCACATTAGTAGAGATGATGAGGATTAAAGGTTAAATCAGAGATGATTTTTTGGAGGGGTCTAGAACTCAAAGAATCCCAGCACTGACCACAGCTCCAAGATTAGAGGCCATGATTAATGAGAAAATATAGGCTTTGCTGTTTGACATTACCATGTTCTTGCTTGCTTATGAAAGGCAGTGTAAAATACAGAGATTCAGGCAGGTATGTGACCTAGCAGTTAAGCCTCCTACATCCCTTATCAGAGTGTCTGAAATTCAAGTTCAGCTCCACCCTCAATTCCAGCTCCCTGCTAAAGGTTCACCCTGAGAGGCAGCAGCTAAAGGCTCAAGTAGCTGAGTCCCTGACAACCATGTGAAGGACCTGAATTTGGTTCCTACATCCCAGCTTCAGATCTTCCGTCACTCCCACCATTGCAGGCATTTAAAGAGTGAACCTAGAGATGGGAGCAGGCACTCTCTTTTTTGCTCTTCCTCCCTCCTTCGTTCCTTCCTTATTGAAATAATTAAAATTGAAAAATAAATAAGAACAATAAACTAAATAGATCCTTGACTTAGCATGAGGCATACATACATCTTGACTTGTACACCTAATTCCAATCCATTTTACTCAAAGTAGACCAAATTAACTTACCATAGAATGACGCACAAATTTCCTCCAATTTTTGACTTCAAATTAACTAGGATTTGCTCTTACAGAATTAGGGTGTCCAGAACAGAGGCCTAAGTAAATTTCGAGAAAAATGTAATCTAGAAGTAAGAGTAACATATTTTTAGTAACTACATTGCATTCTGCTGGTGGGTGATGGACCAAATAAATTGAAATTTTCAAGAGTTCCAATTCAAACAATAATGATAAATAGGGGCCAGCTTTGTGGAGTAGCAGGTGAATCCACCATCTGCAGTGCTGGCATCCCATATGGACGCCGGTTCAAGTGCCGGCTGCTCCACTTCTGATCCAGCTCTTTGCTATGGCCTGGGAAAGCAGTGGAAGATGGTCCATGTCCTTGGACCCCTGTGCCCACATGGGAGACCCAGAAGAGGATCCTGGATCCTGGCTTTGGATCAGCGTGGCTCTGGCCATTGCGGTCATCTGGGGAGTAAACCAATGGATGGAAGACCTCTCTCTCTCTGCCTCTGCTTCTCTGTAACTCTGCCTAATAAACAAATAAATCTTTTAAAAAAATTATACATTGTAAAATAATAATAATCAGTATTACTTTTTTTTTTTTCTGACAGGCAGAGTGGACAGTGAGAGAGAGAGAGAGAAAGGTCTTCCTTTTCCGTTGGGTCACCCTCCAATGGCTGCTGCGGCTGGCGCACCACACCAATTCGAAGGCAGGAGCCAGGTACCTCTCCTGGTCTCCCATGCAGGTGCAGAGCCCAAGGACCTGGGCCATCCTCCACTGCACTCCCGGGCCACAGCAGAGAGCTGGACTGGAAGAGGAGCAACCGGGACAGACTCCAGCACCCTGATCGGGACCGAACCTGGTGTGCCGGTGCCGCAGGCAGAGGATTAGCCTATTGAGACGCGGTGCCGGCCATAATCAGTATTTCCTTTTTAAAAACATTTATTTGCTCATTGGAAAGGCAGAATTACAGAAAAAGAGGGAGAGAGAGAGAAAGAATGAGTCTTCATCTGTTAGTCCACTACCCAAAAGGCCATATTGGCTGAGGCTGGGGCACGATGAACCCTGTAGCCTGGAACTCCAACCAGGTCTCCAACATGGGTGGCAGGGGCCCAACACTGGGACTATTCATGAGCAGGGAGTCAGACTGGAAGTGGAACAACTGGGACTTGAACCAAAGCTCATGTGAGATGCTGGTATCACAGGTGGTGGCTTAACCCATGATACCACAACACTGGCCCCTCTGGTATCATTTTTTTAGACCTTTATATACACATAGGCTTTTAACTTTCACAAGAATCCTGTTATTATTATTATTATTATTATATGACAGATAGAGTTAGACAGTGAGAAAGGTCTTCCTTCCATTGGTTCACCCCTCAAATGGCCGCCACAGCCGGCGCTGCGCCTACCCAAAGCCAGGAGCCAGGTGCTTTCTCCTGGTCCTCCATGCGGGTGCAGGGCCCAAGCACTTGGGCCATCCTCCACTGCCTTCCCAGGCCACAGCAGAGAGCTGGACTGGAAGAGGAGCAACCGGGACTAGAACCCAGTGCCCATATGGGATGCTGGTGCCGCAGGCGCCGGCTTAAGAACCCTGTTCTTAATAATTCAGTTTATTAGTTGGGGAAACAGGAATCTATCAAATTAAGTTCTTTGTAGTAAATTCTAAGTATGGATGTAGGCATAGGTTAACTGGTTTCAGAAGTCCTGCTCTTTGTAAAAATCAAATTGTCTCCACTTAGAAAACTGGTTAGCCTTCCTCTGCTTGGATTCTTGTGAGAGGACTAAGAAAGGTATCTGACTTGGGGCCAGTGCTGTCGCATAGTGGGTAAAATGTTGCCTGCAGTGCCAGCATCCTTAGGGGCACCAGTTCGAGTCCTGGCTGCTCCACTTCCCATCCAGCTCTCTGGTAGTGTGCCCGGACAAGTGCTTGGACACCTCCACCAATGTGGAGATCCAGAAGCAGCTTTGGTCTCCTGGCTTCAGATCAGCCCAGCTCTGGCTGTTGTGGCCATCTGGGGAGTGAACCAGCAGATGAAGATTCTCTCTCTCTCTCTCTCTCTTCCCCCTCCCTCTGTCTCTCTCTGTTTCACTTTCTTCTCTCTCTGTCTCATTCTCTGTCTCTATCTCTCTGTATCTCCCTCTCTCTGTAACTGTGCCTTTCACATAAATAAATAAACCTTAAAAAAGGTGGAGGGGGTCTGACTTTATCAGCAGTGCCTGCCCAGGTTAGAATAACTGGAGGTCTGCTTGTCCCCTCCTAAGCTTTCTGCAACAGCTACAATGGACATGGCAAACATGTTTACTGAGATCCCCTCATGATTCACACGTGAGTCAAGGTCTTGAGAACATACAGCTTCCTCATAGCTATTCTTCCTCATTGATATACCAGACAGTGGAATTTAGTGGAGTGACCTAATCATGGCAAACCCAAAAGCTCTGTGGAAAACAAAACAACTACTAACCCTAAAAGGAAACCTGAGAGGGCGCTCTGATCACAGCCTCAAAGAATTGCACTGAATCCTTTTAAATTCATAGGCCTGTTTGACTTAAATTGTAAAGATTATTTTGTACTTTTGAAAGGACATTAATCCCAAAGGAAGAACAAAACAGAATGAGTCAAATTGCTTTCAGCAGGAGTGCCTGCTGAGAGAAGAGAGACATTCTGTAAGGAGACTGGCTTCTGAAATCGGCCCTGCATTTTCCTGAATGATTCTGCTCTGTCGTGTATATAGCTTTCAAAAGTCATTATGCCTTCCAAGTGCTAAATATCTATCTCCATGTTATCAATGTCACCATGACCTTCTCTCTTCTATTTATACCATTTAGACTCCTCCTCGTAAAGTTAAGATAAAGAAATGCTTTTTCAAATTTTCTAAATTTGTGTCATTTCTTCAATGTCTTCCCTGCCCTTCAAGGTTCAGTTGAAACACTGTTCCTGTCTCCCCTCCATCCATTTAGCACCATGCTAAGGTTCCTTCTCAAATACCCATAGAATGCTGTAAGCGCTTAGGAAAGAGCACAGGCATTGTCATCAGAACCTGCATCCAAATTCCAGTGTTTCGTGCCCTAAGGAACTTAACAGCTGTTTAATTTCTCCTGCTATAGCATAAGGGGAGTGACACCTAAATCCCAGTATTTCTGTAAGACTTACATGTAGAAACATATTCTTTCTAAACGTTTATTAATTATTTGAAAGGCACAGAAACAGAGAGGGAAGGAAGGAGGGGGGGAGGGAGAGTGAGAGGAGAAATCTTTCATCTTCCTGTTCACTCCATAAATGTCCATAACAGCCAGGGCAGGGCCAGGCATAAGCCAGGAACCTGGAGGCCCCCATGTGAGTGGTGAGTGGTAGGGTCCAAGCACTTGAGCCATCAAGTGCTACCTCCCAGGTGCATTAGCAGATAACTGAATTGAAAGTGGAGCAGTTAGGACTAGAAATGGCAATGTACAGAGGATTCAACATCAGCTTAATCCACGGCACCATAATGACTGCACTCATAAAGAAATATTTACCAGAATAATACTAGATTATAGTAACTAGTTTAACCATCTTCTAAATTCTATATTATATGACTGAAATGATATGAAGTGAATGAAATATATTTTATTAATGTTATTCACATTTTTGTTTAAGTCATTTATCAGTATGTCTCTTATGGTTTTTTATATAGCAGTAGGATTATTTGGCTCTGGCTTCAGCTTTTGTAGAGAGTGACTATGTCTGAACCACCTTAATTATTTTCCACAGTGCCTATGGAGTGCATGGAAAATTATTGGCACTCAAGTGCTCTTGAGTGAATGAATGAATGGATATGACATTGTTACTTTGATTCCTAGCCTACAAAGAAGAAATAGGTAAGGCAAATATATTTAATGCTATTAATACCATTAGGCTGATTCCTATTTAGAATGTGGACTTTCACTAGTGCCTGTTCTCAGTATGAACATGTGAGCATAGGCAAAGGAAACAAGATTGAAGAGATAGGAAGAGAGAAAAAAATAAAAAAGAAGGAAGAAAGGAGGGGAGCGGAGGAGAGGAGAGGAAACAATGAAGGTGGGTAAGGAATACAATAATTTGGGGAGACGATTAATATCCAAATCTGATATCCAGATGACTCACTTGACCTGGATAGAACTGTAGCTGACACAGCCTGTAAAGAGCATTAAACATTTTCCCAAATGTCTCCTATGTGGAAAGACTCACCCCTACAAGATCTCGTGGTATTTCTGTCTTCTAAATTAAAAAGTGCCAGTCAGGGACGGGTGTTTGGCCTAGTGGTTGAGTCACCAGTTACAATTCCTGTGCACCACATCAGAGTATTTCTGTTTGAGACCTGGCTCTAGCTTCCTGCTAATGCAGATCCCGGGAAGCCTGCCCCATGCTCCCTATCCAGCCTCCTACTAGTGCACGTGGGAAGGTAGCGGAAGATGGCCAAATACCTGGATCCTCGCCACACATGTGGAAGACCAGGATGGAGTTTTCACCACTGCAGCCATCTGGGGAGTGAATCAGCAGATGGAAGATCTCTCTTTCTCGCCCTCTCTCTCACTGTGCCTTTCAAATAAATTAAGAATAATTTTAAAATAAGTACTAATCCACAGTCTGACCTTATCTAACAAATTACTGCATGGGATACAAAATAGCTGAGTGTCCAAGACATGGTAGATTCTGAAAACTTGATGGCTGACTTGGAAACTGGGATGGAAATAGTTAATACTATTTTTGACCAGCAGAAAAATGGAGACACAACTAATTCAGCTGATCCCTTTTTAGCTTTCTTCTCGATTACTTACCTGCCCTGTCGCCTTTTCTCTCTCAGCTACCTCTCACTTTTCTTTCCTCATTGATTTTTTCTTGGCTCATTCATTCTTTCTCACAAGCATTCATCAAATATTTATTGGTTGCCCATTCCCTTGAATTCACAGGACAAGATTCAATAAAAATAAATACGATCCCAAGTCCTTTAAATAAAGACAAAATAAAGCCATAGTGAGGGACTTCTTTTTTCCTTTCCATATTTATTCTTTCCAGATTCTTCCTTTGGCATAACAGTTTTCTGTTATTTAATAAAAATGAAACTCCTTTCAGGACCATCAAGGAAAAACAGGTACAATTTGCTAATATGAGTATGTCTTTTCTTCTCTCCCTTGATATGCAAGCTTACAATTTACAGTCTCTTTTTCCCTCCAGATACTCATGGTATATGCATAGCCTTTCAATGGTTACCAGCACAAATCCAGAGAGACATTATGGATTTTATTTTTGTGTGTTTTAAAATTTTGTCATTGATTCTGAATTGCCCTTGGCTGCATTTTCATTTAGCTAGTCTGCACTGAATTGCAACTGCCTGCTAAATTCCAATTATAGATCTGAATGTAGCAGAACTGTTTCGAGGAGCTCAGACTCTCCCAGCACATTTCAGAGTACTACACTGCTGCAAAACAGCCGGAGCCCTTTCCTGATAACAGGAGAATGTGGTAAGGTAAATCTTCTCCCAGAATATGTTATTCTTATTTTATACAAGTCATATGCTCAGAAAGCATATGTGAACATATTCTGTGAGTAAAATCCTACAGCTTTTGGCACGTGGGATGCAAATTTGATTGGCATGCAGCAAATCATGTTCTTCATTATGTTTCTGGAAAGGTAAAGGCTATACAATTGGTAAATTAAAAGTGATTATTCCAGTAATGAGATATTTCAAATAAGCAGGCTTTAATCTGCTGAAGGAAATGGCAGGGTTTACCTCAAGGGGCAAGCTTAGGAAAGCTGGCTGTCCCTCAAAGAAATCTGTAATACCAAAAGCGCAAGTGTATATGGCAGATAAAGTGGATGGAAGGAGACCAAAGGAGGCAGGACAAGAGAGCTGCATATGTTTGGAACTTAAACATATATTGCTCCCTGCAAGAACCCAGACCAGGAATGAGAAAAGAAATAATAAAAAAGGAAACAAAATAACTAAACAAAAATGATCATGTATATTTTAGTGCCATAAATCAGAAAATATTAAGTCCAGAGATCAAAGAATATGATCAAAGTAAGAAAACTAATTGAGCAAGTACTGAAACATGAAGAGAAATGATGAGAGAGGGCTGGCGCCGCACCTCAATACGCTAATCCTCCACCTGTGGCGCTGGCACACCGGGTTCTAGTCCTGGTCGGGGCGCTGGATTCTGTCCCGGTTGCTCCTCTTCCAGGCCAGCTCTCTGCTGTGGCCCAGGAGGGCAGTGGAGGATGGCCCAAGTGCTTGGGCCCTGCACCCCCATGGGAGACCAGGAGAAGCACCTGGCTCCTGGCTTCGGATCATTGCAGTACGCTGGCCATAGCGCACTGGCCGCAGCGGCCACTTGGGGGTGAACCAATGGAAAAGGAAGACCTTTCTCTCTGTCTCTCTCTCTCTCACTGTCCACTCTGCCTGTCAAAAAAAATTTAAAAAACAAAAAAAGAAATGAGGAGAGAAATGCAAAATTATGGGTAGGCATTGTGGTGCAGTGGATCGAGTCCTTGATCTGCAGCCTGGTTTTAGACACAGCTACTCCATACTTCCAAATCAGATTCATGGTAATGCACCTGGGAGGCAGCAGATGATCCAAGTCCTTTGATTCCTGACACCCACAAAGGAGATGGATGGAATTCATGGCTCCTGGCTACTGTAGGCATTTGGGGATTGAACCAGCCGATGGAAGATACTCTCTCTCTCTCTCTCCCTCTATTTCTTCGATTTCTTTATCACTTTTCCTTTCAATATTATGGTTAGTGGCAAATTAAGTCTGTGAATATACAGTGTATTAAAATTATGTCTTCACAAAAACTGATGAAGAGAGGAAAGGGAGGGAGGAGGTCGGGGGAATGGGGAGGGAGAGAGTTATGGTTGTCTCTTTTAAATTGTTCCTATGGAATGCATGACATCTGCTCTCTTTATATTAATAAACAATTTTAAAAAAGAAATATATAATTAGAATTGGGTACCCGAGTAAATAGAATCAACTTGTCAGACAATAGAAGGTATTAGATGCCAGGGAAAGATTCCTGCATGCCAAATGTTTGACATCACTGAGAACAGTTTCAGAAAGCATTAACCAAATTAAGTCTGATTTTTATAGTGATTTTTGGGAGAAAGGAGAATAAAGGACTGAAAGCCACAGTTAGCAGACTTTAAGCAAAAGCAAGGTTAGAGGATGTACAATTATGTACAAATATGTAGAAATCTTAACAAAAGAGCTGAATTCCAGACTATTGAAGAGCTTGCTTAATGTTTATTTTAATGCAGAAGCCAGGAATATTTGCCAGGTATGTTCAGAGTCTAATAACTTATCCAAGCAGAGAAAGAGACATGAAGAAAGGTTAGGCAAATAGGAAAATGCAAAGGGCGGTAAAAGCTAAAAGGTGTTTGCAATGTTTTGCTGAAAGGAAGACTCATGTGACTTAATAGCCTCCAACTATTTGAAAAGTAACACAGGAAGGATAAACAGATGTTCTCCGTATCCACTTAAGACAGCAACAGTCAAGAGGGGATGGAAAGAGCAGAGGAAAGGTAAGAAGTTCAGTTGCAATCATTTCTGAAACAAAGAGCACCCTTTCAGATCCTCTGGGATGATTGTCTAGAGTAGATCCTTTTTAGAATGAGTCTCAAGGCTGGCGCCGTGGCTCAATAGGCTAATCCTCTGCCTGCGGTGCCAGGAGGATGGCCCAAGTGCTTGGGCCCTGCACCTGCATGGGAGACCAGGAGAAGCACCTGGCTCCTGGCTTCAGATCAGCGTGGTGCGCCGGCCATAGCACACCGGCCGCGGCGGCCATTGGAGGGTGAACCAACAGAAAAGGAAGACCTTTCTCTCTCTCTCTCTCTCTCACTGTCCACTCTGACTGTCAAAAAAATAAAAATAAAAAAAGAATGAGTCTCAAATCTCATGCAGTTTTATAGGGGTCACATGGATTTGTGCAATATCAGAACACGTTAGCACTGGATGGCACCTTAGAAATCTAGTAATTTACTTCCTGACTATGATCAGGCAAACTTTTCGTTGGAAAGTGCCAGGCTTTGAGGACTTTAAATTCTGTATTATGACTGCTAACTTTTCCACTGACACAGATAACATGTCAACAAATGGGCATGTCTACGTTCTGAAATTTGCTAATACAGTCATCAGCCAGATCCTGCTGTCTGACCTTAGCTGTAGTTTAGAGATGTTCTAGAGCACTGGCTCTCAAACTTTACAGAGCTATGCAAAATACCTGGGGGGGCGGGGGTGGGGGTGGGGGAAGGGGAGGCTGTTAAAAACAAACTGCTGGGGCATAGGGGGTCAAGCCGCTGTCTGCAGTGCCAGCATCCCATATGGGCTGCTCCACTTCCTATCTAGTTCTCTGCTATGGCTTGGGAAGGCAGTAGAAGATGGCTCAAGTCCTTGGGTCCGTAAACCTGTGTGGGAAGACCTGGAGGAAGCTCCTGGCTCCTGGCTTCAGACTGACGCAGCTCCAGCTGTTGCTGCCAATTGGGGAGTGAACCAGCAGATAGAAGACCTCTCTCTTTCTCTGCTTATCCTTCTCTCTGTGTGTAACTCTCACTTTCAAATAAATAAATAAATCTTTTAAAAAAATTAGATGGCTGAAGTTTATCCTTGACCAAGGTTTCTAATTCTTGAGTGGAAACTACTAATTTGCATTTTTACTAAATTTCCAGGTAATGTTATGTTACTGGTTCTGGAATCACACACTGAGAACACTGAGGATAGAGATCAGAAATGATACACCCAAGGCCCAGCAGGTAAGGGTGTGAACTGTGGGGAGCAATCCGGACTAGACTAAGTTGCTCGAATTAGGACTTATTCTATGCATCTGCTCTCCCACAATATGGCGCTGGGAGAGAGGTAAACAGCTTCCGCACAGCTGCCTCCAGTTCAACCAATTAACTGTAGGACTTGCTCCTGATTGGAGAGCAGCGTACTCAGCCGAGTTGGGATTGGCGGAGGAGGACTATAAAGGAGGAGAGAGACGGCATGCACCGGGAACATCTATGGGGAACATCTAGCTGAAGGAACACCTGTGCAGCCCCCGAAGAGAGCCGGCCGGCGGTGTGCCGCTCCCCTGCGGAAGTGGGGAAAGCGGCCAGGGGGAACTGCCCTTCCACGGAGGTGGAAGGGATAGTAGCCAACCCGGGAAGAACCAGCAGCAAACCCGGGGAGGGCCGAGCAGACGAAAGAACAGCGCAGGGTCCTGTGTCGTTCCTCCACGAAGAGGGGGAGCGACATAATGGTGCCGTGACTCGGATAGGAAACTTAGGACGGATAGCAAACTTAGGAGGGAAGAAACGAGAAGAACTGGGAAAATACCGGAGAGAGAGACTAGCAAACAGCCTAGGGAAAAGCCGGACGAAAAAGGGTGCCGGAAGAAGCTATTGAAAGCCTAGGCATAGACTCAGATACGGACTACGGGGGGAAGCTGGGAGAAATCTCTAAGGTCGAAAGCGAAAGTGAAAGCTAGAACAAACAGACTCGGACGCGGACTGTGGGGAGAGGCCAGGAGAAATGAGGGAGGAATATTGTTGGAAGAAAACTTAGGGAAACATACCGGGTAGAGAAAAGTGTTAGGGAAATTGAAGCCGCGGGGGGCAGGCCGAGGCTGAAACGAAAGCCACTTTGGGATTCTCAAGTTAGCCCGGGAATAGGGGGCGAAAAGTTGAAACCAGAAGCTGAAACGTGAGCCAGATTGGGATCCGTCTGATTAGCCCGGGGAGCAAAGGACAGGAAGCCAAATCGTGGGGCGGAGACGTACGCTGGGTTGAATTCGCCAGGCTAGCCCGGGGAACTTAGATTGAATCCTAGTGGCGGAGACGCAAGCTACGCTGTGTTACTCGCGGAAGCCGCCGCGTGCAGAGAGAGCACGGGGCGTGAATAGATAGGGAACGCTGGCGTAGGCCGTGGTTCAGACGCGAAAGGGTTAAGCGTGGAGACCGCGGACCGCGCAAAGCCGGGAAGCCGCGCAGAGAGGCGCGCGGGCTGAAGCGGCGCAGAGCCGGGAACCCGCCGGCGGGGCGAGGTGCCGGAAAGCCGCAGGGATAAGAGAAACAGAAGTTTGGAAGTGAAGTAAAAGAGAAATAGGAATGTTGGAAGATAGAAGTGAAATGGGAGAGGTAGGAATGCCCGGAGATAGAGAAATAGAGAGAAATAAGGCCTCCCCTCAACATGCCAATTAGAAGGCTTGGATTCGGTCTGCCCGATTAGTGAGGCGATGAGTACCTGGGCGGCTAGCCGCAGGTCACCGAAGACAGGCACGAATTAACATCAGTAAAGCTTCCCCACAATGCAACAATTAGGAGGCTTGGATTCGGTCTGCCTGATTTAAGGCGGTAAGCGCCAGCAAAGCTCGACCAGAGTATGAGCTGCAGGTCACCGAAGATAGGCACGAACCAACACTAATAAGTCTCCCCCACAATAAGGCAATGAGAAGGCTTGGATTCGGTTTGCCTGATAGGTTTTGTAAACACCTGCAGGCAGTTCTAGCAGAGCAGAGCATGCGCTGCAGGGCACCGAACACAGGCACGCATCAGCGCCTAAAAACCTCCTCACAACATGGCGAAGAGAGGACCCGGATTCGGTTTTCCTGATTGATAGGACTTGTAAGAGCCTGTGGCAACTCTAGCAAGTACAGCAGAGTGTGTGCTGCGGGACACCGAAGACAGGCGCGTATCAACGCCAAAAAATAAAAAGAAAGGGGGATCTGTGGGGAGCAATCCGGACTAGACTAAGTTGCTCGAATTAGGACTTATTCTATGCATCTGCTCTCCCACAATATGGCGCTGGGAGAGAGGTAAACAGCTTCCGCACAGCTGCCTCCAGTTCAACCAATTAACTGTAGGACTTGCTCCTGATTGGAGAGCAGCGTACTCAGCCGAGTTGGGATTGGCGGAGGAGGACTATAAAGGAGGAGAGAGACGGCATGCACCGGGAACATCTATGGGGAACATCTAGCTGAAGGAACACCTGTGCAGCCCCCGAAGAGAGCCGGCCGGCGGTGTGCCGCTCCCCTGCGGAAGTGGGGAAAGCGGCCAGGGGGAACTGCCCTTCCACGGAGGTGGAAGGGATAGTAGCCAACCCGGGAAGAACCAGCAGCAAACCCGGGGAGGGCCGAGCAGACGAAAGAACAGCGCAGGGTCCTGTGTCGTTCCTCCACGAAGAGGGGGAGCGACAGTGAACATCTGTGTGTTCAACAAAATTCTAAAACAGTCCCCAAGGTTTTCTGATTCCTACACATCACAGTTGATTTGAAAAAAAGAAAGATTATCTGGGTGAGTCTGAACTAAGCACATGACAAAGACAAAGAATATTCCCTTAAAAAAATGTTGCCTTTTGGAAGGCAGGGTTACAGAAGGAGAAACATAAAGAGATCTTCCATCTCCCCAGATGGCTTTAACAGCTGGGGCTGGGCCAGACTGAAGCCAGGAACCTGGAACTCTACCTGAACCTCCAACGTGGGTGGCAGGTTCCACAGCCCTTTGTAGGCACATTAGCAGGGAGCTGTATGAGAAGGGGAGGAGCTGAGCCTCGAACCATCATACCGATATGGGTTGCTAGTGTTGCAGGCAGAAGCTTAGCCCACTGCACAGCAATGTTGGCCCCAGAAAGAATATTCTCCAACTGGCGGCAGAAGTAGAGGGATTAAGTGTGCCCATAAAGATGGAGCCACTTTTATGGTGGAATGCAGCTGTCCTCAAGGGACAAAGGGCAGCCCCAGGCAGTCATCAAGGAAATACAGACTTCAGTCCTACACCACAGGAACCAAATTCTACTAACAGAAATGAGCTTGAGAAACAGATATTCCCCAGTCTCCAAATGATGGCTCAGTCCAGCCATCATCTTGATGTCAGACTTAAATGCACTGAGCAGAGAACACAGTCACATCAGTCCTGGGCTTCTGATCTACAGAATTCTTGGCCAGTAAATGAGTGATGTTTTAAGCCACCAAGTTTCTGGCTAATTTCACAGCAGTAGAAATCTAACACTGTGGGTATGGAATGTGTCCCACCTTGGATCTAATACTCCTCAGCTGGACCAATTACATATCCACTGCCAACTCTATCAACTCTATCAACTACCAGGCACACTAGGCTCTTCACTGGCTTCTCTTACTCTCCAAAGCACAAGATTTAGGAATTGCCTCTCTTTGAATTAAAATAGTCTCCAACTGCTCACTCTCTTCTTCTGGACAGTGGCTCAGAGAAACTGCTGTAATAAATAGCTAAACTGTCTGGCAAGTTTAACGACATGAAGCTAATAAATAGTTAACTATTCTCCTTTCTTTCCAAGTAGTTTTAAATCCTTTAGCATCAAATGGAACCTATCCAGATCATTTAAATGACAGCATCCCTCCAAGAATCTCCAACAAGCCCCAATTCATGAAAAGTTCAAGAAATACCTTCAACAGTTAAGTATTATAAAATCACATTAATTTAAAAGCATTACATTTTTTGACATTTAAAAAGTCTCTGACATGGCATATCCATAGTTTGATTTTTCTAATGTTCTTGTAAAGGTCATGTTTATGGTATAATAAGCACACATTTGCAAGGGTTATTAATCAGAGCAAAGCTAGGTTGCAAACAGATTCCCAAAGAATTTTCCATTTTTATTCTGAACATATTAGCTACTTAAGAATGTCACATTTTTAAGAGCCTACTTGAAAAAAAAAAAACACGACAATTAATTTTGTTCAAAGAGATGTCTTCATTTTAAATGAAGCTGAAGTGAAGCTTAGGAAAATAAATGACAGGGCTGTATCCTGCACACATGCATAGCAATTTGGAAAATTCTAGTTTTTAAGTTAATGCTTTAGAGCAGGTATGTTTCCAGTTAGCAAGAAAAACATTAAAGTTGATAAGTTTTAGTAAGTATCCAGTGGGTATAGGCAGTAATACAACTGAAAGAACATAATCTTTTTAAAACGAAGAAATCCTATTGCTTCTTGGCCTTTTGGCTAAGATCAAGTGTAAAACTAAGAAATTCTGCAAAATTCTTGTCCATACAGTTATTAAACTTTATTACTGCAACTACTTTACCATTTTTTTCAACAAGAGAGATAATATTAGATAGGTTCCTTCTAGTTGGATGCAGAAAAATAGACTCGTTCGGTCCCTGTGTTGTGGCATAGCGGGTCAAGCTGCCGCCTGCAGTGCTGACATACCAAATGGGTACCAGATCGAGCCCCTGCTGTTCCACTTCTGATCCAGCTCTCTGCTATGGCCTGGGAAAGCAGTAGAAGATGGCCCAAGTGCTTGGGTCCCCTCACCCACATGGAAGACCCTGAAGAAGCTCCTGGCTCCTGGCTTCAAATTGGCCCAACTCCGGGCATTGCAGCCATTTGGGGAGTGAACCAGAAGATGAAATACCTCTCTGCCTTTGCCTCTCTCTGTCTGTAACTTTACTTCCCAAATAAATAAATAAAATATTTAAAAACATACTTATTATAATATTCAAGAAATACCAAGAAGAGGAATATCCCTGAAGATTGTAAAGTGATGGCTATTTGGAAACCGTATTTGCCTGGTGACAAGAATGTAACCTACCCTTTAAATGTAAGCACACTTTCAAAATATTTAAGCTTAGCAAAAAACAAATACCCAATATGGCTCCGCCTAACAGTTCTTCAAAGACAGCAGAAGTGAAAGACTTTTAAACATTTGATTTTCAAATTTCTGTTAAGTCTGTCTTCAGTTTTTCCACATGAACTGGTCTAACCTTGTCTGTGATGAACTTTACAAATGAAACAGACAAGCTGGCATGTGCAGTCTTGCTCCAGCAAGAGGAAGTGTCAGCTCCACAGAGCTGTTTCACCTGGTGGTGTTTAAACTGAACCTCCAGCCACATCTGAAGGGCTATAAATAGCATGGCTCTCCAAAGACAAAATACTGACCCATTAGAAGATGACAAAATTAGTAATTGGCTTTGCCTAATTACTGATGATTCGAGAATTCTGGAAAACTTTCCTGTACAAAGCAATGCATCTGCCTCTCTTGATTTAGAAAATGAAGAGCCGAAGGTACAAATGATCAGTCACCCCGAGATTCTGGCCAGGAAATACAATAAAGCAATAAGCCAAGCGTGAAAAGCAAGTACTTCCTCAACAGAGACAATCAGAGCAGGGAGAATGGGTCAACTAAGAAAGGAGACAGAGAACAAAGTGAAAACTGACGGGCAGACAGCTTGGGCAGTCACAGATGTCCAGGATGGCTTTCCCAGAAGAGAGGAGACAAAGGCAAATTGAAACATTCCAGCCTTTCTTGTGACCTACATAAAAATGATTACAGATAAGTAAAACAAAACAGTGAAATAGTAATACAATGAAAATTAACAAAGTTACTTTGAAATTTTAATGTCAGATGATTTGCTAGTTGTAACATTGGCCAAGTACAATATAATGTGAGCCACAGATGTGAGTTACATATGTAATTTTAAATTTTCTAGTAGCCATATTAAAAGAAAGAGACATGTAAAATTAATTTAAGAATATACTGTATTCCACTCAATATACATAAAATAAATTGTAGGAATAAAAATAATAATGAGCTATTTTATACTCCTTTTGGTGTACAACATCTTTTAAAGTGAGCGTATGTTTTATACTGACAGCACATCTCAATCCGTGATTTTTAAGTGTGCAAAGCCATATGTGGTTAGTGGCTATTGTATTTGTCAGTAAAGGCATAGAAATTAAGAAACCAGGCTCTGAAGTCAAGAGTCTTAATTAAAATCCTATCTGCACGATTAACTAGCAATGTCCTAGGCAACCTAGTTAATATTTATAACCCTAATTTTTCTTATCTGTAAAATGAGAAAAATTATACTGTTCTCTCCTACCCCTAGAATCTATTCCTAAAATTACTCTGGATTTAATGATATAATTCATCTATAACTTATGTTAACTGACTTGACACTTAATAATTATAAAATTATTTTTATTTTAGTAATATTATTTTAATATAACATTTAAATTACTTACAGTCTCAAGACTTGGGAGTCACAAAACACTTTTCATCAAATAACTTGGGAACTTGCTTTAAATGTTTGGCCATCCCCTGTGGCAACTCTGGATGGGCACTAATATTACTGTTTCTCTCATAATGAAGAAAAGCCTATATCCCATTCCTGTGAGTTAGCATTGGCCTCATGACTTGCTATGATCAATAAAATATGGTATAAGAGACTCCATATACATTCCATATCATTCAAGAGGCCTTGAAGCCCCTGCCCTTGCTCTCTGGTAACACTTTCTGGAGACCATTAGGAAAAGAAGCCATCTTGCATTCAGCATGATGAGAAGCCATGAAAATAAGAACAACAGTCTACAGTCAACAGCCAGTATCAACCTCCAGAAACTTGAGTAAGATCATTTTGGACTCCACAATCTGGCTGACCCTCAAGATGAATTCTGCTATATGAGTGAGTCAGGCAAAACAAATAGAAGACGTTCTCAAATCCAAAATAACATGCAAAATTATATAATGTTTATTTTCTAAGACAGTTTTTGAGTTGATTTGTTATGCAGCAACAGATAATGAAACTACTATGTGTAACTCATCTTAGATTCTTTTCAATAACTCACTATTTTTTGGAGTTGTTTTAGCCTCACAAGCAATACTGAATCAGAATGTACAGACATCACTTATAGACCCTTTGCCCCTATGCATACATAGCCCATTACACTATCTAGATCACCCACCAGAGTGGTACATTCATTACAGTAGAAGAACTTATGCTGACACATCATTATAACCCACAGTTCATAGTTTACATTAACGTTTACTGTTGGAGTTGTCCGTTCTATGAGTCTGGATAAATGTATGTTACTATATCTGATTTATTATAGTACCATTTGAAGTAGTCTCATTGCCCTAAAAATCTTTATAATTTTTTTTTGGCCGAAGTAAAAGGTGCTTCTCATTTCATAGGGAATAAACAACCAAAAGGATAAAAGGAACACTCACAAATAATGATCATGTGCAATTTTCATTTATCCTATTTGAAAAACAGTCAAATGGCTTAATGGAACTGTATATTGATTGTAGGAAAGTCACACAATATAAACAAATGATTTAATTCTTTTAAATCTCAGTACCAGAAGTCACCCCCTGGCTTTGTTGTTGCTATTGTTGCATTGAGGGGGTGGGTATCTGTATTTCTTTGTTCAGTTTTTATTATTAGTTTATTGCAACTCCCTTTGTTCTACTGAAAGTAATTTTACCTCTTTAGTAAATATGATCTCAGTAAAAGCAATGTTCTAAAACATAGTTTTAGGGGCTAGCATTGTGGTCCAGTGGGTTAAGCCAATACCTAGAACGCTGGCATCCCATTTGGGTCCAGGTTTGTGTCTTGGCTGTTCCACTTTTGATCCAGCTCCCTGCTAATGTCCTAGGAATTCAACTAAAGATTTCAAGGACTTGGGCCTCTGCCAACAAGTGAGAGACCTGGAAGAAGCTCCTGGCTTCTGGTTTCAGCCTGGTGAAGCTCTGTATGTTGAAGTCATTTGGAGAGTGAACCAGCAGACAGAAGAAATATCTCTCTCTCTCCCTCTCTCTCTCTCTGTAACTATGCCTTTCAAATAAATAAATAGATATTAAAAAATTTTTTTAAACGTAATTTAACATCTGACAAAAATCTTACTTTAGGATATACCATAACTGATTTAAACAATTCTTATCAATAGTTATTATTAATATGTTCTATTTTTGCCATTACAAGCAAAGGTGACATAACATAATTTATAACCATAAGTAAGTTATTTCAAGTGAGAGGAAATATAAAAGAAAACAATACATGGGGAAGGAAAAGACAGCACATACCAAGAAACACATAAGGACATCTTTAATTATCTTCATAACAAATTTTACAAAACAAGTCTTGATCACAGCTAGACATTAACAACATTCCTTCCAAGACTCAGCTTCTCTAAGCCTTTATCAATGTCTCTGCTCCCATAGTGCAAGGATATTCAATGACCTGTTTTCTAAATTCATGGGTTCTGCCAAAGCTATCATCATCTGATGAAATTCTAATATGCATTTAATTAATAACTCCAGGGATGCAACATGAAAACTAAATACCAAGCTGTATCATCTTAAAATGACACAAAGAGAAATTTCTCAGTTCCCGCTCAACAGCTTTGTATATACCATATGTTTAGAAAATCAATTAAGAGCACACCAGGGTATCTGAAGACAGGATGTGTGTGGTATGCAATTATCATAACGTGCTTGTGTTCCCAACAATGCACTTCAATCTTCTTTTTTTTTTTTTTTTTTTTTTTTTTTGACAGGCAGAGTGGACAGTGAGAGAGAGAGACAGAGAGAGAAAGGTCTTCCTTTGCCGTTGGTTCACCCTCCAATGGCCGCCGCTGCAGCCGGCGCACCGCGCTGATCCTGGCAGGAGCCAGGAGCCAGGTGCTTTTCCTGGTCTCCCATGGGGTGCAGGGCCCAAGCACCTGGGCCATCCTCCACTGCACTCCCTGGCCATAGCAGAGAGCTGGCCTGGAAGAGGGGCAACCGGGACAGAATCCGGCGCCCCAACCGGGACTAGAACCCGGTGTGCCGGCGCCGCAAGGTGGAGGATTAGCCTATTGAGCCACGGCGCCGGCTATTGCACTTCAATCTTATAGAGAGTCCTCAGCCAGGAAGACTGTCCTCTAATATTTAAACAAATAAGCCAAGAAACAGCATTCTCTGTGGCAAAGAATGGGAACTTGCATGTAAAAGTCTTATGTAATTCTCATGGCTGAAACTGTGCCTTCCAAGCCACTGAAGATTTTTTGATGTCCAAATATTTATAATCATCTGGTCTGTCCTACTTTCTTGCAGCACAAAAAGATATGATACCATCGAAAGATGGAGCTGAATCTCAGAGCAGTTAATACGACAGTATAAAAGTATAACAGTATAAAAGGAGAGGTCAGAGAAAGAGAATATTGCTACTTAAAGCTGTCCAGAGGAGGCCATCACAACATTTCAGGAACCACCGATATTCAGTCACTGGAGGTCTGTGTTTTGTTACAAGGGAGCATATGCCCAGTGCAACCTACAGTATCGAGATGAGCCATCACTCAAACCGAGCCACTCTGCTCTCCCTCATTCACCAACATGCAGATTGATTTGGCCTCTCCAGTAGCCTGGAAAGAGCACCCTAGAGGAACAGCTACAAATATAATAATCAGCGGAAACTCCATGTAGTCTCAACAGTACATCAGTAATTGGACACAGGTTTAGGTGGCATGTGCATCAGTTCCTAGGTATCCACCTCTGAAATTCCTGCTTGCTTCTTACTATATTAGCACTAGGTTATGGAGGAAGCCACTTAGGTAGCTGCCTGTGACACCAGTGACTCTCAAACACTATCAGGACCACCTGGAAGGCTTAAAAAAATCACACTTTTCTGGGTCTCACCCCCTGAGAATTTCAATTCTTAGAAATTACCAGCTAACACCGAGCTACACTGAGCTATGAGGCCCTCACTTAGAGGATCACTGCCTTAAAATATCCTTGGATTAAACTAGAAATGTTATGGCAATTTATACTGCTTCTAAATATGACTCCTGACAGAACCAGTGAAATGGAAGTGCCTCCGCTCCTGCCAAAGTAGACAGTGCCATCCAACTCTTGAGTGATGTTTCAGACCTGGTTCCCTAGGACACAGAAACAGAGACAAGAATTAAATGTTAATGCTTTACTGGGCAGGTGCAATCCCAGAACAATGAGAGTGAAGAGAAGGGAGATGAGACAGGAAAGGATGGTAAATGATGCAAGGTGATGCATGGCCAAGCGGGCCCCAGCTTCCAGATGTTGGGAAGAGACACCAGCCACTCCGCTGGGCCAGATGTGACATCACCAGAGAAGCTTCTCAGAGAAACTGTACATTGAGGGAGGGAGGGAGGGAGGGAGGGGAGAGGGGTGAGAGGAGAGAGGAGGAAGAAGAAAGGGGAGGAAGAAGAGGAGGAGGAGATGATGACACTGTCTTCCTTGTCCTTTTCCTCAATTTCCCTGTTTTTCCAGGTTTTGATCATCTGATCCCATTAGGGGACACCAGGGACACCAGCTCAACTTTTCAAGCAGCATGGTCCTTCATCCAAGTCTGAAGGTGTCAGGGGAAGCCAGAAGCACAGGGATTAATGCTGGCTAAACTGGTTGTTTAGCAGCAGCCTAGAAAAAGGCTTTGACCTTCTCAGACGACAACCAGATTGCAACAGGTGGCAGAACGCTGAGGGCCTGGGAAGAGTTAATTCCTTGACTGTGGTAATAGTTGAGGCAGAGAAACAAGCAGGGCATCTGGAAAATGGAGGTATTGAGAATTCCTGATGCCATTACAAGTTAAAAACACTACTTTATTTCTTTTCTTCTTTTTTTCTTTTTTTTGGACAGTGAGAGAGAGTGAGAGAGACAGAGATAAAGGTCTTCCTTTCATTGGTTCACCCCCCAGATGGCTTCTACGGCCAGTGCGCTGTGCCGATCCGAAGCCAGGAGCCAGGTGCTTCCTCCTGGTCTCCCATGCGGGTGCAGGGCCCAAGCATTTGGGCCATCCTCCATTGCCTTCCCGGGCCACAGCAGAAAGCTGGACTAGAAGAGGAGCAATCGGGACAGAACCGGCGCCCCGACCGGAACTAGAACCCGGGGTACCGGCGCCACAGGCAGAGAATTAGCCTAGTGAGCCACGGTGCCAGCCAGCACTATCTTATTTTCACCAACTTATTTCTAATGGATAGGAATACACACACACACACACACACACACACTTCAATATATACTCACATAGACACATATACTTCCATATATCAAAAATCCAAATATTGGCTTAAGGGAAACTAAATCATAAACTATCTAAATTATATAATATAATATAATATAATATAATATAATATAATATAATATAAAATATATTATAATATTTATAATATTATATTATAATATTAATATATTGTATATAATTATATTACATAATATAATTATATAATATATAATATAATTATAAATCTCAATCCAGTCTTTCTGATGGGTTTTTAGGGGATCTGACTCAGCAAAAGCAGTGCAACACCAACATTTGAAAACTGTGTAAAGTCCTAATTGAATGATTAACTGACCAACCCGGCAGACACCCCTTGCCTATGCACTACCTGGCTTAACTTTATAATTTTGAATTTTCTTGGTCATCATCTTCAGACCCCCAGTCATTTCATAATGCCCTTTGAAAACACTGGAACCTGGAGCAGAGTCTTCTCTTATCTGCTCCTTTGTGCAGTATTCACCTTCAAGACCCACTCTTCCCTCTAAAGGCTTTCCTTTAAGTTCTACTCCAGTGGTTCTCAAAGCATGGTCCCCAGGCCAGCACCATCAGCACTCAATGGGAATGGGTTAAACATTCAAATCATCTGGCCTCACCTCAGACCTGTGGAATCCAAAACCGTATGTGTTTTAAAGAGTCTTAGGTGACTCTGAAGTCTGTTAAAGTCTGAAAATCACTGCTGTACTTAGCATTCGCATCCTATTTGCTGTCAGCCTGCACACTTACTGGATTGATATCTGGAACTGCTCCTCCTCCAAAATTTGACACTCTGGCATTCTACCCTCTTGTTTGCAATCCATGTCCATTGTCATTTCTCTCCATTAAGGTCTATGAAACCTTAATGCTACTATCTTTTCTCCGTCTCTAAACTCCTTCTCTCCTTACTTTCCTCTCTAACCTAGTCCATATGCTGAACCAATTAAGTTGCATTCTCATGAGTACCCTTAATTCCTCAACTCTTTAACTTCTGGCCACAGCTGTCTCTACAATGGTATACTGTAAATCAATCCAACTGCCTATTTCTCTAGGTTGCTTCTCTGTTGCCAAGTATTGCTAGTGAAAATGGCATAGCCATGCTCTCTGGCTCCATTACAAATTTATTATATCCACTTCAGTTAGCTCCTCTCTGCTACTTGGAAATTCTTTTATTCTTCCCTAGTCAACTTCCTTTCCCACCCACAGCAGCTGTTACTCAGCTTTGTAATTTTCCACATGTCCCCAACCTCAACTTCAACCTTTACATTCTGTTACCAACAAGAGAGTCACCAGGCTATAGTTCCTTAAAACTCCTTCTCCTCAACCTCAAAATGGACCCAAATTCTCTTCTTTCTTTCTTCTATGAGGAGGTATCTTAACCTCATTTGCTAGGCAAACCCACCCATCTCCCTTTTCCTTGATCCCACATCTACCAAGATCTTGAGGGCCAGCCATTGATAATTCTGGTCAGCATTGTTATACACCTGTATTATTTATGGTCATAGCCTGCTTTAAGTCTTATAACTCTCTATTTTTAATGTGGTAAAATACATATAACATAAAGCTTATCATTTTGACCATTTTTATGAACTCAATTTAGGAATACTAAGTGCATTCACATTGTGTAAACCATTATCACTATACATATCAAGAACTTCATCATTCATAACTGAAACTCCATACCCACTAAACAGTATCTCTTCATCCTCCCCTCTTCTAACCAGCAACCACTATTCTACTTTATGTCTCTCTGAGTTTGACTATTCTGGGTTCTCACATAACTGGAATCATATAGTGTTGGTACTTTTGTACCCAACTTATACTAGTTAGCATAATATTTTCAATGTCCAGCCATGTTGTGGCATGTATCAGAACTTCATTAATTTTTAAGGTGAGTAACATTCCTTTGTGGGTATGTACTACAATTTGCTTATCCATTCATCAATCGTCAATGGATATTTAAGTTGTTTCCTTTCTCAATGCATTTGCATGGTACTTCTTTTGAACCAGCTTCTCAGGTAAAGATCCTGTGGTTTTAAGAGGTTAAGAAAGCTGTTTATATGTAACAAGATGTCAAGCAGGTAAAAAAAGCCCTATATAATATCTTCTAAATTTGTATCTCTGGCTTTCCTTCTGTGGCCCCCTTACCCTATCCTTTGCACTCCCAGTTGTACTATATCAGCTTTCTAGCTTAAGTTGAGCAGACTTTCTCACTAATCATGCCTTTTTAAAGTCATGCTCGATTATCTCCACACTTATAAATAATAGCTTTTTTCAATGTTGGTTTGCTTCCCAAACTTTCCCACATTTGACCAAAAGGTTACCAATGATGTTCTAAATTCTCCTCCCTCCTCTTTCTACTGTATGGTTGTCATTTTGCCCCACTACAATCCATCACCAGCCTCATCTGATAATGATTCTCTCTCTCTTTCACCATATATACATATATTGTATATATACAATATTATATATGTGGTAAAATATATGTTATATAAATAGAAATATATAAATATACAACATATATATATATATATTACTGAGGATACCACAAGTACAGGACAGACATTCCCAGAGAGTGTCTGTTTCATTCCCCCCCACCCCAACATTCTCCTTAGAATGTCCTTTTTTTGCCACTCCTCTTGTTCAGGCTTAAGTCAAAAGTTCCTTTTGTGGAATCTGTCAGGCCTTCTCAATCAATTCCCACATGTTCCCAACAGAGTAACCACGTCTTTCTCTGAGCTATGGTTAATGATGCTACTGATTAATATCTTATTATCATTATTTGAGCATCTGTGAGCCTCCTGAAAATACACTGTTAACTCTGTGAAGGTAATCATTTTTTTTAAAAAATATTTATTGATTTATTTGATAGGCAGAGTTGCAGAGAGGCAGAGTGAGAGCGAGGTCTTCCGTCTACTGGCTCACTCCCCAAATAGCCGCAATGGCTGGAGCTGTGCTGATCCGAAGCCAGGAGCTTCTTCCAGGCTTCTTCCCATGTGGGTGCAGGGGCCCAAGCACCTGGGCCATCCTTCACTGCCTTCCTAGGCCATAGCAGAGAGCTAGATCAGAAGTGGAACAGCTGGGACTAGAACCAGGTCCATATATGATGCTGACACTGCAGACGGCAGCTTTACCCACTACACCACAGTGCTGGATCCAGGAATCATTATTTTTAAAAAAGGCTTATATTTTTACTTGGAAGTTTTAAAGGCAGAGTGATAGTGAGATGGAGGGAGAGAGAAAGAGAGAAAGAGAGAAAGAGAGAGAGAGAGAAAGAGAGAGAGAGAGAGAGAGAGAGAGAATTTACGGGTTCACTGTCTAAATGCCCTCAACAGCCAAGACTGAGTGAGGCTGGTGCCAGCAACTCTAACTGGGTCTTGCACCTAGCCAGAAGGGGCCCAGTACTTTGCTATCATCCACTGCCTCCCAGGCATATTTGTAGGAAACTGGATCCAAAGTGCTGAGTAGCCAGGACTTGAACCAGGTACTGAGATAGGATGTAGGCATCCCAAATGTCTTAATTCACTGTGCCACAATGCCCAACCCATAGCTGTTTTTAAATGGAGTATAAAAGCTATATAGTAATCATTTCTTGTGACTTCCTCATAACCTCTTAGTTTTAATTAGTTTTTTTCCAGCTATAACAGGAATCCTCAAGAAGTTCCTGGAAAATGTGTATTATTATCTTTCACTTCCATTTTTCCTACAGCATTTTTAAAAAAAAGATTTATTTATTTATTTGAAAGGCAGAATAACAGAGAGAGGGAGAGACAGACAGAGACAGTGAGAAAGAGAGATTTCCATCCATGGGTTCACTCCCAAATGGCTGCAACAGCCAGGGCTAGGCCAGGCCAAAGCCAGGAGCCAGGAACTCCATCTGGGTCTCCCATATGGGTGGCAGGGACTCAAGCACTTGGGCCAAAATTGGCTGCTTTCTCAGGAACATTATCAGGGAGCTGGATTGGAAGCGGAGCAGCTGGGACTTGAATAAGCTGGCTGCAGTTAGTGGCTTAACCCACTGGGTTACAACACTGGTCCACAAACTTTTTAAGTACATTCGTACTTGTGGCAACTAGGATCACATAGCTATAGCCATACAGCTTCTTGCTTGGCTACAAGAGTCTCTTGCTTTGTTCCCTGGAGCTTTTCTGAGACTTCAATGAGATTATCTGTGGGAAGCTGTTTGTACACATGTGCAAATCTGGACTTATTACCAGCCTCTGGTGCTGCACATACCCAAAGAGAAATGGGGCTGGTAAACAGGTGCCTCTTCCTTCTGGCTCTGAGTGGAAACTTCTAAGGCTGCTGTGCACAGCAGCCCAGAATACCCAGGCATAATTGAGTTTAGCTGCTTATAGCAAGTCAACTCAATACCATTTCATTCATCTCTCAGTACGCAACTCTTTCATTCTGATCCCATCTCAGAATAAACTCCTTGCAGTACAGACCCTTATCTTGGATTCTGCCTTTTGGGAAACTCAAGCAAAAAACACTTTCATTCAGAATACTAAAATTTGAGCGGGCCAAACTACAGGGCTTTTAAGTTGTATAATCATGGGAAAGCCACCTGACCTCCTTGGGTTTCAGTTTTCTCACACATAAAGGGGGGATACCAAGAGCAACACTGCTAAAACTCATACACTAAAGAAGTTATTGTTCCTTGCAACAGGTTTAAAATAACCAATAACAATTTTAAAATAAAATACAACAATTTAAAATAAAATAACAATTTTAATATTCCTAGAAGTTTTTTTAACATGTCACCCAGATACTCTAATCAACACAATCTGACAGACAGCTTAGAGAATTGCAAATTATGAGAAAGTGAGGTACCTTGTATCCATAGAAGAGCAGGAATGCTAGTCAAAATGATTAATATTGTAAAACCTAAGGAAATCTTTGAGTAGACTTTTTTAGGGAGTACTTTCAGACACAAAAAGGGCTCATAGGACACATTCAGCAGTTGTGATTCACGCTCGCAAGCATCAGAACAAAGTGGAAAGAGCCCAGATTAGGGGTTGCTCCTTCTCAATGTGCCTTTTCCTCAGCCCTCGTGAAAACCTTCCTGGCTTTCAGACAGACCTGGGTCCTAGGAGAGGATTCTTGGGTACTGGGACATGTTGCACTTGACAGAAGATGACAATTTGGGAAAAGGAAAAAAAAAAAAGTGCAGGGGGAAGAGAGAAATCTGAGATTTGGTAAACTAATTCTCTGGCTGGTGACTTGAGTACTCTTTGGTGTGGCTCCAGACAAAAGATGGAATCTTGAGTGTTTGGACAGATGACCATGAGAGAGGATAACTTAGAAGCTTCTCATGACGGATCTTAATTAAGCCACCTTGGATTCCAGTTGAGTTGTGCCTCTTACTAACTGGGCGTGATCTGACCCACTACTTAACTTCATTGAGCCTAATGAAAGCAACCAAGCAAGGACAGAAATGTTTTAAAAGGAAAGTAAAGGAGAAGTAATAAAATGAAAGTAGAGCGGAAAGCAAGAAGGGGAGAGACAGAAGTTTGGCTACTGAAATGAAGGAGAGGTTCCACAATGTAATGATTAGCACTCTGGACTTGGAAGTGAGGAGATCTGGCTTAGATCCTAGCTCTATCACAGACTTGCCTCGAGATTTAGTAAGCCATTTAACTCCTCTGTGAAATGGGAGCATCATATTAAATATTAAACATATTCTAGGGTATGTGAAGTGACTGAAACATAGCAGTTGTGCATAAGTGAATGTCATATTTGCCATCATCATCTTTAGAAGTGTTAGCATCACATAACCTCCTGGAGTGCAAAAGTACAATGTGAAAAGCAGAAAGTCAGGCATGGAAAAGGACATCAAAAGAAGAGCAGGGTAATGGAGTTATTTTTCTCTTTTAAAGTAGCTTTCAGAAATTATTTTCTTTTCCCTTTTAAATTAATTTCTGAAGGCCACTAGAGACGGGTGATTTTCAAGAGAGGAGTGAAGGTGAAAACGAAGCATGGTGGATGATAATACTCAAGGGATACAGCCTGGTTTGAAAAATGTGTGTCAGCCAGAAGATGTTCCCCAGTGCAGCACTTTTTAGTTCAAAGGTTGCAGACATGTGGGATTTTAAGCAAGCATCACCACAGGGCACTGCATGTGTTATAAACTAAGTGGAACTGACCAACAGCCCATCTAGTTAATGCCCAGCCTCTACTTCAAATAATGCCAGCTGTTTCACTGCATAGTACAAAACGCATCAGATATTCCCCCACCATGCCCTACAATACCATAGAGAGAATTTATTCTTGACCTCAGCCAGACTTCTAGCTATGCCCAGAGCAAGAGATCTTATAACCCTCATAATAATTTTATTCTTGCTAGTCAAACTGCAGGTGCTATTAAATATACATTATACACCCACAGAGTCCATGGAAATATTTCACTTTATTCCTCTAAAAGGCCACCTTTTTATTCTAGTTGGCGTTACCTCTTGGTAGAATGAAAAAAGTTTAGTCTAAATATTAACATTTTTCTACTCTATTGTCATGATTTTTGGCATTATCACATGTCAGACCCTGTGCTAAGCAACTTATCATATGTGACTTCTTACTACAACAGTGTCGGTGTTACTACAGCCCTGCTTTACAAACAAGTGAGGCCCATAGTGGGTAAATCATTTTGTATAATTCCCTACAGCTATTAAGTATCAGAGTCAGATAGGGACCCAGTTCTGTTTGGTCCAAGGCCACTAGAGAGTACTCCCTTTGAAGTTTCTTCAGAGTGAAGAGAAGATTGAGGACTAGTGAGTCAAGATGCTTAAAATGCAAGTGAGAGGTGGGCATCTAACACAGAGGTAAAGACAACCACCTACCACACGAGTGGGCCTGGGTTCAGGTCCCAGCTGTGCTTCCAACTCCAGCTTCCGATTGTTATACACCCTGGGAAACAGCACAAATGACAGGGTTCCTGCCACCTGTGTAGCAGACCCGCATGGGGTTCCTGCCTCCTGGACTTGGGGAACCAACCAGCAGATGGAAGATCTCTCTCAGTCTCTGTCTCTCTGCTGCTGAAATAAATCCTGCTGTTTTAGTGCAGTAGGGTAGTGGGGGCGGTTTGAACATGAACTATGAAGTTTAGATTCAGTATTCAAAGCAGAGCACCGACACTTAGCAGGACCTTGAGGAAACTACTGAATCTCTCCATGCCTCAGTTACTTCATCTATGAAACAGACAGGAAACTCTCCCACTTAAGCATCCTTGAAATAATCTCCAGTCCCTTCCATACCTTGCCCAAAGAGATCATACAACAAATACTGTCCATTACTAGGATACTCACTGTATTTTGACAGTACATAATTTTTATGTACAAAGAAGCTGCCCATATGAGTGAAACCAGACAATAAATTCAACCACCATTCAGAGCATTTAAACACTTCTCTTTTACACTATTTAATAAATAATAGGCTTTCTGATCTAATCAGCATGATTGTTGGGTCCACGTAACATACATCCATCAAACGGCAGCACTTTAAAAAACTGATCAATGTCCATCAAGCCCACACAGTGCATTTAGAACAAATCATCTGCCAAAATAAAGAAGACTTGGCTTCTTTAAAACAATGCTGTATTCTGGGGAGAAATCTACCTGAGAGCCAACCTCCCCTCAAACCAGAAGAGCATGAATGTACTGGGACCGGAAAGAAACAAGCACATTACCACTGAACCAGTCCTTTTAGAAGGCTAAAAGGAGCCTGAAGTTAATTTTTTAAAAAGATGTATTTTGTTTGAAAGGCAGAGTCTCTCTCTCTCTCTCTCTCACACAAACACACACACACACACACAGAGAGAGAGAGAGAGAGAGAGAGAGAGAGACAGAGAGAGAGAGACAGAGATCTTCTATCTGCTGGTTCACTCTCCAAATGGCTACAATGGCCAGGGCTGGGCCAAGTCAATGCCAGTAGCTCAGAAATCCATCAGGGTCTGCCAGGTGGGTCCAGGGGTCCAAGAACATAGGCCTTCTTGCACTGCTTTCCAACTGCATTAGTAGAGCTTGAGCAGAGGCAGAGCAGCTGGAACTCCAACCAGCACTCACATGGAATGCCAATGTTGCAGGGGGCAGCTTGACAGGCTGTACCACAATGCCAGCCCCAAAGTTAGTATTTATTTACTAGTTTGTGTAATATTATTTGGAATAAAGGAAAAAATAAGAAAAGTATTAAAAAGTGACAGTATATTCTTCAGTCTCATCAGTGTGTTTGGGTATTTTGGGGGTCAGCAGAACAGCTTGGGCAAATTGTGTGCCTGTTCAAGAGAAAACCCACTGCCTGGCTGCGTGGCATAGGAAAGGGGTCACCCTCTTGCATCTATGCTGCTTCATTCTTAAAATGGAGCTGGCAAGAGCTGAGTGGATGCCATAAGATTGCTCTTAATCCTATAAAGATTGGGAAGTTCACTTTGGGTGAGATGCTATTCCACAAAATGTATATACAACAGTGAATTACACAGACTAATTGCCCTGTCTAAAAAGTTCATAATCACATGAAGAAAGACAATAGATCAATATGTAATACTGTTATGTCAAATGTGATAAGTTGAACTCCATCTTTAGCTCCGAAAGTAATAGATTTGGTGATTTGCTTTGAATAAGCCATCTGGATTTAGGTGTGTCTCATAGTCTCTAAAGAAAAGCAGGGGCCAGCGTTGTGGCACAACAGGTCAAGCTACCACCTGTGATGCTTGCATCTTGTATTGGAGTGTATGTTTGAGTCCTGGCTGCTCTGCTTTTGATCCAGCTCCCTGCTAATGTGCCTGGGAGGGTAGTGGAGAATGGCTCAAGTACTTGGGCCCCAGCCACCCACTTGGGAGATTCAGACAGAGTTCCTGGCCCACTGCCTAAGCCTGGCCCAGACCTGGCTTTTGTGGCTATTTGAGAATTAACCAGCAGATGAGATCTCTTCCTCAGATGCCATTTTGCCTAGCTCTGAATTTTACAGCTGAGAGAGTAAAAGATTTGCTGAGGTCATCTGACAGTGGAGTTGGAAGCAGAACCTCTCTGTGCTTCCTTGGCTCTTTGAACCATTTTGCTCCATTGTGCCTCTTATATTGAGGAATGTGTTCTTTTTGTGCAACCAGGTTTTTTTTTTTTTCTAATAGTTTGGCTAAGATACAGTCGACACACCATACTATTCATCCTTTTAAAGACAAGCAACTTTTGACAGGTCACCTGTCTTATAATTTGGGTCAGTGGCAAAACATACGTCTTTAAGAAAGCATATCTTACAGCAAAAAAAAAAAAAATAGAGTGATGCAAGGTGTCATAACATATCTGACTTAAGGAAACAAAGAACATTGTAGAACTTCTTTCTAAGGACTTTTTTGTTGGTGGTGTTACTCAGAACCTTTGCATCTAATGTAAATCTCACTGTTTCACTGAGATACTTGAATTTGACTCTCTGGACTATCCCTTTCTTCATGACCCTGCAGTACCCAGGGCTCAATTCCTGCCACTCCCACATCGAGCCTTGTTTGCCAAAGCCTCAGCCTGGGACATGTGCCCGGATGAGCTCAGTCCCCAGGGAGAAAGCATGACTCGATCAATGATGGTAGAGGTGGGGGTGGTCAGTGGAAATTTACCATCCCTGTCACTGGAACATCTGATGCACTGCTCTGCCTCCTCCTCTTAGGGTCTAACTCACTGCCTCATGATGACTTGTCCTTACAATAATTACTCACTATTACCGAACTAATAATGACTAACACAGTGCCTTCCTTTCCTGAAGAAGAAAAACAGAGCAGACTTCAACAAGGCCACACAACCTTACACATGGACTTATCATAAAGCTGTTGTTAAAACTGTGTCCTTCTTAGCTCCTTTTTCCTCAGTTTGATGGAGATGCAGTTCACGAATCATACAATTTATTCTTCTAAAGACAAGCAACTTTTGAGAACTCACCTGTCATTTCTTACATGTGGGTCAGTGAAAAACGTATTTCTACAAGAAGATACATTTGATGATAGAAAATAGAGGAAAGTAAGGAACTAATTTTGTACAACTCATAGCATATTTATGACTTGGGGAGACAAAAGGGGAAATGTTGCCACTTTTTTCTAAGCTACAGCTGGCCCCTTTACTACAGGCATATCCTCAAATGAACGCCCACATTATAATCCTATCAAAGGCAGTGATCATGATCCAGAAGGACTTATTACAGTTTCTAATCTTTTTATAAGTCAAAGAGTCAATTAAAATGAAGATCAACACCTAGAAATCTATCACACTGCGTGCATCACGCACCATCAAGTCATCTTTTAATGGAGTATCACATCTTCCTTCTAAAAGAGGATCATCCGGATAGATAGATAGATTCTAACCAGAGCAGAAATCTATTTAGGATATTATTTATTTTTTCTTTTCCTTCAAGTGCCTGACTCAGCCTGCATACCCCTGTATATGGAGACATATCCACAGAGATAATTTTAAAAAGCTTGATGAAGTTCAAGTTAAAAGGCTTTCAGTAGCTTACCTTTAATAAAACACACACATGAGTCAAACTTAATTGGGCCTTATTTGCAGAGAGTATTTGTTATTATTTGAAGAAAAATTGAGTGAGCCAATAGTCTGAATCACACTGCCTGGGGAAAGGGATGCTTAGTTAAATAGTTATTATTCTTCTTTAATAACTGCTATTTATATTGGCTTCATTATGTGACTTACAAATCACATCATCTTTATTAAAGGCACTTAAAATATGCAACATGAAGTGAAATTCCAAATGCTTGATTTACTATAAATTGTGCACAGGTGTGGGATTATTTACAGTCCTTTGGTACAGTAGGAATTCAAGCATTCATTTATATTTCATGGAGCAGCAAGTACCATTTAACTCTGAAATGTTAGGATCATAAGGAAGCTTAAAATATGGAAGAATTGTCAATGCAGATCAAATTTTAGACTCCTCCAACATCACGCTATCTCCTTTAACAACACTGCAAGTTCTCCTTTGTTAGAAACATGAAAGGCAAAGACATCTCTACGTATAGAAAATATTTAAATCCCTAGATGCTCTAGGGAGAAAAAAGATTACAGATTAGAGGAATGCATGCTAATATGGGTAAAACCTGAAATAGGCTCTCTTGGGATGGCAGCATTTGGAAAGGGCAAGGCCCCCTTGAACACAGCAATAAATTTCTTTTGAAGGTAAAATCATTTGAGAATGTACTGGTCTCTTTAAATGTGTCTTGGTTAATGTTTTCAATTAGTAATATCTAGTCTCTGAATGAACTCTCAGAAACTGGAAAAATGTAAGCTGTAGAAAAAGATCAGCTATTTAAAAAAATTTTAAGAGAAGTGAGTGAGCAGGATTTTATCAGGAGTCTCTCAAAAGTTTATGATAAATGTGCATTATTTTAAAAAAATGCATGGCTTTCAAAAACAAAATTTTGACCAAAATGAACTTACTTTTTATTCAATTTTCTCATAAAAAGCTTTCAAATGATTAATCAATTACATTGAAAGGCAGAGAGCATTGGAGAGGGAGAGAGACAAAGAGAAGGGATCTTCCATCTGCCAGTTCACTCCCTAAATGGCCTCAACAGCCAGAGCTGGACCAAGTCGAAGACAGAAGCCACAAAATCCATTTCAGTCTCCCAAATGGATTGCAGAGGCCCAAGCACTTTGGCCATTTTATATTTCCTTCCCAGGCCCATTAGCAAGAAGCCAGATCAGAAGCCCAGTTACTGGAGCTTGAACAAGGACCCCAGTATGGCACGCCAGCATTCTAAGCAATAGCTTAACCCACGGACCCACAATGCTGCTCCCCTCAGAGAAACTTTTTGAAGTACCCTTGTATATGTGTGTTTGTGCTTAGTGATCTGAAATCATTTCACTGCGCTATGAAAGGGGCTCTGAGTTGGGGACAGAGCTGTATTTCAACACTGGGTCAGGTCCTTCAGGTAGATGGGACCTCAGAAAGTAAAGCCCTTACATGACTCAGTTTCCTCATCAAAGGAACAGCTGGAATTCACATCTGGACTTGCTTTTAGCTCCAAAATTCCATGACAAAGTGAGTTCTAATATTAGGCCAAAGATCCTAAGTCTCAGTTTAAAATTTTGGTGCTTGTAAGGAAAAAAGAAAGGAGAAAAACAAAATTCCTTTGGTTTAATTTTGGTTACTATTACTCAAATAGGCAACAGCGGTAACTACTGATTACTTATTCTGTTCTAAGCACTGAGCTAAAAATTTGGCAAGCAGCATCTCAGGTAATGCCCTTACAACAACCTTGTGAGACGTATTACTTCTCTTCTCTGGTAGGGCAAAGATACTCAAGATGATGTAGCTCATTAAGTGGAAGAAACAGGATTTAAATTCAGAAAAACTCAGGTTACTCTTGCCTGATATGATTGCTCATAACCTCTCTCACTTCCTAATGTATTCTGTGATTCCTGGATATTCTAGCCATTTTATAGCTTCTGGTATCCAAGGATACATACCTACCATTGTAGTATAACACTTGCTATAAGAACTGTTCATTCCAAGCCCCAGAGTGGAAATAAATTTTCTGTTGTCCTATTACATTGCCTAGCATTTAAAAGATGCTTTTACTCCTTCCTTATTTCATTTGTATGTGTTTTCATAAATTTTTTTCAATATATATTAAAAATTACTTTATTAGCATTTGGGTTGAGTCCTCCCAATTATAATATTTACATTTCATCACCAATTTTCAAAAGCAATACATTTAATTTTATGTAAATTTCAACTGATTTGTGTCAACAGTTTTTGTTGGCATTTTTCTTTCATAACTAACCGGTTTAACTGAGTCAATAATTAAAACATCCTGAATACATACACAGAGCAATGCATGATCCTAATACCCTTTCAAGGACCTAAATTTCATAAAGCAGTTTTCTCCTTGAGGACAAAGACTTATTTCCAAAACCTCCAAAGCAGGAGAATCCACACTGGGAAATTTAAACCCACATGGACAGACCAAAACTGATAGTGTGATTACAACTCTTGAAGGCTCAATACTTCCTTTCATATTTCTTAAAATAAAATTCATGCAGACTACAAATATAATGCATGTCAGTAACACATTATACATCTGATGTTATCAGTAATACAAACCAAGCTATTTCTATTTTCTGTCTCCTTCAGGATATCACCTACATTTAGAAATAATGAAGCATATGAATCCATTTTGCTTTGATGAAGCAAGGGAATGCAATAAAAGTCAGGTACATTGTTTGCTTTCTGTGTCATATCCTTCTTCCAAATATTTAATGTCTTTCTGACTTTATGACCCAGAATTGTATGTATCTGATTCTCACTAATAAGTTGGTTCCCATGAGTCTCCAAAAAGCCTTGCTAATCCTTGGCTCACTTATGATACTCTTAAAATTTTTTAAATTTAAATTAACAAAAAATAATTGTATATATTTATGGGGCACAGTGTGTTAATTAGATGTATGAATAAAATGTGCAATGATTAAGTTAAGGTAATTATCATTTTTTTGTGTTGACGACCTTCAAATTCCTCTCATCTAGCTATTTGAGTTGTATAATAAATGGCTACAAACTATAGTGACTCTACCATGCTATCGAACACAAGGCCAATGGAACAGAATAAAGAAACTAGAAATAAATTCATGTACTTATGATCAGCTGATTTTCAAGAAAGGTACAATAATATTCACTAGAGAAATGACAGTATCATCAATAAATGGCATTTGTGGATATCCACAGGTATTATAACGAAACTAGAACCTATATCTATATAAGAAAATCAACTCAAAAGGGATCAATGACCTAAAGGTAAGACCTGAAACTACAAAGAAAACATAGCAGGAGAAACACTTTAAGACATTAATATGGACAAAGAATTTTGGGGAAAGACCCCATTAGCATGGCCAACAAAAGAAATAAGGGACAAAAGGGGATATATCAACTAAGAAGCTTCTGAACAGCTAAGGAAGCAACAGAGTGAGAGACAAACAGCAGAAGGGAAACACATTCACAAACCTTTAGTCTGGCAAGGGATTAAGATCCAGAACATTTAAGGAGCTTATCGTCCTCTTAACAGAATCAGACATTCTCTCAGATGATTTTATCCTTCTAGGCTCCCCTGGAAACACCCTGATCGTTCTTTAACCTCTTTTTCTATTCCCAAACCATCCATTTCTTCATATCCTAGCTCTTTTCAATACAAATAACGCTTGCATGATATTGGAACCAAAACTTCAAGGCTGCATAGAATGTAAGAGAAAACCTTCATATACTAGATTTAACTAAAGGAAACTCAGAGATGGGAAAGACTATTGCAATATTTTTCAATGTTTATTTGGAAAGTAAATTAGATAGTTTTCCAGTTTTGTATGAAGTTAAATATACCCTTACTACTTGAGCCATCTCTCCCAAACCTTGATATTTTTCCAAAAAAGTAAAAATTTAACACAAAATCTGTTAATAAACATACACTGTTAATCTATTTTCAAACTGAAAACAATTAAACTATCATTTACTAGGTGATAGATTGACAAACTGTGACACACCGACATGTGCAATACTATTCAGCAATAAAAGGAACATATTATTGACAAATAAAATGCTGATGAAACTTAAAGATTTTAAACTAAGGCAAGGGAAGGATGGAGTCAGCTGAAATACAAATGGTCAACAGACATGTGAGAAAATGTTCAGGTTCACCAAACATCAGAGAAATGCACATAAAAATCTCAATGAAGCTTTAACCTCAACCCAGTTAGTTATCATCTAAAAATCACAAAACAATAAATGCTGGCCAGGGAGTCAGTCTCAAAGAATTACAGACTCTATGATTTCACTTATATGACATTCTTGAAAAGATAAAACTACATGGAAAAATATTAGATAACTGATTCCAGGATGTAGGTACAGTTTTACTAAAAAGAGGCATGGTGGTGGTTCATTGTGGTGGTGGTTCAATGCATTTGTCAATATTCACAGAACTGGGGCAGGTATTGTGGCACATTCTTTTAAGTCACTATTTGGAATGCCCACATCCTATATAGAGTACTGGTTCCAGTCATAGTTACTCTGCTTCTGATCCAGCTCCCTGTTGATGTGCCAGTAAAACAGCAAGTGATGGCTCAATTACTTGAGTACTTGAGTATCTGCCACCCAAGTTGGACACCTGGATGGATTTCCTGGTTCCAGGCTTCAGCCTGACCCAGAACCAGCTAGCATTTCTGGACTGAAGCAGAGGATGGAAGATTTCTCTTTCTCTCTCTCTGTCTCCCCTCTCACTTCTCTCCCTCTCTCTCTCTCTCTGCTACTCTTTTAAATAAATATACAAATAAATCAATCTTAAAAATTTTCAGAACTAAAGACTAAAACAGGAAATAAATACATAAATAGTTAACTTATTTTTAAATTAATTGGGTCAGCCAGACCCAGTGAATTGGTAAGACTGGGGTAGGGTGATGTGGTTAAGATTACTCATTGGCCGGCACTGCGGCTCAATAGGCTAATCCTCCACCTGTGGCGCTGGCACCCGGGTTCTAGTCCCGGTCGAGGCACCAGATTCTGTCCCGGTTGATCCTCTTCCAGTCCAGCTCTCTGCTGTGGCCCAGGAGGGCAGTGGAGGATGGCCCTGCACCCACATGGGAGACCAGGGGAAGCACCTGGCTCCTAGCTTCGGATCAGCGCAGTGTGCCCGCTACAACGGCCTTTAGGGAGTGAACCAACGGAAAAGGAAGACCTTTCTCTCTGTCTCTCTCTCTCTCTCACACTGTCTAACTTTGCCTGTCAAAAATAAATAAATAAATAAATAAATAAGAGATTACTCATCTAGGGGCAGGGACTGTGACACAGCAGGTTAACGCCCTGGCCTTAAGCACCAGCATCCCATTTGGGCGCTGGTTTGTGACCCGGCTGCTCCACTTCCAATCCAGCTCTCTGCTGTGGCCTGGGAAAGCAGTAGAAGATGGTCCAAGTGCTTGGGTCCCTTCACCCATGTGGGAGACCCAGAAGAAGCTCCTGGCTCCTGGCTTTGGATTGGCGCAGCTCCGGACATTGCAGCCAACTGGGGAGTGAACCAACAGAAGGAAGACCTCTCTCTCTCTCTCTCTCTCTCTCTGCCTCTCCTCTCTCTGTGTAACTCTTTCACACAAATAAATGAATCTTTAAAAAAAAAAAAAAAAAGATCACTCATCTAATTCCTGAGACCTACTGTGTCCTTCACAAGGTCCAGCTGTATGATTTTTTTCTGTGTCCTCATAAAGCAATCAGAAAGGATGTGCACTAACTACAGACATTTAAAGTCTCTGAGCCATGAGTGCTGTAATATCCCCACTACAATATTCCCTCCAACAAGGATTTTACCCTCTCATGAAACACATCTAGGGTTCGGGAATGCATCATTACATGGGCTAAGCTGATTAATTTTTCCACAGTCTAATGTTGAGAAGTTCTTCCTAAAATCCACCATTCCCCATAATCCAGAATAAGTGAATCATTTTGCTTATTTAAAACTTCTCTGATTGTCCCTTATTCCTTCCTCTACTACAGCCACAGAAATTGTCTTTAGCAACATAAACTTCTCTGAGTTTCATTTTGTTCAACTCCCTAAATGTTTTATATAAATAAAATATATCCCTCTCCTGCTAAAATGGTTTCAAATTTTCTTATATTCTATTAAAAAGTTTTGAAAGATTAGAAAAATGATTAGGATATTTGGAACGGATCCACCTCTCATTTAAATATTCTAGGATGGTTTTGTTATGAGGCACACCATTCTGACAGCTCCTAAGCCCATATATCCCTGACAGGTAGTCTGTCACTACTAGAGAAAAAGAAATAATTGTTTTTCTTAAAAAACACACATCTGTTCCGCCTTGTCAAATTTTAAAATGCACCCAAGTAATCTGAGTATTTATGTAGCTCTTCTGAGATACGTATTCCCAAGGATATTAAAATTTAAAAAAAAAAAAACCACAACATCCAATCCAAACTCCAAATCTCCCAAGAGCTGTAAGAGAGAATTTTAAATCCAAGGAGATAGACAACAGCATTGGGGCTGGAACTCCTTGGCAATCAAGTTTTCTATGTTTCCCACATCATTGGGAATTTCCATATCATGGCAATCCTACAGAATGAAACTATAGAACTACAGGACAAATAGTCAACTTAAATAGTCCACCCACGTGGGAGACCTGGAAGAAACTTCTGGCTCCTGGCTTCAGATCAGCCCATTTGCAGCCATTGCAGCCATTTTGGGAGTGAACCAGAAGATGGAAGACCTCTCTTTCTGTCTCTCCCTCTCTGTAACTCTGTGTCTCAAATAAATAAATAAAATCTTAAAATAAAAAGTAGAATGCTTCGGAAGTCATTTTTCTAATAAAAATCTTCCAGGATTCCCTATGGTTGATTATAAAAATACTATCTAATTTAATCTACAATACTATGAAGGTTATTTTGCTAATGAAAATATTCCAGGATTCCCTGTAGATGATAAAAAAAAAAAAAACTCTAAATCTGTACTTGATGGAGCATTTGAGGACATCTGAAAAGGTACACTTCACCATTTCCAATTTCTCTGCCACTACCTACTACCATGACCCCCTTCCTCTAGGGTAATGGATAAGAACCAACTCTCCAGACTCACCATGTTCTTTTACACCTTTGTGAGACATCTTTGTACCTCTGTTCACTCTGGACTCTACCCTAAAATATCCACGTCATTTGAAATCACTGGATCACTGGAATCCTCCTCTTCTTCCCTTGGATACTTCTGCTTCCCAGGCATCACCAGAAAAACATGACACCCATAGCTGGGAACAGGATCTTTGCTCATTAAAGTGGCTTTCATTCCTCATTCTCCAATGAACACCCCTG